>NW_026996956.1:0-1310156 GCF_035044405.1 Drosophila montana
ACTTTTTCTTTGTCGATAATACGTCCGTTATGGGGCAAGTGAGATCGGAAAAGTTGCATATAAACCGACGATACCAACCGCAAACTCCTAGAAATCCTCGAACTTGCTTCAAGTTTTTTGGCGGCGGCCAATTTACAATACAAGCTACCTTTTCCGGATCTGTGCAAATACCTCCGCTACCAATCACGTAACCAAGATAATTGATACTTGTTACACAGAATTGACTTTTCGAAATATTTAAAGTCAAGTTGGCTTTTCTAAACTGCTCAGCGATACGAACCAATACCGCCAGATGTGAACTGAAATCCTCTGACACAATACACAGGTCATCTAAATAACCAAATACGCAATAGCGCAGGTCAGAAGGAATTATCTCGTCCATTAACCGACACATGGTAGACGGCGCGTTACAAAGGCCAAAGGGCATGACCTTAAACTGATATAGCGGTCTTCCGGGGACCGTAAAAGCAGTGAGAGGCTTTGAATCCTCGGAAAGTTCTATTTGCCAATAGGCGTCTTTCAAATCTAGTTTGGAAATTATATTCGCCTTAGGTAGCCGCGAAAAAATGCCATCGATGCTCGGCAGAGGATAAGCATCTTTTTTTGTGGCGTCATTCAGTCTTCGAGCATCCAGACAAAGGCGAACCTTGTTGGGCTTAAGGACGAGTCGCATAGGCGAGCTCCAGGCGCTTACCGACGGCTCAATAACTCCAAGCTGCAACATGCGATCAATTTCTGCATATAACAACTTTTCTACGGCCGGACTTACAGGATAGAATCTTTGTTTCACTGGACGTGCGTCTCCTATATCTATATGGTGTTGGATCAATGTTGTGCGGCCTAATCTATCAGCAGCGTTGGGGAACAACTGCTTTACTACGTGCAGCTGTTGCGTTTGCTGGCTATCTAAGGGGTATGCAATCGACTCTGTTTCCTGCTCTTTTTCCATTGATTTTAGCTCTACAGAATTTATAATGCTTGGCGCAAGCTCAAAGGCTCTCCAAAAATCATGACCCAAAATTAGATTTTGGTTTATAGAAGGAATCACATACAGTTTCAAGGACTTGGTAGCCGATTTATACTGCATTTTAACTTCAAGCACTCCGATGACTTTCTGACTATGGCCATCTGCTGTTCTGACATGCGATTTAATAGGCTTAAATTCCGGCATTGCGGTAAAATCTTGTTGCGCAAGCGTCGAACCTATGCAGCTAATATTCGCGCCTGTATCCAATAGACCAAGCTTTTTCTTCGGTCCACAGGTACAAAGTTCGTATGGGAATTAATTAGATTTTTGGGGGCATCCGACTGCTGCTGGATGCACCCTTCTGTTGGTTTTCCGAAGCTTTACGGATACAGTTTTGGCACTGGGGCTTATAAATGTTGGGTGCCCCGCATCCGTAACAAAATATACGGCGGTCAGCAAGGCAATTTTCCCACAGATGCCCTTGCTCTTCGCAGTTCCAACATTTAAGGTTGGTATGACATCTACGAATTGCTGCGATGTCAAAGTTTGTATCTTCTGAATTTTCTACCTCCGGTTCATTAAAAGACTCTTCTAGTCCATATACTTGGCGACGGCCAATAGTCCTGGATTTATTCATACCATCAGTGCGACAACTGAGCTCATGAACTAAATTCTCGTTCATTTGGACCAATCTACGTAGATGGCCAACTGAACTTATTGACTGGTATAGCAGTTTATGTCGGGTTTCGGGTAATAAATTTTTTTTTAAAATTTCGATTAACTCCTCCTCGTCAATTTTGTAATTTTATCGCCACCACGACGAGCTAAACGGCGGCTAGCTGGTTTCGTGATGCCCTGAATATTATCACGCAACACTTTGCGATGACGCTTGGCGCCGCCTTTACCCAAGCCTTTGCCACCTTTACCACGACCAGTCATTTTTCACTTTTTACTAATGCTAGCTCTTCGGCCAGCGCTTATATTTATACCAAAAATATCAGATGCTCAAGCGAGTACAATAATATTCCCATATCGCTCACACACTACCCTTATAACATGTTCGGCAACACCCATAACAGAAGGTACGAACAGCGAATGTATCGTTCTCTTTCCATCTTTTGTCCAACTCTCTATATAAGCGATACACAAACGAGTCGCATGATCATTGTGTTTTTAACCGGCCTGGTACAGTTGCCCTGCGTGAAATTCGACGCTACCAGAAGAGCACAGAATTGCTTATTCGTAAGCTGCCGTTCCAGCGATTAGTACGCGAAATCGCTCAGAACTTCAAGACTGAATTACGTTTCTAGATCTCGGCGGTGATGGCTTTGCAGGAAGCTAGCGAAGCCTACCTAGTTGGCCTATTCGAAGATACAAATTTGTGTGCTACCCACGCGTCACTATCATGCCCAAAGACATTCAGTTATATCATAAACAAAAATAGAACCCATATCAATGTCTTTACCCTCGAACATTTTCAAGAGACCAAGAAACTATTAGACCTTTCCCAAAAGAGCTATTATACCTACACCCCCAAAGAGCTTAAGCCATACTCCATAGTCATAACAAAATTACCTCAGCAAATCTTCACAGAAGATGAAGTTAAGAAAGCAGTACAAGAAACCTGCACCGACCTGAAAATCATTAGCGTCAAACCATTTAAAAAGAACTTTTGGCTGGTCCAAATAGAGAAAACAGAGAGAGCCAAAACAATTTTCTCCATCAAAAGTCTGCTTAACTGCAAAATAAAAATTGGGGCTTTTAAAGCCGAAAAAAAAATAAAACAATGCCACAACTGCCATCGCTATTGCCATGTCGCAAGCAATTGCAAAATGCAATATAGATGCGTCAAATGCACTGCTGACCACGCCCCTGGGCAATGCAGCATTAAAAAATCCGACAACCCAGCAGAAAGTAACAAAACTCAATGTGTTAACTGCAAGGGTCAACACACAGCAAATGCAAAAATTTGCCCGAGTTAGACAATCAATCACTACTAGGATTGAAAATAAGCGAAGTAGCACCGCACAAAAAAACTCTACGAAAGTTACCAAAGCCACTACAGTATCAGCTGTAAATAAAATCAAAAATAATGTCCCATTCGCCTCGCTTTTTAAAAAAAAAGCTGAGATAATGCCGGATCCCCGTCAGGCAGAACTCCCCAAAAACATTGTTGTCAGCAACCCAGCGCTAAAAAAGCACCTCACAAAAAATCTAACCCCAAAACCACAAGCCCAAAATATCTCGCTTGAGACAATCAACAGCGATAGTGTCCAAGCCTTTGGTAAAGACATTTTCACCTGCATAGACATCATGCAGAAACTGACCAAAAAATACCCCACTAGCCAAGCCCAAGATGAGTCAGATGCTCGCAAAATAAAACAAGCTCTACTTTTAGACTTTCTTATCCAAATCGCACAATAAAAATGACCTCCCTTAAATGCATCTTTCAAAACGTTAATTCACTCATCTCACTACAGAAAAGGCATGAATTTAACCAATTCCTAAATAGACATAGGCCAGACCTCATGCTCATCGCAGAGCACCGTCTAGGCACCAGAAATACTGCAAAGCTATCTCATTACCAATTCATAAGGCAAAATGTGAGAGCAACCCATACAAGACATGCGCAACGCCACCCAGAAAATGGTGGTACGTCCGTCGCTATATGCATTAAAAACGGCATACAGTTTGAACGCATAGATATCTCGCCACTACGCTTCATCGAAGCCGTGGCAATTAAACTCTCATACATAGACTCGCTCAGAAACACCCAAAGCTGTATAGCAGTCTCATTATACAAACGTCCCAAAGACCCTCTTCTTTCTAGCGACATGAATGCGCTACTCAACTCCCTAAACAGTATTGGAAATGGTGGCCAAATAATAATAGGTTGCGACCTAAACGCCAAACACCCCAGTTGGCATGTACCTCACTATAGCCCAGTCCACAAAAATAGTGACGGTAAAACACTTCAAAACTGGCTTCTAGGACAACCCAACTTGGTCCTCTGTCCGTCCAAGGAACCTAGTCGTCCCAATAACTCCAACAATCCATCCTCAATAGATTTCTTCATATGCTCTATAGACCTCCAAACAGAAAACAGTTCCCTCTGTGATATAATAGATGAATTCCCATCAGATCACCTCGGGGTAACCCTAAAAATTCAACTAGGCCAATATAAACTTTTATGCACCGACCCAAAAAAAGTCTATAAATTCGATAATATTAATACACATGTATGGAACTCTGTTTTATTAAGACATCTCAGACCAATTGCAAGAACTGCCAACCTGACCCCTCAAGAAATAGACATACACATCGAGGAACTCAATAACGCCCTAAACACTGCACTGGACTCGCCAGATGCTATTCCCAAAAGAACTATACCCCCATCCAAACCCTATAATACTGTAAAACTTAGCGCGCAATGCCTTGCCCTTATCAAACAGAGGCGCATCATCAGAAGATACCTTTTTAGGCGCCAGTACTCACTGTCGTTCGACGACAAATCACAGCTCAAATCCCTAATCACCGACCTCACAGCCCAAATCAATAGTCACATTCACACTAGCAATTTAAGACACATAGAAACCAGCTTGAAGTACATAAGTCCGAGTAAGATCAGCTTAAAAACCCTTAGACGTAGTAATCCAAACCACCAAACAGACGAGCCGTTTAAACACGACATCCGCCTAACAGCCACCGAACACAATGAAATTGACATTAACGTCCCCACCGTTATTAAATCAAAATTCGAAAAAGTCAATGCCCTAGCCTGGTCATTTGAACAAGTCCACAAACAAAATGACAACATGTCTAATGGTAGCCCCGAGCTTAGGCAACACACCGAACGCATAAACAGGCGAGTAGGCACAATAGCACAAAATCCCTTGCAATTGCCCAATTATATAGTAAACTTTGATTCCAGCCGAAGAGCAGACGGCAACTGGGAGAACTCAGAAGAGCTTGGCTTCACAAACGCCAAGCAACTTCTTGAGTGGGTCAAATTAAAAAATAACAAAAAAACCATGGGCCCAGATGGCAGTAGCAATTACCTCCTAAAACACTGCAATATGTTTGTCCTCAAACACCTAGCAGTTCTCTTCAATCATTGCTTCAATTCGGGCTACTTCCCAAATGCCTGGAAGTGCAGCAGAATAACTCCTATACTTAAACCAAAAGCAAACCCACAAAGCCTACAGGGGTACAGGCCAATTTCAATCCTCTCTGCCATTAGCCTCTTATTCGAGAAAATGTTAATGGCACAAATTAAAAAGCATTTAGACTCCCACCAAATACTCAAACCC
Organism: Drosophila montana; assembly: GCF_035044405.1. Classification (NCBI taxonomy): domain Eukaryota; kingdom Metazoa; phylum Arthropoda; class Insecta; order Diptera; family Drosophilidae; genus Drosophila; species Drosophila montana. Next base: position 5,278 of record NW_026996956.1, read on the forward strand.
TATCAGTTTGGTTTCAGGGACAACCTGTCCATTAGCAACTCATTAGCTGTCGCAAATAGCTTCATATTTAGTAATATCGCTAGACAACGTGCCACAATTGCCTGTGCCCTTGACTTCGAAAAAGCATTCGACACAGTCTGGACGAACGGACTCATATACAAAATGAACAATACCTTCCGCTTTAACCCAAATACCACACGTATAATTCATAGCTACCTCACAACCCGTTCTTTCTATGTCGCCAGCCCAGACGGCTTAGAACAATCGCTAATCCGCGACATAACCGCAGGTGTGCCACAGGGTTCCCTTTTAGCACCAATATTATATAACATCTACCTTGCTGACCTACCAGCCTTCATACAGATCCCCACTTCAACTTCGACAGCGCGCATTCAACCGCTCGTCTACGCAGACGATATTCTATTACTATCCTCAGGTGCATGGATAGCAAGTGCAGAAATGGACCTTAATAGATATCTAAACCAATTATGCAAATACTTTGCTAAATGGCGACTCAAGCTTAACGCTAATAAATGCGAGGGATGTATATTCAAGGGTCCAAGGCTCAAAAACATATTTAAAAACGCTAGGAAATTTAACCCTAAACTCTATATAAACGGCAATATGGAAATCCAAATAAGACCAAAATTAAAATACCTAGGAGTTATATATGATGAAAAACTCAAATTTCAAGAGCACATCGAACAGACCCTTAAGCGAGCAAAAGCCCAACTACACCAAATCCACCATATTTACAAGCCCCTAAATGAAAACCCATCCCACCCAAACGCACAATTAATCAAAATAGGTTCACTAGCCTATAAGAAACTGATCCAACCAATCCTAATCCATGGCCACATAGGTTGGTTCAATATTAAATCAAGACAAATGGAAGAAATACGTCTATTTGAAAGACGCATCCTACGTCGTGCCGTAGGTAAATGCTCCCGCATACCCCACTCATACAGATATATATCGAACTCAAAACTCTACAAGATCTCAAAGACCAAACGAGTAGACGTCCTCATATTTAAGATAATAGAAAAGTTCCTAGAACGAAATCAAAACAGCACAAACCCTCAGATATTAGATAGCATAGAGCAGGTCCGAATCCCGATCGGATTCTCAACAGACCATCTAACCATAAGCCATATAAACAGTCTCAACGAGAAGGGCATAATACGCGACTCCCAGAACAACTTAATATTCTACCATAGAAAAAGGCAGTCCATCGACCCTAGCGATGGACTTGCATACAACATCAGACAATAAAAACGAAATGCTCATTTTATTATTTGTCGCAACATATCTTCTCCCTTTCTATCTATCTCCTATTGTATAAAAATTTCCTACCTCCTAGTTAACTAGTTCCTAAGTTCCCTATTATTAATCATTAACTTAGTTATAAGACAAAAACAACAAAATCAAAATTAAAATAATGAAATCCAGGTTTTTACTCAATATGAGCCTTTCCTAGGAATATATAAATAAATATATCATACAGATAGAATTACGCCAAAACATAAGCTTTAAGAACTACAACTTAAGTAAAAATAAGTAATAGACTTAACGCCTGGATAAGCTAGAAGCACAAGGCAAAATGAAATATAAATCGTAAAATTAAGTAAACCTGACTTTGTCAATCAAGGCTGTACTATTGAATAAGGTACCAAAATGTATTACCAAGAAACCCACTGTGACCAATAAAAGTTAAAGTTAAAGCGTTCACACCAAAATAGTGTTTTCGGTTACAGAAGTAAAGTAAAAAGCAAGAAATGTCTGATTCCGCAGTTGCAACATCCGCGTCTCCTGTGAATTTGTGAAGTCGCGTAGAACGCGAGTTTGGAAACGCGTCGAACGCGTGACTGTGAAGTCGCGTCAAACGCGAGTGTGGAAACGCGTTAAACGCGAGTGCAAGTGCGAAAAGACGCAACATCAAACTGAACCCCAAAACACTGTGAAATCTTGTATGGTGGCAAAGTGGCAAAAGTGATATATGTGATATGGACACAGAAATATATAATACGGCCACAAGTGACAAACAATGCGACTCGATCGCAAACTACGCAAAAAGTGAAATAGACAGGAGTGCTAAAGTGCAAAAAAGCAAGTCGGCATTGCACCTTAAAAACCAAAGAAAAGTGCATCAATCGCCGTACACAAAAACCAAAATGGCAAGTGCTAAACATAATAATTCACCACAACAAATGGATCTCAGTAACGAGCAGGAGAACACATGCGGTAAACGCAGCCGCTCCTCATCAATATCATCTCTAAGCTATGATGAATACACAGACGGGGAATCTGAAACCAATAACCCAATGGAAAATGATGGACCAACTGAAGATGGTGTCTGGATGAAATCCGCAGAATACCACTCAATAATGGAAGAGCTAATGCGTCTCCGGGCACAAGCAGCCGGTTCTGCCAGCATGCCAGGAGCAACACTAAAAAAGCCTCAAGGAATTAAAGACCAGCTAAAAAACTTAAAAATACAAGCAGCGGCAAAGGTATTCGATGGCAACAAATTTGCTGTACTTTCCCAATCGGATGAGGATGAAGCTACGCAAGACGACGAGTTCCCAGAACTGGGCCCCTCAAAGCCTAAGAAGAACAAGAAATCGAAAGGGCGGAAACCAGCCACTCCAAAGGCAGCCGACGGTATGGACGTCGATGGAGAGCCGGAGGAAACCGCTGCGGTAGCCCCAACTGAACCAAGGAAGGAATTACCTGGACCACCTAAAGCAAAAGAGATATATAGCAAGAAAACGAAACTACCCATCATCGCAACATATAATGTAAATCCTAAGGAACTGACAGGTATGTTGCGACAAATAATAAAAAATGAGCGTTTTACCCTTAATATAATAAACAAAAATAGAACCCATGTCAATGTCTTTACCCTCGAACATTTTCAAGAGACCAAGAAACTATTAGACCTTTCCCAAAAGAGCTATTATACCTACACCCCCAAAGAGCTTAAGCCATACTCCATAGTGATAAAAAAATTACCTCAGCAAATCTTCACAGAAGATGAAGTTAAGAAAGCAGTACAAGAAACCTGCTCCGACCTAAATATCATTAGCGTCAAACCATTTAAAAAGAATTTTTGGCTGGTCCAAATAGAGAAATCAGAAAAAGCCAAAACAATTTTCTCCATTAAAAGTCTGCTTAACTGCAAAATAAAAATTGAGGCTTTCAAAGCCGAAAACAAAATAAAACAATGCCACAACTGCCAACGCTATTGCCATGTCGCAAGCAATTGCAAAATGCAATATAGATGCGTTAAATGCACTGCTGACCACGCCCCTGGGCAATGCAGCATTAAAAAATCCGACAACCCAGCAGAAAGTAACAAAACCCAATGTGTTAACTGCAAGGGTCAACACACAGCAAATGCAAAAATTTGCCCGATTAGACAGTCAATCACTACTAGGATTGAAAATAAGCGAAGTAGCACCGCACAAAAAAACTCTGTGAAAGTTACCAAAGTCACTACAGTATCAGCTGTAAATAAAATCAAAAATAATGTCCCATTCGCCTCGCTTTTTAAAAAAAAAGCTGAGATAATGCCGGATCCCCGTCAGACAGAACTCCCCAAAAACATTGTGGTCAGCAACCCAGCGCTAAAAAAGCACCTCACAAAAAACCTAACCCCAAAACCACAAGCCCAAAGTATTTCGCTTGAGACAATCAACAGCGATAGTGTCCAAGCCTTTGGTAAAGACATTTTCACCTGCATAGACATCATGCAGAAACTGACTAAAAAATACCCCACTAGCCAAGCCCAAGATGAGTCAGATGCTCGCAAAATAAAACAAGCTCTACTGTTAGACTTTCTTATCCAAATCGCACAATAAAAATGACCTCCCTTAAATGCATCTTTCAAAACGTTAATTCACTCATCTCACTACAGAAAAGGCATGAATTTAACCAATTCCTAAATAGACATAGGCCAGACCTCATGCTCATCGCAGAGCACCGCCTAGGCACCAGAAATACTGCAAAGCTATCTCATTACCAATTCATAAGGCAAAATGTGAGAGCAACCCATACAAAACATGCGCAACGCCACCCAGAAAATGGTGGTACGTCCGTCGCTATATGCATTAAAAACGGTATACAGTTTGAACGCATAGATATCTCGCCACTACGCTTCATCGAAGCCGTGGCAATTAAACTCTCATACATAGACTCGCTCAGAAACACCCAAAGCTGTATAGCAGTCTCATTATACAAACGTCCCAAAGACCCTCTTCTTTCTAGCGACATGAATGCGCTACTCAACTCCCTAAACAGTATTGGAAATGGTGGCCAAATAATAATAGGTTGCGACCTAAACGCCAAACACCCCAGTTGGCATGTACCTCACTATAGCCCAGTCCACAAAAATAATGACGGTAAAACACTTCAAAACTGGCTTCTAGGACAACCCAACTTGGTCCTCTGTCCGTCCAAGGAACCTAGTCGTCCCAATAACTCCAACAATCCATCCTCAATAGATTTCTTCATATGCTCTATAGACCTCCAAACAGAAAACAGTTTCCTCTGTGATATAATAGATGAATTCCCATCAGATCACCTCGGGGTAACCCTAAAAATTCAACTAGGCCAATATAAACTTTTATGCACCGACCCAAAAAAAGTCTATAAATTCGATAATATTAATACACATGTATGGAACTCTGTTTTATTAAGACATCTCAGACCAATTGCAAGAACTGCCAACCTGACCCCTCAAGAAATAGACATACACATCGAGGAACTCAATAACGCCCTAAACACTGCACTGGACTCGCCAGATGCTATTCCCAAAAGAACTATACCCCCATCCAAACCCTATAATACTGTAAAACTTAGCGCGCAATGCCTTGCCCTTATCAAACAGAGGCGCATCATCAGAAGATACCTTTTTAGGCGCCAGTACTCACTGTCGTTCGACGACAAATCACAGCTCAAATCCCTAATCACCGACCTCACAGCCCAAATCAATAGTCACATTCACACTAGCAATTTAAGACACATAGAAACCAGCTTGAAGTACATAAGTCCGAGTAAGATCAGCTTAAAAACCCTTAGACGTAGTAATCCAAACCACCAAACAGACGAGCCGTTTAAACACGACATCCGCCTAACAGCCACCGAACACAATGAAATTGACATTAACGTCCCCACCGTTATTAAATCAAAATTCGAAAAAGTCAATGCCCTAGCCTGGTCATTTGAACAAGTCCACAAACAAAATGACAACATGTCTAATGGTAGCCCCGAGCTTAGGCAACACACCGAACGCATAAACAGGCGAGTAGGCACAATAGCACAAAATCCCTTGCAATTGCCCAATTATATAGTAAACTTTGATTCCAGCCGAAGAGCAGACGGCAACTGGGAGAACTCAGAAGAGCTTGGCTTCACAAACGCCAAGCAACTTCTTGAGTGGGTCAAATTAAAAAATAACAAAAAAACCATGGGCCCAGATGGCAGTAGCAATTACCTCCTAAAACACTGCAATATGTTTGTCCTCAAACACCTAGCAGTTCTCTTCAATCATTGCTTCAATTCGGGCTACTTCCCAAATGCCTGGAAGTGCAGCAGAATAACTCCTATACTTAAACCAAAAGCAAACCCACAAAGCCTACAGGGGTACAGGCCAATTTCAATCCTCTCTGCCATTAGCCTTTTATTCGAGAAAATGTTAATGGCACAAATTAAAAAGCATTTAGACTCCCACCAAATACTCAAACCCTATCAGTTTGGTTTCAGGGACAACCTGTCCATTAGCAACTCATTAGCTATCGCAAATAGCTTCATATTTAGTAATATCGCTAGACAACGTGCCACAATTGCCTGTGCCCTTGACTTCGAAAAAGCATTCGACACAGTCTGGACGAACGGACTCATATACAAAATGAACAATACCTTCCGCTTTAACCCAAATACCACACGTATAATTCATAGCTACCTCACAACCCGTTCTTTCTATGTCGCCAGCCCAGACGGCTTAGAACAATCGCTAATCCGCGACATAACCGCAGGTGTGCCACAGGGTTCCCTTTTAGCACCAATATTATATAACATCTACCTTGCTGACCTACCAGCCTTCATACAGATCCCCACCTCAACTTCGACAGCGCGCATCCAGCCGCTCGTCTACGCAGACGATATTCTATTACTATCCTCAGGTGCATGGATAGCAAGCGCAGAAATGGACCTTAATAGATATCTAAACCAATTATGCAAATACTTTGCTAAATGGCGACTTAAGCTTAACGCTAATAAATGCGAGGGATGTATATTCAAGGGTCCAAGACTCAAAAACATATACAAAAACGCTAGGAAATTTAACCCTAAACTCTATATAAACGGCAATACAGAAATCCAAATAAGACCAAAACTAAAATACCTAGGAGTTATATATGATGAAAAACTCAAATTTCAAGAGCACATCGAACAGACCCTTAAGCGAGCAAAAGCCCAACTACACCAAATCCACCATATTTACAAGCCCCTAAATGAAAACCCATCCCACCCAAACGCATATAATTTTCTAAGAGAAAAAAATGTTCTATTTGTCTGCATCTGCAAATGTTGGAATTGAAATTGTTGATTGTTAACTTATCGCTTAATATTTATCAATTACATATTATGAACCTTTAGTTTAATCGCTTTCCAGACTACCGTATAAAAATCCAATTCGATCCAATCTGTTGGAATTGAAATTGTTGATTGTTAACTTATCGCTTAATATTTATCAATTACATATTATGAACCTTTAGTTTAATCGCTTTCCAGACTACCGTATAAAAAATCCAATTCGATCCAATCCAGTTCTACCCATCAGATGCCAGACTACCGTATAAAAAATCCAATTCGATCCAATCCAGTTCTACCCATCAGATGCAATTATCGCAAAATATTTATCAATTACAAAAAAGTTTTGTTTCTACTCACACCCTTCTTCTTAGATTTAGGCTCTAATAGCGTCACTGACAAAATTAGCTGTGAAAAGGGGCACAGCTGGCCGGACTGGCCAGCATTAGCATTTAATTTTCATAATTGTATATATAATGTATTGAATAATTAGAAGAGACACTCGTTTTGTCGACCATTAATAAATAAATAAATAAAAAAATACCTTTCATTTTGTTGCATCTTTATAATTTTAAGAGCGTGTGTGGCCTTGTAATGGACCGTTTGCTATTGTAAAATGTGTACGATCTGCAGCTAGTATAATTAGTAACTGCTTTTGTTCTTTCACTTACGGAATGCTTGGCCAATTCACCGGGCACCAAAAGCCGGACAGCCGTTCGGTTTTTCCGACTTGTAATAGTAGAGCGTGAGCCAAGTGAGAGGCCTTGATAGCAAAATGCTCGAAAATGTTGGTCACAAGGCTGTTCGTTATGACGAAACCAACAGTCCTTTTCAGGACCACCAAAAACGTTTAAATATACAAACAAATTGTTTGTTCAATAATAAAGTTTTTACGTATCAATTAAATACAAAAAGTGTATATTTAAGTACTCGATAGCTTATATCAGTTAAGTAGGTGTCTCCTCTAGAAGATGTGTGCATAAAAACCATTTTTAAGCATAGGGTCAACGGACGTTGTTGGGTCTAGTCCGAATATTGAAATTATACTGCAATTAGCACATAGATGGGGAACCGCTCAATATAATTGCGTAGCTGATTTTTCGATCGATCTCTTTAAAAAAGCACGCTGATGGTCCTGAAAAGGACCGATTGGTGTGATATATAAATCATGTCTTTGCCCATATGAGTGTATATTTTTTAGCCGCCAAAGCCGTATAGGGTACGACCTTGTCTTTTCAGCGCATAAACTACATCCTTGGCTGTGACCGTCTTTCTCTTGGCGTGTTCGGTGTATGTGACCCCGTCACGAATAACGTTTTCCAAGAATACCTTTAGAACACCCCGAGTTTCCTCATAAATAAGACCAGAAATACGATTTACGCCACCACGACGGGCTGAACGGCGGATAGCTGGTTTCGTGATGCCCTGAATATTATCACGCAACACTTTGCGATGACGGTTGTCGCCACCTTTACCCAAGCCTTTGCCAGTCATTTTTCACTTTTTATTTTACTTTACACCACGGAAGCCACAAAGATACTAATGCTAGCTCTTCAGCCAGCGCTTATATTTATACCAAAAATATCAGTTGCTCGAGCGAGTACAATAATCTTCCCATCTCGCTCACACACTACCCTTAAAACATGTTCGGCAACACCCATTACAGAAAGCACGAAAAGCGAATGTATCGTTGTCTTTCAAAGTTTTGTTGAACTCCCTAGATAAGCGATACACAAACGAGTCGCATGATTATTGTGTTTTTAGCCGTGAGTGTGTAAAGTTAGAATTGTGAAAGAAAAATGGCTCGTACCACTAGCTATACAATGCATAGACATGTCTAACAGCGGAATAATCGGATACCGATAAATCGTCAACGACTGAGCCCCATGGGTGTCCGCGACCATTTTAGTGTGCCCAGACAAAGTAAGACTGCTGAGAGTGGCAGCCGAACGCCGGCCTCGAAAGCCGAACGTTCAGTATGAAGCCGCATCTCGCTCAGCGCATAACGTCGCTGCGGCTGATGCCTTTTCATAATATATGTATGTAAGTTTTTAATTCCTTACATCCCAAAAACATACATATGCATGTGCAGAGTATGCCTCGCTCTCACTTATTGATTTGCGCACTTGTGTGCATCTCCTTCTCCCTGCATAGCTTCTCAAAAACCCCGAGATCTACCAACACACATATGTTTGTGTTGTGTGGATGTGCGCACAAGTAGATCGCGGCGAGTTTGCCGCGAGCCAGAGATTTTTTCTTCAATTGTGTGCCCTTTGTGCCTGTGGTGGCCAAAGGCACACACATTCAAATGCTCTATCGTGTATTTCTTCGTCCAGTCAGGCATAATGAGAAGAATCTGATATATTTATATTTATTAAAAACTTAAATGACCTAAATGATATATTTATATATTATATTTTAATTATTTTGTTTACTGTGGAGACCAATTTTGCTTAAAATTAAAAAAAAAATTAAGTCGTATTTCTGCAAGGGTAATTCTTCGTCGGATTGTCGAATAAAGACCAAAAATTGAAAATGTTCAATTTTTTCGACTTGTGCACACGCACACTCTTTCGAGTAAGCAGTTGGGTGATATTATTAAAGGGTTTGGCCTGCTCATGTGCAAAACTCCTATTTTTCATGATTTTTGTAAGGGTAAGGGTACCTGAACGTTGGCATAAGTGCATGATAGCTCTTTGGGCCTGCCAAGCACACACACCTACACAGTTTTCTATATGGATAGAAGCATTTATGCGTTTGTGTGCGTGTAGGTTGCCTGCCTGCCTGCCCGATGCAAATTTGACCAAATTTTAAGTTTTTGGCATTTCTGAATTTCGTGCTCTACACACAGACACACACACACACACACACAAATTTGTGCGAATGAGCCGATCAAGGGTTTGTCGTGAGACAGAGATATTTTCATCAATGGGTGCGTAAATTTGGGCGACGGTGGGCTTGCGGCAGCGTAAGGCACAAATGTGTACAGGCAACGAAAACAGGTGAACCGCACTTGCCGCTCGTTTGCACATGGTTTGATATGGATGCAGACGCATGCTGCACATTCTTATCGTTAATTGCCTGCCATAAAACCCTTTAACCCAAAATGTTTACTATGTCAAAAAATACATAAAAATATCACTTGCATTTTTTCCATATCAAAGTGAAAACGAGCGGCAAGTGCGGTTCACCTGTGACACAGAGATTGTTTTCATAGAGTGCAAACGCGTTTTGTAACTGCTCCGTGAAATAAACAAATAAACCTGTGAAATTAAAGTGAAGTTAGTGCACGTGTGCAGGGAACCGAGACAGGCCTAAGACACCAAAAGGTGCGTGGTGGTACTCACTGCGAAGCCCGTGCAGACCATTCCTGGGGTGGCGTCTACAGTTCCACGATCCAGGCGAGGTTAGTGGAGGCGTCTACTTGGCGTGTTTGTGCGCTTTTGTGAGTTTTACCACTCAAAAGTATAAGCCGTCTCGCGAAGCTATTTGTGCAGTTGGTTGCATTCACTCTAACAGCTGTTAGTAGTGTTAGCTAGAGCAGTTCACAACCAGCTGATCTGCACTATAGAGCCAGCTGCCAAACTGCGTAGCGGAGACATCAACCAGGAGATAAGCTGTAACTGGCAGAAAGTACAGCATACTTTCGGGCTTACGCTGTTCTTGCTAAGCAGGTAAGGTAATATCGGTGCTCACTACAGGCTCCAGTGCAAAAAAGGAGCAAAAGGTCGCGGAACAGACCAATTTCCAACCCCCCCGCCGCGGCGGTGCCCATAAAAACGGGGCTCTGGTGACCGAGTCGGAGCGGTAACTCCCAGCGGTCAATAGCCTGAGGGAAACCTTTGGCCACCGAGGGACTTTCCTGTAGAGCCCTGATAGTTAGAGCAGGTGCCCATACAGAAAAATGGAGGGTGAGCTGCATGCCCTTGCGCGCCGCTCTGCGCTACAGCGATCACCGCCACACCAGGCGGTCACGCCAGTGCAGCAAAGAGTGGCTGCGTCGTCGCCGGCAAAAGCGAGTGAGGAGCTGCCAAGAACGCTAAGAGGTACGATCGAGAAGATGGGATTAGTCCTAAACGGCTTAACGGCGCTGTTCAACGGACAACGCCACATTAACGGGCTGATGCGAGAGGAACTCGCGAGAGTAGAAAGCCTGCAGAAGATGGCGCTCAAGCTCTGTGCGCCGGAAACGAAGTGCGACGAGGCGCAAACGACGCCGTCATTAGCCAGACGTGCGGAGCCGAACGTGCTAAGGACGCGCCCAACGAAGCTCAGGGGCCAAAAAGAGGCAAGCACGCCCAAACGGCCGAGGGATGGCATGCCAGAGCAGCGAAGAACTCCCTCCAAGAAGGCTAAACGCCAGGGTCAAAACCCAGCGAAGCAGGCGGTGCTCACGCAACAAAAGACTTCTGCTGCGCCTCAATAGGAAGCCGGAGCACTTCGCAAATGAGCTGCCAGAAGCTGTGGGAAAGGCCTTGGGTGACCGGGCGGTAGTAAGAACGCTGACCGAAACGTCCCAGGTGGAGATCAAGGATGAGCTGGCGACTAAGGAGGAAGTGCTCGAAGCGATTAAAAGTGCCTTACAAGACGTCTTCTTGTCGATTGAAGCGATCAAATCGCCACAGTTACTCTCCAAAAGCCAGGACGCTTGTCGAGAAGGCCAAGGTGAGGATCGGATGGGTTGTCTGCCGTATTCGTGCAATAGACCAACCAAAGCGATGCTTTAATTGCCAGGGTTTTGGGCACATTGCAGCGAACTGCACCAGCGGGGACGATATGAAAGGCGCATGCTTCAGATGCGGGGATACAGGCCACAAAGCAAAGAGCTGCTCCAAGCTACCAAAATGTAGCCTTTGCACACGGAAAGGAGAAAAGTCAACGGACCACGCTACAGAAAGCTTTAAATGTCCGGCGTATCGCGAGGCAGTACACAAAATGAAATGTTAAGGTTACTTCAAATAAACCTTAACCACTGCATAGCTGCTCAAGCCATCTTGGAGCAGACTGTTAGGGAGATGCGCATTGATATTGCCATTATCAGCGAACCTCACCACCGAGAAACCAACTGCCCGAGAATATGGACCGAGGATCAGGATGGAAAGCTGCGCTCTGGGCATGTGGCGACCCATCGACATCGCTGACAAAAACAAAGTCCTTTAATGGGTTTGTACGCGCACAATAAGGCAGCCAGTCATTATTGCAGGTGACTTCAACGCCTGGGCAGTGGAATGGGGCAGCCAAGCAACTAACGCAAGCTCGTCACTTTTCGGCTCAACAAAATGGCAACTAAGCGACGTATACACCGCAAGCGACCACTCCGCAATAATATGCACGATTGGTGAAGGAACTGCAGCCAGCACGAGAAGCCTAAGTCGGAAAGCTTACCGCCTGGATACTTTCGAATGCAGTCCATTCGCTTGTCACTGCTGGCAACGCAGAGAGAAGAGCCTCCCAAATGGCATGCCAGCTATCGCGTGCCTGCGACGAGAGCATGCAAACCCGAAAAACGTTTCGGCGCCACCATGTACACACGTACTGGTGGAACGAAAATATTGCCGAAGCACGGCGGAGCTGCATACAAGCATACAAATATGTCGTTAAAAGACTCTACGCCGGCAAACAAGCGCAACCTTCTGACCCAAGTGAGCTGAAGTTGATTGTGGAAACGCTATTCCCAATCAGACCCGACGTATTACATACGCAAGCCAGCCCATCGAGCCACGTGGCAGCCATGCCGTCTCTCATCGACGAAGTCTCAATCGAAGAGGTGCTGACGATCGCCAGAAGCCTAAAGCCCAGTAAGGCAGCGGGACCGGATGGAATCCCCAACCGAGCGCTGAAACTAGCCATGTCCTTGCAACCCGCGCAGTTCGTGCAGCTGTTTAACATGTGCCTGATGGAGAGAACTTTCCCCACAATATGGAAACTCCAAACGCTTGTTTTATTACCGAAGCCGCCCGGCGACCCATCGTCTTATAGGCCGATTTGCCTCCTGGACACGTTAGGCAAAGTGCTGGAGAAGCTAATCTGCAACAGGCTCCAGGCAGCTGTTGACAACAATGGTGGCTTGTCCCAAAGCCAATTTGGTTTCACCAAGGCAAAGTCTACAATAGACGCTCTGGAGAAAGTGGTCGGCATAGCAACAAACGCCATCCAAAGATCGAAAAAAGTACTGCCTCATCGTCACGCTGGATGTTAAAAACGCCTTTAACACAGCCAGGTGGGACAAAATATTGGATGCACTGGCAACGTTCCGCGTCCCATATTATCTTCAGGAGACGATACGCAGCTACTTTACTGGAAGATTGCTGCAATACGACACCGCAGACGGCCCCAATACCCATCAAGTGACCGCTGGAGTGCCCCAAGGCTCAGTTCTAGGACCCCTCCTCTGGAACATCATGTACGATGGCATCCTCCGACTGGAACTCCCGATCGATACAAGTATCATCGGCTTCGCAGACGACGTGGCCCTTGTAGTCGTCGGCAAGGAACTGAAAGTCGTAGAGGAATCGTGTAACCACAGCATTGCCCGTGTGCACCATTGGCTTACAGCAGCTGGACTCGAGCTGGCTGCTCATAAATCAGAAGAGGTAGCGGATACACATTATGGATACACATAAGAGTCGGCAGTGCGACAATAGAATCAGCCAGGGCGCTAAACTACCTGGGTGTCATGCTAGACACAAGGATGTCGTTCAGATAGCACTTGGAGTATGTGCACAAGAAAGCAGCAGAGTCCTGTCGAGCGCTATCCAGGATTATGCTGAACACACGGGGACCGAAACAGCAGAGACGCCGTCTCCTTATGACCGTAAACAGAGCGGTAATAATGTACGCGTCCCCCATCTGAAGCAGAGCAATGGCTGTTCCCAGCTACAGCCGTACACTCTATTTATCGCCTAAGCGCTCTACGGGTCAGCTGCGCATTCCGGATGGTATCGGACGAAGCGGCGCTGGTTATCGCAGGGATGGTCCCGCTAGACGAACTGGCAACAGAAGCTGTAGTTTACTAAAGAGCCCACAATGGAAGCAACACAGCAAACTCGATTCGCACGGAGGCAAGGATGCAGAGCGTAGCACGATGGCAAGCACGCTCTAAACAAGCACGCATCTAAAGGACGCTGGACGCATAGGCTTATCCCAAACTTGGAAGCCTGGATAAATCGCAAGTATGGCAATACTAATTTTTATTTAACGCAGCTCCTATCAGGCCACGGATTCTTCAGGAGCTACTCGGCCACGACAACACAGACGAGTGTTCTTGGTGCGGCAGAGAAATCATAGAGGACGCCAATCACGTCATATTCGAGTGTGGACGTTTCCCAGCGAACAGACAGGAACTGGAGGACATCATGGGCAGACCTATCACGGTGGACAACCTGGTCACGAGCATGATAGAGACCGCACACAAGTGGGACGCTGCAAGCACCTTCGCAGCAGAAGTAATGTAAGAACTCAGGAGAGTTGAGCGCAGCAGACGGAGAAACGCGGATATTTAGGTAGCAAGAACATGCCTGTGAAGCAATGCTTCGCGGCCGTTCCGCAGGCAATCCACGCTACCGAAACAATATACAATACCCAAACTATAACCTAAGCTAATGTATAACTAAGCATAAATAAACTGAATACAAAAAAAAACCCATATAGAAAACTGTGTACGCGTGTGTGCTTGGCAGGCCCAAAGAGCTATCATGCACTTATGCTAACGTTCAGGTACCCTTACCCTTACAACAATCATGGAAAATAGGAGTTTTGCACATGAACAGGCCAAACTCTTTAATAATGTCACACAACTGCTTACTCGAAAGAGTGTGCGTGTGCACAAGTAGCAAGTCGAAAAAATTGAACATTTTCAATGTTTGGTCTTTTCTTAAATTATTCGACAAGCCGACGAAGCATTACCCTTGCAGAAATACGACTTAGTTTTTTTTTAATTTTAAGCAAAATTGGTCCCACAGTAAACAAAATAATTAAAATATAATATATAAATATATCATTTAGGGCATTTAAGTTTTTAATAAATATAAATATATCAGATTCTTCTCATTATGCCTGACTGGACGAAGAAATACATGATAGAGCATTTGAATGTGTGTGCCTTTGGCCACCACAGGCACAAAGGGCACACAATTGAAGAAAAAATCTCTGGCTCGCGGCAAACTCGCCGCGATCTACTTGTGCGCACATCCACACAACACAAACATATGTGTGTTGGTAGATCTCGGGGTTTTTGAGAAGCTATGCAGGGAGAAGGAGATGCACACAAGTGCGCAAATCAATAAGTGAGAGCGAGGCACACTCTGCACATGCATACCCACATATGTATGTTTTTGGGATGTAAGGAATTAAAAACTAACATACATATATTATGAAAAGGCATCAGCCGCAGCGACGTTATGCGCTGAGCGAGATGCGGCTTCATACTGAACGTTCGGCTTTCGAGGCCGGCGTTCGGCTGCCACTCACAGCAGTCTTACTTTGTCTGGGCACACTAAAATGGTCGCGGACACCCATGGGGCTCAGTCGTTGACGATTTATCGGTATCCAATTATTCCGCTGTTTGACATGTCTATGCATTGTATGGTTAGTGGTAAAAAGCAAGAAAGTCGCAACATCCGCGTCTCCTGTGATTGTATTAAGTCGCGTAGAACGCGAGTTTGGAAACGCGTCGAGCGCGTGAATGTGAGAACGCACAAACGTGTGAATGTGAAGTCACGTCAAACGCGAGTGAACACTGTGAAATCTTGTGTGGTGGCAAAGTGGCAAAAGTGATATATGTGATATGGACACAGAAATGTATAATACGGCCACAAGTGACAAACAATGCGACTCGATCGCTAACTACGGAAAAAGTGAAATAGACAGGAGTGCTAAAGTGCAAAAAAGCAAGTCGGCATTGCACCTTAAAAATCAAAGAAAAGTGCATCAAACGCCGAACACAAAAAGTAAAATGGCAAGTGCTAAATATAATAATTCACCGCAACAAATTGATCTCAGCAACGAGCAAGAGAACGCATGGGGTAAACGCAGCCGCTCCTCATCGTTATCATCTCTAAGCTATGATGAATATACTGACGGGGAATCTGAAACCAATAACCCAATGGAAAATGATGACGTTCTGGAAACAACTGAAGGTGTGCGGATGAAATCCACAGAAAACCACTCAATCATGGAAGAGGTAATGCGTCTCCGGGCACAAGCAGCCGGTTCTGCCAGCATGCCAGGAGCAACAATAAAGAAACCTCAAGGAATTCAAGACCAGTTAAAAAGCTCAAAAATACAAGCAGCGGCAAAGGTATTCGATGGCAACAAATTTGCTGTTCTTTTCCAACCGGATGACGATGAAGCTACGCAGGATGACGAGTTCCCAGAACTGTGCCCCTCCAAGCCTAAGAAGAACAAGAAATCGAAAGGGCAGAAACCAGCCACTCCAAAGGCAGCCGACGGTATGGACGTCGAAGGTGAGCCGGAGGAAACCGCTGCGGTAGCCCCAACTGAACTAAGGAAGGAATTACCTGGACCACCCAAAACAAAAGAGATATATAACAAAACATCGAAACTACCCATTATCGCAACATATAATGTAAATCCTAAGGAATTGACAGGTATGTTGCGACAAATAATAAAAAATGAGCGTTTTACCCTTAATATCATACACAAAAATAGAGCCCATATCAATGTCTTTACCCTCGAACATTTCAAGACACCAAGAAACTGTTAGACCTTTCCCAAAAGAGCTATTATACCTACACCCCCAAAGAGCTTAAGCCATACTCCATAGTCATAAAAAAATTACCTTACCAAATCTTCACAGAAGATGAAGTTAAGAAAGCAGTGCAAGAAACCTGCTCCGACCTAAAAATCATTAGCGTCAAACCATTTAAAAAGAACTTTTGGCTGGTCCAAATAGAGAAAACAGAAAGAGCCAAAACAATTTTATCCATCAAAAGTATGCTTAACTGCAAAATAAAAATTGAGGCTTTCAAAGCCGAAAACAAAATAAAACAATGCCACAACTGCCAACGCTGTTGCCAAGTCGCAAGCAATTGCAAAATGCAATATAGATGCGTCAAATGCACTGCTGACCACGCCCCTGGGCAATGCAGTATTAAAAAATCCGACAACCCAGCAGAAGGTAACAAAACTCAATGTGTCAACTGCAAGGGTCAACACACAGCAAATGCAAAAATTTGCCCGGTTAGACAATCAATCACTACTAGAATTGAAAATAAGCGAAGTAGCACCGCACAAAACAACTCTACGAAAGTTACCAAAGCCACTACAGTAGCTGCTGTAAATAAAATTAAAAATTAAGTTCCATTCGCCTCGCTTTTTAAAAAAAAAGCTGAAATAAGGCCGGATTCCCGTCAGCCAGAACTTCCCAAAAACATTTTTGTCAGCAACCCAGCACTAAAAAAGCACTTCACAAAAAATCTGACCCCAAACCCACAAGCCAAAAATATCTCGCTTGAGACAATCAACAGAGATAGTGTCCAAGCCTTTGGTAAAGACATTTTCACCTGCATAGACATAATGCAGAAAATGACCAAAAAATACCCCACTAGCCAAGCCCAAGATGAGTCAGATGCTCGCAAAATAAAACAAGCCCTACTTTTAGACTTTCTTATCCAAATCGCACAATAAAAATGACCTCCCTTAAATGTATCTTTCAAAACGTTAATTCAATCATCTCACTACAGAAAAGGCATGAATTAGACCAATTCCTAAATAGACATAGGCCAGACCTAATGCTCATTGCAGAGCACCGTCTAGGCACCAGAAATTCTGCAAAGCTATCTCAATACCAATTCATAAGGCAAAATGTGAGAGCAACCCATACAAGATATGCGCAACGCCACCCAGAAAATGGTGGTACGTCCGTCGCTATTTGCATTAAAAACGGCATACAGTTTGAACGCACAGATATCTCGCCACTACGCTTCATCGAAGCCGTGGCAATTAAACTTTCATACATAGACTCGCTCAGAAACACCCAAGGCCGTATAGCAGTCTCATTATACAAACGTCCCAACGACCCGCTTCTTACTAACGACAACTCCTTAAACCATATTGGAAACGGTGGCCAAATAATCATAGGTTGCGACCTAAACGCCAAACACCCCAGTTGGCATGTACCTCACTATAGCCCAGTCCACAAAAATAGTGACAACCCAACTTGGTCCTTTGTCCGTCCAAAGAACCTAGTCGTCCCAATAGCTCCAACAACCCATCCTCAATAGCTTTCTTCATATGCACTATAGACCTCCAAACAGGAAATAATTCTCTCTGTGATACAATAAATAAATTCTCATGAGATCATCTCGGGGTAACCCTAAAAATATAACTAGGCCAATATAAACTGATATGCAACGATCCAAAAATAGTCTATAAATTCGATAATATTAATACACATGTATGGAACTCTGTCCTATTAAGACATCTCCGACCAATTGCAAGAACTGCCAGCCTAAGCCCTCAAGAAATAGACATACACATCGAGAAACTCAATAACGCCCTAAACACTGCACTGGACTCGCCAGATGCTATTCCCAAAAGAGTTATACCCCCATCCAAACCCTATAATACTGTTAAACTGAGCGGAAAATGCCTTACCATTATCATGCAGAATCTAATCTCCGACCTAACAGCCGAAATCAATAGCCATCAATATAGAAATTCTTGGAACTTGCGATTGCTGCTGCACGTGTTTGCAGGCCAAAACACATTTTCTTTCTTTACCGATTTTGATCAAATTTTCAGTAGTAGATCTTATTGTACTATAAAATATTCCTTTTCTTCTCAAAATGAGAATCGCATTTAAATTGTGGCTTAATTAGATAGGCAATACAAGTTGATTTACTAACATGATTTATAGCTTTGTGGTGGTAGCGGGGAGGTGGCGATAGCTATAAAATGAAAGATTCTTGATATATATATACTATTCTAAAAGCTACATGTCAAGTTCGGTGACTCTAGCTCTTATTGTATACCAAAATTGCTCAAAAAAACAGGATTTTGATATCAATTTTTATTGATTATTTGGAAACGGGGCCAGTTATCGATTATCGGAAACAAACTCGATCTGCGCATGGACTAGGAGGACCTACAGCTAGTCTCTAGCTCTTATAGGTTCTGAGATCCTTGCTTTCATACATACGGCCAGACGGACGGACGGACGGAAAGACGGACAGCCAGATGGGCATGGCTAAATCGACTCGGCTGTTGATGCTGATCAAGAATATATATAGTTTATGGCGTCGGAGATGCTTCCTTCTGCTTGTTACATACATTTGCACAAATACAATGGGTTCAGGGTATAAAAATGGCAAAAAAACCAAGGGCCCAGATGGCAGTAGTAATTACCTCCTAAAACATTGCAATATGTTGGTCCTCAAACACCAAGCAGTTCTCTTCAGTCAATTCGAGCTACTTCCCAAATGCCTGGAAGTGCAGCAGAATAACTCCTATACTAAAACCAAAAGCAAACCCACAAAGCCTACAAGGATACAGGCCAATTTCAATCCTCTATGCTATTAGCCTCTTATTCGAAAAAATGTTAATGGCACAAGTTAAAGAACATTTAGACTCCCATCAAATACTCAAACCCTATCAGTTTCGTTTCAGGGACAACCTGTCCATTAGCAACCCATTAGCTGTTGCAAATAGCTTCATATTTAGTAACATCGCTAGACAACGTGAAAAAGCATTCGACACAGTCTGGACAAACGGACTCATATACAAAATGAGCAATACCTTCCGCTTTAACCCAAATACCACACGTATTATTCATAGCTACCTCACAACCCGTTCTTTCTGTGTCGCCAGCCCAGACGGTTTAGAACAATCGCATATCCGCGACATAACTGCAGGTGTGCCACAGGGTTCCCTTTTAGCACCAATATTATATAACATCTATCTTGCTGACCTACCAGCCTTCATACAGATCCCCACCTCAACTTCGACAGCGCGCATCCAGCCGCTCGTCTACTCAGACGGTATTCTATTACTATCTTCAGGTGCATGGATAGCAAGCGCAGAAATGGACCTTAATAGAAATCTAAACCAATTATGTAAATACTTTGCTAAATGGCGACTTAAGCTTAACGCTAATAAATGCGAGGGATGTATATTCAAGGGTCCAAGGCTCAAAAACATATACAAAAACGCTAGGAAATGTAACCCTAAACTCTATATAAACGGCAATACAGAAATCCAAATAAGACCAAAACTAAAATACCTAGGATTTATATATGATGAAAAACTCAAAGTTCAAGAGCACATCCAACAGACCCTTAAGCGAGGAAAAGCCCAACTACACCAAATCCACCATATTTACAAGCCCCTAAATGAAAACCCATTCCACCCAAACGCTAAATTAATCAATATAGGTTCACAAGCCTATAAGAAACTGATCCAACCAATCCTAATCCATGGCCACATAGGTTCAAGCATATCTGATTTTGAGGTTTTTTCGAATAATTTTATTTTGCATAGAAATGATCGGCTGACTCGAGGTGGTGGGGTATTAATTGCCGTTAAAGACACTCTCCAGTCAGAACTTTTCTGTTTTAGTATGCCTACTGACGCTGAGATTGTCTCAGTCAAGGTGTCTTTTCCTACACGGAATATTTTTATTACATGCTCTTAAGTTCCTCCTTCTTCTGATATTCAAGTTTATATGAAACATATTTCTTGTATTAAAGCAGTTTCTTTACACGTGCGTGATAATGAGCTATTTATTGTGTTGGGTGTTTTAATTTGCCGAACATCTCTTGGTCATTATTCACTGCCGAAAATTATCTAGTGTCCTCAGCACAGCATGCTTGATCTTTCGTTGTTTCAAATCAATTCAATTTCTAATCATTTGCTTAGTACACTTGACCTTGTATTTGTTAACGACTACCTTATTTCTAATGTGTCTAGGTCCCCTCCTTTATCTCTCCCTGAGTATGTATATCATCCTACTTTAGAGGTTGCAATGTTCAATTGTAATCCTCTCATTTCGTGCTCATCAGCCAATAAGGCCCGCCGTTGCTTTCGCAATTGAAATTATTCATTGCTGAATCAACTTATTTATGCAACCGATTGGTCTTTCTTATATGACTCGGTTGATATGAACACAGCTATTATCTTTTTTTATAACACCCTAAGCTCCCTCTTAGATATGTGTATTCCTAAGTCAATTCCTTCGACTACTTCTTCAAAACCACCCTGGTTCACTCCCAGACTATCAAACCAACAAAATATTAAGTGTAAATAAAAGTTTAATAGATCTGGTTAGAGTATTGACTTGGCTAAATACTCCATAGCCAAGTCGAACTTCTTTCTTCCTAATTCTCAGTTCTATACCTCATCCTAATATTTCCCATTTCTCTCTCCTTTAAGCTTTAAATTCTTTAAAATCTTCTTTCTCTCCTGGGCCTGACAATATTCCTAGTTGTCTACTCAAGGAGTGTAGTTCTTCCCTTGTTTATCCATTGCTAAAGCTTTTTAATCTATCCCTTGAATCTTCTGTCTTTTCATCTCTTTGGAAAGAATCTTATATCATTCCTCTCCACAAGAAAGGTGGGAAAGTCAGTAAAGCGTTTGACTCTGTGCACAATGTCATTTTACTTTTTTATCTTGACCGAATAGGTTTCCCTCCGTCTCTTTTGCTTTGGATTAGTTCTTATTTAAAAGGTAGGACCCAAAGAGTAATGCTGAGGCTGACTACCTCTAAACAGGTTCACGTTACTTCTGGTGTCCCTCAAGGTAGTCATCTTAGACCTTTACTCTTTTTATAAATGATCTCCCCTCTGTTATATCCCATGCCCGTGTACTCATGTATGCGGACGACGTGAAACTTATTCTATCATACACTAATGCCCTACATCATCCACGTCTTCAAGACGATTTGAACGCTATGCAACTTTGGTGTTCGGCCAATCAATTGTATCTGAATTGTTCAAAGTGTATGTTTATGACATTTAATCGTACTACACCTTATCTTCTCAGTTATACAATCGACAATACTAATTGCAACGTATACCAACAGTTAAGGATCTAGGCGTTCTTTTTGATTCTAAACTCTGCTTCAATCTTCACATAGATACCATCGTTAATGAGGCAAAAGGTGTACTTGGATTCATTAAACGATGGTCTAAAGAGTTTAACGATCCTTTTATAACGAAACTTCTGTATGCCCTATCTTTGAATACTGCTCTTGCATCTGGTCTCCGCAGTATAACAATAGCCAGGATCGTATTGAATCTGTTCAGAAGCAATTTCTGCTTTTTGCCTTACGAGGTTAAAATTGGGAC
This sequence comes from Drosophila montana, assembly GCF_035044405.1. NCBI lineage: Eukaryota > Metazoa > Arthropoda > Insecta > Diptera > Drosophilidae > Drosophila > Drosophila montana. The sequence continues at coordinate 27,171 of NW_026996956.1, forward strand.
CCTAATCTTCGGTTGCCATCCTATTCCAGCAGGCTGCTTCTTCTTAATCTTCCGTCGTTAACCAACCGTAGGACAATTCTCGGTGTTGTCTTTCTACATAAGTTGGTTGTTGGCGATATAGATTCTCCTTTTTTGCTAGGGCGTCTTCAATTCTCTGTTCCGGCTAGACCAACCAGAAATTACCGCCCCTTATTCCTATCGATGTGCACAACAGACTACGCTATGCACAATCCTTTTCGAGTGTTATGTAAAAATTACAATAGTTTGCATCATGTTTTCTCTTCCGAACTTTCTCTACCCCTAATAAAATCGTTGCTTTCAGGATACCTTCGGGAAGTCACTGACCATTCCCAGCTATGAGCAGGGGCATAGCTTGCCGGACAGGCTGTATATTTTCCACCACCGGGTCGGTGATTTCCCATTACTTCCCCAATACTATCTCTTAATCCTATCTACTTAACACTCTATATATCTAGCATACAATTCTTTACTTTATTAACAATCTTCTTACTTTCTTTTCTTCTGGTATTTTCTTAAATAATATAGCAAGTTAAGATTATTTTGTTATTTTACTGAAGAAACCTTTTTCCTACTTACACCCTTCTTCTTAGATGTAGGCTCTAATAGCGTCACTGACATAATTAGCTGTGAAAAGGGGCACAGCTGGCCGGACTGGCAAATAAAACACCTCCATCGGTCGGTGATGCTATTAGAAATTTGTGTTCTCTAACTAGGCTTTTAGCATTTAATTTTCATAATTGTATATATAATGTATTGAAAAATTAGGAAGAAACTCGTTTTGTCGACCATTAATAAATAAATAAATAAATCTTTATAACGCACATTTAAGTAATTTATTAACAGGGTCTTTTATAATAATGCATGTATTTAAAAATTTATTAATATACTGTACGCCACGATCGCACACAAAAAGCCCTAGCCGGTGACGTCACATGCGATCTTCTTAAACTCAAATACTTCCCATGGCTTGGCGGACACACATACATGTACACTTGCACAAAAATATGTGAGTTGACACACATACGCCAACCACAATTAGGCGCGTCGAGGCATTGATACCCTTATTTATAGTAACAGTTAACAGTTGCACAGTTAATACGAAATTATATTTTAATCAGACATTGGATCAAAAATTGTATATGAGAAGGTTTGTGGTATTTAGCTACAGCTCTGATCAATAGTCAAAATACCCTCTTTAGAGAAAGGGTGCTTTGCTGTTCGAAAAATGAAAAATGATACAAATCTGCCTGGCTGCTTGCAAGTTGAAAGCGAGAGAAGAAGAAGAAGAAGTCATGACTTTGGGACTTTGCGAATTATAGGCATAGCAGGGCTTAGAAACCACAACAATGAGTTAGAAGAGTGTAGAAGATTAGATCATAGAACAAAACAAAAAGGGATAGCAAGGACAGAATTTGTGGTGTGGGAAATGTTTTGAAGTTGTCATTGAATTTTGGGCATCGGCAGAAGTAGCTGCAGACAGCCGGGTATTGTGCTTGCAACCTCGCAATCTTGCTTCACATTTTTTTAAAAAGATCTTTTAATGCAAAAGACTCCTCTGTATATTTATTACGCTATGACTCAATGTCAATGGCCGAAGCCAGAGCAGTGAATAACAACACATATATACAAATTTTGATGTACTTATGCATGCATTATTCACACATACAAACATAGGTGCTTGCGCGCCATTGGCTGAGACAAGAACTTCTCTTGAGCATACACTGTCCAAAAACAAAAGTGAAATCAATCTATGTGTGCTATTTTCCTAACATGGTTATTGCACAAGATGCGCTTTGTGAAAAAATTATGTTATTTTTAAATTTCCCTGTACAATTTATCGTTAGTATCTAGGGTAATGTATCATTTAAATGAAGCATGCATTTCATGGATAAAGCAAAAGTACTTTGCGTCTATCGTAAGCTTAAAACTTTTTCCCTCAATGTACTTTGAAAACGGAGCGACACAAAGCACCATCGACCAGCTTTGCTGAAGGCAGGCTGGCGACAAACTTTGTTGCTCGTGTCAGCATCAGCAAGCCGCGACTTCGGCATTCGTTCGTCTGAACGAACAGCAGTCGGCTAGCATGTCGTTTGAAGTCGTGAAAGCCAGATAGGAAGCCAGGCTTGAAATTTTGCGTCGCATGCAAATGTATGGGCGTTACTCATCTTAAAGTTTATATTGTCTTTGCCTCAAACCTCTTATTCCAATACCAAATGCATTTCGGGCTACGCGCTAGTTTGTAGTAATAAAGATAAATTACAAAAAAAAAAACAAGTAAGACGCTCTAGTCGGGAGCTCCCGACTAGGGGATACCCTGAATCCTCTTCTTCCAACACCAAATGCATCTCGCGCTACGCGCTCGTTTGCTTTAGTAGTAATAAAGAAAAATTAAAATAAAAAAAATTGTTCGCTTGGCAGGGTTCGAACTCGCAACTAACCGCACCACTTGCCGCCGCCTCTACTCAAGATCCACACCAACAACTGAGTTTTAATGAGAAAAAAACTAATTAAAATAGCAGAGCAGAAAATAATACAATCGCAATTGCAATGCTGTTGATAGAATTCAAAGCAGACGCGCATTAATGTGTGTGTGTACATGTATAAACACGTGTCCAGCTATAACATGTTTTCTCTAATAACTTCTGTTTCTTAACCGATCTAGATAAAATTTTCGTATATTCTCAAAATACAATTACATTCAAATTGTTCAGAGTGAGAAAGGGCTTCGCGGAACGATCTCACTCGGTTGATGTCGACGTTGTCTCGCCCGTTGCTACTCGCTTCCTTATTTATCTTCTGTGTCAGCGCCACGGAAAAAGAAGTCGGTAATCGTCAACGTGCACTTCTTGACGGATCCTAGCCGGGATACGGCTGATGGGCTACTCAAGCCCGTGAGTTTGACGGACTAGCCTATTGGCCTCCGCGTGGCTCACTTAGGTGCTTAGGTTGCTTGTAAGGGTCCATTGTAACTATTCCTTTTATTTTTGTTAAATGTTATTGTTAGACCAGCCCACTGTTAATTTTATGGCTGGGCTGGGCACTAAATGTACCAATAAATTTTGGTGCTCGACACAATTTTCTTTTTATTGTCCACCACGATATTATATATGTGTATAACTATATATTAATAGGTTAAGAAGTGTCTTTTTTTAAAGTTATTAAATGTGTTTAATCGCGTGTCTCGAATGATATAATTTGCTTCGTTTTAGTTTAAAGTATTGTGTGGCCGGAAATTTAAAACTGTGAGTTTGCGCACAGCCCGACCGTATTTGATCGCAACCCAAATCAGACTCCCCGTTGCCATGGGCAGCAAAGAAACCGATGCACAAATCTGCATAAGCATACATTCAATTTTTTGTGCGTAGCTGCCCATAGGCATAACGGCGTAAGTCGGTTAACGACGATTATAGGCCAAGGGTATCAAAAAGGGCACCATTTTTCTCATTCCACCTTTTTTCGCTCAAGGCAGGGGATCCCTGCAAGATTTGGGGTACTACCTTAAGTACCTCTTAGGGCCCTCATCAATATATCGATGTTTCTCATTGATACCCCTGAAGACTTCCCATGCAACAACATATAAGACCATCGACAAATTCGAAACCAACGCCATCAGCATTCACAAATAAATCACGGACTACAACTATACCCGTATCACAGATCTGCAAATTTGCAATATTAAATAAATATCCTCCTTTGTTACACACAACAATGTAAATGGATTAGGTACTATATAAAATGACCACCAATTCCATTTCCACCAAGTAGGAACGGATTTTTCGAAAAGTGTGAAGCACCCCTCAAATGAATTTAAACAAAGATCTTTGAAAATAAGTTTGAGGCCGATAGGATTGTAAACAAAAAACTTGTGCATCCGTTTTCCGCCAATTTACCACCTTTGCGGGTGGAATTTCCCAAATCGCTGAAATACGTATTTATTAAGTTCTTATGTAGAGCTATAAAAATAAGTTTGAAGCAAATCGGACACAACTTAAAACTTCCCCCAAAAATCTTTAAATCGCATTCCCTCCGAAAAAGTTTGAATTCTGCGAAAAGTGTGAAACACGTCTCAAATGATTTTTCTTATAGATCCTTGGATATGAATTTGAGGGCGAAACGCATCCCACCAAATCTTTGAACTTCGTTTCAACCAAAGAGGGATGGAATTTTCAAAAAGTGTGAAACACCCCTCAAATGAATTTGAACAAAGATCTTTGAAAATGAGTTTGAGGCCGATCGGATGGCTAGCAAAAAACTTACATACAAACGTTTTTCGAGATTTTTCGACACTCTCGGGTAGAATTTCCCCAAACTCCGTCTTAACGCGCACCTTCATCACCTAAGGAAACTACATTGAAAACTTCAGCTTCCCAGCTCTTACGGTATGGGCTGTGCGTTGATCACCAATCAGTCAGTCAGTCAGGACATACAGTTTTATATATAGAGATTGACAATTTATAAATATAGAATTATTCCTAAAACGAAGATACAATAGAGATTTTTCTAAAAACTCTAATCTGTGTCTGGCACTTTTTGCTCTACAAATTTAGGTTTTCGCTGACCTTTCACAGGCCCAACCCAACTCCACAATATTTGCCTTTACTGACTTTACTCAGGTACAATATTTGCCTTTACTGACTTTACTCAGGTACTTAATCACATCAAAGTCTTTATGATTGTTTCTATATTTGAGTCTATTTTTTCCATGATCGCTAACTACATACATATGTATGTTTATCGTTATACCCATCATTCAAGCTACCACTATAAGCATATACACGTCGGTGCACAAATATAACCGCACCTATGTACCTTTTTCAGTGTACTATTAAGAATCGGGCAACTGAAAAAGTACAAATGAGAAATGAAAGAGAATGAAAAATAAAACATAAAAAGTGCAAAAAATCAATAGTAATCTCTTCACCGTTGCTTTTTAATTTCTTTTTCGATTTTCAGAAGTTACCCCTATGCTGTTCATAATTGTATTCTTTTTACTGTTATCTTTAAGCTGCTCTGTACAGTTATCTCTATGCTGTAGTCTGCGTTTTTATACCCTCTCATTGAAAATGGGTAAAAAGAGTACAATGGTTTTGTGCAAGTATATGTAACAGGCAGAAAGAAGTATGTTCGACTAAAGACACTATAAACACTAAGATGAGTAACGCAATACAACAAAATGCTACTATGAAGCTTGCTTTTGTGAAATTTGAGAACGAAAACGAAATCAGTATCATTGCGCTCTCACAGCCGAAAGAGCAAAAAGCTAAAAATAGAATGTATTCTGCGCTTCGGCTCTATGAGAGCCGTGCAAGCAATTATGTTTGTTTGTGTGTTAGTATACATACATAACAGCATATTTGAATGTGTTGTTATTCACAGCTCTGGCTTTAGCTGGCAAAGAAATCAATTTTGTTAGTTTTCTAGCGCTGATCATGCACCTATCCCAAATTTGTATTCACATACGAATGCATGCTGTGTTCTGAGGTTGGCTCCGTAAAAAATCTGTTTTATAAAGTCGTCGCAAATATTTATATAATATCTTTAAATTAATTGATTAATTATTTATTATTATTTTTATTTTATTAAAAAATAGAAGAGTGCCAAAAAATACAAATAGGGTAAATTAAATACATCGGTAGCTAGTTCGACCGGCGGAGTAAAAAATAATTTAAACATAAAAAAAAATGTTAAAATGAATCTTTGGAAACACAAAATTTGGTCTCTTATTTCATTTCTTTTATTTCTTAAAAATAATAATAATTTAATTAATAAGTTAATTTAAAGAAATAATAAATAATATTTGAATCGACTTTAAAAACCTCAGTACACAACATGCATATGTGAATATAAATTTGGAATAGGTCGTGCATGATCAGCGCTAGAAAACAAAATTTATTTCTTCAAAAGCCAAAGCCAAGGCAGTGAATAACAACACATATACATATACATACATACATATTTTGATATAGTTATGCATGCATAATCCACACATACAAACATAGGTGCTTGTACGCCATTGGCTGAACAAGAACTTCTCTCGAGCATACACTGTCCAAAAACAAAAGTGAAATAAATCTATGTGTGATATTTTCTTAACATAGTTATTGCACAAGTTGCGACTTGTTAAAAAATTATTTTATTCTTAAATTTTAGTGCACAATTTATAGTTAGTATCTAGGGTAATGTATAATTTAAATAAAGCATGCATTTCATGGATAAAGCAGAAGTACTTTGCGTCGATCGTAAGTTTAAAACTTTTCGCTCAATGTACTTCGAAAACGAAGCGACGCAAAGTACCATCGACCAGCTTTGCTGAAGGCTGGTGACTAACTTCGTTGCTCGGGTCAGCATCAGCAAGCCGCGACTTCGAATAGCCAGTCGGCAGGCATGTCGTGCGTAAACTCAAACGCCAGATGAAACGCCAGGCATGAAATTTTTCGTCGCATGCAAATGTATGGGCGTTACTCATCTTAGTGTTTATATTGTCTTTGGTTCGACCCAATAAAGCACATGTATTCCTTATCGAGGCGACGAGCTACATGAGCCAAAAACTTAAAATATATATTCTCCCATGCCTACAAGCTTATAATTTCTTGTCTTTATGCAGGCACATTTATAAAATAGCGATATGAATGTTGAGACAGCTTTTTAATCATAACTCAAAAGCTTACTTCGTTCTTACTTTTTTACCATTAAAGAGGGTATTATATGTTGTCATAAAATGTGTAACCGGTGGAAGAAGTCGTCTCCGATTTTAGATCAGTATAAAACGTCGAGATTATATCCGTCTGCATATATACTTGCATGGAAAACTTTTTTACTTAAGAAGATATCTTGACGAAACTCTGTTTTCATTAGATTCGCTTGGCTCCAAATAAATACAAAGGTAAACATATGTACATATATATGTACATCTGTACATATATGGTAAATATTCTCACATATCTACAAGAACGTTAGGCAAATGTCTTAATGAGCATTAAATCTTGGTGCCGAAGTTATCCATACTTTCCCGTTCTTATTATTCTTAAAATTTAATTTATACTAATTATGAATCATTCCAGTTTAGTTAGCATTGGAATTTATAAGTAATAAAAAAAAACTATAAAGTTGGATTGTACAAAAAAAAAACATTTATATTGTCATGTTAATATCTAATATACATAGCTATGTATATTATATCAGTAACCAAAAAACATATAGATGGGACATGCCGTAGCAGAACTTTGGTCACCAAAAAAAATATGCATCTGGTCCAACGAGCAAGTAAGATATACATATGATATCTTTTGATCGCTCACACTACAGCTCAAACTACACACTTTCACCCCTGCAGCAGCCCGCTGGGTGGAAAGAGTAAACTTTTGCCAAGCACCTGTACCTGCATATGTAGGTCAAGTGACTGATCACTTAACTAAGTTTAGGAAATTTGTGTAAAAAATAAACTCTTTAAAATATTCAAATATACCAAATACAAAAAAGGAGCAATTATGTACATATATATTAATAGTATTAATAATTATATTGTCTTAAAATATTTAGCTTTTTCATATATGAATTTGATCTCCAGGTAATAAGGGGTCAACATTCATTCATCGATTCAAACCCAAAATCATAAAAAGAAGGGTGCGCGACAACCGCGGGTCAAAAATGATATTTTCCTTTGCGCCCATGATCTGCCCATTCACACACATTTGTGTCTGTGTGTGTGTGTGTGTAGAGCTCGAAATTCAGAAATCACAAAATATTGTCAAATTTGCATTGGACAGGCAGGCAGGGACCAACAGGCACACATGCGCATAAATGCTTCTATTCATATACAAAATATGCAAGTATGCGTGAATAGCAAGTCCAAAAACTTTTAAATGAAAACATGCCAGCGCTTAGGTACCCTTCAAACAAGAACGAGCTAAAATGAAAGAATTTCGCATCGACTTGGCAAACCCTTTCATTATTTCATATTACTCGTCCCCTCAAAAGGGAAGAAATGCCACCGACTTGTGACAAAAATTGAATTTGTGGGCATTTTTGCTTGTGCGGACACATACACATACAAACATTTAAACGGTACCTAGACATAAAGAGAGCATTGAGAGCACTGAGAGTAAGTGCGAGCGAGATAAAAATAAGCAGCGATGCCGTTCTATCGCACAAATCATATGGAAGAGATTAAGCCAAAGGAGTTTCCTGTAGTGTGAGCCATCAAAAGATATCATATGTATATCTTACTCGCTCGTTGGACCAGATGCATATTTTTTTTGGTGACCAAAGTTCTGCTACGGCATGTCCCATCTATGCATTTTTTTGGTTAGTGATTATATTTATATTATATAATCTATATACAGCTTGCGCCATCCCGTAACATCGATATTAATAGTTATCGAAACGCTGACGACAGTTCAAGTCTATCAGAAATTCATCGTTAAGTATAATCATTGCTGCACAAGATTAGCCTATCGTGCACTGGGTTATCGCAACCTTTAATTGCTTGTATTTAATAAAACACACAATAAAGTTAAGCTGTGCCGCTGGAATCCTGAGAAGAACTAAGTGAAATAGACACTAACACCTCATTTGGATTTTCCTCATATGGAGTGACTAAGTTGAAGAATTACCGAATAAACGAATAAAAATATCGAATAACCTCGATCGCTCTAGGCTATCTTAAAAAAATCGATGTTTGCGGCATTGCTTACATCCCTATTCAAAATGTTCGGCAAGTCATTTATAAAAGTTGTTTGGAGATTTGTTTAAAAATGGAATTGAGTATCTGGAAATATTTACTTTTGCAATGGGTAAGTTTGTTATAGATCTCAGTACGGTTTAATATATTCATCATTTTATTTCTATGATTTTTAGGTCCAAAAGTGCAATTTTATAGAAAACATTAAATGTCTAGAAGATTCCGATATCGAATCCTTTTTTGTCTTTTACGCGCAGTATGCTCAGGTTAAGCTACCGTCGTCGTCTTCAAGCAGTACATTTCCCATGGGACAACTAATAACTTTTCTTAGAGGTGAATAAACATTGAAAAATGAAATCATTTTGTATTTTATTAATTGTTAATTGCAGATATTTATCCAAACTTTAAGCCGCGGTTGGAGCTTGATGGCCGTGTAGTAACAGCAGATTTCATTTATGTATACACACTTCTCATGCACTACACGTGCGTTCAGAGTCCTAGCGAATATTTTCATAATATTTGCAAAAATTTACCAGATAATATCCAGCAGTGCATAGCGGCCTTTTTCCAACAGACTATAAAATATCCAGAGATGACTCGTATTCGCTTGCACGAGACAATTGTCAATATCCAATATATTACAGAAAACAATTTTTCGGTCAACTCCAGCTCCTGCAGCCCCCTTAACCACATGTCCGTCCACAATATCAGCGATGGAAATAGCTATCTGTTAAATAGTAACAAGGATTCGCCTTCATTTGATAATGATGTGAGTGCGAGTACGAGTACGAGTCCTGTAACGTCAGGGCCAATGAAGCGGGAGCTGATCAACTTATTAGATCGCAGCCAATGGGCAGCCCCACCGACCCCAAAAACGGAGCTTCTAGAACAGCGTACTCGGGAGCTGTTGGAACTACGTGTAAGAAGTGATGTAACGATATACTTAATCCATAGTATAACCTTTATACTTGCAGGCACAGTTAGAGACTGAGCGGTATGAGAAGACCGTTCTCGAGGAACAAATTTTAGAAAATCAAATCGAAATTAATTCGCTTAGTAAAGGTATGAACATTGACATATTTTTAATTTCTAACTATTTCAATTTAAATGTTTTATTTACAAAGAGAACTTGGTGCAAAAGAAGCAATTGGCCAAATTCTCGGCCACCTTTCAAAGCGAAAACGACAACGAGGACAATTATCTGCATAGCAATGAACTTGACAGTGTATGTTAAATCCTTACTTTGCGCAGGTAGGCGCTCCAGTAGCCACCTGCTACCTATTCAAACCATATATTAATATTTTGTCACTTATACCTGAATTACAGTTAAAAAGGCAGTTGCTTAAAGATCTTAGCATCAAGGATGCTATCCTTGCTGAAAAAAACGAAGAGATTTATGAGCTTAAAAGCAAACTTGTCAAAGTTTCTAGCAAGGTACGTACAATGAACGCCTTTCTTGTTTTAAAACATGGTTAAAACGCAGTCAATCCAATTTTTTACAGTATCATATAACTTTTTAGACTTTCTTAATCTATGAATATTTGTTAACGCCATGTGTCCTCATCGGAAAAGATATTCTGACATTTGTGCATGTCTTTTTTTCAAATAATAGAAAAACCTAAACAAAATTATTGTATTAAAATGAACTGTCAAATCAAGAAAACGTGCACTAGTCTAGAGTGATTGATAAGAAAATGTGTATACCCAGCGCCGAGTTGGCGGAAAAGTACCTTTACCTTCTATACACATAAACACGTAAACCACATGACTCACTCTTCTTAATTAAGCCCCCTATAAAGATCGTAGTTTATACCCTTTTTAAAAGCTATTATAATTTTGTCAGATATGTGTAATGTATAAGAGGAGACATCTTCGACCCTTTGGAGTCATTTTAATCTATTATCTAGATATATTCGCTTATTAGTTTCACTTTGCTCCTATATATGAGGTAAGTTTAATCAAGATCGGTCCTTTATATCATATAGTCGTTTATTAGTTTCAACATTGGATTACTTAACCCTTTCATATAGCTTAATAGGAAGAATCTGTAAAATATATAAAAATTTTAGCTGCCATTGGAACAGTCGAAAAATAGTTGCTTCTATCGAAAACTTTTTGTCTTTCAAGATATTTTAATGAAACTCGACTTTCATAAGTTTAACTATTCTCCTTACAACATCGGATCACTATGTCAGCTATATGATATAGTGTCAGAGAGCATAGTAGAGATCTGTCGGAAATTAAGTTCTTGTTTGAAAACTTTTTTTTTTCCAGATATCTTGACCAAACTTGTCATCTTTTGGTTTGACTGCCCTTTATATATGTACATGCAAAATCGTATTGACATTGGACTAATATATAATATAGCTGCCATTGAGCGGTCTGTCGAAAAGTAGGTTCTTCTATGGCATATTCTGTATTCCAAGATATTTTCAGCGAACTCATCATTTATGAGGCTTACATACCTGTAAAGACATAATGCAAATGCATTCAAGAGCAATAAATTTTTGGCGGGCCCAAAATATATTTACTTTCTCGTGTATCGTTTCTCGTATTTACAGATTTATTTATTTGTTGCCTTACCTTTTGCCAAAAATGATAGAAAAAAAGTTTGAGCCTTGCGATTTGATATTTACATGGGTATTTCCTCAGGGTATTTCCTAGTCGAATACTTCGTGTAGATCACTTTAATTTGATTTAAATAACTTTCATTGAGCATGTTTACATTTTTCTTCAAAACTAGCACTCCCGACGGGACTTTGTCGTTGTGTGTTTCGGCTAGACTGGCAAAAAAAAAAGCACGCTCCGCCCTCCCGCGCATTAACATCTATTTATATAAAACTGTTTGTCCTGACTGACTGACGGATTGGTGATCAATGTACAGCCCAAACCGTAAGTGCTAGGGAGCTGAACTTACCTTATGTGATGAAGGTGCACGATAAGACTGGATTTTGGGTAATTCCATCCGCAAGTGTGGAAAAATCGCGATAAACGTTTGTATGTAACTTTTCTGTTTACAATCCGATTGGTCTTAAACTCATTTAAAATATCTTTGTTCAAATTCATTTCAGTTTTTGAAAATCCATGCTTGGTGGAAATGAGGTTAAAAGATTTAGAGGGTGATTTTTCAGGTTCAAATTAATTTCTATGAAGAAAAGACGTGTTTCAAACGTTATGGAGAATCCAAGCTTCCCCGGTGAAAAACGCGGATCAAAGATTTTTTGACCGAAGTTTTAAGTCTTGTCCGACTTGCAACAAACTTATTTTTAAAGCCCAACATATGAATTGAATGAATACATGTTGGATTCAGATAACGGTTGTATGAAAATCTACCCTTTTTGTATAAGTGCGGGTCAAAGGTTGAGTGGGCGATGTTTTGGGTGTAAGCTCATTCAAAGCAAAGGTCCATAAAAAAATTCATTGGAGGCGTTATTTATACCCTCCGCAAAATTTAGGCCTTTCCCAAAGAAAACGCGGGTCAATGATTTTTTTATATTTAGCGAAAAAATTGCCTCCTTTGCGCTTATGACTTATGACTTTTTGAGCGGAAGTGCTTGCTCGTTCGATCCTCATATAATTTTAAGGGTTTAAATATGGCAGTGAACTGTGCGTGTTTTTTTTTTTCAATTTGGTGAATTGTGGGTGGTATCCAACAATTGCAATATTCTATGTATACAATACATATTTACCCACATACCAAATTTGGTTTAAAAATCAAGTCAACCAATCGATTTTTATAAATATTTTGGAAATGTGACGAGATATCGATGAAAAGTGATAAATCCGCTTCGCAATCGGCGCTTTCATGCTTAACCAACTCAGCTCGTCGTCCTGGTCAGGCATATATATTTATGCGGACGGACATACTTCCTTCTGCCCATTATTTAAAACCAATACCTTTTTTTTCACCCATTTTCAATGGGCACAGAGTATAACAGCTACGAACGTTGATGTTGGGTGTAAAAGCGCTTCGCGATTAACCCGCTCGCTAACGGGTGTTACTGAAACTCTTATTATATCCCTTGTGAAAAAGAGTATATTGATGGGTAAATTATTGATGGACTTGTTGAGAATGCCAGTGCATTCAAACTTTCGTCTAAATATGCATTTATATATTTGTTGTCTTGCCCTGTTACAGTAAAATCCATAAAATTTGATATTGAGCAAATCTCTGTTTCTGAAATACTAGAGACAACAAATTTGGTATGTAAACTCTCCTATAGTAGACACAATTCCAGAATATTTTCTTTTCTTTTAAACTGCGCCGCAAGCGGCCTGAGTGCGTGTACCTTCATACAAAAACTTAATATTCATCCAATCCTCCCTATGGCAGCTATATAATATAGTAGCCTATTGTTTATAAGATAAGAACATAGTGAATAATAAATGATAGAATAGATATAGTTTATGGGATCGGAGACGTCTCCTTCTATGCGTTACACATTTAAAGACACCTTGGTATATACATAAATACACACAGTAGAATGACACTGAAGATATTAAATACCTTACAACAATAGTCTAAGGGTGAGGAAAAGAGAAGCACTGCACTTACCAAATATATACTTGTGTACGTTTGTTAATTTTAGATAGTCAGAGGTATATAACGGATACAGGATGTCTTCTAATCGGGAACAAAAGGAATCTTATTTTGATTTTTTTTAAACATGCATATAAATTCCTTTACTTATGACTCGTTTTACCCGCAGCTTAAAGTCTCGGAGAAGCATGTGCTTGTGTGTATGGATCGAATAAACGACCTGGAGCTGCGCTTGGAGAAGGTGACGCAGTTGTTGACTGACAAGGACGATGATATTGCTTGTCTGCAGCGTGACAAATTGGAGCTGCAGCAGTGTTTGCAAGAAGCTCGGGCCGAGTTGCATAACGGTCGCGAGGTACTCAACGCCTCCTCTGATTTGTTGGAAACTTCGCACTCAACCTGTAGCTTGAATACCACACCTGAAAATTTGGGCTGCTCCGTTGTAGATAAGCAATTGCGTGAGAAGGCGAAGGAGAATGGCGAACTGCGTAAACAACTGGCAGCTATCGTAGAGGAAAAATCAAACATGCTGAGAAAACTATTAAGAATTGTGCAACCCCACTCCCTAGAGATGTCGTCGGCAACTGAAGATTCCCAACTCATGTGCTTAATTGGGCATAGTATGGACCAGTTGTCCGTCCGCTACGAGCAAGAGCTGCAACGTGTGAAGGAACTGCAGGTTCAGTACAACACACTGAAGCAGCAAAATATGCAGTGTGAAGAGTGTATTCAAGAACAAATAAAGAACAAGAAAAGGCTGGATCGGATCTTAGGACAGAGTCAGTTAACTCTGTTGGGAACTATTGAAAAGTTGCAGAAACGCGAAAATGAATGTGGGCAAAGTGTCAATATTAGCCAGGAACTTGAAAAAAAGGATGAGCAACTTGCTCGGGTTGGGGCCGAATTAATTCAACTATGCAGTCAAAAACGTATCCTAGAAGAGCACATCACCGGCGAAAAAGAATGCTTATTTAGTCAGCGCCAGAAGTTAAAGGCACAGCAAATGATCATTCAGTCTCAACAAGATCAATTAGCCGAGCAGCGTCTGAGACTAAACGACGCCCAACAGCAGCTACAGTGCTTAATCCAAATGATAAGCGCTAAATTTGACAACGACACAACTTCATCACCTACCAACGAAAATCGCCTGAAGCAAGTGGAAAATATGCTAATATGCCTAATAGACAGAATGCGCAACCAGGATAAGAGAAATAAGTGTGAAATTCAGCTGAACACAGCTGAAAACAGCCGCTCCCAGACGAGTAGTCAGCTCATGATTATGTCGACTGAAAAGCTTTATGAGCAAGAGCATAATGCTGCAAACACAAATCTATCTCTTAAATTTGGAACTGAAGAAACGATGGTACAGCATGGAGGGCAAACGCAGCTGTGCCAACAACTGGAAGTCGGACGGCAAGAGCTTTGCAAGCAGAAACATGAGAAGGCGCACGTTGAACAGGAGCTAAAGGCTGCCAATGAGAACCAAAGAAGTTTGGAACACAGGTTAAAGGAAAAAACGGAGCTGCTTCAAAAAAGAGAGTCCACCAGCCAAGCGCTCCAAGAGCAGATTATGATGCAAACACAGCAGTTAGAAAAAGGACAACGGGAACTTAATGATTCGCAGCGAAAACTGAAAGCGGCACAACAGCAGTTGCATATGCAAGAATCACTAATATCACATGTCAACAAACTGGAGAATTTAATAAAAGAAGAACAGCGGAAATATTTGAGCCTGGAACAGGAGCATATACAGCAGATGGAGTGCAAGCGAAATATCGAGAAAGAATTTGAAGCGATTCAATGCACGCTTGCAAAAAGGGAGGAGGAACTGGAGAAGAACAAAGCACAGTTGGACTCAAGTACCAAGCGCTTGGAGAAAATAGCCATCAAACTAGGCGAACAGCAAGCAGTTTTATCCAAAACACAACGCGAAACAGCGCAGTCCAAACGAACACAGAACGAGCAAGCAGAGCTAATCACAGTACTGCAACGTGAGAAGGAAAGTCTGCTGCTGGAATTGCGAAAGAACAAGGAGCGTACAAACCGATCGGAGGAAAAACAGGCTAGCTTGGAACAGCAACGTGTTTTGGCGGAGACGGCACGAGTTGCTACTTATGAACGAATGATAAAACTCGAGAGAGAGTGTAAGAAAACGAACATCAATACGATACGCGACCTACAGCTTCAGCTGAAAGACGTTGAGAAGGAAAAAGATGGGCTGTTTCTTGAAGTTGGCGGCCTCAACTTGGAGATTGTGCAGCAGCAGAGGCGCACAGCAGAGTTAAGTGCCCAGCTACAACAAGCCAACGAGCACATAGACGCAATGCGTACCTCAATGCGGGTCAAGGAAAACAATGCTTGCAATGCTCAACAATTGGAGATGATAGAGCGTGCATATATGCAGCAGCTAGCGGACGCGCGCCAGGAGCTCAAGGATCAGCGTCTTGAGATGGAGGGTAAATTAGAAAAGATGAAAACCAAAATGGTAAGTTGGGTGCATTGCTTAATCTAGGTATTTGCTTTATGTTGGCTAACAACACTTTCGCTATTTACAATTGCTACCATCTTGGCAGGCTACCCGTTTTCTGCGACACTAACTCAAAGCCTAAAGTGACGCTGACAAAAAGATCTGCCGTTATAAGCATTAGAGCTTTTCTTTCCTACCTGAATATCTTACCTTAGCTGCAGACTTTGTGATTAGCTTCGGCGTATTAAGTTCGTTCCTTATGAAAATTTTCAATTGTGTATAAATACAAAATGTATCCAAATACCTGACTAGAAGATACCCTGAGCTCTGAGTCAAGCGTCTTAATACGACAGGTGACTCGTCGTTTCTTAATGTTTTGGCGAAGAAAGTCGAGACCGCAGACCAAAGCACAGATTCACATCCCCATGCCGAAAGTTGCCATGGGTTTGGGTTGTCCGAGATAGGAGAGACGCAGCACCATATTGGGGTCGCCGTTCAGTAGCGGGGATGAAGTAATTCCTGGGAATCAGGTCTAGATGCTGTTGCGGTTCACATTCCTTAAACCGTTTATCATAAGCGTCGTCGACTATCCTGATAAGCTCGGGGTTACTCGGCTGAATTTCGCACACCGGCTGATTGCTCGCAAAAGGTTGTCGTGGTCGTCGGGTTCAATTTGTTACGCTCACTATCTGGTTTTGATATGCCTCCACAATGTATTCGGGAAGTTTGATGAACATCTTGTTTCCGGCTAGTAGGTTCTAGAACAAGTGAATTGTGTCAACAATATTGAGTTGACTACTTTTCGCAACTTAGGAAGTTCAGTGACTTAGTGTCTTGGAATTTAGGACGATTTCTTAATTGTTTACTTCAACCAGCTGGGCCTAGGTGATGTTAATTTTCTCCAATTAAATAGCGACTTGAGTGCCGGCGATCTATCCTATGATGCATGTTTATAGCGGGCAACAGGTCTCGTAAATGTCGTATCCACTGCCTAGGGCTTTTACATATGGGAATATGGAAACATATCCTTTATTTACATGGTCACGTCCCGTCTTTCATTTGTGCGTAGGCCAAACAATTTGCTGTTTGTCTTACGGAATGGTATCCGCCTAATACTAGTACGTCGCCGACCAAGATCGGTAAATAGTCTGATCGTGAGTAATCCGTGATACGCGTTGTCACTGTAGCAAGTAGGCTGTTATCAAGAGGAAACTAAAATTTTAAAAAATTGTATCGTAAGTCTAAGATTTCTCTTAAGCTATAAATATAGAAAACATTCATTGATTCATCCTCTTTAATAAGAACTGTTATCCCTAAGTCTTTTTCCACCTTTTCTTGTGTGCTTAATGGAGTAAGTTTGTTACCTAGCCTCAACGGGTTTGGGGCAGCATAGTTAGGTCGTGCCAATTGACTACACAAGATTCCTGGCGCAAAGTTCCGTAACTTAATAAAATCTACTTGCTTAATTAGTTTAATTATATTATATTTAACAATTTTGTACAAGCTGATTCATATTGTCATTATGAAAGCTGATTCATAACAAAAATACAATATAAAAAAAAAAGGGAATTTCATACGTAAAGGAGAGAAACTTCGAATTTATGTTGTAATCATCACACAGGATCCGAAACGTTTCATGCAAGGCATAGTTAATAAAAAACAACATTTCGGACATAAAGGTGTAAGAGCAGTTTATTTGGCTATTGTGAACTCAGTGTAGTCGATTTTGCTCGCGATTACGATTAATTAAAGAGTGTCTATTAATCATCAGAAGTCTACTGGAGTATGATGGAAGTGGAGCACCAAGAATTGTTTCTCTACAGATTCAATTCTCTTGTGATGGCTTTAACTATTTGATCTGTATTTTAACCGCCGGAAGAATAACAGGGTTAGCAGGCAGAGTCATTTACAATGCAGTTTTCAAATCTCCAAATTTCTTGACTATTCTTCTGCGCCCGGCTCTCCAAACTTGTTGGAAAAAGTTTTCCTTTCTGCTGACTATTGTAGCACCAGCCACCTGATGGACTGGAGCATTCAGTTTGTCAGCTTTCAGAGTGAATAGTTTCTGGATGCAGAGGTCGATCAATTTGGAACACGATTACACGATTATTTGGAACATCGATAAACAGAAACTGCGTCGTCTTACCTCGCCGTTAATGTTTATTCTTCTGTCCAGCTTAGCTCTTAATTATAAGCAGAAGAGCCAAATGCGAGGATATGATGCCTACGAAACTTAAATTTATAGGGTGTGATGAGGAGACTTCGAATAGCGATTTAAATAATTTAGTCGACTGCTTTACGAATAGAATATTGAATTGCCTGTGGCCTGTGGATTGAGCGGTCTGTCTGTTAAACCTCTGAAAATATTGAACATTTTGATTGGAAAGTAGTTGGTTCTCTGACGTCGCAACTAATGTTGAGGCGCTACTAAGAGGAGTTGGTAATAAGATTGGAGTCCAAATATACTTCTTGACTTTGTACTCTTATATTATTAAATGTTCTGGAAGAACTTTACAATCTTTAAAACAGCTGTCTGTTCTAAAGGTTAGTGAGTAAGTTGGAGCCGTCGCTCACTATGAAGAACAAATACAGCAAACGATTCGCAAAAAGGGACATGGGCCTTGTAGACACAGGGGTTTGACCATAGCTTGCTGAATTGCAGACAGGCGCTGGTATACGCAAATATAAATAGTAAGTCTCTAGCTTTTATAGTTTTGATATCGACTCTTATTGGCTCAGCTCTTCGTCCTAATCAATATTATATATGCTTATAGTTTCCTACTACCTGTCAGACACATTTGCACACAAAATTACCCTTTTTCTCACTTTTATGTGTATTTCTGTATGTATGTATTGAATGAAGGTGAAATATTTTTAAAGAGTGCGTGGCGTTGGGTTCAGGGTATCTTGTAGTCGGGCACTCCCGACTGGATCACTCTTACTTGTTTTGCTTGAATTGATGTGATACAGTTGTTAAATACGGTTTCGACAGGAGCTGCTTATTCGATTTCTGTGTGTTACACTTGCTACACCTTGCTCATTGCTAATTGCTCAACCTGAAGCTAGTCTTTTCACTACAATGTAAACAATATCATCAATTTTATTTAGTATTCCATGATTATTTTGGTATTTTTAAAAATATTGGGTTCATGAGCTGTCTTTTGCCTCTCGTCTTCTTATACCCATTAAAAATAGGTAAAAGGGGTATAATGTATTTCTGTTTAGCTCTGTGCGCTCGTGTTGTTAGTGCTGCTTTAAGAGATCGAGCAGTCATCAGAACAGAGTAATACCAGTAGGTACAATGTTTCTTTTGTCATTCTTCACATACCTATACGAATAAACAAATAAGTAGATTAATTTGATTTTAAGCAATGGTATTTAAAGCAAATTTTCTCCGTTTCCTCTTCTCTTCCTACACCACCAACTATATCACTTACTATCACTACTTCGCAAACATCTTAAAAAAAAAACGCGAATTACTAAAACTGAAAGTCCAAAACTCTTGTATCGTTAGATTTGCATCAGCTGGGCAAATCTGAGGAACACACACAAACATATGCAAACGAAAAGTTAACTTCTCCAGAAGGAACGGACCATTTGCGTAATGGTGGGCGCTGCACTCTTACCTTTATAAAATTAATGATTATGTTGGTGCTGCTTCTGGGGGCAACCTATAAGATACTTTTAAGCAACAATGTTGTTATTAATTTAGAATCTCGAAAGCCAACTGAGTTTTAGGTGCAAAAGCGCTACTGCCAATTTGTTTTAACTGTTATTAGAATATTCGCGTATTATTTAAGGCTTAATAAATATTTTGTGAGTTACGTGTCTAGTTTATAATTCAAGTGTAAATAAACGATGCTTAATAAATCCATTTGTCCATATGTCGGTAACGTCACAAGAGGATCTTTGGACCTCACACTCGAATATCGAATGCATTAGGTATCTGGCTTTGCGCCTTTTAATCTGAGTTTCACGCTATTGCAGTTTGTTCAGATTTAATCTTTAAAGAGGAACCATAATAATTATCTTCACGGATAGTCAAGCTAAAATTCAGGGTCTTCCAAGGGTCCTTACTAAGGATAACCTTGAAGCGTGTGACAGACTACTGGAACTTTCTCTGGAAGCTCTTTTGCTGGGTCCCTAGTCGCTCCGCAATCTTCTGTCTTTCTGTGGAATTCCAGGGTCCTCTTATTTATAGATGGCATCTTATTTATAGAAGAAATATTTTACTCTCTGATCTCTATAGATCTAAAAATTTTCGTCTATCGATTGGGCCCCACAAAGTCAAATATCATATCCGCATCATGCGTTCTCCCTAACGAAGAGGGCAGATAAGAAACTATGCGAAATGTCTGTGAACGTAAATGAGTTTGTCTACCCAATTAAGATCGGAGCTTCCTCACCAAGAGAGCACTGCGCTTCCCTGTGTCGTTCCACACCCACCCCCGTCTCTTATGAGGTTCCATCATCAATATCATTAATATTATTGTCGTATCAAGAATGCCACAACGACAAAGTGGATTATTAACAATGTCATTAACATTTTCGTATATTTTTTCGTTTTATATTTCGTTTTTTTTTTTGCTAAACCCTCAATTCTTACCGTTCACTGCTCAACACTAACCCCCACTATGCTGTTATATCCCAAAACACAACCTGACACATATAGCGCACATTGTGCACGGCGGAAGTGACCCGAATTAAAGAGAAGCATGAGCGCGATGTGGCTACCAACAAGGTTGAACTGGAAAAGCTCACTGTTCAGGTATGTTGACACACAACCTAACCAATATATAAAAGTATGTGCCTCTAATAGAAACCATCCCAATTTATGATTTGAAAGTGTGGAATAATTTTTCGAATTTCATAATTTAAAAAATGGTCTGTACTTTACAGAACGCTAAGTATGACGAACATACGCGAAACCTATCTGTTCAGATTATGCGCCTCAATGAAAAGATTTTAGAGCAGCAAAAGCAAATTGACATTCTCAGAACCAACCAGCGGCATTTTCAGGACGACGTCCGGAAAACGACGGTAATCGCGGCTGTCGACGACAGTCAGCCCTTTAAGCGGCCAAGTGCGCCACTTGCTAATTTTGGTAGCAGTCTTTCAATGGAAGATGAGGAGGGGGAGGTATTTAATAACACCAACCTTACAGAACTGAAGCTGGGCAGAGTGCCGAACATGACGTACGTTAATTGCTTATTTATACAATATTATTTCCCGCTAATAGTTTATATTTGCTCCTAATTGCTAACAAAGCGCTGAAGAATTGCAATATCGCAATTCGTTGCAACCACCGCATTTGAAGAGCGCCTATGCGGTGCAATATGACTTGGGCATCCAAGACGATATCAGTAAGTATTTATAGCCACGACGGCCAAGAACAAGCTGCGAATTTGTAAGGTGTGTCCAGCAGATTATTCCCTGAAATGGGTAAAAGGATTATAATGGAATTGTTCAAATGTATGTAGAAGGCAAAATAAGCCATATCTGACGTATTGATCCAAATCAGGCAGATTAGGTCAAGTCCGATCTTAAAAACTATATATGATATAGTCGTTACCATTCCGCGTATTCATGAAATCGATTGGACCTGATATCAATATTATATTTTTTGAGCACATCTCGATGCTTATGAGACTCCAAATTTAGTATATATCCATAATACTCTACTTATGTCATACTTTTCACTCTTGTTCTGCGTTGTGGTTGTCATTTTTCCTGTATAGTTTTTTTCTCGATTACTATAATATCTGTAACCTCCCACAGAGCGGTCCACATAGCCTAGCCAGAACGAGTGCATTATTAAGTACTACGGAACGCAATGGTGTCGGTACGGAAATATTACACGATACTTGTGACAACATTAGTACTGCAAATGGAACCCAAATGGACTAAAAGGATCTTTGCAATACGCTCCACATAGAAACCAGTGGCATAGTTGGTCTAATTTGGGAACACTGTCTACCACGCGGCGAGGTAAGCAGCTGTTATGGGTCATCTCTTTTTGTTGTTAGCTTTATAAATTGTTGTATTATTATTTTTTTTTTTCATATATACCCTCTATATATTGTGTATGTTATAAAAACAATTTGTTTCAACTTGCAAAGCAGGGCAAAACGTGCCGACATTTGGATACCATACGGAATCATAGTGCAATATGCGAACAGCATAACAGAAACCAATTTGAATTTCAATTTTATCTTATAGCCCAAACACACATACAACATAAACAATGGAAAATGTCTCCACTTGCGAGCAACGGCATCCCCATCCATGGCCCATTCTTCGGTGTTATGGACGCTGCGTCCGTTATAAGCGCCGCTTATGGCACCGCCAAATCTGGTAACGATATTGCCGCCAGGTCAGTGACGCGCCTTGAACTCATCATGAAATCCATTATTCCAGCGGCCATGCAGTTTATTTGTCGGCATGATCCTGATTCTCAGCTTCACTGGGGTGTTGGGTCTTTATGGCTTTGTTGTGGCCATTTACCTATAAACGAAATAAATTAATCAATTTAATAAAAATTACACAATAAGGTGACAAAGAGCGCAGCAACATACAACAACAACTGAAAGTAAAAAGTGTATAAAATTAAAAACAATCCAACGAAAACAAATCTAAAAATGTGTTTTGGTGGCAACTCTGGTGGAGGTTTGTGTATAACAGAAACGTAAAAATAATGACTTCAATTGATGAGTCTGCCGCTTAGTGTTGTCATATTGTGGTGCATTATAGTGTAGGTATAACAAAAAAAGCAACGAACATTTATAATTGTTTAGTCTACTTTTTAGTTTAGTTTATAGTTTCCATTTAAATCAATTTCACACGCTAATTAAATTTATACAAAAAGTTTCTATCAATTATCAAATTGGTTTTTGGATCTTCACAAAACATGTGATTTTTGTATTTGACTATTATTAGTATTATTAAATATTGTTTATAGTTTATATAAAGAATGCAGTTGACTGTGAATACAGCTTTCCTTATATTTAAAGAAAATTAAAAGGATCTACAATTAAAATATTGTTTTCATAACTTCTCTTTTTAGCAAAAAGATTTTTTTTGTGCGCTCTGCTTTGTATTTGTCTTTTTATACCCTTGCAGAGTGTATTATAATTTTGTCGTGAAATGTGTAACGCATAGAAGAAGACATCTCCGACCCCATAAAGTATATATATTCATGATCAGTATCAACAGCCGAATCGATATAGCCATGTCCGTCTGTCGGTCTCTATGGGAACTAGTCTCTCAGTTTTAAAGCTATCTTTATGAAACTGCAGAAGTGCCTCTTTCTGTTGCACGCAATACATACGTCGGAACCAGCTGGATCGGACCGATATATCATATAACTGCCATAGGAACGATCGGTCGAAAAGTAGGTTCTTGTATGAACAACTTTTTTGTTTATCAAGATATATTGACCAAACTCTGCATTAATTAGTTTTCCTATACTCTTCGTATATAAAATCCTTTCAACATCGGATCACTATATCATTAAGATACCAAAGGAACGATTGGTCGAAAATTAAGTTTTAATATGGAAAACTTTTTGTTTTTCAAGAATCTTGACCAAACTTTACTTACTTTAATTTAATCTTAATTTTATGTTTTGTGAATTCTTTTTCTGCGCTTGCTCTAGCAGCTCTGTGGGTAAGTCGCTTAACTGTAAAATTAAGTAGTATTTTTGTTTAATATTTTCAATAAAAGTAATAGGATATTCAAATAAAATAAATTATTAAAAATCAAAATGTTTTATAACAGCTATATTGTCAACTAAACATAAATGTTACCGTTTTCACTGGCACATGTGCAAAATCTATTTAGTTGGTTTTTGTGTATGCGCACCAACCATACCTAAATTTTGTTTATGGCTGCATGTGCCTTTAAATCTAATAATTTTGGCAGTTATATTGCTTTTACAATAGCTACAACAAGCCCGCGTGTCGACAGTTATATCCTTGCGGAGCCAGCTCTTAAATTCGGCACTCTGCAGCCAAACATCATGTACTCATTTCGAGATTTTTCAAGATGCAAGTTTATCAATTTGTGAAATTCTCCGCCTTAATGATGTAAACCAGGTTGACAGTTCTACCAACGTTCCAACTTCGTGCTTTCCGTCCAATAATGATGCCAACTTCGCTCATTTTGAATCAAGCCTAGGTTATTTATTAATATTAAATAATTGGTAAAAAAGGCAAAAATAATTTAGCTATTAAAATCTGATATTGATGCATTTCATTTTTGGTGTGAAGTTAACCTTTTAAATCTACCCTGTTCCAAATGCAAGGTAATGACTTTCTATAGAGACGCCCTCCAAATAGTTTCTTATAAAGCCATGACTTACCGCCTTACCGAGTCAATAGTACCAGTAATGGGATAATTGTCTAGGGGCCATAAACCTTAATTCGACTATCATGCTACGACTGTAATCAATAAGGCCACAATGGTTTTGGGCTTCATCAAATGATGATTCAAGGGGTGTGACGATCCGTGACGCTTTTTATATCTCTGGTACGATCTGTTCAGGAGTATGCCTATGTGTGTGGTCGCCACAATTTTGATTCAATATGACAGAATTGAACCTGTACAGAAACAATTCTTGCTATTTGCCCTCCAGTAAACTTCTGATGATTGATCTTCCCTCTTTACTTAACCGTAGATTTAGTCATAAGTTAATTAAAGTCGAAATCGACTCCTCTAGGTTGACAAGCCAATTAAACTAATCAGTCCCGTCCAGGCTATCACGTAATTATAAAATTCTACCTCTTAAATTTCGTCCAACATACAATGCGTTGCATAAATCATTTCGGTTCCTCTGTGATGATTACAACAAGCATTACAGAGTATTCTTCCCCGTATAAAATCTTTTATTCTAGACCATGCATCAAACAGATAGTCTTAGTTTTTTGTGAATGTTCAAGCAATTAAAAGCTTTCAATTCAAATGTATGTCTGTTGTACCTACCTTACAGGATTTCAATTAACAGCCAACTTTTTCGGTGCTAATGAAAGCCGAGAAAAAGGGAATAGGTGTTATTAAAATAGAGCTCTCAACAGACCGCACTGCCTGTCGCCGCTCTACATAACAGCCACACCAACAATCAAGTCTTAATGAAAAAAAAAAAACGATTTAAAATAGCAGGACTGAAAACAATACAATCGCTATTGCAATGCTGTTGATAGAATTCGAAGCAGACGCGCATGAGTGTGTTTGTGTACAAGCATACAGAAATTCTTGGAATTTGCGCTTGCTGCAGCTGATACGAGGAAAGTCAAAACACGTTTTCTTTAATAACTTTGAAACTTTGTGTTTCTTAACCGATCTTGATGAAATTTTCTACAGTACATCTTATTGTACTATAGAATATTCAGGTATTGTCAAAAAGTAAGTTGCATTTAAATTGCAGCATAAATTGGTGATTTTACTTGATTTATAGTTAGGAGGTAGTAACGGGGAGGTGGTGATAGCTATAAAATGAAAGATACTTGATATCTCTATATATAAAACTGTTTGTCCTGACTGACTGACTGACTGATTGGTGATCAACGCACAGCCCAGACCGTAAGAGCTAGGAAGCTGAAATTTTCACTGTAGCTACCTTATGTGATGTAGGTGCACGTTAAGACGGGGTTTCGGGAAATTCCACCCGCAAGTGTGGAAAAATCGCGAAAAACGTTTGTATGTAACCTTTTTTGTTTACCATCCGATCGGCCTCAAACTTATTTTCAAAGATCTTTGGTCAAATTCATTTGAGGGGTGTTTCACATTTTTCGAAAAATCCGTTCCTCCTTAGTGGAAATGGAGGTCAAAGATTTGGTGGGTGTCGTTTCGCGCTCAAATTCATTTCCAGAGATCTATAAGAAAAATCATTTGATACGTGTTCCACACTTTTCGCAGAATCCAAACTTTTTCGGGTGGAATGCGACTCAAAGATTTTTTGTGCGAAGTTTTAAATTGTGTCCGATTTGCTTCAAACTTATTTTCAAAGCTCTACATAAGAATGTAATGAATACGTGTATCAGCGATTTGGGAAATTCCACTCGCAACAGTGGTAAATTGGCGGAAAACGTTTGTATGAAATTTATTTGTTTACCGTCCGATCAGTTTCAAAATCATTTCAAATTTGTTTGAGAACATTGATTTTATAACATACGTGCCACGGGCAAGGCCGGGTTATACCCGCTAGTATAATATATATACTATTATAGAAGCTACATGTCAAGTTTGGTGACTCTAGCTCTTATTATTTACCAAAATAGCTCAAAAAACAGGATTTCAATATATATTTTTATCGATTACTTGGAAACGGGGCAAGTTATCGAATATCGGAAACTCGATCTGCGCGGGCAAGCTAGGAGGACCTACAGCTAAAATTTAAAGTCTCTAGCTCTTATAAGTTCTGAAATCCTAGCGATCATACATATATATACATTATGGGGTCGGAGATGCTTCCTTCTGCCTGTTACATGCATTTGCACAAATACATTATACCCTTTTTACCCATTTTTAATGGGTTCAGGGTATAAAAACCATTAGAAAACTCGCTTATCGAGCGACACCTCAGCAGCAAGATCAAATACAAGTAGGTGTGATTAAATAACATATCAAATAATTTTTACTGTAGGATTTAAGTGGTTGTGCTTATCAAAGTGAATAGTACTTTTAACCAATTATCATATCTTGAACTACATATTTATATATACTTAGTCAGTATCAATAACTATGTCCGTCTGTCTTAGGCACGTGGAAGATTAAATATCCTTGTACACATTTGCATCCTGGTTTTTGCAAATTTGTGAGAATAGTGAATCTTTGTCTGATGAAAATATCTTGGAAACAAGAATATTTTCCCATACATAGATTTTCAACCGATTCTTTCTTTAGGTCTTTATAATATAGTGGTAAGATATTATTAAGATCTGGTACATATACTATGTAAAAAACATAGTTTAAATAGCAAACGCCGGGTTTGGTCAAACAAAAAAGTTTTTCTTATAAGTTTTTCCTTTTCTCGAGCAATCGTCCCTTGGCAGGTATATAATATAGTGGTCCGATGTTAACAAGAATTTGAATATATAGTTAAAATAGAAATAAGTTTGGTCAAGATATTTTGGCAAACAATAATCGATCCTTTTTAGCTATATGATATCGGTCGGGTATTGATAAGATCTTGCATATTTTAACTAATAAATGTCAAGCTGTATTGATAAACAAAGAGGTTCCCATACCATAACCTACATTTCCACCGATCGTTCCTATTGCAGCTATGATATAGTGGTCCAATCCGGCCAGTTCCGACATATATGTATACTGCTTGCCACAGAAAGACGGACCGTTACCAAGTTTCGAGACTTGCTTTAACGACAACTGAGAGACTAGTTCGCATAAACAGAGGGTCATGGGTGTATTAACTCGGCTGTTGATGCTGATCTACAAATGAAAAATACTTGATCAGTATATACTATTTTAGAAGAAGAAACAAAATTTCGACATCGATTGCTTGGTAGCTCTTGGCAGTCTGTAGCTCTTATAGGTTCTGAGATCAACGCGTGCATACATACGGACTGGCGGACAAACGGACGGACATGTCTAGATCGACGCGGCTTTTATTGCTAACCAAGAATATATGTATGTACATACTTTGTGAGGTCTGCCTGTTACATACATTTGCATAAATTCATTACTCCCATTTTTAGGACAAATTCTGCCCTGCTTTGCTTTTTATATTTTACTGCGCATAAATTTCGCGAAGATCTCGTATTTGGGAGTTGCTCTTATAGAGTTGCGTTAAACGAGGACGTACTGTAATTTGTTTGCTGTCCGATAGCTGAAAAATTATTCGGGCGCAAATATTAACCCTGTTCTTTTTTACCAATTTTTATATATATTCTTGATCAGTATCAACAGCCGAGTTGATATAGCCATGTCCGTCTGTCTGTTTCTATGCGAACTAGTCTCTCAGTTTTAAAGCTATCTTTATGAAACTTTGCGGAATTCCCTCTATTTGTTGCACGCAGCTCATATGTCAAAACCAGCTGGATCGGACAAAAAACATTTTTGTTTATAAAGTTATCTTGACTAAACTTGGTATTTATTAGTTTTACTACGCTCCCCATATATATGCAAAATCCTTTTAAGATCGGACAACTATATCATATAGCTGCCATAGGAACGATCGGTCGAAAATTAAGTTTTTGTATAGAAAATTATTATGTTTTTCAAGATATCTTGACCAAACTCGGTATTTATCAGTTTTACTACGCTCCCCATATATATGCAAAATCCTATTAAGATCGGGCAACTATATCATATAGCTGCCATAGGAACGATCGGTCGAAAATTAAGTTTTTGTATGGAAAAATTTTATGTTTTTCAAGATATCTTGAACAAACTCGGTATTTATTAGTTTTACTACGCTCCCCATATATATGCAAAATTCAATTAAGATCGGGCAACTATATCATATAGCTGTAATAGGAACGATCGGTCGAAAATTAAGTTTTTGTATGGAAAATTTTTATGTTTTTCAAGATATCTTGACCAAACTCGGTATTTATTTATTAGTTTTACTACGCTCCCCATATATATGCTAAATCCTATTAAGATCGGGAAACTATATCATATAGCTGCCATAGGAACGATCGGTCGAAAATTAAGTTTTTGTATGGAGAAATTTTATGTTTTTCAAGATATCTTGAACAAACTCGGTATTTATTAGTTTTACTACGCTCCCCATATATATGCAAAATCCTATTAAGATCGGGCAACTATATCATATAGCTGCCATAGGAAAGATCGGTCGAAAATTAAGTTTTTGTATGGAAAATTTTTATGTGTTTCAAGATATCTTGACTAAACTCGGTATTTATTAGTTTTACTACGCTCCCCATATATATGCAAAATCCTATTAAGATCGGACAACTATATCATATAGCTGCCATAGGAACGATCGGTCGAAAATTATGCTGTTGTATGGAATTTTTTTTGTTTTTCAAGATATCTTGACCAAACTCGGCATTTATTAGTTTTACTATGCTCCCTCCACTTATGCAAAATCTTATTCACATCGGGCTACTATATCATATAGCTGCCATAGGAACGATCGGTCGAAAATTAAGTTGTTGTATGGAAACCTGTTTTGTTTTTCAAGATATCTTAACCATACTCGGCATTAACTATTTTCCCTGTGCTTCTTAGATACGGGCAAAGCACTATGAGCATTTTGAAAAGGTTGGGTCTGCAAGGGTATTAAATCTTCGGTGTGCCGAAGATAGCACTTCTTTCTCGTTTATGATTGTAGTGATTTATACGGCACTCTTCGACACAAAAATTGCTGCTTTCATCAGTCTATCTCAACCGGCCCTGTAATCGACTCAATGCGCTCTCCAGACTATTCTGTTTGTAATCTCGCATAAGTAGTCGCCATATCAACAAACACTTCACATACACATACACACACACACACACACACACACACACACACACACACACACACACACACACACACACACACACACACACACACACACACACACACACACACACACACACACGCACACGCACACGCACACACACACACACACTAGAGTGCAAAAACAATCCCGTTCTTTGCTACTGAGGGGAATATTAAGAATTAGCTTTCAGTCTACTTTGTCGTCTCTCTGAGGCCACAACGCGTTTCGACAGATTGCGAAAAAATAGAAGGCTAAAAATAAATTAACAGATATGTCTGGAAAATTACCAGCGACCTTTGTCAAAGGCTTCCACAATGAGGAGCAAGTGAAGCGCATGGAGTACCGCAAATTCGGTAAAACTGGTCTGGAAATCTCCAAAATCGCGTTCGGGGGAGGGGCGCTTTGTGCCAACTATGGGTGGGTTTTGAATGAAAAACTAAGATAGAAACAGAGTGGCGATATGTATGTGCAAATTTGTTTGTTAACGCAGCTTCGACCTGGAGGAGGGCATTAAAACAGTGCACGACGCTTTGAAAGCTGGCATCAACTACATAGACACAGCGCCCTGGTATGGCCAGGGACGCTCGGAGGAAGTGCTCGGCAAAGCACTAAGGGACGTGCCAAGGGAGGCCTACTACATAGCCACCAAGGTGGCACGCTATGAACTGGACTACGAACACATGTTCGACTTTAGCGCGCAAAAGACCCGTGAGAGCGTGGAGAAGAGTCTGCAGCTGCTGGGCCTGGACTACGTGGATGTGATACAAATACATGACATCGAATTCGCCGAAAATTTGGACATTGTGCTCAACGAGACTCTGCCCACTCTGGAGCAGTTGGTAAAAGAGGGCAAGGCCAAGTTTATTGGACTATCCGCATATCCAATATCAGTGTTAAAGGAGTGCATTGCTCGTGCCGAGGGCAGATTCGATGTGAGTAGCATTTCCCGCATGAGATTTTTATGCCTCAACCAATAGCTGTATTATCCCTCAGACGGTGCTGACATATGCACGTTATACGCTTGCTGACAATACGCTGCTGGAGTATTTGGACTTTTTCAAGTCCCAGAATCTGGGCATTATTTGTGCAGCCGCACATTCGCTGGGTTTGCTGACCAATGCCGGGCCTCAGCCCTGGCATCCAGCCAGCGATGAGCAGAAGAAAATAGCGCGCAAAGCCGCCGAGCTATGCAAGAAGGAAGGGGTGGAACTGGGAAAGCTGGCCATGTACTACACCATTCAACTACGCGATGTCTCCACATTTCTGGTTGGCAACCAAACGCGCCAGTTGCTCCAAATGAATTTGGCTGCCTTTTACGACGGCCTCAGTGCGAAAGAGCAGGAAGTGCTGCAGCATCTCAGAGAAAAGTGAGTGGTGGTCAAGTTGCAGTCGCACTTGCACTCGGAAGTTATACGAAATTGTGCAACTCGGATACAATGTTACTATTGCATCACATCCGACTCCGTCGGCAGTCGCAGTCAACAACAGTCCGCAGTCCAGACACAGAGACAGAAATACCAACGATTCAAAGTTCCAGTCCGTGCTTAAGTCGGGTCCATTTGGTTGGAAATTTATGTGCCCACTCATTGTCAATCTTGGCTATCGGTGCAGTAGGCAGCCAGCGACTATCTCAAGTATCTCAATCGCCTCGTGCATTGCATGTTGTTGTTGAACTTGTTATAGTTTCGTGCCGCAGTCGAATATGAGTAGTAATTTGCAATTTATGATTATTTTACTTTTTCGCTCTTATTCGCAACATTTTTTTTTCTTTTTTGCCAATTCAATGATCTCTAATTTTTACATATTTTTTAAACTATTTTAGCATCTTGGTAAAACCTTTCCACTGGGAGGGCAACGAACTGGAACGATACTGGGCTGCACTTAAAAAGAAATAGATCACATTGGGATGTTTATAATTAGTGCTTTTGTGTATACACTAAATTATTTTTGATGAACCAACCGATGTCAAATATCGAACAGCTTAAACAAAAAACTACTGTCTACATTTTATATTATTCATGATGATGTAAATAAAACCTTTACTCATGTATTTAAAAGTGGTTTTATAATTGAAAATTCGAATTTTAGCATTTTATATTTCCTGAAGTCCTTTCTTAAGTTGTATTTTACATTAGTATATGAAATATTTCAGTCCAGTGGTGTCAGGCTTGACGCTGAAAAATAAACCTTCATTCATTCAACCTTTGACATGCATTTTGTATCCCAGAGGCGTGGATTTGACGAAATCTATAAGGCGCGTCTCAACTGAATTTTAATAAAGATCCTTGGAAATGCGTTTGAACTCAAACCAATGTCACTAAGTTTTGCACACACCTGATCACTTTTAAGTATTTACATCCTGTTTATTTTTTTAAGTGATCAAAATGATCTAGTTAAATTAAATATTAATCAGAAATGTAATAAAGCCAATTAGTATTAGGCTATAAACATAATTATGCAATTATTATCGTGAACAGCAGTTGTCAAAGGTCTATCGGCATTTCTGAACTTCTCTTACATAAAAATAATATCAATACTAACATTTTGATTATTTTACACTGACTTTGAAAATGACCGTTATTATCTGTATATAAGTATATATATATCTTATCTTATCTTATCTGTAATCTTAGAGTGCTGATAACAATTTCAAAAAATTATCAATAATTTACAATAATATATTAACAACAAGATAGCATATATAAAATGACACCAATATTTACATGAAAAATTAAAAGACTATAGATTATATATTACAATACATTTTAAATCAATGACATAACCCGATTCCTACAAAACAGCAACCTCCTGGTGACTCTCCAATTATGGGATTTATCTTGTTATGATCAATTTAAAACAAATCCATTATGTACAACTGACAAATTGCCTTAGCTTTCGAAAATGCATTTTTGTTAGTTGTCCAAGAGAGACCAAATATGTAACTTCCACCTTTCGCTGCCATGGTCACCAGCCTGGCTGCCAGCAAATGCACTAATTAAGCCTTAATTAACGCAATTGTTTATATATGTATACCACAAATAAAAATAAAAACGAACCACAACATTTCTTGCTGTATAGAGAACCGTCGAAGCGCTTAGCGTTGTACAAAACGGGGAAGTTTAATAACATTTTGAATAATGAATACTCATAACAACAACAACGAAAACAGCAAAAGTAGCAAAAAGAAATGCAATAAATGCACAACAAAAATCCACATGAAAAGCGGAAATGCTGTGAATGAAGCCGCATTTTGTTTTCCTTAAACTGCGCTTTGCGTTTGTGCCTTGCAACAATTTTCTGCCTCTGCCTAAAAATAATTTTTTTTTACTTACACTTTCGTGCTTGCATGTGTATGTATGTATGTATGAGCGCACACTCGCCATCACATTGGTTTATGCCAATAAATATAATCTTATCATTGTAACGGCGCTTGCTTGCCAGCTGATTGACCAGATTCTCTGTTGCGCACGCGCTCTTTCTTTTACTCTCCCACTCTTTTTCTTTTCCAAAACCTGCTGCCCAAGTCGCGCTTTGAGGCGACTACGTTTATATGCGCTGCGCCGTCACAGCCGAAGCGTCAGTTTTGCTTAGAGCTTTGAGCCATCAGGAGGTGTTTCGTGATAAAGGCCAAATATAAAATTTGTTATACTTGTGTATATAACAAAAGTAATAGTCGAGTGCAATATGTTAAAGTTAAAAAATATGCTATTGATTCTGTTAGGCTGCAACATGTTGCTAGCCATCTACGCAACTGGTAATAATAAACAGCAACAACAGAACCAAGGTAGGCCATGGACATGCCCTTAATCAGGCCCCATGATCGCTGATTCATGCAAGGTGTGGAGAAATTTTCAATGGCAAGTTAGGGCGATTCTAGGCAGACCAAAACAAAAGAAAC
The DNA here is from genome assembly GCF_035044405.1 of Drosophila montana. Taxonomy (NCBI): domain Eukaryota; kingdom Metazoa; phylum Arthropoda; class Insecta; order Diptera; family Drosophilidae; genus Drosophila; species Drosophila montana. The sequence continues at coordinate 60,246 of NW_026996956.1, forward strand.
CGGTTTAAAGATATGCCTGTAGCCGGCGTAGAAGGCCAGAAAGAGTAAACAGAGATGTGTCTGAAGTTGCTTGATCTTATGTGGCTGGTGGTTCGCTGATTAAAGCTGAGCACTGACCGTTAAAATGGGGATTTTTCAAAAAATAAAAATATTTTGAAAACGATAAGTTTTAGTGATTTAGATAACATTAGTTTTAATAATATTAACTTAATATATTAGTTTGATGTTGTAACTTGAACAAAAAGAGAATATTTGTTTTAAGCTTCACTCCTTCTGCTGTATTAGATGTGCTCAGGAAAACATAATTTAATAATTCGTTTTATCCTTCTTGGTCAAATCCTAATGTAGTTGTAAGACTACTCTACTACTACAATTTAATGTATTTCACACATTGTTGCAGAAACCTGGGAGCAAGACCTTTCGGACACTTTTAAAATTGAGGGCAGCGATCAGGGTATACAAAAGGTTAATCTGAAGTGCGGTGCCAATTCGATGAATGTAATGTTGGAGACTGAGAAACCATTTACTGGTGTTATGTACACACGTGGCAGCTTCTACAAACAAACGGCCCCGTGTTTTATGAAGCCTACTTCGAACCAGGGTACACGCACATTGGAGATGAACTTTCAGTTAGACCAGTGCCAGACTCTAAAGGATGGTGAGCTTTATACGAACATTGTAGTCATACAAAACGACCCGGAACTCATAACGCCTGGCGACTCGGCTTTCTCGCTGGAATGTGATTTCCGTCAACCACGCAGTCTGGATGTTGAAGCGAGCATGCAGGCCAGGGACAGGTAAGCTATAGTGGAATAATGCTATCAATAAAAATACTACTTAATAATAGTAACAAAATTGAGTAAATATATATATATATACATGGATATATACGATCTAAACTTAGAAATCCACAAAAATTGCGCGGAGCACGCGGTGGAACCCGCCAGCGTCAATAGAACTTTACCCTATGACTACCCATTAAGTTCTTCAACTATATTCACTTTGAATAGCTGTACTTAAGGTACAAATTCAAACTTAAACTTTTTGACTTTGCACTAATCTAAAAAAATAACCTCTTTAGTATATGTACATACATATGTAGCCTGACTAACAAACACAGAACACAACATAACCACATTAGATACATGCATACATTCCACAGAGTTGCGACCAAATCCAAAATAACACTCACAAGTCCTGATCCCGCGGCCCCAATGGACAATCTACACAATTCGGTGTTTAGCAACAGTGATACAGTAGAATACATACCAAAGTTTTCCAAACCAAATGAAACCATACGCCTGGGTACGGTTGAGGAAGTGTCTCTACCGCTGGGTCATCGAAGAGATGAGCTTTAAACATAGTAAACACTACCACCACAAACAATACAAAAACATATCACAATTAAATAATTAAAACTACAGGTGAGCTACACCACCACACGCTTTTTGTTGTATTAATTGTTAATATTGTTATGACGCTGCGGCAATTTTACATTATTTCGGTAACTTGATTAATTTATCAATAAATTTTCACAGGAAAAACGTACAGAATTTAACACTGGCGGCCTAAACCCAACCGGACATTATTATTCATTTAAATGCTCTTTTTAATATCTTTATCCTGTGATATTTTTTAAGTTTGGGTTTAATAAAAAAAGAAAGAAAAAAGAACAATGTATGGTCTTTAATCTTGCGCGCTCGTGGCAGAGCTGTTTTTTTTAGAACACAAAACAGCTGTTATTTCTTTCGCAAAATCTGGCAACGCCATCGTCATTTTGATGGTCTGGCAGGCCTTGGCAAATGGAAATGTACAATTAAATTTTGCAGTTTTTATAACAAAATAAAATTGTTAAGGCGACAAGGAGCGCAATTATTCAGCTAGGTGCATTTCCAGACGATAAAAATCAAGTGTTGGCTGGTTTCAGGCATATGCACAGCCAATACATATACATACATACATATAATCGCAACTCAGTGTAATTGCATATCATCTGTGGAGGTTTCGTTATCGTTGCACATCTTGAGTTACACAAAGAACGTCAATAATCTTTAATTTAATTAAAAGCCAGCAATTGCCACACATTTAATGTTCTAAAATGGATTATCGCGTTTTTCTAACACTATTATTCGTATTGAGCGGCACAATAAACGTTTTATTAATCAAGTAAGTGAGCTGAAAGTAAAAACTGCGCATTTTGCAAGAAAAATTAATTTGTGTAAAATGAATTGCAGATGGACGAGCATTCAATTAGTAGAGGGCAGCGATGAAAAACTGCATCGTTTTCAGCATCCTCTGTTCTTAACGCTGCTCATGTTCTTGGGCGAACTTCTTTGCTTTGGAGTTTACAAGGTGGTTTATGCGCTAATGAGTCGACGCGGAGTAAGTAAAAAAACTGGTAGCATTTACAATTAAAAATGGTTTCACTTTATGTCTTAACCAGCTTAACACAGATCAAAACCTCGTTTTGACCAGCGGCAGCAATGAGTTTAATCCGTTCAGCATGTTGCTGCCTTCATTTCTGCGTACAATTGCATCCATTTTGCTGTTTACTGGCTTGTACTTGACCTATGCCACAAGCTTTCAAATGATAAGGGGTTCGTTTATCAACAATCACGATTGCTCCCTCTTAGCACTTTTTCTTGTCTTTTGCAGGAGTGGCACTGATCTTTGTGGGCTTGTTCAGCACCATGTACTTGAACCAAACGTTGACAACACGCCACTGGCTAGCCATCTTTACCATGACGTGCGGCATCGTGGACATATTGGCCTTGGATGTCCAGCGGGTGGAATACGATAATCAAACGGTACCGCATACGGATCACAATACTATTTTGACAGGCGACTTATTGGTAATAATTGCTGAAGTGCTGCAGGGCTTTCAGTATGTGTATGAGGAAAAGCATTTGAAGGCCTCCGATATGGTGCCCATCCAAGCTGCTGGCTGGCAGGGACTATTTGGAATTATTATCACGATCTTGTCCGCGATTTGCCTAAACTTTGTGCCTAGCGTTGTGCCCTTCAATGATAGCTCGCGTGGTGTCTTTGATGATCTAAGCGACCTTATTCCGCAGCTGCGTGGCAACACAATGTTAATCGTTGCACTTGTCGGCTTTTCATGCTCCTGTGCCATTTACAACTGTGTGGGACTGTCGATTGCAAAGTTCTCATCTAGCGCTAATCGTCTCCTCGCTGATGGAATACGAGTCTACCTCATTTGGGCGTTTGTCATCTTTGCCGAGTGGGAAATTATGAACCTAATTACAATAATGGGTCTTCTCATACTACAAATGGGTATCGTCATGTACCGGCAGGCCATCTTTCTTGAATGGTATCGCGCCTTATTGGGTCGCTGGCAGCGCAGTCGTTATATGGACTTAAGTGCTAATGCTGGGCCCACGCCAAGCACCCAACCTGCGGATGTTATATAAAATGTGGTGGTGACAAAGTTTTGAATTCATTGTGATAAGAGACGCGGTCTGATATATAACTATCCAGTTTTGGGATGCATCATTTAAATTTACTTATCAACTAAAATAAAAATACGAATAAATACTTATGCGTTAATTAAACTTACGTGTATTTTGTTCCTTTAATTTATGCAGAAATCATTTAGCATATACATATATTAATTCACACACATATATACGCTAATTATCTATCTTCCATGATGTGCTCCTTTGCTTTTTAGCTCCACGCAGCAGAAAATTAAATCTTATATTTCGAATAGATGGCTGGTATTCCAACATGAAATATATTAATTATTTGGTTATACCAAACAAACACCATCATACGAAATATTTGGAATACTGTCAAAAGGTATATCCAATAAAACACTACGCAACTAATTTAGACTTTTATTCTGCGTCAGAGCTGCATCGGTATTTTTTAGTTGTTGATGCAATTGCATTTGTAAGAATAATTCGTTAAGGCTTAAGTATTTAGCCGACCTATAAAATAAGTTTTTGTATCTTTGTACACTTTATACTTTTATTAAAATTTATTGTTATTTGATTTTTTAAGACCTTTCCTTTTTTAAAACTCTGGAAAGTGAGAAAACAATCGCGTATACAGAAGATAAACCCCTGATATATTATCGTCAAACATCGATTTTTCATACATAATTTTCGATTCATTTATATTTACATATTTCTTTTATGTAACGAGCTTAATAAAATAAAATGAAAAATTCTTTAAAAATAAATGGTATGTTGGTGGAAAAATCAGAATATATTTTCATTTGTATCTGATTTATATACATCTACATACATATATAAATGACAACATTTACAAAATTAAAACACTGCTATTACCGAAGCATTCAAAATTTACTAACCACTAAAAATTTGACATTTCATTGAAATAACTGATGAATGACATGAATTTCTCAGACAGACTTCTTCTGTTCAATACCCAGAATACGTTCGCCAATACCCATGAAGTAGACCATCTGAGCTATTCCAAAAAGGGGAGCAATTACAATCATTCGACACAGCCCGCCCTTGAAGAAAGCCTTAGGTCCTTCGTACTTCAATGTTTTGCTAGGTGTTGGGTAATGTATAAGTGCTTTCTAATCAAAAAAGTTCGTATGAAGCCTAAACCTACTTGATACAGTCAAAAATACCATCGAATTCCTTCTCGCCATCCGCCTTTTTAATGGCTTGCAAACGTGTCTTAATCACGTCTAGGGGCGTGACCACGAAAGCAGCGGTCATTCCCGACAGCAACCCAGAGATAAGGGACCACCAAAAGACGGCTTCGCCAGAGGTGCCCGCCTTTCGGGGTCCACTGTCATTCAAAAATGCAAAGAGTGGAAAGTAGATGACGGAGAAAGTAATGTCTCGCGCGCCAGTGGCTCGCACGCCCTTGTATAAGCCGAATATGCCATTATCTTTCACAAGCTGCTTGGTAATAGCCCAAGCGGTCACCTTTTTTAAATCCTGCCCACCCACACGTCCGGCATCCTGCAACTGAATCTTTAAAAGCTCCATAGGCGTAGTCACAATGATTTGAAATGCACCAGCTAAACCTCCGGCCAGACATTGCATGAGCAGTGTTAGTTTGCCATCCGAAGTAGCTAGATGATAACGAAAATAATCGTTAGCGGACAGTTTGATTCCCTTTTCAGGGGTGATCAATAATATGTTTACGGCTGAGCCGCGGTACATGCCAAAGTAACCCTCCGCCGCGTAAATCTTGCGGAAGCAATCGAACCTAGTGAAAATTATAGATGTGGAGCACAAGTTAGGGGCCAATATTCGATTGGCACTTCATGTTTACATCACTTACATGCTAGTGTACATGCGTTCACCATTGGGACCGATTTGTTGATTTTGCAGTCGCGTCTTCACCAAATCCAACGGAAAGACACATGTCACACCAATGACGCCCGCAATGCCGCCGTTAATGATTCTGGGCAGGACGCTGTTGGAAATTTGGTTACCCAACCGATGTAGTCTATCTGAATCTGACCAAAAACTTACGCAAAGCCCATATTCTTCTTTTCAGTTGTCATTAAATCACAAACAATTTTATCTTTTTATATCTTCAAAATTAACAAAATAATAGCAACAAAATACGCCTCTCACATTTAAATAAGAAAAAAATGTGTAACCCACACGTGTGCCAAGGCACTTAAAACAATATGGAGAGAAAGCTCAGACATACTATATGTCCATTCATACTATGCCTACTACTGTTCGCAGAATTTGTGAGTTTGAAGTCTATTGAATTCATAACTAAAAGTTGGAATCAATTTCTCCTTCTTAACTCTGATGGTTATATAATAATAGTGTAATAGTGTTATATAAAAGAGATATAGGCAAACAAGAATTTTATACAAAACTAATTTGCAGGTGCCACAGGACATATTTTACTATTATAAACTTTTTACCTTTTATAATTAGGAAAACAGCATCGATACATCATTACAACAACTTAGCCATACACATATGTATATGTACACACCTACATGTAAAAACTAACTCCCTTTAGCCATGAACATATATGTACTTTTTTTTACTCTAATACCTATTTAATATGTAAAGGCAAAGACAATATAAATAGGGGAAGAAGCTTAAGACAAATTTTAATATTTGCAAAAATAAAAAAGTATTCGAATTAATGTTTCGGTATCAGTTCAGATTCAGCTTGCTTTTATTTAACTAATTGAACTAAACATTCGATTCAAGGAAGGCATAAAATTTGAGATCCATTTGAGCCAATATTAATTAATATTTACGATAAAAGTGAGCACTATGATGGGGTTTAGGAAAATGTGAAATGTGAAAACATCGTGGAAAACGGGTGTATAAAATCAGATCGGCACCAAGCCTACCTTTAAAGTTTTTATTTTATAATTCATTTTAGAGGAATTTCACCCTTTTCGAAAAATCATCTATTGCTTTAGTGAAAGTTGGGATTCAAAATTTGATGGTTGAAGTTCTGAGTTGAAACTAATTTGCAAGGATCTTTATTAAAATGCATTTGAGACGTGAAAATCGACCACTACTGGGTGAAAATACGGTTCAATGATCATCGTCAAACTTTTCTCAAAGCCCTACATATGAACATAATGAATACGGTCTTCAGCGATTATGGAAATTCTCCCCGTAACTGTGGTTAATTGGCAGAAAACGATTGTGTACAACTTTTGTTTATGGTAAACAAAATCGTTCGGCTTCTAGGACATTTTTAAAGATTAATTTGTGGCGCGTTTTACATTTTCCGCATAAAAACCCCTCTCTGATGAAAAATGCGGGCCAAAGGTTATATTTTTCATCATATAAGCTTATTTTTCAGCTTCAAGTTACCCATGAGTTGATATCAACTTTTAGTTATTTTTTCGATGGATTTCTAAGTCACTTTTAAATTTAAATTTAATTTAAATTCAATCAATCAGCGGCAAATTGAGAATTGATATCTACAATTTGAAGAAAAAATGTGAACTGTTCAGGGCCGGGAAATACACAACTATATACACTAAAGAACTTAAGTTCAATTGTGGACCTCAATCTACCAAAAAACGAGAAAGAAGTGCTATCTTCGGCACACCGAAGATTTAATACCCTTGCAGACCCAACCTTTTCAAAATGCTTATAGTGCTTTGCCCGATTCTAAGAAGCACAGGGAAAATAGTTAATGCCGAGTATGGTTAAGATACCATGAAAAACAAAACAGGTTTCCGTACAACTTAATTTTCGACCGATCGTTCCTATGGCAGCTATATGATATAGTAGCCCGATGTGAATAAGATTTTGCATAAGTGGAGGGAGCATAGTAAAACTAATAAATGCCGAGTTTGGTCAAGATATCTTGAAAAACAAAAAAAAATTCCATACAACAGCATAATTTTCGACCGATCGTTCCTATGGCAGCTATATGATATAGTTGTCCGATCTTAATAGGATTTTGCATATATATAGGGAGCGTAGTAAAACTAATAAATACCGAGTTTGGTCAAGATATCTTGAAAACATACAAATTTTCCATACAAAAAACTTAATTTTCGACCGATCTTTCCTATGGCAGCTATATGATATAGTTGTCCGAACTTAATAGGATTTTGCATATATATGGGGAGCGTAGTTAAACTAATAAGTACCGAGTTTGGTCAAGATATCTTGAAAAACATAAAAATTTTCCATACAAAAACTTAATTTTCGACCGATTGTTCCTATGGCAGCTATATGATATAGTTGCCCGATCTGAATAGAATTTTGCATATATATGGGGAGCTTAGTAAAACTAATAAGTACCGAGTTTGGTCAAGATATCTTGAAAAACATAAAAATTTTCCATAAAAAAACTTAATTTTCGACCGATCGTTCCTATGGCAGCTATATGATATAGTTGTCCGATCTTAATAGGATTTTGCATATATATGGGGAACGTAGTAAAACTAATAAATACCAAGTTTAGTAAAGATAACTTTATAAACAAAAATGTTTTTCATACAAGAACCTACTTTTCGACCGATCGTTCCTATGGCAGCTATATGATATAGTGGTCCGATCCAGCTGGTTTTGACATATGAGCTGCGTGCAACAGAAAGAGGGACTTCTGCAAAGTTTCATAAAGATAGCTTTAAAACTGAGAGACTAGTTCGCATAGAAACAGACAGACGGACAGACGGACAGACGGACATGGCTATATCAACTCGGCTGTTGATACTGATCAAGAATATATATACTTTATGGGGTCGGAGATGTCTCCTTCTATGCGTTACACATTTCACGACAAAATTATAATACCCTCTGCAAGGGTATAAAAAAAGAGGTTTTAGTCTACATTTCTGGCAGTGTAATTAAACAGCAAAACTATGAGACATGTAGATTGTCAAGACAGGCGCAGGCGGGTTTGAGGAGCTTACCCGAATTTCGAATCTCTGGCTTTAATTCGAGAAATTAACGGTTAAGCAAATATTCACTTGGGAAAAAAAATCAATACAGCTAAAATTTGGAAAAATATTAAATCATAACTATAATCTTCATGTATTATATGCCGTCCCTCTATGCAAACAAGTATTATATAAATAATTATAACTAAATTATTTATTACATTATACATTGTTGTAGTCGAAAATATGATTAAAATTTTAAATTATAATAAAATTAAGTTACACATACTTCTTTTGTTCAATACCCAGAATACTTGATACAGTCGAAAATACTATCGAATTCCTTCTCGCCATCCGCCTTTTTAATGGCTTGCAAACGTGTCTTAATCACATGCAGACTGCAACCCAGAGATAAGGGTCCACCAAAAGACGGCTTCGCCGAAAAAGCGGTCAGTTTGATTCCCTTCTCAGGGGTGATCAATAATATGTTTACGGCTAAGCCGCGGAACATGCCAAAGTAACCCTCCGCCGCGTAAATCTTGCGGATGCAATCGAACCTAGAACATTATAGATGTGGAGCACATGAACATGCGTTCACCATTGGGACCGATTTGTTGATGCCCGCAATACCGCCGTTAATGACTCTGGGCAGGACTCTGTTGAAAAATTTATTTACCCATTCGATGTAGTCTATCTGAATCTGACCAAAAACTTACGCACAGCTTCCGGATTTCTTTTCAGTTGCCATTCGATTAAAATGCTTTTATATTGAAATTTGAAAACGTATAACAATTGATGTAATAAAATGTGGGTACATTTCACTAATGTAATCATATATTGTCAGTTTTTGTAGAACTGATGTCAACGCATGTCAATATTTAATATTGCTTTAATTTTTGTAACAGTTACATTATTCGCTGCCTAAAAGCAAAAAAAGACAAGGCAAATTTACTAAAAAATCATAACGGCAAAAGAACGGGCAAATTGTAATAAACTAATTGTAATTTTTATCTATAGAGACGTTATTTGCAATTTTAAAGATATGTTTGGCTAAAAAAAACACTTACATAATATAGCATTGATTTGAATTATCTTATTGTCATTGGGGAAGAAGTTCTTTTGCCTGTAATAGTTTTCATTATCGCCTTTATAGATACATATATATATATATAGATATAGATATATATAGATATGTGTATACACCTACAAGGGATAAATAATTGCATATTCTAATAGCGCGCTTTCACTGTTTACATCGAAATTAGACAGCTTTAACAATAACAACAATAGCGTTAGCGCGTAACATGTACATCTAACATTTAGAGAGAAAATGCTTCTGGATAACTTTCGTATGCCATTTACTTCTTTTGTACGCCCAGCAAGCCTTCGGCTACGCCCAAATAATAAACGGTTTGTGCAATACCAAACAATGGAGCAATCACTATCATACGGCAGAGACCTCCCTTGAAAAAAGCCGTGGGTCCTTCGTGCTTCAGAGTTTTGCTGGTGGTTAAAAAAAAAATAACAGACACAATAAAAAATAGCCGTATAAATGTACATATATAGCAGCTTACCTAATGCAATCAGATATTCCCTTAAACTCTTTTTCGCCATCGGCCTTTTTAAGAGCCTGCAACCGCGTTTTGACTACGTCAAATGGATTGACCGCCAGGGCTGCCGTTGAACCAGCCGCCAAGCCGGCCAAGAAGGAACACCTTATGCATACAAATAAAGCAATTAAGTCAGGCAAAAAAATCGGATGACCATGCCTACCAAAATACCGCTTCGCCAGAGCCATCGTTCCGCCGAGGACCCAAATCATTAAGTGTGGCAAAAAGTGGAAAGTAAATGACTGAAAATGTGACATCACGAAGGCCCGTAGCACCAATGCCCTTATACAGGCCAACGATGCCCTTCTCTTTGATTAGTTGCGTGGCCAATTGTGTGGCTGAAACTTTTTCAACGGTTTTGCCAGCCAATTTAGCGGCAGCGGCAACACGTCCGGCATCCTGCATTTGAATTTTTAGCAGCTCCATGGGCGTGGTCACTATAATTTGGAAAGCACCAGCCAAACCGCCAGCCAACATTTGGCAGCTCAATGGCAGTTTGCCATCCTTGGTGGTAAGTTTATGTCGGAAGTAATCATTCGCCGTCAGTTTGATCGCCTTCTCAGGTGTGATTAACAAAATATTCACGGCTGAGCCGCGGTACATTCCAAAATATCCCTCTGCAGAATACGTTTTGCGAAAGCAGTCGAACCTGGAATAGAATGTAAACAATAATTAGCATGGATCCCACAGGAATAATCGACATAGATTTCCACGTACATGCTAGTGTACATACGTTCGCCATTTGGACCGATTTGCTGGTTCTGCAGCCGAGTCTTTACCAAGTCCAATGGAAATACACATGTGACGCCAATAATGCCAGCAATGCCGCCGTTAATGATCTTCGGGAGCAATCTGTAAAATATATATGTATGGTATTTAAATAGTGCGCGTCGTTTCTTATTGGCTAATTGACAAATATTTGCACTGCGTTAACCCTTGCATTCATCATGTGTGTGCAACAACACCAACAGATCCCAGACAATCAACCTTGACATTGACCTAGCAGCGCTGCTGCAAGTGGCACTTATCGCGCGGCGATCTATATCGATAAATCGGTAATTGACAATCGGTTATTAGTGGTTAGAGCACATTTTAAAATGATGCGAATGAACAGAAAACAAAAAAGATTTACCGTAGCATTTAGCCTCGTTTGTTTATTAGGCGAATATTAAAAATAATTGGGAGTCTGCCAGCATACCTTAAAAATCTCTCAGCTTTTCGATGTTTGGCGCTATTTATAGTTGGCACCTCAAAATACAAATAATACAAGAGAAAAGCTGCGAGTGAATAAATAAGGATTGCAATATGCAATATTATATCATTGGACTTAAACGCGAAGGAGTTTTTGGGCCCCATAGAGGGGGCATTGTCTTTTTATCAATAATAATATCAAATAATTCAATAATATGAAGAAATACCTAAATACATTTGTATTTAAATACGTTAATGTACCCATGTCTATGTAATTATGTACAAACGAATTTTTATTTGTTCTTTGCTACTGTTTTAAATTGGTAATGTTTTTGTTTTTTTTATAATTTTTAAACAACTTACGCAAACTTCTGCTGCGGATTTTGCAGTGGCTGATTTTTTATTAGTTCATCTGGTTGCTGTTGTATTGCTGTCATTTTGCTAAAAGTAAAGAAAATAAAAGAATTCAATTAGGATACTACAAGCCAACAACAATGGTCTTCATAAATGATCTAGAGTTACTTTTGAAATTACTCTATCGATTGGTTAGCAAAAAGTTAAGGAAACTTCAGTTTTCTGTAGCTGCTAGATTAGCTGTCGAAATTTCCCAGTCAGCTCCACAATGAGAATCTAACGAGGATACAAATAACAAATAATTATTAAATTAACTTACTGCTTCAAAAAAAATTAATTGGTTGAATGACCTTTAATCGGTTTACCGGAACTTTAAAATGTTTAATATCCAGTACACGTGTGCATAAATTTATTTTCATATACCAAATAAATACAACATATGTTACTGAAATTTCATATAGGATTTACATATTAAAGATGAGTGTATATTTAAAGTTTTGTCTGTATTTAATAATTGATACGCGGTCTTAAGCTTATCTTTCCATACATATTGAAAAAGCGATATTAGTGGGTCTGTTATACAGAGTGGCGGGCAGGGTTTATTAATAAGCAACAAAAGCGGGTTCTGGTTCTTCAGAGATTAGCAACCATATCAAATGGGAGCGCTTACGGAGAATGCTCAATATGTCAATTTATATATGTATACTTGTTTACGCAAGTGTGTATTAGTGATTTTTAGCATTAAGGCGTTAGCGTGATAATTAAATTAAGAAAATCACTTATATAGCTGAATGGTACAACTTCTAAATGATCAGTTAACCGAAATTTAATAACGGTTTTACCGTAGTGGGCGGCAGATAAGCGAAGTGGGCCTTTTTATTATCTTTACGACAAAATTATTGTAGATATAAAGATATGCGGTCCGAACAACACCGCATTGTAGAAGGCCAAAATGCTGCTTGGCCCAATGTCTCGAAGAAAAATCGTTATCTCTATATATAAAACTGTTTGTCCTGACTGACTGACTGATTGGTGATCAACGCACAGCCCAAACCGTAAGAGCTAGGAAGCTGAAATTTTCACTGTAGCTACCTTATGTGATGTAGGTGCACGTTAAGACGGGGTTTCGGGAAATTCCTATAACTTTTTTGTTTACCATCCGATCGGCTTCAAACTTATTTTCAAAGATCTTTGTTCAAATTCATTTGAGGGGTGTTTCACACTTTTCGAAAAATCCGTTCCTCCTGGTGGAAATGGAGGTAAAAAATTTGGTGGGTGACGTTTCGCGCTCAAATTCGTTTCCAAAGATCTATAAGAAAAATCATTTTAGACGTGTTTCACACTTTTCGCAGAATCCAAACTTTTTCGGGTGGAATGCGACTCAAAGATTTTTTGTGCGAAGTTTTAAATTGTTTCCGATTTGCTTCAAATTTATTTTTAAAGCTCTACATAAGAATGTAATGAATACGTGTTTCAGCGATTTGGGAAATTCCACTCGCAACAGTGGTAAATTGGTGGAAAACGTTTGTATGAAAGTTATTTGTTTACCGTCCGATCAGTTTCAAAATCATTTCAAATTTGTTTGAGAACATTGATTTTATAACATACGAGCCACGGGCAAGGCCGGGTTATACCCGCTAGTAACATTATAAAGCGATTTAGATTAAAGAGCAACACATACATATGCACATACAATTTGTATATGAATATGAATACATACATTTGTATGGAAGTACAATATGTCGTTTAATTGTTGTTATCAAGCCATTTCACATTATCGATTACTGTTACTGCCTGAAAACTGCTCGTCGAACAACTTCACGCTTGTGGAGATTTTTGTTTTTCGCCTTGTGGTGTGTTTTGTTAAATTAGAGCAGGTAGTGCAAGTAAAAGAACGTCAATGAATCTATACGAATTTTACGTTTTTGTCTTTTCTTACTTTTTGTCTATTTTTACGTAATTTTGATGTACATCTGTATATCGCTGGCCAGCAGACGACACCACGTTATAAATTAAATTGATTGATGCACACTTTACATACATATATACATAACTGCGCGTGTACTTATTTGTGTGGATATATGTATGTATATGTTGGTGCGAAATATCAATACGTATGCATAAATATATGTAAATTGTTTAAAGCAAATTGGCGTGTGTGCCGTCGACGCAGTTGAAATTAAAGACAACAGCAGCCAAACTCACATATTTATTTGCTTTGTTAATTGACTTTTTCACTTTACAACTAATAGTTTGGTTTAATAAACAACTTTTATATGATGTATGAAAATATGCAATAAAACGAAATATACATATGTGTATTTGTATTCCTACGATTTTCGGCGCTATGTCGTCAGCGTGCGGCACTCAACTTAAACAAAAGCTTAAGGTGTTAATGCGGTTAATGCAACGGGAACTCTCCCAACGGACTGCCGGCGTGTACTGTTCATTTAAGTTTTTATTGTAGCTAACAAACTGCTGGGTAGAAAGCTCAGAGAATTTGATATATCGATTGTGCCAGAGTCTGGCAACGCTTGTTCGGACAGAGTCTGTCCGACAGACTCGAAAACCGTTTTACAGCACTTAAAATTATTTCGATTAGTTCTTCGTTTCGTCGACTTGGACACAATAATATTATTGATAAGTTCACAGAAGCTAAAGATATTACTTTTGGACAATGAGTTCGGCACGTTTTGCTCGTTCGGGCCGCGTTCGAATATGCATTCTGATGAGCATGTTTGTTGTGCTCATCATGATGATTGTCATTTATCACATGTCGCAACAGCAACTTGACGAGACTCGAGTTTTTCGCCAACATTGCGAACAAAAACAGGAGGAATTAAACATAAGGCTGCAGTGTAAGTTGCCATCCCACCGATGTGGCGCGTAGTTTTCTACATTTTTTGATTTTATGCAGCGCTCACTGACAACAAATTGGCGGTAGAGAAGAAAGTGGAGGTGATGCGTGCGGAAAAGCAAAGTATACAGGAGGAGTATGAAAAGCAACAGGACGCAGAACGTACACTGCAACAGAGTTACGATGTGCAAATTAGCAAATACAAACTACTCGAGGAAAAACACAATGAAGTACAGGCTGAATGCGTCAAGAGCAAGAAGAAGCACATCGAAGATACAAATGCGTTGCTTGCGCAGTTACAGCAGCTGCAACAGGACAGCAAACAGCACGAAGCAACAGTCTGGAAGGTGCGTCAGTAACCTAAAGTTATATTTTCAATGCGCACTTTCGGTCATCAAAAAGTTTATCTTCGCATTGCTTGCTTTTTTACTTAAAGGATAAGTACGAGACGATGCTTAAGGAATCCGAACACAAAACACACACCCTAGAGGAAGCACTTAGCGAACTAAAGGCTCACTGCGAATTTAAGGCGCAGGCGCAACCGAAACACCAACTTGTTAAGCCAGTCGGGTCGCTGACCCCCGACACGCCGCCCACACATCACTACAGTCCCGCCCAGCCAGCGCACAGTATTGAGAAGCCCCGCAACGAAAAGTCTTTCAACGAGCAAGTACAAGTGAGTCAGGGACTGTACAGAATAGGCGTCGCTAAGGCGAGCCAAGCAACTAACGCAACAAGTAGACCTCATGGTGTCGGTGTGGAGCGGCGGCTGGAACTGAAACAGCAACATTTGCAGCGCTTTGATCAGCGCAATAATAATAGCCTCATACTAAATTCTGTTGAAAATTTTCAGATTGTGCCCAAGGGGCTAAAAACTTTAGCGGATGAAACCAATAAACAACAGCAGCAAGATCAGCCCGTATTAGCCGCGGCCGGAGCCGTTTCGCCGCTAAGCGCGCCCCGGAAGTCCAACTCTAGTACTCCAAATGCCGAAGCATCACAAAATGCCTCTCTGGCACCAAAAGCCGTAGGCAGCAGCAGCAGTAGTGGTCAGCCGCCTTTGGTTATGCCGCCAGCGAAGCCATCAGCTGAAGCCAAAATAGAACGCAAGCTACCTGAGAATGTGGCACCTATTCCTGATAATTTCGATGGCAGAGGTGAGCCAGCGGCGGATGTAGATACGGCAGCCGAAGAGCTGCCCAAAAACGAAAACAACAATCGATATTCCAATGTGCTGGACGATCTGGAGTCTAATAAAAACCAAGGAGTAATTGACTCTGGAGCGCATGAAGTTAAGGATGCTTTAAACGAACAAAACTTCAATTTGCCAGGCGCTGAACACAATTTATTTGATAACGATATTGGAGCGGGTCATGCTGCTGAAGCGGATAACAAAGTGTTGGCCGCCGATGCAGCCGCTGTTGGCGGGGGTGGCGGTGACGATGATGATGACGTTATGTTAGGGGATGTGGCGGTGAAGCAGCCACAGCATTTGCTCGATAATGACAATTTAAATAATGAAATCGCTGGAGATCAAGGCAAGGAGTTTGCCGATGCTGTGCATCTGGACGATGGCATAGATGAGGATCAAGATGGTAATTTTGATTAATCTTATTTCTCGACACCTCTCTTAAGATACATTTTTTAGAGGATGACTACAACGTGCCAGCACGCAAGGCGGCCGCTGATTCGCCTGTTAGAAATTAGAGGATTCCCTGTAGATTTAATAGTCTATGGCATTCATTAGTATTTTAAAACGGCATCTCTACTGGAAAATCTGATTAGCTCTTCTAGGTAAAAACAAATACCAGCCACTTTAGTTGATAAGGTCCCATTCTCATTAATAAAATTTCATTGAAAATTAGGAGGCAGAAATTCCACGCAATATGATTATATTTGCAAACTGTTGCAAAGTGCAATATTTAATTAGATTTGTTTAAAACCGGTTAGTGCACAACATTTAAGTTTTTTGATAATTTCTATATTATGATTTAAACATTTAAAAATATATGTAATTAATAATTCGACTTTTTTAGTACTTGAAAAATTTCAAAATTGATTTACTTATACATTTATTTATATTTATTTGTTCAATGTATGTATGCAAGTAAATATTTGAAGTTTTGGATACACTGTGAGATAAAATAATGATAGCTAAAAAACAATCTAAGAATTCAAAGCATCTTACTAAGCGGTATATATGTTAATTGTGACTATGTTTAATTAATTATTGTAGTCGTCTCTGAAGCACTTATTGGGTATTAATAGAAGTACTTAAATACTCAATGCTGTGTTTCAGCTCTCGTGTATTGTGTGTTAAAAAAATGGTGTCGAATTCTCCCTCCTAATATTTGATGGCTCTAGTGTTTTTCATATATCTTGAAGTTGTAAGTATATACTTTGTTTTCTGTGATAAAAACTTGCAAAGCTGCATTTTTTCGTTGCTTTAAACAATTGTGTCTATACTCATTTATTATTCAAGTATTTGATAATGATAATTTAGTTAAATCGTAAGTCACAAATTGGAACGAACAAACTGTGTCTACATTTTAAAACAAAAAAACTTTATTTGAAGTATAATGAATTGAATTGCATAAATAATAATCATAAATGTTTTTTGTTCTCTTAATCTGAAGATCTTTTTGATGAAATAATTAAATTAACCGGCGCTCAGAAGAAATTTAAACATATAAACTGAAACAATTAAATACAAATACAGTACAAAATGAATGAGATTACAATTCAGTGCATCATTGTGTGTGAGCTATAATCCATGGATGCAGCATGATCTGATCTAGCGGCATTCGATGCTGGGGATTCAACACTAATAACTTGGATATCAAATGAGCTGCCGCTTTGGAAACGTGCTCTGGGAGTTTATAGTCCACCTTAAGTATCTTTTTGTATGTCTCCTCATAGTTTTTCGAATAGAATGGCGCATGACCCACCAGCAGCTCAAAACATAGCACACCCAAGCTCCATAGATCGACGTTTTTGGTATGCGGCTTGTTTAACACCATTTCGGGTGGTAGATAATCAACAGTGCCGCAGAGCGTCATGCGCATCGAATTTGGCTCATGAACCGACCAGCCGAAATCTGCTATCTTTAACACCCCTTTGTGACCCAAAAGAAGATTCTCCGGCTTAATGTCCCGATGTATAATATCACGTTCATGCAAATACAACAGCGCTGAGCAAAGCGCCTTGATATATGTGGCCGATTGGCGGTCATCGAATCGTTTTAGAGGCTGCACTTGCAGAGCACTGAACAGCGTGCCTTGGGGCGCATATTCTAAAACCAAATAGATGCGCGCATCGTCATGAAAATATGCATACAAACGCAATATATGCGGATGTCTTAGATGCGACTGGATTTCAATTTCGCGTCGCACCTGGTGCTCAACATTTGTCTCGCCAATCTGGCGCTTGAACAGTACTTTCAACGCAACGACAAATTGGGACTCCTTTTCGCGCGCCAAATACACGTTGCCAAATTTACCACGCCCTAGCTGGCGACCAATATCAAAGTTGCTCAACGCCCATGTCTTTTTGGGTTTTGCTGATGCTGTTTCTGTGTGTAGATGTATCTAATCAAGTTTTTGATTTAAGTACTGACTATTTTTTTAACTTACCAGTCTTGTCTTTATCAGTGCTGTTGCTGTTTGTCTTAATGCTGTTTGCAGGGATTGAAGACGGCGGTTGATTCTCGGTGTTAGCCAAAGCCGTGTTTAGTTTTTTTGTAGGTCCTGCTGCTGCAGTCGCTGCTGTAATCTGTTGTTTTTGTTGTGCACCCATCACAGCCTTTGTCCCCGGTTTTGTTAATTGTGCGACAGTTTGGCTGCAGCTAGCTGTTGTCGCCAAATTTTCAGTTGTGGGCTAATTATATATATTTGTCATAATGCAAAAGTAAGTTTAAACCCGAATTACTAAGTATACAACCTTCTTTGTTAACAATTGCTTTTTTTGCATTGCAATTGCAGCAACTGCTGCAGAAGTTCCAGTTCCTGGTTTGGGTAATGCATTTTCCTTAGCACGCAGTACATTGCTCGGCTTGTTCGACATGCTTATTACACTAAATTAAATTGTAATGCCAATTGAAAGTTTTTAAAAAGTCAATTGGTAAAAATGTTTGGGCTCAATTACTGTGACCTGCGTGAAAATAAAATGCCGTTTGTTTGAATTGGAAGCGCGTGTATGCGTGTCCCGGTGAATAGCGATAACAAGTCTTTCAATTGTTATAGGTGTAGTTGAATAGCAATAAGTTAATTTTGAATCCCTGCAACGCAATTTGTTAATTTTAGTGTGAATACATATATCTGGAATATTTTATTTTATTTATTGGCTTTGACTTTAGAAACCCTTGAAATAACATTGTTACTTTGTATATATCAATATATAATTACTTGCTATAAGTAACAGATAAAAAAATATCGCTGATATCCAATGTGTTACTGCTGCATTGCGAATGTCTATATGTATAGAGCAAGAAAATGGCGTAAAAGTCGAAAAATCGTTTAGAAAATTGTGTAAAACTTTAGTGCAAACTATAATTTAGTGTAAATCATAATAACAAACAGCATGTTCCCCAGTGGCAATACCAATGCCGATCTGGGCTTCAACAAACACAATCAATATATGGCGCAACCACCACATTTTCTAACTACCCCAGGTCCCGGACCTGCTCCGGTTCCCGGTCCTGGAGTCGGTAATCCATTAGGAGCTGCAGCACCCGTCATGCCAATGAACATGCAGGGTAGCATAGACTGGGCGCAATTAGCACAGCAGTGGATACACATGCGTGACTCGTCAGCAGCACCGCCGCTTGCTAATTTTAGCATGAATATTCCGAATGCGCCTCCACCGCCGATTATAAGCAATGCCCCAGAATACCACCTCCATCAACAACAAGAGCTGCGTCAGCAACAGCCTAAAGCTCAAACGCACTACCAGGAGCACGGCGAGGCGGAAATGGACATGGATTTGGATGACGAGGATAATGAAAATATTGGACGTGCAATGCATGGCATTAATAATTTGCCCTCTCCGCCAGTAGTTACGCAATCACAATGGATGGGTGGCGGCGCAAATGATGTTCCCATTACAGTTTCATCTAACGATGCGGGTGAGTGATCACCGCCATTCAGTTCGCAATGTACTCAGATGCATATTTTTTATCCGAAACCTAGGCGGCTCTGACACTCAACAGTGGAATGATTGGTCAACGCGCAACAATCCCACAGCCCATATTCCATCGCTCTTAAAACTCAACGTCTGCAATCCCAATGAACCACCGCAGCTGCTGCAGCAAACACAGCAGCCTCTGCCTATTATTAGCAGCATCAGCGGCGGTGGTAGCGGTAGCGTCAGCACCGAAATTGATGCCAACAAACGTAAAATGTTACCTGCGTGGATAAGGTAAGTCCGAATTAAAAACAAAACGATCTAAATGATTTATAAGCGGTTGACTTAGTTCTTATCACACCATTCCATAATAAAACATTAGTTGGAAATCAGATTATGGAACGGCTCAGTGATATTTCGGTTCTATAACAGGAGATGTGTGCAAAAAAAAAAGGCAAAAAGTTCTTATATAAGCACCTTACGGCTTTGTGCTTTTACCACATCCTTTTTTTAGGTTTTAATAAAATATCTATATATATCGCATATATATATATTCTTTTCTTTCTTTTTATAATTATTGATTAAATGACTGTTTTTTATGTCTTGCAGGGAGGGTTTGGAGAAAATGGAACGTGAAAAGCAACGTCAGCTGGAGCGACAACAACCCATAACGCCGGAAACCGAGTCAGCAGCATTCAATGTTAAGCAAGTATCAAGCAAAACACTAACAACATCTGTTAATATCTTGAACATGTCGAACGTGGTAAGTAGAGCAGTGTGTCTCTGGCTGCATTTGACTCAATTTTAACTTGTGCAAGTGCCAAGTGCAACATGAAATTAAATTGGTTGCCCAAATGCACACAAGCAATGTACACCAGACCAAAGGGTCTAAGTACTTAACAGAACGCTTTGCAATTAACATGAACTTGAAATTCAGGCAAGCGACAGCGAAGATTCAATTGCCGCTCCTGAGGAGGTAGCTCATGCGCCAAACCTGGCTCTGCTAATAGGTAATGATGTATTGAGTAAAGGCAGTAACAGCGATGAAGAGCAGGAGGACGACGAGGAGGAGGAACGACAGCAGCAGCAGATCAGTCGACAGAATGTTGGAATTGTCGCAAGGGCAGCCAATGCTGAAGCTGCATTAAGTGGTAAAAACTACGAAGAAAGACTGGCGGATTTGGTAGGCATCACTATTTTGACACAAGGTGTGCTCATCCAGGGAATGAAACCTTAAACCGGTCCGTGCTTGTTGCTGGCAATATAAGTACTGTGATCCAAATTCTAAATACGCCTTATTAAAGTTGATACCCAATATTAAATGAATAAAATATTTAGTAGTAAAAAGTAGGCTACAGTGAGCGTCCGATGTGGTAGATCAATCAAACTAAAAATGTTTGATGTTCTACTAACTGTAATTTTAGACCATTTGAATATATATATTTTTTTTAAATTATAATTTTCAAAATTAAATGCTCGTTGAAAAGTTTTCTATTTCGAACGCTAACTATCTTATAACATAAATAAGAAAGATTTTATAAATGTAGTGCCATACCATCCCATTGTTTTATCAATCTTACAGAATTGCTTCGAAAAAAAGTATTGTAAGAAAACAAAAAAGATACAATTAAGTTTTAACTATTTTATTTTGGTTGTAAATTGACTTGGGATACTACAACTGTCCTTTTGGCTTTCGCTACTAAACTCAAAATTTAAATATAAAATACGTGTTAAATTTACAGTCAGTTACTTGACGTAAATTAACGGTTGATGGTTAACGGTTTCATTGTCTGGCGCCACTTTGTACCGACAGACATTTGAAATATCGCAACCAATATATCAAAAACCAATCTATAGATGCTTGTTGTGCGTCGCACACTAACCGAAATACTGCTGGAAACCACCAATGAAGAGATTGCAGCTATTGCTACAGAAACACTCAAAGCGCATCGCGCTAAAGGTACATTATATAAACTTTAGAACATTAAGCTTATCGCAAACGATTTTTTACAGTAACAAAATGTGTGTGAAGCTGTGTGTGTGGGGGTGTGTAAGTACAAGTATGTGTGGGATTGTGATGCCTGTGTGGCAAAAGCTCAAGTAAGTTGAGCCATAACTTTAAAATAAGCCCGCGCTGAAATGTTTGGAATTGTTCACCTCACCCTGGGAGGAAGTCGTCTTTATTTTGGCGTGCTTAAGCAATCGTTTTTAGTTTGAAAATTTATTTTATTTTTATGTCACTGCTTAATACTTGAAACAAACAATCCAATCATATGTTGAATTTCTCTATATAATCGTAATATATATATATTTATATATACATAACTATGTGTATGTAAATCAAAAGCGTCATCAGCCCAAGTGATTCGCAAAAGCGCCTTGTCCTCCATTACCGGCAATTTGGGTAAGTAACAAATTCCAATTTATCTCTAAGTTCTTGAACACTATTGTTAAATAGGTAGTCTGAATTTTGCTTACCCCACACCCCTCATAGTAATATTCCCATATTTCGTACACAATGAACGGGCTTGGCTAATTATCCATTTAACTTATCTTTCACAAATTCTGCTTGATCTGTCCAATTTAAATTACTCTGACCACTTCCAAATTTTCAAAATATTCAACAAAATCTATTTCGAGCAGGACAAACTTTTTTTACACTCAAATTTTCGTCACTTTTTCTCTGTCTGCCAAAACTCTAATATCCAAAAAAATAAATGTACAAGTCCCAAATAATATACCAAAACCGCGCTTTTTCAATGAATGCCTGGCAGCAAAAATTAGCACTTGATTGATTTGAATTATAGGATTAGCTGTCTATGGCGATTCTTCGAGTGAAAGCGATGAAGACAATGCTGATGATAACGATGGCGAACAAATCGATCGCAATTTAGATTCATCCGCGGATAAAAGTAGTGAGCTTAGCGCAGACGAGCTGAAGGTACAGTGGCTTGGTTATTTCCCAAACATATGTTAACACCATATTGTTATCTGAACCACATAATTTATAGGCACGCATACGAAAAAGTAAACGTGCTTTTGCGAGAGTCATTGATGACATCGAGGAGCGTGTGTCGCTGCAGGAGCAATTGGATGAGCAAAAACTGCAGCAACACCGCAAGCAGGAATTGGAGCGAACTGAGGCTGCCAGGCATTGCGCTTTCACCGAGCAGCGGCATACAGATCCACCTGCTGAAGAGACAGCAACGACGGCTTCTGCCAATGACAAGCTGCAAAAATTTAATGGTATGTGCAAATGATGTGCCTGTGGGCAAAGCATTTTAATAGTTTGTCAAAAATGTTATAGGGAAACGCCTTAGTCGCAAGGAGCGGACAACGCGCTTCAGCGACAACAAGGACGGTAAACAGCCCCAGAGCTATGTAAGCCAAGTCGTTGCAGTTGCGGCGGCGCAAAACAGAATAATGCCCCAGAAACTAAAGCCGGTACCTAATCCGGCCACCAATTTGCTGCAAATGCCTGAATCTATGGCAAGTATGCTAAGTGCTGCTGACAAGGCGCTCGACAAAGCAAACAAAACATGTAAAAAGTCAAGAAGCAGACGTCGCCAGTCCTCATCCTCCTCGTCCTCCAGCAGCAGCGGCGACACCAGCAGTAGTAGCTCAAGTAGCGACAGCAATTCGAGTTCCAACAGTTCAAAGACCTCTAGCAACAGCGAAGGAAGCAGTACTCTGAGCAGCACCGCTGTCAAAAAACATGGGCATAGCAGCCACCGTCAGAGCAGAGGTAGCAGCGGTCACAGGCAGCGAAGCGACTCAAGCCGTAAAGCGCATCACAAGGGTCAAAGCAGCAGCAGTATGCACAATTATGGCCGTCATCACAGTAGTCGAGAGAGTCGTGATCGCGATCGGAATCGTGAGCGTCATGCTGTCTCCTATAGCAGACAACATCATGAACGACGGCGACGCCATCAGCGGGATTCCAGCCAGTCGGCAGAGGAGAAAAGCAGCCGCAGCTATCGTCGAAACTCGCGACACAGCAGTAGTCGCAGTCACCAGAGTAGCAGCTATGGTAAGCATAGAGAGAGGACTCGATCACGCTCCAATTCGCGCAGCACACACAACTCTCATTCGTCTATTTCAACTTCACATCAGCAGCGAAAGCGCAAGTAATTTATGCTAATAGGATTTTCTGTTTTTGATGATACTCTTTAATGCAGCTTAGAAAATATACAAAAACTATAAAAAATATGTTACCTCACATTACTTATCTGGGCTGAGATGGTAAATATACGAGCTAAATTCATTGCGGATTATCTCAAAATGTCTACAAAACCGAAAGGTTTCCAAATCAATTACCTGACCTTTGACCAGCATTGTTGATTGAAAAAATCAATATATATTTCGAAAAGATTTAGTCGCTGCGTGTTGTTTCAGTTATCTTAGACTTGGCACACATGCTTATTTATTAAATATATATCTTTTAGAACTTCATACATATGCGTACATATAATGGTATATTTGAATTGGTATATCGCAAATATAGTTACAAAAAACACGTATAATTATTCGTACGTCAATAGTATGGCTAGATTACACAGGAAAAATACGAGAAAAATGCTAAAAACTATGGTTAATTAGTTGGAATAAAAACTATCTTGGAAAATTTTACAAATTGCATACAACTTATAGTAAAGAAATAAAAAAATGTTACAAAACTGATCACTTTAGAAATGAGGACATGGATTACATATAAAAACTTGAAGAGTAACAAATATGCGACACAATTTCAGGAATTAATGTCCACTTGAAGAAACTGCTAGGCACTCCGACAGCAATGGAATATGGTCGCAAACGCTGATTAAACTCATATTGATAGTTAAAAATTATACAACGGATAATTATAAATAAGCTTAGCGACGATTGTTCTGACTTTTGTTGTTCCAGCGTGACTGTTGCATTCGTTGCAAACGCATCGGCTGACTTTGATGCTCGCATGCATCAGCACGGCGCAATACTTCAGCGTAAGAGAGATCGAGCCGTTTGAGCTTGTGGAATTCTTGGGACACCGTATTTGGATGAAATTCAACGCCGTTCACTTCGATCACACGGCCTGTACGTTTGGCGCGAGATGCGCTCATATTCCGATTATAGATTACCATCGGTGAACCATTCCATTCGGTGCTGCCACGATCTGTTTGCGCCCTACGGCTAACGCGCTCCGTCGCTAACATTTCGGGAGGGACTGGCACAAAGTCTTTACGTGTACGCCGAGCGCTGTGTGGTGGACATGGCTGTGCTAACGGTGAGGGTTGTGCAAGTGGCGACTCGATGCGACCACCATTGTTATGTAGACTACGGTTTTTGCGACGGTTTCTCTTCTTAATGCCCACGCCAACTGCCAAATATTCAAGTGGTTCGCGCTTCAGTGGTGTCAGTACGCGACCATTCTCTTCGATGGTTTTTGTGCCATCAGTTTTTCCCGCACCACTCAATTGTGCGATGGATAAGGAGCCTGCTTGGGAAAGCATGTTTTCTTGATTTTTGCATTCGTTAATATGCTTCTTGGCCGTCTTCCGTTCCAGCTTAGTGACGCACTCGGACATTGCAAACGACTGATCTGAAAACACTGATGAGATAATACTCTGCGTATCATCGCCAAAGTCCACTGAAAACTCTTCGTTGGCAGCTGTATCGATTATTGGGGCTGTTGAACTATTGGGTTGTGCGCTATCCTCATCCGACAATTTCAGTTTTTCTCCATCGTCTTTATTGTCGGCGGCTTTTTTCAACACACCAAAGATTTCCTTAAACAACTCCCTGTACTCCGGACGGCTCTGAAAATGTGAGTCGATGGGACTCACGTCGTCATATATGCTTAGCTTGCATTCTTCGCCATTGCTAATCGAACACAAAAAGTAGCCTGGTCGCTCATCCGTCTGTGTATACTTGTTGCTAGTCTCATCCGAAAAGCCCGACGAAGAGGTCTCTGCCTCTGAAAACTCGGTTGACGTTCGTCCCCGCACACTCTTTGCATTTTTGTCCGCAGTAGTAAATGTTTCTTGATTGGCCTCCACGTTGAGCATCTCTGGCTGTCCCCGATTGGATTCGCCGGCGTTGTGAATTTCCTTTGAAAGCTGGACGCTATTGTCGTTAACTGCATTGCTTTTACGCACATTTGATGTGCGCTGCACCTCCAACAGAGCTTCATATTTCTCCACCAAGTCTCGGTATGGGTTCGGACTGCCAGCATTCTTCAACTCGAGGATTTCGTTTGCATTGAGCTTTACTGAAAATTCAGCACAATTACCTGCCAATTGTGAACTAAACTCACTGCCCAACAGACTGCGTTCATCGTCTTCGGGTCCGTCTTCGGTTTGGGCTACTGACGACTGCCCGTCATTGTTTGATGCCTGTTCCTCCATGACGCGCAAGCAGCGACTGCACATTTGACCTTGCCTTACATCATCTAACAGAGAGAACTCATCCTGCATGGACATCATCTCCTCGTTTGTGCTGGTGATGGCGATTCGGCCCTGAAGCGTTTGGTTCTCTTGGATGATGGCTACCAACTGCTCCTCTAATTCGCAACAACGTTGCTTTTCCGCCATAAAGTCACGTCTTATTGACTCCAAATCAGTTATCAGACTTAAAAGTTCTTCATTATCCTCGGCCTTGCTGGCAGCAGCAGCGGCTGCTTCAATTATCTCCTCTGGACTGCCCACATCACTAAAAGCCATCGATCCATTGGCCTGGGAGATTTCCGTGACACCCGTTGAGTTGGCATTTACAGCAAATGGGCCGTTGTCTATTGGCGTTGCATTCAAATCGGCAACTTCCCTATCATTGCCAGCCCATGGTTTGGGTAAACAGGGCCGATCAGAGCTTCTCGTTGCGGTGCAGCGTTCCTGCTGCAATGGTCTTTCGTTTTTACGCCGTTCTGCGGTTAGCATTTGGCGAGTCTCCTCCAACTGTTGGTTGAGTTCATCGCAGCGCGCCTCTAGAGATTCAATGTTAGCTCCTAACGATTTGATTTGTTTCTTGTCCCGTGATTTCTCCAACGTTAGCCGATGATTGCTACGCTCCAAATCTTGTATGCCCACCTCCAGCTGTTCGTAGACCTTCAAACGCGTATCATTGACTTCGGCCATGGCATTGATTTGCTTTCGCAAGTGCACAATTTCCCGTTGTTGTTCTTCGTTTCTGGTTTTGTGCTCCTTCAACATTATTTCCAATTCCCTATTCCGCTCGAGCAGCGTTTTGCCCAGCTCAGCTGCCAGTTGCAAATCATTTAGCATGAATTGTGAAACATCCACATCCGGCTCGCAGTTGTCAGCCTCAAGCTTGCTTCCGTCCATTTTGCCGACTTTTTCCCTGTTTTCTGTTGTGGTTATAATTGGGTATTAATTGGTCTTGAAGACAAAAACACATGTTTATTGATTTTTGCCTTACCTTTAGTTGATGTAGTTTGTGAGCATATTATGCATACAATTGACGCACTGGGTCGTTTTTTAAGCTATCCGATTCAATTTGTATTTGCTTTCTTTTTTATGCAAATACTTTGCGTATTACGTCACAGATATTAGCAATTCCAATTGCATAAGTTAACGACGACAAAAGTATTGGTTTTATGCTCTTTTTATGCTTTAACGCAAGTGCAAGTGCATTGCAACCCTAAAGTTAAAATAGCAAACCTACCCCTTGTAGCGGTAAAAGCCAGTAAAGTAGACAGGGACGTTTTTTTAGTGCAAAATAAAACAGGATTATTATTTTATGGCATGTATAGCATATTTTATTAAAAATATATGACTTAAATAAGGCTTTAAGCATATGTATATAAGCATATCGATAAATTTTGTTTTTATATTTTGCAATTTCTACCTTATTTTGTAAAACCCGACTAAATTTTGAAAGAATTTTCATGGCGTTAGTAACATTTTTAAAATAGCAAAGCGTTTCAATTGTTTGTGTTTTTTTTAATCAATTGGAAATCATTAAAAGTCCGGATAGAAATTATTTATATATTTAGTAATAATATATAAATACTATATACAATAATTAAACAAAAACAATATGTATATAAACATATATATTAAAAAATAGCTATTTTGTTTGCATATCAAACAAAATGAAACCTTACTTTTTGTCATTCATACACATATCACAAAACGACTTACATAGCTCAAGCTGGCATTTCGTGAGCCGGTTTTTCTTTCAGGCCCCCTTAAAAAAAGATTGCTACGCATCTGGAAAAAATTACAGCTGTTGTCATCTGGTTCAAAGTTGCGAAAAAACTAAACAACTAAAACTCAATTAAAAATATTTATTGTTTTATACTTATTAATTCATGTATATAATTATAAACATTACATGAATTAATAATAAGAACCAATATTTTTTTTTTTATAATTTACGTATATTTATAATATGTACATACATTTGTATTTAGCTGTGTTATATTTTTTATTTATGTGTATATGCAAAAAAGTCTATCATGAGTATCTACGAAAATTGAATTTTTTCTGTAATTCTGACAAGACTTAACTATAAATTAAATAAAAACTGGTTAAGTGCTGCGCTCTTAAAAGTTAATCTTCGTTCTGCACAATTTTGAGCTGCTGCGCCTGCTGCTGCTGCTTGTATCTTTGCTCATAGGGATCACCGTAGTCCACTTTGCCCATCTCATAGTGGGCCATTTTATTGCGATGAATTGTGAGTAGGGCTCCGCTCTTAAAGTTATCCCCACACACGCCGCAGTTGTATGGCCGCAGAATAGCTGTGGGCGTGTCGATCTCTCGCTGCAGTCGCATTCGTTCAATGTCCTCGGCACGACGCTTATTCACGCGACTATTTTCATAGGGATCAGGATCGAAGCCATCAGCTCCTTCCCTTACAGTCTCATAGTGTCGCTTCTGATTGCGATGAATGTTTAAAAGAGAGCCGCAAACAAAGCTTTTGCCGCAAACGCCGCACACGTAAGGTCGTTCCCCCGTGTGCCGGCGCATATGAATCTTCAGATCGTTAGATTGCACAAAACTCTTGTCGCACTTGTCGCAAGCGTATGGTCGATGGCCAGTATGCAGACGCATGTGCCGCGCCAACTTGTTTTGCGAAATGAACTTCTTGGCGCATATTTTGCATTCGCTCGGGCGCTCTCCAGTGTGCTGACGCTTGTGCAGACTAAGATCTTGACTGCGTGGAAATGCCCTGTCGCACTGATCGCACTTGTATGGATTTTCGCCAGTGTGACGACGTATGTGTATGGTCAGGCTGGAGACAGGAAAGCTAATGCCACAATGGGGGCATTCACGCCGCTTGGCTGCACGTTTTGGTGGTGCGCTCATTATGGCATCTTCTGAATAACCGCTAGCGGCGACCACCTCAGGGTGAAATGCAATCATGTGTCTACGCAGTGTATCCTGACGCTTGAATATGCGCGGACAATGTTCGCAGATCAGTGCGCCACTGCTGCTGTGCTCTTTAGCCAGCTCCTGAGCCGCTACATCAGCCCCTTGGCTGTGGGCTGTTGCAAAGTGGCGTGCCAGCGATTTATTTTTGGCAAAAATGCGTGGACAGCTGGCACATTTGTACATAAAGTTTTGTGAATGTGCCAGGCGCATTCCTAGCTGCGAGGGACGATCCTCAGATTGATCGGCATCATAAATTATGTCCGCATCAGACTCAGTCACCAGATCGCTGGGGTCGTTGTCGCTATTAAGCAACTCTTCAGATGGCGGTTCCACAAAAGACAGTTCCTCATATGTAGGCTCATCATAGGCTGGTTCCTCAAACGTTGGTTCTTCATAAGTCGCCCCCTCATACGGTGCTTCCTCATACGCCGGGGCATCAGGCGGCAGCTCCACTTCTTGCAACTCAATGACGGATTCGCATTCTTCCAATTGTAGCAGGTCCACTTCCTGGCGCGGTAATTCTTCGTACTCATCCACATCCACATGACCATCAGTCGATTGATCCTGCTTCTTATTACTGCATAATTCCTGCAGCGTTTGATTGGACCTTTCTACTTCTCGTATAAACTCGTAGGCGCTGATCAGGCGGCGCGTGCAGTTCTGACACAGCTGTGTGGGTAGATTGGGTTCGTTCCAAGTGCACTGCAAATAATTTTTCGTTCACGTTACAAGGTTCATAGCTTGTAGTATGATTTACATTATTACCTTCAAATTGGATACGTTTTCTAACAGCTGCCACAGCTCAACATTCAGATCATTAAACTCAATTTCATCGTGAAGGCTCAATGTTGTTTCGTGAGATTCCAAGCAAACGCGACAGGTTTGCTCGTTAACATTCATTTGGACTTTACCTATTATCGGAATCTCATTTTTGTTACTGTCCATTTTATCATAGCTCGGAGTAGGCGTTCTTTATATTTGTATTATTATTGTTTAACCCAACTCTAACAGCATCCCGTGGGCACCCAAAAACTGTAACTCTACCGAAATGTTACTAACAGTGCTAAAGATAACAGTTATGTTTCGTTTCCTTAGATAAAAGTAGTCCAAATAGCATGGTTTTAAGCGAAATATTTGTAGCTTTTCTTGAAAATTTAAATATTTAAGTAATGCAAATTATTAACAGTGCCAAATGAGTAAAAATACTCTAGACTATCGGTAAATTCGTGTTGAAGATAAAAGTCGTCGAATAACGATTACACATTAAATTTAATAATCGAATTTACGACTTACGATTTTACGAACGATAGATTTGAATTTTCGTTTCTTTTCACGTATTCTTTTAATACGCAAAATAATATTAATGTATTCGCCTAACTTCATCGTGAAGTCTACATTTTGATTTATTATAGCACAATTATATATGAGAACATGTTAGACACAAATTTTGTTTTAATAACACAGTATTCATACATTCGTCAGCTCGTAATTACAGTGTCGTCATATATATAAACACTAGGTCTCCAATTACACCTCATGTTGTATTCTTGATGTGCCTGTCGTGCCTAGTATTCTCGTATTATCGAAATCTTTGTATTTATACCCTGTCTTCATTGAAAATATTTCGACCGGTGGGAAGTAAACCGGTTAAGAGTATATGTATTTGACAGTGACAGACAGACAGACAGACAGACACAAGACAAGTCTCCAAGAGTGCCGCCTCTCCAGTATGGCTATCTTCAAGGTGGTGAGCCGTCTGGGGCAAGATATTCCAAGAACCCCATAAAACTTATTTAGAGATATCATTACATGCCATTTCATTAAGTATTTTGCCAAATTGAATTAACTCTCGTATATAATTGCCATAATACCCGACACTGCACCTGATAAATTTTGTTTACCTCTTTCCGACAATTCAATTTAAACCAATTCCATTAACAATTTGCTTTTTATTTTAAATCAATCAATTGCATACATGTGTGAGAATCACTTGCCATATTAGTCAAATTTGTGTCAGCGCCAACGAGAAGTTTAATATAAATCTCTCACAGTGTCGCGCCGACCAATTGAAAATTGCTGTTCTTAGCAATTGGCATTAATTTTAAAAACTAGATACAACGCTGTAACTTGCAAATGCAACAGATCTGATACTTTGTACAATTAACTATTAAGATGCAATGCTATATTACGATACAATTATCAGTAGGTAAAACTTAATTGTATGTCTAATCCCAGCAAGACTCAATGTTTTTTGTACAATAGTAAATGCATGTGTACACACATTCAGTGCAATGTATATACATACTAAAGGGTCCAATGACCAGAAAAAACGTTTCGCGTTTTACACTTATTCATAGTCCATTTTTAAAACTAAACAAATTTTGAATGCTAGTCAACAGATAGATCTAGCAGATCCAACTCACAGTTTATTGGCAGTGAGTGTTAGCGGTGGTTTAGCGGCTCCCGAAGTTCCAGTTATGGATTTGTGATCGGCACGCTCCTGCTCTGATAACCAGGCCATCTGAGCGAAATTAAATTAATTATTTTCGGGCTCATTTTCGGCTGTCGTTGGCACTTACCTTTTGTTTATGCTGCTGAGCAGCATCAGTGCATCTATCCAGCACCATTTTTTCTGTAAGCAAACCGTCCTCGGAGGCGTACACAGCAGCTTGCCAGGCGACGCCCAGCTTGGATATCTCACGACCCGACATGCCTTCGCATAACGCCGCCATTTTAACGCACGTCTTTCCGTAGTCAAATGTGTCCAGTTTAAAACGTCTAAAAACAAAACATTTTTTAGCAACTGAGCTGCTTCGGCAGAATTAAACATGCACTTACTTGGCGCCTGCTGCAGCTGGCTGTAGGACATATTTGTCGAAATAGAGGCGGAGTAGACGCTCTCGCTCCTCAAGACCGGGCAACGTAAATTCAACCATCTCGTCGAGACGGTCGTTGATTGCATAATCAAACTGTTCCGGCGTATTTGATGCCAGCACAAGCATAAATTTGGGATTTTGTTCGGAAGTTCTATACAAAAATGCATTCAGCGCTGCACGCAAATCCTCCGAAATCTTTTCTGACGAACGTTTCCGCAGAAAAGCATCCGCTTCGTCAACAAAGAGCAAAAGGCCACGCCTTGAGGTCTGCGACCAGTCGAATACCTTGTGGATGGCTGTGACACCCTCCTTACCCATGGGCGCCACATCACCTCCGGTCATAATAGCGAAATCCATCCCAGAATGCTCGGCTAGCTTTTTGGCAAACATCGTCTTGCCCGTGCCAGGCGGCCCATGCATCAGAACGTTACGATAGAGGCCACGATTGATGCGCGTGTTTTTGGTGGCAATCGCAATGTCGCGCAATCGTTCTTCCAGTTTAGGATTCAGTACAACGCCCTGTAGGGCATCAGCGGGCTTTGCGCGTAAGCGCTTAATATAGTTAAATGGATGCTTCAGTGCGTCGAGGAACGCAAAACGCGAAGTTTCACCCACAAGCGTTGGTTTGCCAATGCGTGCCTCAACGTAGCGCGAAACAACACCAGTTGCGCCCTTTGCACTGTACACACCCAATGCTAGCAGCGACAATCCACCGGCAGCAGTCAGTACCTTATCCCAGTCGGTCAACATGGCCTCGGCGCCGGCACCAATCACTGAGCCAGCAGTGCTAACAAATAATAATAGCGATTTATGACAATTCAACATGCCTTTCATATGCAAGGAGAGCTTACCGTATACCCTCCAGTACTGTTGTACGATGCTCTTGTGCTTTCAAACGAATCTTCTCCAGATTGATATCGCGATTCTCGCGATCCACACGCGCCTTGGCACGCAGCTCATGCTCCAGCAGCTTAAGACGATTCTTTTCCTTCATTTCAATTTCATGCTCAATGGTCTGACGTCGCATTGCCTCCTGGCGCTGCACGCTCTCCTCCTGTTTGCGCAGATTCTCCTCCTGGACGCGCTGTTGCTGCACCAATTGATCTTCGTATCGCTTGCGCGACAATTGATCTTGGTATTGTGCACGCTGCTGCTGCTGTTTAGTCTCCTCGATAAGCGTCTTGCGTCGCTCCTCGTGATCGATGCGCTTCTGTTCCACCTTGGCCTGCTCTATGTGCGCCTCATATTCTTTCACTTTGGTGTTATATTCTTGCTGTCGTGTGCTCTCCTGCATCTTGGACAACTCCAATGCTTCCCGTGCATGTTCTGTAACAAATAAGTCAGTAAATACCACATATATATATATGTATATATATACACACGCACACACGCTGCATCAATCAGCATTGTGACATCGATTATGCAATGCGCGCAAACGTTGATGAAATTTATGCATGCTGATTTAACACTTACTTGAACGTTCCAATGTTTTGGCGGCGTCCGCGGCACGCTCCAGCGCCGAGGAATCAAACCGATACGCCTCCATGGCTTTGCGCTCGGCTCTTGTAAGCTGCGTGTCGTTACCACGCTCACCGGCAGTTTTGCCCTCCGGATTATCAGTTCCATCTGCTCCACCGCCAATCTCCGTTGGCTGCTGACGATTTCTACCCAATAACCACGACATGTTGCTATGTTATTCGTGTTGACAATGTTGACACCCACTCAAAACGTAATTTTGTCACAATAAAAGCACGAAATATCCTAAAAATAAATTGTAGGAGCGTTTTTCTTTTCAAACCCACATTCGACAACGTGATTCTAGTAGTGATGTAAGAAACACATAGATATATATTACTTATGATATTTTTTGCAATGAATCGATAGAATTTGATCAGATGTTAAATAGGGTGGACAGATTTTTGACTTCATAACTCTAGCAATTATTAACAATGAAATAAATTCCACAGTGCAAGGAGCCTGATAGGACCGATAAGTTTATATTTTGGTTTTGATTTTTAATGTTATGTTGTCATGTTGAGTTCGGTAGACAAAGTTGTGGATTATTTTGATATATCGTGATGCGTTATACAAATAAGTAACAGTTACTGCGATAATGTAGTCGCCCTCTGCGGTCGCGGTGAATAAGTCGCCAGATGCAAATTTAGCCCATCTCTATTGCAACACCTGTTGTCAACAAACAGTTCTTGAGTTTTTCCTTTAATTTGAACATTGCAGAATTCTAAAATCTGGCGTAAAATGTTTGAACGTAACCAAAAAACGATATTTGTGTTAGACCATACTCGCTATTTCAGCATTTCCAGCGAGCAATATATATCCATGGACTACCTGAAGGGTAAACCGGTGCAGGAGACACCGGCTTCCGGTAGCAGCTCCATGGTCGTCGGCACACAGCTAAGCAAAAGTTTGTGGACCTGTGCCGTTGAGTCTTCCATTGAATATTGTCGCATTGTTTGGGATCTATTTCCGGGGAAAAAGCATGTGCGTTTTATTGTCTCCGATACGGCAGCACACATAGTCAACACCTGGAGCCCCAGCACTCAAAATATGTCGCATGTCTCTAATGCCATGATGATGGTTAGCGTACCATCGCGCAGTATTCCACAATCATCAGACTACTCGGTCATACATGGACTGCGAGCAGCTATCGAGGCCCTGGCAGAGCCAACGGATGAGCAGCTGTTAGCGACCCAAGTCGGTTGCAAACAAATCCCCAACAAGGGACGTGTCATCTGCATCACATCGGCGCGGGATAATACAAGCATGAAAAGTAAGACTTTGGAGCAAATGGACAAGTTCTAAAGCATGTTTTTAACTTTTTAACGTTCCTTAGGCTTAGAAGACATTTTTAATACGGTATTGCTACAGCAAAATGCATTGGTTGCACCGCCTAGCAAAAAGGGTCTGCAGATAGATCATTGCCATCTGGTCATATTAAATATTGTGCCATTAGGAGTGGAATCCTTGGTGACCAATCGTAATCTGCTCGAAATCTCACCACTCCTGGACGTCGAAATACACACAGTGAACGCACCAGACATCTCGGATAAACTATTGCATCTTATTATGGGCCATTACGATCTGGCCAGCACCACGGTGACCAACATACCTATGAAAGAGGAACAGAATGCCAATTCAAGCGCTAATTATGATGTAGAAATATTGCATGAGCGCGCTGCGCATACAAAAGTCTGCGGACCGGATTTTACTTTAACCACAAGTATAAAGCCAGGGACCAC
The DNA here is from genome assembly GCF_035044405.1 of Drosophila montana. NCBI lineage: Eukaryota > Metazoa > Arthropoda > Insecta > Diptera > Drosophilidae > Drosophila > Drosophila montana. The sequence goes on from NW_026996956.1 coordinate 95,218, forward strand.
TTACGAAACAGTTACACTTAAATGGTGCACGCCACGTGGCTGTGGTTCTTCTGATCTGCAGCCTTGTGTCGGACAGTATAATGTTACACCCGTTGACGTGACCTCACGTCCCAGTTCTTGCCTGATCAACTTTTTATTGAACGGACGCTCTGTGCTGCTGGAGGTGCCCCGCAAAACGGGCACCAAGACAACCAGCCACATGCTGTCGGCTCGTGGCGGCGAAATCTTTGTGCACTCCCTATCCATAGCACGCTCTGCCATGGACGAGGCGCCGTCAATAAGTGATGGACCTGGTGGACGTGTCTCCGACTATCGCATACCTGAATTAGGCCAGCTGTTTAAGATTTCGCGAATGGTGCCTCTGAAGACGAAGCCCAAGGGTAAAAGTTCACAGGGTGAACATCTATGGAGGCGACTACCGCGTTACTTTCCTAGAACCACGAATGTAACAATTCTGTTCAATTTGCAACGTCAATTGAGCTGGCTTCCACACTTTTTGCATTTGATAGTCAAGGAGGATATGGACAAGCAGGACGAAGTGCGTTGCCAGCAGCAAATCCACGAGCTATACAAAAGCGCATCCCGAGGCGACATGCTACCCTTTAATACTACAAATAACGCGCGGTAAGTAGATAGCACCTAACTAATCTTCGCCATGGCAATGATCGTATCAGGGGATTGTTTAAACTAGCGCAAATGTTAGGATAGAAAATTAAGACTATAAGGAAAGACAGATGTTTATGATTCAATCTGTGTGCCGAAAGGTACACAAATTAAATTTTTGCTTGGTCGGTTCGGCGATGGTCATATGGGCATTACAGGTTGAATGATGTATCCGCACTAAGTTCAGTAGTTCTTTACTAAATGGTCGGTTTTAGTGCTAGTGTCTATATGATTTTTTTTATATTAGCAAACGTCGATACGTTTTTTCAGCCAAAAAAAAAACTGTGGTTATAAAGGTCCAACTAAGACAACTCCCTTTTCTTTCGTCGTTAATCAAGCAAATTAGCCATTAATAATTTTTTTGAATTGGAAAGTCGTATTCATAAAACTGTTAAAATTGAAAACACAATAAGTGGCTAGAAAGGCTAAAGAATCCGGATACCGCTTAGGACAAATTCGCCTTGTTCACTTAGAAGCAGCTTACTCTCTCACTATTATATGCAAATACATATAAAAAATATATTATAATTGTCTCTTAAACTTAATTTAACTGTAGCCCAAAGGTAGGCAAAACAAAGGATCAGTACAGACTATTCTACAGGGAACTGGAGCAATTAATTCAACTAAATGCCCAAACACCACATCACAAGAATCTGCTAGAGAGTCTGCAAAGCCTGCGAGCGGCCTATGGTGATGTGAGCAGCAAATTGGAGCCGGGTGCTTCACACTTGCGTTCCTATACAGAATCGCCCCTGTCACCCGAACGCCTTGAGCCCACAAGCAGCGCCAGCATCAGTTCCATCAGCATTTTAAAGGCTAGCAAGCGACGCATGTCTAGCTCTGGACAGCGGTAGGTCAAAGATGAATTCTTGTGTAACATTTACAAATGAAAACTCCCACTAACTCGTTTGCAGCTCGTTGCTGGACATGATTAGCATAGCAGAACGCAGCCAATCAAACAAGCGGTTGGATTTCTCTGGACGCCTTTGTACGCCACTGGGTCAAACAGCGAAATTGTATCCCGATTTTGGAAATAAAGAGAAAGATATTCTTACCCCTGGCGTAGTAACGTCAAATTTAAAAGATGAGTCTATTCGCAGTTAGCTATACGTTAGCTGAGTAGATTAGTCTACTAAAAGCATGAACATTCAATGTCTATATGTACTTCACACGAACATCTAAAGATTCTTCTATTATTAAAATTGACTTCTGGCTTGTAAAATTTTCTTAAATAAGAAATAGTTGACGAATAAGTTATATATTATACTTTTTACCAAATTATAAAAAATTTTGTTAGAATATAAGATTCTTAAGTTATCTACTAAGAATGATTTTCTCCCTCCCATTGAAAAATGTGTGTTTTCCATTCAAAGCACTCTTTTTATTTTATGTACACATATGTAGTTAGTTAGAAATTAAAAGTAAATAATTTTAAAAACAGAATATAATACAAAATTCCTGTCTCTTTGTATTTAACACAAAATTTTTAAATCAAAGAATGGACAATAATTCTACAGTCACGAGACTGCTGCAAGTGTCCGAGGAGGCAGCGCCCGTGGTGCAAAGTGAGCTTTGCATTTGTTATGTATTCTTTCGGTAAACTGAATTTCTGTCTACTTCCCTTTTTTAAGTTCCCATTATTGTGGGCAATGAGATGTTCATTCTTACCCAGCAAGACATAAGGCGTATCGAGGATATACGTCATTTGAGTTACAATCGATTGGGTTCCCATGCTCAGATCTCTCCCATTCTCAATCAATGGAACGCTCAAGCCTTTGGTAATCACTTTAACAGTAGTTCCGCGCCAGCAACGCAGTTTTCTGCACTACAGGGTCTACTCCCGCACAGCCAGCACCAGCCTACTCAGGTTGCTTTCCCTGGCGTTGACATAGATATGGAGAAGACGCCACCGCGAATTGTCGCGAATGTATCTAAGCAACTGTCTTGGTCCAAGCAGTCCAAATCCTCTTCACCATACCCTATATGTTACAGCATCGCAACCTCAACCAGTGGACTTCCGAAGCACAACAATGATGATAACCTGCATCGATCTCCAGATAGAAAGAATTTTAGTTGTCAGACATGCACAAATACTACATCACAGGCCTGCAACACGGAGCCAAGATCACATTCAGCAACAATGGCTAGCAACACGGAGACAAGACCACATACCACTTCACGGGCATCCCAGACGGGCCCAACAAAGAGTCGCAGTCAAATTTTTAAAAAACATCGATCCAGTGATAGCTTGTGCTCCGACACTTGCAGCCATACGCAGGAGGAGCTATGCGCCTGTGGGCATTCTCTACCAAAACCACGATCACGCCGCGTCAGGCTTGCATCGCCTGAACGTTTACGCCAGCAACGTAGCAAATCCAAATGTTTGATACCGCACGTTACTGTGCCTAATAAGCTTTACGAAGAGCTGCAGGCGAAAAAAGGGCAATTGAAGAAAGAGGAACAGCAAGAACATTTTGATCGGAAGCAGCAGTCTTCGGAAGCCAGCGTCGACCATTCAAGACAGCAATGACAAATCAAAACTTTTATTTACATTTTAATCTCTACTATGTATTTTACGTCACCCCCAACTCTTCCGAGTCTAGCAATTACATACTAACACAAAGCGTTCATCGATTTACTTTTCATCAGACGTTTCTTTGCATCAGTCGGGATCGTCGACGGTTTTTTCTTTTTCTTTTGGGGCTGGTCGGGGTCTGATTCGCCCTGACCATTGAAATAACGTTTGGGTTTATTGTGCTCGCGCTGCTCACGCTTCAGTTGCTCGGGTGTGCAAACGCTCAAATAATAGTCTTTGAGCAGGAGCTTGAAATCCTCGACTAATGTATCCCTTTCAACTTGGACTTTACCACCAAAACAAGGCGCGCACGCCTGCAGCTCGTTGACCTTGAAAGGTTTGGGTGCGAATTCAGAGGCGGGCCTCCACACAATGGCCAACTCCTTGCCTCCATGGGGATTGTAAAAGAATGCAGCATATTCGGAGTAGGCATCCTGTGGAATCAAAAATCAGTTGATTAAACCAGCTAATGATAAAGTAGGTATGAGCTAAAAAATGTTTCTCACCCTCAATTGCTGCACGATCTTGGCCAGCTGATCACTGCCCGCTAGCGGCAATCGAAAATTGCGTTGACTGAAAGGCAAAAATGGCGAACCAAGATCGTAGCAGAGCGTATTAGACAGCAGATCCGGTTTGAGCTGTATGACCAAATCATAACCATCGCCGGATGCCATAAACAGTTGCGCGGGTCGTACAAATGCCAGCTTAGGAGACAACAGGCTCGACTCGATAAGTTGCAGCGCATGTCTGGCCAACAGAGTGACACGGCCCAGAACTGGCTTGCTGGGGCTGTTATTGCTTGTCCACAAACGACCCGCATGCTGCTGATCGTAGGCGGTGGCCAAACACAATGATGGATAGCTGTCACGTTCGCTGCGATAGCTGTGCTCCAAATCTGTAATTTGTTGCTCTGCAAAAATGCGAATAAGATCAGATATGGATTATTGCACAGGTTTATGGGACTGACCTGTCCAGCTGTTGTTGAAATTAAGCAGAAACAATTCGCTGCTCCAGTCGCTGTGGGCGAGCAGTTGAAGGAAGCGTATGAAACCAGTTTGTGGGGAGACAGTAGTGTGTGGCGTCTGTCGCTGCTGGAACAGATGCGCCACAAGCAGCTCCGTAGCTATGGACGGCCACAGACCGTCGTCCAGCAGCTGTGAAGCCAGCCAGCGCTTCGCAATAAGCACTGTGGGCCCGAACGCGCCATGCAATTGATGCAACGCATGCAGTGCACCACTGACTCTAGGCAGTATATAGTGGCGTCGCTCCAGTTCGCGACTAGCTGGATTGTCCACATAGGTGGTAACACCACGTTCTGTTTGCTGTTGCTTCAACAGCACCAGCTCCTTACTATGTGCCAGCTCCAAGAGAAAGCAGTAGCCTCGTTTAAGTACCAGCAAACCATCTTTGCAGAGATGCCAGTGAAGATGATGTTGCTCCTTGAGCTGCTGCCCAATTTGTATTAGAAAGGCGGTCTTTAGGCTCCGCAGTGCGCCCAGGTCACTTGGCCACTTGCCACTCGGTCCCAACTGAATGATCACACGCAGCACTTGACCGGTATGGATGCGATCTGCTACCAAACGTGCCTGTGGCAGCAATGGCTGTGGCTCACAATAGCGAAAAACGGGTGAAATCCCAGATATTGACACAATGTCGAGCGGCAGCTCCTCAAGACTGTGCAGTTGGCGTGCCAGCGCATCGTAGCAGTGGATGACGTGTGGCGTGAGTGCCTCGGCGTCAGTTTCCTGCTGAATTTTCAGTTTGGTTTGCAGCTTGCCCACTTTGAAGGAAGGCGTTAAGGAGTATACAACATCAAGGTTACCGGCAATGTACTGCACTTCACTGGGCTCCAGCTGAAGCTGATGCTCTAGCAAATACAAGACTATCTGGCGCGCTATCAAGCGCTTTTGGCTGGGCGGGTCTGTTGCAGTAGCCCACACGACAGCCTCCGTTATGCTGCCATCCTGAAAGCGACGCAAATTGGATTTATTACCCCAAAATTTGCGAAATTCCGCGGCACCATTCGCATCTTCATTAGTTGCTGGTCCCTTATCCAGCACTTCGTGTGCATGCTCCGGATCGAGTATGAGGCCTAGCGTCAGGGAGCGTCCAATGACTGGCGCCTTGGTGTCCACGGTCCAGGGACTACACGGTACTTCAAGTGGGAGAATGGCGTGTACGCGTTGTCCCAGACCCTTCTGTAGTAAGCTATACAGGAATAAGTTTAGGCAATAATTCTCATTTTAAACAGCTCCTAGAAGCAACTTACTCTGTTAGCAATTTAAGCAACTGCGGGTGGGCATAGTTGGCATAATCGTATTTGATATGCGGCTGAATATGTAACTGAAGTAGCTGATCCACGCTGGCTGGATTAGTGATTCTGTGCCGAAAGTAGAAATAGAGATTAAACATTTTCTGATTATATTATTTCTTAGATTTAAGAGTGCAATTTTTTTAACTTTTTAGTTTTCATAAATAAATTCCGCTTCTACTGTCGTTTTTCTAGACCAACCTAACAGATCTCAATAGATTATGAAAATACAAACGTGAAAACGGAATACGTATATCAAACTTTTCGTACAATTACGATTTACAAACGATGTGAGCTATATGATATAGAAGTCTATCAGTCTTTTCGAAGACATTTTTTAGGCTCATATAAAAATACGAAATTAGTAAACATGATTTTCATTTAATAAATCCATAATTTGTGAAATATTGGCAACTTGTCACGCGTTTTTGCTTGGATTCATAGGTTCAATTACGAATAAACTTTTTACTTTATGTCTCTAGTAGTTTACTCGTTTTCTGACATAAATACGATATCCCTGTGGATGGGTATAGAAAAATAAACAGAGATAATTTGTATATTACAAAACACCCAACTTGTATTACTAAATATAGTCCGGAAGCTCAGCCGTATCCAATTATATATAGCTTCCTTTATATAAATATATATATATATCCCTGTGGATGGGTATATATATATATATATATATATATATATATAGAAACACAGCTCAGATCAGGGAAGACCATTTATAAAATAAAATATTTTGATAAATTTTCAGCCATTGCGCAACTGCGCCACTCACTTGAGTATGTTATCCATGCGGGTGTAGAGCGGTGATGTTTGCATGAAAATGTGCGAAAAACTATTGACTTTTACATCATTTAGCAATTCGACGGCCAACTTTGCCTCCGCACAAACGGCTTTGTAGACCGCAAGGGGCAGATTTGCGCACAGATTGTAATAGCCGGTTACATCCATGAAGCAAACATCATAGTAGCCGGCCAGGGTGCTTAGCTGGTACGGTTGATGTTGTGATAGAGTTATGCCTTGTGTCCAATCACTGTTAGCTAGCTGATTCCATACGGTGCGGGCAACCTGATAGCTGCTGCTTGACTGGTGAAGCAAACGCTGCTGTTTTAGATAAGCAATGTACGCGGCAAGAATGTGTGCACTAAAGCCGCTGAAGCCAACATCAAGCTGGCGTTGGTGCAGCCATACTTTAAGCAGCAGCAAACCCTCCTGAAAGTTACGGCGTCCAGTGAACGTGCTAAGTAACAGCTTTTGATTCTCAAAAAGCGTCAGATCGAACAGCACATTGGCATTGTAGTGCTGAGTAGCGGGTAACGTTTCCGCTTCATCCCACTTATCTCCGAAGACGGAGGGCCGAATGTTGTTAATCCATGGTAAAAAGCGACTCAACTTAAAGATCTCCTTCTGTGCTGTAATATACACGCGAAACAACAAATATTTGCCCAACTTAGCGGCAGGCGTCAATTCCAGCACTGGTTTTAGCGGATTATTTGCATGGTAGTTGTAGGCGAACTGATCTGCTTTAAAGGCTGGTTGTTGCTTTATTTTGCTTGCCACCGTGGCCAGATAGAGCGCACGCTTTTGATCGTAAATTAAATTGCGATAATCGTCCTGCTGGAAGCATGCAGCGGGCATTTCCAGCGCCACATCTACCACAATCTTGGGGCCCAGCAATGTGCCCGTGGCCGCAGCGCCAATCAGCTTTGGCTCCGACGTTGGTGTCAAGAATTGAAAATTAAAAGATTTTTTGTGCAGATGCAGTGGCACCTCCAATTGGCAGGTGTCTAGCAATCCGTCTTTTAATTCCTGCACAGCAATCGTAAACGTCTCTATCCATGTTTCAATGTAACTGCTGTATTTGGGCTTGAGTTGGAGCTCCTCCAGCATCTCCTTCACCTGTAGCTTGAACAAATTTGAATGAAAGAGGTTGCGTGTATCGCGAATCTCCTTGATTTCTTCCAATGTCGGTGGTTTAACGTTCGACTCTGCGTGCTTGAATTTTTTCTTTTTCGCTTCGCCATTGGCCAGCGGCACTTTACGTTTATGCGCTGTGACTCGGTTTGGTTCATCAAAGCCATCATCGCTACTGGTGGCAGCAGTAGCTGCATATTCGTAGTCGGTGTGTGATTTCGAAAGGGAAGGCTGTAACTGGGATCGATTTTAAAGTTGCTGTTAATATATATTTGTGCTTAAATATTCTAAACTTACTGCCTTAGATTCTTTTTCTTTAATTCGTCCCATTTTATTCAGCCACACTAAACCAAAAATAAAAAGCAATAGCGTGCCAAACAATTGCACGTGCTACTTGGTTTTGGTTTTAATAATACGGCCAAAATTGGCGCTTTTTTATTACAACAACTTATCGATTAATAAGTGCATTTCGGTATTTTTCGCCCCATTTAAAATATATTGATAGCTTCAGGGATCTTTCAAGATCTTTTTATTTGAAACTGAAGCATTAATTACATAGATCTATCGACAATACGTACTGCGCTTACGTGATATACAAACATTAAGCTCCTCCTCATACAATAAAATTAATTAGGATGCCCATATAATTACAAATGAAAAAATATTAGCACATGCCCCGTTCCGAAGAATTGCCGCTATAGCATTTTTTTATGTTAAGAACGAAATAGTAAAAAATGTATTTTTTTATTTGACTTTTTTAACTGAACAATGATAATTCTTCACGTCTTGACTGTAGAAAGGAATAAAATTTGTTGAGCTATCGAACGATATGCTTTTAACTGTTCTTAAAAGTAGATTTCATTACGGTGAAAATTTTGATTGATAACAATGTAGTAAATATTAAAAAAAAAAAAGTCAGAAATCGAATATATTCGAAAGCGGTAGAAAACTGCTGAACTGTCTCATCGATAGCTCCCGAACAACACGAATAAAAAACTAGTAAATTCGGTCACACTGGTGAGGAGTAGTACATTGCAGACTTTTTGTACTTGTATATAGAATTTGTTTCTTTCAATAAATAATTGCTTATGCTATTTTGTATAATTGTGTAGATCAGCTAAAATTAGAATATAAGTGGTAAATACCTTTAGTGGCATTCGCTGCTGGTTGCGTGAGTGTATGGCGCAAACATATGCATATGTACAGATGTTGCCTAAAACAAAACTCCATAAATTGCACCGTGATAGTATGTAAGAAGAAAATAAATTTTGAAACGAATCAATAGTGTTTAAGCTTGTTTATCAAGCGTTAGCATATTGTTTTAGGCGTTTTTCCCCGTGTAAAATAAAGTACCGGCTAATTATTTTGTACATTGGTATATTTAGTATATATTTTAATTTTGAATCTTTTGCGAGCTGGATTGTATTTCTGTATTATTTAGGTACGGCCACATTATGACGCAGTGTTCAATTTGTGCGTGTGTGTGTTTGCAAGGCAGGGGAAAAGTCGCTCCATTTTTCTCGTGCTCTCTTCCGTACGTTTAGCTTTGCAAAACATTTTAATGGCGAATCGCTTAAATATTGAAAAATTGTTTGCCGAAGTTTTTACATAAGAAGCAAACACAAAAACCAGCAAAAGCACGCCGCAAAATAATAAGTGTCTAATCGCATGGATACACCTCCCAACTGAAGAAATTGGCCAAGCGCTAGTGTGTGTGTAACTGTGTCTGTGCGCGCGTGTGTGTAAGTGAGCAATGAAAAATGAGGCGTAGGTGAGGAATGTGTGTGCAAAATTGTCGACAGGTACAACAAAAAATAACCAAATTAAAAACCAAAACTAACAGTAAATTACAGTTCAAGTTCCATTTCAAAAATCAGGGGCGACATTTATTAAATGACGCGTTGGCAGTGTAAAGAAATATGGCAAAATTCAAACAGCAGTTGTGCACCCTGTAGTCTTGCGGTCGCTGAAAAGAAGCTTTTGCGTGCCGAAAGCATTAAAAGAGCAATAAAATAAAAAATCACGTACAAACACAGTTTTTAGTTTGATCTTGACTATAAAAAACGCACATGAACTATTTTTGTGCTGACCCTCAATATATCTATGTACGGGCAAGAAGTATACGCACTAATTGGCCTAATTTTGAGTGCCTTCCTTCACATTACGACAGCAAAGTCGGTGGCTGCTGCTGTGTCGTGTGGTTACCACATGGTGAATCTTTGTAAAAGTCTCACAGGCATAGTGCGTAAATTGTTGGACTAACTGCTTGCAATATTGCTTAAACAATTTACAAATAACTTCTATATTATTTGTGCGCATCCATGGTTTCATGAAAATCAATGGTCAAATGTATGAGACAGGCCCTTTCGGCTTTAGTGTGACCGTTTCAAATCAAGCAAATATACCGAAAAATACTGTTTGTAGTTATATTAAAAGCATTTTCGCAATATTTAAGTTTCTTTAGTTAATAAATATAAAGTAATATATTGGTTAGAAAAAAATCGAAATTAGTATTTTTATAAAACGAATTTAAGAACGATTCGATTTTTTCGATGTTAGGGATATGTGCTGGTAACTCAAAACTAATGCAATGTTTGTTTTTTTTTGTTTATTTTTTTTTTACATTTACAGCTTGTTTTGCCATGCAAAACGCAGGGTCGACCATAAGGTGTAAATACAACTGCACTTGCACGCCGACACAACGACAATTAAACCTATTTTCATTGCGCGCGCTAATGTCAGCTGATGACCGGTTAAATTCAATTTGACGACAAGAAAAAAAAAAGCAAATAACTATTGTTCTTTTTTTGTCGTTGGCGTAACATTAGCGGAATACGTCAACCAAACTTTATAAAAATTGTTAGAAATTTGTGGGGAAAAATGTGCAAAAGTGTGTTTGTTAAATTGTTAGCCAAAATTATTTGTTTACCTAGTACTACATAGAACGTAACTGCCTTTCTTCATCCAACAAGAACAACAATAACAAAGATATTTCGACACACCGGACAGACAAACAAGCACACAAACTAAGACAAACAATAAACATAATACAACTGCATTCAATAATAGCCAACAAAATTTAACAAATCACCAAGGAAATGCTCAAATTGAATACTTAAATGTCAAGCGACAGCAGCACTGAGGCCACAGCAACAAACAATATAACAGAAACAACAACTGTAAGCTAACAGAAGAACAACAGAGCAACAGTAGGGCAGTTGCGAACTTTGGTCGAAAGAGGAGAAGCGCAACAGTGGAAGCTGCTTGCCGTATGCATTGGACGCATGCGCGACATGCGTGGACGTTAAGTGAGTGTGCGTGTGTGTGTGTGTGTGTGTGTGTGTGCCACTGCATGTGTGTCCACGCACAACAAAAGCAGCAGCAACAACAAACCAGAAAATAAAGTCCACACATTCAACAGTTTGAACCAAATATTTTGAGCCACAATTTCGCATTTCAACAACGTTTTGGATCAATCTTATCAACAATCGATAGCCGTTGCTATTAGTTTCATTTATTATCTTTCAAAATTCTGTGGAAAGTGATTGCGTTTTTCAGTCAAAATTCAAGGGAACGTGCCGAATATTTCTCTCTCAGCAGTATCAGCTACAATAACCAGAACAACAATATGCAGCGACGCGAACGGCAAACAAGGTGAGTGTTGCACCAAATTCATTTCATCCAAACCATTCTATATATCAGCTATATGAGTATAACCAGCGAATACCCTCCGACAGCAGATTTGCTTTCGTTCACCGTTGGCTAAACGTGGTTGTTAGGATACTGCGTCAGTGGTATGCAAAGCTCCTTAAACTCCATACTGCTTTAAAACTTCGAAAATCGTGCGTAGATTTGCCATTTGCCATTTGTTCATTTCATATTTATTCATTTCGTTTTGACACAACATTCAAACCAAAAATAATTCTTTCTCAAAAAAAACCAATCGCAGCCAACACGCCCAATTCCCCAATCCCCAAATCCCATCCATTTATTCAAGGTAGTCCAGTTATACATTGTATTCTCAGGTATTCCTAAGAATTCATTGGTTGAGTTGGTTGGTGCATGGGACAAACTTGACATAAAAGAAAAACTGTAATCGATTTCTGCTCTTTGCTCAGGGTTGTTATTGATAAATAATTGAAGAACATTGCACTAGTGCGATCATGAGCAATATATTCAAACTCTTGTTTGTTATCTCATTTTTTTCGCTTTACTTAAGGTAACGCGAAAAAAGTTCATTATAATGATTTATATACGTCCGTATTTTTATACGCAGTTGTTATCAGGCTGTTGCTCAAAAATGTTGCAAATAAATTAAAATGTTTGGCGATTAGATAATTCAAAAAGAAACATCTTTTGGACCCCGAAAATGAATTACCCTTTATTTGATTACTGAACGTTAAACATTGCAAATTTTTTTTTTACTGAAAGCGTTAGTTGCGTGGAACTTTTTATTCAAAATTTAATGCGGTAGTGCCCATAAGAGTACAATAATGTTGTAATCTGTTTTCGACATGTTTAAGCAAACACGGAAACTTAAAGAATAAAATATTAAAATTTTAAATCTGAATTCAATTCAAATCTTCAGCCGGATATATAAATTTTTTATTCCGCATAAACAATTGCAAACCTATTTATTATTAATAATTTTTCTCAGATTTCTCACAACTTTTCAATAACTATTGATTTCTTATTTAATTATACTTAGACTCAAAAGTCTTGCTTCCTTGCCAGATATTAAGAGAGATATATATAAAAACATTTGAGGTCGATTTAAAATACGGTCAGCTCCATTAAAATGTAATTATTTGAATATGTTTAAATATGAAGCAGTTGTACACGTAGTCATCAAATTAATTCAAAATGCTGTTTATTTGTTTATAATTCTTTGTTCCAAAGTTTTCTTTCTCCATTAAGAAATTCTGTTTGCTTAACGAACAAATATCTCATATGCGCACGTTTAATTTACAATAGCTAGACATATCACACAAATTAATTGCAAATACTAATGAATAGGTAAAAATAAACAAAAGCTAAAACAAGTTTTGACTATATAATCGGTACTACTTGCACTTTGCACTTGCACTTCCTAAATTAAAACATTTGTATACCCCAGACCCATTGAAAATGGTTAACTAGCTGGGCTTTTATAAATTAACTAGTTTGCAAGGACCCCACCAACACTGAACACTGTTAGATCCCCCTGAGATCCCTGCTACAATGCATCAAAAAGCTGCAATACTAAAGATGTAAAGCGACACGATAACTATTTGATTATTTCAATCGATATTTAGTTGTTTCGATTTCTTGGTATATTTTCGTGCTAAAGTGGCAGCAATATCTGCTTTGTGGCTTGGCGAGATTCATCTACAGATACGAAAACATGTGCATCTAATTCACACGATGTGTTATATATTCACCTTCAAGAAGTTCAATTTAACGAATAGTTTCGTTTGCACTTATTTTCATGAGGTTATGTTTAAATCGCAACTTACCAAAATTACCAAGTCTACAATTATTTAAACCAAAGCTGTCAAAATGTAAACAAACAACAGCTGATTGTGCAGAGTTGCAACGCTAGCGGCTGTTCATTCTGTTGATCTTTCACAGTTGCAATGCCCAATGAACACGTCAAGTGCATTTTAGTTTTGTGCAAAGGTTTGTCAGAGGTAGAAGGAGGCATTTTCCAGTCGATCCAGTGATCTTTTATTCGTCCTTGCGTCGCTTTCTGAGAGCTAGTAGCATATTTAGAACGTAGGTTCACCTCTAGCCCCCGCAGATAGTTTGTTTTATATCATCGATAACTTTTCATAAAAACTAATATAAGATTGCGATTTGGCATTTGCATTATATTGTATGCCATATTAAAGCCCGAAAGATTGTGTGAAGAGCGGACAATAAATACCTAAGCTTCTAGCTCGGCGCCGAGTATAGAGTATTTACTAGTCAGTAAATTTGCTACTGTTAATAATAAAAGAAAACTTGTGTGGGAAGCAACTAGTGACGTCCTAGTCTTGGATAGGTACATAAATGTATGCGGTGAATTGAATGCAATACCCGTCACTTTGGCCATTGAGAAAACTTTTCTGATGCCACCTGTATTCGCTGAATACTCTTCTACAATATATTTTCATGGGTATATAAGTAGAAGTATGAATATAAATGTAGCTACGCAATGTTTCGAAACACAATCGTTGCTCTCTTTCGGATTTCCTATTTACTCGCTTAGCGGCTTTCATCGATTGCCAAGAGAAAAACTGTTATTTGGTTTCTCTAACATTTTATTTTTAGCAAATAGCATATATATTTAAACTTTTTGTTTTATTTGATTCTCTTTACGCCACCGTTTGGTGCTTTTCGACCAATTTTGTAATGCGATTCCTTGGCAGACACTCGCTTGAGGGTTAAACGAACGCCTTTGCAATCTATGGTGGATGCCTGCGCTTCTTCTCAGGAAGTGGAAAGCTAAATGCAAGCACACTCGCACATACATACATACTTATTTCAGATATCGGCCCCGCCTCCTGTATCCGGCTCTGTCCCCGCCTCCGTCTCCCTCTCCGCCCGTATTCGAGCAAAGTGTAGTTGTTGTTATTTGTGTTACCTTGTGCCGGGTCTATTGACATTTCTAGGTTGCTGTTGACTTAGTTGTATGCCCGTTTTTTTATAGTTGTTTCATCCTTGTTATTATTATTATTATTCCTATTATTTTTAATCCGTAGACCGTGTTTGTTGTCTGCATTTTGGTACTTAGATATGCCCGAATGTACATAGAATACAGTTTCTTGTTAAGGGGCTTTCCCTTTGCCATCGACTAGAACCATATTTTCGTTTTTAGTATATTTGGCTCACGGGGACTAATAAGTTAGCGAGAACAATAAGGCCTTGGGGAATAATTACTCGTGTAACTTTATGGCTTCAAGTGGCAAAAATAAAAATTAATTGTATATTTTCTGGCCGAAAGCTATTCATGAGTCTTGCACCAATTCAAGAATTCGTGTGTTTGTGAACAAAAAAAAGCTAAGTCAGTAAGGGGAAAAAGTTATTTCACACGCTGATGTTTTAATCAAGTCTGCAAACCTGTTTGAACCCGGAATCTCCATGAACCGAACCGGATTAGCTGACTTAAGAACAGATAAACCTAATTATAATTAATACCTTGATTAATAAAAAACAACTAATTTCGACAAGTAAAAATATATAACAAATTGAATGTAAATTAAATTTATTTGTTCGATTGAAAATGTAAGAAACCTAAGTTAATAGATACGAAAAGATATATTAATAATTTAAATGCATTTAATTCAAAACAGAAGAATTAGGCGCTTAAAGATATTATCTTTATTTAGTACAAAGTAATTATGTATATTTAATACTATACGAACATCTGTTACATTGTAAAGAACAAACTTGAAAACAAAAACGTATGAGACCCACCAAGCAAACAATTGCATCATCTGTGTACACATTGCGGCTTCTATATTGCCCTTACCCCTAGAGTCTATCGTGGTGTTTATAATAATTTGATTAAATATTGAAAGTGTGAGCAGTGATTTAACCTTCGATAAAAACTTTATGAAATGCATATTGCATATACAAATGTTTTAATTACCGCGCAAGCCCCGAGAAGCAGTTCGGGGACTTGAGATTGGGGTTATTGAGCCCTTCACAGAGTCGCTGATATGTGGAACGTTTGACCTCAATTATGAAGAAAAGGCGAGATAGAAAGAGAGCAAGAGAAAAATGGAGAGAGAACCTAGGAGATAGCACTCGAATATCTGTGGGTTGTGGCTGTTGGAGCCAAACACAAGCGTAATTAATTAATTGAAATTAAATGTATGCTTATTTTGTTTTCGAAAAACCTGCCTAGAAACAAAAAAATTACAGCTTCATTTAAAAGAGAAATCATAATTGATGTCAAAATAAAACCAGTTGCGGCTGCTGCTAATAATTAAGATCACGGCTCGAAGAGAAATACGAAAGATGATTTATTCAAAAGACTCAACTCAATGCTCTCCTGTCGTCTGGGACGCTTTGCTGATTAAAAATGACTGAAATTGTTCTTGAACTCAACTTTGGCCGTCGCCTCTCGCAGACGCGTCGCGAGTGCCTTTCGGCCAGTGAATTATTTGATGCGGTTGCAAGTCAAACTGCGCACCGAGAAGTGAGAACTGTGAAACTGAAAACTGAAAATTTGACCAAACTTTTAGCGCTTCTAATGACTGAAAGTCTATGTATATATGTCTATGTCGACGTCGTGGCTGTAATGCCAGACGATGATAAAGATGACGATGCAGTCCAAGATAAATAGAGCGGCAGTGGGAGCCAAATGGGGCCTTTCAAACTTTTCAAAAGTACTTGACGTTTGCTTTGCACTTGAGTTCTTTAGCGCAGGCGAAAGAGAATTGCTGCGAGAAGTAGCTACAAGTTGAGAGACTTCAACTATAAATGCATAAGTGTCAGAGACTGCCGCCAAGCAGAAAGAACATAATATTTAAAAATCTGGAAATCATTATGAGCAAATAAATGTGTTACGCGCAAATTTGAATGAGACCTCTTCTCGATATGTAGTAATTGCTTGAATACCTTTTTTAGAACTTCAATTCGATATTTGCAATGCATTATTTTGAAATCCGAATGTTTAAGCTAAAAATATAAACATGAATGGTAATTACTTATCAATTTGTTATACACCTATGTTTGCAAAAAATCTTTTTATAAATGAAAGGTTTTCTTTCTATAGAATTTTCATTTAAGCTATCCTTTTGAAATTTCTGCGTAGCCTTATTTGCATCTGCACATTTTTTTCTAACAGTCTATCAAAAAGAATAAAAACTGCTTGGTATTTAAAAAAAATTTTTATATTTTATATTTTATATATTTTATTTATTTATTTTTTTATTTTATTTTTTTTCTTCTTCGCGCGAATCACCCATGCAATGCACTGCATTCCACCTCCCGCCCAACCGACCGTGGGGCGCAGTCGTGTAACGTACGACACGAGTTGCGAAGTACAGAACGAATATCTATTAAGACTACCTACTATCTACTTGCTAAATAGTTGAGAATACGTGGCTTTATTGGAGGAAGAAAAGACTCTGAGCAAAGACTACATGGCATAGTTAATTGAATAAAATTGAAGTGGTAGGGGTATATAATTATGTGTTAGTCTAGTAGGGATCGTGTTTGCTAGGAATGTAATTCTCGAGTTAGTCATCGTTTATGAATGATCCAAAGCTATAAAGATTATTTCCAGATATCAGGAACAGTGGTTTTATTGCCATCTTTGACTCTTATGTCTATTTTGTGATATGCATTACTCATGGGGAATCTCAGTCGATGCCCTTTATACTCTGGTGAGCACAAGCATTGACGGTCTGCTTCAAAATACATGCATTCATACATATATATTATAGATATATGCATGTACACAGTTCGCTCACACAACTGTTAATCAACACTGGCTGCCTGTCATCGCCTCTGGACGTCCTCAAGCAGCTGTCACTAATGAACAGCTTATATCTGTCAGTCACTTGACGCTGCCATTTGCCGCTTGCCATTCACAGTGAAGTGTGCTTATCACTTATCACTGTAAAGGATTCAGTTGGCTGTTGGGGCTGCTGGGACTACTTGTGGGTAAAAAGTTCATGGAAATGTCAACTTTATTTTAGCCTACCCAACATGTGCGTGTTGAGGACTAGATACTCTTGCTCAACTCTGTTGGACTTACAATTTTTGAAACTAAGATAATATATATACACTAGCGGGTATAACCCGGCCTTGCCCGTGGCACTTATGTTATAAAATCAATGTTTTTTAAAAGCTTTGAAAATGATTTTGAAACTGATCGGACGGGAATCAAAATAACTTAAAATTCACCAAAAAAACTTTGAAATGCATTTTCCACCGAAGGAGTTTAGATTTTGGGAAAAATGTGAAACACGTCTCAAATGATTTTTCTTATAGATCTTTGGAAATAAATTTGAACACAAAACGTCATCCACCAAATGAAAATGGAGTTTGGGGCCGATCGGATGGTAAACAAAAATCTTTCATACAACCGTTTTCCGCCAATTTACTACTGTAACGGGTGGAATTTCCGAATTCGCTGAAATACGTATTCATTAAGTTCTTATGGAGAGCTTTGAAAATAAGCTTAAAGCAAATCGGACACAACTTAAAACTTCGCCCAAAAAATCTTTAAATCGCATTCCCCCGATAGAAGTTTGGATTCTGTGAACCACGTCTCAAATGATTTTTCTTATAGATCTTTGGAAACGAATTTGAGCGCGAAACGTCACCCACCAAATCTTTGACCTCCATTTCCACCAAGGAGGAACGGATTTTACGAAAAGTGTGAAACACCCCTCAAATAAATTTGAACAAAGATCTTTGAAAATAAGTTTGAGGCCGATCGGATCGTTAACAAAAAACTTTCATACAAACGTTTTTCGCGATTTTACCACTCTTGCGGGTGGAATTTCCCAAATCGCTGAAATACGTATTTATTAAGTTCTTATGTAGAGCTTTGAAAATAAGTTTGAAGCAAATCGGACACAACTTAAAACTTCGCCCAAAAAATCTTTGAATCGCATTCCCCCCGAAGAAGTTTGAATTCTGCGAAAGTGAAAAACACGTCTCAAATGAATTTTCACATAGATACTTGGTAATAAATTTGAGGGCGAAACGTCACCCACCAAATTTTTGACCCCCATTTCCACCAAGGAGGGTTGCATTTTCCAAAAAGTGCGAAACACCCCTCAAATGAATTTGAACAAAGACCTTTGAAAATAAATTTGAGGCCGATCGGATGGTAAACAAAAAAGTTACATACAAACGTTTTTCGCGATTTTTCCACACTTGCGGGTGGAATTTCCCGAAACCCCGTCTTAACGTGCACCTACATCACATAAGGTAACTACAGTGAAAATTTCAGCTTCCTAGCTCTTACGGTTTGGGCTGTGCGTTGATCACCAATCAGTCAGTCAGTCAGTCAGTCAGTCAGGACAAACAGTTTTATATATAGAGATATATACATACATATATTATCAAAAAACACAGGCTTCAGTGGCATTTGAATTAGTGACAAAACAAATCTAATTCTGGTAATTTTTCTAATTTGTTTTCCTTATAAATAAATACTACATTAGTGTTATTATTTAATATATATCGAAGAGTTTTTCCTGACTGACTGGAACAGAAATTTTAACTGGTGCTTTCTTCTGGGTCGAGGGCGAGCACTACGACGGAGTTTTAGAAAATTCGACCTGACAAAAAAAATAGCTTAGCCATATAATTGTGCTTTTCAAACGCGAGGCCAAGAGCCTGCGTAGCGTCCAACTAACAAGTACAAGGGCCCTGGCTCAAATCCATCGTAAATTGTTAATTTTTATATACGTTTACTTGATTTGTTACAATTTAAAAAATAATAAGTTGAAAATATTTTTTATTTACGATTTACAAATTGTGTTCTTAGCAAAATAAATATAAGTTACTTGGGCCGATGTAAAGAACACCGTTGAAATCTCAGATTGGATGTTTACAATTTCAGTTTGAGGGCAGAAGCTTATTAAGCTGAGTGCACTTCAAACCTAGCTTTATCTGGATGTAATTTATAATCTCTCTGCGCCTAAGCACACAGCTCACAGCTGTAGGCAGATGCCCACATGCATGTGCGAGTGTGTGTGAGAGCTACTGTTTTGCTGGCTGGTCGTTAAATCTCATCGATTTGTTTGACAGGCATTTTACTATGCAGCCTTTTCTCTTATCGTCTCTGTCCTGCTCGCACTTGTTGAGCTTTTGGCTTCAAGCATGACTGGCATCTAATTTAATTAGATGAAAATTTCACACTATTGGCTGTTCGTATTCTTCTTCTGACGTCGTGGTTGATGCTCTTGCTGTCTATTGATGAGCACATTACTTTTATACATTCTCGCAACTCGAAAGCTTTCAACTGCTTCCCACTCCCGAAAGCTCCTTTCATCACACATAATTCCAAGGTGTTTTGTAATAGAAAGAGACGCCAATTCGTAGATAGGTACATACATACACACACATACGCACACTAGCTAACCACCCACCGCCCAATCGTCGTTTACACTTATCAACAATTGATTTCCGTTTTATGCACACTATTAAATTTTCAGCGATTGCAACACGGACATCGCTCTTGGAGTGCTGCACTTGTATCTCATCGTCCTCCTTCACTTTCTTTTCCTCTCTATCTCTCTCTCTCTCTCTCTCTCTCTCTATCTCCCTCTATCTTTCTTGTACATCGTGAGCAGCATAATCTTTTTCTTATATTCAGAGAAACATCAATATTTTATGCACCCACACATAATACGTGAACACACATTTGAACAGAGAGAGCACGACAACGACATTGACAGCCGCCAACAGCTTAATGACGTCATTGGCGCATAATGTTTGATGGGTCACTTGGTCCGTTTGTCGTTTCATTGTGCCAACGTTTCGCCGTTCCATCGTTCCGCCGCTCGTTTGCACTTGAAGTCGCGTGCTTTGCTTTTTATTTCTTTGCGTATACGCTTTTACATTCACATTCTTTTTTCTAAATCCGCAATTTGTCCTTGTTTTTATGTGCCACAGCTACTACTCACTGTTGGTTTGCCTGTCATCCCCTGACTGCCTTTCGTGAAGCTTTCATCAGCATTTCAGCCTGATTATTGTAGCCACTTTCCTGTTGCCGCAAACAATTTTGGCCTTCTGCTGCGGTCTGTGTGGGACAGGTGGTAATCCTGCCATTGCCTAGCCCACACTATGCTACACTAAATATTCTAGTGGTTTTTGTTACTGGAATAGCGCAAAATTTAGTTTAATCCAGCACCAACAAAAAATAATCAAAAATAAAAGTCGTACGAAAAGTTGTATTTTATGTTGCGAGTGTGTGTTGTGCTGGTTGGTTGGCAACAATGCGACATCGACCTGGTTATTTTTATACTCTGAACTTACGAAAGGTACGACAGAGAGAGTAGCTCATAAATACTGCTAAAACTCACGTTGTTTGTGTATATGCACAGGGAACAGAGTATCTTCAAGTCTAGTATTCACAAATGTATCATTGATAATTGTCATTATTGCCTGATTGGATATTTCAAGATGTCTTTGAACTTCAGTTCGAAATATTTAAATACTTACATACTTACTTATTTCATATCGCATTAACGGCGTCAATGGGTTAAAAATTATAAATAAAAATACCATATGCCTCTGTTATTGCTGGTCGCTGTTAAAGTAACAGCAAACAGCTGGTCACATATCACAGTTATGTATGTATGTAAGTGCGAGGCCAAGGCACCTGCGCATGAGTCACTCAACTTCAGTTAAAAGCTGCCAACTCTCTGGTCACATTCAATTGCTTAACAGATCACGACAGCCGGCTTGCTTCGCTGTATTTTTTTTTTTATTATATATTTTTATTCATGTGCATGTGTTTGACAGGTGCTTTTAGTATGTGTAACGAGTTTGTGTTGTAGTTTTTGCTCTGACGCATGTGCACACACATACATACATAAATTCACACGAACAACTATTTATCACTATCAATACTTATGCCGCTCCGTTCTCTCGCATATTGACTACACTTGAGTGTTGTTGCCTGCCTGCCTGTATATCTCCCCTACGGCGCGACAACAGTAACAGCAACAGCAGCAGCAACAATAATTACATACTTATACAAAATGCTCATTTGCCGCATTTTAATTTTCACACGCTCACAAGCACAAGTGTTTCGTATCTGTGTCTGCGGCAGCAGCTAAACCTTGTTCTCTCTATTTCTCTCGCTCGTTCTCTCACGCAATAGTTACTCGCCGTTACTTGCTTGCTCAGATTGGCGCTCGCTTGCACGTTCGTACTCTTAGTTCGTTTTTGATCGTGCGCCATAGCAGTTGTCATTTCTTTGTGGCCATTATCGTTGCTGCTGGCTTGAAAAAAAAAACATCAAGTTTTTGCAACGCTCGGTCGCGCAGAGCGCTGCGGGTGTGCATACATACAACAACAACAACAACAGCAGCAGCAGCAGCAACAACACTCACAAAAGCATACGCATGGAGGAAATTCTGTATGCCGTTGCATGCGTGGCTAAGTGAGTGTTTGTGTGGGTGCTTACACATTCACACACATGCATATAATTGGAAATGCTTGCGTATGTGTATGTGTTAAGCACTTCGTTGTGATGTTTTGTTAATTTGTGTTTGCTCCAGTTTGCTGCCTGCCACATTTTCCAAAGCTAGTTACTGCACAAGAAATATAAGTATTTGCTTTGTAAATGTGTTGAGTTTGTTTTGTCTGGAGTTTATTTATTGCACCGTTTGCACTCAATATTATACACCTGAGCACTGTATCTGTGAAACTGTAAAAACTTATTATCTTTTGCTGCCTACTCTATTAATGAGTCGCTGTCTCACTCACACATGCATACAATCAACTGTATATGCGTGTATGTATGTATGTATCTATTTTATGATTTGAGTCAGCTGTCTGTCTGTTTTTTTTTGCCTCTGTGCTTTACTTCTGCACAACTTTAACGAGTTTTAAGAGTGTTATTCTTAGCTCGTTTTCTCGCTCGCTCAAACAGCAGCACCAGCGCAGCACTTCTTGCACATTTGTTTATTGTTGATGCTGCTGGCGTTGTTGCTGTTGTTGTTTTTCTTGCTGCCTTGTGTGTACACCGGCAACACGAAACTGGTTTTTCGAGTTATTTATGACTTTTTCTACAATTTATATTTTGCTTGGGCTATGCCTGCTGCTTTTTCGGTTTCTGTATCTTTCTTTTCTACGTGTCGTATGTATGTGTGCATAAACATGCATACATACACATACATGGGTGTGTATGTATTAATGTAGTCCTCAGACTTTTGACCCGCAAAAACTGTTAAAGACAGCAGTTGGGGGCGCCGCCGCTTCATTAATTTCATAATGTGGCGAAAGTTGCGTCTCTAGTTGCAACATATGATATGAGCAGGGTCGCAAACGCACGCATACAAACTCAAAGCGCAACGGATATGACAAATTAAAAAAAATCACATTTTTACATATTTCACTCAAACTCCAAGCACTCAACAACTTAACACAGGCACAGAGGCCTGTGCTGGCTGTAGTTGAGCTTTAATTGTCGACAAGCAGGCAGGCTGGCAACGTCAAACACAAAACAAAAGCAAAAGCAACAATAATTAGTGGAGACTACAGCTGCTATTGTTGTTGTAGACTTGTGTGAATATTGTGTAAAATAGAAAGCGCTTTGGCGTTAAATAATCGACGAACGTGCAAAAAGTTTGGCAAAAAGTGAAGTGTTTTATGTGCAAAAAAAGAAGAAAAATGTTTAGAAAGAGATCTGTAATCAAAGGCAACGAAATAATATATTTGAATTTCAAGGAAATGCTTAAAGAGTTGCCAAATGTAAATTGAGTGCGAGTGCATGTGCAGTCTGCATTAATGATAAAACAACAAGTTTCAATAACAATTAAACAATTAACAAAACAAGTTTCAATTAAAACAACAAGCAGCAACAGCTGCAGAAAAGACGCAGCCAATCAACGAGCTTGAGTGAACGGCCGCAGCATCAGCAGAAGAAACAGCTGTGCCCACAGTTTGACAAGCAGAGTCAACTCTGGGCTCCCCCGCATCGTTGAGAGCGTCAACGAATGAGACCACGGCGGCGTTGAGAGAGCGTGTAGGAGCAAAGCAGAAATAAAAGCGCCGTTTGACGGAGTTTGCCGGGTTAGTGTAATTCGCATTTACACGCATGTGTATGCGTATGTTAAACATGTGTTGAGCAGAGCTCGCATGCCAAACTGTAAATTTAAAGGCAGTAGTGTTAGCTGATCTCACCTTCTAGCCTTCAACAAAATAATATAAAAAGAAATATTGCTTAAATTGCAGCGCGCGACTTTGACCTCCACGCTACAAGATGAGACAAACTCATGTATATGCATGTATTTGTGTCTGTATATGCTTCCACACTTGAAAAAGTATTGTGGCCACCAATGCACGTGCGGTTTTTCAATGCTGCAAGATAGGGGGCGTATGGGGTGGAAGACGTCCTTCCTCAAGCGGAAGGAAGAAATCGAGTGTAAAAGTAGAAGGTAGTTTCCAATGCTAACGAGCGAGAAGGTTGTCTATGCAGGAAGAAGAGACTAGAAAGCAAATTACAGACAATTTATGTGTAGTACATATGTATACACATATACATAAACATGTATATACATATGTATAATTGACAGGGTGGGCGTTTTCGCTGCGTTTTTCTGATAATGTTTGACCTCTAAAGCTCATTTACATAGATTTTAGCTTTTGCACGTGTGTGAATTGTGGACTAAACTAATTAAGTCGCTCGATGCCTGGCCCCAAACAACACGCATACATACATACATATATAATATATATACGTGTGTACATATGTACACCTATACAAAGTAATGGCTGCAAGCGCACACACAGACAGATGCATAATCAATGTTAATCTAACATGCAAAGGTCAATCGGCCATTGAGGCGCCGCTCACACATAAAGGCACACAAGCACAGACACACACACACACTCGAGAAGCTGTGGCACTGTGACGTGCTAGCGCCTTACCCCAAAAGCAACCCAACTGCAGTCGGCAGCGGCCGGCTGATGTTGACTACTCGTTGCTATTCTTCTTACCGGCGCTCTTTTCAGCGCTTGGCACTAGTTCATTTGGACTCGTTCATTTAAACTCGCTATTGTTTGTCTGTCAGCGACGTCGCGGCCCCTAATCAACGCGCCCTTATCTAGCCAATTTGTTTTTCTCAGTGTGTATACACTGCAGCTTCGTCAATGCTTTTCATGTGTGTGTATGTGTGTGTGAGTGCGCGAGGGTTTGTATTTGTGCGAGAATTTTTTGCTTATCATTTTGTTGCCCTGCTTGTTGTCTCTGAACGTGTGGTTGGGTGTGGCGGGGTGTGGTGGGGTTGGGGTTATGTAGGGGCAACCGGCTGTTCATTTGTGTTATGTGAATCAAAACTTTGTTGTTGTTGTTGTTGCTTTGATTTCGCGTTTGCTATGCTTTTATTTTGTGCTGTTTTTTTAACGTCAAATGCCATTGAAAGTGGATATTGACATGTTATGTGCGGCAATTCGATTACGAACAGCAACAACAGAAACAACAACAACAGAAACAACAACAACAAAAACAACAACATCAACAAACAACAAGAATATACATAAGTTATTAACAGCAATAACAATGTGCATTGTTGGAGTTTTGTCAATAGAATTGAATTATGAACTTCTTTTATTTTCTTTACATCTTTTTTCTTTGAAATATACAAAAGCACACGACATTTGCATTTAACATTTTTAAATTTATTCTGTGCCTTTTACTTGTTATAGTATACAGATTGGCATGCCCCATTTAAAAGAAAACGTTTAAAGATTTTCAACTAATAACATTGTAGTTGACGGCCTTTCTATTCGTAGAGCCTCTCGAGATAAATCATGTGACAGACGAACAGGAAGGAGGTGCAAAATTGGCAATAGTTTCCGACTGTTTTTTGTTGTCTTAAAAGTACAGATAATGAACTTTAATCAATTAAACACAATTCGATATGGCACTGCTGGTTGTTTTTTCATTCGGTTCATCAGATATACTCGGTTTTGATGTTATAGAATGGTGTATTGGTTTTTCAATGTAATTTATTTTTCGGCTTTAGTTAGTTGAGTGTTTGCCACAATCATTGTCGCGGATTGCAAAAATGATTATTTTCAATACTTTCCGAACCTTCTCTTTACACAACGTATACTATTCCCACTATCATAGTTTGGGAGAAACTGTGATTGGATAACATTTCTAAAGTCACCCACTAGCCACATAATTGGTCGGGAGCATTGGAAACAGAGTGTCGGGCAGTCGGGCGATTTCAATTGTCATGATTTGAATTCAATTGCTGTCAGACAATTATAATGAAATTGATTTGCGTCTAAAAATAGCAACAACGCAATTGTTATGCATAAACGAAAAGCACACAAAAATGCAAAAAAAAACATAAAAAGGCGAACACGTCACAGTTCAAATCCATTTAGGATGATTGTCAGGGATTGTCGGTGAGGAGGAGACCAGTTGATAACGACACAGCTTATCACTTATTTTATTTATCACGCGTATATATGTGTATGTATGCTTGGATGTGTCTGTCTGTGTGTATTCCT
Organism: Drosophila montana; assembly: GCF_035044405.1. Lineage (NCBI taxonomy): Eukaryota > Metazoa > Arthropoda > Insecta > Diptera > Drosophilidae > Drosophila > Drosophila montana. Next base: position 120,876 of record NW_026996956.1, read on the forward strand.
ACACATGCAATTTTTTGTGTATATATTAAAGTGTATGTTTTCCGGTTTTAATACCCTTGTAGAGGGTATCATCATTATACCCTGAACCCATTAAAAATGGGAAGAATGGAATAATGTATTTGTGCAAGTGTATGTAACATGCAGAAGGAAGTATCTCCGACCCCATAAAGTATATATATTCTTGATCAGCATCTAGCCATGTCCGTCTGTCTGTCCTTCTGTCCGTCCGTCCGTTTGTATGAATGCAAGGACCCTAGAGCCTATAAGAGCTGCAGACTTGAAATGAATGTCCTTCATGAAACTTGATATAGGTTCGTCTTTCCGTTGCAGACTAGTGGTTCTTGTATGAAAAACTCTTTGATATATCTATATCATATAGCTGCCACAAGAACAATCGGTTAAGTTCTTGTAAGAACTTTTTTGTTTGTAAAAATAACCGGCATTTACAATTTAAACTTTTCTGTTGATGTATGTGTCAAATCCTATCAATATCACACTACTGTATTACATAGCTCTATAGGAATAATCGGTTAAAAACTGAGTTTTTATATTGCACAATATTCTGTTTATCTAGATATTTTCCCAAACTCGGCACTTATGAGCTTTACTATTCTCCAATATCAGCAAAGCCGCAAGGCAATTGTCTACAAGAGTATTAAATGTTGGGCGTGGTGGAATTAGCTCGCGTTTTATTGTTTACTTTAAGTCTCATTTATTTTTTGGCCACCGCCTCTCCCGCCACTTATAAAATAGATCCGATTTTGCTAGCAGTTTGACAAGCATTGTGAGATTCGAAATCAATAATTTGAAAAATTTGTGAAAATTGCTTTGGGTAATGTGAAAAATTGTACTTGTTGTTGCTGTTGTTGTTGTTGTTGTTGTTGGGGTGACACTCGCTTGTCTAGTTCCCTTGGGGACTTTCTGTCTATGACCAATTTTTAGACTCAATTCGACCGCATCGCTGTCGCTTCTCTTTCCTATTTGCTTTAAGTTTTTGTTCGATTTGCGCTAGATTTATTCATGGCGCTTTTCCAACACGTTTCTACGAATATGTGGGTGTGTGTATGTGCGCTCGTGTGTGTGTGAGTGTGTATGGAAAGCCAGCAAGCTTTTCTACAAAAGAGTTTTATTTTTAGCCAGTGGCTTATTTTTAATTATGTATCGATTTTGTATCTATCTTTGCTCTACATCTATATCTATTCCTTTTGACTACCTTTGTGGCTTTAATATTTTCTCCGCTGAAACTAGTTTTTGTTGGGAACTTTGCTTATAGATAAAAGTTAAAAGGTTTTCTAGAAAACAAAGCCGAAACTAATTCTTTAAAACACTAGACTAACGATGTATTAAACTTCTACTAATATTTTAGTTCTCGCCAATATTGCTAAGAGTATTGATAAGAAACATAGTTAAATTACCGGATTGTACCTATTTAAAAAAAAAAAAAGAAGTGAAAGAACCTTTTTTGTTACTGTTACTAATAATGTTTAAAAAGAAAAAAATCAGTGCAAGCCATTAGCTTTGATAACCTTTAATATCTATCTATTATTACGAAATTTATTAAAATTATTAAAGTAACACGTAACACAGAAGTTTGAAGTAAATTTTCGAGTTCTACAATGCTTGATAGACCAGAGTGTACTTTCAATTGGTTGTTACGATATAACAGTTATTTGACTGTATGTGTGGATGTATGCTTGAGTGTGTGTGTGGGAGGGAGGGAGGGGGTATATTTAGTTTCCTTTTTGCAACCTAGAAACCGGTCAATGATAGTCGGGCCAGCTGTGTGTTTCTCCCGATACCAACTGTGTATCTTTTTCTCACATTTAATTCATAAAACGAATAAGAACAAAGGCAAAAAAGACGAGAGAAGCGCGGAATCTGAGTCTTTCTCAGAGAGAGGTCGAACTTGTTTGCGAAGAGCAAAAAAAAAATAATAAAAATGAAGCAGTGTAAAGCGAACGACCCGAAAATACTTACGAGCTGTTGAAACTCAGCTCCGGAGCTCGCTGTGAAGTTCGTCGCGACGATCGATCGATGGATTGGTTTGAACCAGTTTTGGCTGCAGGATATTGAGCCATAAAAAACGGGCAGGCCACAAACAAGCAACAGGCAGCAACAGCGAGGAGAAAACTCGTTTCTTCTTTGAGTTTCAATTCGATTTAGTCCGTTGCCTTCCCTCGCCCCACTCCCACTACCCACTTCCCTCTCTTTCCCTACACACACACGCATACAGTGACAGCGATTTGGCTGCTAGTTTGCAGAAAGTTTGCTGTTATTGCCTTGGGTTTAATGGTTATCGGCGGTTTATATTCTTTTTCCTTAACATCAGTGCTTAACGGTACAATTATCGCTGTTTCGTATTGCCTGTGTGTGTGTATGAGTGATAGTAAAGAAAGAATTACATATACAAATATATGCATATATTTCTTTCAAAGCTCCAGATTGGGAAAAATATAACAAAAGATTTTTTTTTCGAAACTTGAGCAATTTGGAGTTTATATAGTAATTGGTTTTAAATTTATGCAGTTTGTTGGTTCTGTATTACGTTAGCTTATGATCGGCACGGTTTTTGTGTTAGGTTAGCAAAAACTTGTAGAAGACATTCAGAATTTTAAATTGCCAATTATTTACGATAGTATATTTTATACTATAGTATACTTAATCGAACCGCTTCTAGCTGTTTGAAGGGTACGTGATTTGGTACATAGACAGTGTAACAATATGTCAGAGCTATAAATCCTTTGGACTGCAATCCCTCTTTGGTAGATTGGGGCGTCCAAATGAGGAAAATTTTTTTTTCTTTTCCAAATCTTAACTGGTGTTAATGATCGATATGTTAAAAAGCTTATTAAACATTCAACAAATAAGTATAAACTACATTTTAGCCTAAAAACAAAATAACGATCCCTAAAATCGGTTTAGAAATGTGATAATTAAGGTCATATATGAAAATTCCCGAAAAATGTCCATAAGAAATGGTAAAAATCCGATATACTTTAAGAATCTTTTAAAAAATGTACCAAACATGATATCTATCTAATCTTACAGGTTTGCCGCAGAGAAAATCCCCATTTGGCTACATAATGTGATTTTGTGCATATCTATATTCTGACCAAAGATATTGTCTTTGGTTTTACACACTAGATCATAAATATGTTCATGTTCTTATGACATGATTTTAATTTTTCTTTTATTTTTATTTATTTGGAGATTGTGGCTTCCGAATTATTTAGTACATAAAATTATGTTAATTAAATAGTAAGAGCCTAATTTTAAAACACAATTTTCTAATAGCATCACCGACCGATGAAGATGTTTGATTTGCCCGTACGGCTAGCTATACCCCTTTTGTCAGTGACGCTATTAGAGCCTACAGCTAAGAAGAAGGGTGTTAGTAGAGAAAATAGTGTTCTTAGGATAAAGACCCGGTGGGCGGAAATTTATAGCCTGTCCGGCAAGCTATACCCCTACTCATACCCCTCTTTCCGATGAAGCCTTTGACGAAGCTGGTAAAAATGGCGGCACATAAATCGTTTCGTATCAAGCAGAAATTAGCTAAAAAGCTGAAGCAAAACCGATCAGTACCACAATGGGTTTGCTTGCGGACTGGAAATACTATACGGTACTGCGCCAAACGTCGTCATTGGAGGCGCACTAAGTTGAAGCTGTAAATTTATGGATATGCAGTTTTTGTAATTTCAATTTTCCAAGAATGAAATAAATGTATTGAAACACAAAAAAAAATTGTCAGTAAGTTACCGAAGGTATCCTGTAAGCAACGATTTTATTAGGGGTAGAGAAAGTTCGGTGTAGAAAACGTTATACACCTTTGGCCTCATTAACGATGGTAGCTATATGAAGATAGAAGCAGAGCTTAGAATAAAAAAGAACCCTAGACAGACGGAGAGGGCAAGTGCAAAAATTGTGACTGTAACCGGTGATTGGGTGGAGACTCGAATTCATATTTGCTAAGCAACTCGAAACTCGGGTCAAAGTTACTCGAGAGCTGCTTAGCCACATTAAGTGAGAGTGAGAGTGCAGAACGAAACGAAAAACGGTGCCCAAAAGAAAAGAGCAAGCAAAAGTTAAAAAATATTCGTACACAAACAAATTATTGTTTGGAGCAAAAGGCAACAGCAACATTTTGTGAGAGCGCGATGCACAAGCAGAAATATGCACCAGCGAACACACGCACAAAAAAGCCGCGTTCAATAAATGCAATAATTAATAAACTTACGCTGCCCAACAGATAGTACTTTACACAACTAATAAAAGCTTTTCGAATAAAGCACAAAAAAAGGCAAAATTTAGAAACAAAAAGCAGGATGGAAGCCCACAAATATATACATATATAATATATATACACGTCAATCACTCTCAACTGAGAACTCTCTCTTTAAGTACATATTTATACAAATGGAGCTGTAGAGAATATTAAATTAATTGTACGTTTCTTGAATTTAGTTTTCATCTTCAATAAGATTATTAATGCTTGCTAATATTATCATCTACTTTCTGCTGGCCAATGCAGGTTTGGCCCCGGATACTTATTTTCCTATTACCTTGACTTTAGGTCAGGGCAACTGGCTATAATCGACCTTAGTCAACCGCATTGTGTTCCCCTTGAGTTTCCTATTGCCTGGCGTTCACGCGTGACTGGGCGGGCGGTGGGCTGGATGATGAGGCAGATGTTGCAATAATTTGAATAATTGACCTGGCATTGAACCAGATTTGCAACTGCTATGAATTTTCACGCCACGCCCAAGTCGCAGCACAAATTGTGAATTCCAAGCAAAGAGACTTAAATGGCTTTTGTCTTAATCAAAAAACAAATATATATATATATATATATATACATTTGTATATGTGTACCCATGCTTTCAAAAGCGTAGCTCACGCGCTAAGCGAGTGAGTCACCCACTTCGGTTGCCGTCGGTCCGTTGGACGGCAACGTTCCGCGCGGGCGGGTACATTTTACGGCCGCGTAGCTGGCCAGAGGAGTCGTCAGTTTCTATGATTGGCTGCGGCTTGTCTGTAACTGTCTTTGTTGTGGCTATTTAAATATGAGAGCGAAAACTTTTGTGTCATTGTCCTTTGTCACGCCAAGCAAGTTTGCATGTGTACTCTTTCTTATTGGGTTGGAGTCCTTAAACTATGTCATTCTGTTGGATTTTCATCTTTAAGCATTCAAGTATCGTTGTATGCCCAAGTGCCTTGAATTTCATGTGTAAAATCTCATGCTCAGTTGGATAATTATTTGTGAAGCATCTGCCAACATGTACGTTGGTTCGGTTCACGGTTCGAACTTATGCCTCGAACTAATGATATGAATCCTGTGCTTTGGTTAGAGCCTTGGTTTTCACTTATTTGTATATATTTAAAGTAAAGTATTCAAATAGGTTTTTTTTAGTGGTTTTAACTTCAGATCGCAAAAAGATGGATACATTTTGGGTGTAATTAAATCATTTTAGTTTATTGTGATTGATCATAAATTTTGATATATTGTTCTACTAATCAAGTTGGCCGTTTAAATGTAAGAGTGAATTCGATATACGTACTTAAAGCTAGCCGCAAAAGCGTGTAGAACTTATCTAGATATGGTTAGCCAAAATTTTTCCTTGGACACATTTTATTTATGTAGTCGGCCAATAGAATTTCAATGATCGGATCACACAGATTTTCGGAACTCACAGTTGTTGAAGGAAACCAGTTGAAATTTCAAAAAATAAAATAAAATAAAATATAAAAAAAAACACAAAAAAGTTGCTTTGCTTTTGTAGTCTCTCAAAATTGAATGTATCGCATACATAAAAAAAACGAGTACGTACTTACAAATGAAACACAACAAAAACGACAAATAAACAGCCGAGAGAACGTCTTGTATTTTCGCGACATTCGCGGGTGTGTTATATATTTTTAAGACGCTTTGTTTGCGTTCTGTCAATTTGATTGTTGAATGTTAATTGTTTTATATGGTTTGGTGAGACTTGTAATAATGGCGCCCAAGTTGATAGAAAAATTTAAAACCTATCTCAGGTTGTTGCATCCGCACACGCACACACCCAAACACGCACATACACACACACACACGAAGACATGTGTATATTTAACTATATAATGTACTAATCCATCCTTTAACCATTCTCTTTCCAGTGGAGGTGGTCCACAGACGACAACTGCCGGTCCATCCGCTGGTAATGTGGCAAATGCTACCCTTGCCGGTGGTAAGAGCACAAGCAATAACATGTATTCCACCCGCCAATCTGTGAGCACCACGACCGGTGTGCTTATGGTTGGACCAAATTTTCGTGTCGGTAAAAAAATTGGCTGTGGTAACTTTGGCGAATTGCGTTTAGGTAAGTTCTCCTCTCTCTCTCTCTCTCTCTCTCTCTCTCTCTCTCTTTGTTTATTTAATATTTGGGGGAATATGTTTGGCACAGATTAAGTTGTCGCAACACAAGCAAACCTTGGTTCGACACATTTTTCAGCTTAAATGAGAAGAATGTAATATTCACTTTTTAAATATTATGAATGGGTTTAAAGTAGTTTAGCGCTTTTAATCTACTTAAAATTTAAAAGGAATTTATTGATAAAGTAAAGGGGCAATGACACGAGACAATTTGGAATAAAATACGTAATACTATGAAATCGTGTTTCGTGAACAAAGTTAAATTATGTTCGCGATAACGACCGATCTAACGCTGTTATAGCGATTAAAGTCTAGCGTAGAGCCATAATTAAAAAAATTTTGCATTTATGTTTCCAAATGCTACAAAAAATAGCTTGGAGCCAATTAATTGTTTTTTCAATCCGAATTACGGTTGTGTTCACAGTAAATCAAAAATTTTGATTTGGGGCCTGAATAATGTACATAACTACCAAAATTAAGCACGTTGGCCGCGCCAAAATGTGCTTATTGAAGGTGATGGTATTCCAATTTTATTTGGATTTGAGTAATTATTGACAAATAGGTGAGGTGTTCGAAATTTGTTGCGCATTTTTCAAAACTGTGAATAGAGTGCTAAGCATTCTTTAATGTTGTATCTTTGACACGTAAACGTATTTATTTTCCGAAGCGGCAGAAATAACTGTCTGTTTCTATGCAAACTAGCGCTACCTATGTTGGGTGGATCTACAGATGATCACGATGTTTTTTTAAGTTCATATTAATTTATCCCAATGCGTTCCTTATTGGTCATATTACTATTACTAAAAACATTGTTATAATATAAAAATAGTTTGAGCAGTAATTTCGGGACCTTGAACTAACGTCGGTATCCGCGGGAATTTCGGGATCATGCTAACCTTCATACCTTTTCAGCATTTGGCGAAACCCGCGGGATTTCTTATGTCGATTCGATTTCTAATCTCTATATATAAAACTGTTTGGCCTGACTGACTGACTGACTGATTGGTGATCAACGCACAGCCCAAACCGTAACAGCTAGGAAGCTGAAATTTTCACTGTAGTTACCTTATGTGGTGTAGGTGCACGTTAAGACGGGGTTTCGGGAAATTCCACCCGCAAGTGTGGAAAAATCGTAAAAACGTTTGTATGTAACTTTTTTGTTTACCATACGATCGGCCTCGAACTTATTTTCAAATATCTTTGTTCAAATTCATTTGAGGGGTGTTTCACACTTTTAGGAAAATCCATTCCTCCTTGGTGGAAATGTAGGTCAAAGATTTGGTGGGTGACGTTTCGCGCTCAAATTCGTTTCCAAAGATCTATAAGAAAAATCATTTGATACGTGTTTCACACTTTTCGCAGAATTCAAACTTTTTCGGGGGGAATGCGATTCAAGGATTTTTTTTGTGCGAAGTTTTAAGTTGTGTCCGATTTGCTTCAATCTTATTTTCAAAGCTCTACAGAAGAACTTAATAAATACGTATTTCAACGATTTGGGAAATTCCACCCGCAACAGTGGTAAATTGGCGGAAAACGCCAATGAAAAATGAAAGTTTTTTGTTTACCATCCGATCGGCCCCAAACTCATTTTCAAAGATATATGTTAAAATTCATTTGAGGGGTGTTTCACACTTTTTGAATAATCCATCCCTCCTTGGTGCAAATGGGGGTCGAAGATTTGTTGGATGACGTTTTGTGTTTTAAGTTTTAAGTTGTGTCCGATTTGCTTCAATCTTATTTTCAAAGCTCTACAGAAGAACTTAATAAATACGTATTTCAACGATTTGGGAAATTCCACCCGCAACAGTGGTAAATTGGCGGAAAACGCCAATGAAAAATGAAAGTTTTTTGTTTACCATCCGATCGGCCCCAAACTCATTTTCAAAGATCTATGTTAAAATTCATTTGAGGGGTGTTTCACACTTTTTGAATAATCCATCCCTCCTTGGTGCAAATGGGGGTCGAAGATTTGTTGGATGACGTTTTGTGTTCAAATTTATTTCCAAAAATTTATAAGAAATATCATTTGAGACGTGTTTCACATTTTTCGCAAAATCTAAACTCCTTCGGTGGAACATGCATATCAAAGATATTTTTGGTGAATTTTAAGTTTTGTCCCGTCCGATCCGTTTCAAAATCATTTTCAAAGCTTTTTGAAAACATTGATTTTATAACAGACGTGCCACGGGCAAGGCCGGGTTAGTATATATGTATATAGCTGACGTAGGAAGTATCTGTCGAAAATGAAGTTTTTGTCATTTCCTCTTATTAGATATAATATCTATCATGCAGTAGGCCCATAATAGTGTTGTATTGGAATAGTGGTTTTGTTTCAAAGAATATTTGTTTATAGTAATTATTGTCAACTTGTGAATCTCAAGAATCAAATGCGATACGAATGAATTGTGGAACTTGAGAATCGCGGAGAAGCAAAGTCAAATGAAATTTGAAATGCTTGCCTTTTAAAACTGTAAATCAACAAAAAAAAAAGAATGCCAAGAGAACTTGAGCACAAGGCAAACTTTTATTCAGTCAGTGGGCCAACATAACAGTGTCTCAACTTATCAAATCTGAACAAAATCGTACATCATTAGTCAGTGCATTTTACTGCACCTTGTAAGTTGATTGCGAGAAACGTGCGTCTCATAACTGTAAAGAAGTTGTAAATTATGTTTATGACTCAAGAAAACTTGATTTTCCTCTCTTCTTTATCCGTCTCTCGCTCTTTCTTTCGCCGATGCTTTTGAATACGACGAAGTTTAACGACGAGTATTTTTGGATAGCCATTTTCGTTACTTCCTTTGCATGTGCATTCCTTTTCATGGCTGCCAAGAGCGCAGAATGACGCGAACAAGACTGAGAAACAACAACCACAGACCACAATGAGAACTTTTTTTACAATACAAAATAAAACGCCATTCCATTTAGCCATCTGTTTTGTCGTCGTCGTCGTCGTTGTTGCTGTTGTTGCTGTTGTTGTTGCAGTTGGCATCGCCACTTTTGCTTTGTTTGCTAAATGCGCTTTTATAAAATTGTGTTTTTCTTGTTGCTACTTCTTTTTTTTTTCTTCTGGGCTTGCTACTTCCTTTTATGCATTTGCATGCAGCTGTTGTTGTACTTGTCATTTTGCCAACAGGTAGCTAAGCCAACGTCCAGTGCTGCTGAAACTGTTAAGCAGCTATAGCCGCGTTCCTATGAATAACAACTAATTGCATCCGCCCCAACTTTGTATCTCGTTTTCTTACTTATTCTTTAAATCACGTTTTTTTGTAAAATTTCTTTGTATCTTTTATTATCCTCAGCTAGGTAATCTTTCAATGTCTGAGCTTTGGTTTTGTTTTCATTTAGTGCTCGGTTTGCTCTTTCCATATGAATGTACATACATACATATGTCTGTAAATTGATGCATGAGTCACACTGCGAGCTCTCTAGCAGGTATATGTGTGTATAAATAATATATACTCGTTTATACAAATGGAGACTTTAAAAAAAATCTGTGTTTAATTAGCACATGTGTACATGGTGTTATATATCGATTTAGTTTTCTATTCTGTGCTTATTTATTAACTATAACAAAGGTAATAAAGGAACGTGTAACTTTTCCACTTCCGTTTTTTTTCTTTTTCCGTTTACATACGGAAAACATCTTTTTGTCACTCTTACTGTTTTCCGCATTGCCAATTAATAATAGTAATCTTAAAAATTTTAATTACGCCCAGAGCTTTTCAATTTGCTGATTGTACTTTTTGTTAAATCCTTATTTATATATTTAGTTTTTCAACTCAAAAATCAGTCTAGCTTAATTGACACTTAATATTCCTTATAATAATGTTTGTTCGCTTTGGGAAGATATTTTAATTTGAAAATAATTATTTAATCCGTTTGTTCTATATATTACACAAATTTCAAATAGTTTTCCAAAACATAAATTGAAAGCAGCTTTAAAATAAGTTTTAATATCAGTGTCAGTTTTCAGTTTTATGTACTATTCTAGTATTTTTATTACCTATATTTTAACAGGCGTTATTTAACAGTGCGTTGCGATTTGACTGTTATTTAACATAGCTCGAGATGCGAACGATTTTTCACTTTCAAGATTACGTGTTTTTAATTGTTGTGACGTCACTTTTATAATATGAATGCCTATAATTTTCGTTGTAATTTTTATAAATTGCAACTCTAGTATTTGTAAGTTGCGTGTGCTTCTTATTTATGAAATGTACAAATGTTTGCGGGTGGCATCAACAAGATGCGCGCCAATAAAAGCTTGTTTTTGATAATCAAATATTTTAAATAGCTTCTAGCCTATATTTGTTGTCTGCAATATACATATATGATATGGTGGAAGTAAGTTATTATTTCATTACGTCTAGGTCTATTTTTAAATGCGGCGTGCGTGTGGGCAGTGGACATTTAATATTAAAGTAGAATGTGTAATACTATGTTGTTGTTATTATTGGTCAATTTCTGTTTGTTTAGTTTATTTTGGAAGCCGTTCTATTGTTTATTTTAGATACACACAAAGCTCCTTTGTAGTATTTGTAGATTCGTCAATTTATGATAGAATCACACAGTGTGTTTGTGTATGTTCCTGAGTGTACATACATACACACAGTGTTTAATGTTTTTGTTTTTGTATATTGCGTTAGGTCGGGAAAGTTTTAGTTACGCTTGAATAATGGCACGCTTATAAAGTTTCAGAGAAATGAATGGAAATTGGGGCTAAGAGTTCCATTGCTTGTATTAAAATTAAACTATTTGAGCAAGTATACAATTGTGTATTCGCTAGATCGTTAGTTACAGTTTTGGGTATCTTCCGTCCCGATAACAGTGCTCACTCGTAGCTTTACAAGTTATTCAACTATTTTTCCGTAGTTTGATTTAACTGGGCCAGGCTTACGCCGTATTTTTCCTCTTCTATTGATCAGATCTATTAATTGTATGACGTGTACGGCGCTTTAAGCTTTAATAGAAAACTATTAATTTGAAGATTTTCGGTGTAAATGCAATTAAATGATTTCCTAAAATTAAACAGTTTTGGAGAAATATTTATCACAAATCTTTTATAAAAACGTTCTGTTCTTGCGCTTCAGCAAATTTCATAGTCAGCTGCAAAAAGTCGGAGACATTTTGTTTACGCTCTGAGTATATTCGGGTTAAAAAGAATAAAAAATTGGCAGAAACCGCCAAAGGAGAATTCTGTTGGTAGAGTATTTTTGAATAAGTAAATAAACAAACAATTTACTCAACGCAAGCGGGAGGCGCGACAAGTCGTAGGGTGTTGCTCTGATTGTTGCAATCAGAGTCATGCGGCTTTTCCACATGAATATCCAAATGTTTGTGTGCATGCGTGTGTTAAATGTCGTCAATGTTGTGGAGAACGATAAGCTTCGCCTTTCCCCCTATTGAGGCGTTGTCAGTCATGACATAATTTCACACCTGTGCGTTTACGCCGCGCAGTCAACGAATTGACGTAGAGGGTATTATAATTTTGTCACGAAATAAATAGGTAACGCATAGAAGGGGACGTCTCCTACCTAATAAAATATACATATGTATATATTTTTGATTATTAACAGCCGAGTCGATATAGCAACTTCTGTTTATTATTGAATGTCATTGTAGTCAGTACTGGACCACTATGTCATATAGCTACCATAGAATGATCGGTCGAAAATTAAGTTCTTTTATCGACAACTCATGTTTTTCAAGATATCTTGACTCAGATATTACGAGTTTCACTGTTATCCAAACATATCTGCAAAGCCTTATCAAATCGAACTATGAACCATATCATATGGCATCTATAGAGGGTTGGTCGGAAATAAAGCTTTTATATAAGAACCCTTCTGAGCCATACGCGGGGGCTTTTATGTATTTTCGGCATGTAAAAGATTCCTGTCTATTCTAGATAAAACAGATTTGTATAGCTAAATAATAGTATAAATTAAATATGTTAATTCAAAAATCACAATTCACATGTGGGTCTTCATCTAAGTTTCAAATTATGTTATTTAATTATTATGAGTTCCGATAGTTAATGAGCAAAATCTATTCTTGCTTGTTATTTTTGATTTAAAGACGTTCAGCCAGCGCTATTTGTCATTTGAGAGTATGGAATTTAACATCGTTTGTAAAAATGCATATCTATTTCATTTTAACGTTTTAATCAGAGTTATAGATTGATTTCCGACGGCTTATGACACTCCTGGATTATCACATAAATCAATTTTGTTGCTTCAATTGGTCCCTTAGGGTCTTAGAAATAACATGTTAAAGGAATTACGTTCTTTTCTTTAAACGAAGTTCTATTTCTTTACAAATGTTTTCTATATTCGATTTGACAATTTCGGAGATTAATAAAAAATAGGTTCAAATTCAACAATATATCAGTTTTTGGCATCAAATGAAATGGGTATCGGACAGATCGATCAACTACCTACGTGTTCTTTTTTAAATCGTTTTTCAAATTGTGTTCTCTTAATGGTCAGGTCGTCGCATGTGTTGCTTTGGAGGCGCTCCTGCTGGTGGGCGTGGCGCTGATAATGCTACAGGTATGAGGGGACATCTGCATGCTGGCTAGTTTGTGATTGGATAGTTAGTTCTGGTCAGTTGCAGTTTCGCTCTTGAGCATGATTTGCATTTTATGTGTGCACATATCTTTATGTGTGTGTGCGTGTGTGTGGGAGTCTTGTGAGTGTAGGCATGTCTCGGGTTGATTTTGATTTAATGTTTTTCTTTTTATTTAAGATTGTTAATACATTTTCTTCTTTTCTTTTGCAGGAAAAAATCTTTACAACAATGAACATGTAGCAATAAAAATGGAGCCTATGAAGTCAAAGGCTCCGCAACTACACTTAGAGTATAGGTTTTATAAGCTATTAGGATCACATGGTATGTTAAATTGTCTTTATTATAACACAGAATATACACATTTTCCCTACCCCTATATAACACTAACAGAAATAAAAACAACTAACAAAAAGAAATGTCATGATACAAAACAAAAAATATATAATTTTTTTCCATGCCCGTTTGTCGTCCTTTTGACAAATTGCTAACCCAATCCTACTTACTCCAACTACCGCTCCAATAAAACTATGTTTTGCACCGTTACCACCTTCGTTAGTTTGTTAGTTTGATAAACAAACTCGTAAACTCAACTCTATATAACACTTTGAATTGAATTTGAGTGCTATAAGAATACACATAAGAAGACATGAATAGATTTTCTCAAGCATATATCGGAGGTCGGTGCGTCAATTAAATTACAACAAATATATTAAAAATAAAACAAAACTCAAACAAATTAATACTATTGTATATTTTGGAAACAGCAAAGCTGTGCTACCATTATATTCTTCTGATTTTATACCCACCAACTTACTATATGCTGATTTCTTAACTGAACATTATTACAAAAAATTTACGTTATTCTTTCGCCCGTTCTTTTTTTCGTTGTTCTTATATATATATATATATATATATATATATATTTATTTATTTATATATATATGTGAATTGCTCTGCTCCTTCATTAAACCATCAAAATCACCATACACCAATGAACTTCCGCTGTGAAATATGAAATTCGAAACCGATAAATGATATCGAAAATACTGAAAAACCTGTGTCAATAAATAACCATCGTGCGACAACCAATCAACCCACCACCCACCAAAACAATCGGCTGATTTCTTTTGCATAACACATTGTGATGGCATGGCACATACCCTATAAATCGATGCGCTCGCTCATACAGCCGAAAACGCCCCAGAAGGCATACCACGCATTTATCACTTGGGCACTTGTGGTGGCCGTTATAATGCCATGGTTTTAGAGTTATTGGGATTATCATTAGAAGATCTCTTCAATATTTGCTCCCGTAAATTTTCACTTAAGACTGTATTGATGATAGCGAAACAACTTGTAAGTTTATTTAAAATGCAATGCAAAAAAAAAATTTCGTTTGTTTTTGGGCGAGTTAGCGCGGATTTCACATGCCGCGAATGATTGCTTGATTATGTTTATAACAGTGTTCAGTGATCGCTGAGTCACTGAGGGACATGTGTGTGGCACTGTCCTCTCGCGAGCAATCGCGCTGCGAAGTTCTTACAGTTGTTAATCGAAACCATGTGAAGTCCGTGTTCTATTTCGCTCAAACTATTCTACACCATATTATTTCGATTTTAAACAACAAAGTGTCTCAACGGCTAAGCGTTTCATGTTAGCAACTTTTTTATTTTTCTATAAATTGATTGTAATAAAGAAACCTGAGAACACAACACAATGAACGTTAGTGTCAACATTTTATAGTTTCTGTAGTGGAACAATTTTGCCAACGAAATGAATATATATATCTCTGTTGTAGTTAAACATAATTAATGTTTTTTTTTAAAATTTTTTTTTAGTTCTTTGGGTTGTAGCTTATTTGAAACTAAATTGAAATCAAATTAAACCACCAATTAAATTAAAAAGCATGTAAACTAAGCGTCGTTAACAGGCAAGAGTACTTATAATGTTTCTATGTAAATAATAAAAAACATCATTCTATTTGTATACCAAAAAGCCAATATACGAAAAAAGAAAAACCAAAACAATTTCAAAAGAATATTTAATAACAACAGATTCTCGTTAGTTGCCTAAGTAAACGATTTTACCTATTCTCTTGATTTTTATTAATGACAAACTTTTTGTATGTGCTCTATGATTATCCTTATTTTAACCAACTACTAACACAAGCTCCAAGAAATATTTTGCTAAAGTGGTAAAGCAGCAACAGCAATAACACAATGGCCTCTTAAAAGCCTACACTTCACTGTTATACACTCGACTCTACACCTAAGTTAAGATTAAGTTTGGTCAAATACGCAGTTGAAGGAACTGTTATACTCTTATTTGAAGCGTAGTTATACGACATCTAGAGTTTCCCGCCCATATTTATGCAGCAGCATTTTAAAAGATTGTATATAATGGCAGGGTCGTTTTGTAGGCTTCCTCGTTATATGCTTCGAGAATCTCTATTTTTGTTGTTCTTGTTGTTTTTAGCACAGTTTTTCTGAAAATTTCAAGAGTGCTGAAGCTGAAAATAAAAAGGTGGTAATAAAACGTAAGACGCGCTTAACTAACCTGAAAGAGTCATATATCTCACTATCGCTCGCTCGCTCTCTCCCTTTTTCTCTCTTTTTCTCTCACTCTCTCTTCGTCTTCCTCACGTTGAACTCGGTGCTCCCTTAAAAAAATAAAACTGGAATAATACAAAAATACATATCTAAAATATTTGTTGTCTCTCTTACCTCACTCTCTTTATTCTCTTCTTTCTTATCTCTCTATCTTTCTCTCCTTATATTTGTCGATTTTTGCATAAAACAACAACAACAACAAACGTATCCCCAAAAACTACGTTACTTTCGTGCGCTGCCCAACACAAAAAAAAAACAATTAAAATGCATTTTATTCTACACACACATACTTTGAAAATTTCCGAAATTTGTTGGCCTGTAGCAGAGGGTGTACCAGAAGTATATTACTTCGGCCCATGCGGCAAGTACAATGCTCTTGTTATGGAATTGCTTGGTCCATCACTCGAAGATTTGTTCGATATTTGCGGCAGACGTTTCACTTTGAAGAGCGTACTACTGATAGCTATACAATTAGTAAGTACAACCAAAACCACCACCAAACCACAAAAACAAAAAATAAAACCAAAACAAAAAACAGCAAATTACAACAGCAAATAAGCAATTATTTATTCGAGCACGCGCATTTCTCAGTACATCTCACATATTTGTTCACGTACACAACACTGGTAGCAGTTAAGCCAAAAATTAACCAACACTGGCCAGTCAGCGCAAAATTTCACACATACCCAAAAAAAACCTGATCAAATTTTTGTTTGTGAGTGCGTGTGTGTGAGGGTGTGTGCGTGTGTGTTTTTGTAGGGGCTGCTTGGGTGAATTTATTTAGTTAATCAATCTTTATTTATCACCGATATTTTATTTTTACTTTATAATTTTGCTAACTAACAACAACGACAACAACAACAAAAGGAGGGGGAGGATGCTGCTTAGTCATATTTTATATTGTAATCTACTTACGTTCCCACCTATTCCTTTCTTTCCTCATTTGTAGACGAAACAACATCTGGTTAAGGTTTTATTTTTATAGTCCTAAGTTCTTATCGTTTTGGTTAAGCATTATCATATAACGCATTCTAATGCCATGCACATTTAAATGCCGCTATATCAAATTTAGTTGTTAACTGCCAACGTTCATTGTAAAAAAATACGTACATAATATTAAAAATAATAATTTGCATGTACATTTATTATGTAGTTGACTTGGATATATTTTTAGTTTGTATTTGAAGCGCGTCATATTAATTTTTTAATTCAAAAAAATAAAAAAAATAATGGTTTAAAACAATTCAAGATTCCGAAAACCGTTGCCATTAAACCAAGAACAAAAAAACTTCAGCTAGTTGAGACACTACAAATCCAAAATTGAATTTTAATAATTCTATTCATTTACACAAATTTTCAGTCTGTCAATGAGCACGTTAATTATGAAAATGTAATTTAATTTGTTACGGTTTGTTGTAATCTTCTGCTCCTTGGTAGACTAAATGTTTAATCCTATTTGAACAGAGCAAATACTTATCGAATTTTCTGTTTTGATCTTCATAAATTTGAAAACACAGCTCCACCGGATCGAATATGTTCATAGTCGGCACTTAATTTATAGGGATGTAAAACCAGAGAACTTTCTCATTGGCAGAACATCAACAAAACGTGAAAAAATTATACACATAATTGGTAAGTGTTTATGCAAATTTAATTAAATGTATTGAATAAATTTAACTAACCTATTGACAATTTCAATAGATTTCGGGTTGGCCAAAGAATACATTGATTTAGACACAAATAGACATATACCATATCGGGAGCATAAATCCCTAACTGGCACCGCTCGCTATATGTCAATCAACACGCATATGGGACGCGAGCAGTCGAGGCGTGATGATCTGGAGGCTCTGGGTCATATGTTCATGTACTTCTTAAGAGGTTCACTGCCCTGGCAAGGCCTTAAGGCTGATACACTCAAAGAGAGATATCAAAAAATCGGTGATACAAAACGTGCAACGCCCATTGAGGTGAGCAATTATATACAAATATCTTTTTATAATTTTATTATTTGAGCCTTACAATATTACTTACCCAAAGAAATATATTATAATAATAAAAATATATTTCGCAGAGAAGAATACATTCTTACATACATAGTTATATCAAACATAATCGAATCGTATTGGATTAATGATACTTTTTTATACCCCGAACCCATTAAAAATAGGGAAAAAATGTATAATTTATATGTGCAAATGTATGTAACAGGCAGAAAGAAGCATCCCGACCCCACAAAGTATATATATTCCTAATCAGCATCAATAGCCGAGTCGATTGATCCGTCCGTCCGTCTGTCAGTGCGTATGTATGAACACAAGAATCTCAGAACCTATAGGATTGGTTAAGAAACACGAAAAGTTATTAAAGGAGATGTATTTTGGCTGGCCACGTGTTTGCGGCAGCAAGCGCATATTGCAAGAATTTCTGTATACATGTACACACATACACATTTTAGCGCGTCTGTATTGAATTTTATCAACATCGATCGTATTGTTTTCTGTGCTGTGTGTATGTGCTGCTATTTTAATAAGTTTTTTTTTCCATTAAAATTGAAATGCTGGTATGGCTGTTAAGAAGAGGCGGTTGCAAGTAGTGCGGCCTGTTGCTATTTCGAGTCCTATTGAGAGAATTATTTTTTTAAAACTTCATTTTATTACTGCTAAAGCAAACGACTTCGAAGCGCCAGCCGTACTTGGCGTTGGTAGAAGAGGGTTCAGGGTATCCCCTAGTCGGAAACTCCCGACTAGAGCCTCTTACTTGTTTTACTATATATCTTTTGTTTAATTCAATATTATTTGTATTTGCTTATGCAAATGCTAATGAGATTAAAAATATTTTTAGGGATTAGATCATTAAACAAAACTTAAACCAGATAGTTATAGGTATGGGTATCTTTCTTATTGTGAGAATACACATCTTGCTAAATACATAATTCTATATAAATTAGATCCATAGATAGTAATACCATCATAAGATTATTCTGAATTGACATGAAGATTTGACTAGCTTCCCTATATTTAACAGTAAATATTTCTTCGTTGTTAGAATAGGTACAGATACTGCAACCGAAATACATTATTTAAAATTTCTTTTCATACAATTTGCAGGTACTTTGTGATGGCCACCCCGAAGAGTTTGCAACATATTTGCGTTATGTGCGGCGGTTAGATTTTTTCGAAACTCCGGACTATGATTTTCTGCGAAGACTGTTTCAAGACTTATTCGAACGTAAGGGCTATACCGATGAGGGTGAATTTGACTGGACAGGGAAGACCATGGTAGGTAACAAGTTAGAACATAAAATCGATCACTATGTTGCTCTTTTACTATAACTATTGTATATATATATATATATGTGTATATATATATGTATATATGAAATAGATGTTCGCATTCTCATTGACAATCACCTGAGCCGAATTCTCAACTCACATTTAATTTATAGGAGACCTAAGCCAAGCAAGACATTCCAGTATCTAACACTTGAGTAATGCGCCTCCTCTTCATGTAACTCTCAAAATGATCATTTTAAAATGGGTAACGCATGTTGAAGCCCCCGGTAGAGAGTAAAGAGTTGAAAAATCAGTAATCAAATATTTTGGATAGCATGCAAATAAGCCGAAGATGCCCATTACGATGCGAGAGTGTTAACAGCAGATGAGAATGATTGAAAATGATGGGCCAGATTGTTCAATTCAATTTCGATTATTGTTGAAGCGCGATGTTATTTCTTTCATTCCGTTTATGAATATATTTTTATAAAGCGCCATTTGCAAAATTAAATTAAAGAGAGACCAAACAAAACTGAAAGCAGTGATAAACCCCCCCCCCCCCCATCTACCAAAAAAAAAAAAAAAAAAAAAACAACCAAATATTTGTTTTTATTTATTGCTTGCAAGTTTTGCTTATTTTAACTTAATCCGATGAAGACCTTTAATTCTGTGTATATTTGAACTCGTATGTGTGTGTACTATATAAGACCAAGGACCAGCTGGATCAAATGAAGGTCATTAAAAATGCGCCGCCCTCGTATTTGGCCAAGAATAAATCCGATAAGGTATATTTGCATTAGTTCCTACTCGACAATACGTGCTAGAGAATTGATGTAATACTGATGCTGCCGTTAGGTTGCTTGTTCAGTGTTGGTAAACGCTTGGCGCAAGCTTGCAATATTTAGTTAAGTTAAGCACTAGCATTAAGGCCCAAAGAACTAACTGTTTTTGAACTCATTCTAACAGCACTATCTATTCTTTCTCTCTTTGAAATTCTCTGTCTTTTTATGGTTGTCAACAACTACATCGAAAACATAAAAAAAAAAAAACAAACCAACAAAAACGATTAAACTATCAATCAAAATACTGTTCATGTGTCTATGCGTGTCTGTGTCTAAAATTCGAATTGATCTACTGATCTACTACTGTGCATTAAATATATAATATCGATCGAACAACTAAATCTAAATCGACTGCATCCATATATATCATTGACCAACCACGCCCACAGTCAACGCCCGTCGGATCTCTGCAAACTGGCCATGAAGTCATCATTTCACCAAATAAAGATCGTCATAATGTTACGGCTAAGGTAAAGTATTCTAATTTTCACTGACAAACTGCATTTTCAACTTTTTTTGGTTTTGGTTTTAAAACCTAATTATATTATTATTCTGGTATTTACTAAGCTTACAAAATTTTTAAAACTAACTATTATAATTATATATTAGAATCCTTTATTCTCTCTTACTTCAACCAATACTTACATACATAACTGCTCTTATTTTGGTTTTTTGCTTTATGAATACAAACAAAAAATATGTTTTCAATATTTGCTCTGAATTGTTGAACGCGACTTGTTTTAGGACGTCTCTTATTTTGATTTTGATGAAATTGATAATGAAAATGAGGAATATATAATACTTCAGGTTAGAGTTAGTTGACTTGCATATATAGTTGCTGTATTATATCAGTAAGCTAACAGGATAAATGTAATTGCTATATGTAATTAGAATTAATGTAATTGTTGGCTGTAATTGTTAGTTTACATTCTGGCGCTTATCAATACTGGTTTGTTCCGATCTATTACATTATCCTATTGTTAACAAAGATAGGAGAAGCACTGTTAGTGCTTGTAGAGCTAATAATCTGGGCATTAAAGCCTTAGGCTAGGAGCTGACAAAATCGCAGACTTGCTGCTTTTTGAAGCTTGTATACAAAAAGGTGAATGGTTCTAGCCGCTGCTGCACAAACTCACACACCGCCCTATACATTCACACACACACACATACCCACACTCCTCCACAAAAGAAAATGTCCGAATTTGGGTTTGGCTTTAAGTATTATATTTAAAATTGGTTTTTGTTGTAACAACTTTAGTTGTATTGGCCGCACACTTGACTTGAACTGCTTTAGTTACCTTTACTTTTGTCACAAAAATTAGCGTCTAGTCTGTCTCTCTTGAAAACGATAAACTAAAATTTAATAATGAACAAATTTATGCATTGCTCGCTCGCCAAATATCCATAATACCATCCCGACACTCCGTTAAACAAAACTCCAACTGATCCGATCCGATCCGCTCCGATCCGATACGATTTGATCTCCGACCCATCCTACCACAGACAAATGCCAAAGGAGGTGTTGCTGCGTGGCCGGATGTGCCCAAGCCGGGTGCGACCCTTGGCAATCTGACACCCGCCGATCGGCATGGTTCAGTGCAGGTAAGTGCAGAGTCTTGGACGAAGCCGAAGCGGAAGCCAGGCAATAAATTTCTACCACATCTTTTAAAACTTTCTTTTCGTATTCTGTGTTCAGTTATCAGTTAAGTTTTTCTGTAAATAATTTCATAATTCCAACTAGTGAAAAGTGATTAGAGCGCTACCCGCAAAATATCGATTATATCGGGTGTCTATTCTAGGCTCTACATGTTCTACAAATAAATGTTCCCTGCTTTTTCGTTCTTCCGCTCGTTGAATGCCTGACATTTGTTCCAATTCTATATGTGTATACTCATCCGTTACATGTACATAAATCAACATAAGCATACATATTATATACGTTTATCCCTAGATTATTAATATACATAATTATATGACAATGATGATAATAATGATGATTACAACAAAAAAATATCTATTAATTGAATTACTCGCAGACTGTTATATTTTTGGCCTTTTCAATTCTAATGTTTTCACTTGATTTACTCTACATTAGCTCAACAAGGTACTGATTCCAATATATCCCAAGTTCGGTTTGTTTGTTCTCTCGTTCCGTTCCGTTCCGTTCCCACTAGTTATTTTTTTTCGGACATTCTTTTTTGAAATTTGAAATATCCTGCGCCGATTGTATAGTGGAATGTGCATAGCTTGGTTTCTAGTTTGAAAATACGAATGCATGCCAGCAAGATAATAAATAGAAACGTAGCCAATGTACAATTTTCTTCAGATATCTCTCAGAAATCATTTTTCTGCACTGCATGGCGTTAATCGCGCGTTTACCAACAACATGTAAACCAACTGCATGTTCTACTCACACAAACGAATGTTCACAGATCACACGCACACACACACAGACCCACCCACACCCACACCCACACATAGACAGCACACCTTTCGAGAATTCGGCAATATTTAAGAAGATCATAATATCTTACACAGTAAAGACTGATGGTTTAAATACAATCCTGAGCGGTTTTAAATAAAAACAATTTTAGAGATTAAATTCAAATTCACAAACTTAATTACCCAACTTTTTAAACTATTTGGTTTAAAAGCGTCTTCCGCTTCAGTTTCAGTTCACATAGGAAGTTTAGCTGTCGGCAGGGTGGACGCATATATGCTCAGGGAAAAGGAGTTCGCCCTGCATACATGGACACACTACTTAAATATCCATATCATTTATATCTGATCTTCGTTCTCTTTTAAGCAGTCTAGGTATCAAATAAATATCTACTCGACATATTCTATAACATTTTCTTGTGATTGCATTTTCTTTCCATACTTTTGGGAAGAGAGTCAAAGAAAATTCACATTTAAAACCAATTCTGAGATTTGTGTTATACAAAGTTTAAACCAAAATTGTTTACTGTGTACATATCCAATTCATTGGCATGCCCATTAAAAAGCAGAGACAACTGCTTCACAGCCGGAGATGAAAGCAAATCAAAACCCAAACTTATTACAGAGATTGCCCGAAGATTCAAGCTCGGACGATGATAGCCCATTTGATGCTTATTACGAGACAAGCGACTGCGACGATGGGCCCAAGAAATAAGCCACCCACTTCTACTACCACTATCTACTATCTACCATCTACTATCTTCTACCTATTACCTACAACATCCAGCTAAATGCCCAATAAAATTGCCTACCCAAAAAATGAAAACAATATGCTATAAGGTTTTATTTACATATTACATATGAAATAGTGTCAACACTGCGTGCAAGGTATTTTATGGAATTCCTGTGGCCTGTTCTCAAGTTTCAAACGATTTCTATGTCCTGCATGTTCGTGTGAGAGTGTGTGTGCTTGTGCGTGTTTTTTCTGTGTGCGTCCCTCATTTGTGTGTGTGTATGTGTGTGTGTTTGTCTCTAGTGTAATTGTGTACGTACAGCTAGGATCTACCTATAGTTAGTTATAGCTATTAGCACATAGCAAACGAGTTGAATATAGAAAGGCAATCTCTGTAGAGTTGAGATGTTTTAATAAGCACATACAGGTATCTGATAAAAACAGACGGTACCAATAATATTAACCTCTTAAAATTGAGTTAAGAGTTCCTCTTTAATTTTCAATTTAGATCATTTTATGATGGAAATAAAGAAACATTCTTTTTTCATATATATAAATATATTTCACTTCAGTGCTGTTAAATTTCATCAGTCTATTTAATTTTGGAATATATATTTCTAATATTTGCATAGACACGGACAAAAACGAAATCTATTAAACTTTGATATTTGTAAATCAATCTGATAGTTAATACCGTTGTGGTATATCAGAAGTGTATACTTATTATTACATCTACGCAAAATTCAAAGTAACATCCTTAAAGGTTCGTTTGCAACGGAACAGTGGAAGAAGCTCAGAAGGCAATCGAAAATTACGAGTGAGAGATTAAAGGTCTCCAAATTAATTCACGTTTAGTGTTAGTCACATATAACTTGGTAGTTGCACAACACTAGCCAAAACTCATCATAAACAAGATGGGCCATTGTTTTTGTTAAATTTTTCCTTTAGTAAAAGAAAACGCATATTTTTGAATAGCGCTATAAAAACGAAATGAAGAGAAATAAAAACAGTTGAAACGTAAAGATATGTAAAATCACCAAGTACTTAATATAAATGCAGACAATATGTTTACTCTATGTTTAGTGTTACTGAATGATAATCAATAGAAACTAATGCAAATAACTTTCTGCAATGCTCTGCATATTCTGCTTGTGTCCTTGTTACAGGTTGTGAGTTCGACAAATGGCGAACTGAATGCGGACGATCCCACGGCCGGACACTCCAATACACCCATCACACAGCAGCCCGAAGTAGAGCTTGTCGACGAAACAAAGTATGTTGATGATGATTTCTTGATGGATTGAGACGTTTTTATCGAATTGACGATTTAACGATTTATCGATCAACTGATCAATCAGATGTTTTGGTGTTTTTGCTTTGTCGTTTTAATGCGCATCTCTCTTTTCGGTTCTTTTTTGTAACTGTTTCTAGTGGTTCCTTATATTCCAGATGTTGTTGTTTCTTTAAACGAAAGAAGAAGAAATCAACGCGCCAAAAATGACTAGAAGGTGTACAATGTAGTCCAGAACGCGAGGCAGTCACATTGCTGCGCGCCACTTCACATTCAAACTCACGGGATAGCGTATTGAATAATCCGAGTCAGGATTACATACAACAAGCAACGTCGCAGCACACGTTGCGTTATCCTCCATCCGCGTCGATGTTGACGCCAACACCAACTACAAATACACCGACACTTCCGTTGTAATTTATATAAATACAGAAATCAGAAAATAGAATGAAAAACAAACAAAAACAAAAACAAAAAAAAATATAAACAAAAACTTAAACACCACAAAAACAAACAACATCAAAAAAAAACAGTAAAAATTGCAACAAAAAAATACAAACGAAAACAAAATAAAAGAAAAAAAACAATTTTATTATTATTTTTATTATTTACCAATTTTGCGTTTATGTTTATTATATAAATTATTATAATTATTAATTATATTATTAATAAAAACAAAGGAGAAACAAAACAAACTGCAAATAATATACGAAAAACTTATTCGAAAATAACAAAAACAAAACTGTCATATATTAAATTTCATAATTCAAAGCCAGGCAGCTCAGCGTCGTGCTAAAAAGAAGCTGACCAATATCCAATTGATCCTAACTTGTAAGAACTTAAACCGATACCAACAAATACGTGCACACACACACACACGCCACAGCGAACCACTTAAACATATTTATATATATCTATACAGATATATATATTTATCTATACAGATATATATATTTATCTAAATACTAGTGCAGCGTCAAATACAACAACAAATCATTACTTACATAAATATTTATAGGCAACAAATTGTACATTAAAATACGCATATAACAAGTATTTCATTTCAAGAACTATTGAACCTATGAAACAAATTATCTACATGTATATTTACGTATATGCCACCAAACAAAACCCCCACCCCCACCCTCCACATCCACGTCCCCCTGGAACCACACTCGTAACTCTCTTAGCGTAGGCAGCTTTTGTTTAGCTCTGATTTTGGATACACTTTTTTTTTATATAAATGTATATATATATATATATATATATATATATATATGTATATATGTATATACAGTTGAGTATATGGTGTTGTACATAATTTTTATAACTAATGCCGAAGGGCGAACATAGTGTGCGATTAATGCGCTTCGTAGTCGAATTCATTTTGTACAAGATTAGTGCATTTATTTGATTAGTGTGTGTTTTTAGGTCAATTTTACTTACGTACATTTACAAAATTTAGAAAAAATTCGCATGCTGCATGCAGCATGCAGCTGGAATTCCACACACATAAAGCCTTAACCAAAAATCTAGCACACCCTCGTTTTAGGCAACGTGTTTCCCTATGTTTTCTAATAGCTAAACAAAGCAAAAGAAATGAATGAAAATAATAATGAATCAAAAGAAATATGAAACTAAAAAGAAAGCTAGAAACTACTCAAGATCAATCACTTTATATAAATGGAAGAAGAATAAATAAGAAAAAAACAAAAATATCAAGAGAAAATAAAAACAAAGTACTGAGCTATTTATTTTGATATTACGTGATACTAAACTTATATACTTACTACACTAAAAGCTGCCTGCAGCTACGCCCCCATACCCAAACATACATAAATACCGCAAACTCTCTCACACACACATCTTAACTTCTTGAAAATATTTATACATCTCTTAATACATTTATGAAAAGGAAAAGAAAATTACTTTCAACCCATCCGAACGAATTTGTTTTCCTTCCCCAAAAGCAGAAAGCGTAAAAACAACAGCAACTCTATGATATATATTTAAAACAACATTTTTATACTTATAAATATACATACTACAACAAAAACCAATTAAGAAATATATGAAAATAGTGTTAACTTTACAAGATGCGAAATGAGAGAATAGAAAGAAACTTAACTTTCAATTTGTTTCTGCTATTTATTTCAAAAATGGGTAAACAAAAATCAAATTTTAAAACATTACATCATAATAAAACGCAAAACTGGCATATATAACATTTACCAAATTTCTTGTATAGTTAAAAAAAAATCATTTGTATTATATATGGAAACTAAACCGTAAAACACAAACAAAAAAAAAACAAAAGAAACTTAAACAAAATTATGCTAAAAAAAACAATAATAAGAAAGCGATATTTCTATAAACAGTCAAGTATAACAAATTATAAATACAAGATAATGTACTTTAATGTTGATAAAGAAAAAACATAAAATACACAAACCAACATATTAAGCGCATGTATTGATTAAATATATATATATTTACCAAATTTACAAAAAAGGCATTCAGAACAGAACTCAACAAACATATAAAAAGGAACCGAGATCGAACGGCAGGTGGATGAGCGTAGGAGTGCGGGGAGTTCAACCGGTTGGCAAGCAGTGCACGCAACGCCTTTCGCTAAATGCAGGAATAGTAGTTAACGTTGTTAACGTTAACTCTGGCAAGCAGTTTTAAGCAAATTTAACATTTAAATTTATTGCATACGCGAGCGAAAAAAACAAAAACAAAAATGAAATATTTAAGTCATTTACAGCTGAAATGTTTTAAGCGTCATTTCGGTTGACAAGTGAAAGGAAGTATGTAAAAGATAAATATTGTATAAAATGATTTATTATTAATTATAAGTAACAAAACAACAAATTTAAGCAAATGAAACAAACCCCCTAAGAAACAAATGGAAAACAGATAAAAAAGAAAACAAGCTAGAAATGAAAGCGAAATAAAAGAAAATTATTAAAAAAGAAAACATCAAGGAAATGTGTCGTGTTTTAAACCTGGGAATACAACCAAATGTGAAATACTCGAATCTACCCTGTTGATCTACAAGCATATGTTGTAATTGGAAATGGAGTTTAAAACGAAGAGTTGATGGCGTTGCTGGTTGGATAATGCAAAAATTTAAAGGATCCACAAGTTATTGACAGGGATATCACCTCAAGAATTGAAAAATGAAATTGTCGTTAGTTGACTTTGTAAAGGGGATAAGAAACGCACGATCAGGTCTTGTGTAAGCATGTGGGCCTATCTGAAGTAACTATAGACCCAGCAAGTTTTCTAAATCAACAATGTAAGATATTTTATTTAATGATTTACAAATTACTAAAGAGGGATGTTGTTCTCCAATAGCCTGTAAATAATAACTAATAATAAAAAAATGTAACTGCAAAACGCTAAAAGGATCAAACAATATCAATAAAACAACTACCCAACTATAATAAATCCGAACATCAGGTTAAATTTAACTAGAAGCCATTCATGAAATACGCAATATATTTTCCTTGAACAAATTACATATTGATTTTAATGTTTGGGCTTAATAGGTTTAATTCTAAACGCCCATGTTAAATCGTAGAAAAGCAAGTGTGTAAATGTCGTAATTACGTCACATTTGTTTATAAACTCGCTTGGGGGTTTTGTTATTACAAATGTAAACTTAACCCCAATCAACCGCATGACTAACACTTTCTATGCACAAATGAATGCATTTAATTAAACAACGAACCAATTTTCACGAATTTCCGCAAACGTGACCAAACATTTTAGGGTCCCGTTTTAAACGATTGCCAATTAGCTTAGCAACTGCTTTTAAATTATGCAAATATGTTGTAAAATTTAACTATGAAATTGTCAACAGCATCTAAGTTTTAGCATTTAGCTAAGACAAGCACCGCGAGCTTTTGTTTAGTTTGCATCAAGAGCAAAAGCTTTCGCCTTGACTGGCCAATCGGACAGCCTGAGCAGCAACTGCTGAAGTTTTCGTATTATAAAGCAGTTTGATCCTAACTCAAGCTAGCCAAAGGTCAGGCGTCTCTGTCGCACTCTCCAGCAAAGCGAAAAGTGAAGGGATGCAATGAAAAATTCGCTAGGCAAATGTTAATTCCATTGGCCTTTATGTATTGTACAATTGCTTGAAGTGTATTCGTGTACGTATGTGTGCGCGTGTGTGTGTGTGTGCGCGTGAGTCGTTTTATGTTTAGCCCAAAACAAATTGTATTTACTCAACAGGTGAACGTTCGAGTATGCAGAAGAGAGTAAATTGGAGCTTTAAGAGTATCTCTGTTGTTTACGCTTACTTAATTTGCTGCTCACGTAGAGTCGTCGCCGTCGCCGCCGTCGCGACAGTGCGAGAGTTAGCTAGCGTATGCTGCAGGCGGGCGCTGGCAGAGCAAAGCAAATAACTGCAAGATAGAAAATCGAAACTAACTAACTGGCAGCAACAGCTCCAACCAGACTCGGTTTCAGCCAACGCCAGTCAGTCTGTGAGATAGCTCCGAGCATTCAAGTCTTGTGCGGCGCAATAAAACAGAAGGCAAAAAGTTAAAATACAAAAAAGAGTCAAACAGAAAACTTTGATAGCCGAATCCCGCTTTTGTTTGTGAAAGAAAACCTTTGAATAAGAAAACTTCCACGTGTGGATCGAAAGTGAAAAGAATACCTTAAATTCGTTGACATTCAAGGCAGGCATCAGTTGGTATCCCAATGCAGCAATTGCTGCTCAGGCGACAATAACATTTTGGCAGTTATAGGCCAAAGACAAAGAGCTATACAGCGAGAGGGGGAGGGAATCAGCGCCGATCTGTTGGGACACACACAAATAACTCAAAATCAACAATGAATCAAACACAAGTGAATAATTTCTTGAAATGCTTCCTGCAAATTGATGAGCCCGTTAGCCACTTAGCGGCGCATCACGATGATCACGACCACGATCACGTTCACGATCTCGGGCATGATCACGAACCAAGGCACGACGGTGATCACGACGACGAACACCATCATGATCAAGACGATTCCGGCTCTCTGCTAACGGCCAAGGTAACCGCCATGGTGGTGCTCTGCTGCGCCAGCGCACTCTGTGGCTCGATACCGTTCCTGCTGAACCGCTATTACCGCTGGACCGAGAACCAGACGAACGCCCGCTCCGCCACGGTGGTCAAGTGCCTGCTGTACTTTGGCGGCGGCGTGCTGCTGGCCACCACTTTTCTCCATCTGCTGCCCGAGGTACAGGAGGTGGTCGAGCAGCTGCAACATTGTCAGATCATTGGCGAGCTGAGCTTTCCGCTCGCCGAGCTGCTCATGTGCTGCGGCTTCTTTCTGATGTACTTCATTGAGGAGGCCATGCACTCGTACGTGCATAGGCATCACCGGGATGATGCTGGTGCCGCCTTCGAGCGCGGCCACAGCATACGGCATAGTCATTTGCTGAAGACGGCACCACCATTGCCAGCAACAAACGGAAACTGCTCGGAGCTTGCGGCAGCTGGCCACAATGCGACGCTCTCTGTGCAGGACCTGATGCATAACGATCTGGAGCAGCAAAAGTATGGTGCAGTGCATCATCATCAACACAACCACAGTCACAGCCACACCAACGGCCATGGTCATGGACATGGACATAGTCATCTGCCCATTGGTGACAGCTCAAGTGGTTCGGGCGATATGCTAGCCTCTTCGTTGCGAGGACTCTTCATTGTGTTGGCACTGTCGCTCCACGAGCTCTTTGAAGGCATGGCCATTGGCTTGGAGAGCTCCGCCAGCTCGGTATGGTTCATGTTTGGCGCCGTCTCGGCGCACAAGCTGGTGCTGGCCTTCTGCGTGGGCGTCGAGCTGATTGTGGCCCGCACCCGTCTCAGTCTGGCTGTGCTCTATGTGCTGACATTTGCGGTTGTCAGCCCCCTGGGCATTGGGTTGGGCATACTGATCAGTCATGGCCAGAATGGAGCCGGACCCAACCTGGTGTCGGCCATACTGCAGGGCTTCGCCTGCGGCACACTCATTTATGTGGTATTCTTCGAGATTTTATCAAAGAATCGCTCCGGACTACGAGCTTATCTGGCGCTCTTTGTTGGATTTCTGATTATGTTCGGATTGCAACAGCTCGGTGAGTAAACCATTGTGCGCATGTGTGTTAGCTTAGGCAAGCGATTGCGACAGCTCTATGTTATTCTTCAACCGGAATCGATTCGTACGAATTGGAACAGGTTCTTTACACAGCATTCGTGCTTTAATGGATGGATCGACAACCTTTTCTTTATCATTTTATTTTTCGCGTTTTTAACCTTGTAACACACCTTCCCCGTCTGCGGCCTGAGATGCAGGTGGTTTTGTGTACACCGCAAACAGGTTGAGAAAAACCCCGCAGTGAAATCATCTCTGCCTCTGGGCATCCCCAACGCGCCAAAAAGAACCGTCTATACTCTACAATGACAGTCAGTCAATATCTATACCAGTTATATCTATATCTTTGGATAATATAATAATAAGATATATATATAGAATTACACATATGATTAAATCGGGTTGCATATCAGCTAGACAACAACTTAACTTTAATGCACATTGGTCGCAACTTGTTTACCCGATTAACGTTATTTTTATTCTCCTTATTAACAAATGCAATTGTGTGTCTGTCGATTGCAGGTGCTAGTGGTGGTCATGGGCACAGTCACGGCAGCAGCTGTTCCTCCTCTGGGGAAGATCACTACGATCATCATGGAGAGACAGACTCCAGTACAGATCCCCACGCACATCACACCGAAGCTGAGCAGCTGGCGGCTGCCCACAAATACGAGGAAAAGCTTCAAGTTCTACGCCAAGTAACCCAAAAGCTGCTCGAGGCGCATCCCAAACACAACTGAGGCCCGCACCTGATACATATTTAGGTGGTTCTACAAATAGGACTCACGCATAAATACTTTTACTAACTGCTAAGCAGCAATTGTAAATAAATATTGTACTATATCTATTTTATTTATCTAGATAGTATTAAATCGAAAACAAAAAATATTAAAAATAATCTTATTCTATACTCTATGATTGTTAAATTTAATTACTTACTTGTATTTCCCTGCCTTACACGGTCCAAGTTCTTTGCTGATTTGATTTTGCGGTAAGTGTCATAAATGTGTTAAAAAAATTCAAAAAAGATCTTTAAAAATGATTTTGAGCCAGAGAAATGGGTGCATGGCATATCCAAATCGCTTTGTAGAGCTTTGAAAATGCTTTTGAGGCCAATCGGACGAAAATTAAAAGTTCGCACTTGCAACACGGCAACACGTAACTACCATTTTCCGCTGAGGAGTGATAGAATTTCCGAAGGGTGCGAAAAATGTCTGAAATGAATTTTTATTTATTTGTAATGAGCTTACACCAGAAGCTTCAAGCATTCAACCATTGACCCGCATATCATATTTTGCGAAAAGATTGAAACTCGTTTCAAATGAACTTTCCAAAAAATCTTTGAAAATAATTTGAAAGCGATCGGGTGGTAAAAAAACACTTTCTTTAAACCGATTTCCGCCAATTTAGCATAGTTGCGGGTGGAAATTCTAAAATCGAATAATATTTAAAACAGTTTAGTTATAAAAAGATCCAAGCAGATATGTTAGTCTGTTCTGAATTTAAACGAAACACTTAAACAGATATAATCATGAGAACAAGTGCTATTGCGATGCGATGTTTTTATACTCTTGGATATATTATTTTTTGTCATGAAATGTACAACGCATAGCAGGAGACATCTCCGACCACATTAAGTATATATATTCTAGATTATCAGCATTAACAGCCGAGTTGATATAGACCGCCAGTCCGCCTGTCTTTTTCGCTGCAAACTTGTCTCTGGCATGGATCCGTCATTCTGATGCAGGCAGTACATGTGTCGGAATCGGCCGGATCGGACCAGTACATAATTGCTGCCATGGGAACGATCGTTCAAAAAGTAGGTTCTGGTATGGGCTCAGCATTTACAGGCTTCACTATTCTCGCATGTCTACAAAGGGGAAATGTCTTCAAGGGTATTTATTTCATCTTTGGCATGCCCAAGAACTGCTAACTTTCTCGTTAGGCTATTTTTTTTTATCGAAAAAATCAAATCGAACAGAAAGACATATATAGATAAATTGACTTAGCCAGTCGTCCTGATCAAGAATATATATAAGAATGTATATTTATATATATATATATATATATATATATATATATATAATGGGGACGAGGAGGTTTACGTCAATCGGACATTTCGTGACATTATAATAACCTCCGCAAGGGTATAATTAGAAATGTACAGTAAACACTTAACACTTGACATTTTTTCAACAATACAAATTAAATTGATATTGATAATTAATTGTTGTTATGTCTTTTCAGCTATTTTTTTTAATCTCAACTAAGCAATCTTAAATGGGTTTTGGGCCAACTTAAGAAACGCAACGAATAACAAGCAATTATGTTGCAGAAGGGTGCATCCGGCTGTGTAATGCTCGTCATCTAATAAACTATATATAAAATAATAATAATATGGATCAATATTTAGATAAGATCATAAGTGGCATTAGCGAAAACTCTAAAACTGTTAGGTAACATGTTTTTGGAAACATCATTGGAGGAACTTATCAAATAACTACATTCCAATCATGGTCGATCTAGCTTTAAAGCTGGTTATCATTGTTCTAAGAAATATATATTATCGATATCAATAATAACAATTTTAACTTTGACGCTGATATACTTAAGTAATTCTTTCGAATGTTTCCTATATAAAAAGCATAAGCACTATTATGATAATATTTTATAAGAGAGTAGCATAAGGGTTTTCATGTATAAATGGATCCTTGTTGTATTTCAAATATTTTTAGTTACTTGATTTCCATCTTTTTTTTTGACGTGACCCGCAAGAGGTTTTGTATTATATCAGCATGTTTTTATATATTTCATATTCTGAATACAAAAACAATCCTCAATACGCAATGTCAAAAACTTAAAATTTTGCAAAATTGATTTAAATTAAGAAAACAGTGTTCGGTTCGGGTTGCGTTGTTCTTTAGTAGTTAAACAACTTCATGGCTTGATCCAAGGCATATAACATTAAAAAACCAGGTTCAAACAACTTCGGTTAAAAGCAGCTTAATATATATTGAAATCCATATGAAATGTTGTTACCAAGTGACCTTTGCTTTTTAGCGACGGTTGCTGTCTCGAGTACAAAAGAAAATTGAGGCATTGTATAAAAACTGACAAATTTGCAGTTGACTGTTTGCAGTTGTCTATTATCACCAAACTCACACAAAATATTTACTTGCTTGGGGGATCGCTCGATAAATAAGAGGATGAATAGAAAATTAAGAATTATTTACAACATTTTCAATGCGATTGTTTAAGGTAGCAGCATTGTGAGTCCTGACAATATTGGAGGGTATACGAGCTAGAAGAGACAAATTTTTGATATTTGCGAAGATGGGATTTTTATTTCGATGAGAATGTTTGGGAATTAAAATTCTGGTTAAAGTGCAGCTATGTGGGGACTGTCAGTGAGTTCATCGTTCTATTAAGTGAATATGTATTCAACAGCTGGCCAGTGTAGTTTTTGCTGGCTGTGTACGTGCCTGGCGCTCTGAGTCCCTCCGTTGCACAGGCCCCGGCCCAGGTGAGGCAATTCTGAAATTGTGAAATTTCAGCACGATATCTCGATTGAAGTGCGCAAATCAAAAGCAGCCCCGGCGTACAATAAATGCTCGTTGCTATTCCAAGATCAAGCGGTGGGCGGGCTGTGTGGGGAGGGAGCGGGCTTTTTGAGTGCGGTACAAGTATAGTGGGGCAAAGGCCTCGGATAGGCCCCCATCCACTGTTACTGGCCTAGCCAAATACCAGCCCCGTATTTGTCAGTCGCCTAGCAAACAATAAATAAATTTCAAGCTGATAACCCTGCTGCTTGCGCAAAATTTTAACACGATATCTCCCCATGTACTGAGCGGCTATCATTCTTTGCAGGCATGCGCAGGCCGCTCTCGCTCTCTCGACCTCTCTCTCCCTCTCTCTCTCTCTCTCGCTCTCTCTATCTCTCTCTCTCTCGCTTTGTTTTGGTAGAGATAAAATGGGAAGGCCCCGCCACCTCCTCCTTGTGCCGCCCATAGCTGCAGCGGAAATTAGCGCGTGGAAGTGTCAAGTGTGAATTGCCAAGTGGGTAACAATATTTGACAGCAGATGAAAACATCTCAGCAAGTTAATTAGCGCATTCGGTCGAGCTTATTTGCATCTGGGTCTGCTGGGGCTGTTCGTGGAAGCGGCGCCCGCTCCGGTCCCTTTGCCTTGCGCCCATGGAAGCTGGCTACGATTCAGCTCGCCTCGATGCACACACATTCTAATAGCTATCAGCTGAGTTGCTATGTTTGTTATCACTTATTATCACTTATCAGCTACAAGTTGTCAAGCATACGAAATACGAAATACTTTCGCATACATTGACCAAAGTGATCGCAATTTTCTGATGTGCGCTTTGATTGCCTCCGTGTGCGGCCCGACTTATGCATCCATCTATCTGCCAATATCGGTCAATATTTAATCTTTATAATTTCAGATGATAGCAACACTCGAGTTAAGCAATTTTAAATATTACCCGGATTTATGGGTGACCTGGTTAACACAGCCCGAACAACCAATTGTTTTAATTGCGTGTATCTCTTTGGGAACATATTATATAATTTCATCGTTTAGCCTACTTTCATTCGTCCCTATATTGTTTCAGAACTCTTGTTTACAACATTTCGACGCCACTCAGCTGACTATTCTGTCTCCATACTCTAGAACTTTGAATATAATATATCGGATTATATGAAAAGGCTTCGAATCAATTCTACAGGTTCAACAACTCCGATCTGAATGGCCTCAAGATCTACCTCTGTCAGATTGCACATACCTCAGCACATATCAAGTTTCTTTCAAGTCGTAGGCATCCGAAAAGGTTTTTATTTTGATTGTTTTACAAACAAAAGCAAAAATTTTGTTGTGCCTGAACTAAGGAACACTTACCTGATTTATTCGCAATATACATTTTATACCCTGAACACATGTGGTACAAGAGGTATAATGATTTTGTGCAAATGCAAATGTATGTACCAGGCAGAAGGAAGCACCTCCAACCACGTAAAGTATATATATGCTCGAATAGGTTGACCAACTGGGTGGATCTATCCGTGTCCCTATGTCCGTCCGACCATTTGTCCGTCCGTGTAAACATCTCGATCTCGTAAACATAAAATTTGAAACATATATTCTCATATTCCATATGCAGCACGAATTATCATTTTTTTTCGATAGCTCTTCCCATTTTCATAATATTGATAAAAATCGATTTTAAGATATGGTTTCTTAAGCATTACTCGAAAGTCGCTGTGTGTCTGATGTGTTATTATAAGTATGTTTGAATGAGGAAGCAAGAATGTTTGTTGAGGTAGTCGCGTGTCTCCAAGTCGGGCACTTTCGCCTAGAGCACTTGTAATTGTTATTTGGTATACCAACGGTATGCCACATAACTTTCGATGCTCTGCTGGTGAGCTTAGCTATATGTTGCATACTTTTCGGAGAAGCGTAAATGTAATTCTATATAAAAGCTGTACCTTTTACTACTAGGTTAGGTCGCAGGTTTTTTTAATTTTTCAACAGACCAATTCAATCTCTTTATTTGAAAATTGTTGTACTGATTGAATAACTGACTAACTGATTGACTGACTGAGTGATTGCTGATGAACACACAGCTCAAACCGTAAGAGCTATGAAGTTTAAATTTTCACTGTAGTTAGCTTATGTGCTGGAGCTGCACGCTAAGACGGGGTTTTCCACCCGCAAGTATGGAAAAGTCGCGAAAATCGTTTGAATCAGCCTTTTATACTTACCGTCCGTTTCACACTTTTCGCAGAATCCAAGCTTCCTCTGTGGAAAATGCGATTCAAAGATTTTTTTTTAACATTTTAAAGTTTTGTCCGGTTTCTTTAAACTTAATTTCAATACCCTACATATGAACTTAATGAACACTTGTTTTGGCGATTTTGGCAATTCCAATCGAAACTGAGGAAAACCTGCGGAAAATGATTGCATTAATGTTGTGAAAATTCATCTGATCTTATAATCCACCGCTTTTGGATGGCAAAGGTTTAAATTAACATAAGAATATTTTTCGTCCTTAAGATTAGGTGGAAACGTTGGAAACGTTCCAACTTTT
This sequence comes from Drosophila montana, assembly GCF_035044405.1. Lineage (NCBI taxonomy): Eukaryota > Metazoa > Arthropoda > Insecta > Diptera > Drosophilidae > Drosophila > Drosophila montana. The sequence goes on from NW_026996956.1 coordinate 157,276, forward strand.
GGATCCTTATTCGATGGACTTAAAAGTTATTTTCTTAAATATCTTTAAAAAAAAACATAACTTTTGACGTGAAGGTCAACACTGTAAAATTTGAAGCAAAAAACTTGAACCGGATAAGGCCGGGCAATAATAAGCGAGTTTATTATATTTAATTAATCAAAAATTGAGTTTATTTTTCATATCGAGAGTAAATTTATATTTAAAAATAATATCAATTGTAAACAAACCATTTTTAGTGATATATGGTTTCGGTCTCTCATGGAAAATAAAATATCTTGATTCCGGATTCAACAGTGTTCGGTTCAAAATCGACTTTCAACCATGATATAATACGAAAGCCGTTTAAAATTTTTAAGAAATAAGACCAATTTCAATTCGTTCTAAGATGATAGCTTTTACACTGAGTAGTCAATTCTCCAGAAGTACGTCATTAATTAACATTACGCTTACGTAGGCCTGCTAAGCCAGTTTTCGTGAATATTGGCGATAATTAAACCACTGTCGCATACTCTAATAATTATGTGTTTTCCCCACAAGTGCTAAATAAATGGGCTAATTAATATCGAGTATGTTTACGAAAATGACAGCTTACTAAAAAGCAAAGATAAATATTTTTATTTTCATAAAAGAAGCTGTGAATAAAAACCACAGATACTTTAATTTTAAACAGGGGTTTCTATGCATATATTTTTATTTTGTTAGAATAAGCTTGTTAAATGTTTGCCATAGCAGATACAATGTTTGTTCGTGGGCGTGTTGCCTGCTAAAAAGAAAATAAGTTGATTTAAATAGTGCAGCACAACGGAAAAAAATAGCCATTGTATTAGTATTTCCATTTTTAAAACAATAACAGCTAGTTATTTGCGTAGCGTTTTTAGCGATTTCCAATAAATACAAGTACTACAAATATGTATGTAAATATGATCTCTATGGTAACTTGATTTCTTTTTGCTAAGTGTACTCGTCTACTATATAATTTAATTGTAAAACCAATTGCGCTAAATAATTTATGTAGTGGGTAAATATGTTCACTCTCTTTCTAAATTTATGTACAAATTAAATCACTTAACAGCTAATTACAGTTTATTTATATTGCGGGTTGAAGCCAAAGAAGCAAAGAAGTTCAACATAAATGAAACTAAACGTAAGTTGAATACAAAAAACACAGTCTTATTTACGAAGAAAATATACCAGAACGCAGATCTATATCCGTCTATGGACATGAATCTTTCTATATCTACCATATGCAGACCAGAGCAGTGCACTGAACGGAGTAGCAAGCAAGGATATGTGCTCACTGGGTACTGGGTGAAGGGAATGCCGCTGCTTAGGCGGCAACAGCGGTCGCTGGCTGCTGGGGCAAGTATCTATGGGATTGCTGTTTCCAGGGGCGTCGCTTCAGATGCGAGTTCGAGTTAGTCCATCTGTGGTAGAAGTAGAAATGGTTGAAAATAAGTCACAAGCGCAATTCAGTTGGCAGGTTGCTTGCCTGTGATATTTGGAGAGCTTGCGTCGCTTGGCAGGTGGCACCACATCCATGTCCAGTCGGCTGCCTACAAAGCCAAAGTTGCCCACGCTGGCCGAGAGGGGGGCTGTCAAAAATAACGAATCACTGAATAATCTGATTATTGGAGAAGTATGCAACTAGCTGCTCACTTTGCTTGCGTTTGTTGTTGCGCTGCACGTGATTGACGGCGGTGGGCTGGAGGGCTGCTGTCATGCCCAATTGTGGCAGCTGTCTGCGTATGCTGCAGTTGCGTCCACGACAGCCCTTCAGGCGCTCCAGCGTGTCGTGCATGTGCGATCTCTCAGCGGGTGACAGGCTCGAGGCACGATTCTGCGTTTCAAACCGATCTAGGTACGCATAGAGAAAGCAACAAATTGTTAAAGTAATCGAGTTTCGGCGAATGAATAGCCATAAGGATAAACTGAGTATGGGTAAATGGGTCCTGAGGCCAATTAGTTGGGGTAGCGTGCAGTCGGATCAAGAATCACCTTACCTATAGTTAAATTATAGAAGGTTATCAGGCCCGTAGTAAATTCACAGTAGAGATAATCGTGCGTGGAATTAATGGTTCGAACGCAGGAGTAGGTGTTGTTGTTGGCATTCATGCAGAAGCAGAAGGGACTGTCGTTCCAGAAGGGTGCCGTGCGCCAGTGCTGACTGTCATGCGAGAAGCAGTTCATCTTCTCCGAGAGGCACTCCTTCTCGAGGCGAGCCTTTTTGATGCGCTTGCGCTCCTTTTTCCGTTGTCGCTCCTCCTTGAGTTTGCGCCGCGCCTCGCGCGCCATCTCCTTGGAGTCCGCATAGCTAGAAAGGAACGAAGGAGTGTAATTAGTTGACCAGGAGCTTGCAGCTTGGCTCATCCATTGCTTACCTCTCACCCACATCCGGCTCGCAGTAGCACTCTGCACGCGATGCATAGTGTGGGGTCTGGGACTGATCCAGGGAATCGTAGGCACCAGCGCCACTATATACATTGGGCAGCAGGACAGAGCGAGGCGTGCTGGCGATCTCACTGAAGTAGCTCATATTAAACTCGGGACCGGCGCCCTCCTGAGCTGCTACTGGATCATTGCGTCGTCGTCCCTCGCCACGCCTACCGGGCGCCGCCGCCTGCTGCTTGTTCTCTCGCATCTGCTTCTTCATGTCCTTCAGTGTGCTGATCTTGTCCTTCAGCAGCTTAATAAGCATATCAATTTGATTGCGAGAGGTGCGCCAAGTCTTCTCATCGTCGTAGATGACATCCGAGCAGTTAACTTTGTCCGTGCTCTCCTCTACAAAGCAGCGGGTACCGCCCTTTTGAAATTTATTGCCACGCCCCAAAAAGCTACTGCTCCGATTGTGCAGCTCGTGCTCATTAAACTTGTGTTCCAGCGTTTCCAGGGTGTTCTGGATTTGCTGTATGACCAGAGCAATTGCATCGTTGGAGGTGTTGGTAGCTACGTTCTGTACACTAGACGCTTCTCGTTTGCTTCGGCACCCGTGCTTTACGAGCAGATCGATCGACTGATCTAAGTCGAGCAGCTCCTCCATTTCGTAGGGCAATTCTGTGTGGAAGAGCTCCTCTGCCACTTGTCGCTTGTGACGTCGCTTACCAAGATGTTGATGGTGCTGGTGATGGTGCATGTGGGTGCGCTTGTGCAGGCGGTGCGAGTGCAGGGATGTCGTCGGGGCTCGAATCTTGGTATAGACCAATCCACTCGAGGTGAAGCAGGCACAGTTGCGTTGGTATTGCTTGCGTGGCATCGTTGCCAGCTGGTGTTCCAGTTGCAGCTGATGAGAGACGGATGGTTTAGTACTTGGATCTGAACACTTCCGATTGGGGATACTCACGTGAAACTTGCACTTGTGCTTGCGCCAGCGTCCCTCCTCATTAACGCACTTCCACTTCTGCCCTGGCAGGCAGTTCTTCAATAGCGCCGGATCTGAGCACTCCGAATTCAATCGCATCATTTTTGTGATATAGGGTGCTAATGGAAGATTGTTGTCCTGCTGCAGCAGCAGCTCTTGTTCATCTAGCTCATCATCTTCATCTTCTTCCGCAGCAACATCTACTAGTTCCTCATCGTCCACTGCAGGTGCTGAGCTGTCCATGGCATCATCTCCATCCTCGTCTTCAGCGTCGGTGTCGCCGTCTTCTTCAAATTCCTCCTGTTCCGATGTAGTTGCCATGGAGCTCAACATCGTAGCTACCGTGCTGCTGCTGCTGCTGTTGTCGATGCCGATCAGATCCTCCAGCAACGTGCTATTGACTAGCTTCATGCTGCGTCGCTCCGCCAGCAAGCGTGCTCGAGATTCGGCAATCTGCTCCGCCGTTTCTCGACGACCTGAACTCTCGATAAGGAAGCTGTCCGGCCAGGTGTCACGCACGATACGATTTCGACTGAGCAGCAGCGGTAGAATACTGCGTCCATCCATGTGCGGTGGGGTCGGCACGCCGCCCATGTCCAAGAATGTGGGCGCCAGATCTACATTCAGCACGATCTCGTTGACGCTGCAGAGTGGGAACAAGAGCAAGAATTAGTTAATGTTTGACTCAAATAATTGGAACTTCAGTTGATAACTTACACCTTAGAGGCCTGTATTCCAGGACCACGTATGAGGAAGGGCACACGCACATCGAACTCGAAGGGAAAACTCTTGCCTTTGATCAAGCCGAATTGGCCCAGATGATATCCGTGATCCGAGGTATACACAATGTAGGTATTGTCTAGCTCACCCAGAGCCTTCAGTTCATTGTAGACACGTTCCACAGCCACATCGACGCTTTGGAGTGTCTGGAGGCGCTTGGTCATAAGGACATTGGTGAAGCGCTTGTGCACCGGCTGCATAGGCTCAGTAACCCTGAGGATCCATTGTTTGTCGGGATTGGGCGCATGGTCATAGCTGGGCGTGCTGAAGCATGAATGAGGATTAGTATACGGTGCTCTGAATCAAGCTGTACGGAACTCACTGATGCGTAGTCACATTGTAGAAGAGATGACTGTACTGCGGCGCAGAGTCCTCGGGTCCGTGTGGCGCCGGGAAGCTCATGGTGAGCAGTACGGGCTTTCTTTGGTTTTGCTGCTTGGAGGAGCGAAGGAAGGCGATCGAGTCGTTGGCTATCAAATCGGGATAGTAGTCCTTGGCATAGTCGAAGCCATGTTTGATCTTCTGCCCATTCAGATTGATGCTGTAGTTGTAGTACTTGGAGTTCATGATCAGTCCACCCCATTCGCGCCACCCAGGCGGTATATACGAGCCATTGTACTTGTTCAGATACTTGCCAAAGTATCCGGTCCGATAGCCCGCATTCGACAGATACGTGGCATAGGAGCGCGTCTCGTGCGTCGCCTGCCACTGCGGACTGGAGCAGTTGTCGTTGTTCGTGAACACCATATGGTTGTGCACATACATGCCCGTTAGTAGCGAAGACCGTGCCGGGCAGCACATAGGGGTGGTCGTGTACGCGTGACGAAACTCGGCGCCGCCATCTCGCAACAGCCGCAAAGTGCGTGGCATAAAGTTGAGCGAGCCCAGTTCAACGTCCTGATCGTCGGTCAGTATGAGGATTATATTCGGGCGTCGCTCGCGAGCCGCATTCGAGTCGCGAGAGAAGCGCTTATATGATGACCCACTGCTCGAGTGGCTGCGATGCTGCTGCTTTGGGTGCAGCTCACCCGCTTGCTGCTGCTGCTGCTGTTGCTCCTTGCCCTCTGCTGAGCCCAGCAGCAAGTTTACCCCAAATATAAAGAGCACCAGGCAGCCAATGGCCAGTTGGGTCCTGAATTGCTGCATCTTTTACTATAGGATATTGTTGCAGCTACGCTTGGGTAAAATGATGTAGAGGATTCGGTTTAAGTCAGTTGCCACATTGTGAAAGGAGCGCAAAACGCATGAAATATTATCCTGAAAGCAGATTTTAAAAGTACTTTAGCATCATTAGAAAACTCTAAGGTAATGATAATAAATAATTAAATAGGTTAAAGACTTCGCAACTGCCTATAGCTAAATCTCTATATATAAAACTGTTTGTCCTGACTGACTGCCTGACTGACTGATTGGTGATCAGCGCACAGCCCAAACCGTAAGAGCTAGGAAGCTGAAATTTTCACTGTAGCTACCTTATGTGATGTAGGTGCACGTTAAGACCGGGTTTCGGGAAATTCCACCCGCAAGTGTGGTAAAATCGCGAAAAACGTTTGTATGTAACTTTTTTGTTTACCATCCGATCGGCCTCAAACTTATTTTCAAAGATCTTTGTTCAAATTCATTTGAGGGGTGTTTCACACTTTTAGGAGGTCAAAGATTTTGTGGGTGACGTTTCGCGCTCAAATTCATTTACAGAGATCTATAAGAAAAATCATTTGATGCGTGTTTCACACTTTTCGCAGAATTCAAACTTCTTCGGGGGGAATGCGATTTAAAGATTTTTTGAGCGAAATTCCACTCGCAACAGTGGTAAATTGGCGGAAAACGTTTGTATGAAAGTTATATGTTTACCGTCCGATCAGTTTCAAAATCATTTCAAATTTTTTTGAGAACATTGATTTTATAACATAAGTGCCACGGGCAAGGCCGGGTTATACCCGCTAGTACATATATAAAAAGCTGTTACTAAATTAAATATATCAGTAGAACAAACACGTTGAGAACCACCTTTATTCTTAATCAGTATCAACAGCCGAGTCGATATAGCCATGTCCGTCTGTACGTCTTTTTATTTCACTGTCATTATATCATATAGCTTCCATAGGAACGATCGGTCGAAAAGAAGGTTCTTGTAAGCACAACTTTTTGGTTTACCAAGATTTCTGGACCAAAGTCGGCATTTATAAGTTTTACTATGCTCCCTACATATATACAAAATCTTATTTACATCCGATTACTATATCTTATAGCTTCAATAGGAACGATAAGTAGAAAATTAAGTTGTATAAAAACCTTTTTGTTTTTCAAGATATCTTAACCATACCCGGCATTAACTATTTTTCCTGTGCTTCTTAGATACGGGCAAAGCACAATGCACATTATGAAAAGGTTTGGCCTGCAAGGGTATTAAATCTCGGCGTGCCGAAAATAGCCCTTCTTTCTCGTTATTATAACAATTAAATGTTTTACTTGTATTTATTTGAAAATGGTATTTTTTTATTTTCAGCAAAAGAATTCGACTTAAAAATTTTGATAATCCTCAAAAATTTAAAAGCTAAGTTTTAAGCACAGGGCCAATTTTTTTTTTCTTTTCGCATTTCTTATTTGGGTTAAGATCTCTGCGCTCTAAATCATCTTTCTGGTTAATCAAGGGTCGCCAAAGAGCAGCTGCTGCGCTTTTTGCAGCTGCTGCCCGAAATTTTATGCACCGATTGACCTTCCGCACGGACGGCGGCTCGACTCGAGAGCTCTTGTCACCAAATATTTGCAAGGATTTCTGTTTTTAAAGTCGGGCGAATGAAAGACCAAAACACACCACAAATCGGAGCAATGAACATTGCAGCAAGACTTATCAGGAAATGCCGTAGCTGTCATCGCCGTCCTCGTTCTTGTAGTTGTTGTTGTTGCTGTTCCTTTAAGTGCGCCGGTGTCCTTGCTGAAATTTATGTGCCACTTGCCTGTTAAGTGAAAACTGCTTTTACTGCTGTTTCGTTTTCTCACTCATTCTCTTTCTCTTTCTTGTAATTCCAAGTGAATTTCTAATGCAGTTTGTGCCCGCTTGGCAATATACTTTTGAGTAGGGGCTGTTGGGTTAGGGTTAGAATTAGGGTAAGGGTTACGTTTGGGGTCTGCCTTAAGTGTGATTTATGCAGTGCATTCTGCTGTAAAGAGCTTTTTCCATTGTAATTGCAATTGAGGGAGTTGGCTTCTAAAGAGGTGCGCTTTTATTAGCCCTGATCCCACGAATGTTGCCACAAGCTTATTAGCTATTTTAGTTTTAAAGCCAAATAGTTTAAGATCCCATGCACTTTTGGGAAAAGCTTTTAAAGTATACCTAATCATATTCTACAAACATCTATGCTTTTCGTGATATCTGTGTGTGTGAACGAAGTGGTTTTTGGCCTTGATAATAACTAAGTTAACGTTCCCATTCTTTGCCAACAGTTAACTATTCAATAGCTCTGCCCTTCACTTGAAAAGAGAACGCAAGTCCCACTTATGATTTCTCTTTCTGACGCTCTCTTACGATTCTCTTCTAACAAAAACTCTTAGCACAGCTCTTTATATTTAAATATTTAAGAGTTATATCATTTGCGTTGTTTTATTATGTGCTCATGTTTGGCGAATTTCCTCTTGTACTCAAAACGTAAAATTCTTAGAGATGCTCTTGTTGTAGACTATACATGTCGCAAAATGTAAGAATTCTTTAGTCGATTGATGAAAAATCTATACATGTACTAGCGGGTTCTTCCCAGCGTTACCCGGGCCTAGTTTCCTGCTTCAAATTAGAGACGTCACTTTTCCTCACGTTTCCCGTTAGTGGAAAATTGAAATCTATCCATAATACCTTCACCCGTCTTAAATTATTGTGTACATAGATATTTAAAAATGAGTTTGAAGTTCATCAAATTAAGAATCAACAGTTGTAATCAACGTGAAGGGGTTGATTTTGCGAAGAGTGTCAAACACGTCTTACTCTTAAATTAATTTTTCCAAAGTTTTTCGCGCCCAGATTTGATCCCGCAAAAATTACCTGAGAAAATTGTTGTTCACAAAACATTCAAAGTGATAGAAAATATTCCATTAATATTGTTAAATCTTAATTATTTTACATATTTCTGTTGTTTGTTAAATTATTATTGTTTTCTCTATGTGAATAATATTAAATTAATTAGGCAAAGGAATAAATTGACAATTGCAGCTGAAATTGAACCGGCGACCTGCCGGTTAGTCCGACGTTCAGACACCTAAGCCATAATGGCTCATGACGTCACGAATGCAAAGCAATGTTTTTCATTTAAACTTTCAGCTATTTGCGGGTCGAATTTCCCAATGCGCCGTCTAAAAGCTCTGCCTCGACACAAAAGGAAGCTCCTACGGCTTGGACTATGAGTGATCACTGTTCAGGCAACATATATATATAAGGTGATTCAGAACTAAACTGTACTCTTCTTTTCTCTATATTTACTTGCTTCCAAAAGCCACTTGCTAATGGATGCCAAATCATACGAATCGTTGGACTAGAGTTCACTTGAACTGCGCACTGGAAAGTAAAAAGAAATTGCTGTTATTTTTGCTTTGAACTATGCGCCCATTTATGTTAAAATGCGAAAGCAAACAGAAGAAGCGGCAGACACAGGTTGCCAGAAAAATAGCTGGCAAAAATGGAGATCGAAGGCGCCTCAATAACCCACTTGACGGGGGTACGAAATAAAACACATGCCAAATACATGTGTATGTGTACGTATTTGAACATGTGTACGAATGTATGTATTTATTTGTAGATGTGTACGTAGTTCGTTAGTTAGCAGCACATGCAATATTTTGCCTGGCCTTTATTTATTTTTGCCCAATTATGCTGCATTTCTCGATCGAGTGGTAGGAAATTGCAAGCAATTGTAGCTCTAAAGAAAGCCAAACAGCTGAAGTGGCTTTTAGGCAAGCAGCTGGGAGCTGCCCAACTCGGTCTCGCTCTTGGTGTCTGGGTGTCGTTGTCGTGGTCGACATCGGCGTCCGCATCTTCTTCTTTGACTCCCGACATCGACTTCCTTATTCCCCAAGGTTGCTTAATATGCAACAGCGGCGAGAACAAGAACAAGTTTTGCCTGGCTGCTGCCCAGCATGACCCAAGTCTATGGCCCTAAAAGGGAAACGTGTTTCTGACCAGACCAAAAAGGAGCCACACAAATTCAAAGCTCTGCAAGAGCTGCTCTTTTTCTGCGGCATCTCACAGCCGGCTGCTGTCTTTGACAGGCGTCACGCATGCGCAAACTTTTCAGCCGGCGATCTGCACCCTGCAACTTCTGGAATCTGGACCTGGGTCTGGGTCTGTGTCTGCGTCTGCACCCGGACCACAGTGAACATGTTAGCCGGCTAGCAACAGCAACAAAGTCGTTCTCCATGCCAGAGCCAAATGCCGCATGAAATAAAAAGCCTACACGATTCTCTGATTCATTCATGAATTTCACGATATTTATTTGTTTTATGTCCTTTTCTTGTCTTGGCTTTTCACTCAGTTCTTTCAGACTCCAGACTCCTCCAGCTCTACCTTACCATTGTCTGTATTTTTTTTCGTTCAATTCCTTTTCTAAAAACGCCCGGTCGGTGCTTTAGAGCCATGCCTGTTGCTAACCGCTCGTAAAATTTTATTACAACATTTTTAGGGTAGTAGCTTTGTGCATTTTATATATTTCGTAGGGCCCTTTTGGAAAGGCCTTGGCATTGTAAGTATTTCTGTTGGAATCAGACATCAAATGAAACTTAACAAGAAAAGATTTTATGTGTATTGTCGCCATCTTTTCAGATTCTCCTAATCAAAATCTATCTTTCTAAAAAACATTTATAAACAAAGTTAGCCTTTGCATTATTCTCTCATTCACTTTAACTTCTTATCTAAATGGTTCGCATCACTTTGGTTTTAAGTTTCAACAGAATACTAAATTCCATACCTGGCCAGCCTAACTCCTTGCTTTTGACGCTTAAATTAAACAAATAACATATAATAATAAAAAGTAGCACACCTTAGAAGATCAATTGTATTCTTAGTAGATCAGAATATGATATTTGAAAATAAAAAAGAAGTCCATGTTATGCCAATATTCATTATTCACTCCTGAGAATATGTTGATGATTCAGCAGGCGTGACTCGGACACCTAACCTATAAATTATTATATCTTGAACCTATTAATAATGAGTAAGAAGAACATGATGTTTTTAGCAAAAGGTGTATCCCTGTGTATCAACTGAAGGAATCATCTCCGACCTATAGAGCATATAGTATACATATAATAAGAAAAGATGACGATACTTTCGTTTACTGTTTACTTTCAACGGAGGATTTACAGTAGATGGTGGTATCTATCTTAGCAGTTCAAGTGCGTCAGTAAAACTCCAACTCTAAGTCTGGCCTTAACTCTTAGCAAAACTCGGCTGTGATCATTTAGATCTTTCTCTCTTTTGATAATGGGAGTATTTCGGATATATTCCAAAAGCCTGAATTTGAATAAAGATTGTGTCGGACGTTTATGTCTAATGGTCTGATTTTTATGTTTATAAGTAATATATAAGAGTATCTATAAGTATGGCAGATACTGTGGGTGTGGGTGGTGCCCATGTGCCGAGCTGAGTCAATCTATTATTGCGTCGATCACGGGAACAATCGCTAAATTCTGAAACTAGAATACATTTTTCGAATAGCATTGATCAATATATTTTTAATTATTTGAGACATAACAATTCCTATTTATCCTCTGAAAGCTTTATACGTATAGAAGATCGATTGATTGTATTAGCAGCTCAACACCGCATTTACTAATCCGTCTTACTTGTTTTGATTAGCAGATGCTAAGGCGGTTTGTATTTAAAACTTAACCTGTATTGTTGGATTAGATGAGATTACTAAAAAGTACTTCGACAAGACGGAGCGTTCCTGTGACAAATTTAACAAATACATATCGGATAATGCGATCAACTGGTTGCACAGCAGAAACTGACAGTGTCCAGTGAACAAGTCAAAACAGGCAGAGTACAAGTACAACAACAACTAAAAGTGCAGCAGCAGCCAAGCCGACATTCAATTAAAAGCAAATAAATACATATTTCAATTAGCGCGCAGTCCAAGCCAATTGAGTCTAGAAGCATTCTGGACACGCAACGCTGACCCGGTGCAGTGCAGCAGTTGCTCCGCCCTGGGCTGGGCTTAGCGCAGATTTATGAATATGCAAATAAATGGCGGTTGACTTCTTGACGCCGCTAATCCGACAGCCAGGCGACAGTCGGTATTCAATGATAAATTTTGCTTATCAGCGACGCCGTTGTGCGCTCCCCTGAAGCAGGCCCCAGCCGCAGTAGGATTGGCCTCATCGTTCATTAGCGCAAATGTCAACGACTCGCATGTGCAAATAGTTGTCCAAGAGTGGGCAACGTGCATCCGTCTTGTGAGCATGGACTGGGGCAATCTTTGCCACAGCTGACAGACTCGCTATTGCGCAGTCAAACAGTCTGCAAATTTGGAGCAAGTTGCGTGGGCAGTCGCTCCTCCAGGTCCGTCCATTTCAGCGCTTAATTAGGCAATTAAGAAGGCTGGCCAGTTAAGGACCGACTTAACAAGTGACGGAATCTCGGTGCCAAGTCAATTTAACGCTTAACTAACTATTTAAAAACTAATTCATGCGCTGCCAAGGAGGAAAGACATAAATGGGAGGCAATCTTCGGTACGTCGAAAATTAAATACCCTTGATACATATTATACGCAATATTATATCCGACCAATTCTTTCCAATATAACATAGAGCTCCGGTTTGATACGGATTCGCAGATATGAATAGTTGGTCAACATATCTTGAAAAACAGAAAAGCTTGCCACACATAAACTTCATTTTCTGCCGATTCTTCCTGCATGTATCCAATAGTAATCCAAATGTAGGAAGCATGGTGATAATTCAGTCAAGACATCTTGACAATGCGATAGTTTCAAAGCCGAGTGATTAGTTTGCATAAAATGAATTTGACTATGTCAATCAAGACTATATATGTATATATACTTTGCTTGCAAACGTCTCCTTCTATGCGTTACATATTTCGTGACAACATTATAATACCCTCTACAAGGGTACCAAAACTCGATTGCCACGAGGGAGGAGTGGGCTGTCGGACACGCCCACATAGACAGTCAGCCAACATCTTCCACTTCTGGCATCGATTTATGCCAGCCCACAGCATTCATAAGAACAAGACGTAAACCACCTGGCTACATGTGGTAAATGTCAACTTAACGTGGCCCGAGTCGTGAAGTGGGGGAGGAAGTAGAGTGGCGGAGATGAACAGAAAACTTTAGACACGCATTAGAGCCAAAAAGGTCCGATTCATAAGACAGTTACCAGCTTGTGGCTGCGAATATTTAAGTTGAGTCAGTCGTTATGAAAGATTTTTTTTTTACATGATTGGTGTTTCAAATGTTTAAGTCAAATTATGACCAATTTAATTATTTCAAAAATCTCATTTTAGTACGGTTCCCGCATCAACAAATTTATGGGGCTAAGGCGGATAACTAATATTTCTCCTTTTTCCCAAAGTAAGGAGTTAACGTTTTTTTTTAATGGCTGTCGTTGCAATTGAAGCGAAAAATAGAACGAACTAGAACGATATATGTAGAAGAGATTGCATGCTAGATGTACAATAAATTAAAATAAAAAACCAAGTGTAGGAAGAGAGAAGCATTATTAAGCATAAAAAGAGTACGCGTACTTTATTCTTTTAAATTAAATAAACTTGCTTATACCCTTTTAGTCAATTTGAATGATTAAGGGGTATTAAATCAAAACAAATGAAAAATCGATTTTATACATGTTAGTAACTTGTATATAGTAAGTGCAAACCCGAAAATGAAACACAAAACCTGCTCAATGTGAATGACATTGGCGCACGTTCGGATTGTCAGACAAGTGTCAGACGGCAAACTAAACACCAAACAAATGTCAAATGCGCCTCCGTTTACTTTTTGTGTTCAAGTGTGTGTGCGTGTGCGTGTGTGGTGTTTGTGTGTGGGGGCAACGCGGCTGCGAAATTAATTTGTTAACAAAAATAAAACATAAATATAAATTGAATGTATGTATGTACATTTGAATAGATGCCGCCGCTAGGGACTCAATAATAAATTTCAATGGCTACAAATTGTTTGGAATGCGCACAAATAAATCTTTTTCGCAACCAGATATCAACAACTTTAACTTTTCTAGTGAATGCTGGTAGCTGTGAGATACCCTACTCATTATACCAAGACGCCAAGAAGCCCAACTATTGAAAGGGTTTTAAAATAAAATACTTATAATTAAACCTTAACTATATTAATATATATGTATATAGAAAATGTATATATATTTTTTTTATATGTATATACCTCAGTTATAGAAACCTCTCAGTCTGAAGACTGAAGAGCCACCAAGGTATTCACAAAAAAAAAATAATATTTCTGATTTTACAATTCGTTAAGCAAAAGAACCGAACTTTTCAAAATAATTTACTACGTAGGCAGCTTTTTATTACACGCTTTTCTCATATTTACATATACTTTATCAGCATTGCTTACAGTTGCCATTTTGCAAAACTTGAAATAAATTCAAAGATATATATATATATATATACACATAGGTGCATGGTATTTATGTACATAATTATTGGGAATCAGGTATTGAACAATTTCAGCCATTAGAAGTCGTTGGCTTGAATGTTTTTAAAATAATATGCAAGTCAACCTGAGCAAAAGGTCAAATGGCAACGGCACCAGCTGCAGCAAGAACCTATTTGTTGTTGTGGCTGGTTCCGTATAGCCACAGTGATACCAATTGCAATGCTGACTAATTTTATATAGAGTCATGAAACCATTTTCCATGTCCAATTGCCACAACACAATTGGCCAATTACAGGCAAACATTTATACATAAATAATAGCAGCAGACTAGGACAAGCCCTACTCCAGCTGTGTTTTTTGTTGCTGCGGTGATATAAACAAATCAAATCAAATTGTGACCCACTTAAAAGCTTTGACAATTTTCTGCTACAGCGAACTAACAAACAGACAAACAGTGACAGCGCAAAGTCATGTTACATTTGCCGACAAAAAAAAAAACCAACAAAACATTTGGCAAACGTTTGCAACAACCTCCCAACAGGAAACTAAGTTAAACTGCGGTTTTTGCTGCACAGTTTGTCAATTTAAATTCAAAAAGAACTTTCGCCAAGCTGACTGACATTTGCATATTGGTATGTTAAGTTTTCTCGAAACTTGGACATGTGACAAATATGTGCGGATTTAGACTGGTCTATTCCAAAAGAGACTGAATTCAAGAATATACTTGCCGACAACCTGATCTAATGGAAGGCAAAAGAGTGCCGATCAAAAAGACACAAATATAACATCCGATTGTTATGTTGATTAATTAATACAGGGTATTTTGCGAACATTGCACACTGTTTGAAGCTAGTGCAAAATATTACGACTCCACAATTAGGACACTAAAAACTAAAACAGAATAATAGGACACTAAAAGTAAAACAAAACTCCAAGCACAACATTTCCAGCAACTCTGAGCTAAGCGAATCGAGCAACCGTTTGCACTTGTTAGGAACGCCTCAAGGTCTGGCCAGAAAAATCAAATGAAATGCCGAAACACACCATTCAAATCCAAATTGAAATGTGCGGTCTGCGTGCTGGGGGAGAGCGAAAGTAGCTGGGAGCGGAGACAGAGACGGAGGCGGAGAGGAGACGCAACCAAAATAGAAATTCTAGTGCAAATGTTAAAAATTCTCGTGACATATCACAGGAATGTTGTCTCGCTGTGTCCATTGTTGTTGCCGCTGCAAATAGTCGCAGCAGCGAGAATACTTCCAGACAGACACCGCACGGACCAGGCCGCACCAGCCCCGGCCCAAATATTGTGCTGATGGGACCGAAAACTAAAAATTCAACGACTATTGAAAAGTAGCTTACCTTGGACTAAATGCTGTGGTCAACAACTAAGCAGAGCTGCTGCTTTGTGGGCTGGCTATAAATCATAGCTGGACGGTGGGCGTGGTGTCGGGTTTTCTAAAGAATTTCGACTGCTACTGCGATCGGCTTTCAAGAATGTGAATCACTGGCAAAAGATAAAGCTGCTCCTCCATTGCGAAGACGTCGACGCCGACGCCGACGCCGACGCCAACATCGACGAAGACGACGACAACAAAACTTTGCGTAAGCTTGAGAATGCCGATGGCCGTCGGAGCTCAGCTTTCAGTACGGGGCGTCAAACGGAAGCCGCATTAGTTACACAAAAAACAGGAGAGAAGACCGATCCAAAAAGCGATCATATAAAATATATGTATCAGGTTATTCAACCACTTGTCTGAGTGAGGGACACGAGCCGCAATTCAGACAAAATTGTAGACAGAGCATTGGGTTTCGGCTGGCTTTTAACTCAATTTTTTTCGTAAACCTATCCCACATATGGAGTGGAGACTAAATAAGTACTAAGTAGTTTTCGTTTTACTTATATTGAATTTTATTTATAAAGTTGTCCAACCTGACAATTAGTTTATGTTGATGATCATAAGCAATTAGCAATAATATTTGAAACATTTTATTTTAAAATGTTTTATCATTCAAATCAACAAATAACAAAACAAAACAATAGATATGTAATATCTTAAATTCGATTTTTCTTTGTGAATAATGACAAATGAAAAACCCAATTAATATAAAAATTGACATTTTTCTGATGGAGCCGCCCTCCCGTTTGTTAGCGCGACGATTGCACCCCAAAAGGAAACTGCAGTAAAAATGTCTTCTTTGAAGCCCTGAAAGTTTCGGTTTATTTATTCATTCGATCAGTCATTCGCTCTGTCCGGCAGGACAAACTCTTTTATATAGATAGATATACACAATTATAGTGGTTTTTACCCAGCTTTGGCCGTGCCAAGTTTCTTGCTTTAAATTTAAGACAGCGATTTTCCACGCACTTCCGCTAAATAATCCTTTACTACCTTAAAATCGATGTTCATAATTTTTATAAAATCGATGTGATATAACCTTTAAAACTTAATTAAATTTATAATTAATATAAATGTTTCTAAAATAAAGGAAAATATTTTTAAAACATGTGATTTAAGTTTGATTTAGAAGATCCTGCTTCTCAAGACATACCCATACTTTGTTTATTTTTTTATTTTCTAGTAAACTGAACTTGACAAAGTTCAAAGTTTATTTGCCCATATATTTACAAATGCCTGCCAGCGAACATTTGGTCTTCGCAAGCAGATTTTGAAACGTTGCCAAAAAGGTAGCATGCATTTTCCTATACTGTCAGCTACGTTTCGCTGCAAGCGTTGAAAAGCATTAAACATGCTTTATAGTTTTTATTTATTTTTGCGCTAGCATCATTAAATATACAATTTACAATTTAATGCGCCTAACTTAATGTGCCTTACGAATTTCGTTTTTCTATTTTTTCTCTCAAATTTCTTGTTTTCCTTTTTGTTTGTGCTCAAATACAGCTAAAAATTTTCAACTTGAAAAAGTTTGTTTGATGTCCATGTAATATTAAAGCGATGCAGCAGACCCAGTTACATTTTGGTGCAGCTAAGTGGAGGGGCACAATTTGGGTTTGAAAGTGTTGCAGCTGCAAAAAGTTTTCCAACTGCACCAAAATATTTAAAGACGTGCAACTGTCAAAGCAATTTTCATGGCTGCCTGTCATACAAACAAAATTTGAAACAAAAGTTGTGCACATAAATAAAGCAAATGTGCATTTTCGTTATTTATGTGGAATATAAGAAATATTGTGTATGAGAAATGTGAATTCTATTTATAGAGTGGCGCGCAAGTGTTTTTCATACGTAATTATGTTTATTGCTAAGCTCTAACAAAAGACAATAAATAATATATTATAAATGTTAATGTAAATTTTTTTTTGTTTCACAGTATGTATGCATATCTACATGGACTTTGCAAATTATTTGCTGTGCTTTTGTCCACTACAATTTGATGCGTAGTTTGCTCATAGTCCCTCACCGGCCGAAATAGCTCAGTTGGGAGAGCGTTAGACTGAAGATCTAAAGGTCCCCGGTTCAATCCCGGGTTTCGGCAAAATACTTTTTAATACAATTATTAAATTTCATTAAATAAAAGTATTAGATTCTTATGTTTTAAGCAACAGAAAGTTATATGCTTTTCAATTTGCACATCCTCCGGCTCAAAGGGTTTCCGTGGTGTAGTGGTTATCACATCCGCCTAACACGCGGACGTCCCCCGGTTCAATCCCGGGCGGATAATCGAAAATCTTCCACCTAAGTATTTTATTTTTTTTTTCGGCCCATGAGTATAAATTAATTGTAGTTAATAGCCTTAATTGGTAATTATTTCTTTTGTCGATGCAAGCTTCTGCGCGACCTCGCACTGTCCAGACAGGTCATTAACATATCAAGAAATTTTATTCTCTCTTCTTCGGTATATTATGAGCAACCACAAGATCCTCTGAACGAAACTGTCTGGAGCTGTTCAATTCTTGGGGCAGTGTTGGGGAATCTGACGTTTTGCGGTCTGCGCTTTATTTGGGTTGTACGAAAATAAATAATGAGCAATAGTCAAGCGTCAAGCGCCAAGCGCCAATGTTTTCTATCTGTCTGGTTGTCTGTCAAGCATATAAGAACGACAACGTTTTAATATGCTTTTATTAGCCAAGGCATTGGGAGGGATCCGCATCGGTCGTCGCCGTTCGGTCGGGGTAATTAGACTCCATTAGTGGCACTGGCAGACACTTCCTTGAAGCATTTGCTAGCACACACAAACACAAGCACACACACAGAGACGCATGTGCACAGAAATTGATGCAAAGTGCTCAGCTGTCTCCAGCTAGCTGTATTAGTATATATATCTTTGTATCTGTATCTGAATGTGAGTTATGGGCCCCATGTGCTAATGTTGATATGGGCTCATATGTGTGTGCTGGTGGCACTTGATGCGGCGCTCATAATTTTTGAGCCATTAGACAGCTTGGTGCATAAACTCATTAAAATGTACTTGAATGTCTCAAAATATGAGACGACGCGTTGCGAAGATGGAGGATGGAAGCGATGGCCATTTGGCGTCGCATTTGCTTAATTTGTCGAGCAGTGACAAATGACAAGGAGCAGCAAAGAGTCAGCACTCCCAGTCGTAACCTCCCTAAGCCCCAGACACATAGAGACATGTGCGCAATTTGACAGTTTGATGCGCAACAAGATGGATCGGCTTACAGCGACGATGGAGTCTGAATTGGAATTGAAGTAGGAGCTGGAGCTGGAGAGCTGCCGCCAGTTCTAGTGCACACATTACACAATTTGAGACAACTCAAGCAAACACTTGAGATTGCCGCCTCAGGGATGTGTCGACTGTTGCTGCAACATTCATGACTTTTGTTTGCGCTGCCAGCTAATGAAGATGTTGCACAGTAGCATCCATATTAGGTTATGCAAGCCCACTTGCCACATCTCAAGTATCTTGGCTAGTCAGTTAGGGATGGGTCAAGGTGTGGCAATAACGAGCATTTAAAGTCAGAGTGCAATATTATATAAAACATGCCGATTGAAATATTTTGTTTAAAACAAAAAAGGAAGGTTAAATTTGGCACGCCGAAGATTAAATACCCTAGAAAAACTACTTACTTTTAGACCGATCGTTCCTATACATCCGATGTTGATAAGATTCAAGTGAATGGAGCATAGCGAAACTAACTAATGCCAAATTTGGTTCCTATGGCAGCTATATGATATAGTAGTCCGATGTTGATAAGATGCTGCATATATGTATGGAGCATAGTGAAACTAATAAATGCAGAGCTTGATAAACATACAAGAAACAATTATGTCTATGACAGCTAAAAGATATGGTGGTCCGAACCGGCCGGTTCCTGCATATGACTGCAACAGGCAGTCGGACCTATTTTTCTCGTTGCTTTTACGGTTTGGGCTGTTATTTGTTCATCGTTAAAGTGATTCAGTACAAAATCTTTAAAATATGTACAAATGGAACAATGATGATAATATTTTGCAAAGAATATACAACCTGCAACAGAATGTTGATCCTAAGCAACATTACATGACGATAGCTTAAAAGCTGAGAAACTATTTTCCATAGCTAAAGACAAACTGACAGATGTACGGAACAGATTTACAAGGCTAAATGGATTCGGCTCGTAATACTAGTCAGCATTTATATGCTGTATGTCTACTTCTATAAACTTGGAACCTCAAATACAATCTATACAAATATACATAAAAACTAAATCAGTCACATACTATGGGATACGCAATTTTAATAGCTTCGGTGTTTACAATCATTATGAAATTTTCGGTGCATATGTATAAATGGCCCGAATATGGCTAGATGGACTGACTTTGTTCTCCTAATCAAGAATATATATGCTTCATAGGATTGGATGCTTCCTCCTGTCAGTTACATAAATTCGCACAGAACTGCAATTTTTACCCATTTTCAATGGGTTCAGGGTATAAAAATCCTTTTATATACGCTTTGATCCGATCATTTAATTTGTAAAAGAATAAAACAAATAGAGAACGGCCACCTGCTTGCCATTGTTAAACTAGATCATATATACCAGGACAGATATTAACAGTTAGTCAAGAACAAGATAGTATCTCTTATAAATACAAAATATTTAAAACTATGCATTTATATATACGAATTAAAACGATATACGAAAACTATAACTTTTATAAACTCATTCCGTATGTCATTAAGCCCAGTTAAGTATACTGATTCATTGCTGGTGTTTCCTAAAGTCAAGTTGGAATTTGCAGCAGCAAATGAGTCACGATAATTCTGAACTTTGCAAAATCTGTCTTCAAGTTCCATCAAGTAGCCCTTATCGGTGCTTATATTCATGTAGGGTCTACGCTAAAGAACGACAGACACAGGTCGCATGAATCACAGCTAAATTCCGAGCACCCTATGCTATCTGACCAATCAAGGTAATTCAATAGATATAAATGTAACCAATGGTATCAATGTTGTGTGCATATAAATTCACTTGAATTTGGTCATTTAAGTCAGTTTGGCGCAGCCTACGAATCGAACGAACTTAATAAAAGTAAATAAAATGGCAATAGGGCAACCTACCCCGGATACCCATATAGAAGTTGTAAGCACTTCTCGACCTCAGAGCAGGTTCAACTGCTGTGTTAATCGTCAGAGGCTGCACTCGATTATTACAGGTAAATTTAGAAATTAACTCTGGATATTTTTGAAAATTGACGATGAGTTAGACTTTTAGACATCCAAAACAGACATCCCTTCTAACCTACTGCACTACCAGGCACTTTAATGGAACAATTTTCCGCTATTAACCTCAACCCCGTGTGTCAGAACCGCAGCTATCATTAGCGCAACAAGCATCATTAGAAAAAAATATAAATTTTATTTAACACTCGTATTTTTTACAGGAATGGTAATCTTTTCCTATGGCGGTATGGGCATGGCTCAGGGCCTTGGATGGAATAGGTACACAGGCATCGCCGACTCCTATCAATTTGAGTTCAGTTGGTTCATTGGCGTCATCATTGGAGCTATATTGAGTGCCCTCGCTTTTGTTCACGTGCCCAAGTTCTATTTCTATGTGAGTTGCAGAATTAAAGATCATGTCTAAGGTTACCCGATGCCAATGGTTCTGATCTATCTAGGCTCTGGCAATTGTGATGCAGCTGATCGATGCCATTATCTGTGTGAGTGCCCCATATAACTATGAAGCAATGGTTGCAGCTCGGTATATTGGAGGCATTGCCATTGGCTTCATTACGGTACCCTTTATAATACACAATTCGGAAGTGGCGCCAAGCAATGCCCGTGGCAAGTGGTGCGCCGTGGAGCAGTCCGGCCTGGGATTGGGCATAGCTATACAGGTGATCATGGACTCAATGTGGAACCCGGCCTTATCTATCGGAAACAACCAAGTGCATGGCATCATTGGAATCGTTTTTGCTATTATTGCCATTGCCATATTAATGCTATCGGTTGAATCGCCTATCTTCCAATTGCGCCGGAATGATTACGTAAAGGCAAACACATGCCAATGGGAGCTGATGGACAAAAACGCAACCTCAGAGGATCACAATGAAGCCCTCGAAGAAAACAAGCGCTATGTGTCGGAGGGCTCACACGAGAGCTTAGGCCATGATCTATCCGCCTCCATGATTCCATTTATCAAAATGTTCTTCTGTCGCTGCCTTGTGGCGTTCAGCTTCTCGGCGCCGCTCACCAAGACAATCATAGCGAGCAGCGTTGTTTGGAAAGGCACCATGTACAGTTGGCCGATCATCGTATGGAGAATCTTGCGCTGGATCGGAACGCTCGTTGCCATATTAGTTATGGACAAGCTGGGACGCAAGCTCCTCTCAATGGTAGGTCTTGTATGCATGGCGGGCTTGATGCTGGGCATGGCCGGCATCTATTCCAACTGGTCTAACACTTTCAGCCCATACTACATGGCACAGGTTTGTCGCATTTCTATGGTATTCCAAATGTTTGCTGGCCTCTTCGTCGCATGCACGCCCGCTTACATGGGAGAGGCGTTCCCCATGCGAGTCAAGCCCTTCATGATTGCCCTTATTGTGTGCATTGAGCAAGTGATCCATATCATTGTGATTGTCACATTCGACCGGAATCCCTACTGCTTCTTCCAGTACTATTTGAGTGTTGGTATTATCCTGCTTATAAGTATGCTTATCCTTTTGGCGATGCTACCGGAGACGCGAAAAATGACGTTGCGACAGGCGGGCTACCGCTTCCGTCGCCTGCATGACATCTGGGCCCACTAGGGAGGAGCTGACATAGAAGCAACTGTACCTCAATAAAACTTTAAAGATGTCTAATTATATCTGTACATACATTTTTGAAATTATATTTAAAGCTAAGAAATCTAATTTTAAGTTTTATTAAGATCAAGTAGGTATAATTAAGCAATTTTGCGGTTAAATTGACCGCTTAAATTGTGTTAAATTTCGAGAAGATGAAATTAATATAAACAAAACTATTTTAAAACAACAAGCACTTCTGCTTAAAGGTAAAATAAGTAGTTCTTTGAATAATACTTCTACCTCTATATATGAAAATGTTTGTCCTGACAACGCGTAGCCCAAACCGTAAATCCTTTCTGAAATTCTATCAACTTGTGTTCCAGTTTATTTTCTATGATCTATATGAGAATGCATCTGATACGTGTTTCATATTTTTGGCATAATTCACCCATTTTGAAGGGAAAACAACTGCGATTTATTTAATGTATGCCCCATAGATATGCTGCTATATTACTTCAGTTTTCTATCATTGAATGCTCGGCATGTCTGTGCGAGGCGATGAGGCGATGTCAAGATGTATGTTCGGCTGAAGGTTGCTGCGAGTTCAAGTTCGTGTATCCCCTATTCGGGCACTCCCGACAAGAGCACTTTTATTTGGTTTGTATATATTTTGTGATACCTATATGGATGAGGAATATTCAAAGCATTTGCATTGATTAGATTCGCTTTAACTTTCTGATCGATTAAGACTAGGACAAGAAATGTATGGCTCAGCCCATGACCGTGTACAACGATTTGCGCTGATTCAGCAAAGGTGTCCCCCAGAAGAACACAATAACTCAACGTTTTCCATGAGTCACAAATCTTATGCCCAAAACTCCATTTGTCCTCTTATGAATGCGTGAGTAAATGCAGCTCGCAAATTTTTGACTGCCTACCAACTGTTATCAGCATTCATTTTTCATGTGGGGACTACGCTTAAGAAGGGCCGGACCAAAACGAATGAATCACGATCATATCTCACCTGTTAACGGTGGGTGGCCCACAGAGCAATGAACACGAAATTTGTGTGTATCTATAAATTGATTAAAATATCTATAATATCAAAAAAAATATGTAGATAACGCATTCTTTGCCATGCTAATAAACACACCCAAAATGTTCCAATTTTAAATTAGTTTTGCTCAAACGTTTAGCGGTTTTAGTTTGCATCGCCAGCGAGTTGCATAAGTGGGCAAAATGACGGCCACCTATATAACCACGGGCCAAGCACCCCCTTTGCAGACGACCTTTATAGTTACAAATGCGGAGCAGCCCCCACAAACCACTTACGTCGAGATCATCGAAGATCCACGGGCCCAACGCAGCTACAACCGCTGGACAAATAAGCACAGTGCTCACTCCGCAACCTTTGGTAAGTTCTTCAAATGCTGGAACACTGAAGCCCAGTGAAAAATCGAAGAATGCCTATAGTTCCTGCTAAGAAATAATGATATTCTTTTTGGCAATTTTTCATAATTACATTCTAGAAGTTCATTCTTTTAAATGCAAAATTCATGCGAATCCAAACATTAGTTCGATTATATTTATGTACAACCATTTGCTAGAGCATTTGACTAAAATAAATAGAGTCCGATATTATGTAATCCGTTTAGTTTTACAGTAATAACTGCTTATTTTCATCAAGGTGACCAACTATTAAATTAATTAACACACCACCGCTTTTTATAAGCACTGAGGATTCCAATGCCGTTTTAGTAACATTTATAAATACAAATTCTTATAGGACTCCTATTATTTACCTATGGCGGAATGGATATGGCTCAAGGTCTACAGTGGAATCTGAATACAGCGGTTACGAACACCTACGAGTTCGAATTCAGCTGGTTCGTCGGGGTCATTATTGGAGCTGTCGTGGCAGCTCTGACAGTGACCCACGTACCAAAAAGATATTTCTATGTGAGTTGCAGAACTTATATCTACAAAAACTTGACCTCTAATGACTCAACCTTCTGTAGCTCTTGGGAGGAGTGATGCTGTTTATCGATGCGGTTATCTTTGTAAGTGCGCCGTACGACTATTCTCCGATAGTGGCCGCTCGCTATGTGGGCGGAGTGGGCATTGGACTCATCACGGTGGCCTTCATCATACACAACTCGGAAGTAACTCTAGGCAGCTCCCGTGGTAAATGGTGTGGCTTGGAGCAGTTTGGCTTGGCGCTGGGCATACTTATTCAGGTGCTCATGGATTCACAGTGGAACTTCAAGTCCAGCATTGGAATTAATACGGCACATGGAATCATTGGCATTATCTTTTCCGTTATAGCCACGGGCTCCGTGGCTGTGTCAGTTGAATCACCCATCTTTTACCTCCGCAACAATAATGAGGATGCAGCGCGGAGCTGTCAGACTCAGCTCTTAGGTACCACGGCGCCAACAGAGGTATTCAATGCGATCTTTGACGAAGACAAACGCTACGTAATGGAAGGCACAAGCCAAAGTTTCGGGGCACAGTTCTCTGCCTCCCTAATGCCCTTCATCAAAATGATCTTCAGTCGCTGCCTTGTAGCGTTTACTTTCTCAGTGCCGCTCAGCCTAACCATGTTAGGGAGCACACTTATTTGGAAGAAATCCATCTACAGCTGGCCAATGATTTTGTGGAGTATTTTGCGCTTCATTGGGGTGCTCTTGGCCATTGGCGTCGTGGATAAGCTTGGACGCAAGTTCGTCTCGCTGCTGGGACTGCTGTGCATGGCGGCTCTTATGCTGGCCCTGGCAGGCATCCTCTCACATGAGACATACTTTTCAAATACATACTTCATGTCGCAGGTGTCTCGCATCTCAATGGCTTTCCAGTTCTTTGCTGGCCTGTTCGTTATTAGCACACCGGCATACTTGGGCGAGGCGTTTCCCATGCGGGTCAAGCCTTTCTTCATTGGACTGGTTGTCTGTCTTGAGCAAGTTATTCACATCATTGTGATTGTCACATTCGGGAAGAGCTCGGACAGCTACTTCCAATACTTTGTGGGTGTGGGCATTATACTGGTAGTCAGTCTGATCATTTTTGGCGCGGTGATGCCGGAAACACGCGGCCTATCGCTCCGACAGGCGGGTGAACGTTTTAGCCGAGTACATGATGTGATGTCCTACTAATGTTAAACATTTGGTCTAATCTTAAGCACTTTTTAACTAATTCGTAGACAGTATGGTGGCTTGTAAACTTTTAATACCCTAATAAGATAGTATCTTCTAAATACTGTTAATGAATGATCAACTATAAACCGCTTTAGCATTTAAAACCAATAAACGATCTAGATAATTAATGAGTTTATATCGATATATAGCAAAATATATAAATTTATTAGCTAGAACATTTATATTTACATGGTTTTTTGCCAAACAACGCAGAATTGTTAATGGCAAGGGACAGAACCTGGCAAAAATGAATCAAAGCCAAAGCTCTGCTGCCACCTATCAACACTCAACTGGCCAAGGGGCCAGTAAAAACCACCGAACACATGCTGATTACACTATGTATACATTATCTATAATTAGATACTGATATCGCAGTTTTCTTAACCATATAAATATAAAAAAAAGTCAATTTGAAGTCAGTTACGACGTAGCCCTTATATCGATCGAACCTTAATCTAATCAGATAAATAAGTGAACGAAATGACTATCACCTATGTTACCTCAAAGGACCCCATAACGCCTGTAAGGCAGACCACCTATATAACCACGGATCCTGCTGCTTTACCAACACAAACCACCTACATTAATGTGATTAACACTCCTCGACCCCAGACCAATCGATGGGCCAACAAGCAGAAAACTCACACAGCAACAGCAGGTGAGCACAAGAATCACGGCTACAAGGCCAAAAAACTTTTTCTATGGTTCAGTTCACGGTTTAAGCCAATGCCAATCTGTAAACTCAGGATTTAGTTCGAGCCTTCACATTTTTAAATTTATTATACATAGTTTTAGTTTATTATCTTTCATATTATTATTCAATGGAATTTGTTAAATTTAAATATTGTGATGTGATAAAGGCTTTAGAACAGCCCAAAGAAATTGACGGTTAGGTTCACGGTTCAAACCAACTACCTGCCTTTTCTACAATCCTGAAAAAATGCAAACCTTGGTTTGTTATATAATTTCAAATTGCAATGAAACAATCCAATTTAAATGTGATTTGTTCCCAATAATTGGTAACAAACAAACGAAATTCCCGGCTGAATGTGGTTTGCAGCCTTCTTCCTTATACAAATTATATATAGGAGGAGAAAAAAAATGATTTTAAGCCGTGTCAATTTTGTAAAATAGATATTCTACTTTTGTTCAACTAATGCGGATAAAGTTTCGATTTTTGGTAAATACACGCAGAAAATGCTACCTCAACCCGGCTCAATTCAATATCGGCTCACAAAAACAGAAACATCCCAAGGATCATTGCTAAATATATATTTATAGGTATATATAATAAAGAATACAGCTGAATAACTTTTCTATCTTTATACGATACCTGATAATATTATCATACTTAAACTTCAAGCTGAAATTGATTGTCTTTTCGTATCGTTTATATGTATATTAAAAAACAAACAAATTTATGTATATTCTCTAATACATCCGTACCTTAAAAATATACGATCATTCAATTTCGCATCCTTTCTGTATAAATTTAAGTGGGGGCTGCACAACAAATTTTTCTAGGAAGCTTTTTTAAACAAATTGTAAAAAAAACCCCCAACCGCTTATTGATATATACAAAAAAAGATATCTAAAAATCATTTTGTACAAGCTTACATATGACTAATGAATATTATTTTTTGTTTTCGTGGAGTTTTTTTAGAGCGTAGTAAGCTACCCTTAATAGGGTTAATTTGATTTAGAATATGATTCTAAGGTATTGGCAAACTAAAGGGGCTTCATAATGGAACGGAAGGCGACTAATGTTATGTAAAATTAATAATTGTGCCGTGAATAAACCATGTAGTGCTCTATTATATGGGAGGAAATGAACACTATTTCGTATGACATTAACAGCTATAATTTTTAAAAGTTTTCTTTAGTATCTTTTTTAAAACTTTTTGGGCTACAGATATGTTGTCGAGTATACATTAATCTCTATATATAAAACTGTTTGTCCTGACTGACTGACTGACTGACTGACTGACTGACTGACTGATTGGTGATCAACGCACAGCCCAAACCGTAAGAGCTAGGAAGCTGAAATTTTCACTGTAGCTACCTTATGTGATGTAGGTGCACGTTAAGACGGGGTTTCGGGAAATTCCACTCGCAAGTGTGGAAAAATAGCGAAAAACGTTTGTATGTAACTTTTTTGTTTACTATCCGATCGGCCCCAAACTTATTTTCAAAGATCTTTGTTCAAATTCATTTGAGGGGTGTTTCGCACTTTTCGGAAAACCCATTCCTCCTTGGTGGAAATGGAGGTCAAAGATTTGGTGGGTGACGTTTCGCGCTCAAATTTATTTCCAGTGATCTATATGAAAAATCATTTGAGACGTGTTTCTCACTTTTCGCAGAATTCAAACTTCTTCGGGGGGAATGCGATTTAAAGATTTTTTGGGCGGCGTTTTAAGTTGTGTCCGATTTGCTTCAAACTTATTTTTAAAGCTCTTCATAAGAACTTAATAAGTACGTATTTCAGCGATTTGGAAAATTCCACCCGCAACAGTGGTAAATTGGCGGAAAAAGGTTGTATGAAAGTTTTTTGTTTATCATCCGATCGGCCCCAAATTCATATTTAAAGATCTATGTTTAAATTCATTTAATGGGTGTTTCATTTTTTTTGAAAAATCCATTCTTCCTTGGTGGAAATGGAGGTCAAAGATTTGGTGGGTGACGTTTCGCACTCAAATTCATTTCCAGAGATCTATTAGAAAAATCATTTGAGACGTGTTTCACATTTCTCGCAAAATCTAAACTCCTTCGGTGGAAAATGCATTTTTAAGATTTTTTTGGTGAATTTTAAGAGTTTTCCGATTTGCATAAAAGTTGTTTGATTCCCGTCCGATCAGTTTTAAAATCATTTTCAAAGCTTTTTTGATTTTATAACATACGTGCCACGGGCAAGGCCGGGTGATACCCGCTAGTTTCGAATAAATTTCTTTCTCACATTGAAAATTGAAATACCTTAAAAGCGAAGTTTTGTAGAAAAAATCAAGTTTGTTAGTTTTTGTTTTCACAGTTTTGCTAAAAATGTGTACAAAACATTAAACAAGTACATTTCGTTTACAGGCATTCTCTTGTTTGCCTATGGCGGAATGGATATGGCCCAGAGCCTTAACTGGAATCTACAAACAAACATTGCGAATACTCATGAGTTGGAGTTCAGTTGGTTCATTGGCGTCATTATTGGGGCTCTTGTAGCATCATTGTCTGTTACCCATGTGCCCAAGTGGTGTTTCTATGTGAGTAGTGCAGCAGAATACATATGATAAGCCTAGACCTATGCTAATGATTCCAATTTGTTAAGTCGTTAGGCGGATTGATGCAGATGATTGATGCAATCATCTTTGTGAGTGCACCATACAACTACACTTCGATAGTGGCCGCTCGCTACGTGGGCGGAGCAGGCATTGGTCTCATCACCGTTGCGTTTATCATACACAACTCGGAGGTGGCGACACGCAGCACCCGTGGACTTTGGTGTGGCCTAGAGCAGTACGGCTTGGCGCTGGGCATCGCTATCCAGGTGATCATTGACTCACAGTGGGACACATATTCATACGTCGGAGTCAATTGCTCCCATGGCATTTTTGGAATTGTGTTCTCATTAATTGCTACGGGATCTGTGGCCATGTCAGTGGAGTCGCCTATTTTCTATCTAAGCAAAAACGATGAGGAAAAGGCGCGCTCATGCCAGTGGATGCTCCTGCCCAACTCGGCTTCCACTGAAGCCTGCAATGAAGCCCTTGACGAAGCTAAACGGTACGTGTCTGCCAGTACAAGCCAGAGCTTCGGTGCAGAACTGGTCGGTTCCATAACGCCCTTCATCAAAATGATCTTCAGTCGCTGCCTTGTGGCGTTCACCTTCTCATTACCCTTGAGCTATTTGATGGAAATTAGCACATTTGACTCTCAAGGATCCCTAAACTGGCCCATTATTCTGTGGGGCATTTTGCGTTGGATTGGCACGATCTTTACCATAGCTCTGGTGGATAAGCTGGGACGCAAGTTCATTTCGCTGCTGGGTTTGCTTTGCATGGCGGCTCTGATGCTGGGAATGGCGGGCATCTTATCGCACTCACTTAACGTATATTATATGCACCAGGTGTGCTGCATATCTATGGCGTTTCAGTTCTTTGCCGGCCTCTACGTTGCCTGCACGCCCACATACTTGGGCGAGGCGTTTCCTTTGCGGGTAAAGGCCATCCTCATTGGCCTGATTGTGTGCATCGAGCAAGTGATCCACATTATTGTGATTGTAACATTTGCAAAGAAGTCGGACTACTTCCACTACTTCTTGGCCGTGGGCATTATCCTGGCAGTCGCTATAATCATCTTTGCTGTCCTGATGCCCGAGACGCGAGGCCTTACGCTCCGACAGACGAGCGAACGCTTCCGACGAGTTCATGATGTTATGGCCTACTAAGGGCGACCTTTCCTCAAGACATTAAAGCCACAAGACAATACAATGGTTCTCAATGATTGACGGCTTTTATCTCGACTACACATGTATGAATTATACATGTATGAAAATAAAGTATTGTATATCAGATTTGACCACTGGCTCGTTTTATTTGAATACTCATTCCAAACTCAAAATATATCGGTTTTGTCCGGCTCTCTGTCTAAATACTCTGCATAGAAAGTAGATACTTAAAACTTGAAACATAAACTTGTGCATTCCCATGTCAGATAAAGTGTTACGATTATATGGCTGAGCCCTCTTCTATCTATGTTGCACAGTTATAGAGATGGAGTACCTAAATTTTTAATAAAGACAAACGATGAGCTCCTTTCAGAATTGATTCAAAAATAAATTCCCTGCGTCTAGTGCGGGCATGGTGAATCGGGTTAATCAGCCCGTGTTCAGCTGTTATTGGACTATGAACGAGTATTACACAGTCGGTTGCACCCGACTGCAACATTTTTATTTGTTTGCTTCTCCCATTTTGCTCGCAGCTGTTTCATTTTTTTGACTTTTATTAAAATTTATGCCTTCTCGAATGTTTAATGCTGTTAATTTTCACACAACGCAGCCAATGAAGACTATTTTTATAAGCTTGCGGTCGTTGCGGTTTTTTCTCTTTCTTTTTTGACTCTATTGTAAACTAATTTATGTCTCCGCTGGATGTGCGAGCGGGATAAACTTCCTTGGTCTTGTGAATTATGTGGCATTATTTTCGACTCGTAGAGCTTTATAGTTCGTTTAGCAGCAATGTCGGCTCAGGCCAGCTTGTACTAATTTTGACACATTTTTGTCTTTCTGTGAAGTTTGTTTTGAAATCGAAAATGCTGTTCTTAATTTGCTGCCCACATTTTATGTGTTTACTTCACATTAATGGATCTACTAGTTTTCATTCATAATTTAAAATGCTTCTTTAATCATTTCTGTTCCCTTCTTTTAAACACAATAATGCTTGGCTAGAAGCCGCAAAAAAGAATCAAATGTGACAGCAATTTAGTATGGAACTAACCGTACATGAATATCAATAGTCTAGTCTCTATGTAAACTAGGATAAGTCTGGCAAGATTTAACCAATATATCATATGGCTGCTTCAAAACTCATGTTTTTTGTACTTAAGGCATCTTCCCCAATTGCCCAACATTATGGCATAAACTTGCTAACATTGGACTATTACATCATACAGCTCTCTCTCCCCCGCTGTCTCTGTCTAGTACCTCAGCACTCTAAGTATATTGGGTAAAGTCTCCTGCAGGTAACTATTACTTCCTGCCAGTTACAAGCTAAGTTTAACAGCAACACATTGAATAAAAGTTGAATAAAATACGCACATTTCAAGAAGTTGCCTGATTGCGATTGCTAGGCTGTGGACAAAGGGGCCTTCGAGACAAATGCCTCATGAACAACAATAAGACGCATTACATGCATCACAATTGAAATTATTGTGATTGGTCGTAAGACAGATGCTGCTCTCTACCAAGAAAGCAGCCCATTACCGTGCGCAGAAATGCGCATAAAATATCTTCAAGATACAAACCTAATGAAAGAATGGCAATAAAGCACAATTTTAGCCAGCCACTGGCCGGCCACTAGCATTTGCCAAACGCCTCAGCATGGCTGAGAAAAGTATTCAATGCCCTTTAATGGTCCACACACAGCCAAGATGCTGGCCAAGATAGGGGGAAATCTGCTGGCGAATTGAATTGAATCGACAAGCTGCAAAATGCGTGCAAAAATGTTGCTTAGCCCGATGTTTTCCAGCTTTCCCAAGCCCCAAGTAAATTAAATGCATGTTCGTGATTTTGCACCTTAATTAATATCGTCGCCAAGTGACGTCTCTACGTGGTGACAGGTCAACCCCCAATGTGGCGATGTCATGTGTCATCGCATGCCGCTTCCTGCCTCCCTAGGATGGGTGTAATTGCTCGACGCATAAAGGTCAGTGAATTGAAAGGAATCGAACGACTGTGTGAAGGATACTGCGTTTAATTGACCAAATGTGCGACAACACGGAATAGAATAAAATTGCATAAAGCTGCAGTCAACTACATTAGAAAATAAATTCAAACATGCAATATTCTTAAGAATATTCCACATGATGAAAAGCGTTTAAAGACTTTCAATGTGCAAAGAGGTTCCAATCACTTATAGTAAGCATATAACATTTGATATAACTTACTTGATGTTACGCTTTATGAATTTTGTGTTCTTCAATTTCGCAAATCTGAAAGATTAAAACAAATAGAAAAAATTTGAATTTTAAAAACATTTTGTATTTGTATTTGTCATTTTTGTGTACTTAGATACAAAAACCACCCGAAAAGTCTCTGGAATATACGATAAATAATTTACAAAAAGCACAACAAATAAAATCCCACAAGTTTTTTTTAAGCCATTATCCACTAAAATATGGTCAAAAATGGATATAATTGTGTCTTAAGGCATCTCAAACCTGATGAAATATTTTTGAATTCGCATAATTAAAACGAATATAAATGACTTTATTTAACGTATTTAAAGCTTTTAAACTTGATAATTGTCAGAAGCTGCGTGTAATATTTATTAGACTCGAGAACTTTACCCTGTTGTGCAAATGTGTACGAACCTTAAAAGATTAAAGAGCTTTCTATAAATATAACAATTAACAGAATCCTATAGCGAGCTAGTATTTTATGGCAATTCGGGTCTAAGGTACAATACTTTTGAACTTTGGCTTACTTCGCATTGACACATTTCGCACCTGCTTCAAACGAATTGTAAAAAAACGCGCAATGTGAGCCTTAAATGATTGATAGTTGGGCTGAATGACGGAGCGAATGACTAAGTGAGTAAGTGACGAAGTCGGTAAAATGTTGACAGAGTCCATGACCCAATACACAGGCGCTTTCCACTGGCTACAACATCTCCATCTGTCAGCTGTCAGTTTCGCACGCTGGCAGGCTCTGAACTTGGTATTTTAATTGAGTTTCGAGTTCACAAAACTCGTCTAGTTGTAACTGCGAACTAAGATTTATGCGATTTTCTCGCGCCACTTGCCTGCCGTTCAACCAAGTAATAAAACGCGCCTTAGGCCTTTAACCAGCCGAACCATTATGCACTTTCGCAAAGAGTGTTCACACTCAGAAGCACAGTTTGCAAGAAAGATTTTTTATTGAAATACCCTAACATGCATACATATGTTAAGTGTCTTTAAGTAAAGAACATTATTAGTTAACATTATTGACATTAGTCAAATATTAAGTAATGCTTGTAAATTGTAGATCAAAATGTCAATGTAACTACATATGTATACATTGATAATAAAAAAGCGTTAGAGAACTTAATTTTTAACCGATTCTTCCCATATAACATTATGCTTAAGTTATATAGATGATGATATAGATATCAATCAATAATATAAATATAATAGGTTATGGGTTCAGAAATGTCTTCTTCTATGCCTTACACATACCGTTACCAGATTATAATGGCCTCTTCTACGGTATACCAACAGTTAATTGAGTAAAGCATCAACTGCTTGTATACTAAATACTAAATAGAAAGGAATGGAAGAGTATGTAAGTTTCGGCGTTAAAAATGAAATTTATGCTTTCTGGTTAAGGTGCAAGCTCGTTTAGCTTTTATTGAACAAACAGCAGAAGTAGCAGCTGCCGCGATGAATTGGTTTTTATGGCTTTGCTGCAACGCTGCGTATGCGCAATGTCTGCCCCGACTCGCCTTTAGCCTAGTTTGTTTTTCCGCTGTTAGTTTCTGTTATCATTAACACCTTTCGTTGTTGCTAATACTTGCTTTGTTCATTTGACATGCAAATTAGAAAAGCGGGGCTGAGGAATTTCGGATACGAAAAAAGTTCGAGCGTGCCTAGCCAACCTTGTCCTTCGTGCGAATCAATCGACGCGAATGAAATTTGAAACAAGTGTCTCCCTGCCTTACTATCAGTACTATCATGCGCATTGCGTATACGTAGCGTCTACCTATGCAAACAAACAAATAAACGACCGTAAATAACTTAAAGTGAGCTATAGAAAAGTGAGTGGCTCGCTCGTCGGCTTGTTTGTTTCTCGCTGGCTCGACAAACACACAGACAAGCATGTAAATAAACATTTAAAGAGCAAACAGAGAGCGAAAAAAAATATATATATACATATATATGAACTGTTTTGATTGCAGGTAAATAGCCAGAAGACAACAGCATTGAGACTGGTTGCTGCAGCTTCTCATTATTGATAGCTGTCCATTTATCATGCCGACTATTTTATCTATATTTCACCCACCCTTGCCCAAACACCTGATAAGCGTTCCAAAAGTCAACGATCTTGAGCTTGGTGTCGTATTGCCCACTTTTTCAGCTGATACTTGAACGATATGGAATTGCTCACAGCACTATTTATAGAATAGAATGACTATGGAACAGGTAGTTGCATGATTTCATACACCCAAATGAGCAATGCAAACAAATAAGCAAATGGAATGGCAAAAATGCTATACTTAACGCTTCACTGGACAAATGGGAGGGGTGTTTAACTAAAGAGATTGCATAAACCGGCATGGGAATCAAATGGCTAAAGTTACGCCCCACTGGGGCGAAACAGCTTACGATGGGTGTGGAAAAGCAGAAAAGGAATGCTAACATACTTTTCATCAATGCATCTTAGTGTACAAATTAAATTCTGAATTTTAAAATGCTTCTGTTGTAAATATTGAACATTTTCATTTTAATATTGAATCACTATAAGTTTGTATAGTTAAAATAATTGAACCAATCAAAATATAATTAATTCAATATGAAGCTTATTGTGGCATCTCCCCAATCATGTAATAGACTTCAAATAAAATGAATTTAATCTGCGATTTAAGTAAATATATTTTATATTTTATATTGAAACAATAGAAATAGTACAAATTTACATTTAATCATAACCTTATACCAAATGGCAATCTATCTATCCACAAAATGAAATGTTTATAATATTTCTAGATGAGTAAGATACCCTCGATTTAATTTTATATAATTATAAACATGTATGCATATAATGCAATTTCTATCTAGATTTGCGTCTGTTAATGTGAATAAGTTGTTTTTTTCACATAGTAAAGCATTATCTGCTCAGATTTAAAACACCCCGTTTTTATGATTACAAGAAGAGTAAGAGACCATTGATTGAATGCCAGATCTGCGCATAAATTATAATCAAAAGCAATTCCGATACAATTGCAACAAGTTATTAATTGATTTTGTTACTGGGACATAATAACGCACAAAGTTAAATTAATTATTCAATACTGAACATTGGAAAAATCAGTGAAATTTTGTATACCACGGCTACTATTGTATTTGGCATGTTCGTGAGCAATTGTCGGCCTTTTGTGAAAGACCTGTCCCTTGTTGCTAATGTGTAGCATGACATGGGAAAATGTCATTGACTCGGTTACCTTTTGTGCTTTTGACTTTGACAAAATGCTGGCATACTTATTATAGAACATGTACAAAGACAAAACAGTTTCTGGGTCTGTAAATGATATATCTGATTCGATTTATCACAGCCATTCGAAGACTTTGGTCTTTGGATAAGCAATTATTCTAAGCGCACATTCTATTACAATTCTGATATTTGTAAAAACCTAAAAGAAGTTTCTTATTTAGGCAGATAATAGCGGCAGTTATAAATCATAAATGAGTCAACGTATAATAGGTATTAATGTTTATTTATATGATAGGCTTCTTTTATTATTCCATACGGTATGTCATTGTGCTTTTATAGTACAGACGAATTCGTTGATTTTACTTTTCTATGAAATAAGTCCCTTATTGACTAATTTTACTAGATTATAATGGTACGCGCTGTTTTATCAATTATCAGTAACTAGCTGGTATTCTCGCCCGTCGAAATTTTAAATCTACCCTTACTGACTTGAACTCCACGTTTTAAGTCTTATTTTACATAGAAATATGAGAATGATCTATTCAATTAGGAACCATTCATACCATATTTAAAATCGCTAAAATACGTATTAACTATGTTCTCAAGTATATGTTTGAAGGCCATGAAGAAAAAAATTAAAACTTCGCACACCACATCTTTAACCCCCATTACTCCTAAGGAGGGATGGTTTTTCCGAAAAGTGTAAAACAGTTCGGATGGTAAAAACAAATATTTCATATAGCCGTTTACCGACAGTTTCCCACACTCACGGATAGAATTTTCCTGTCATACCGTGCACCTTCACCATATAAGGTAGCGACAGTCAAAATTACGGGCATTCAAACAATTTTAAAAATAGAGAAAGAGAGATAGAAATTAATAAGAGATAGTAATACCGCTGTTATTAATACTTTCGATGCTTCTGCTTTAACTTATAAGCACTTTTTATTAATTAAGTTTTCTAAATAAACTAAAACCTGAATCTTTTTTTCTGACTCAACCAAGCAAACATAAAGAAAATATAATATATTAATTTCCAAAAAACATCAATTAAATTCTATTAGCAACCAATTAACAATAAAAAACTCATGTGGTTTTCCGTGAATACCACCGAAACGTAAAGCAGCAAAAAAATCTATGGAAAATTCTTAAATTGTGCATTCAACTTCCGCAAGAAATTCAGTCAGAACATTTATAATTATTATTTATTTTTATGTGTTTAATGGGCAAAACCAAATGAAAAATGTGCAAACTCGGCGCGAATCGCATGTGTTGAAAAGCAGCGCCAACTATCCGAATGTATCTGTATACAATATCTGTATCTCTATATATAAGTACGTGTGCATGTTGATTTTGCTAAATGAACTCAAGATTGCGGGCGCCATGATTAATGATTCCAAATATATTGCGCTACATTGAACAGAAAACCCAAAGCGTGCCGGTTGAAAGGTCCATTGAAGAAGCTCACCTCGCCAATGTTAATTAAAAATATTTCTGGGAATTTTACGAAGCGACTTTTGACAGCAGCACTTTGTCAGTACAAAATTATTATTCTACAGCTTGAAGTGGTTTTTTTGAGATTTTCACATTAAAAGTGGCAGCAATGAACGAAATATTTTTAATTATTTGACTGTTTATTGTTAATCAAAATTTATTTGTTGCCATTTAAAAGAGTTTAGTGTTTTACTCATATTCTTTAAAACAGAGCTAATATTAGTTACCTTTGTAGTTACAACCATTTTAACCTATTTGGTTAAAAACAAATATTAACACCCATACAAAATGAAAGAGAGTGAAGCTATCGAAGCAATATACCAATAAAAACAAACTAAGAAAAACATTGGAGTTAAATATTTATAACAAAGCTGCAAACCGGATTGCCCAAAAAAATTAAAAAATACTGCATTATTAACAAATTTGAAACATATACTTTATCTCTCAATTTAACATAATTACAAAAGAAGATTTTCATTTGTAAAAAATTAAATAATTTAAACAATTTATTTACGAACCGAGACAATTTTGGCCTACAGCCAAAAAATTATAAAATTCGCTTATATTTATACGAAAATGTTGTAATTAATATTTTTGTACAATTCTTTGTCACTAGCTACTGGGTATTCAGATGGATTGTTCTAGGCAGTCTTTTCTTTTCCAGTTATAACAGTATGTGTGTTAAACATAATTTTTGTATCCCAGCCGCATTCGCTTTTCATTGCCCGTTGCATCCTGGCCCGGCCGGGTCGGACTGGGTCTGGCTCGCTTTGGTTTGCTCTCATTTTGCTTTTTTTCACGCTTATTATGTGTTTTGTAATTTTTTTCTTTTTTAGTTTAAATGCTGTCAGACAGGATTTTCCACTTTGCTGCAGTCGGCGTCGTCACTGCTGCGACTCTTGCTGCTGCAGCTTTGGCGCGTTTTTTCAACTCATCATGCAGCAGGAATCCGCATCCGAAACCGCTGCTCATATTGGCCTCAGTGCAGACAGTGCACCCCAGGCTGCGCCTGCATTCTATTTGTTGGCTTGTTTTGCCCGCAATCCGCTG
Source organism: Drosophila montana (assembly GCF_035044405.1). NCBI lineage: Eukaryota > Metazoa > Arthropoda > Insecta > Diptera > Drosophilidae > Drosophila > Drosophila montana. The sequence goes on from NW_026996956.1 coordinate 194,865, forward strand.
CAGCTGGCGTGGTCATTCAGGTTAATGCCGCCTTTATTCATAGTTCTAAGCGCATTATGCGGGATGTTTTGCTCAAAATATTAGCAAAATTATGTTAATCCCTCCCCCCTCCGAGGGGAACGTTGAATAAGTAATCTACCCTCCCCCGGCTGCCGCGCCGGCGCAGGCTCATTATGATGCGCTTCATTACCGATACGAGTTGAATTATTTTAATAGCCACTGCAATTACGTGCGTTCACGTATATGTATTCGCATGTATATCTGTTTATGTATGCATATAATTACCAACCCCACCTTTCGCGGGACTCTATTGTCGCTATTGCGCGCAGCAGAGTCTTCTTTATGGCTTTGCGCGTTTTTCAGCAGCTCTTTAAACTCGCCTTGCGGCTAGCCAAGCACTGGGCTGGCCACAGAAATTGCATGCTAAGTACTAAAATGCCCTACAATTTGTTGCTGAGCACGCGTCAATGGCATTGTGGCCATAATTTCTGTAATCGTTTCCAACGCTTCATAAAAAGTATAACAATAATTTTAATCCTGAGAACATTTCCTAATTATACTATCGACATTTTTGTAGGTCAATAAAAATGTAAATGCTTTATCTAACAAATTAAAAGAATTTGAATTTAGTAGGTACTTAAAATTTACTGAGTACTTGGCATATACATAAGCTATCTTAAAAACAGTGTAAGCCAGTTCATATTGAATTCTTACAAAACAATCATGTATTAGATGAATTTTTGGAAATCAGTTTGAAGCCTATCGGATAAAACTTAATACTGCCGATGAGATAAATTCTATTTTCCACCTAGGCGATTTCGTGAAAAGTGTGAATTTTCCTAAAGATTGTGTAAATACGCTTATACCTGAAACGTTGCCATTCAAACTTTAAAGAAGAGTTCCTTGCAAGGGGCGTTAATTTTTTAAGATACATTTTCCCAAAGATCTTTGGAAATTAGTTTAGAGCAAATCTGATGGCTAACAAGAAAGTTTCATACAAACGCTTAAAGCTATTTTTCCACACTTGCTAGTGGAAAACCCACCCCACCCTATATGCTGATTAACGTAAAACATTTAAGCTTTTTAGTTCTAACGGGTTGGGGTGTCAGTGCGGACATATGTAAGGCACTAACTTTTATTTTAAGGACCCAAAATTCTACAATTAGTAATTAAAATTTATATGATTCAAATATTTATAATTTTAGATTTATTCGATGGTGTATATGTGTTTTTGCTTAAAATAATTATTTATATACATTGTATAGAAATATTAAATAATAAGCAACGCGGAAAAAAAAAACAGAAATACATTATACTCTCTTTAGCCAATTTTAATTGGGAGCAGGGTATAGCAAGAATAAACATTTAAATATTAAACGCGTGTTTCGCAAGCCGCCCGCCCACCGTCGGCCACATACCTTTCTAGTTTGTGTCCCAAAATAGACTCTAATATATTTTTATTAAAATATTCAACAATAACAAACTGACTAACGCCAGCTTCTTACCGACAGCCTTATCAATTGGCTCAACAAATGAAAAAAGAAAAAACAAAAACTTAAATTGATTCCAAACTAATTAGTGGCTGTCAAGTCATGCAGCTAAAGAGTATTAATGCAGAGATACGTATGTTAATTGAGACTTGTTATTAAAATACATAACAAGCTGCTGGTGCCATTAAATATTCATTCACAAAGTGTCACACAATATGCAACCGGTTAAAGTCGCGTTCAAAACGCGCGCGTCGCAATTAAATGGCGCCCAAAACGCGTGCATCGTTGCCATCGCATGTGGCGCTTTTATAGCTATATTTAAATGTGCGCAAGTCTCCATATGAGCATTAGCTATTGTTGCCAATGAGTGAGCTAGTATTGGACTGGAGCTTGGCTGGACAAGTGGAGCCGGTTAATAGGAAATGCAAATGAGAGCCAGCTGCAAAGACAATGGTCGGCGCTTAGCGGGCTTGTTAGCCAATTAGTTGTTGTTTAATGCGTGTGGCACCAGTTCTGAGGACAGCTTGATGGATTGCCTATCCCAATCGGGTTGCACAAATCTGTCATTCGTTCGATCATTCATTCGTCAGCCCAAGCTGTTGCCAAAGGTCTGGTTGCGGTAAGAGTTTGGTACAGAACGCCCCTAATAGATGCTGACCAAATTTTCTGTTTTGGGCAGGCCAAGCAAAACCAGTTTCATAGTTTGCCGGCACGCCTCATCTGTCGTCTGTAATAAGCCCCAGCCGAAAAAGGCTTGGAGAAATTTTTGCAGTCAAAACAATTAAGACAGCCTGGCGGGGCTCTTACAACTTGTTGCCGCCTCACCGGACCACCGACATGCCGGAAAAACAGTTGTCAGGCTCTCTTGGTCGGGCCTGGCTCTAGCTCGGTCTCTAACTTTCCGGCTTTGGTTGGGTTAGTTGCAGCGTGAAAAGTAAAAAGTGTGTAATTAAATGCGTTGATAGTTGCCCCACGGGAAATGCGACAAGCGAAACAAAGTAATGAAAATACACAACGAAGAACTAGGCAAAGTTTTAATGCTCTTTAGAATTTTCTGAAGTCTAGCTGGAAAACTGCACAGCTCTAATTAAAAACCACATATGACTGTTTATTTAAGGCTTAATTAAATAATTTTGAATCATTAATGAAAAATCATATTTATATTTACTTCGATAATTATAGTTTTATAAGAAGTGGGATTATCACAAATATGTCATAAACAAATATACAAATTATAATAAGCTCAAACGTCGTGCTGTTTTTTAATGAAATTAAATACCCTAACACTTAAATATATTTAGTTAAGAAATAGATTTGCACTGTACTAACTCAAACGAGTAAGAGGTTCTAGTCGAGAGCTCCCGACTAGGGGATACCCTGAACCCTCTTCTTTCAACACCAATGCAGATCGCGCTACGCACTCGTTTGCTTAGTAGTAATAAAGAAAAATGAAACAAGAAATAAAATGTTTCCCTTGACAGGGTTCGAGCTCGCAACTAACCGCACCACCTGTCGCCGCCCCTACTGAAGAGCCACACCAATAATTGAGTTTTAACGAGAAAAAAAACCAATGAAAATAGAAGAACAGAAAACTATACAGTCGCAATTGCAATGCTGTTGATATAATTCAAAGCAGACGCGCATGAATGTGTGTGTGTGTACATGTATACAGAAATTCTTGAAATTTGCGCTACCCGATGCTTACACATGCGCACATAACTTCTGTGTTTCTTAACCGATCTTAATAAAATTTTCGACATTACATCTTATTGTAGAATAGATTATAGAATATTTGTTGTATTTGTACACAAGTTGGATAATTAACTTGATTTATAGCTGTGTGGTGGTAGCGGGAAGGGGGAGGGGGAGTATAACATTAAAGATACTTGATATATATATCTACTATTCTAGAAGCTACATGTCAAGTTTGGTGACTCTAGCTTATATTATTTACCAAAATTTTTAACAATTACTTGGAAACGGGGCAAGTTATCGATTATCTGAAACAAACTCGATCTGCGCATGGACTAGGAGGACCTACAGCTAAAATTTCAAGTCTCTAGCTCTTATAGGTTCTGAGATCCTTGCGTTCATACATACGGACAGACAGACGGACATGGCTAGATCGACTCGGCTGTTGATGCTGATCAAGAATATATATATTTTATGGGGTCGGAGATGCTTCCTTCTGCCTGTTACATACATTTGCACAAATACATTATACCTTTTTTACCCATTTTCAATGGGTTCAGGGTATAAAAATTCAACTAAAGCCTGATTGTTGCGAATCAGAATAAAATAAGAGTGTTTTAGCTTTAGCTGTTTATACTTAAAAATGTTGAGTCCTTTGTTCCTTATATTATCTTTAAAATTTCATTACATGCGTTGCCAACTGCGATGCTTTGTTGATGGACCCAACCAAACGCGGTGGTAGAGCACAAACAACAGCAATTAACATAAATTGCGTACGCGATGCGGCTCATTGACTTTTAAAGGGTTTTCTATAGTTCGGGCTCGCATTTGGGACAGCTGCCCGTCAATCATTCGCACAAATGAACTCTGACATTTCCGTGGAGGAGGCACGGCACAAAAAATGAGGCATTGCCGCCAAATTTTTTGTTTTAAATTGCGCTTTTTGTCCGTGTGACGCACCTGTCGCAATGACGAACAGTTTGGCTGAACTGGTCCGTACGACATACGGCATGGGCGCGATAAGCATCGTCTAAACAACAAAAGATTAACACGCCGGAAAAGCACAGTGCCCAGATGGACAGGTCAGATTAGAGACGCATGCGACCGATGCAACAAAAATGGCCACACACAAACAGAAGCAACAAAAGAGAGCGACACCAGGTACGTAAATGGACGTAGCTAGACATGCTGGCGGTTTGTGTTGATCTTACCACAAGGATGCAAGTAGCCGCCAACTCATCACATATCTTTGAGATCAAGTTACAGCCACACGGCAGACACCCAAGTGTTATTCGGCGATTTCAAATATGCTTAATTCTTAAGGTTGGTATACGCACCTTTTGTCTGACAGGTGTGCTGTCCTTGTTGTTGTATATAAGTATTTGTTTGTCTTAAGTAATTATTGTAGTCACTGACTAAAATTCACTTTCATTTTCTGCTTTTTAGGTTTATTTTTGTTAGCCTGAAATTTTAATGGAAATAATAAACTCAATTAACCCGGCGAATGGAGTAATAAAAGAACACGATCGTCTTTCCAACGATGGCCATAAATCATTTAATCAATGAATGTCCATAAAAAAAGCCGCCCATTATGCGAGCTCTTGATAGGCACGACAAGGGGCAGTCGCAGTGAAGGCCAAACAAATGCCTAAAATCCCAAACCGTTGATAATTCCACCTCCACTTCCAAGCCCACTGCTCATCCGTGTTGCCGGTCGCCCACACGCCGCGCACGCCGCTTAGCTGATCTGGCGAGCACCAATGCACTTTACGTTATTAATAACAAGTTCGTATATAGTACATATTTACACACACATATGCGTGATATTTGAAAAGCCCGCGGCAATTGTGAATGCATTTATTGTGATGCCACAAACAAGCGCATTGACAACTGACAGCATGGGCGCAACGACGAGCACATTGCTAACCGTTTTGCAAACTAATCACTTGTTACTTCTCGGTTTTTGGCGCAATTTTTGCAACTCCACATAGCACACGTACTTTTTGAGTATTGTTGTAGTTTTATGGTCGCGACAAGAAATCGTATTTTTGTAGCATGCTCATTGCCTCGAGGCCGTCCGCGTCACAACCGCTATGTTCGGTGTTTTGCTTGCGACTGCCCGAGCTGAACGTACGATTGCCGATGTATTTGATTTTTGCGCGGGTAATATCGATATATCTTCGTGTTCGATAAATCCGCTCTGATACACCTTACATTATGTTAACCGACACTGTTAATTTTTTAAACTAAGGAAATCAATAGAATTGCTAAAAGTTTTTAGATTTAACTATTATACAAATAGAGATTAAACAACTCTTTTAGAACTTTATGGGTAATCATGGAAATTTTCAATTTATTTTATAAGAATTAGAACTCATGAATTTATATAAAAACATTCGGAATTTAAATTTTTATTATGAAAATTAAAATTAAAAATCGAAACACACTGAAACGAATATATGCCGAGCTTGACCGTTATATTGTAAACAAAAAAGGTTAATTTTCTTCATTTTCCATCTATCATTCCTATGCTAGCTTTATGCCATACTAGTTAAACTCCGCATGTGTACTGTCTGCAACAAAAAGACGGTCTTGGATGATTTGAATCTGATGGAAAATATATATTGATTATAAAGTCGGATGTATTCTACACATTTCAAGATAAAATTACCATTAAAAAACCATGCTTTGGTTCAGGTTAATGCTGTTTCTTGCTGCCAACCAACATCTCTAACTTTCATTTAACATATTTTGAATCGTGTTTTATTTAATTTTTAGCAGACCAATGGTTTAAAATTGTTTAACTTACAATTACACCAAAGAAATTTAAATGCTAAATTACTGTCTTGGTTTTTTTTAAAGTAATGTATGAATACTCTTTCAATTTCTTCAAGTAATAATTAATTTAAAATTCTTATTTTTACATTTCAATTTGTTTAATCTGCACTGGAATCGATGAGTACCCCCTGATCTCTATCAATCAGGACTGAACGATATTGGTAGCTTATAAGGGTTTATAAATTCTATATTAAATGGCGTGTTCTAGTAAATTGTTTTAATAAACCGCCCACTACAGTTTAAAAACAACAACAAGCATTGCTTTCCAGTATTATGGTTTATTAATTTTTAAAAAATATTTCATTTACTTATTTGATTTTAAAACTATAAAGGTGTGATCTATTGTTAGTTTAACAAACGTTAGCAAAGAGAACGCATTTATTTCGAATTATTTTGAATTATTCCATTGTTTTTGCTTAGTTCTCTGCGCTAGTTTTAGTGTGTACTATATACTAATTATACATTTACGTTTGCATATAAGCAAACCTCATGCAAAAGATTTACGCTGTAGTTTGGACTCGAGTTTCTAGTCAAAACTTGGACAAAATCAAACAAATACACAAAGGCATATGGCAACTGTTCTCTGGCATTATTGTATATAATATACATACGTACACATTAGTATATACAATATATATATAGTATATGCTGTATATGCCTAAGGAAGTCGCCATAGGCAACATCAATTAAGACAAGTGTTAAATTTTCAAATTATTTGGTTTATGTAAAAAACGTAAAAATGAAAAATAAACTAAAAACAGTTGCTAAATCGAGTGTATCGAACATACCAAGAGGAAAGATAGAGGAAGATCTTAAGGACCGGACACTATCCAGCGTTGGGCGCAAGACAACGTTGGATGATGCGGAAATTCCATTGATATGGTCGAAAAGGCCACGAAATGTGGTGAGTAAATGTTATCCAAAAGGTAGCAAAATGCGAATTTAAAATCCTAATCCGATGTGAAACAAATGCTGAAGTGAAGCACGAAGGGATGCGTTTCCAAAATCCTTGCATATCCTGTCCATGTGCACACGTTTGTTATCCACATCATAATTCAAGTTATCTCATACCCACAAAATTACTTTATTCCGAATTGAAAACACAAACCCAAAAGGATGTAACGAAGCTCTTAAATGGGGTTCCAAATAGTAAGTAAGCAAAAGAGGTTAGAGGCTGTTCTCCATGTTTATAGCTCGTATCGTGGGGAAACTGCATCCCACGTTGTCCTAGAGTTATAATCTTCTTTCGCGAAGGTAAAAGAAAATTCCTAATATCCAAATCCTTTTATGAATCCTAATATCCAAATCCTTTTATGATTCCTAATATCCAAATCCTTTTGTTTCCTGATATCATTTTATAAACAACACGCTTTCCAAATTGCCTGCCTCCTCTAATTTACTCCAAATTCATCTTTATCCTTTCCACTTTCCACTTCAAACTTCACTCCACCATCAACATCAAAATTATCCTTCCTCCTTATCCTTATCCTTCCTCCTTCTCCAATAATCCTCATTATACTCCAAACATAAACGCGCAAAATGGGGAAGAGAAGAAAATAAAATGAAATATTAATAATATGTAAATGTACTCCATAAACATGGTTGTGTTTTGATTTTGTTTATATATTATTTATTCTGAATAGTAGTGGATTCTTCTTATTGTTTGTTGTTTGGTAATAAGATAAATTCTAATAAATTTTGCTTTACGAATGCAACCAAATTTTAAAACAAGGAATGTGTGAAAAAGAGACTTTCCTTGAATTATAATTATTGTTAAAACTTAATTTGTCAAATGTGTATTTGTATGCATTAAATAATTTAAAAGAATTTTTCTGTTCTGAGAGAAAAGCAAGTGTTTACTGTTGTTAGTGTTCTTAATTTGGGATTCACATTGGATTGCTCCAGTCTTGATAAAAGGGTTTCTTTTCTTGATATTAATCTGATCAATCGTTTGACAGTCAGCATAATTGAATAAACAGTAAGTATAGGAGCTAGGGGGGAGGGGTCTTGATAGTTATCTTGCTTTTCCTAATTTTTCCTGCTCGTAAGAAATATTAATATTAATGGATAATGATTGTATAATTTAGTAATTAGAGCGTGAGCGAGACCTGGAATAGGATTGACGACGCACCGGCGAATATGTTGGTGTACCACGACGACGTGGCCGTGATGAAAACGAGCGCGAACGTGATCTGTGAAAGGGATTTAAATTAGAGAAAAACAAAACGGATTCATTCAGATTCCATATTTTTGATTACCGTCATAATTACCATTTTCACAGTAATAAAACGTATTTAGAATACAGGTAATCTTTGTTTAACAGCTTCAAACTTACCTATCGCGATAGTCACGACCACCACCGCCGCCCCCACCACCACCACCACCGCGGTCATTATCTCCGCTGTCCTCCCGCACCCGTATGTAGGCGACCTCACCCTTAAATTAGTCCATGCGTAAGGTACTGTTCGCAAAGTACAAATCATCCTCTTGTATTGGTGGTACTCACCTCATGGGAACGGAAACGAGAGTCATCTAATTTTTTAATGGCGTACTTCATATCCTCGTGACGCAAAAACTCCACGACTCCAGAACCATCTTTGTATGTGTCGGCAAAGCAAACATCTCCGGCCTCACGCATGTGATCCTTCAGGTCCTGCCACGAGCCTGAACCTGGCAAGCCAGTTACCATGACACGGTACTGTGAGCGCTTAGCTGGGGGTCCTCGGCCACCCATGCGGCCACCGCCATCCCGGCTACGATCGTTCCGATTGTTGCCGCGGTAGCTACCTGGACCACCACCGCGAGGGAACTCGACTCGCAGACGATAACCGTCATAGTCATATCCATCACGCGCTTTAACAGCATCATCTGCATCACTGTATGCCGCCGAAATTAAAGTTGCATTTTATGTTAACTCCTTGTACATATGGATGTATGCATATATGTATGCGAGCCATTCGTTTTGTTACTCACCGCGCATCTTCAAACTCTACAAATGCAAATGGCGGACCACGCCGATTCTTCAAATCGACAAATGTGACTTTGCCGAACTTGTGGAAAAGGTCCTGTATGTCCTTGGTGCGAATGTCTGGTGGCAAATTGCCAACATAAATGCGACACTCATTGCGGGAACCCATTTAGTAATTTTTAGCGTTTGAAATTGGATATAAATGGCAAATTTTTTTCCCAGAACTTTTGCTGTCACGCAATTACGCACACAAGGAAATTACATATACACATAAATGCGACGGCGTTACAAGTCTGCATGGGACAGTTATCGACAAAAATAATGCCTTTGTCGCAGGTTGGCAGTTCCCTTTATTTGTTGTTCAGTATTTTTTGTTTGAGCTTATTTAGTAGCATTAGTTCAGCGGCGTCCGCCTATACAAAACAACTTTTAGTTGCAATAAAAATGAAAATGTGCCCTATTCTAGCTGAATTAATGAGCAAAATCAAACAGAACAAGAACGCTACTGCCAGCGTAATAAAAAATGTGCAATCTTAATTTTCGCGGGAGTGCATAAAGTTGTCTGTTGCAGCCAGCAGACAACAGCCTTGAATATTTGTGAGGGTTCGTGTGTGTTTGTGTATTGTGTGTATATAAACAAAGTGCGAACGCGGGAATCGCCACATAAATATTTTCCCAACTGCATAAGATTGTACCCTGTGTGAATTAGAATCCACCCACAGCAATGTCTAATGTGCGGTGCATAAATTTTTGGGATCTGTGCCGCATATGCACGGCCAGCAGTGAACAGAAAATTAACATATACTCGCCCGATGGACGCGCCAAAAATTTGAGCCAAAAAATCGCTGAATGTCTGCCAGTGCAAGTGAGTAGCATTGAAAATATAACAAGTATACCCAGGTCATGATTTGCCACCCATTCGAGCAGATCGATGAGAAGGATCGGCTACCCAAGGTGGTATGTGCCCAGTGCGCCCAGCAAGTGGACCAAATATACGAAATTCGCAATATTTCGAGAAACTCGCAAACTATACTCAACAATTGGCTCAACCATCGAACGCTGCAGAGCGATGACAAAGTGTTCATCAAAGATGCCATCAATGATACTGGAAAGAGCCTTAGCGTGCTCAGCACTGCGTCTGGTGGGCTTGTCTCCAGTAGCAGTACTCAGCAGTCGAACGACCTGCTCAGCAGCATCATGCAAGCCGTTGGCATGCAGGTTCAACAGCAACAACCCCAACAGCAACAACAGTACACCATTACTGTTGACAGCCACGTTCAGGCGCAGTCACTTCCCCATCACCATCCTCAATCCCAGGCAGAAATCAAGTCCGAAAAGCAAAAGTAAGTTTTACATTCACGTTGTCGTGCAAACCAATTAATCGAGTCGAATTTTAATATCAGTACTTTGGAGGAGTTTATACGCCTGAAGCCGGACATTAAAATTACGCCGCTGGGCAAGAAGGAGAACGTGCATGGCAGTACTATATCCAATATAAAGCAACAACAATCGCAGCAGCCACAGCAACATGCACAGCAACCTGTCCAACTGCAGGCGCAAACGTTAACAGCTATGCCTGCCCCTGCCGCTCAAATTCAATTGCAACCGCAGCAGCTCAATGACCTCAATGTGCTATTGCAGCAACAGGCGCTATGGCAGCAGATTCAGCAGCTACAGGCGCAGTCGCAGTTTACCAACGGTGGTGATGACGGAATGAATTCCACGGAGAGCAAAAAACCGAAATTAAACTTTGTGCTATCGTCACCAGTTGGAACTCCGCAGTTTGCTGGGAGTTTGCCACAGTTTGGCAATGTGGGTGGCACACAGCCCCAAATTCAGTTACAGCTTCTGCCAGGAGGTGCAAGCTCGAGCAACACATCAACGGGCGGCATCGCTGCCCAACCTGCACAACAGCTCAATGCCGCTGCTCTCCTCTCCCTGGCTGGCACTCAGCTGGTTGGAGGCAATGGAGCTGGCAATATGCTTTCGCCCAACAAATGTTTTTTGCCAATTACCATACGCGATGAAAACTCGGATCAGCAGATTGTCGCGCATATTGACACCAAGAACCTGGTGCTACCCACTACATATCAAGTGCAAATGAAGGTGAGGCTCGGCAGTAATAACTAGATTGATCAAATTAACTAAGCTGTCAAAAAAGCGGGCACAAATTAAAAATCCAAGTCAAAAGCATGTTTGAAAACATACAATAACAGAATACAATATTCCTTTTACTTTTGCAAATTACATTTTTTCTTTTGTATTCAATTATTTAAGACACGGGAAATAAGGGACAATCTTATCGCACATTCTTTTTATTATTTCATAACTTTAGTTTTAGGTAGTTTGTAAAGATATATTTGAAGCAGACATAATATTCTGATTAAGGGTGGGAAGTAAATAGAGCAAATAAAGTTTGAATTTGTAAGTGCATATTTTAAATTTGTATGTTACTTTTGATTATTTTAGAAAACTACCATGTTAAAATTACTATTTATACGTATTTGCATATAAGGTTCCTCATATTATTTACACATTTAACATACTCGAAATACTTTCGATTTGCAGCTACAACCACAATTGGCCACTGCGGATGGTCAGCCCATCATGCAGTTGACACCAACTTCCATTCCAGCCACATTGCAGTTAACGCCACAGACTTTGGGCAATGCGACGGCCTTTCAATCAGCGACAACACATCAAAATCAGTTCCTTGTGCCACAACCGCAACAACAGCAACACTCGCATCAACAACAACCGCATTCACAACAACAACAACAACAACAGTCACAGCAACAACAACAACAACAGCAACAACAACATTCGCAACAACATCAACAACTGCCCCCTGCTACAGCGCAGGTGACTTCACAGCAAATCATCAGATCACCGCATGGAAATGGAATGAATTCACAGCTGGTGATTCGAAACGTTAGCTCTGAGCCGAGCACACCGATGGGCGGCAATGCCGATTCGTCGGTCACCTTCAAAATGTCATCTCCACGACAACAGCAACAGCAACAGATCAAGTATAAACCCCCATCTTCCAGTGCAAATTCAGTTGCAGTTCCTTCTGCCGTTTCTTCTAGTAATGCGCCCCATACTGAGTTTAGCAAGCGTGTGGCGCAAGCCAAACAGCAGCCACCCGGGCCAAGTAATGTGGCTGCTTTGCAGCGGCTTTCTTCTAACACGACCATTACCAAGTTGCCCAAGCAACAACAACCCGTGGCGGCCAACAAATTACCATTGCTAAATAAACAGAATATAACCATAAGTCGCATATCTACACAAGCACCTTCAAAGCCGGAGGCCAAGCCGACAGCTACAGCACAGACACAGGCACAAGCGCCTAAACCACAGCCAGCGCCGCCACCACCCTCTCTGGCGCTGCAACAGCTGCCTCAGCCACCAGTCAGTGAAGTTACTAGCATTCTCAACCAAAGAAAAATCATTCGTAAGCCGCCCGAGCAATTGGTGAATCAGAAAGCCAAAACCGCTCGCCCGCAGCAACAGATTCTGCCTGTTCCCGCACAGCAAACGGCAGCACAGTCGCAGCCTCAACAGCATCAACAGCAGCAGCAACAGCAACAGATGGCCAACACTTCGATCGCCGAGACGCCTACTGCGACACCCGCGAATGCACTTACCTGTCCCACCTGTCGGCGCGAGTTCAAGAAGAAGGAGCATCTCACCCAACACGTCAAGCTACACGAAGGCCTGCGTCCATTTAAATGCACCGAAGAAGGATGCGACAAGGCTTTTAGCCGAAAAGAGCACTTGTCTCGCCATTTGGTCTCCCATTCTGGTCAGAAGATGTTCAGTTGCGAAGAGTGCAAGAAGCCCTTCTCGCGCAAGGACAATCTTAACAAGCATAAGCGGCAAGTACATCCAGCCATAGAATCCCACCAGATAATGTTGACTGAGCCATATTATATTTGGTGTTTGTATATACATACTAAACGAGAACATATGCACCAAGTTTGCTGTATTTAAATCATGTAACTTTTTAGTTAAAAAATATATATTCGTTCTGGAAATGGTACGAAAATATGTATTACAAATTTCAAGTATCTAGCTTTGTTAGCTTAACAGGCCTCGTCGTGATCGAAAATATATACTATGTGTGATCGCCTGGCTGCTTTTGCCAGTTTATAAATTTGTACATAATAATTATATTTTTTTAGAGTTTTTTATATACACACTTTTGGATAAACAAATTGTCCTAAATGATAAAAGTTAGTCAAGAATGCATTATAGTGTATGGCTGAGAAAATGTGTGTTATTTTTAAATATATGAGTTAAATTGGAATGATCGATATCATATCTCGGTACAGGGTAACTGCAAATCTGACACTCCCGACTAAACACTGTTTTTGGTTATTTTTGTCATTCCCAGTCAGCTAAATTTTATGCTGGCTTAACAAAGCAGGTTATTCATTTAAATACTAAATTTTTCCCCTGTCGCATCTAAATTTTTTATTACCTGCAACGAAAATAAACCTTGTACAAAATTAGAGCAGTTTCATTACTGAAATATAAATAACTCAGAAATGATCCCCTTCTGTGTGCTTGATGCCATTTGTTAATTTAAATATAAATAATAATTAATATTCATAATTGCTTTTTACTAGGATAAGGATTTGTAAATTCAACACAACAGTTAAATTATTTACATTTTCCGCAGGACTCACAATACGCAGCCAAGCGAGACACGACTCCACAGTTGTGAGATTTGCAACAAAAACTTTGCATCAAAGCAGCATTATGAAAAACATCGTGAGATGCACAAGAAGACGCGTGTCGATAACGCAGCGTCTTCCACACAACCCACAAACGGTGCCCATCAGGCCAAGGTAGGAGTCTTCAAACTTTTTAATTTAGTTCTATATAGATAATTTAACTTTTTCTTCTAGGATCTCTATGAAGTTAAGCATGAAACTTCAACAGCGCCCCAATCGCAGCCGACGCAATCTCAAATGCAAATTCAATCGCAGCCCCAACAACCGCCTCAGATCATGCATGTGGACTTGGATGGCAACACTATAACAATCACCCAGGCATCTGATTCTAGTATGCCAACATCTCTCGCGAACTTTGTTCAGCTGGGATTTCCACAATTTCAAAATGCTAGCGGCCCCTCAAACCAAATAGTTTGTAAGCTTGAAAAGTAGATACTAACATTTTGGTTAAACTTGAGTAGTGCTTCTCTAGTCCTCGACTTAGTTTAGTAATGTTTCTGTCTCGCATATTGTCAGTTTTTTACCAGCACATTTGTTTATATATATGTTATATTTGATTTTATTTATTTAGAAGTTAATCCTATTTTCGACTATGTCGACTGTAAAAGCTTTTGTGTTCTGTCTCTTTTCGTGCAATATGAATGTTTTTTGTTTTTATTTTTGTATATACTTTATTTATTTATTAATAGCGTCGTTCCTTTTTTCTAAATTATTTGCATTTTATTTTCAAGTTATCCATTTTTAAAATTAGTTACTTTAACCTTGTTTATATATATGTATATATATGTATGTACACATATGTATATGCTACAACTTGCCAATATTAGAAGTTCATACATATACATATATATGCATACCCATTTTAGGTTAATATTTTAGTAGCATTTAAATGTAAATATTTATTGAGATCATACACATAGCAGTTAAGGTATATCTGATACTAAACCCTTTGTAATGCCCACATCTGTTGGTTAGAAATTGAAAATAAAAGTCAGATCGAAAATTAATATAAATGCGGTTGTTTAATTTACGGAATAGTTATTTTATTTGTTTGGAGCGCTCTGTTCGATGCGATATACAACAGATGGCAGCCCCAATTGTTTACCCATTAATTTTGGTAGCTTTTAGATTTTTCGTTCGTGTACTGCAAATACAAATTGGAATTGAAAAAAAAAAAAAAAGTTTTCTCTTCATCTTTAAATTATTTCATTTCCACGAATTACAACGAATGCAGGCAACTAAATACCATTGGCAGATGCAAATTGAAGCACGTTTCCAACTAAATATTATGCAAAACATTCTGAAATTTTCAAATGAAACCAGTCTGAGACAAAATTAACAAAATAAATAACATTTAATGTGCTTTGTTTAGAATTGTAACATAAAACTATGCAGTTATTTTAAGGTTTTTATTAATACTTTAGATGGGATGTAGGATTGTGCAATTTGTATGCTGCTTTTATAAATACTACATACATAAATACTACTTTAGCAGCGATAAATAAATGTGTAAATTCTTTGGCCTAATTAAACATAACAGAGGAAAATTCGTATAGTTAGCAATTACATTCTAAATACATAAATACTACTGCAAGGCACTGGAACGGTTTAACAGGCTCTACATTAAAGGAACAGTCCCGCAGGTGAGTGCAAAAAGCGTGGCATATGCACAGGCGCAGGACGATGACTTAAAACTCCAAATATATGCGGCTGTAAACTGAATGATTGCGATTTGGAGTTTAATTTAGTTTCCGTGTGGATGGTGCGAATAACTACGTGCAAATACATTGTTAGATGAAGAGCAGAACAAGCCAAACAAAACCAAACCAAACCAAACCAAACATAACAAAACGAAACAAACCCAACCAAAACCAAGCGGGAGACGACAACGCCAGAAGTGAAAATTTGTAGTGAAAAATGTGCAGTGCTAACCTTAAAGATTGTTTTTCAGGTTTGCAGCTGCTCTCAATCGTAACTCAATGAGAACTCGTTAATCTTTTGGACATCGCCCCATACTTGAATCGATTGTATCTCTGACAGGGAAAAGAGGGTCTCGAATTTTGTAACAAAGTTATGACCCTGTCCACGCACTTGGTACACGATTATGGTGGAATTATCATAGTCAAACTGAAACTCAAGTGAAAATGTTGATTCTGTGAACGAATAGTGAAATTTGCCGTCTATAATACGGGGATTGCTTGACCACTTCACGTCGCTTTTACCATCGAATATATTCAGATATTTCTCCTGATGCGATCCGCTCCACTCGCCATTACTCTTGTAATTCTCGACGATCGTCTGCGATGGCACCTTTACTTTAAAATGATATGTTATGTTGTCTGTGCAGCTGGGACTGTTCACAAAATTAATGGAAAATCTGTAATGGAAAACAAAAAAAAAACAAGAAAAACAATTAATAGTTAACCAGCGAAGTACAGGTGTAAAATGTCTATATTAGACCCGATTATACCGCCAAGTCATGTTATATCCGGCATTTAGTGGTCTGGCCAAATAATTCCGCGTGGGTGGGATAAAACGTGCAGTCCATGCGGAATATACAGCTACGAAATATTATTTCTTACCGTCATTCGGAAATTTCAAATGATTCATTGTAAGAACATTTGCGCCAATTAGCATTCAGCGTTATGACTTGGTCAATTGTCTCCATTTGCCTCTATTTTTAGACATTTTTAATGATATTTAGCTGAGGTACATAAGTGAGTACCTTAATAGGATTTTATACTCTTGTAGAAAGTAGTTTTGTTAGAAAACACGTCTAAGCGACACATTTAAAGCGACGACTCCAAATCCAAAGAGTATACAAATCTTTCTCAGTATCAACTCCCGAGAACCCTACCGCAATGTCCGTCTATTTGTGTGCAAACTAAAAAAGGCTTTACTTTGTTGCAATTATTACAGAAGTCGGAGTTGGCCGGATTAAAACATTATAGCTATAGTTGACGTAAGATCTTAAAGTTATTGTATGCCATTGATTTTGGTTTTCAAGCTACATATATTTACTTAGTTTGGGGATTTGCTATGCTACAAATACATGCTTCTTTCTAAAGTTGTACACTTTCTAAAGACTAAGCAAAGTAACTTACAAAAGGACTATATCTCTATCTATCAGCAGCAAATAGAATTCCTGAGAAAAGTTATGGAGCTTTATCTGTCTCATTTAATCAATATTGATGGCAAATCTGATATAGACTACAATAAACCGTATTTCACACAAGCTGATGTGATATTTTTTGATTAATCGAAATTTGAGTGGTATAGGAATAGAGAAAGCTCGAGTTGAATGGAATTTAATAATTAATCTTTAACTAATTAAGAACCAATATTTCATTTATTAAGAGCACAGTTTTTAATTCTCTTGCAATCATAGTTGTTATAACTTCCTATTCTTCAAAAATTCACCTTAGATAAAATCTACAAATAAGGAGCAACATTAGTTGCGAAATATTTAAATTGATTAGCAATTGTTATTGAAAACCATTTAATCTCCTAATTCCTTCTTTAAAGCCTTATGAGAATAGTACAAGAACTTAATATTAGATCGAACATTTCTATGGAAGCTATATGGAACATAGTAATTCGATCCAGTCGATCGGTCGTAATGATTGCTTTAAGACTCCGACAGTATTTTGCGCATAACCAGGCAGACGGACATGGCGATATCGAGACATCTGATGATACTGATTACTAGTCGGAGACGTCTTCTTCTATGCGTTACACATTTCGTGACAATATTGGATAAATGCATACTGAGTCATAAGTTACGCTTATGTACCCCAAAAACAGAAAAGAAGACTTTTTATTCAAGTGTGAAAGAAATATATATATAAATAGACGGATAGGGGTCCGTGTCGGGACACCATATATTTGCTAATCAAAATATGTACATTATGCATGAGAAATGCACTATGTGATTCATAGAAAAATTTAAGTTCTGTCTGTAAGAGTATAAGAACGTAACCTATCTAGAGGGGTCTCTTATCAGAAGCAGGGATCTAAGTAGCTTGTTTGTGAATGTGCGTCATGTATGCATGTATCGAACGGGCTTATCAATTTAGCAGTAGTACTAAACAACAATTGATTGGGCAAAGAAACAGCAAAGGTGGTGTTATCATCACGACAAGATAGCGATATCGACAGCAAGGTCTTGTAAATAAATGCCTATGTCAGGCCTTACACCACGAAACCGGATCCGAATTGTGAAAATTCACATCGCTGGGATGTGATGAAATAAGTAGAATTGTGATTTATTGACATCATTTGCCCAGTGACCATCGAGTTGAAGAATGGACAAAATCAACGCTTGCTCACCCATAGCTGACCTGTTGATATGCCATAATATATTGTCTGGTGCCTCGCATTATATTCTGTTGTCTGTTATGAAAAGATTTTTATTGTTGTCTGACAGCGTCCCACTGGCCGGCAATTTAGCGGCATCTTCAGCGCGTGGCTGCTGCTTTAATTTGGCGTTGATGATGTCATTGGTTGTGGGAACTGATATAGAGATGCCAAAAGCGAGGCATGCGTTAAGGAAATAATGGTACAAGATGTTACCTCAATAAGATCCTACTAAGTATAATAAAATTGTGCATCAAATTTAATTCATACAGTTTTTTAAATAGTTCACCCACCCAGCTGTTTACCACAAATCGTGTTATTATTGCTTTTTTTTTTTATAAAATTTTATAAAAAGCTCCTTTAAATTCTTGCACGCGAAATTCTAATTGCTTTTTCTTAGGAAAAATGGGTTACTTAAAGGGCACTAATCGATTTTTGAAAAACTCTTTTTACATGTAGCAGAAATTAGTGTGTTAGTCAACCTACTGTTGTGGCTCCTGCAGCAGGCTCCCTCGTATGGCAAGTTTACTCATCCTGTCCGACTCGTCGGGATTAGCTGGTAGCACAACCAAAAATTTAACCTCAGCCATTTTTAATATATTTTCTTCGGAACGCTTCTAAATTTTTGGCTGTTGAGCACGTTTATTCAATTAGAACGACACAAATTGTAACAGTAAATTGCAAGCTCATTCAACAAAATGTAAACAATATTTAGATAATGCTTTGCTTTGCTTTGCTTTGTTGCTAACGGTTACAACTTAGGCCCGAGCTCTTTACAGTTCGCTGGCACGAGTAATACTGTTCGAATGTAAGCAAGAAGCGGACGTTCTCAACAAAAATTTCATTTTAAAGATCGCACAACGACGTCACGGGCAAAGTACTTTTCGCTGGATACGAAGTGCATATTTGAGTTTTAATTTACGTATACGTATAACCTAACTAAGCCGACGCGACACGCGCTGGGTTGCTTCATCCACCTCGAGTGAGTCAATACTAAACAAGAATTTTTCGGCTGGCCCACATAGCAAACACGAAAATATATGCGAGCCGACGACCACACACTCTTGCATAAATATTATCTTATCTTAATTATATATTCATATCACAGAATATAAGGTAGCCGAAAAATCAATTTTTATTTAGTGTTATTCGTTATTATGTTTATAGAAAAAACTTATTTTAATACATATTCCAAAAAGGACAACTTTAGTATATATTCTGACTTAAAATGTAGCGTGATGTTCACCTAAATATAGAATGTGTACTTAATCTTGTGCAAACAGCTGTTTTTGCAAGCTGAATGCTATTTAAATATATTATCAGTAAATATTTCCATTTTGCTCTAAAAAATGATCCCTGAGTTCATGCAGAAAAACACAGTTTTCGTTTTGCGTGTTTTTCGATCAATAATGGTTTTTCTATAGTCTATTCTTAGGCAGCGAAGGAATTGAAGTATAGATACACACATTACCAGCCAAGGGTTTTGGGTAAAGAAAGATCAAGGATCCGATGAAATTTTTTCGGAAAGAACCAGTTTTGAATATTTTTGTCTTAACTTTTTAAGTTTTCTTGAGCAATTACATCAAAAGACTCCACCATTATAACTTTACCTATGGGTACTAAACATTTAGAATTTGAATTTAGTAGCTAATAATTGACTTAGCACACTGTCTAAAGATTTCTTATGAAGAAATAACACAAACGTAGGCCTTTAGTGCGTTTGAAATGCTCGCTCAATCGAAAAATATGGGATTCTCGGGGGCTTTTAGTTTTCTTTGCTGAATTAGATAATGCTCTAGGTGCTTAGGATAAATTACTTTCATATGAGCAGTACACATACATATTTGCATTATTTTATTTTCGCTGTTTTCAGAGACATTTGAGCGTTGATTCGATTTAGATCACCTCGGCCTCCATTTCGCAGCCTTTCAGAGCAGCTAAAATATTTCTGGCCGTAATGCGAGACATCTCCTTGCGAGTCTCAATGTCCGCGCTGCCTATATGAGGCAGCACCACAATATTATCCAGCTTAAGTAGTGGACTGTCTAGTGGCAATGGCTCCGGCGTGGTTACATCCAAACCTGCCGCCAGGATCCGCTTCGAGTGGAGTGCTTCATATAGAGCATTTTGATCCACAACTCCACCACGCGAGGTATTGATAAAAATGCAATTGGGTTTCATTTTCTCAAAAGCTTCAGCATTAAATATCTCTTTTGTTTCAGGGGTTAGGGCGCAGCAGATTACAATAAAGTCCGATAAGCAGAGCATTTCATCAAAGTCCACACGCCGAGCATTAACCTTTGCAGCCTCTTCCGGCCTGGCCGTCCGGGTCGTGTAAGTTATCTGAGCTGGTTTGAACGGCAGAATGCGTGATGCAATCTCCTGCCCAATGCGACCGAACCCATATAGGCCAACGCGCGAGTCCTTTAGGCCCTGTCCACACATCCACATGGGCGCCCACGATTTCCAGCCGCCATTGTAAACTTGTTTGTTGGCCTCAAACAGGCGCCGGTTTGTGGCCAGCAGCAGAGCCAGCGTCAACTCGGCGGTGGCATCGGTCAGCACATCGGGTGTGTAGCCAACACGAATGCCCCGTTTCTTGCACTCCTGCACATCGATGTGCTCAAAACCAACAGACATGGTAGACACGCATTTTAGCTTTTCCCCAGCAGCATCCAGCACTGCTGCATCAATTTTATCTGTGAGAACGCAATAGAGCGCATCCTTACCCTGAACTTGACGCAGCAATTCGTCTCGTGGCACTGGCAAAGCCTGCGACCAAGTGGTCACATTGCAACTAAGATAAACAAAAAATATAAGTTAAAACGATTTAATGGCAGCGAAAATAAAACAACCTCTTACGCAGCAATTCCAGTCCACTGGCGTCGACATCTGGACGAGTTACATAAACACTTTGCAGGGAACTCATGGTGGCTCTGTGTAAGAATTGGGCAAGACTTTTGGCATGCTGTGTAAGTCGAGGTTGGATTTTATACATGTTAATTTAGTTTTACCTCTCAAACAAACGAGAATGTTATGTTAGCCTAAGATTTTGGGGACATTTTAAATGCTAACTTTGGTCACACTTGTTTTGTTAGCAGTTTCTTCTGAGTTTAACAGATCATTACTAGTAACTAAAAAGGTGTTAAAATTATTCCCAAATTAATCATTTTTACCTATTATTTAGATATGGATTGGTACGTTGGCACCGAATGGAATGACACAGCGCGCGGGCTGCATAAGAAGGTGTTGAGCCTTGAGTTTCAGAAAATCGAGAAGCCATTTGCTGTCAGCACCGTCTTGTTCAGCGTAAACAAACCATGCATGAGCTTGGGGCCCAGACCAAGCAAATACTTGGGCTCCAGTGAGATACAGGAATACACGTTAGAAATGGGCACTGCTGTAACTCCAATTGATTGCTATTTAGAGCTGTTGTTGCAGCAATTCATGCCTGGCGAAACCTCTGCGTGCAGCATTGCAACGAAAACTGGCGAACGTTTGGAATTCGAGCTGAAGCTGGATCGCATCATTAGCAATAAACAAGTGGAGAAGCTGAGCGCAGCGGATATATATATCCTGGCACTAAGCTACAAGGAGAAAGGCGTAACTATGTTTAAGGAACATCCAAAGTTTGCTTGCGACTATTTCTCGCGTGCAGCTAAATTGCTGATTACATACAAACCCTTCGATAAGCTAGACAAAAAGACAAATGGGATCGATGGCAGCCAGTTGCAGATATTGTTTGTGCAGATACAAACTAATTTAGCCGCATGCTTTCTACTGGAAAAGCGTTACGAGCATGTCGTATATCAAACACAATTTGTGGAAGAACAGGAGGAGCCCAGCGAGAAGAGCATCTATCGGCGCGCATTGGCCTACTATTACCTGAAGGAGTTCGAAAAGGCTCAGCAGTTGATTGAGCGGGTTCCCAATTACGAGGATAAACGCGAATTTAGTAAATTGCGCGACAACATTGCGGCCAGCTGGAAAAATAGCAATGCCAACTACAAGCAAGTGGTGCAGCGCATGTTTAGCTAGATATTATACGTGGTACTCAAATGGTAATATAAAAAACAAATACTATTTAATAAAACCTAATATTTAGTTTTTATTGCGCTACTTTTCTTTGAACTTCTTTGAGTTTTTATTGTCCATTTTGGCTTTCTTATTTTTATACTTCATGCCGGATGGCAGCCTGGGTCGCTTACGTGACGAATGGTTGTCAGGTTTAAATAGTTCTGTAAAAATGGATTATTGTCAATTCCACATGTTGCCCAGAATATAACGACACTCACCTTCGTCTGGCTC
Organism: Drosophila montana; assembly: GCF_035044405.1. NCBI lineage: Eukaryota > Metazoa > Arthropoda > Insecta > Diptera > Drosophilidae > Drosophila > Drosophila montana. Next base: position 217,256 of record NW_026996956.1, read on the forward strand.
CTCGCCAACTTCATCCTTGTAATATTGAGCATCATCGTCAGCATCACTTGCATTTTCCGCGTCTTGATTTCGTTTTGCTTCTTTATTTTGCTCTTTTTTCAATTTCAAATTTCGTTCACGATTCTCGGTCTGTTGCTTCTTGCGCTGTTCCTTAAGTTTGCGCTTCTTTTCAATCAATTTACGTAGTGTTTCCTTCTCATCTTCTGTTTTGATGACATGATCGTGATAGAGCACTTCACCAGTTAGCAGACCCTCTTCAATCTTCATGAGCTGCATTGTTAGACGTGGTCCAATTTCATGTAGCTTTACCGAACTTCGGTGGTTCTCCAAGTTACCCTTGCTCTTCAGTGTTTGCGACAGAACCACATGCGATTGCTCGTCTTCATCGGCCTCCGCTTCCGAAACATTTCCATCCCTAAGATTGTATATAGTGATGAATTTGATCGATATTTTAGGCAATATTACTTACCTGGTAACAAAATCGACTACCTCATCGCATTTGTTCAGATTTGGCACAGTGCCGCTCACTATTTTTTGTACGGCGCGCCTCAGACCCACCGGCACCACCTGCACCGAATAATGGCGCATTTCCACTAGCTTTGCTTCTGGATTATACGAGAAGAGAACGCAGCGGCGTATAGTATCAATGTTGACCTGAGCCAAATTGATCGATGGAAACATGTTCTGAAATGTTGTGGCCATCAATTTCAAATGTTTACCCTCGCCGCTAAAATTGTTCATGATGACGAGCGGCGGATGCTTGAAGTGATCAACATCAAACATTTGCTTTTTACTACACGAGATGACGTCACGAGCGAGCGTAAACTGATGCACCTAATAAGTAAAATATACCATTTACAATGGTCTCCATGGAGGAAGCGAACACCACAAATACAAACCTTGAACGTTAGTGATGGGCCACGCGGCAAGCGCAGAACTTTGAAGGACAGCTGTGTAGAGGCTTTGTTGAAGATGCCCATATGCGAGACATGAAAGAAACTGCTTAAACTAACAAAATCTTTGATGCGATTGATTTTCTTTTCGCGCAAATTGGTAGCCGTAAAAGGCTCCATTATGCGACGAAAATCCATTGTCAAATCTGTGATATACGGACATGACAGACCGCGATGTATAATGAAAGAATGTGGTGCTTCAACAATTTCGCTTGGTTCGCTAGCTTTGAACGCTGCTGTGCGTGTTTTTGGGTGAACCTTCTTTTAAGCACCACCCATCTTTTCTCCTTCTGATTAACAATTTAAAAAGAACAAATTAACCGCACGTGTCAGTCAGTTTCTTAAACATTCACCTTACGCACTGACATGCGGATCGATATATCGATAACTTAATTCAATCAATATAGAGTGGCCAGTTAAGAGCAATTTTTTTGTATTGTGATAAGACCAGACGCGCAATAATTTTAAAACTGCCAGCTGTATTTAAATTTAAACTATTGATGCAAAAGTTTCAGATTAATTTATTTAAATTTTATTTATTGAATCACATATAACATACATAATATCTCGACCGCATGAGTCGGGATAACATTCACATGACCTTTTCGATTTATCGATAGCTTTATACAAAAAATTTAAAGTGGTATTTTAAGTATTTGTACCTTGGGATCCCACACGCCTCGGCGCGAGAATTTTAAACAAATGCCCAGTGAATTAAATAACAAGTATTTATGCACAATAAGTATAGGCTTGTTTTATTTAAATTATATTTATTTAATCACTCACAACATAGTTAACACAAATGATGATTTTTGTTTTCTATGTTGCCGTTTCTGCATTTAAAGTTTTACAACTGTTTTTATCAGCTAGTGTTTGAAGAATTCATGTGGTCAATGAAAAAATTTAAATTTCAATAGATGTAAAAATGTCTGCACAAGCATTTTAGTCTGTGTTTGTTGAATGCTAAAACTATTTGAAATTTAATGATTTAAGTTTCACTTTTATTTCATACGTAAAAAAGGTATTACATTAACCAATAAAAAAAGAGTGCAACGACAAGAGCAGCTCCGACGCTGACAAATCGGATAAGGTTAGGGGAATTTCGGGAATTTAATAATAGACAATAATTAAACAGAGCCAGGTTAAAATTATCTTCATAATATGCTTGTTAAATATGCCTAATTTTGCTGGAAAACAATGCGGTGCTTAATAGAACATACTTAGCAATGTTTTAGTTCTTTTTGTTTGTTTGTTTTTTCTTTGAAAATTACAACTATATATTTATGTTGCGAAAAGTATTAATATTAATATTTTTAATATTAGCATTTATGTATATTTATATAAATTATAGTTACAGCTACAGCTTAAACTGAATTTGGAGTGTTTTAGTGTTTCTCATTTTCTTTCCTATTTTTTCATCAGATGTCGAAGAGCCATTGAAGCTTTCTGAAATATGTTATTCATATGTTTATATATAAAACTTCAGTTTAAACTGCAGTTAACTACAGCCGGATGTTGATGTTGCGGTTGGTGTTGTTATTATTATTATTTTTATGCATATATGACAAACTGCTTGTGGCTGTGGTTTAAAAAATAACATCTTATGCCGTTGTTGTAGTTGTAATTGTTGTTGCTCTTGCTATTGCTGTTCTGGCTGTTGCTGCGGGGGGCTGCTGCTGCCGCGGCGAATCCTTGGGGCGGTCACTGACAGCACTGCTTACGAACATCAGCTGTGACAGTCGGCTTTACGTCGATGGGTTCCACATTCGAGGGGCGAATGACATCGCCTTCAGGCGGGTCTCTAATTTGTTTCTGCGACACAATGCGATAGATCTCTGTAAGAATTATTTGAATTGGCATTCTATTCGTTATTCAACTACTTGAGCATTTCTCACCTGTGAGTATATTTTGGAATGCGGTTTCAACGTTTGTCGAGTCCAGAGCCGATGTTTCTATGAAACTTAAACCGTTGCGCTCCGCAAACAGTTTCGCCTCATCCGTCGGGACCGAGCGCAAGTGCCGCAAATCGGACTTATTGCCCACCAGCATAATTACAATATTCTGATCGGCATGGTCGCGCAGCTCCCGGAGCCATCGCTCTACGTTCTCGTACGTCAAATGCTTGGCAATGTCGTAAACAAGCAGCGCCCCAACAGCACCGCGATAATATGCAGAGGTGATGGCTCTATAACGTTCCTGGCCGGCCGTATCCCAAATTTGCGCCTTAATTGTTTTTCCGTCGACCTAGCGAGGCAGTAGACGACAAATTTATTCAATTTGAGCTTTTATAAGATATTAATCATGGGATTGTTGATAATATAGTGAAACAAAAACCGAAAAAGTATGCCTTTTTTCGGTACGCCGAAACATTTCCCTTTTTTAAAATATGAGAGAATAAGGAAACTTGTAAATGCCGAGTTTAAAAAACATAATATTCTGCCATATAAGAAGCTGCTTTTTGATCAAACTCTCCTATGGAACCTATATTATATAGTGGTCTATAGAAGAAATGAAAAAAAAATGTAGATTCCATACCATAACCTTACCTACTTTCGACCGATATAGTCGTCCGATTTTTATAATCTTTGCTATATGTATGAGGAGCATACGACAACTAATAACGATAACAACGATAGCTTTATAACTGAGAGACAAGTTCGCAGACAGACGATCATGGCTATATCAAATCGGCTGTTGATGCTGATCTAGAATATGTATACTTATGGGGTGGGAGATGCTTCTATGCATTACGTAAATTTTATGACAAAATTATAATACCCTCTATACGGATATTAAAATAAAGAATTAATAATTTTAAAATAGTTATTATTTAGGATGTAGTTTAAAACTATTATCTGTCTAAATGATATTGGCTATGGTGACATCTGTTATTTTAATGTATTCAAGTAATGTTGCTAAATTCGCTTAAATAGTCAGATCTTTTTCATGGATTCGGTTTTTAACAACTATTTTCTATTTATATCCATTTTGCTGGCCAGTGTATCAATATTCCCAGTTACCAAGCCTTTCAGGAAGCAACAAAGAATTTTACTGAAAACCTCCGCTATCCACTTGATGGTGGGCTCCCTCGGTACTCACCTCTATGCTGCGCGTTGCAAACTCCACTCCAATTGTCGACTTGGACTCCAAATTGAATTCATTGCGCGTGAAACGTGACAGCAAATTACTTTTACCGACGCCAGAGTCACCGATTAGCACAACTGCAAAATTTATGGTTTACAAAAATATTAGCAAACAGTAATAAATAGTTGACTTCTGTCTAGCAATTGCATAATTCAAGACTGCTCGACAGGTTGGTTGTTCGGGGGAGGCACTGGTCATGTCCTCGCACTCAGTTATCGGCAAAATGCGGCGCGTGCCTGAAGGTCAGCAGGCGCAATAAATTTCTATACTTTCGGGGGATTTCAGTGATGGTCATTAAACCATGCATTTTATGGAGCCATTCCCTCCTTCCGTAGTCTCCACACCAAGCTCAACGTAAAATTTGTGTGCGCCTTAAAGGTGTCTTTTAAACGTTAAATATATGTACATATAATTATTTACATACAAATACGGAAAAAACTCTACTAACAGAGAGTTTCTTGGATGGTCCCCTCCATTTTTCTTTTCTTTTTATATATACATACATATACGCATATTAAAAAAACATATATGCGAAAATATAAACTAAATTCATTTAATTTTGTTTTCTTCTGTTTCTGAGATTATTTACAAGTTGATAATATATTCGGCGTGCCAGTTACCTCTTATTGTCACGTCTACTAGTTCTACTTTTGACACCTTTCCGTGTTTTGTTTATCTGGTATGCGACAATATTTGCGCTCCTCTCTCTCTCCCGCTCTCACTCTCAAATTTGAGCGCTCGAAGTGCGGAGTTATCAGCATTGCTTTTGATTGCTTCACAGCTGCTCACGAGTAACGGTGATTCATTAGGTAACTTCTCTCTAACGATCTGCTTTTGTTCTAATACAAATAACATACATTATATGTATGTACATGCACATACGTTCCAAGCGGAAGCGCTTAGCATATTAATGTTGCTCTCATCATTATTGATGTATATGTATTTATGTTCGAGTGTAGTAATGATAATTATTAATTGTGCAATTTAGATTTTGGTCATTGGCATTGGCCAGCGTTTATCGTTTTTTAGTAATTTTGTTATGAGTCACATATCAAATAAGTCAAATAATTTTTTGATTTTGTGATTTGTCAAATTAACGCTGCATATCATCACGCCCTTTACAATTTTTGTCTGGCTCCAAAATATCAAGAGGAATTGCTAAAGCGTAGTAATGTATATGAAAAGTCTCGCATGCAAACATGAGTAAGAGAAAATTGTGAATTTGTGACCGCAGAATAAGCTTAAACATAGCCAATCACTTGAAGTTGACAAACAAAGAAATTACATATGTTAGACTGGAAATAGGGCTAGAGATGTGGAAAGTTTGTCCCGGTTCATGAATTGGTTGCCCGCATTCGGTACAAATTTATTTTAGGGTTGAAAAATGATCTATTAAACGGAATTTTTTCTGAAGAAAATTGAAATGGTCACACAGTGCAAGCGATAAACACGGGCTTTAACATCCGCTGAGCGTCTACGCAGCTTAATGTAAAGTTACTGCAACAACAATAACTTGTACTGGCGATTGAGAGTGTGGGCAGAGAGAGAAAGAGAGAGAGAGAGAGAGAGAGAGAGAGAGAGAGAGCGACAACAACAAAAGCAGCTCACAGCAGATGTGAGCGAAATAAACATATGCAAAAGAAATTGCGAAAATTCAATACAAAAGCCAATGGCGTGTATTATAACGCTGCTCTTTAAAAATACAAATTTACATATGTACCTATAGATACGTAAATACATACTTTCTCGGGTATTAATATACTGAAAATCTAATCAACGTAATAACAATTACTATGTACCTTTTATCACGATTATTATTACGATTTATGCAACGTGTCATGCTGGCTGCTGGCAGCAGAGCGAAGAACGAACGGCAATGGAAACACAATGACAAACTGACAGCAGTTAACGGCAAAGTAGTTACGGGTGTGTTTGAAGCAAAGAAGGGGGCGGAGGGACCCCTTGTCAGAGAGTAAAGAGAGCACCAGAAAGCAAAGGGCATATAAATCCAACACAATTTCAAGCTTGTACAGAGTACAACAAAACAACGCCAGGGGGCGTATTTTGTGATATTGCTTTGAAAATTTCGCCAAATATTGCGATCGGAGACCATTTAAAAACAAATTTATATGCATATGTACGTATGGCAACCATGTCTGCATTTGTTATGCCAATTAGTTTCAATTAGTGCCATTGAACGGATAAGCGCAAGTCAAGCTTTGCTCCTGTTTAAAATTCCCATGTCCCACGACCAGTCCAACCAGTCGCCGGCTAGCTGATAATTATTTGCAAGGGCTTTAGCTGCACACACGAAACCTAAAAGTCACGTTCATAATTTACCTTTGAAAAGATAATCGTATTCGTCTTCCCTTGCACCCATTTTGTTGTGATTTTAAATGTTTTGGTCCTCCTACTCCAACCGATTGGGATGCCTCTGTGTCTGTGTTAGGTAAAATCCAATAATCCTTGCGCGCCGCCGTTCTTAATGCGTTTTTCTTTTTTTTTCGTGTATTATGCTCTCACACTTTGTACACTTTTATTTGTAGTTGTAATCGGGACAATATAAAGAAAAGAAAAATTATATCAATTCGATTGCAAATGGGCGTTGTTTGATAGTAATTTTTGGTTCCACCCAAGGCAACCTTTGTGCGACAGTTAGTCCAATAACAATTTGCGACTTTCTGTGGCTTTTTAATGTTTTTATTTATAATTTTCTTACTCGCGTCACACACTCACTTAGACTTAGTCACTCCCAATATATTAACGACGTGAAGTAGGCTGCGGCATGTATGGCAATACAACTGACAGCTACAAATACTCGATACCCATAACTCTAGTTGGAACGCCATGTTGATGACGTCAGTGTTGACCACAATCGTTACAATTTAAAAATACAACTGAAGAACATGACTTGGAAAAAACCTATTTTTTTACAAAACACATCTTTTATATTTTTGTTTAAATATTTAAAGCATAGGTGGTAGAAAAACAGTATATTAAGTAATACTAGCGGTTAATGATTGTTCTGTAGAAAAAAATATAAAACTTTGTTCTTATTGTACTAAAAGCACTTTGAAACACGTTTATATACGCGCACGTTGCAATGCTAATGCTGGATAGAAAAGCAGGAGTCCACCAGCAATGTATGTGATTTTCGAGCCCAAACACCAAAACGCTAAAACAAATATGGCTTTAATAAGAGTTGAAATCGAATCCTTATAAGACTCACCTATAGATCCCACAACTGGACCCAAAGCACGTGCCAAAGCACCCAACGAACGGAATATACCTAATACTGAACCCTTTTGATCATCGTTACCGTACTTGGACACCAAAGTGGTCAGACAGGTAACGGCAAAAGCGGTGGATATTGCAAATAATATCATGCCCGCATAGAGCATACGGCTACTCTCCGCCAGGCCAACTAAGACAAATGCTGGCACGATTAAATATAGACTGAATATGGCATAACTTTTGATCTTTGCTTCCGGTAGACGTCGCACCACCGATCCCTGCAGCAGGGTCATGACGAGGCCTGTAGTCAAAAACATTTTGGCCTGATCCATTGAACTGTAACCAAACTTATGATACATGAGAAAGGTAACTGTAAATTCCAAGCCCGAATATAGGAAAAGATAAAGAAAATAAATAAGTCCAATGGTGCGTAGCGCCTGCGTATCCTTTCTAGGCACATTTTTGATGGCAGCAAATCTGTAAAAATTAAATTAAGAATCAATATTGTATTTAAGGCGCAGATGATATAAAAGCTTTATAACAAGAATCTGATGGTTCTAAAAAGTAAAATATTTTGCTAAAGTGTTATTACTTTAAAAGCACAGTCACAGCTCTACCAAAAGTGAACTCACGCAAAAGTGAACTTAAAAACAAAATGACGATAGAAAAGAATTGGAAATTATCAGCAAAATATATAATATAAAAGTTATCAAAAAAACATTTTATTTGTTATATGTTCGAAAAGCATTTGAAGTGGATATCACCCTGAGCAAGACAAACAACTTCACTCAAGTTCAAAATTAAGAAATGTAATCCAAAAACTTAAAAGACAAATTCGTTTGCCTAGGCAGGTGATTGCATGCGTTTGTTGTGGAATAATATTTATAGCGTTGGAAATCGAAATAAAATCAAGATTATGCGTAAAGCGGTCAAGTGAGTGTTTAATCATACACATTTTTTCAATTAGACGAAACGAACGATCATGTACATTGATAAGGCAAATCAAATAAACCCCAGTTAAATCGTGCCCAAGTTGGGGAAAGATATCGACGAATGCTGCAACAGCTGGAAAACCTGTTGGTCGGCTATTGAGACAATGGGGTAAAGCAAAAAAGAATTTAAAAAAAAAGTCACACGACTTGCTTGGCAGATACGCTAATTAAATACAAAATTTAAAAAAAAAAAAAAAAAAAACTTACCCAAATATAGAGGAGACGTTGAGCAATTGCAGACCGTAAGACAGAGCAGACGAAATTTCGCGAGCACGTTTGGCCTACAAAGGAAAAAAATCACAGACATTACACAGAATTTAAATTTTCCAATTGTCCTAGAACGGACCTGCGGTAAAGTTTCACGCAAACAAAACGCCAGGACAAGCACATCGCCCAACGCCAAGCCCAGTGCCAGCAGAGAGGGCAGCACAAACCAGGCGCCACCACTGGCACTTTTATCCGAAAATATGGCAAACATGGCGCCAATCATGGGACCCACAATAAAGCCCAGCGAAAAGGCAACGCCAACTAGCGCCATGCCGCGTCCACGTGTCCGTACGCTGGACACATCCGTGATGACGCTCATACAGAGCGAAATGTTGCCCTTGCTGATGCCGCCCACGACGCGTGCCAGCACAAATAGGGCAAAATTGCTAGAGCATGCCCAGATAAGATAGGAAAGCGCGATGCCAAACTGCAATTGAAAAGCTTAATGATTGTAAGTTGCGTCTTTTATGTTCAACTGACCAACTTACAGCGCAAATCAACAAAACGGGCTTGCGCCCATAGTAGTCCGAGAGGCTTCCCACAATTGGACTGGCCAGGAATTGTAGAAAACTGAACATAGATCCCAGAAAGCCGCCAAATAGCACCGATAGATACCGATCCGGTGCACCCAGAAGCTGCTGGAACCAACGCACGCGCGTTGTAAGCCAGGCATACAGGCCGGAGCTATCATTTACGCGATAATATTCCAAGAGCGAGGGCAACAAAGGCAGAATGATGGTAAACGCAAGTAAATCGAATAGCAGTGATAAAAATATAATATATATCATGGGATCACTTCTCTCCTTTGGCGCAGCAGGTTTCCCATTGTTGTTATCGTTGCTGCTGTTTCCCAACTGCTGTTCCGTTTCCGGTATTCTTGTGTTCTGGCGGTTTCGTAAAGTAGCCATGTTGTTATTGTTTTTGTTGTAGGCGCCCAATTGCGTGCGTGTACATAAATTTGTTGTCTTATTGCGAGAGCTGATGACACGACGACGACCGCATAACTGTTTGTGCGCCCAACAACTTGGCCCAAACAAAAAGCAGTACTCCAAGTAGCCGCTAAGAAGCAGCCGAAGTGAAAGTTGAATATTAGGATCAAGCAACGTTCAGACTGTCTGATGAGCATTTGAATTGGTGTATAAGCCCGAGGTATGTTTGTGATTATATGTGCATTATAACATACATTGTTTGAAAAAAATCAACACAATATGCTTGTATAGCTCAATACATACCAAATGGTTATCCACGTAACGATCAACAGCATTAAGTTGTGGTATAACAATTTTTTGTCGTCTCTGAAATTCGTAATGCTTGGAGCTGACCCCTAAATAACAGCAACAGGTTGTTTCAGTATCGTTCCGTGTGTGTGCCCTTACGAACCTTTTTACGAGTACTATCGACTCGTTTGGCCGTGTTGCAAAACGTTCACACGCAGCTGTGCTAAGCGCGTTGATCAACACGCAAAACAGCCGCAAATGACAAAATCTTGGCTAAAAATTGAAAAAGTACAATAAAGAAACTCAAAATAAGTGCACATCATGTCTAAAGTCACGGTGCAGGATATAGAGGCCGTGGATGATTATTGGGGTCCCACGTTCCGCTCAATACTCGAGGGTACGTTTGGTTTTTATAGTATTGCACTTCATCATTTCTATTGACGCCCACCTTACCCGCAGGCAACAATAGCAAATTAATCAGCGAACAGCTGGACCAACGCGTACGCAGCCACGACAAAGAGATCGAGCGCATATGCAATCTGTATTATCAGGGCTTTATTGACTCCATACAGGAACTTCTGCAGGTGCGAACGCAGGCCAAGCAGCTGCACGATGAAGTCCACTCGCTGGACACATCGCTGCGCACTATTAGCGCCTCCCTCATTCAGCAAGGCAATGAGCTGGTACGTGCCCGTCAAATCGAATCGAATGTAGCCAGCGCCATTGAGGCGCTTAAATCCTGTCTACCCGCCTTGGAGTGCTATATGAAATTCACCCAACAGGCGAAAAACAAGCAATACTATCAGGCACTCCGCACGCTGGAAACTCTTGAGGCGGAGCATTTGTCGCGACTGCAGCGGCACAACTATCGATTTGCTACTCAAATGCAAACACAGATACCCATCATCAAGGAGAACATACGCCGCTCAGCGGCAGCCGATTTTCGTGAGTTTTTGGAGAACATACGTAAATTTTCTCCTCGGATTGGTGAACTGGCCATTACGCACACCAAACAGTTGCAGAAACGCGACATCAATGCCATTATACAGGAACACAAACAGCAGGCCAAAAGCGGCATCGACGGTGGCGGCGACGATGATGGTGGCAATGTGAGTGCTCAGGATTTAATCGATTTTTCACCCATTTATCGCTGCCTCCACATCTACATGGTGCTGGGCCAACGGGAGTACTTTGAGAAGGACTATCGCCAGCAGCGGCGTGATCAGTCTAAGCTGGTGCTGCAGCCACCGCCAAATATGCACGATAATTTGGAAGCCTACAAGACATACATATGCGCAATTGTGGGATTTTTTGTGGTTGAGGATCATGTGAAAAACACCGCAGGAGAAGTGGTTACGAACAGCTATCTTGAAGAGCTGTGGTCTATTTCGCTAACCAAGTTTGTCAATGAGATCAGCATGAGCTCCTCCTCCTGCACCGACCCAAATATTCTATTGCGCATCAAGAACCTCATTATGCTGTCCATCAATACCTTTAAGTGCTATGGCTACACGGTACAAATTCTGTGGGAGCTGCTGCACGATATGCGTGATCATTACAATGAGGTAAGCCCAAAAGATGTCTCCTATGGCTACTTGAATTATTTTTTTACAGGTTCTCTTGCAACGCTGGGTTCATGTTTTCCGTGAGATTCTGGACAAGGAGCAGTTTGTACCCATGGTGGTGGAGAATGTGGAGGAGTATGAGTGCATTATCGAGCGCTTTCCCTTTCATTCCGAGCAGCTGGAGAATGCACCATTTCCCAAACAGTTTCCCTTCTCACGCATGGTGCCGGAGGTGTATCATCAGGCCAAAGAGTTTATGTACGCCTGCATGAAGTTCGCAGAGGAGCTGACACTCTCGCCCAATGAGGTGGCCGCCATGGTACGCAAAGCGGCCAATCTGCTGCTCACGCGCAGCTTTAGCGGTTGTCTCTCAGTGGTCTTCCGCCAGCCAAACATTACGCTCATTCAGCTTATACAAATCATTATTGATACGCAATATTTGGACAAGGCGGGCCCTTTTCTGGATGAGTTTGTCTGCCACATGACCAATACGGAGCGAAGCATTTCGCAGACGCCGTCGGCCATGTTTAATGTGGCACGCCAGGATGCCGAGAAGCAGGTGGCAGTACGCATATGCTTTAAAATTGACGAGTTCTTTGAGCTGAGCGCCTATGACTGGCTGCTGGTAGAGCCACCGGGTATTGCCTCCGCTTTCATCACGGACATGATCTCATATTTGAAGAGCACCTTTGATAACTTCTCGTACAAGCTGCCCCATATAGCCCAAGCCGCCTGTCGTCGCACCTGCGAGCACATTGCCGACAAGATCTACTCTATATTGTATGACGAGGAGGTCAAGCAGATCTCCACGGGCGCACTGACCCAAATCAATTTAGATTTGATGCAGTGCGAATTCTTTGCCGCCTCGGAGCCAGTGCCGGGCTTGCATGATGGCGAGCTAAGCAAATATTTTCAGCGCAATCGTCAGCTGCTTGATTTGCTTATACTGGAGGAGTGGAGCACGTATTTCCATGATTATGGCAAGCAGGAGAATCGCTATCATCTGGTGCAGCCGCAGTCTATTATTGTTATACTGGAGAAAATACGTGAGGCGGACAAGAAGCCAATTTTCTCGCTGGTGCGCAAAAATGATAAGAAAAAGCTGCTGGAGACGGTTCTCAAGCAGCTGAAGCACATAGCTGAACGTCAAAGTTAGGATGCGATTATAAATATTATAGATCTGGTTAATGGAATAGACCTGGTTTAATAAGGTAGATTTTATTTTTGTTGGGTTAATTCAAGAGCATCACGAGATAACCATAAAATGAGAAAACTATCGAAAAATATGAAATAACGCCCAAATAAAATAAGTTGTTCCAAAAACTTTAAGCTGTAAATATTTTTAAAGTTAATTGTAAATGTAACATTTATATTGTTATAAAGAAATTTAATTACGTTTCCATCAAGTTTCAAAGTGTTATTTTATGTTATAATTTCAAATTTATGCGTCAACTATAGAATATATTTATGTATATTCTTCAATATGATTAACTATATATTTCGTTATTGCATTTATTGCTATTTATATCAAATCTAAGCACAGTTTTTTAACTATTTCATTTGGGATTGCGCGTTATTTCACTATTTAAAGAACTGTATTCACGGCATAGTTATTTCCCTTTTGCTTCATGGAAGTTTTTGTAGCTTGAATATGATTTCTACTTAAATGTTGTAAAATTGTATTTGGAATTTTGAATTTCATATCTATGTACAGAAAAGCGTATTATAAAAGTTCAGCTACAAAATTAAATTAGGAAACAAAACACACAAACATAAGAAAACGAAAGCAAGAGATAATAACAAATTGTATATAATATATGATGTATGATGTTTACGTTTGTGTGAGTGTTTGTGTATATATACATATAAATATATATATATACCAGCAAAAGTAGTAAACACTAATTTCTATGTTACGTATCGTATATGCATCATTCCGGATTGCTTTTGTCAACTCTTCGTCTCCAGATGCTTGGGCGCGTCCGCATATGTGAATTTCAAGCGAAACGCCTCAGCAAGCAGCACATTTATTTGGCGATCGGACCAATTATGCGTTGGCAGATTTTGTAGCAGCAACATGAGACCCTATAAAAAATATAAAAATAATTAATACCAGAATATACAGTTGTTTCTTTAGGATGTTACTTTGCAGATATAGGAGCAGACGAGCGCTATGGATAAATCAAAAAATCAATATTTTTATCGATTGTTCCAATGACATATTATACATGACATACTAGTCTAATTTGAACAAGATACATTTTATGAAAACTTGCTCATAACTAGCTTAGAAGTAAGCAGGTCTTCGAAAAAACATTTCTTTTTTGATTCGTTAAATCGTTACAAATGATTAGTATCAATGGAAAACTGTTTAATTTCAGAATCGGAACCTTTTTCACAAAATGTGGCTTAAAAATTTTATGGCCAATTTAAAAATCGAATAGCTCAAATAAAAATTTGGTATAATTTAGTTTTTGACTCCGATATATCTACATAAGAACTGGGTGCAGTAAAAGATAGATCTATGTTAAGTTCCTCAAGAGATAGGCTGAAAAACTAGATAACTGGTTTCAATTAAAACAAAGTGAAAGTCAGACATTCTAAAAATGGTAACTTTATATCCAATCGAGACTGAGGTGTTAAATATTTCGTAATGAGATTATGATAGCCTATCCATGGATGTGTCTTAGTTACCTGAAAGTCATTCTGTTGCATCAGCTGTTCCTTCCAGTGCAGCAGAAAGGCCGCACACACATACAGGTGGAAGAGCGCAAATCCATCGGACTCGGCCAGATATGTGTCCCACAGACGGATTGTGCAGTGCAGGGGCAGTTCGCGTGTCAGTAAATTGTTCATCCAACGAAATGAGAATTGTAAATAATCAACACCATGTGTCTGTAAATGACGATGCAGATTGACTGTAAAAAAAGGAGAAACAAATTACAAATATTTTTTATTTTCATATATATATATATATATATATATATATATCAAAGGGGTAATTAGCCCTAATCGATCGGATACAAGATTTTATGTATTAAAACATTTATTGTTCGTTAACCAAAGAAGTAGGTCGCAAATTAGCTAAATGTCTCCCAGGGTTATTGATCTGCGGCATTCTACAGGTAACGGACCCTTTGCTAAGCTATAATAGTGCTTACCATCAATACGTTGTATTAGATCCTTGAGTTGATTCACCTTCTCTTGTATGCCCAGTTGAGCGAATATGTAATTATCCTGTATGCAGTCGAGAAACTTAGAAAGGCACCAAAACGAATCGGCTTCAATAATATTGCGTGTTTCCTCTGGCAATTGTGACATGTTGTATTTCTCAAGATCTGTGTCCGGTGTGAGGGCTTCCTGCAGAAAGACTATGAAGAAAGGCGTAACCAGATCATTGATGCCTTGCACATAGCCCGAGGCTGGATGGCGAATGGCCCAAATGAAGAGTATACGCTCGAACATTTCCTGGACGAGCTGCTGCTGGAAGAGCGGTATTTGTGGATTCATGCGCGGCACATCGATATGTATCTGACGATAGGTGTCCTGCTGCGTCTCATCCTGACTATCCACTTTAAAATAGTTGTGTCGCAGATCCTGGTAGCCTTGCCGTTTGCTCTGCAGCACTGCATTTCGGCGTTCGCCCGAAGGCGGCAAGTACTTCGATAGCAAACGCCAACTAACAGCGCGCATCTGCAAGTAGAAATAAATTGTAGTTGGTTTCTGTGCCCTGTTTGAGCACTTACCTTTCGCGGCACACCCGACCAACTGAGTTTTTTGAGCGCCACCAAATCGAGCTGCGGTGAGTCGAGCAGCAATTGAAATTTTTCAATCTTCGTCTCATATTCACCATCCTGCGAGTTGCTGCTAATCTTCTGCAGCTGCGGTCGTCCCGGATAGTTACGCAAGCGAGATCTATAAGAAGTATAATGATAATACAAATCAATTAAGACTAGCCTGAACCAAATCATAATTTTAAAATTGTTTTTGTATAAAAATAATGTTTGTTCGCGGGTCCTTAAAAAATAACTGCAACCAAACCGGCATGATTGCTAAATGTATTTTGCATTTTTTTTAAAAACCGATTTATA
Source organism: Drosophila montana (assembly GCF_035044405.1). Taxonomy (NCBI): domain Eukaryota; kingdom Metazoa; phylum Arthropoda; class Insecta; order Diptera; family Drosophilidae; genus Drosophila; species Drosophila montana. Next base: position 232,719 of record NW_026996956.1, read on the forward strand.
TAATAGTCTATTTTTCTTTCTTCATTGAACACTTCATTGAAAACTAAAGCCTTCGTTTTATGAAAAGCAGATTTACAAACAGAGCCAAAAGGTGAACAACTGGATGAAAACGTGAAGGGAACTACTGACTATTACTTTAGATTTTTAGGCGAGGTTTAAATAGAATTTGCCTTTCCGAATTGTTTGGCAACTGATGTTGACCCTTTCCCGCCTCACCTGATTTCGTTGTTGTCATGCGATGTTCTGCGATCCTCCTTGATATCTTCCGCATAGCTAGCGCCGCCTACTATCAGATCCGTGTTGCTAACGTTCGTGTAGGTCGCCTCGCTGGTTGTGACGTGGTTTTGATTGCTGCGCGAATGCGTTTCGATGACGTTTAGCGCCACCGTTTGTGAAACCTGCCTCGATATGCGTGTGGCATCTGAAAAATTAACGCCAAATTCTATGTAAATAGTCGACTAATTTTAATTTTGTTTGTTGTTTACCCCCAACTGCTGCGGCAGCTGCTGCCTCGGTGCTGCTTATGATGCAGAATTCATCGTCACCCGTGTCCCAGGCATCGCTCACCGACTGCTGATAGTCACGAAAGGTGGACACCATGCCGCCACCGTTGCCACGATCACGCTGCACCACAGTCCCGGCGCCCGACTTGCTGGTTGTGTTGTCGAGAATATCGCGTTTTGGACTAGGCCGTCCGGGCACTGCGCGGCCGCTGTTCTTCCAAAACGATGTTGAATTTGTCAAAATGCTTGTTGGCGACTTTGCTCCAATTGCTACACTATGTGTCGCCGCGATTAATTCGCTTGCGTTTGCTGTTGTCGGTGCAATTTTTGATTTTTCTTCAGTTTGCCCTACATTATTGTCCATAATAAATATCGAAGTCCGATGTCAGTGTCAGCGTCATTGCATTTAGAACGGTGTGACCAACTAAGTGCAAGAAGTTAAATATGGCATTTACCACATACTGTTAGATGCGCCTTTATTAAGTGGGCATCAAAATGTCAAAACGGCAAACGTTGTTTTATTAAATATAAATTAAAATTAATTATAGCTAAATAACAAACAAAAAATGGCATCTTAAAATTTTGTTATCGTGTGCTTACCTATAACGTATCCCTAGATTGAAGTGATTTTTAGTATTTATTTTATTTTATTTTAACTTTTTTTTTAATTTTACGTGTAGCAAACGTATGAGATGGGGCGGGCCCCTTTATTTGTACTTTTCAATATATTAAACTCTTTGCAAATATATACAAAAGGAATACAAAATCGCTTAATTAATAATAATCAATAATAATGAGTTTATTAAATGCCGCCGGTTTGGCACTTCTAGCAATATGACATCAGCGATTTTGTCTCTATTGTCACTAATCGTGTAATCGTAAGTAACAGGTACATATGTTTATTTATAAGCGTGTGCAATTCGGTCACACTAAAATTAAAACGAGTATTATTGTGTGTGATAAGGAGGCAAATTTCATTATTCTTTGTAAAATTGCGTACCAAATTATGTGCCTAACGACCCAGCAGTTGAAATAGTCCCAGTCCAAAGATGCAAAAACAAGAGGAGATCACAACGCGCCTAAAAGAAATCTTCGAGTTATTTCTGCGCGACAACTTTTCCACTACCGACAGTGTTTACTTTGAAAAGCTTATAACGCACCTGCAGGCGAAGGGCAAGTATATTATGTGAGTGCAACAGGCGGCATCTCTAACTTTATTTGTCCATAGAAAATGCTTTTGTGCTACAGGTGCCCTTCGTCACGGATTGGGTGAACAAATGCCTGACGCTAATCAGCGATGATTTTCACAGAGTGCACCCCAAGGTGATATCTTTTATGCTGAACCTGATCAGTTTTATGACGTCGAATGAGTGGATGGTGCTACGGCTGCGTGAGCTGGATATTATGCATAGGTAATAGCTAATTTACAGTCACAACTTTGTTGACCTCATTGTTTATTTCAGGGTTGTGTTCTTTATGCAGGCGCAAGAGCGAAACTTTAGTCCCTCAATCAAACTAAGCGGCATACGCGTTATGAAGGCGGTCACCAAATACAGCATGGGCCTGGCATTTCTGCGATTGCAGCGTTCCTGGACGCTGCTCATTCACTATAGCAACAACGAGCACACATTGTACGTAGTGCGTGAGGCACGTCAGCTGCTCTACGAGATGCTCTACAAATTCTGCGACAAGATGCATGATGAGGCTGTCACCCTGGAGATTCTATCAGAGATTATGAAGCCCATACACGATAATGTATACATAACAGATAATATCAGTGATAATACCAGCGGAGAGGAGGAGCGTATACATGTCAGTGTGGATGATAATGAGCTGCTGCACAAGATTTCTTCAACGGTTGACCTGCTCAGCTATATACTGCAGCAGACGCTGGTCAGCGAGGAACGTACGAAAATTGTCTCGCTGTTGCGAGAGCACCACAACCTTGACCTAAATATCTGGAAACTAGTCGAGATGACGCATAATACGTACTTCACGGAGAAGATGCTTAGTACACTCTGCAGTTATCACTTTGCTACGCTGGTTCATGAGAAAATACTGAATCCAGATTGTGTAGAGCCTCCGGAGCAGTTCACCGATTTTGGACTGTCGTTTTTTAATCTCATGAAATTCTGCATACAGCGCAGTGATGGCATCACTTTTATCAAAATGGCTGAACTGCATCACATACTGTGGAAGAAGCTGGGCACACGAGTGCCTAAGGAAATCGTCATCCAGGACCAGCGTGTTTCATTTGAAAACCAGTTAATTTGCTTTCACATGATGCCGCTACTCTTCTCCATGAAGTTTGCAATGAAAATGGCCGATGAGTCAAAGAGCGAACTCTTTGATACATACATCATGAAACTCCTTGAAATGTCCTGCGAGCAAACGCTGCGTTTGTGCTATAGCTTGCGCGATGCCTTTATCACACCCGAAGGTCATACCAATGGCGGATTGTTCACACCGGAATTGGCCCGGAAATGTGTGCACAGTATACTCTCACTAGAGCATGTACTGGATCGCGAGCAAGCGGTCACCGTCTGCCAGGCGCTGCTCTATGCTTTGCGTGAGGTTGTCGCATTCAATCATTCCAGCAAGCACAATGAGCCAGAGGATTGCCATGGTGCGAGCACCTCCAGTAATTACTCTGATATATATCCACGTGGCTCTGAAGCTATCATCAAGGATCCAAAGGTTTTACATTCAGTTATGGTTGGTCTGCGCACGCTCATCGAGCGCTTTAAGATCACGTGGAAGGAATCCGTGGAGACAATTGGTCTGGTTAACTGCTTGGCTTTTGTGCTAGAAAACTGCAACTTGGATCCGACTGTAGGTAGTTCAAAAACCTAAAACAAACCCAGCTTAATATCTCGTTAACTTGCAGTGCACCGTGGAGGCCCTGAAGTTGGTTCAATTGGCTGTGGAGCACTTTTTGTCACCCAATATGGCGCTGCTTGTGGATAATCTACAGGGCTCGGCTTTGGTTTGCCTGGGTCCCATTATTGTCAAACGCATGCACGACACGGCTTGGGAAGTGCGTGATTCTGCGTTGGAGCTAACAACATCCATTGCCTGCATCTCTCGCATAAGTAGATCACTTTGCTGCTTTTGCATAGCCCAAATTGAATTTTTGTTTTTGCATATTTTTCAGAGTTTCCCGCATTCCAACAATTTCTTATTGACGGCAAAATGCCACCAATTGTTTATGAAATGGCCAAGCATGATAGCGAACCATATGTGCGCGCCTCCGCCTACAAATGTCTATCCAAAATGGTGCCCATCAATGCGTTGTGGGAAAACGGACTCAGCCAATTGGATTTAGTGGTATAATATTATTGTTTATATATAATATCTCACATTAATAAATTTATTTACACTTCAGGATCATCTGCTATACGTGCTGTATCGCGAAAATGATGATATTGTACGCGCCGAGGCCATACTAACCCTGTCCAAAATCTACGATCACCGTAAGATTCCAAGTAAATATAAGAATACATTATTCTCAACGCTCAACTATTGTGTCGTGGGCGATCATCACTGGGAGGTGAAGGTAAACGCGCTGTGCTTTTGGCGCATGGAGTTTAATCGTCAGTTCAATAATCAAGGCATGATTGATGGCGCCTTTCCCACTGTCACATTTTCCAAGGAACACAAAAAAATTGTTACACTAACAGGACGTGAAGTGAAGTTACGTGTAGCGAAAGTCTTGGCGGAGGTGCAGCAATATGGCTACTATGGTATTATACTTAAGTGTCTGCATGAGGAGTATGCCAAGGAGGTGCTAAAGCTGATTGTGACTGGCATAAAATCAATGAATGATAAACTGAATGAATATGACTTTGAAATCATATTAAATGATATTGAAACGCTGACGCCGCCCGTAAACAGTGCAAACTCCAACTTTCCATTTACGCCCGAGGAGCCCATGTCTGTTGAACCCGTCGTGGATGATGCTGCAGTAAATGCGCAGCAGGCTGATGATGTTATCGAATCTATATTGAATGCTCAGGATGTGCTGCTATTGGAAAATACCTTTAAAACGCAAATGCATATCAATAATGAGGATACACAGAAACGACATATTGATGAGTTCTATTATAAGCAATTTGCCGTTTCTGTGCGCGAATGGAAGGAGGAAATAGGTAAATTTGACTTGGATAAGCTAGTGAAACAGCAAGATGAGTGGTTTGATTGCAACGATAATTTGGTTTGTCTGCTGGATGACATACTTAATGCGATAAAACGTGATGATAATATGATTTCCGATTGTTATTAATTAAATTAACGCTTTCTTATGCTTAACTTTTTAGGCAAAAATTGTTTCCCCAAAAATAAATCTATTTTCACATATACTGGGATTTAAAATTTGGCGCCATTTTTGACATTATCGATATATTACAGTAATGATGACAATGAATAATGTTCACATAGCATCTAAAGCATAGCAGAGAGCTAACAGCTCATTTGAGTACAATGTGGCAACATTTTATGTGAATAAAATATTGTTGGGAATAAAACTAAAATTGATTGCCATGAGATAATAAAGATAAAGAATGCTGTATTTGGCGACCTTTCCTTTCCGGGACCCGGACCTCGAGCCAGCCAAACAAATATTTATGATATATTTTGAATTTTTCTCAATCGGAATCAATAGGAACTTCATAACAAGAATGAAGTTGCTATTGCAATTGATTGCCTATTGTATGCTTCGTCCAGCGTCCGATGTCTTGAATTGCAACTTTGTGCAACACACTCCCATCACTAATTACAGTATTTTCAGCAAGTCATAATCCGGTCACACTCTTTGACAGACTGTTAGTCATGGTGGAAAATTTGAGAAGAGCGTACATATGCGCAAGAATAAGCTAAGAAGAAAAAGTTGAATATTGATTAAAATTTCTGCAAAAAAATATATATATGTAATTATATATTGTAAATGTCTTTAATTTAAGTGATATAAATCAAATATTTGTGTAACGTTTAATATTTTAATACGCGTCAAAGTACAACGAGTGAAGCTAATCGCACACAAAGAAAAACGAGAAGCAAAAGCACCAACTACAATAAAAAAAATTAACGCAAAAGCAAAACTTTTCTTGTGTGGCACAACTACTGGATTGCGATTGCCCATGGTCGTCGTGTACTTTGCGAAAATAAAACAGTAAATTCTAAAGAAAACAACGTTAAGCAAAACCGAATCAGAATCAGTTAAAAGTGTGATTTTTTTGAGCCTTTGTCTGTAAGTGAGAGGAGAAAGCTTTAAGCGGAATCCCTTTAAGCAAACATCCCGTCGCCATTTTGAAAGTGATTTTACATACATACAAATATAAAAATATATACGTACACACACACATAACCATTAGAGAAAATCGTCAACAAAAACAATTCACAATTCCCCCTATAGAATACCTATCACAAAAACAAATTTAATTGAACTGGCAACAGTGAAAACAAGGCAACTCTTAAATATAAATGCAAATAATTTGTAATAATCAGTATAACAAAAGTGGCAAAGAAAAACCCCCCCGTAGCTGCAAAGCAATCAATAACTGCGACAAACATACAGTCGTCTTTTTCACTCTCATACCGCGTCACCAAATCAGCGAGTGTGCGAGCGAGCTAGACTGCAGCAACAACAACAATATTGGTGTGAAGAGGTTTACAACTCAAAGTAAGTCGCAATTGTATTAGTAAATTGTACGCGTGTTGCATATGTTGATTCATTGATACACGTTTGACGTCGTTGCATTGTCGTCAAATGTTATATTTTATATGCAATCTGCAATAAAACTATGTACGAGCGTGTATAGCTAAATAAATCCTTGTTTATTGTTTATTTTGTGGACATTATTGAGTTTGCAACAATAACTGTTAGAAAATAACCAACTCTTGCGCTAATTTTTTATGAGGCAACCATGGACGTAAATAGAACATACACGGTATATACACGCATGTGTATAAAATGCGGGTCGCAGCAAAGCTTTAGCGCATTCACGTGCATATGTATACGTTTGTGCTTGCGTGTTTTTTATGTACATATTTGTGTGCGTACTCGTTACGTTACTTGTTTTTGCTCAACATTCTTTTTTCCGTTTGTTTTTCTTTCCATTTTCACCTACGTCAATGAACAGGACCCGGGACCCCGGCTTGGATGTCAGCTACGACGATAAGGCAAGAGAAAAAAGCAAGAGTAAGAAAGTTTGGAAAATTAGCGCTAAGAAGGATAGCCTAACAAAACAGAGATAAATCAACAGACTGATAAACAATACATAAAGTTAAACTATATAAAGTATATAACTAAAACTGTACATACAAAACGAGACGCAAACCGAACGCAGCTACAACAGCAAGAAGACGAACAAAAGAGAACTACGTGAGCAGCCGCCCGTTATCCGCTACTGTGAGATTGAGCGATAAGAGTAGGAGAAGAGAGTCCGGTAACATCGTCACAGTGAAACAAAATAGACGAGGACAACGGAGACGGAGAGGTGCACAGGCAGCGACGTAGCAGCAGCTTCGCGTTTGATATCGATAAATAAAAACAAAACAAAAATATTGATTTTAAGTGCGTGTGATATTTAACGTTAAGCATTAATTTAGCGAATAACCAAAAACAAAAAAGGCAAAAAAGCAGAAATTTTAACAAATAAATCGAGCGAAGAGAGAGAGAGATAGAGAGAGAGAGAGAGAGTGCGCTTTGGGTAAAGCTCAGTTTATATTGAAGAAACAACAGCAGCAGCAGCAGTGTTGGAAAAGCTTTTGACAGTGAAAACAACGGAAAACAAGAAATTACTATGACATACTCGCACAATAGTGTTAGAAACAACATTAAAATGACAACAGCATCAGCAGCAAAGTCCATACGCTTGAAAAAGGGTGCCACAACCCCACCACCAGCAACAACAACAACCACAACATCAATAGAAACCGCAACCCCCACGGTAACTGCACATTCCAACAGTATTGCCAGCAGTACAAACTTCAACAATCAGCACTTCCATCAGCAAGCTTTAAGCACATCACCCACCCACTGCGCCCCCACCACGCCCAACAATCGCATGCAGCAGCAGCAGCAACGTCTGCAGAGCCAATCCGCTGGCGCCAATCAGCGTAGCCGCCAACAGCGTCAGTCGCCGCAGCAGACCGTCGGAGGCGGCGGTTTCTTCTTTGCGAATAACAGCAGGCGCAATGGCGGCGGCGGCGGTGGTCGCTCGCCACAGTCAGCAGCAGCAACAACAACCAGCAGCTTGGTGCGCCAATCGCCGGCTACAATTTTGGGCGGCGGCTTCTCACCGTCTGCGTTTGGCTCGGCACGCAAGCAACGCCGCAGTCCAACAACAACACCTTGCTTTGGTGTGGGCGGCAAAATATCGCCACAGCATCCACTGATACCCACCGCCTTGACGCATTTTGCTGGCAGCAAGTGCTTTGACGCACCGGCACCAACGGCACTGCCCAAGCCGCCGCAGCACTGGACGCTGTCGAAGTCCGAGGAGAAATTGGTGGCCAGCAGTGCTGGTCCCGCCTTGCAGAGCCTGTTGCGCGGCGACAGATGCAGTGCGTCCAAATTGAACATGTCCGGCGGCAGCGGCTATGTGGTTAAATCATCCAAGCGCAATCTTCTGGATGAATTTGATACGCACAATCTGAAGCTGTTGCTGAACGTGCAGTCGTAACGCAGAAACAACATTTACAACAACAAACGCAGCGAAATGGCAACCACAATAAACTGAACATGGAGGACCCAACACGAACCCGTCAATGACTTGCAAATAAAAGAGGAAAAAATGAAAGAAAAAAAAATTACAAAAAAATCAAAAATATAAAAATTGTAAAAACTACACTACAAAAAAAAAAAACAAAAAAAAATACAAATCATTTAAACTGAAAATTTGAACTTTTTTAAACTAAAAAAAAAAAAAAAACAATAATAAAAAAAAAAACGAGTAATGTTTGTGATCTCAAATGTATCATAAAACAGCAACAAAATTGAGAAGCTAAATAGGAAAAAAAATAAAATAAAAAAAAAAGAAAACGAAAAAAAATTGCAAAATTTAAAAGGAAAGTAAACAAATGGAAAACAACAACGACAAAAGATACACAACAAAAAAGATGCAAAATTCCCCGTTGGCAACAGCAACAACAACAGCAACACCCAGCAACAAAATTCAGCTCTTAACTTCAATATGCAAACTTTGAAAGGCCAATCGATAATTAAACAAAAAAAAAACATAAAACCTTAACCTACAAAAAAACAAAGAAACAAACAAAATAAAAATGATTTATGGACGCTTGGCTAGTAGGAATTTTGTAGAACAGTAAGAGGAGGGCTCTATATGTATGTATAACGGATACAACTTCACAACTGAACATTGTTTTATAAACGTGATACGCAAATAGACTTGAAAATGTAAATGTAATTAATAAGTAAAATTATAAATTATATAAATATGTATGAGTAATTAAACAAATGACGCTAGAAGCGCATACATAAGTACAGCTTATGTTTACATATATATTCCCCAAGCGGACAACATGTGCAACGTACCTTAAAAAAGAAAGAGAAACTGTTGAGAGATGAGCACACACACACAAACACAGCGAACGAGTATGGAAAACCTAATTAAAATCTAAAAAACTATAACATGATGATGATGATAATAATAATAAAAATAAAGATAATAAAAGTAAAGATAATAACACCCACCAAATCACAAAAGACTAATTCAACAAAAAAGAAAAAAGAAAGAAACAAAGAGAAAGTAATGAAAGACGACAAACTTAACGCTGCAAAATCAGCGCAAAATGCATTCAACTTGCCTAAAACAACTACAACTAAAGGAGAAAAATTCAACGGCCTCTCTACCTTAAGATATCATATAATACATATACACACACTCACACACTCACACTCAAGCGCCAGCCTCTCACGTATTTAGTATGCATAATTTGATATATTTGTAGCATAAAAACTTCCATTAATTTTAGTTTTTAACGAGTCCACTTCGAAAAAGAATAGAAAAAATTGTAAAATGATCTAAAACACACAAAATGGCTTTATAATTCTAATTTAAACATTCTTGAATTGTACATATTATAACTGTATAAAAATATATCTTAAAAAATTGCATATGTTATATACAATTTATTTGTTTTAGGCCATTTAGCGCGGGCGCAAACATTTTATTTTAAATTGCCAAATAAATTGTTTTTTGCGCCCCAGCTAAAAACCAAAAAAATAAACTATTTCGAAAAGTTATTTAAAAAACGATTGTGAAACTTTGTTGCAATTTCCCCCCGCAAACACGCTTTAAGTTAGAATGATGATAATATGTTTAGAGTTAGAGAGGAGGGTGATAAAAAAAAACGAAAAAACAAAACAAATATACTACTTTCTATGTAAAACTATGCTCATATATTGAAATTAACTTTAAAAACAAAAAACACTTGAACCCAGTACCTTATTTTCATTATTAGCATTTAATATTAATTGTTAATAATTAATATGTATGTAAATTATTTAAGTAAAAAGTGCCCAACCTAACCTTTTTCTCCCCCCTCCCGCTCCCACACTCCACAAGTATCCCAAAGTTATTTGTATTTTGCGTATGAGAAGAACAAGAAAAGAAATTATGAAAAGCAGCGTGAGTTTTGTTGTTAAAATAAATTTCCTTTTTTTTCGATTGAATTGGCCTCTTGCGTGATAAGCCAAAAGAAAGAATAAGAACAGAAAGAAAACCCAGCACAATTTGAGTTTTTTTTTTTTTTTTTGTAAATTTATTGTTTAACCTTTTGCTACAGCTAAATTATACAAAAGAAAATAATATGATGTTAGTTTTTAAGAGTTGAAAAGAAAAGCCAAAAAAGTCATGCACTATTTTTTAGGTTTACTTGAGAGCAAGTTGTCATATAAATTGGTAGCTTTAAAGCTTGTATTCTTCAAGTTACTATACATACACACATACACACTCATACATGTACCATACATACACATGCATATATATATGTACACTATACTACTAAGAGTATTTTATCAAGCAAAACGTTTGAGCAGTGCTCAACACTAGCCAACAAACTAAAAGTGAAACCCACACACAAGACACACATACACATACATACATACAGTTGATAGGAAGAGGAGAACTTGTCGCGCAGAATTTTGCATTTTTTTAAGAGTGTAAGCTATTAAAATAAAAAAAACATTTGTTACTGGACGTCAATTTAAGCAAAACGTACATTTGATAAATATAAAAAACCAAAAGCAAAAACAAATAATATGAAAAACAAAAATACTATAAAGAAAAACTGTACCCGAACCAAAATGGCGCACATGTGTGCTTATTTTTTTTTTTTTACTTACCTTCGAGTCGTACGAGCGCAAAACTTTGATAACTTTTTAAATAAAAAATAAACACCAATCAGTACAAATTAATTTCCTTTTTAAAGTTCAGGGGCCTTTAAGAGCCAGCCCCAAAGCATAGTTTGTCGCACCACGATTCGAAGCTAAATAAAAAAAAATATGAAGACAAAAAAAAGTTTTAAAAATCCATTCAAATTTTTATTTTTTATTTAATGACGTTATGAAATGTAACAACAAACACAAAAATAATTGTATTGGAGTTCGAATATTAATTTTACCATTTTAAGCAGAGATTTGTCGGTCTTACTATATATGTATATATGTACGTATATATATTTTTTAATTTCTTCGTTGATCTAATTTACAATTTAATTTGCAATTTTTTGTGATACTTTGCTATATAATTTTAAATCCGGTTTATATATTTACAAATTACATTTAACAAAAAGAAGTAAAAAGAAACCCCAACACACAAACACCGTAAATGGACCACAACAAGAAAAGATTTGTAAAGAACGAGTTAATGAAAATTTGTAAAAGCAATATGGGAATTATGTTTTAATTAAGTCGAAAAAAAAGAAACGAAATGAGAAAAAAGAGAACAACCCAACCAACAAAAACAATAGAAAAAAATAAAAAAATAAAAATTGTACACGGCTTTCGTAAAGAAATTTATTGAAGCTTTGTATAATTAACAAAAAAAAATTGAATTTTGTATTTTCATTTTATTTACACAACAATTTTAACACCCCTCCCACTGTTCCCCTCCAAAACATCATATACACATGTGTTCACTTTACACACACACACACAATTGTTTCAGGCAGCGATTTGGAATACACATTCTATTAGTTCAGCCCGTGAATATTACCAAATACATATATGCAGCACTTGAGTTCTGTAACACACAAGAGACAGCGTTAAGAAAGAGAAAGGGAGTAAAAAAATGCATCGTGTGCACGCAATGAACGGTTGTTTTATTTTTGGCATGATGAAACTGAAAATACCCTTGCAGAGATGAACAACGCATCGTTTTGAGGACTATAAAAGCTCTACTAAGGATAGTTCCCATGGCCGAAACTCTACAGCCGTCCTATAATTTAATTCCACACCCATTTCCGTTCTATTCTTTGAGCGGACATTTCCCAAGGGCAACAAATCGTTGTTGCAACTACAAAGAACACTTTTCGAGGCAGCTTTTTTAGCAAGGGTAAAATACGGCAATCTGAATAGTACATATACATACATATGTACATATAATACATATTACAAAGTCATGCACACTCATGATATTTGTGAAGTTATTTTTTGTGATTCAACTATCTGTAATGTATGATTGTATCTTAAAAATAAAACTATGTAAATGCTTCATTTAAAACGTAATTAAACTGCCCCCCATACCAACAATCCTTAAAAATTCCCGTATTCGTTTCCTAATAACCAAACCCCCCAAAACAATGAAACAAAGAGATTGAGAAATTTTCAATGGTCCCCCACACGACAAATAACGGATGCGATGTGGCACGGCGGAGGTTATGCAGACGGCATTGAATTTTTACTAGGAGGTAAGTGGGTAAAACCCCCATCACGACTACCGCCAGCTATACAGTGTCAAAAAAATTAAGATAAATACAAAATAAATAAAACTGGTCTACTACGCTCTCCTAAATATGCATACGAATGTATAAACATGACTCATTTCACACGGTTTCTTTAAACTAGTATTAGCTGGCATAGTTATAGGTACATATGTGTGTACATGTGTATGTATAGAAACTTGTGGATACTACTGGTGGCTTCTCTCGCCTCTTGTGACAAAGACAGATCAAAAGAAAACGAAAAAAACTGTAAACGTGCCTCGCAGCACCTACAACTCGTCGCGAAGAGAAACAAAAAGAAGAGGAAGGCTTCAAAGTTGTTTATTGAACGCTGTCGCAAAATAAAAAACTGGATTTAGGCATCATACATACATGCATATGTATATACACACGTGTATGGGCAGACACAAAGCATATACATACATACACACATTAACGTACATAGCTCATGTGTACATATATATGTATGTATATATACATACACATTTCCCATTAATTTCAACATGCGAATCGTTTCATGCAAAAAACAACGCAGAGAAACAAGCTAATTTCATGCCCGGTGGAAACATACACACACATGCATACATGTACATGTATATATGGCAAGTAGCTACATATGTATGTTGTGTATGCATACCTTCATATTTTTTTTTTATAGTACACCAACATACATACATACATATGTATGTATATGTATGTATGTTAATCGGTGTCAGCACTTACCACACAACATTGTCAAAGTTCTTCTGACTGATCGCTCTCGGTTCCAGAGTTTTGTCCTGCTAAGCGACAAGGGACATATGCATATACAAACATACATACATACATGTATATAAGGCGTACACTTGTACATATCTACATACATATGTCATTTAAAGCAAACGCGTAAACATTTATTTTTTGTTTTTTCTGCTGTTATTCTTCGTCTATAGCTCTGCTTGCGATAATTACAATCAACAAGCAGCCGTGCAAACTAAGTAACTAGTGAAGCAGGGGGCCGACACACCGATACGAACATACATACATATTTGTGTATTTGTATTAAGGCATAGCGCGACGTCGCGTTGATGTTGGCTTGCAAATGTCTCGAGCGCGCCCGCCTTGCCACTTACAGGCCCACAAGACCATTACGTTAGCGAATCCGAGTTCATGTATATACATACATACATAGTTGTTTAAAAAAATATACATATGTATGTGTACATACATATGTAACTGAAAACAATATGACAAGCGCAAAGCGGTGGTCCGTATTTGTTTCTACGCAATTGGTATCTGTAAGATACATACGTATGTACATACATAAAGGCATACGCACTTACAAAAATAAATACCTTCAAAATATACATACATATGTACGTATGTACATGCGTCTTTTCATAAGTGCGTATATGTATGTATAAGCATTAATATACCCCTACACGCGTGCACAAATACTCGACATAGACGTCGCTTATTTTTACAAGCTTTGTGCGTTGGCCTCTGACGCTCCGGCAATAATCACATATGTACATATGTATGTACATATTATACATGCGAGTGTATGTATGTATGTTTGTAGTTGTTGTGCGCCATACGTAAATGCTGAAAAATATAAAAATAAATTTTGGACACAAATACATATACCCACATATGTTTGTGTGTATTTTTGTTTATGCGTATATTTGTTTGTAGGCGCGTATGCCAACGGCTTTTTAAAGCTATGGAATAATTTATTTTTGCTGCGCAATTTCTACTATTGATTTGCCCGTTGCTGTATTTTTTTCATTTGTGTTTTGTTTGTTATTTTTACTTTTCGCTTCAAATGGCGTTTACTGTGTTGCTGACGTCGCAGCCGGCGACGCTGATTGATGCAAATGCATATATGTATGTATGTACATATGTGTGTAAGTGTATGAGTGCGCAGTTGTTTATAGCAATGTACATACATACATATGTACATATGTATGTGCATATTAATGTACATAGCTTGGACATAGAAAGCCTTATCGTTGCAAACATTCATATGCACACATACGCATGTATGTACATATATTTGAATGTTCGTTCTTTTGTTTTATTGCACACTTTAACGTATCTGCAGACTACATATTTATGTACATGCATACCTACTTTAAAAGTCAGACTAATCAAAACTCAAACTAATAAACATTAACAGATACAAGACACACTGAGTTAAATTTTAATTCAAATTTATTAAATGCTAAATGAATTTAAAACTACACGCAAATGGATTCAATATCCTATAGGTATTTATTTATTTAGATGTATGTACATATGTATGTATGTATGTACATATGTTTATTTCTATTGCTGGGCCATAGTTTAATTTGGTGTTACTATATTAAGTACGAAGACTTCTGGAGGCATACGTGACTTGCGGCAAGCCTAATCAAAACACCATAATCGTATTGAAAAAACCATATACATATGTACATATTTATATTCATATATACATACATATATATATATATATGTATGTACATGTATTGTATGTGTGCTTGTGATATAAGTATGTATGTACATGTGTACAAATGCAAGTACAATATACATACATTCAAATGTAGATACATAGGTAAATAGCGAAACATTTATAAAATGCTTTTACAGTTTTACTCACGTTTTGATGTGATTCTTATATTCAAAACAAAAGCTTTAAACACACACATACATACATATGCATATGTTTTTATTTTTACATATATACACAGCACATTGCGGGACATCCAAATAGAGACTGTTAGTTGTTATCAGATACAGTGGTAGGCTAAAGTCTACGTTTAACTTCAATTTCGTATCGGAAACCTATTTTTATTAAAACATGCTAGCTTAATATTATATATGGCAAATATAAAAATGATACTGTACAAAATATTATACATTTATATTTTATTATGACTTCGAAGGATATTAGAATTTTTGTTTATCCATATATATTAATATATATATATTCTTGATCAGCATCGACAAACGAGTTGATATAGCCATGTCCGGCTGTCAGATTCAACGCCCCTTTGGGTATCTGTGTCTTAGCTGCAGGCAGTTCACATGGATGTACATTAGTGGAAGTAGGTTGGATAGCGCCATTATCTCTATATATAAAACTGTTTGTCCTGGCTGATTGATTGGTGATCAACGCACAGTCCAAACCAAGCTGAAATTTTCACTGTAGTTACCTTATGTGATGTATGTAGGTGCACGTTAAGACGGGGTTTCGGGAAATTCCACCCGCATGTGTGAAAAAATCGCGAAAATAGTATTTGTTTACCACCGATTGGCCTCAAAGGTCTTTGTTCAAATTCATTTGAAGGGTGTTTCACACTTTTCTAAAAATGCTTTCCTGCTTGGTGGAAATGGCGGTCAAAGATTTGGCGAAGTTTCGTGTTCAAATTTATTCCAAGGAACGAAAAATCATTTGAGTCTTTTCGTAGTATCCAAGCTTCCTAAAATATTTTTGGTGAAGTTATAAGTTGTGTTCGATTTCCTTCAAACTTGAAGCTCAAAGCTCTACATAAGAACGTAATGAATACGTGTTTCAACGGTTTGGGAAATTCCATCCACAACACTGGTTAATTAGCGAAAAACGGTTGTATGATAGTTTTTTGATAACCATCCGATCAGCTTCAAAATCATTTTCAAAGATCTTTGTGAGAATTTATTTGATACGTTCTTGGGTGGCAAATGCGAACGAAAGTTTGTTTTTCAGCTTCACGATTCTCATGGGCGGAAAACGGTGATTCCAACACTTTGTTCTTTTTCCGATGTACTTAAATATATTTTTAAATAGAAGTGGAGATCAAGATAGGTAGATTTCAATTTTCCACGGGTGTGTCCTTAGTGAAAAGGTAATATCTAAAACTTTTAGCACAAAACGTTCCACGGGCAAGGCTGGGTAATACCCGATAGTATCATATAGATAAGTAGCCGGTATAGAAACTATGTCTTTTTTTAATTAATTAATTAATTAAGATTAATCTTTTTTTTTTTACCATTTCTTAATATACATGTATCTAAAAACAAATGCTTAAATAATTTGTATTTAATTTTAGAGGTATGAGTAATGCCAACTTCATTCGCATTTTTAGCGATTTAGTTTCCCACAGCGATAGAACGATAGCAAATTTCATAGTTTTTTGAAATTCGCGTACGAACGCCATCCACGTGACTTGGGCATCGTCTGACAGAGATCGACAGCCGTCGAGAATTGACATTCATTCAGTAGTAAAAATCTATTATCAGTTCAATTGAACTCTCTGTGGGTAGCGCGATAAGCCCAACTGAATGGTCTGATCAGTCGCGCATCGAACTTGAGATTCCAGTAGAACTGTTTCAAGCTACGTTGCAAGATGTCTCGAGCAATCACAATTGCCTCTTGGCTAATCCTTAGCATTGGCGCCCTGGAACGATGCCAGGTAAGTGTGGCTAATCCTAGTTGGTAGCACCTTGTCATATGTGCCTTATTATCCATTGAACCTTAGGCAAATGTTGTGTTTCACTTTTCGCTGGATTTCAATGTGAAACAGCCCGAAAACTCTTCGGAAACGATTAATAAAACCATCTTGGTGAATCATAATCTGGTGTCGATCCAGGACAATGAGCCGGGGCCGACCACTGCCTGGTCTGAGCAGGACCAATACAACGAGGTAGCAGTGGAGCTTTTAATGGACACAAAGCGTGTGGTGCAACAGCTCAATGTGGAGCTGTCGCCCCTGGTGGGACGCAGCAATGAACTGGCCGCACGCCTCAAGCAGACCCTGCGTTATGTCAACGATGTGGATGCCAGCCTGGAGAATGGTCATTTTGGCCAGCATGTGGAGCAGCTGCGCAAGTACATCACGCTGGTGGATACCCTGCAATTGCCGAGCAGAACAGGTGGTGTGCGCACCCTGGAATTCGTACTGCTCAAGTTGGCGCTGGAGAAACACCAGTTGTTGGCCAAGAATCAAGAAGTCGCCGAGTATCTGCAGCGGGCGGATGCGGCTTGGACAAGATATAAAAGCACACAGGTCGTCCTGTCAGAGAGCTGAGCCCAAAAATATCCCTAAAGATAAAACAATCCTCTTCGGTGTGCCGAAGTTGAAATACCCTTGCAGAAATAGAGCTTTCAAGCAAGTCAGAAAATATGACTTCGAAACGTTAATTCCTATTGGACCTCTACGATATAGTCGTCCGATGATAATAAAATTTTTTGCTTTTATGTTAAAAGCATAAAAAATTCCATAAATGCCGAGTTTGTTGTTTCTCTGTATTCGATGGACTTATTCTATGTCAGCAAAATGATATAGTTTTCCGATCCAGCCGACTTGAGCATATGTCCTGCGTGCAGCTGAAATATAGAACTAAGCAATGTTTCATCAATAAAGTTTTAAATCTGAATAACCTGTTTGCCTAGAAAATATATGCCGGAATATATAAAATAAAATAAAAATAGCAAAATGATAACAGCCTTCTCTGCAAGGGTATATACAAATTTAGACTAACTTTAACTGTTCTATATAATCGTGTTTAAGTTCAATCTATAGAATCTAAAGAGCCGAGGAAAAGCCGGCTCCTATTAAGTGAAACAATAAGTAAAGGTGGCATTCAGAAAAAATAAATGCCTCGAAGGGACTTCCTGTCGTTGCATTTTGGTGTTCCACTGCAATGCACGCCATTGCTACAGGTACAAGCCAGAGAGACATTCATCTGACCGAAATCTCCCCTGGGCCGGTCTTTAGATAATGCGTTACGCACGCTGGGACTACGTTATGAGTGGAGGATTTCAGGTAGCCGTAGACAAAGGCAACGACGCATAAAGTGCCCCGAACAGCTGCCAGACCCGTTGCTAATGTGCACCACCAGAACAGACGGCGCAATAGGTCCTCTCTTCATCCCTCTGTTCTGAAATTCCCGAAACCTGAGACCACTTCGATAACCTCACACATATGTATACAGATATGTGTGTATACATACACATATGTACATGCATATATGCCTCTGTATATCAGAGCTGTTAACCTAAAATATACGCTAGCTTTAGGATCAACGTAAAAGCGGCTAAAAAATCGGTTGATCTCAACTTTTTTTTTATATTAGATAATTGGTATAGAAAAACATATAGTTTATGTTTCTTCTTTTGTTTTGTTATTTAATCAACTTAAGTTAAGTAATTGTTTCTGCATTTGTTTATATTATACGTGCACTAATAGCCCAATCTCACTATAAACATATCTATTTTATTACAAATTGTGTAACAAATATAAAAATAAGTGAGGAATTCCCGCAGTTCGCGCAATCCACAAGCTAGATCTGATGGCAAAATGTGGAATTGCCAACACTTATGGATATGAATACATATTTACATATGTATGTACATACATATGTATATGGATAGACCCTTATCTCAAATATGTGATACTCAATCACTTACACATTTTGTGTACTTGTGTGTGTGTTCGTAGTTTCCCTTAACGCTCAATAATGCTGTCAATAATAACAGCTACCATGCACGAAGTATATACTCATTTTTATGTTGCTGCATATGTATGTATGTATGTACGTACTGGTATAAACAAGTCCTGCTGAACGCTTATACATGTACATATGTACATACATAAGTAACCCGATTGGGCAATGTATGTATGAGTCAAATACAGGTTTATGTCTTCTTATAAGCCAAAACTGATCGAACCGCTTTGGACTACATATGTACATACATATGTATGTACGTATACGGCTGCCTTTTTTATTTGTATGATAAAGTTCAGTCAAAAGCGCAAACTGGCGTCTGGTACAAAAATTTTCGTTTTTTTTCAAATTATCTTGGCCGTATTTGTCATTTATCCTTAAAATATAGTAATCTTGTTTAAAATGGACACTATATCATAAAGCTGCCATTGGAACGATCGTCTAAAAATTAAGTTCATTAATGAAAATGGTTTTTGGCCTGTTAGTTAGAAGTTCTTGAACTTATTTATTCATAGATTTCATTTTGTTATTTATTCATAGATTTCAACAAGCATTAACAAGCATTAAATGTATCTTTCTGGCCTGATCCGTCTGATTTTTCTTTCTGTTTGGAGATCGGATGAGATTTACAAAACTTATGGCAGCGAACATTTGCCTACCAAAAATGCTTATCCATGTAAATCCATTCCGTTATGAAGGACCGCAAATATTTAAAAATATCGGTTTTATTAAATATGGTCGTGTGCATAGAACGATAACTATCATTCGATTTGTTCTGTCGAGTTCATTTATCGTCACTTATCGTGTTTCTAAACTCTAAGCCCATTGAAAATGGGTAAAAATGATCTCAAAACCTGTAACAGCGAGTGACTTGACAATTTGAACGTAGGTCCTCCTAGTTATAATCATTGATAACTTAACCCGTTTCCTAGCAGTCGATAATAACCAATATCGAAATACTATTTTTTGCGCTTAGCGCAAACTGCATTTGGTGATAGTAGAAATAGGTTAGGGTATCCGCTAGTCAGACACTTCTGGCTAGAGCACTACCAACGGTTCGTATTTAATTTGTTTAAAGCGGCGTTTATTTTAAATTTTAATACATACATTAAATTTTAATGCATACTCTAGTCGCTATTTGAATTGACAAAAGTTAAAGGCCAAGCTAGCTTGGCACACTAAATAAGTTTAGCAAAATTAAACATCCTCCTCGTATTTTTATTGAAAGTAATTTATTTACTTTTTCTTACAGTTAATTAAAGATAAATTCATAAGCAACGATCCCTGTTAATAACAGCATAAATCGATAACAAGTATCGCACACTACAGCAACAGCTGCTGCACGACTTTGTAGTGCTCGTGTTGTTTGCCATTTCGGGCCGGAATATTGCTTGGCAAGTGCCAAACGTAATTTTTTAAATCAGTTATGGGTAAAAAATTTAAAAAAAATACGTTTGGAATCATTTTCAAAAGCAAAAATGTATGAGTTCATCATTGGTTAAAAATCTGGGACCGAAAGCTAGGACTTGAAGATAAAATCCTGAGAGTTTTGCATTAGTGATGAATGGTTGATCATAAGAAAAGCTGATTTCTGATTTGATTTCTCCATACGATAGTTACCGACGTAAAAAGCCGCGTACAACGTTTAAAAAGAAGCTCTTTCGTTGCTATTCAGTTTTGTGTTTAATAAATGGAATCATATATATATTTAGGAAATATTTTTATTTATTTATTGCTAAACTTAAAACTTTATATTGTAACTTTATATCAAATTGTGATCTTTCAATTTGGCTTAAAGTGGCGAAGAATTTTTAGCACTTCGATTTGAAACTCCAGTTTTTGATCGCTGCTCATGCGCTGCATATGAGGCTTAATGCTATCAAAAAATGCCTGATCGGGATCAGGATCAACAGCTACTGCGGCTACAGGATGTGCAGCTGAGCTATTTGCGCAGTTGTGTTCTATAGCGTAGGAGCTGCTTGTTTCGCTTTTAGCTGCAGGCGTTGATGTATCTGTTGTGTAATTTAAAGTATCCAGCACCGAGTGCAGGCCATCGACAGCTAATGTCGCCTCATTATCCTGCGTTGTGCCAGGGTTCTCTGATGCACGCCGCCGCTTATTTGGCGTTCTTAGAATGCGAAATTGCTTGCGTTTTTTTTGGTCCTCCTTTAGCGCCTCCTCGTCCTCCGTTTTGACATCTAACAGAAAGCTCAGCTCCTTTTCGTAGATGTAGGAGGCGCGGCAGACCTCTTCACCGCTCTGACGCAGTCGATTCACGCGTAAGTAGCTATCGCGCGTGTTTTTCCAGCGTTTTAGCAGCGTTTTTGCTGCAAAAGAGATTAAAATGTAAACAAATACATATTACATTGTTGCCCAGCACTGGCAGAAGTGCCTATGCATAACTTGCCAATTTCTTGCTTTTCCGCGCCGCTGGCCACTTCAAAATTCTTGCACAGCTGTTGGCCAATTTGCTGCCAGGCCTGATCGCGCAGTTCGCGATTGTGAAAATTTTCATGCTCTCGATCCCAAATGATGTGATGTTTTTTCACAGCATCAATAAAATCATACATGGAATACCTAAGATTAATGCCAGCGGTTTTCAACACTTTGTGGTTGCCCATCGCAAAACAATATTTGGCTTGTTAATACGGTTGGTTGCTTGTGCATGTGTGTGTGTGTGTATGTAAAAATGCGCGCGCTAGCAACGTGCTGGCTACAAAAACAGCTAAGAACTAAATGAAAGACGCGTACGAAAACGCTAGCAAAGCGCACGACAGTCGCTACGAGAGTTGCCAGATGGTTGAAGTAAAAATGTTTTATGCGCCTTATATACTTACCATGTATATATCAGATGACAATGTTAAAAATAAGCGTAAGCGAACAGAGATTTTCCTTTATTTGGGTATATTGACTTGATTATTTATAATTATTCTTTGTATTTTATGCATCAGGAATGAAAACTTAACAACTTACCCTAGTATTTCATTCAACTTCCTATTTACGGATGGGTTTAAAGACGATTGTGACTATTTGTGTTTTCATGATCTCATGAGCCTTTGCTCCTAAGATCATTTGCATCATTGATAAACCAGACACGAAACACATAAACACATGAAAAACTGGAGATTCAGCAACCTGTTGACTTACGATTAATAAAAGTCCGTGCGATAATGTTTCCTTTTTGTTTATTAGACATAGGTCAGTTATAATATAAATTGTTTAATAGGTGCAACAAAAGAAGCCTGCGTTTTATGACCAGTAATACATGTGAAATTGTGTTAAGTTAAGCGAGAGAAATGCAAGTGAATGTTTGCGAAACGCATTGAGTGTGTGTTGTTGTTAATGTTTAGTGTTGTGTTGTTTTTAACGGTTTTTTTTTTAAGTGTATTTTTTATTTTACATGGGCCTGCCCATACCACGACCCATACCCATGCCGCCACCAGCCATGGGCGGCTCGCCGGCCTTCGGGCTCTTTATTGTCTCATCCACAGACAGAATCATGCAAGCGGCCTCTGCGGCAGCGGTGAGTGCATTTATTTTAATTATCGATGGCTCCCACACGCACTGCTCAAAGTTATCGGAAATGTCCTCCTTGGTGATGTCAACGCCAAACCATTGGCCACCTTTAATTAAATGATTCATTATTAATAACGTTGTTGATATTAATACTAAAAAATATAAATTTAATATAAAATAAAAATAAATATATATACTTCAGCTTCAGAAATATATCGCAAATATAAATTGGTAAAATAATGTTTTGCTTGGCGCGCTCATCTCTAGCGAGCAACTACAATTTCCGACGCGTTGGCAACTCTGTTGTAATAATGCCCGCGCGCAAGACAAGGCAGCAAATATGCAGACTATGGCAATTGGTGCGAAAGAGCACACACTGGTTGGCAGTTGGTGCGAAAGAGCACACACTATGCTCAACAGCTGCCGAACGAAAGAGCTGCCAAGACAAACACGCGCTAGCCGAAAGAAACTTTAGTTCCAGCAGAAAATTCTGAACAGAAAAGAATTTAATATAGAAAGTAAATTAAAATCGATGTAAAAAATGTCTACATCAGGACGTAAACGCAAACAGCAGCTAAAACCGCGTCAGGATGTGCACCGTTCGCCGGTAAAGCGTCAAAGTTTGGATGTAAAAACGGAACCGCTGCTGGCCAGCAGCTATCCCCTGGCTGACTACGATTGTGTGGATATAAAACCCGATCTGACCGAACTCCAGCTGCAGCTGGCGGTGGCAACGCAAAAGGATGTGACAATAGCAGCGACACCGCCGGTCGAGGATACAAAACCGGAGTTGGAACAACAAAGCGATTCGGACGAGGATGGCTATTCGGAAATTAATTTTTCTGCAGCACACGATGTGTATTGCGAGGGTAAAGTGTACATAAAACAAAAACAGTTATCTTCGGGTTGCCGAATATTGAATACCCTTGCAGACGACATAGAGCAGATGCGCACTATGAATTTCTATGCTCAAAATGCTTCAAACTTTTCATACAAAACTGATAGTTTCTATGGCAGTCATAAGATATATATGTATATATGAATGAAAAAGTTAAATTATACTCTGCAAGGGTATAGAACTATCCACCTCATATAACTATCATGGTCAAGTTCTCTTTGCTTTAGATGAAGTGGATGACTATGATCCGGAGTGGACAGCGCAACAGACAACACCCCGGCTGATATTTAAATTCAATACGCCCCCAGGACAAACGGGTCTGAAAGCGCTGCGCAAATTGATCTGCCCTTTGTATTACTTTAATCAATTGCTGGGCAATCGTGCCGACTTTTTCGGACAGCTCGCACGTGGCTGCAACGGACGGAATGGGTCGTTAAAAGCCAGCTCCGAGGAGCTGGAAACATTTGTGGGCCTGTGCCTGCTGTTGTGTGACATGAAGCTGCCTCAGCTGAGCGACTATTGGTGCGAGCACACATTTCAAGGATTTACGGGATTTGCTGCAAAAATGTCACAGCAGCGTTTTATTGACCTGCTGCACGCGCTCAGCTTTGAGGAGCTACAAGGAGCAGGAACCGCTGCAAATGCATGCAAAGCCGCAGGCAATGCGGGCAAATTGTTGAGCTTTTACAATGCGCGCATGTCGGAGCTGTACACGTGCGGGCAGCAGCTGGTGCTCAATGAGCCTATCGTCCAATGGAAGGGTAAATTTAGCTACTACAACGAGCTGCCGGCGAAACAACGAAGCAACGCGCTAATGCTGCACTTGCTCAGCGAGCACAGTGGACTGATCATACGCTTGCTTCCCGAGTTAGTGGAGCAGCAGCAGCATGTGGCACGCAACTCCAGGCAGCTGGTGGCACAGCGCTGCAAGCTGGCGCTGCAGCTGCTTCAGGCACATGAGCAGCGCGGACATAGCGTCTACGTGTGCAAATATTATGGAAGCTACGGGCTGGCGCATGAGCTGGCCAAGTTGGGCACCTACTGCAGCGGGCTGCTGGACAGAAATCGCTATGGCAACAGCAAGGCCCTGGTCTATCAACAGTTGTCAGCGAACAGCATAGCGACCAGATATGCCACGCCTCTGATGATGGCCAAATGGAGGCGGCGCGAGAAGTGCGTGTATTTCTACAGCTCCGACTGCTTGGCCATCTATGCTAAGGAAATGTCCATGCAGAAGATAAATGCACGACCGAAGCTCATTCAGGAGCTGGACTTTCAGCTGCGACCCGCGCAGTCTACCCGCCAGCAGCTGATCACCTGCCAGCCCAGTTGTGCGGGTTTGCAGCGGCAGCAACAGTTGGCCATCTTTTTGCTCAATCTGCTGGTCTTTAATGCCCATGTGCTCTATGTGAGCAGTGCGCAGCCCACGCGTGGCTACACCGGTGCCAACGATGCCACCAAATTGAAGACATACGCGGAGTTTCGCGTGGCCATCATTAAGTCGCTTCTCAAGGAGGATAACGCGACTCCAGCTGCTGCGCCAGCAACGGAGACATCACCAGCTACACCAGTTAACAGCAAGCGAGCAGAGCAACACGCCAAGCGTACCACATCCCATCGAGCTGCCCCCCAG
Organism: Drosophila montana; assembly: GCF_035044405.1. Taxonomy (NCBI): domain Eukaryota; kingdom Metazoa; phylum Arthropoda; class Insecta; order Diptera; family Drosophilidae; genus Drosophila; species Drosophila montana. The sequence goes on from NW_026996956.1 coordinate 257,680, forward strand.
GCTGAAGTTGCGCAACTCAAACACGAACTGGTGCTCATTCAGAGAAATGGCAAGCCGACGCGCAAGAATTGTCGCCATTGCCACAAGGGCGGCATGTTGCAGTTTACCAAATACATGTGCAACCTCTGCCCGGATACGCCGGGTCTCTGTCTAAATCCATGCTTTCGCTTGTGGCACGAGCTTCTACAGCAGCAGAGCGCAACAATTTCACAATGAATATAAATCGAAATGAAAAATAAAATGAACTAATTGATTCTATAAAATCATGTATGATACGATAAATTAGTATGGCAGAAGGATCGAAAACAAAAACATAAGCATAAGCAAGATAGATAGACAGGCGGACGTGGCTATTAGCGAAACATCGTGATCGTGACTATATATACTTAAAGGGTTTGAAGATGCCTCATTTCTTTAGAAAGTATCATAGCTTCTATAAGCTATGAAAATACAATGTTCTCGTGGCTAGATATTTTGAAATATATATGTTGAGTTTGGAAATTGAACTTGAGGGCGTACGCATTAAAGAATTTTTGGACAATAGAGTTCCATATTTCACAGGTTCCAAATTAATCTGTGATCCATGAGATTTTTAAATATAAGTTTAAAGTTGGCCCAAAGAAAAACAAAACTTTTTAAGCAACAGCCTCACATGTTTTCCACTTTTGTGTGTGGAATTTAGCAAAACCCTCCTAATCAAATGGGTGCAGCTATAGAAGAGTATCTCACTTACCTTGGGCATGTTTCTGGCGCAGCTTGTTGAGAATGTTGGTCGCATCGAACCCAGCATTGTCACACAGCTGACGCGGAATAATCTCCAAGCCTTTGGCAATGGCAGCAATCAGCAGCTGCTCCTTGCCGGCAATGGTGCGTGAATAATCGCGCAGCACCTTGGATAGTTCCATTTCGATGGCGCCGCCGCCGGCAACAACCGAATCGTGTTTAATGGTGCGACGCACAATCATAATGGCATCATGCAGTGAGCGCTCCGTCTCCTCTAGGAACTGCTCGGCGCCACCACGTAGAATCAGAGTGCTGGTCTTGGCATTGGGACATCCTGTTTTTGAAATATAATTAGATTAGGACAATCATGTCTTATATAGTTATTAGTACGCACCTTGGAATAGGTTGAAACGATCGCCGCCCACTTGACGTTCCTCAAAACGCTCGCACAGACCGAGAACATTGGCTTTGATGTCATTCGCCGTGGTCATGACGGCACCGCCGCAGGCCTTCATTGTACGCTTGAGATCCTCCTCGGGCACACGGCCAGCGCAGAACATGTTGCGATCGGCGAAATACTGTGTGGCCACATCACCAATTGGCAGCTTGGAAAGCACCACATTGGCGCCAGATTCATGGATTTTGGCCAATTTATTGTACAATATCTGCCATTCGGCATCAACAACCTTCTGATACTCTTTGACATTATCCACGCGAATCTCGGCATTGTCACGCTCGGCCTTCAGTTCCAGTTCGATGTTGAGCAAAGCAATTTTGCAGTTCTCATATGATTTGGGAGCCATCTCAAAGCCAGCATAAGAGAAGGTTTTCTTAAAGGCTACCCCTGAAACCAACTGGGATTCCTCTAGCGATCCGCCGGCCACCTTTTTGATGCCAATCATATTCAATGGCAGTAACTCATCCAGCGAAAGCACAGCATCCACAACGATTTTGGCAAAGAAATCCTTTTGCTGATGTATAAGCTTCGAAGACATGGCCGTGGCGGCACATTTCTCCAGAAGAGCACGCTGCTCCTCCTTCGATTGCTTCTCAATGCGCACGGCCATTTCATTGATCTTCTCCATGCACAGCTGCAGCGCCTTGCGTATGGCCTTGATCACAATACGCGGATGAACGCCCTCCTCAACAAAGGGTTTGACTTGTTTGAGGAACTCACCAGCCAGCAGCACAACCGATGTGGTGCCATCGCCCACCTGTTGAATGATAATTTAGTCACGTGCCCAAATCAATATTTAGACTTGAGTCTTACCTCAGCGTCCTGTGACTTGGCAATGTCTACCAATGTTTTTGCCGCGGGATGCACAATATCCAGCAATTTCATGATGGTGGCGCCATCATTTGATATGGTCGCTTTTCCCTGTGCATTCACAATCAGTTTATCCATGCCGCGCGGCCCCAAAGTGGTGCGCACAGCGTCCACAATCGATTGACAGGCATTGATATTCGATATCAGCTGCGGCTTGCCCTGCGAAGTGTCGGTGCCTTCCTTCAGGAGCACAATTTGTGGCTGCTATAGAACCAAACAAAAAGGTAACACAAAATTAGTCAGCCGTTCGACCAATTGACAGTTCGAGCGGGTGAGGGGGCACCGAGGTATTCTCAGTTTTGCGAGAAGCTTCTTTGAAGGTTATGTTTCGTGTGCCGCATGATGCACAATTGCATTCAAATGCAGTTCAACAAATACTTGTTGCAAGTACTATTTAAGTAGTTACACTTATTTTAAAACTAAAAACGAAAATTCTAATAACGCGGCGCACATGGCATTTAATTTCCTTATATGATTTACTTAAATTAATAGTAATATGTTTAATATTTGCCTTTCAGCCAATAATTTACATGTCTACTAACCATATTTAATTGATGGACTTTGCCGTTTTACGTTTATATTTGTTAAAACAATCAATTTTGGTAGCAGACAGGCGGCAATATGATTTTCTTTCACGTTTTCCGCAATGAGTAAGCGGCAGAGATGCGTGCTATCGATTAAAGTATCGATATTAAGGCAGGGCTGCAACTTTTTATATCGATTAAACTCAATTAGAGCAGCAAATTATTTTTAATCGCAAGTATTATGACCGATAGTTGTTAATCGAGTGCTAATATGTGACGTGTGCATTGCCCAGCTGCCATGTTGATTTTAATGTAGCCGTTACAAAATTATTTTATTTTTGAAATAAGCTTTTTATATCAAGTAAAACTTTGTCAATAGAGTTCAACGCTAAGACCAGAAGAATATTTAATATCTTTTTATAAATAACTAGTGTGGAAAGCATTTCTGTAATTGTCCCCTTTTATACAAACTTCAAATATAGAAGCGTTTTTTCTAGCTATTTATATAAATTTGGCGATCTTCCATTCGTCGTTGGACACAACATATTCCATTTTAGAATGTGTTGCGTGTTTTTAGTTTGTTCCGACCGCTCAACTTGAGTGAGTTGTTCGTTTTGAGCAGAGGAGCTATTTTAAAAGCCAATTCAATTATCAACTATGTTCAAATAGTTTTCACCTAAATCTAATTCGGTAAATGGAATTGGAATTTTAGTTGCTTAACGCTTACTATGTCGAAGACAACGTCGCTAAAGAAATATGTCAAGTGAGTTTGCAAATTCAAATGATTACGAAACCGTAACTGTATGGGAACGTGGATAACGAAATATAATTGCATTTAAGGAGTAAGTATGGCGGTATAATTATCGCTTGCATAGAGTTCTATGTTTAGATCTCAAGATTTCATACACATACTGAACTATTTATGTAAAATCTGGCTGTCCTAATTGTGTTCATCATTCAACATGTCGTTAAGTCGTTGTCAAAAATTTATGTGTCATTTGTAAAGCTCCAGCTGCTGGCGGCCCCCAATAATTTTATAATACCCTATACCCATGGAAAATGCTTAAGAAAGAGTGCAATGACGTTGTTCAAATATATACGTAACAGAGTGAAGTATGCATTCCCGATCTCATAAGGTGAAAATATACTTGATCAGGCCGGCGAGAGTTGATTTAGCCATGTCTTTCCGACCATTGGGCATCGAATAGCGTATAACACAGTACAAGTCTTATGATTTAAATTATTAACCGATAAATATAGAATAAAACAACTATGCTTGTTTAGTAGCATTTATACCATTTAACATTTTAATACATGGTGAGGAAGAAGCACAGCTGCTGTCTAAAATACGCAATATGCTGCGTGTGTGCTAAAGTGTATCTGTGAATGCATATTGTGAAGGTCGGTACCGGTACAGGGTATCGCTCAGTCGAGCACACTCGCATTTGTTATTGTTATGCATGCAGTCAAAACAAATGCTTAAGATTCAAACAATTTGCCGCTTCCGGGAGCGCCTGTTCCCGGTCAAAATTTCTTTGGTCTGGCGAAAGCTTTAACACCCCTCAGGCGGCAATTGACCCCAACCCACACACACACGTAGCCACACACACATGCACAATAAATGCCAAAGCTTTTCTTAATTAAATGGAATGAAATGTGAAAAGCACAGAAAAGCTCGTGTCGTCGGGTTAGTCAATCGGTGTCCGACCGAAACGAAAGATCTCCGCAACCGCTAAGCAAAACGAAACTAGAATAGAGAGTTTTTATTATTAATAAATTGATAAATTAATTAACAAATATAATAGTACTAGATATTCGAAAGAATCTAAGCATCAGCTGAAATATATATTATTGAAATTAAAGTAATATTGATAGCTACCTGTGACGACTCGAAAACCACAACGAATTGTGTAAAAGTGTAAAAGGATTTCCAAGTGTTAAATGAAAAATGATTTATTGAAGCAACTATTGTAGATGTGCACTGAAAAATTTTGAAGAGAATATTTTTACTTAGTACGCGCCACGTTCTATACTAAAAGTAACATTAGTATACAGATTGACGTCATTGCGAAATACACTGCGAGAAACAAGACCGACAAGTAAATAAACATTTGTTTTTATTACGAAACTTGTGTGGAGTGAGAGCAAGAAATTTCTCATGTTAATTACGACGCCAGCCAAACTTTGTTCTAGTTAATATATCCAAGGTTTTTAATGTTAATGGTGCGTATACATTTGTACCATCTTGAATGAATCAGCATTTGAACAATCTATAGATATATGTATTTTTTAACGACTCATCATTTCGAAATATTTTCTTTTGTATACTCATCTGTTCATGTTGGACTGAAAAGTTTGTTTAAAATTGTGCAAATTTGCAGCGTATATGCCGCAATATTTTGTATACCCTGCTCCCATAAAACGGGTATAATGGCATGTTTATTTTATTCCACTTGAGATTATCTGAATTTTTGGTTTGAATTTTGTCCTATAGTGTATACCGTTTTAGAATAACTATTTCTGTTTTGAAACCTCTTCGATTAACCCCTTTATTAAGAAATTAACACAGTAACACAGTAGGAACACATAAAAGAAACAGGCCAATTAAGTTAGATGTCATTAAGATCAGACTCTGAATACAGAAGTAATTGAAGAATGCAGCTAGGAGTTGGTTACTGGGTATATCCTAGCCGCGCATACTCGATCAGAGTACTCTTTTTTGTCTGTGGTTGGAGCTGTAGTGGGCGGCCTGACTTGCCTTTCATGTGATGTCACCATGTCGTGTTTCAGCCCAAATAACACTTTATTCATTTAGTAGCATTTGGGGTCCAAACATTTTTAATTTAATTAAATGTGCAACATGAGCCCAATAAATTTACTCTTCAATCATAATCTACTTAAGCAAAATTTAAAATGTCATTCAACGCATTCGGACAGCAGGTTGCTATCATCGGACTCTTAAATATATTTATTATATATTCAGAGCAAACGAGAGTGCATACAGCCTGCGTACGTAGATCCACGGCCTTGATAAAGATGATCGTTTAATTTTTTTTGAGAACGTGGGCTCTATGAGCTCGTAATAACGGCTGTACCGCTCTCAATATGCTATATATATAGTGAATATATTTATATACTATATCTCTGTATTGTTAGCATTAAGCGGATGCGTGAACAATGTAAAGAATTTTATGTGTTCCGTTTGCCCATCATAAAGTACAATTTTCATGCGTGGTACAGCCGGCCCACAGGGGGTGCTGTATCATGTTATAAGGCGCGCGGCTTGACGTCATTTTAGATATAGTGAAAACTTACTTTGTAACGCTAACTAGACTATATTTATATTCTGATGAATTGCACTTGCATGTGTGCCACATATTGTGGCAAGCACTTGCTGTATAAATCAATAAAAGTGGGCTAAACTTGTTGATAGAATAGCAAAACCAAACAAACAAACAACAAAAGGTCTTAGAAGTAAACGAGTGTTGAGGAAACCTGTCAAATGCTTCAAAAGCTTTACAGACTTTAGTTTTTCAAGTATTTTTTCAATTCTCTTACAGGAAAATCCTAAATGAAACTCAGCGGCAGCGAAATTGATCCATATAACTTCCAATGAACAGAGTAAAATATAACGAGACTTTCGCTTAGGTCGGACCACACCGCATATGCAGCATATACATATATTTAAAAAATAACCAAAAAATAAACGACGGCTATATTTTTTATAAATGTTAACCGCAAACACGATATCTGTGTAAGGTTCTCACATAAAAAAATGGCTGAAAATCAAATAAAAACGACCTCTAGCAAAGGGTTCAATGAGAGAAACGCACACATCTTGTTGCCCCACAATGGGGCAGTGCGTAAATTGGAGCAAGAACGGGACTCCAATGAAAAACAGAGCTTCCATGAAGACTGGCGAAAGCTAGACTTAGGCAAAAATAAATTGAAACGTAAGAAAAAGCTGAGCGCATCGCTCACATCCGTTGGGGATGCCGTCAATCAGGAGAAACGCACACGCATCGAGGGCATTAATTTGAATATAAAATGCCGTTACAAGAACAATAACGGCACAGACGAGGCTGCCAACTCGCCTGCGGCAAAAGACCCAGTCAGGCAGCCCAACAAAGTCGAAAGACCCGTTATTATTGGCGGCGTAAATGTGCTTTCAGCCGCACCACAGCGCTTTAAGCGCAAGCTTCAAGAGAATCTGGACACAATACAAAAGCTAAACGCACTCGCCGAGCAGCTGCGTTTGGAAGTGAATGAGGTACATATATAATAAACTAAATAATTAGTTGCATTCCATGTGTTTGTTTTTATTTGCATATATATAAATATATATATTTTCTATTTTAAGCTAAAGTCCAGTCTGATAACAGAACGCGGTGCTGTGCGCGCCTTAAGGTATGTAGCATATAGAACTAGAATGACACTTGCGAGTTTATTTGGTTGTACTCGCAGAAAGTATGCTGTTCACGCATGCAAGAGTGCATATACAAGCTGGCGAGACGACAATCGCTATTTGCGATATTTCTACTTAAAGGTTTAAGCTATATGCAAAAATGTGCATAAAAAAAGAGTAGTGAAAAACTGGAATGACACTTGCTAGCTTTTCCGATTTATATTTTCGCAAGGAATCCATGCTGCTTGCAAAGAACAGTGTTCGTAAGAACGCTGAAGATTTAATACCCTCTTAGACATTTTGCAGATTTTCGATATATACTTAAGCGGCATATACACACTTCTGCATAGAAATTGGAAAGTGTCATTCTAGCAGAGGTACTCAAACTTGACGATAACACTTGCTAATCCGTTACTCTTTAATCGATAGTTTTAATTGTGGCGCCTAATTTTTGTTTGCAGAGCGCAAAACGATGCCGACAGTCGAAAATGGCGCAACGAAGTGAAGAAACTGCAGCAGACGCTGGAGTCAACGAAAAAATCAAATGGAAATAAGAAAATCAACGAGCTGGCCGTGGAGGCCAGCAGTCATGTGGCCGCCGATGGCCTAATCAACTATGAAATCCAAAGACTGACAAATGAAATTGCCGTGCTAAAGGAAGCAAACAAAACCAAAGAGGAGAAAACCCAGGTACATATACATACATTTAGATTGAGTATATAGAGCTTATTGTACTATATATGTATATGTTAAAGTTTGCATGCTGTTGTCTAGCGTTTGCGCTTTGTTATGGCCCAGTTATTCTGCAGCAACTCCCATAAGAATATCAAGAAGGCCAGCGCCAAGCCAATGGCCCATAGAAAGAACACGGCGTGAAAGTGCTCCAGTTTGAGTACGACTGGATCATCGCTGTTATTGTGCCGTCGATGGTGGTGCACCTTGGTGCCGGCCTTAATGAACGCCGCATTCATAATGCGATCCCAATAACGCTCGAAACCAAATTCATGTGCACCACGAATTAGTTGATTGAAAAAGCCCAAATAGGGTGAGCCATAGGGCACAGTGTATACCGCGTGGAATGGCACCAGGCAGCTGTCCATCAGGTGAAACAACGGTCGGCCCATTAGCATGTGCTGGCGTGCATTCACCTGGAACGAGGCAATGTGATATTTCTCCAGATAAGCATAGGATCGATAGTTGTGATTGAAATAATTAAACAGCTCCGAGTCGGGCACCTCCAGCATTAGCTGCCTAATCTTGGCCTCAAGCTCATGGCCATTGCTCAAGAATTGACGTATATGTCTCATATGACGCGCTCGTATGAGTATCTTGTATGATGAGGCAGCCAGCGTGTTCAGATCATTGATGTCGGGCTGTGACTTCCGATAGACCAGCATGCTGGTCAAATTGCCTCGAAACGCGGTGCAAATCAGCATGCCAAAGTACAGCCAGAAGATGAGGAACATGCAGACGGAACTATTGCGCGGAATATGCGCCACAGGCTGTGACAAGCTGCAGGAGAACAACTCCAAAGCCGTGCAGCCCAGTCGCTGGCCACAGAGCACCACAGAGCAAAAGACATTGGCCAGCAGCATGGACGTGGCAATGGCGAGCCAAACCCAACCGCCAAATGAACGAAAGATGTTCCAGAATAATAACTCTGCCTTGGCCTTGGGAACAATTACGCACAGATCATCCCGGTTGTGGGCTATGGTGGCTTCGGCGCGCTTCTTGAACGTATCCGGCGCCAGGAAGCGTATGTTCATGGCCAAATCATCGAACTCATTGGCTATTTCCTTGGCGCATATATCTAGGCTTTGGTTGTGCTCACTATATGACAACGGGCGTGTTATAATCCTCGTCGCATTCAGGCTCTGTGCTATATAGCTGGAGAGCAATCCATCTGTGCCCATGATCTTGCCCTGCGGTCCATAAATGGCCCGCACATCGTCCATGTAGAGGCACATGCGCAACGGTTTGCGTTGCATATTTGGTATCTTCTTGGGAAAAAGCTGCGCCAGCGTTGGTAATTCACCCGGCGTCACGTGCACCGGCAGCAGAAAATCATTCGTAAATGGATTGTAGCGATAGACATGCAAGCGGTCATCCCGCCAGAAGATTATGACTATGTTCAGCAGCCAAATGCTCCAGAACTGCCTGAAACTGGCACGCATCCAGCCCAATGAGAGCTTCTCCGCATCCCGCACGAGTAGAATAACATGTGACAGATGCTTGGCCGCGGATTTTTTATTGATCAGGGATAGTTTTAGGGGTTGTGAGATGTCCTTGATTATCATAACCATGTGCATCAATATGCCATCGTCTTTGACTGCCTCCAGCGGAAGGGATTTCTTTCTGTGGAGCAAAAAAAATTAAATGAAGTTGGGCATCTTAATGCACGGATTTGGGCAATATTTTGTAAAAAAAAAACTGTTGTAGGCCCATTTCCAGCTGTTTCATAGCAAAAGTTTTTATTAAAAAATTCCTTTCTGAGGAGCAAAAAAGAAATATATAGGAAATAAAAAACTACAGAAAAACCTGTTTTATAATGGATTTGCTCAATATGAAAAAAACTGGCCCAGTTCTATCACATTAACATATTTACAAAAAACAATCCGTTTTCGAGTTGGGTTTCCAGTTTAAACTGGATCAAGGTCAAAACCTTAGAAACCCCAATTCAATCTTTTTTCAGCATTTGGATTAAATATAAATAATCAAAGTATTAAAAGGTCATGTTCTTGCAAAAGTTTTGTACTGCGATTTCGAATAACTTGATCGAAAATGTTAAACACAAAAACCATAAAAGTAAAAAATAATCAAAGCCAAACTGAAGACGCAGCGGTTTTATTTTAAACAAGCTTCTTAAGCGGAAGTCGAATACAAAGTTTTACATTTTGTTGTGACTTTGAACAACCATCTAAACTAAAAACTAATGAAGAGAGAACGTGGTTAAAGACATGTTTTGATTGATTATACTGAATTAAAATCAAAGGATTGGAGTATCTCGTCATATATAAAGTTCTTCAAAGCTTCTAAGAATCTTTTATTCAAAGAAAATCCAAAATTGACGAACATAATAATAGCTCGGATAAATGAAGAATTATACCTTCATTATAAGAAGAGGAAAGTCATATTATTATTTATTAAAGCATATGAAACCCCTGTAAAGGCAGTTATGAGTTGTCTAACTCGAACCATTAGGCAACTGAACTACGGAAAACAGGAACCTCCAGTTATTGTAGTCGATGGCAACCAAAGTTGTAACAACGAAATCAGACTGTTTTTAAAGGAGCTTCTACTAAAAAGAACTCACCTGAGTGATACATAGGATATGTCACACTTGGTAACCTCACGCAATATTTCGCCGGAATGATCATGTGTTGCCTGATTCTCAAAGTAAACGAACAGGACTTTGATACTGGCACGACATAAAATTTTGCTGACCTCCACCATAAGATTGGAATCCTCGTTGTCATCCGATGGCAAAAGAATCTGATTCTCAGCGCTCAGCAGGATAATGGTTTTCAGGAAAAGTAGAACAACCAACCAGTTTAGTGTAGCTGTCATTGTGAACTAGTGCGAAACTTGGGCACATTCTGGCTTTTATAGACAGGTTTAATTTTATTAATGCTTGTCCTATTTGACAGGCGGCAAATATTGTTTTTTGTTTGGATTGTTTTTTTATATGTCTCGTTTGGCTAATGGAAATGCGACTAAGTGCAACTAACTGCATGCCAAATGCGCTTTTTTGTTTTTGATGCTTGATAATGTTGTTGTTAGGTTTGGTTCCAATTTCGAAAAGAAGCAAACCAGATATATTCGTAATGATTTCTTGCAGATCATTGGGCAGGCTGATAGACGTAAGGCAGCTGATATGCGCCAATTGAAAACTGCATATGAAAACCGATTGACTCAGATACAAAAGTCAGCCAAAATTGAAATAACACGTTTGGTAAGTTACGCACAGTCGATGTGAGGAACCCAACGCAATTCGCAAGCCGTCGAAGCGGACGGGCAACTTTTTATCATATTAATTTTTTTCTACCCATACTTTATATATATACACATATGTACTTTGTCGAATTGGGTCTTGATGTTAAATATGTATTTGACTTGTGTCTCTGCTATTGCAGCTAGAGGAAATCAAAACCAAAGAACGTAATATAGGACAACTAAGAAAGGATTTGCAGACACTGCAAAATGGCAAGAGACAAAGTGAAGCCAAAACGAAACCCAAAACGAACGAATCAAGCCAAAAGCTTAAGAAGCCAACTACGAAAACAACAACAACTACAATTACAATAGCCACAAAAGCTAAAAACGAAACAGACATCAATGATATACTAGCAAATCCCCTAAACCAGGCTCAAGTTACAACTGAGGTGAGTTGAACACAAAAGTTCACATTATAGAGTTGGCAACCTGCCTCTGAATGAATATTTCCTTAATATGTAAGCATAAGAAGGGAAAGAATTAATTATCGTAAATATATTGATACATATATATATATATATATATATATATATATATATATCATATACATTTACATTTTCCGATGAAAACCCCTCTTAATATTCATATTTATATAAATATATATGTATATATTTTTTTTTATAACAATTTATATACATACATATATTTTTAAATGTCGAATGTTAAAGTGTTGTGTAGCATCATACGAGTACGATTTTTATACATTAGCCAACACTGGGGACAAATATATACCTTGTTCATAAAATTCAAAGAACATCTCAACACTGGAGCAAGTACATAAAACGGCGAAAAATACGAATTGGTCCGGTAATCTTTCCTTGGTACAATTTTTCCACTTCGTATATCGTTTATCATAAATCTTTATTACCTCAAACTACATATTATAGCTTCAATTCACCATTTTGTATAAAATGTAGTGCAATTATTCCATTATTAATCAACATCAATCATTATTATTTTAAATGTTAAATCCATATAAAAAACCATTTTCAAGCATATTAAACCCTAGCATTTTCGGGTTATGTCTTAAAACTACACTAATTGAGTCTTAAGGCGAGATTAATACCCCACAACTGAAATATAACTCTCTCACTAAAAAAGTTATTGTTTTGTAAACTTTTTTTGTAATTGCTATAATAACCAAGTGTCATTTGACCTCTTGTGGTGTAGGCACTTGAACTTGTCCAACTTGGCACGACAAAAAAAAAAACACTCAGCCAAGCACACACAGGTTAAATGTTAAGATCTACCTCTAGATAACTTCATTTGTATGTGTATCAGTTTTTGTTTTTCTTTTTGTGCTCTCGCTGAGTGCTGCGGCGGTTATGCGCGATTGGCATGATCTATGATATAATTTTGCGTTAGTTATGAGAACGGCCAAAGACAACAATCGCCGTCTCGCGATAAAAACCTGCTACGCGGCTGAAACGTGAGACAGATAAAAAAAAACACGACAAACACGCTGCAGGCAACTGCAGCGCAAGTGTTGCAAGTCGATCGAACAAGAGAGTGCTGCGACAGAGAGCGCGGGAGGCGCAGAAGAGAGCGCCATACAAAAGCCGGTTTCGCACACACAGACAGAAATACGCATACGGCAAGGGAAACAACAAAAACAGCTGCAGCCGCACTCACTCACACTCACTTTCTCTTACCTGAGCGCGAGAGAGTGAAGAGCGCGCTACTCGCATGAATGAGGTCTAAGCCGCTAGCAAGCGACGCCTCGATGTCAGGTTGAGTTCAGTTTTGTTTCAGTACGCAGGCAACGCAGGTGCGCATGGCCCGTTTTCAGTGCGTCGCCGTCGCCAGCCGCGCAGCAGCCAAGTGTCAAGTGTACTGAGTTTTTATTTATATTTGGAAGCGGAGTTGGAAGAAACTAAAAATAATGCAACACATGCAAAGCAAATGAAATCAAAAATAATTTAAAAATATAATTTTATTGTCAAAAATGGGCTCAACGCGTGTGTTTGCCATTGTTTATAATTGGGTGAAATTTGTTGGCCTTTTCAAAGTGCCGCAAAATGTGAAAGAGTAAACCAAGTGCATTGTGTGTGAGTGTGCGCCGAAATCAAACACAAAAAAACACCTTTTGTACATCAATGAATACATACAACAATCGCCAGAGCTGTTGCTGTTGTTGTTACCTTTGAATCGGACAACAAAACATTGTACATATTTACAGTTTGTCTTTCACTTTTTCCCATTGTTTTGCAAAACTGTTAGGTTTAACGCACTATGGGCCTTGCAACGGGCTGGCGGGGCACTCATAATTTCACCAAATTTGCAGCACAGTTAAACCAAGGCAGAAAAACATTTGGAAAAATTAATTGTCTATGCAACGTTCCGTTCCGTTTCGTTCCACTGATTGAATTCAATTTTACAGTTCATTAATCGCGCCCGCCTGTAGTTTTTTTTGTTATTGTTTCCTTTTTTATAAATATGCGCTATCGAAGCATATCGAAGCGAGGTTTGAATTTTATTAACTGTTTAACAGTTCTATAGTCGTCAGGCGGTCTTAATGTCAGATTAATCATTTGCATAGACTAAGTGCAGCAGCAGCAACTGCAACTGCATCGGAACGATGTCATCTAACAGGAACAACATCAACAGCAACAGCAGCATCAATAAATAAATGTGTGTGTGTGTGTGTGTTTGTTAGTGTGTTAGTGTGGGGAGTGTGTGTCCCACCAATTGGGGTCAGTGAAAATCTTTTTAAATGTTAACGCTATTTTAAATACGATATGTTGGTACACATACAGGCACACTTTACTCGCACACACACTGCAAAATTTGTGGCCATCTTCAGCGTCATCGTCAAACGACAGTAAAAGCGTAGCCCCCCGAAAAGTGAAGCTGTAATGCTAATGATCAAAATGATGATGATGTTGCGGATGATGTTGCTAAAAAAAACAAACTGGCATCCAAGTTTCCAATATGCAAAGTAACCACAACACATACTAGAAAATAAACGGGGTGTGTGAAATGTGAACCATATGCAAATCGCTGTGAATTGCCATTTTTTAGGCATTTTGGTTTTTTGGCAGTGTTTTGGTCTCTAAATTTGTGTGTTTTTATTGTAGTGAAAATAACGCGGTGAAAACAATCTTGTGAGACAATGTTGTAAAACGCATTAAGTTTTTAAGATGAATAATCAAATCAATCTAACAATGGATTACTATTACGAGCGTCGAGACGTGAAGGTAAAACAATTTCATTCAAATTTATTCTTTTAAGTGTGAAACTGAGCACGGTGAGCAAGTATGTGTTGTACTATAGTCGGAGAACAAATCCCAACACATGGCATCCGTCGTATTGTTTGACATTACTCATGCATTCATTCATGCTCATTACGCATACAATAGCTATGTATGTGCTGAATGGAATGCAGGGAAAAGCAATTTTGGGGGTCTGGTTTTGCGCATATATATGTATATACATATATATATGTATATATAGTGTGTGACTTATACATTTATATTTGAGAAATCTCTTAACTGCATTTCTTTTCTTAATGCTAAATCTCTTTGGTGGTCTAATTTATAAGATGTTCTGAGATGCGTGCCATATTCCAATCCTTACTTGCACTCTTAACTTACGCTTAAGCTAATAAGTAAGTTCTCCACGGCCCTCACTTTTGGAGTTTACTCTAATTCATGCAAGTCCCTATAAGTTACAAGGCTTTAACTTATAGTCGTCCACACTAATGGCACAACATCTTATTGCTGTTTAATATTTGCATTCCTTTTCCCAAGATTCAACCTAATCAAATATGTTAACTATGGTCGCTTATTAGGGCTTACATTCACTTACGCTTACGCATTCTTTTGGCTTACAGTTTTAATTAAATTGCTTTCAATAACCCTTTGATTTATATCCCTTATGTTAACTCCTCGGGGCTTCACAAAGCTTCCTCTTGTGGATAAAATATATTTAGTGTATATTTATGCATTGTAATACTGACTTCAAACAGCTTTATTTAATAATAAGTTTTTATTTGAAACTTGTGCATTAGATACATATACAAACTTTTAATCGCATATTTTTTGTTTGGATCTCAAATCGCAAAACTTCACTTGCGATATTGTGATTAATAATTTTTTGGCGCGCATTTGACAAGCAATGATGGAGAAATTATAGCTATTCGGGAGTTTATTTTTGGAATGGAAAGGCAAACACGAGAAGATTTAAACACTGGGATTAGCCACACACACGCACATTGTGTCTTAAGAGGGGGCTATCATTTCGAATTAATGAGCGTCATGTCAACAAATCTACCTTGTCCATTCATTAGTTCAATTAGCTTGTGGTAAGGCGCGTTGCTTGGTTTTGGGTTACAGCGGCTGGGTTGAAACTGATAAACAATATAATTCATTAGCGCATATAAAACTTTCGCTTTCGCAAGATCAAATCAAAGCAATGGTTATATATATGTATTTTTAGTTTGTTTTCTTATGCAGACTCAGTGTCTGTGGCTGACAAACCTGTATTACAATGCCAAATGCAAATACATATGTACATAAATAACCGATCATGTGTATATGTGTAAATGTACATACATATGAATATATGTATTTGGATATAAAGCATCGATGGCTCAGCTCTTGACACGTAATCGTGCAACGGGAGGGAGTCGAACCCGGAACGCTACCTAAAACTGCAGTCGATCGAGTGAAACCTGTCCGCTGTGGCAGAAAGGAAAATCATTTCACACAAACAATCACCGCAACGGCCTCTGGTTGTGGCTTGTGCAAACAAAACTGACGTCGAGACCAACATACACAACACACACAACAAACAAAAACACAAGCCACAAGACCAAACACTTGTGCATTGCCAGACTATATAGCACATCAAGTTGCAACTTGTCGACAGATTTACACACAATCGTTTGAAACTTAGCTGGCAGCACTGTGGCAAGCTGCAAGCTGCAAGATGCTAGCTGCAAGCGGCTGCCTGCAACGCACAGTGCAGTGCGGCAAATGGTATGGACTGAAATGTTAGAAATAAAATAAGAATAAGTTGAGACCGATTTTAGCTCTTTATAGAACACTATTCGTTATGTTAAAGTTGTTTAACATTCAAATGTTCATAATAATTTAAAAGATGCAAAAATGCCTAAAAGAACTGAAACTTTCATTTTATTGGATATGCCATTTTTCACATTTTACAAATGTTTTACTGTGGTTTTCTGGTTCTAAGTATAAATTTTCAATAGTTAATGGTTTGCAATAATTGTTATGGTTTGATAGCAATTGATAGCAGGAATCGGTTAGAACAGAACTATACAAATTTGGAACGCTTTTTTTTAATTTACCCAATAAATAAAATTAAATTCATAACGATTTGTAAAAACTGTATTATATGTGTGATCATTACGAAATTGATCTATAAAAATGAATTAAACGAATTCAGACTCGATAATAGTAAAAACTATTACGATCGTTATGTTAGTAATCGATAGCACCAATCGATTTATGAAATTGATCGAACAAAATGAGTTAAACGTATTCAGACTCGATAACAGTACAAACTACTTCGATTATTATGTTAGTAATCGATAGCACCAATCGATTTATGAAATTGATCAAATTAACGAATTTAGACTTATATTATTATATTGATCGTTATCGATAACAGCATAGACCTTTTTCTGCTCTGGAGTATTTCAACCAATTTTGAGCTGCTTACACGACTCGCTGCACTGTGCATCGATGCATTTAGCGCAATCTGTATGAGGCCATTTTCATTGGGTCTGATTGGAGCAGCACTCTAAAGATAGAGTCATCAAATCTGTGCATACTGTCTATCTGCCTGCCTGTCTCTTTGTCTGAGGCACTTGCTTAATTTGCCCGGCACGTTGGGGAGTTCGTTAACTTGCGCCGTTACGCAAAATGTTCTTTTGGAATCGATTCAAGAAATTACCATAACGGTTAGCCACAACGCCGATCATTTCAAATCCGAGGCGAGTATCAGACGCCTAAAAGACGTGCAGGTATTCAGGCGCGACTCCATTTGGGGCCTGCTTAGGTATTCATGGCTCTCTCAGCGACCCAATGGGTCTGTTGCGAAACGATACGATACGATACGATACGATATGGGCGGCGATTGGTCATTGCACTGGGCTCTGCTATATTTTTTTTGGGTGTAGCCCACCTCATTTCACAATTGATTAATGATTTCACTGTGGCGCATACCTATTTTCATTATGTTTGCGGCCAATTGAGCGGTGCAAATTAGCATAATGCCTGGCAATATGCGTATAACATGACCATAATCGGAGTTATATAAAAATCAATTTGATATGAAAGTGAGAGACAGGGAGATACTTTGAAAATTGATATGAAAATGGGCGTGTTTGATTCGAAAGTGATTTCGAGTCTTGATTACTTTTGTGGGGTCAATTAGCCTGTCCAGCCGATTGTATGATATCGTAGCGGGGGCTCTAGGAGTGGGGTCTTTACGAAGCAACACGCTTCGTGACCGTGAAATTCGTGACATGCTTCGAAGATAAACAGCAAATGGTACATGGTATACTGGCGTGAGTGTAAATCAAATGTTTGAGTATTTGTGTTCAAACTTGCGTGTAGCTGGTGATTTAAAGGAATCACGATATACATTTACAACATACAACTGTAAAAGATAACTACTTAGACACGGTACGGTGGGACTCAAACGTTTTGGAATATCATCTCAATCTTAACGACAAATTACTCGTGCTGATCGGTCAAGTTTTAACAAAATTATGTGTTTTTGAAATCTACAAGAACCTTTTACTATGAACATTGCAATGCAAAACTATTGTCCATTTTTAAAAAGCATTTTATACTAAATTATATTTAAAGTAAAATGTTATTATTTGTTTTCCAATAATGTTACAAACAGGTATGAAAATAAGAGCAGCATAGAAGACCTAATAGGTTCAATTTTACTTTACTAATGGATGGGAAAGATTTGTTGGAATTACCTAGTTGAGGACAATAGTTCTAGCCAATCCTTTGAATCTCGGTGAACGACTTTTGTTGTTTTTGTGCCTTGTTTTATGTTGTTAGATACAACAATGTTGAGCATAACAATAAGTTCTAGATGTGCTTTGGTCTGCCCGACAATTCTATAGATTGGTTGCTTTTGGCATCATCGGAGGGTCAACAACCTGTTAGCGTTCAAATATATCAAGCAGTAAACCGTCTATAACAATGAATTGGCAATTTCGTGGCGTTTTGGGGAAAGAAATCAAGTCATAACTGTATACGCTGACAGCGGAACGTGTGTGCCCACTTGTTGCACGCTTCTCTCAAGCTAACAAGCAACATGTGGACGGCAACTTATGTTGAATGTGGCCAAAAGGCACTCATGAACGCAATTTTTCCTATTCCCGTTCTTTTTAGATAACCCAACTCAAGAATATTGAGCTAATCAACAATACGAAGAATGTGCATAAATCAACGCTCGAAATGCGTACAACAAAGCAACAGCAACAACAACTAAAACAACAACAACAACTTAAACAACATCAGCAACAAGAAAAGCAACAGATGAATCATGAACAAATCATGACTGGAGAGGGAACAACAACAACAACATGGATGGAAACGCTGCTCACGAGCAGCGCTGCCGCTACAAAGCCCACAACCAGGGAATACCGAACAAAGGTGAGCATTCGTCGAATATAAGTAAAAACAAATTGTAGTATAATCCGGGCTTGTTCAGGCAACTTTTTTTGTTGCTCTTCAAAGGTAATCGCCAGTTTTCCGCCTGCGATTGTGAATTTTTAAAATTAAAATCTGTGAAACACGTGATATTCAATTTTTTATATGCAGCTTTGGTAATGGGCTTGGAAGAAAGGCCAGAATCTGTTCAATCGCATATATGGGCTCACATATTCACAGGGACTATCAAAAGCAATTGAACGTAAAATTGAAAAAGTCCACCCATTTTCCGAGCGTGGAAATAGGACTTCCATCCGTCTTAAGAAAATGCCTAAGAAGAAATGAGGTTTCTGTCCGTTTGTAATTTTACTCACCGCAACAATAACTTATAACAAAATCTGAAATTACTTAATGATTCCGATTCAATAAAGTTTCACATATATAAAACTGTTTGTCCTGCCTGACTGGCTGGCAGACTGGTGATCAACGCACACCGCAAACCGTAAGAGCTAGGAAGTTTTAGTTACATTATATGATTGTGAACGTATAGAAAAATCGCGTAAAAAGTACATATGTACGAAACATTGTTGATTACCAACCGAACGGCTTCTAACTTATTTTAAAAGATCTTTTCAAAAATGTATAAAATACAAAAATATATAAATGTATTCGGCGATCTTTCACACTTTTTGGAAAATCCAAATTAAATAATGTCCGATTTGCATCAAACTTATTTTCAAAGCCCTAAATAATGAACTTAATGAATACGTGTTTCAGCGATTATGGAAATTCCATCCGCAACTGTGGTAAATTCAATATAAATTATATCTTTGTGAAAATGAATTGGATACGTGTTTCAAACGTTTGGCAAAATCCAGCTCTCTGGAATGGACGATAAATGTGGGTCAAAAGTTGAATGGGCGAAGTTTCGGGTGTAAGCTCATTAGCAAAAATCTTTTAACAACATTTATTCATGCTTCATACTTTCCACGGGTCTAAGATTATTATTATTATTATTATTTTTCAAGGCCTACATTAGACTTTAATAAATAAGTGTTTCAGCGATTTTGGAAATTCCACCCGCAACTGTGCAAATTTTGCTGAAAATCTTCAAAGATGTTTGTGAAAAATTATGTTTGATATGATATGTTTTTTTCAAAGTCCGCTCTTCTCGGATAGAAAATTCGGGTCGAAGGCTTAATGAACAAAAGTTTCTTTTTCGGCTCCAAGATTTTCACCACAACACTAACAAAGGCGGAAAACTTTTTCAAACTTTTAGTTCTTATACGGTGGACTTCAAACACTTTTTTAAATATCTATGTAAAATTTAACTTTAGACGTGGAGTTCTAAATAGGATGGATTGATTTAAATTTTCCAGGGGGCGAGAACTGTTAAGTTGAAGCACAAAACTTCCACAAGGCAAGGCCGCTAAATACCCATTAGGATATAAATAACATATATAGATATCTATTTTAAACCTAAATAATATTTTGTTCCTCCAGGACCACAACTCGGATACAGACTCAGCGCTGTCTTCAGCGCCGCCTTCAATTAGTCCACAGCCACCTTCCAGTGGCGCCGACAGCGGCGTCATGTGGCAAGCAGTAAGTGGAGGCAGCTGCCCATATTCCTTATCTATTCACACATGTATTAAATATCACCCTCTTACAGCTGCAAGATCTAGACAAGTTGCAAAAGGAAGTGGAAATCTATCACAAGGAAAACGAGCGTCTGCAAAGCGAACTGCAGCTGATAAAACAGGAACTGCTGGCAGCCGAAAAGGCCGCCCTCTCGGCCAACAACAACCACACACGTATCAATGAGCTGCTGCAGCGCATCAAGGATATGGAGGAGCAGCAAGTGCAGCTTAACACCGAAGCGAACGAGCTGCGTGAACAGAATGAACTGCTCGAATTTCGCATACTCGAACTAGAGGATGATAAGGTGAACAGCAACAAATAAAATGAAAAGAAACAGTTGAATTCGAGACGCCGAATATAAAATACCCTTCCAGACATATAGAAAATATATATATAGTTCTAGTTAGTCAGATAACGCTGTTTTCGCAGGAAAAGCATTTTTAAGCTCATAAAAAATGAATGCGTGACTGATAGGGAACTATTTTATATTATAGTTCGATAATTGTAAGTTATTCTAGCATAGGGAAACTACTTTTGTTAAGTCGTAAAGAACAATACCATTTTTAGAAAAGAACCCGTTTTTAACTGACTTCCTATGTTATTCCAAATAGAACAATATAAAAGATTTTGGTCATAGTGTAGATAGTAATAAAAATATATTTTAGATTGAGAGTTTCTATGGCAGCTATATGATATAGTGATCCGATCCGGTAGATCCATTCCAAATAATACTACTAACCATTGTGTCATGTTTCTTTAATTAACTGAAAGTCTAGTTTACATATAACGACTCAACAATACATACTGATCATGAATATGTATACTTTAAATACGTTCCACATTTAGTGACATAATTCAAATACCCTATGCAAGGGTATAGAAAAGCGCTCAAAATCCAGTTTACGAAAAGCGCTCAAAAGAGCAACTCGAATAACTGCACGAGCTTATGAATGAATTGAGTGTACATAGCGAGTGTGTTTGAGTGTTTTGTGTTGTGTGTGTGCTTGTGTGTGTATGGTCTACAGCTGCCTCAGCTGCTTCAGCTGCTTGCTTCGTGCCTAACAATGGTTTAGTTTTGTTTGGCGTCTTAGACAGTGCGGAAATTGTTTTGATTAACGGACAACGGTAATTTCAATTAAAAAGTGGATTTATTTTTAATGGAGCAAACATATTTAAAAGCAATTTTATATGAATAATAAGCATTCATATAATTATAATTGTATTACTTTATATAAACATAAACAAGTGCAGTAATTATCAAGTGGCCATTGGGCCAAGTGTTGACCAAGTTTTATTTGTGGCACACAAAAATGTTCTGATTGATTGCCTTATATTTACTATATAGTAGCTATAATACACAATTTGAGCTTCATAAGTTTGTGTATATATGTATATGTATATATATCAACAACTTAAAGCCCACATCTATTGCTGTTGCTGGCCTAAAAGGCGATTTGTCTAAGCGCTGTTTTTGGCCAAGTTAAAATTATTTGTTGTCTTTGTTACTCATATAAGGGCTTGCTCTTAAGCTATGTGTCAAATGTGGTTTGTGAATAGATATATATATGTATTCATATATATTGTCTCAATATTACTCACGACATTGCTACACACCTCTTTTTTCATTATTTTTATTTTGTGCCTTGTTACGTTTAATTTTTAGAGCCGAACGCCAAGCTTTTAAGTCGTTCAGCTTGAAAATCCAATTCGTTCGCTTAACTGCAATAACAAAAATTAATTACTGTTTATATGCAGACTTACGTTTATGTATTTCAGTGGGGAGGCTTTGCCTGTAAAGTGAAAATAACATAAGAAGCATCGTTAATCAGTGGTGCATTAAGCCAATGCTAATCGCAGCAGTTGCTTGCATTACAATTAAAACAATGTTTTGTGTTTCGAGTTTACAAAGCTTTAATGGCAAAATTTCACCGTTAAACTATTTCTTAAAGTATCAGAGATATTTAAGAGGTTTTTGGAAAAAACAAAGTCGTAGTTTCTATTTTATGAATTATGAGAATATTTGAATGAATGTTATGAATATTTTATATATGTACATCAATGGAAAAATGAATATTCAAATTTTATTTTATAATTTAAAGTAGAATTTAAATAAATAAATATTGAACAGCTTTATAAATTATTAAAAGTAGTTTAAAATAATTTTGACAAAGCTGAAATGTTAGCTAGTTTTGACCTTCAAAGAAAAATAATTGACATTTTTGTTTCACTTATAAGTATAACTCATCAACCAATAAGAAGAAATTTTAAAAGCACAAACAAACCACGAAGTTTCAAACTTTGTTTGAAAGAAAGGTCTAAAGTTGAAAATTGATTTTAATATAATAATAATTTCTTAATGCTGCTAAAAATAATACTTACAAGGCACACATATTTTTGTTTGTTATTTTCCATAGGAAATCTAAACCAATTTAAAACAAGACATCTGTATAAACAATTTTTATATACATATGTATATTTTCAGCTAGACGGCCAGGTGTGCATTCCATGCCCACCGTGCTGCAAACGCTCCTTTTGAAACGAGTATCCACATGACTCAGCCTCACACTTACACATTGAAATTATATGTGTTGAACTTACGGTCCCCATTGCGATTCTTCGCTATAAATTGTTTGTCTGCCAAAACTTTTTTTCATTGGTGTAATGTTAGCGATATTTAAATAAAAACTGCGCAGCGCGAAAACCGTTTAATGTCGCACAAAGAAGAGTACGAGATCAGCTGCAGTCGTTCTAAGAGCACTAAGCGCCATTTTTAAATACTTCGCTGATTTTGCAATTATATTAAATGTAACATTCTTGAACGTAACACATAATATTTACCTGAAAAATCACATATGACCTCTATGCTCTAATCACGAAAACGGTCTGAATAAGATCCGTCCGTATGTCAGTTTCCAATAAGGAATATTGATTCAATAATTTTAACAGTGGGGAGCGTAAGCACAGGGAACGGGGAAGCACATCCTTTGCTCAGCTGGTCATGCGACTCCGACTAGAGCACTATTGTTTTTCTGTAAAATTAAAAATGAAAAACTGAAAGCTACTATAAAGTAGTTTTATTATCATTTAAAGCTTACACATAATTTTTATTATATTATCTTTTATGAATTGTATTATATCGTATTTAGATGGATGGCACCTGTGAGGATCAGTGTCAACGTTTGGAAAACCTATTGCGCAAGAACGCCCAGCAATTGGATGACAGGGATAAACGCTGCCTGCAACAGTTGCTGATGTGCGTGCAGCAACTCGATCTGGATGCGATGGCCGAACAGGATAGCTGGCAGGCAACGGTGAGTACATAAATCTATATGTTTTGATTACATAAAAGTCAAGGCGTGTGTCAGAAAGTCAGAAGTTGGGGACAAGTCGTTTTGAAACGACAAGATTTACATTTTAACCGCAACAAAAGAAAACTGTTTTTTTTAATCGTTAAGAAAATCAATAGAAACCCGAAACATAAATTCAAGTGTGGTCTCATTTTGCTGCCTTTGCAGACGAAAACGGAACCACGTGCCAGGCACAGTCGCATCGTAGCCACCGTACAGCCGTATAGTAACAGTGCCACACCCAGTGCGCCCACAACGCCAAGCAAACAACTGCAGAGAACTGGCAGCAGCGCCTGGCAGAACAGCAGCCTCAGCGAGAGCGGTGTGTTTGTCGAGTGCGATTTATCCACAACGTCAACGGAACGCGAACCTCATCCCCACCTTCAATATTATCAGGAGCGTCTCATCCAGTTGGAGGGCAAGCTCCTGGTCTATGAGAGCAGCGGCGAAACGCAGGCAAAGCATTTGGCGGAGCGTCTGCAACGTGAGTTGCAACTGAATAAGCAGGTGAAGGAGCTGATCGAGCGTGTGGAGGTGCTTGTGGAGCAAAACGCGCTGCTGGACGAGGCCAAGTGTGAGTTTGAGGAGGCGGAGAACGATACACGTCTACATTTGCAGCGTAACGAGGAGGAACTGGAAATACTGCGACAGCGTAACGTGGAGCTAGAGTTCGGTAAGGACGCTTTAGGCGCAAAGTATCGGGACTGCCGTGCTGAGTGTCTGATATTGCGCGAGGACCTATGTGCTGCCGAGACTCAGCTGGAGCATCTGCGGGCGGAGAGACAACGTGCCAAGCAGCAATTGGAGAGTCTGCGCCGATCCATTCCCCTACTGCTAATTTACCACCTATTAGCGCTTGTCAGGATTAGCCCTGGTACCAGCAACATGGGCAATGAGGAGTCCCTGCCACAACGCACACAAGCTGGCGCCTCACAGCCGGCCTGTGGCCCCTGCAGTTCCGCTAAACTCAAGCAGAGCTTTATCAAAAACTGCGCGAATGCCAGTCAGGATCCAGGCGCAGCGCGTGAGATTAATTATCTAAAGGAAGAGATCAAGACTTTGCGTTGTTCCCTTAAGGATCTCAATACGCGTCATTATGAGGCCATGGAAACGGCTGACTCCCACTGGGTCGATCTGGAGCGTGAGTACAAGTCGCGCGAGGAGGCCTATCGTACCAAAGAGGTGTGCCTGAAGCAGAAGATTAACAAGCTGCAGGATTGCCTGCGCGATGATTCGCGCGCTGCTGCCGAGAAGATACAACAGTTAGAGGAAACTGAGCATGGACTGAAGACGTGCCTGGTGCGTCTGACCAAGGAGCATCGCGATCTGATGGAACAGAATCGTGCGATGGAAAAGGAAATGGAAAGCCGTGCGGCCGCGGAACGTCTCGCTACGGAGCAACTACAGCCACTGACCGAAGAGCTGGAGAACGAAAAGCGACGCTGTCAGACGCTGATCGACGATCTCAGTTTTGCCAAGAAGCTGCAGCAGAGCATGGAGGAGCAGCTGAAAGCCGAAACTGATTGCCTCCGCCAGCAGATCTACGATCTGAAGAAGGAGCTTATGCACATCGAGGTGACCAATGGTGAGCTCAAGGAGGAGGTGCGCACGCTGGAGGCGAAAATTGCAGAAATGGAGGAACAGCTGAATACGTGCGAAGAGCGTGCATGTTGCCTGGAAGATGAGCTGCGCACTAAGGATGAGCTAGTGCAACGACTGGAGAAGAAGCTAGGCGTCTGCCCCGAAGGCTTTAGTCTGGCCGATGAGCTCTACGACAGTCCGGAGAAGCGTGCAAAGCGTGAGGAGATCAGAGATCTGGAGGCAGCCAGCCAAGGCCTGGGCTGTGCTTTGAGGGATTTGGAGGTAGGTCTTTATACCCTGCACTTATTTATAATGAGCAAATACTATATGAGTATAATTGTTTGGTGGATATATATGTATTTGAATCGCAAATAATCCTCTTTGATGACGAGCTGTCGGTCTGATCGTCCGTATGACCGTGTCACGCTCATAACTTGCATTTATAAAGTGTTTATACAATTCCATGTACCAGGCAGAATGACGCATTGCTCTACAAAAACTAGAGACTTGAATTGAGAAAAACTAATTTTTGAAGGTAGAGCCTTCCACTTTGTTTGCGTAAAATATTGTCGCTTCAAATTTCACAACGACCTTGCCATAAATGCGGAAGCTATTAAAGAATGCAATTCCCATAATGTGTCAATGGTAAGAAGCACAGGAGAGATGTGGATAGAAACTAGTAAAGGGTTTCTCTTAGTCGGATTCTCACGAATAGAGCACTCTTACTATACATATGTATAGGTATGAAAATTGATAATTTGATTTCTGGCTTAATTTTTTTTTTTTATACAAGATAGTTGATTATATTAACGAGAAAGAATACCCTTGCAGACCCAACCTTTTCATAATGCTCATAGTGCTTTCCCCGTATCTAAGAAGGACAGGGAAAATCGTTAATGCCGAGTATGGTTAAGATGTCTTGAAAAACAAAAAAGTTTTCCATACAACAACTTAATTTTCGACCGATCGTTCCTATGGCAGCTATAAGATATAGTAGTCCGATGTAAATCAAATTGTGCATAAATGGAGGGAGCATAGTAAAACTAGTAAATGCCGAGTTTGGTCAAGATATCATGATAAACAAAAATGTTTTCCATACAACAACTTAATTTTCGACCGATCGTTCCTATGGCAGCTAAATGATATAGTGGTTCGATGTTGACAGGATTTTGCGTATATATAAGGAGCATAGTAAAACTAATAAATGACGAGTTTGGTCAAGATATCTTGAAAAACAAAAAAATTTTCCTTACAACTAATTTTTGACCGATCGTTCCTATGGCAGCTATTTGATATAGTGGTCCGATGTTGATAGGATTTTTCATATATATGAGGAGCATATCT
The DNA here is from genome assembly GCF_035044405.1 of Drosophila montana. NCBI lineage: Eukaryota > Metazoa > Arthropoda > Insecta > Diptera > Drosophilidae > Drosophila > Drosophila montana. The sequence continues at coordinate 284,208 of NW_026996956.1, forward strand.
TGATAAACAAAAATGTTTTTCATACAAGAACCTACTTTTCGACCGATCGTTCCTATGGCAGCTATATGATATAGTGGTCCGATCCAGCTGGTTCGACTGGTGCGACTTCTGCAAAGTTTCATAAAGATAGCTTTGAAACTGAGAGACTAGTTCGCATAGAAACAGACAGACGGACAGACGGACATGGCTATATTGAATCGCCTGTTGATACTGATCAAGAATATATATGTATACTTTATACAAAATTATAATACCCTCTGCAAGGGTATAAAAAATGCTACTTTTAGTTTTTTGTTGGCATATAAACACATTTAAATGAGTTCTCTAAGTCCGATAAATTGTATAACAATGGGACAAAAAGCACAACCAAATTTTCCGTTATGTAGGCCTAAGGAAGAAAAAATCACAACAGCAACCTAAAGTGGTGAAGTCTGTTCTTTTGTGGAAATCTTCTTATCTCACAAACTCGACTTGAGCACTTATCCTAAATACTTAGATCATCCTTGATTACATGTGTGACATTTTCTTTGTAGCGCCGCGAACGAGAGCTGCCCACGCACAAGGACTTCCAGACGATAGCCTGCAGTGTGAAGCAGTTGGCGGATACCATACTCCACGCCCAGAAGCCACCGGTGAGTGAATGTGAATGTGAAGGCGCTCAGGAGCGCCCGCCTACTCCATGTCAGACTTCTGCATCGAAGCGAGAGGCTGAGAAAGGGGAGAAGAAAGAGGGCAGTAAGGAAGGGGAGGCAGATGCGGCAAAGGCTGCCACTGAAAAGGCGGCCGACGAGGAGGCGCCCACAGAAGGGGCTCCCGCTGAAGGGGGGACCGCCGAAGGGGTGCCAACCGCAGAGGCGCCTGCCGCAGAGGTGCCCGCCGAGGGGGTGCCCGCTGAAGAGGCGCCCGCCGAGGGGGTGCCCGCTGATGAGGCAGCAGCTGCTGATGAGGAGGCTGCGGAAGCACGAACCAGCGGCAACGTAACCCCACGCCGAACTGCAGGTGGCGGATTGTCGGGCAGGGAGGGGATTGGCCTAACCCAGATTGGCAAGCAGTTAAAGCAGCAAATCTGTGAGGTGCCCACAACGCTGCGCCGGCTGATATATGGCAAGCAGTCGCCGCAGTTGCAGCAGCCGCTCCAGCCAATGGATCCGCAAGTAAATCTCAAGCAGAAGCTGCAGGAAGCACGTTTGGAGCGGACGCAGCTGCGTCACAAGCGTCAGCAGTGCAAGCGCTTTGTCAGTCATCGCCTCTATCGCAGTCGTGTGCGACGCAGCGGCGGCACCAGTCGTCCAATCGAGATGAACCTCCATCATAGCTATTCCGTTGCTAGTTTCCATTCGGCAGCCTCGGTGCACACGGCGCACACGGAATCATCGCCTGGAACATCGCGCACACAGTATGTGGAGATCATCGACGCACAGTGGGAGCAGGCGCAGCTGAATGGCCTGGCCCAGACGGATCCCATCAGCTCGCAAAGCCAGCTGGTGCAGGCGACGCCGCAGGTGTGCGACCAGCAGCTGCAGACAGAGTGCAACACCCAGGAGTGTGGCATACAAGCGGAGAATGTATGCGTGGAGGCGCGCCTGCTGCTGCTGCCGGGCAGAACACGTGCCTTTATGCAGCTGCTGCAGGAGTGCATCAATATTGAGGATGACAACTTTGGCGTGAATGTGTTCCGGGCACGTGTGCTGCAGCTGTGGGAGGGTAGCGAAGAGTTTCGTGAGCATATCGAGCTGCTGCAGGATCTGTGCACCGATCATACGCGTGCACGCGACACACCCGAGCTTTATGAGAGCTACGATGTATTCGTGGCCGTGCTGGGCTGTGTGCGTGCCCTGAAATTTGCTCTCAAACCAAGCAATTCGCCGTTGCTGCACCAGTTGGAGGAGCGCATCAATGAACGTTTGATAAGTTTTCATAATCACAAAGTGGAATCGGAATTCTATTGCACCATCTACTATCCGGTGGAGCGGCATAATCCCTTGAAATTCGGCGAGGATACGTGAATACCAAATTATCCGAAGTTGCCGCCAGCTTCCGCTTAGCTTAGCTGGCGAGTTTATGTCGTTGGCTTTCAGAGTTATTTTTGTACAAACCTTGGCTTACACTTCAAATCCTGTTTCGAATTAGAGTAATTTCAAAATTGTGTGTGCGTGTGTAAATAAAGTAAAAAAAAAAAAAAAAAAAAAAATACAAACAATGGAGGACATCTTCTTTGACTGCTGCAGCGAGAGTGAACACGAATGCGAGACTGTACTCATGCAGCGAGAGGGCATACTCAAGGCTGGAAAAGGGGACGCTACCGACCACTGTTTATTGCAAAGAAAACCCAATAATTATGACGATCCGATGCAGATACGCGACGTATTACATCGTGCCGCGAATAGTGCACAGATATTGCTACGCGGCCTGGGTGGGCAGTGCGAGTACACTAATTTCGAGCCACGAGGATGCATGTGCTCTTATCCGGCAACGTTGGAGATCACCGCACGAGTTCACACGGAATCATCGTGTGGCTGTCCCCCGCATTGCCAATGCATACTGCGCGGCAGTCCGGTCACACTGAAACTGCCCATGGAGCTGAATCCGCACGACGGCCAGGTCAATGTAAACATATTTCAGCCAAGGCCGAAGCAATTGACTACTGCCGGCGAGGGCGTAGGCGGGGGCGATAGGCGCACCTCCAATCCCCCTTCAATAAACGTGCAGCGGCATTCACAGCGACGCGAAGGCGCTAGGAAAATCGGGCGTCGTGTGCGTTGGGATGCTTAGGAGCTATGGCGGCAGTTCTTCCAGATTTTTGTAACTCTAGTGAAAAGCGTGGGTGTTGTTAACACGCACCAGTGAAGAGCGTGGAGATGTGCTATTGCAATTCGATAGCAAGCCAGAGCAACAAAAATGTGGTGAAAAGCATGGGGCATACGGATACAGACACTAGCAAACAGCTTGGAGGTGCGTTTGTCAAATTTGATAAGGATCAAAAGCGCGCCTTGCTTATCGATATCACTCGTATTCGAAATTATTTATTTGTAAATTCAGTTCGATTAAAAAAAGCGACATATGAGTAGGCTTCGTTTTTGTTGCGGTGCTTGACAAATGGGTTTTGGTTCAGTTCATTTTAATCATTTCAAAGAGCAACATCGTAGAATAAATTTCATGTAAATTCTTATATTAGTTGGAATACATTTGGAGCCATAGTCCATTTAGCCATGGACAAGGACAGGAATAAAACGAATGCCAATAAGAATGCATCGTGTTCTGCTGCACGATGCAAGAAACCAGATACCTGCATCCATTTGCGCAGCCTTCGCCAGCAGCAAATTAAAGCGGGCACCTCCACTCAAGTACTCTATCGTGGGCCCAATTTTCAGGCACAGCGCAGCGATGAGGATATCTTTTTTGATTGTCTGAGTATTGGCGACACTGATTTTCCCCGGGAGGGTCACAGCTGCAAAATGTACGCCAGCTGTAAGACGATCACTAGCACCAACCCCACCATGTGCAGTAAGGCCTCTAGTAAAAAGGCAACAAACAGTTGTAAAACAACCTCCACCTGTAATGCGTCCGCCAGTAGCAAATTCGATGATCCGGTGGTCGTGCGCGAAACCCTTGAGCGTGCTGCAAATGCCACACAAATGCTGCTACGAAACTTTGAGCGGAATAAGCGGGTTTGTAAACGTCCGTGCAGTGCAACTCTGGAGATAACAGCACGTCTGTTAACCGATCCCAAGGAAACCAGCTCAAAATGCCGTCTAGAGGGCAGACCGGTTACCGTTCAAATGCCACTGCAATTCGATCCGAATACGGGCCAAATGGTCACAAGCCAGTCACGGCCTATTGAGAAGGAGACACCAGGCTGCTCGAAGCTGACGTGCACAGGTAGGGATACCAGCAAAAAAACTTTTAAGCCGTTAAGTGATGCAGCGGACGTAGAAGATGACTACAGCATGTTTAAGGGCTCATGTGGTCAGTCCATTGAGAGCATTGGGCTGGTCCCAGTCATAGTGCCTTTACCGGCAGCGATGCCAGAGCCAGTGCCAGTGCCAGTGCCAGTGTCAGTACCAGCGCCAGTGCCAGTGCCAGTGCCAGTATCAGTACCAGTACCAGTACCAGTACCAGTACCAGTACCAGTGCCAGTTGCAGTACCGGAACCCCTTCCCTCGCCAGAAGCAGTACCTGAACCAGAACCTGAACCCGAGACCGAATCGGAACCAGATACAGAGAAATTGCAGAAAATTATGACGCTGTCAGAGTCGGAGACCGAACCGATTCTGACGCCGGTACACGATCTAACACCAGAACCCTCGAAAATGGAGGGGCCTGTTAAAAAGTATTTTCTGGCCTTGCCGCAGCATAAGGAGTTCTCAAATTGTTCACCTTGCCGGTTCGAGCCTAGCCCCATTATGGACGAGGATGGTAACGTCTTCTGTCCAGGCAATTGTGGATGCTGTCAGTGCCCTTGGAAACGACGTTCCTTTGATGACAATCGCGACCGCATTAATGTGAAGGTCTGCCGCTGTGTACAGCGTGGCACCATTTTTTCCAACTTTGATGAGCGAGAGACTTGCAGTCAGACATCCTATTTCGACTTTTGCCCATGCAGGGAGAAGGCCGAGGCCAAGTTCCTTGAGCTGTATCACTGCGAAATGTGGTCATCAGCGAACGTAACGCGCGGTCGGGAGGTACAGCTCTCAGAGATCAAGGAGCTAAGGACACCGCCGCAAACGCGTTCTTAATTGAACTTTGAAAATCCGTCCCCTCCCAATCTCTTCGCTTCGCTTTTTGCTCATAATCAGTTCCTTGTCCAAATGGTCTATAATTTATTGAGATTAATGTTCTTCCCATCAGAATAAAATGTTCAAATCATGTCCAACTGCATCTAACGGTCTCTTTTTTCATTCTTTTTTTGCAGATTGCCCAGCTCTGATGTATATGCAAGATGAGCGACGCTATCCAATGAACGCTGACGCCCTCGCCCCCAACTACCGCACCCAAGACATACAAACTGACCAATCCCATTTGAGAAATGAAGCTCAAAGGGCTGTCCAAAGGCAGTCCAACGGCGACGAAATGCCCAGCCACCCAACGCAGACACAGAATTCAAGAAATCAGCAGGATATGGAGGAGGGTAGCGCGGAACTGGGCAAACCATCTCAGACGGACACATCCTATCTTCACGATCACTATGTACGCTCGCTCGGTAATAACTTTGTTGCGGACAAGCTGTCACAAACGCGTGTCATCAGCTGTGATTTCTATAATATGGGGAAAATTCATTATCCCACACAATACATATGCCGCATTGTAGATGAGAACGATGAACAGATGCAAGAAAGGGTTCCAAACCGTATCAATTTTGATGAGAACCACTCAGGTCGTCAACATCCAGTCGAAGAATGTATTTGTACCAACAATGATTGGAAGCAAATAATTAAAGCTGAAATGCGCACGCAATGTCAGCAAACAGATTCTTGTTGCGAGTCGAAATCGCAACCAAGTATACCATCCTCTACAGCCGTACAGCCATTTGATAGTAAGAACAGTGCACAAAGTAATAAATCCAGCATTTGTCCCTGCGGCTCAAAATCTATGCCCAACGTACCATTAGTGGAAGCTCAACCGCCGCTCTACGAGGAACCGAAAATACAACCGCAACCATCACCGATACCTTGTTATTGTGAATCAGACGAAGGTCAAAGCAATGACTTTTCCCGACAAAGTAATTCTGCATATTGTTCTATACCCAGTTGCCACACCGCACAGAGCGGCACCGTAGATCAAGGCAATGACGTTTCCCAACCAAGTAATACTGCTTATTGTTCAATACCCAGTTGCCATACCGCACAGAGTGGCACCGTTGATCAAGTTGATGAGTTTTCCGAATCAAGAAATGTTGCCTCCTCTCCAACACCCAATTCTCATACCGAACAGAGTGGCATCGAAGATCAAGCCGTTGACGATTCTCAACCAAGTAATGCTGCCTATTGTTCAATACCCAGTTGCCATACCGCACAGAGCGGCACCGTAGATCAAGCCGTTGACGATTCCCAGCCAAGTAATGCTGCTTATTGTTCAATACCCAGTTGCCATACCGCACAGAGTGGCACCGTTGATGAAATTGATGAGTCTTCCAAATCAAGAAATGTTGCCTCTTCTCCAATACCCAGTTCCCAGACCGGACAGAGTGGCATCGAAGATCAAGCCATTGACGATTCTCAGCCAAGTAATGCTGCCTATTGTTCGATACCCAGTTGCCATACCGCACAGAGCGGCACCGTAGATCAAACCGTTGACGATTCCCAGCCAAGTAATGCTGCTTATTGTTCAATGCCCAGTTGCCATGTCGCACAGAGTGGCACCGTTGATCAAATGGATGAGTCTTCCAAATCAAGAATTGTTGGTATTGCAGGTCAACCCAATAACCCATCTCAAAAAACTAATGCTGCCAACAGTCCAATGTCCAGTATTCATACTACACAAAGTTGCACCGCAAATCAAGGTAAAGCCTTGTCGCAACCAACTAATGCTGCCTGGTGTGGAATGCCCTGTTGCCATACTCTACAGAGTGGCCCCGCAAATCAAGCTAATGCTTTGTCCCAGCCAAGTAATGTTGTCTATTGCTTAAATCCAAGTTGCCTTACTGCACAGAGCGGAATTGTGGATCCAAATACGACCAGATCATGCGCTGTACACAGCGGCTTGCCATCGTTGCTTTCCGGGGACAGTTGTCCCCGTACTCTGGACAATCAGGCTGGAGTTACCTCGGTCTATTACAGCCTGGAGTCGGGCAATAGTCGTTCCATGGCACCAAGTACTATGCCGCAAACTGGAAATCCTTGTGGATTGCCAAGCGCACACAGCCCTGAGCCAAGCTGTTATTATTCCCTGCACTCAGAGACTAGTAGAGGAAACGAAAAGGATAACGATACGGCCTTTTTTAGCGTGAGATCTTGCACCAGTCGACCATTCGATAACGCAACCACTTTTGATAGCTTGAAAACTGGCACAAGTCATCGGGATATCTGTAACTGTTATCAAAGGGATAATGCCACTAAATATTTCAGCGTTGATTCTGGCAGCAGTCGTCTAGTCAATAATAGAGGTCAAAAGGATAACGCCACGGCCTTTTTCAGTGCACAATCTTGCGTCAGTCGTCCGGTCGATAATAGTCAAAAGGATGACGCTACCCGCTTTTTAAGCGTGCAATCCTGCACCGGTCCTCCAGTCGATAGTTGTTCTAAAAAGGATGCCGACACAGCTTTTTATAGCGCACAATCCTGCACCGGCCCTGTTAATATTAGCTCGAAAAAGGATAACACCACCACCTTTTTTAGCGCACGGTCTTGCACCAGTCGACCAGGCGATAAGGACGCAACGATTTTTCTTAGCTTGGAATCGGGCATCAGCCGGCCGGTTGTCGCTCAACCCAATGTCGGATTCCAACCAATCCCCAGTAGTCTCACCGCGCAGAGCTACTCCGAAGGTGTGTTTGGCAAGCAACCCTCTGTGATTCCTTGGAATATGGTTACCGCGAAAAGTGAAAATCAAAGCGAAACTACCGACTGGCGAAGCGCGCGCTCTAAATACACCGCTGAGCTCGATCAAAGTGGCGTCGATGTGGCGTGTTCTTGCCTCGCACCCGATCCAAGTACGCGTACCTTCATCGCAGCAGAGCCGAGTAGTATTGCGCCGGTGACTTCATTGGGCCAAGACCCGTTTTACCAACAGGCACAGAATATGCAGATGCTGAGAGGAGCGAACTTTGTTGATGCACAAAGCACGACTTATCAGAGCGCGCGTTCGGAGCCTAGCAAGACGCATCCTTGCTCCTGCAGCAAAATTGCACGCTCTGACATGGGTACTCAACAAGGTGAAAGCTTTTTCGATGCAGACAGGAGCCATATAACGACATCCATCAAGAGTCGTCCAGTTGAGCATGGCGAGAGTAATGCGGATGATGTCTCACAGCATAGTAGTGCCCATCAGGTAGCCTGCAATAAATCTTCTTTGGGCTACGCCGACAAGACCTCGTCACGTTCGCAGTCTGTAATGGCCAACATCACGTGCTTGTGCTCGTCAGATCAGAGGATGAAGTTGGGATTAGTGGGACGCGAGGGTAGGGAAGGACCGCCCTTCACAAAAGTCGAGGAAAGTGGCTTAGAATGCGCCATTGTGCCCGCTGATCCTGTGCTTGTATCAAAGATGTTTTCGGTAGCCGCTACCAAAGATTCAAGCTGTTGTCAGAGCTGCAATGTAGCACCGAGCACAAAGGTTGTGTTTATGAATCGGACTGACAAATTTTGTGATTGCTATTCTTCATCTGAGACTTCCATAGGTGGTACTGCTGTCAAGTCTTTATCTGAATTTCAAGACATTGAAAGCGGACCCTCGAGCTGCAACTGTGACAAAGTGTCGTCTAGGGGGATGCCAATTCATAAAGGGCAAAGATTGGTTGGCTGCAAGTCTTTAGATCCATCCGTACCTTACGGTGACCAACAGATGTCCATGAAAAGCGCATTTACCTGTTCGTGCAACCAACCAATGTTGAGTGTCGACTATAAATCGGCAAACTCCGCAACTGCATATTCAAAATCCTGTCTAACAACCTCGAAATGCGGCGTGTCTATGCCAAACTTTAGCTTGGCACCCGATGCCGAGGGTACCAAAATTTCCGGTCAAAATCGTATCAGCCCTGAAGAGGGTGCTATGGAGCAGGACGGGGAACAGGTCCAGGTTCAGGAACAAGTCGAGGTTCGGGGCCAAGACCAGGTCCAGAGCCCGGTTCAGGACCAGATCCAGGTCGAACATGAACAGGACAGCTACTGTGAGTGTCGATCCGAAAGGCAGGTGACGAGTTACAGGAGCTGTGTATCGAACGAATGGGACAATGCCGGTTCACCAAAGGAACGCATTCTGAATATATTGAATTTATTGAGCGATTCAAACGATTGCTGCCTGGATCGCACGGCCACTATACAACAACTGTTTCGTGAACTAACCCTGATGCTTCGTCGAGAGGAAGAGGATGATGAAGAGGCAGCTGAACCCTTATCCTACGAAGATTGTATGGCAGCCGTAACGGCGGGCCGACTACCACCAAAAAAACAGCCCAAGTCGAAAGACAAATTGGAGCGGATGCAGTGTCTTGATCAAATGGAAAAATATCTGGAAAAATGTTTTCCCCTAAAAACTGGTCGGACTATACAACCGACGGAAATCGTCGCTTTCGAACGTGATCCAAATTTTGATCCTTATCGTAAGCCTTATGATACCGACGCTGACTCAAAGGATACGAATTTCGTCAGCTGCCATACCGACGTCGAGATTCATACGCCATTCGCATCCGATTCCTATCGAACGTGCTCTAAATCTGGAAGCTGGAAATCCCCGGATTCCAAATCGACGAGCAATAAATCATCTGATTGGAAGACTCCCGATTCTAAATCGGCCGATTCGAAATCGCCAGATTCGATCAGCTGGAAATCACCAGATTCCAAATCATCCAGTTTAAAATCACCAGATTTTAAAACGAGTACGCCCATAGAGGGCTCTAAGCGTGACTCGCAAGTGGAATCTATAAGTCCCGACTCAATAAGAATCTCTGCATCACCTCCTAGCCCAATAGATGAAGATAACAAACAAACTCCCCTGGCAGATATGGATGAAGATGACTCTGCAGAAGCAACGGCAGCGGCACCTGAGATCCCCGAAGAGTATGGCGAAGTAGATACCCAACCCGAGGAACAGTCTACAGCACTGCCTCCAGAAGAGCCTGAGCCGGACGAAACAACGAATGAACTTAGTCCAGACTCTGGTGCCCATAAAAAGCCGAGCTGTACATGTGGGACTGACAATGAGTCTACGGAAGTCCCTCCAGAAGAGCCTAAGCCGGACGAAGCAACTAATGAAATTACTCCAGATTCTAGTGACATTAAAAAGCCGAGCTGTACATGTGGGCCTGACAATAAGTCTACAGAAGTGCCTCCAAAAGTGCCAAAGCTGGACGAAGCAACTAATGAAATTACTCCAGATTCTGGTTACATTAAAAAGCCGAGCTGTACATGTGGGCCTGGCAATGAGTCTACAGAAGTGCCTCCAAAAGTGCCAAAGCCGGACGAAGCAACTAATGAAATTACTCCAGATTCTGGTGCCCAAAAAAAGCCGAGCTGTACATGTGGGACTGACAATGAGTCCACAGAAGTGCCTTCAGAAGAGCCCAAGCTGGATGGAGCAGCCGACGAAGAAGCGGACGAAGAAGTGGACGAGGCTGAAGAACTCACTCCAGATTCTGGTGCCATTCAAAAGCCGAGCTGTATATGTGATCAGGATTCGAACGATCTTTTGAGTCCGCTTACGGATAGGGAGCGCCTACTATGCGAATATATGATGCGTCGCATGTGCGAATTATGTGGGGATGAGCAAACCGTAGAGGAGGAGGCCACGGACGGCGTAGATCGACCGGGAGAACCCTGTGTTTGCTGTCATTGTCGGGCGCTCGCTTGCGACAACCAATGCAAGACTGTATCCAAGACACTGGATGCCGTCCGATATGATCCCGTTGCCGAAACGGTAAGTGGTCTTTGGGTATCTTAAAATATTTACAAGTTGAGTTAAGGATATTCCCTAGTAGTTGACCTTTGAATATAGTACTCTAAGGAGATTACTAAAATTAATTTCATTTATTACAGAAATTTTTCATCGATTCCATTATTTGTGATTTACATGCTATGAATCATGTGATGAACAAGAATAAAATTAATCCTAAGGTAAATTATACAACCGACCTGCCGATCGAAACTTTTTTTTTAAAACCTTTCTCGCCTCTCAGACCCCCAATCCGTCGCCTTGTATGGGCAATGGGCCGGGAGAAAGTTTCCCTGTAACCATTACGGATGTCTCAAGTTTGGGCTGTCGTGCGCTCTATGTGCGATGGCAATTGGATGACTGCGCCGCCATTGGTGGATACGAGGTGAGCGCAATTTATAATTCACATATACCCAATCAATCATATATGACCCTCTCCCGTCAATAGATTTATGTGGATGGCCATTTGACGAATCGTTTTTATAGTTATCGCCACGAATCTGGCGTCGTGGCCAATGTGGATGTGACTAAGCGGCATCAGATCGTTTTGCGCGCACAGGCGGTGGGTCAAGAGTTTCCTGGCGATGAAGTTGGTTGCGGCCAAAATGCGATGGTACACGCCCATCCGGAGATGCTGGTGGGCGCTAGCCGACCCTGGACACCAAGCGTCTTTTTTTATGAACCTTAAGTGCGCCCAGTTTGACGCTGACGGCGCACAAAGTGCTAGTCAAAAGTTTCTATTCGAGTTTTGTCCTTTCTTAATACCGTTAGTTTTTTCCCTTGTTCTTTGTGCATATAGCTCGATTATCGATTATTATCGATTATTGTACCTAGTGTAGAGATCGATTTTTGAGGAATATAAGTGGTCCAGCATGCATTCAAGCATAGGAATTTAAAGTGGACATTCGATCCCTTTACAATGTGCCTTAAATACAAAATTGTACTCATCGATGTTGCACGTTTTGTTGCGTTTTAAAACGCGATATTTACATATATACACATAAATATATTTTTGAATCTGTTATATGAACAAAATTAGAGATGGGCAATGCGAACAAATTTTAGCTAATGAAAATTGTCTAAATCTTGAGATAATAGAGAACATTTTACTCTGATTGGCTTGTTTTTTTTTTTTATTGATATTATTTGTCTTAAAAAGAAATTGTTGACAGTGTCGAAATTGTACTACACCACAACGATTCAAATTATTGGAAAGTCCCAGTTGCATTTACTGAAATGTTAGTAAAGTTACAAATACGAAAATATCAATCTGAAGAAGTATGAGTTCCAAGGAAACCTACAATAACTAATTGTTCAAAACCCTGTGGTTTTAAAAATCAGTTTGTTAAAAACTCCCTAGTCACAGTCACAAGAAATTACAGAGTTGTGAAGTCACAATTTAATCACCGTTTGCGGAAGGGAGTTGTATTGAAACACAATTATAAAAGTGAGATGATAAATTACACTGGATTGTCATTGAGCCACACAAAGTTAATTGTATATAATCCTTAAGAGTTAATTTTAGAAAATAACAAATGCAACGAATTACGCTAAACCACAATGTAAATGAGCACCTATATCAGGCAATATTGTCGCAATATAATACAGGAAATTCATATTTTTTATATAAGAATATAAACCTATCGATCTAGCTATTGACTCGAAATACTCAAGCAAAATTCTCTGTTAAGACTCGTCGCCCATCTCTATTACATCTAAGAAGTTACGTACACATATGTATATGTAGATATGTAGTTAGTCTGCCGTTTTAGGCAAGCATAACTGTTGCATTGTTATAATAACAGTTAATTATCTAATACTAGATACTTACCACCTGGAACGTAGCAATTGTGGACCAAGGTTCATGTTTGAATATACGTAGTTTTTACACACTTATTTAATGCGCATTATTTTTACTGTGAAATATACAATAAAATTAACATTTAAATGCATGAAAGATGCGAAGGCGGATAGTGGGTAGGATATTATGTCATCTAATACTAGGCGTAGTTGCGGCGTGTGGAATGGAACATATAATAGAACTTAAACTATCTACGCAAACAGGGCTGGCAAGTGCCGGGCAGCACAAACGATGGATGGCACTCGGGGCACTTGGGGTTCTCGCCGAACCATCTGCCATTAGTGGAGCTGCTACTAGACGAGCTGCTGCCGCCGTTGCTGCCGGCCCGACGTTCTGGTATCTTTAACTGAAATGAATTGTAGAGATCTCCGGCGGGGCTCGAGCCAGGCGCATAGCCTGTGCGCCCGATTGTCTCCAGCGGGAAGGCATACTCCGGTATGAGCAGCTGCTTACGCAGCTGCGTTATGTCTGTCGATGTGGAGCTAGCGCTAGCGCTGACCACATCTACGCGTCGCTGCGCCTTTTCCGTGGCCACCAGGGGCAGCTCATTGGGTTTGATGGAACGCGAGCTGGGCAACCGCTTGGGCGCAACTGCGGCTGAACCATGGCTGGCTATGTCATTCAATTTGGAGTTGAAACTATCCTGTTTGGTCTTGACGCTGTAGTCGCCTGTAGTCTCCGGGTATTCGCGTCCGTCCACGCCTATGGGCGGATCCAGTTTAGGTGGCTGCAGCCCATTAGCGGGCACTTTCCATTCGTAGTAGATGGGCGGTCCTTGTGTTGTGGCTATGTCATGTGGCACAAACTCCACAAATGGTGGTAGCAGATCATTAAAAGGCAGCTCTGCCTTGGCTGGCACTTTGGGCGGCGGTGTCGAAGGGGGCGTGGCTGGGCGGAATGCTTGCGCCGGCGTGGGCGTACGATGCTCTGTTTGAGCCACAGCTGGGCGATAGTTGATCGCTGTACTTGCCGTAGTGGCCAACGTGGAGTAGGAGAAGGGCTGTCCAGCGTAAGTGGTGGGTCGGCTGAGCGGGCGTGCGGTGGTGCTTGGCCCGGCCGCTGCTGCCGTAAAGCGTCTCTGAGTTGAGGCGGTGCTAAAAGGCGCCGCTGACGAAGTCCGCAATGTTTCCGTGGCCGGCTGCAGCTCGTCCTGATTGTAAATGGGATACACAAAAGGTGGTTCATAAATTTTCGATGGTGCCTTGATGAACTTGACCAGCTTGGTGGTGTTTTTGGTCGCTGGGTGCTCAGCAGAGTTAAAGTCAGCTGAGGTATTGTAGCGTGTGCTGTGACTGGTTCCCAGGTCATCTGTGTCAGGATCCGTAATGCGCTGATGCAGTGCCTCCGTGCGTTTGTGCAGCACAGGCGCAACAGAGGCGGGCCTGCGAGTGGTGGTGCGGCTGGTGGTGCTGATGGGTTTGGCTCGGGGCGTGCTGCTGGCCACTTCGATCTGTGGTTCGTAAGCCGGCGGCAGTATAGTGCGGCTGGGTGGAGGAATGCGCCAGCGTGTTTGACCGTTTTGTGCTAACTGAGACTCAAATTTGGCAACGCCTTTAGTGGAATCATCGCGTATTTGATTTTGACTCGGCGTCAGCTGCTGCACGAAACAGAGCCTGGTCAGTATAGAAAAAGATTATGGTGAATAGGAAAGTCTTACCTTGTACTGGCTTCTGAATGACTCGCCGGAGTAGTCGGGTGCATAGGGACGATCCAGCAAATCTGGACGTGGTGTGCGTAAATTGTTTTCTTCATCGTTGACAAAGGGCTTATCACGCTGTCCTAAAAGTCACACAGTAAAAAAAAGAAATAAAGAGATATATATGAATGTCCTTTTTAGACTTTAAACACTTAAACTTTGTAAATACTGAACCGATTATTCTAACAGTTTTCCTTTAATCATAGTTGGTTGTCTTTAATAGTTTTGAATAAGTTTTAGAAGTTCTAATTTTTTTTCTTTCGAAATTTTTAGAAACAAATAAGGCATGAGCATTTTTAATTCCAAATCTAAACATCTTATATGTAGCTCAATCTATTTAATATAATTAGTAAGATAATTTGTTTATTAACCCTTGTTCTTTTTGTGGAAAGCTAATGTACATTTTGTAAAAACGCATTTTCACAAAGATTTTGATTCTGAAGCTTCATTTAATTTAAACAGGTTCATTATACCCTAAACCCATTGAAAATTGTTTACAAGAGTAGAATGGTATTATACAAATGTATGTAAGGGGCAGAAGGAAGTATCTCCGACCCCATAAAGTATATATATCCTTGGTCAAAATAAACGGCCAAGTCGATCTATCCATGTGCGTGTGCCTGTCTGTTCGTATATCCGAGTATACATATGAATGCGTCGATCTCAGAACCTACAAAGCTAGAAAATTTGAATGTAGAGTGCTAATGCGAATATTCCATGGACGAATAAGATCTACTGCAGAAAATCTCATCAAGATTGGGACGCCACATGGCAGCTAGCGCAAGGCGCAAGAATTTTCGTATATATGTGCATTGAAATTGCGATTGTATTGTATATTGTATTGGAAACCGGAAGAAGATATAATTTCCTTTGTAGTAATGCTAGTTATATGTTTGCTTGATGTTTTAGTAGAAGTTTCGGGGTATTTGATAGTCGGGTACTTCCGAGAAAAAGATATTTGCTTGCTCATTAATCTACTTACTTAAAGCTTGTATTGATTTTCACTTACCAATTAGAAGATTGGCCGCATAGTTGCTCTCAGCCTTGGAGCAGTTGACCATGTACCAATGATCGCAGATGAGCATGCGCTGCTGAAAGAGCGTGGTGTTGGGACAGGTATAGCTGAACTGACGGCCCAGGCCATCGCACATGTGATAGACCTAAGCGAAAAGGATGTTAACAGGTCATAGAAAAGAGTGCAATGCAAAAGGTTACGAAACACACCTGGCAGCCCGTCTCCACGTCCGCATAGTAGCCCGCTGGACGTCCTGTGCAAGAAAAGGAAGTCTTTTGCGCGTTCAATGCATTTTGGCACTGGAAAAAAAATATGGAGTTACATATATTAAGCCATATATTAAGGAAGCAAAACTGGGAACCTATTTCGAGCTTTAAAGGGGGAAATATTGAAAAATAGAATTATTCCGTGTAAAACTGAAAAAAGTGACGAATTAAAATTCGAACCGATATTTATGTTCATGTGTGGAAAGCCAGGTTCATGAATCAAACCTTAAGACAAGTTATGGGTTCCAACCGTGAATCTAGTGTGTGAGTATATGAGAATTGTTTTGGGCGCTTTCCCAAGCCAAGAGCGATTAGTGCGGCTAAACAAATGATACAAGTACTCGCCGTCTGATCAAGATCTATGAATACTCGAACTGGGTACTCGTGTCGAGACCATATACGACTGTTGCTGGCATGCATATGCCACAGCCTCGGGCTATGGTCCACCAAGTGATGAATTGAAGTGATGTCATAAGTTGGCACATGGTGCCACGGCTGCTTGCAACAGTCAGTGGGTCCAAAGCGACCTGCTGCTGTGTGAAATGTCAACTTTGTGTTTTGTGCTTTTTTCTTCAGTTTTTTATTATTTTTTGTTGTTTAATTATATAGAAAAAGTCTTCATGTGTCTCTAGCAAATTATAGCCCAATGACTTATCGAAATCTGCCACTGGGTCTCTCCAGCTACGTGTGAATATGTGAAGAAGCTTCCGTGCCAAAGACTGCAGAGTCCGTGAAAAATTGTTTTTCCCAGCTGCCGCAAAACAATATAACAAAACATTTCAAGCTGCAGCAAAGCCCTAAGCCCAGCTTATATAATATTGTAAAACAAGAAAAGGAAAAATAAAAATAATACAAAATAATTTATTTACTGGACAACAGATGTTTTTGCTTCGATAAATTCGATGGACGATCGCTGTTTGCTGAACCCTTCAAATTCCTGAGTTAACGTTTCACAGTTAATTCGACAGCTGTGTCTAAAATTTTGCTTGTCTATAAGCTCTATTAAAAAGATAAAAGATACTTGCTGACATTTTGATTTTCCGTGTATTTATGCCTTACATTTTGTAATTTATTGCGGGGCGTTGTCTAAAACTGTACATTTATAGTGTGCGCCAATTTGTTGGGCTAAATACCATGTGTTTAAAATAGATATGTAACTAGACTAGACAAATATGCAACTAGACAAAAATAAAAAATAGAGAATTTGTATTGTTACCCAAGCAGACATATTCTTCCTTTTAAGCTTCCCGAATGAGAGCCTTGCAATTTCACACCATTTTTGTAACAGCATTAAAAAGCCTTCACTCGGCGACTTCTGTCGACGGCGATACTATTGCCTATCCCGCAAACAGAACCATTTCCATTTATCAAAACTTTGCAAATGTAACTGCTTACTGATGGAACATAAAAAGGCGATACAAAAGCAATATGTAAGTATCTTATGCAAAAAATATTCTCTATGTATTTGCTTGTATTTGTTTTGCGATACATTTTTTCAGCCTCTCCACTTACGAGGTATCTTCTAGTCGAGCACTCGTATCTGGAGCAAACATATTTGTCGCTTTTATAAAAGCTCTCAACACTTTTACAGTGTCGCCTATATGGTTACGTTTCCCGTTAGCTTATAAGGTAATGTGATTAACATTAATTTGCGACACTGTGGGCTCAAAAATTGATTTGCATTTGCCTTATAGGGGCACAGACATTGTTTATCTCTGGATCTGTGAAGATCTTAACCGATCTGCCAGGCAATTGGCATGCCAAATGGTTGACTAACCAAATACTTGCCTTGCGGCTAATTTATGTAATTTGATCACATGCTGAGAATAGTTGTTGGTAATTTCATAGTTAATAGCACTTCGTTTACGGCCGATGTTTACTGAAATTTTTTAAATAGCGTTAAGTGTTGCTGGGATTTTAAAAGAGTTTTTTAAACGATTGCTTCATAAATTTAAGTTTAACTTCAACTCAACTTCCTCTGCGTGATCATTTTCATTTTTAGCGTAGCTAAAAATAGACAGCACACTTTTTTTTAAACGTATTTTGTTCCATTTTTTGGAACTCTTTCTCATCTTCTTCTTCTTGTTGTTGCTGTTGTTGTGCTGCAAAAGTGTCAGTAAAAAGGTCACTTGGTCAGCGACTGCGTCAACGTCTTTGTTTTAATATGCTTGAAGACCTTTGCCGTTTGTTTCTGTTGCTGGTTGTGGCATGTGTGTGAATGAATACCCGTATCAGTAGGTGCACTCACATAGACAGCCATAGAATAAATTAAAAATGAAACAAAGCGTAAAGAGCGCAAAATTACAACATTTTCCGCCGTTGCTCAAAAGCACTTGGGAAGTGAAGTCGAAAAAAAAAAAAACTATAAGAAGGTGAAGACGAAAAAGCTGTCAGACCTGAGTCAAAGGGGGCTTGTGCAGCAAAAGGGATGAGAGACGTGGGGCGGGGTTATTTTCAAAATGACAAACACCCAATTTTAAGCGCCTAATGTGGCAGCAAATATTGCAATGAAGAGTTGAACAGAGTTATTTCACAAAAGTTAAGCCATATAAAGCTGTGCGAGGTAATTATAGTATAACTGTTTGTCCAGACTGACCGACTTTAGCTAGAAATTGTTAATGTACCTTATGTGATGAAAGTACATACTTTCCACTTAAAAGGGCGGAAAATGTGCGGAAAGCGGATGTATGAAAGTTTTTACATTAAACTCATTTTTAAAGATCTCTCTCAAAATTCATCTGAGACTTTTTCAAATGTCAAATGTTGTATGAACGAAAGTATATTTTTTTTAGGGTGAAGGCTTTAGACCATGGGGCTAAAATACGTGGCTTGCTACGGGTATACTAGAATTTTCAAGGGTCGAAAAATTAATGTCTAAAATTTGAAGCACAAACTAGGAACGGACCAAGCCAGTGTAGTGTATCTGCTAAGAGAAATTATACATTTATTAGGTATAAAAGAAAGCAGACATATAAATACAATTGTTACGGATCTTGAATTCAGAGAGACTTACAAAGGCCTTTTATCTATTATTAATGATATTTTCAATAAATAAATTTATTCTGATTAGGTAATCGATTTCATGATTACCATACAAAAGTTCCAACCCTTCTATACATTATAGGTTTGAATAAACAGAAATCTTAATCTTTATATTTATATTTATAGCCAGGAAGTTGGAAGAATATATTTTGTCACGATATATGTTAAATAATAATTGTATAAAGTCATCGCCTAGCGGTCTATTTGCTTGTGTTTATGCAAGTAACTCTTTCGGATTACAATTCCGCAACTATTTCGAAATGAAAAGCTCTAGACACATACATAAAACTTTTAAATTTAGATCATTTTTTAGAATTTAACTGCTTAACGACAGTTAAAAGAAAATATAAAGGGCATAAACCCAATTGCAATTAGGAATAAGTAGAAATAAGTAATATTACGTATGTATGTATAATAATTATAACTATTTGCTATTCTAAAATACTTAACAAGAAACTAAAAACTAAACTCCATAGATAGCATAGGTGCTTGAAAATTACGACTTAAATTAACAAACACACAAAAACAAGAAAATTATTGAAAATAATAAAATATATATGTTCAACAATTTACTAAACTATCCAGTACAATAATTTATGAATAGATATCAATATGGCAATTAGTAAGTATGATAGTTAACATGTACTTGAAATATTTGATGAGCCATTTGAAAAACTAATATGCCACGGCGATTGTTAATTGATATAAACCAAATGAAAACCTGATGAATGTTAATGATGATTTTTGATGAAAACAGCAATTTCTAAAAGTATTTGTATACATATTATATAACTATTACTAGAATATCGAAATACTTCGCTTACGGAATCTCAAGAATTAAATTGATTGAAGATGTAAGCATTCTGTATTTTATATACATATTTAAGCAATTAATAAAAGCTATCTCTGGCACGCTAATAAGCACTTGCATTCGACTATATATATAGATAGTGTCAAACGTTAATATAATTCCAAACAAAATAATTTGCATTTCAATGTGTTTACGTGCGCGGGCCACAGCAGCTGTTTTTGCATATCTTCCAAATACTTTTTAAAGTTTCGTTTAGGTGATTTTGGGTGATGGGTAATCCAAAACTTACCTCACTGATCAAAAATAGCGCCGTAAAGCAGAGTAATGCCAGGGATCCAAGTCGAAAATTTTTCAAAACTGAAGGCATTTTTACCAATATTTGTTGTTGTTTTTACTGTTTTTGAAGGTGTCTCCAATTGCCCAATCAATGGGCTGGCTTAGTATCGTTTTGTTGGGCTGAAAGTGTTGAATAGATGATATTGATATTGTAAGTGTTGGAAAGTGTTCACTAATTGACTTATACATTACTATTATAATAGCTCCAATTGTGCCCGAGTCGATTTACTTAAAGTTCACGTAACAAACTTTCTTCAACAGTTTTGTAACAATGTTCAACAATGGGGCTTGGAACTTCCAGGGTGAAAACGATTTTCGATTTTAAGTTCGTAATTAATTGTAATTTAAAAAA
The DNA here is from genome assembly GCF_035044405.1 of Drosophila montana. NCBI lineage: Eukaryota > Metazoa > Arthropoda > Insecta > Diptera > Drosophilidae > Drosophila > Drosophila montana. Next base: position 304,171 of record NW_026996956.1, read on the forward strand.
CATTTGCAGTCGTTGCCGCAGTAGTAGTAGTTGTTGTTGTTGTTTTTGCTGCCAACAAGCGGCATAAATTGTTGCCATTTTATGGCTGGCAGAATTAGCAACGCATTTGCTGCGCCCCCGTTGCCCCTGTCTCTCCATGACCTCCACCTACAATTCAATTTGCAACCTTGCAGCTTCAGTCTACACACACAGCAAACACACACAGCACACACACACATATAGTGTGTGGCTTGTCGTGCTGTGTGGCAGTGCATCCAAAATGCAGTTTGTTGCCGCTTTCCAAGCTTTCCAAATATGCCAAGTTGAACTTTGAACTATTTGGGGGTTTTTTTTTTAATTTTGGAGTTGCTTTCCTTGAAGTCACATACATCGATCCATTTAAAAGCAATCTAGCTCTCAAAACTATAAATCTTCTTGAATTGCATTCGATACGAGTTTTCTGTTTCTGTTCTTAATCTTGATCTGATAAATAAATTGCTTAAGTGCTTCGAATCAATTTTAACATACTCGAACTATTCAGAGTCGATAAATTGTATGTATTTAGGTAATCAGAAGTGTTAAAGATATATATCTTTGTGTATTTTAATTTGGTTTCATGTTTCTTAAATATTTGCTGTGACATTTTGTTATTGGTAAAAATCAATTTCTTTGTTTAAGCATAATCCCACTGTTATTTTAACTTTAATTTTAACTTTTTTCGTGGTCTAAATGCGAATACATATAAAAATAGTCTTGCGATTTCTATAAATTTCTTTACACAAGATATTTTTTAAAAACGAGCATCTGGATAAGTTTATAAAACCATGAAAATAATCATCGACATTTTTTTCTCGATTTATCTGCTAGGTGCACTAATCAAACTAAAACAAACGATTACAATTTTTCTTTTTTTTCTTAACGATAATTTGTCGCGAGATTATACACTTTATTGTTTTGAAAGAAAACCCTAAAAGTATTAATTGAATTGGGGTTTTTAATTTGATTAGAGAGAAAATAATAATAAAAAATAATAACGGAAATCTTACTTATATGCTGAAATCGTATCTGAATGCAAATTGTTTAAGAACATTTCAATTTCTTGTTTTGAAATTATCTATATATTGAGTTGAAAAATATCTAATAATGTTTTTATAATATTCCTTACAAAATATCTGTCAATATCAAACGCATTTAAGAATAATATTCGTGTGAGTTGAATAATTTAGCTCTCAAAACAAAAAATCAGCTCAAAACATTTCTATTTTTTTGGCATTCCTGTGATCTATTGACAAGATCATTTTGTGCGTGTCGAAGACACAACAAGCTCCACAAGAAAAGCAATAAAAATTTGGTTGAGTTTTTGTTGTTTGTTTCTTGGATATTTTGTTTTTGGTATTTTCCTTGGTTTGACCTTTTTGACAAGAAACGGCAACTAGTAACAAAATATTTGCAACTTTATCCTCAGCTCGTGATGCTGGTTTCGATTTTTATTGCAGCTTTGTGCCTTGCAGCATAACAAGAAAAAAAAAAATAGAAAAACGAGCCAAACTCAAAGCCTATTTGACATTTTTGCCAGCAATTTCCACAGAAAGAGCATTTGCGAACCCGAAGATGCTCAGGCAACAACAGAAACAACAATAACAACAATTATACCAATTAGCTGGCATTACAGGTTGATTACGACGACTCTGGCATTTTTTTCTCTAATTGTTGAAGCCGGCAGAAGGAATTACGAGCAGCTTGCAACGGGCTGGGTCTGATCAGAGATGGATAGTTTATGGCTCACCTTCGTCTTTAAGTTAACGAACAAATTGCTGTGCTACACGTAGGTTTGTCTGTGAATAATATTCCATATGGTCTTGTTAAGTTCCACTAAACACACATCGCTGATCACGCGAATCGCCCGCTGATCGCTGATCTTTGCAAAGATCAAATGTCAGTTGCCAACCGATCGAATGTGGAAACAAAGTCAAGAGCACACGCGCCAAATTTGAGATTCAATCACGTTCAGTCGTTGCTGTTAAAGATCCATGGATCCACAAGATCCAACTGGCATAAATTATATATTTATTACAGCTTGCCATTAACACTTAATGCCTATCGACAATGCACAAATCCGGCGTTGCAATTGCAAATTGCACTTCAAACGACGCGCGTCAATATTTTATGTTTGCCGCTTCTATTTTGCTTGTATCTCAATCTTTGTATCTTTTTTGTCGTTGTTTTGCCGCTGCGTCAACCGCACCGCACGATGTCTCGCACAGAACTGATGCCTGTGAATGCATCCGACTTGGCTTAAAATTCACATTAGGCCGTTAGCAAAGTCCGCCCGCTAGACGCGACACAGAAGAAGCGCCAAACGATCGTCATCAACGCCGACGCACAGTGGCACAAATCGTCGAGATTTGCTTACAAATTTAAAATAGCTAATACTAACAGTTTCATGCAAGTATGTGTAGATTAATTTCATTCGAAAATCGAAATACATGCATTCATATTTCATATATAAATCTTGTGTTTGTATATATTTATATTGTTTTGTTCGATTTTACGTTCGACTTGACACATATTTGTTTAAATTGTTAACTAAGAAATTTATATAAACATTTATCTCATTTTACAGATACACAACAAAGAATCCCAAAATGTCTAAAATTCAATGTCATCCATCTTAAAAAGTTGCAATATTTTTAAATAATTTCAGGTCTTTGCTTTGTATTTGCTTTGAAATTGTTTTTTATATTACTTAAATAGATGCCCAAACTCTGTACTGAAAACTTTAATAAAAGTAATGAAATAAAAGTGAGTCTATTTAAGGCACTTATACAAATTAATTTAACCCTAAATAACTTTTTTTGGTAATAATTTTGTTGACAAAAAACACAATATGCGACCACGGTGCAGTAAACATCTTCGTTAATAGCCGAAGGCGAAGCTGCTGTAAAGATCGTCTAAACATAGCCGATGTGGGCAGCACAGCTCGAGCCCGAGTCGGAGCTACAGTAAGAGCTACATTTACAGACAAAGCCAGAGCCAGGGCCCAGAGAGTTGGGCAGTCAACAAAGCGTTAACATTACAGCTACAATTTCATTTTCATTTTCAATGTTTGGGATTCGGGTTATTAGCGTCGAGTATGCCACCGTTTAAGCGGGGTGGCCCTTCACCAAATGTTTATTTGTCTAATTTATTGGATCACCCCACAGTTGGCTAAATAGAGCGATCGAGAAGAGCAGCAGCAGCAGCAGCAGAAACCGCAGCTCGAGATCTAAGTCAGATTAGGCGGGGGATTACGAAAGGCAGCAACTATCTAGTGTTCGCTGCAAGCAACGTCTTGAGCGTTGGCGTCGTCTTTGTCGACGTCGACGTCGACGTCTTCAGTTTTCAGTTTTCAGTGAGTTTTGTAAGATGAGATTTCCATTTTCAATTCATGCCGTTTATTTACTTGTTTTGCCGCCTTTCAAAGCCCTTTGTCGTGCAGCGAAAAGCCAAAGAAAAAAATTGAGAACTGCAATGGTTAATGCCATAAAGATGTGGAGTGGGGTGGGGGGATCAACTGGGGTTGCTTGCTACGTTGTTTGGTTGTTTGCTGGTTCGGTGTTGCCTCATTGCATTTCTAGGTTCATATATTCATATGGCGGCATCAGCAGCAGCATTTATTATTTGGGTTTTTGTGCTCGGGTCGTGACGCTGCGGCTGGGCAGGAAGTTGTGAATACTCTGTCGGGGCGTGGGGCGAGGGGCGAGCGGCGAGTAATCAAGAGATCCAAAAGAAAAAGACATTAAAAAAGAAAGAAATCACTGCAATTGAATGAATTAAATGCGTGTTGTTATTTAACAAACAAACGGTACAACGGTACGTATACATAACATAAAATTTTGTGACGTTCTGTGCTAGAAAAGCAGTTGATGTTAATGAAAATTAAACTTAACACGTTAAACATTGGGTTGTTGTTTGATTTGCTGTGACCGCATGGCCAACGAGTGTTGCTGGAAATCGGCCAAAATGCGGCTCTCTGGTATGTCCGTCTCCACACGACTGCCTACAATATCAATGTCATTCTCGTTCTTATCAAAGAAGATGTCAATTATGATGCGTACGCCTAAAAGTTGCATTTCGGAAGATGAAAAGACAAAGAATGCAGCTTAGTCCATGAATCGTGCATTCTTTATTGAGGCATATACGTACCCTGTTCGGTGCGTCTTATGGTTGTCTTGCTCTGATACGATTTCTCAACGGAATTACCACCCGCCGCATCCGCCTGCAGCGATTGTCGCAGCGAAGTCTGATCATCAGCTGTGGTCACACGAAAGTTGCCCGGTTTCTTATTGTGTAGACGGCTGTTAAGGGCTTGTTGATGAAAATTCCAAAGTAGATTCGAGTGCATAATCGTATTCCTACCTGCTGCTGGCCTGACCATCCATAGCTGGCATTTTGAGGCATATGCCGTCGCAGCATTCCTGCTCCTGTGGCTGTGTCAGCTCCATATCGCTTAGCTCCATTGGTGCGCCCTTCATGTTGCCACCGAAATAGATGGATTTGGCATGCGCCAATTCCTGATTCTTTTGCGTGGCAAAATTATAAAGATTTATCATGTCGCGGACGCGTATAGGCGGCTCTTCCCGCACTGGAGCTAGCGTTTCCGGCTGTGCACTCGGTTGGGCGACTTCGGAATAGCTACTGCTGCAGTTTTCATCCTCATAGCTCTGATTGCAACTCGTGCCCGTCTTGATCTCGTTGCTATTCATATTAAATATAAAAGAAATTTTTTGAACTTTTTATGTAAAGTTTTTCTTTCAAATGTGAGAACTAAAACAGCTACAACAAATCTAGATTGTGAGTGAATGCTATGCACAGATTTCTGCTAAATATACTTTTGTTCTCAACGGCTGCTGAGTTTCTATTACATTGGAATGAATTCTGTATCATGATAAGATGTGTGATCTCTGTGTGGTCGGTCTGAAAAATGCAGCAAGCACTTAAGAAATACATATTATCAAATTTGTCTCTTTTTCAATTAGTTTTCAATTCATTTATAACGAATTTCTATTTAAGTATTTAAGGGGAAGTATATGTTCCTTGTGTATGTTGGATAAGCCTGTTTATTTTTTCTCTGTTATATTCATAGCTTTATCTGTACTATACTGAGTCCCTGTTGCCGTCTACTGGCTGCTGTAAAGCTAGGTCATTCAAATATTATTCAGAAGCTACAATTTAAAGAAAACAAAAGAAAAATTCCATTGTAATGGGTAATTGTATTAGGTACTCTTGGTTGGGGGCCCATCTTCAGTTCGTTAACAATTACAAACAATAAACAAATGTAAATGTAATTCATATTTGAATTGAATTTACAGCTTGACCTTCGCTGTGGCAATCAAAATCGAAACTCGAAAACGAAATCGAACCGCATCGACTTTTGGTGGTTATTAGTGAAATTCGAAACGTACTGTGAATGCCGCAATGTGTTGAATTGTCTTAGCGCGGATTAAGTGGAACTGGATGCCTACATACTCATAAGTAGATAGAAGATACATACATACTATACTCTTGTGCGTACTCTTGTACGAGCTAATATCTTTTGAAATTGGGTGAGCGATGACTTGCAGCAGCCGCAGCTTCATCATCATCATCATCAGCAGCAGCAGCAGCCACAGCCTTAGCGCCAGCTCCATTTGGCACATGCTCCCAAAAAGCCGCTGTTAAGGTCAAGTAATTGCAAGCGACATGTGACGATTTCATTTTGGGCAGCATCAGTTCAGATTTGCTATCTGATTCGCTTGAGCCAAGCCAAGGCTAGAAAACACACAAAATATTAATGACTATTTCAGGATATAAAACTTTCATCTGATTGTCAAAATCATTTCTTGTGCACTCATAAATACATTATTTTTGTGTTCCGCATATACTTTTTTAACTAACAGTTACTTATGTTCCTTAACGTATTGGTGCCGTAGAAAAGCATATATGGACCCAAAACTATTCATAAGATGCAGTAGTAGGTACTAATATCTGTGATACAGAAATAGTTTTGAAGTTCTGAATTTGTATGTTAGACACAAAAGCATTTTGAAGGAACGAAATCCTGAAAATGCAAATGTATCATTAAGATACAATATTATCATTGAGATACTGATCAATGGTTGTTTCATGAAATAGAAGCATATTAAAGAAAGATAAGCATCTTTATTCAAAAAAGTATATTTTAAATCAAAATGTATCTAATAGACACAAACGCATTTTGAAGAAAAGTGAAATAAAGGTATAAAATATATGAAAGTATCTCTTCGAAATAAAAGCATCAGCATCTATAATAAATATGAAAATACCAACTCAGTGTCTTGTATTTAATTATTCGCTTCCATACAACAAATTTTTGACATATTCCTCATAAGCAGTTGGATAATAGTAATTCAAAAAAAAATCATGTGAATGCCAAATTTTGGTTCTTACATATCACAAGTTTGCTCTGCACTTGTTGGATGCGCATCTTTTGGCAATTAGCGGCGATGTCAACGGGTTCAATGGAAATCAAGAGAAGGTGTGGGGCCTACAGCTACAATACGAGAAATACTCATTGAAACAGAATGTTGCTCCCAAGTTTTCGTATAGACCACATACCCAAACATGCCGGCGAGGTGTGTCATCGACATCTCTCAGTTCTTGTTGCTCTCACGGGGGCGGGTAGGGGTATTAAAGGCGTGTGATTCTATCGAAGGCCACAAGCACAGTAACAACAACAATAACAATAACAGAAAAACAACAACGAAGCATGCTGGAGAAGTGTCTGCTTGACTAAAAGATACTCTGTAGCTACTTGACTTTTCATTCTTAAATAATTTTCTTGTTCACAATGCGATCTTTAGCGACAGGCCTAGGCCTTTACTAGTATAGAATAATTGCAAACTAAATGTCATGTTTTTAGCTCTTATATTTCCAGGGATTGGATAGATAGATAAGCTTGCGTTACTTAATGAAAGTAAATAATGAAGAGGATTTAAGCTCATACTTTATATGGAACAGACGTATTTGCTGCTGGCTCTTACATATCTCAGCATTAGGTCATAATACCCATTTTGTTTTGGGAATTCCTTGATTACAGAGTATTAGAACAAAATACCATTGTTGTTTGCCATTTATGTTAGCTCATTTGTTCTGCTTCTTTCTTGTTCGTACCCAATGGGCAACATACATATGTTTAATTGCTAAATTGGTGCAATTCGGCATAATTCATGTTGATGGCTGAAGTCTTGTTTTTGAGTTTCGCAAGGTCTCATTGAAATAGCCCAACAACAACAACAATAAACACAGATTCGCACGTTGATTAAAAATTATTTAAAGCGTCACAAAGCCGCGGGCAACTTACAACAGCTGGTCATGAGCATGAAAAATGAAAGTACTTATAGAGTAGCTAAGAGATGGCGGCATTTAATTTCAGTTTTTGGCTTAGGCCCGATGCCCATTTATCATTGATAACAGTTAACAGCCAACAGTTAACAGTTAACAGTTACCAACTACCAGTTAGCAGCAGTTAGCACACTGTCAATTATTGCGTATACGCCACCGTCAAGCGACAAAGGGCAGGAATTGAATAGCGCACATAATGAATAACGACTAACGAATAACGTGTGTAATGAGGTGTTCACAATTGTCTGGTTATTACGACTATGTCTAGTTAATAGTAAAATAAGCGTACACTGAGAATTTTCAAACGTAGCTATGAAATGAACAATCAACATCTAGAGAAGATGATATTTAAAAAAAGCGAAAATGCTTCGGAAAAATAGGAAATCAGGAAATTTAATTGATTTTAAATCATTTTATATTGCATTATTGTTATTTGGAACAGTGCTTAACGGTATCTTATTTTACTTTTATATTTCATAATTTAGACTGATAAAAATACTTCTGAAATGACAAAAAATTCTACAATAAGCTGAAGTTTTCTATGGCTACAATTTTAAATTTAATAATCAATTTTTTCTTAAGATTCAGCAAACTGTTTGCCCTGACTGACTGACTGATTGGTGATCAACGCACAGCCCATTCCGTAAGAGCTACTCTAGTTACTATATGTAATAAGGCTGCACATTAAGACGGTGTTTGAGAAAATTCCACCCGCAGGTGTTCAAAACTCGCGAACAACGTTTGTATGGAACTTTTTTGTTTACCATCCGATCGGCCTCAAACTTATTTTCAAAGACCATTTTTTAAATTCATTTGAGGGGTGTTTGAGACTTTTCGAAAAATGCATTCCTCCGTTGTGGAAATGGGGGTCTAAGATTTGGTAGGTGACGTTTCGCGCTCAGATTCATTTCCAAAGATCTATATGAAAAATCAGTTGAGACGCGATTCATACTTTTTGCAGAATCCAAGCTTCCTCGGTAGAAATGCGATGCTCCGATTTTTTGGGCGAAGTTATAAGTTTTTTCCGATTTGCTTTAAATTTATTTTCAAAGCTCTACATAAATACTCAATGAATACGTGTGTTAGCGATTTGTCAAATTCCACCCGCAAACAGTGGCAAATTGGCGGAAAACGGTTTTATGAAAGTTTTTTGTTTACCGATCAGTGTCAAAATCATTTTTAAAGCTTCTTGAGAACATTTATTTTATACGTGCCACGGGCAAGGCCGACCTATAACCGCTAGTATATTATATAATTTGATCAAATTTGCTCTTTAGTGTATATTATGAGAATAATTAGGAAACTCTTGTCTTGACTGGGGCTTGATAGGCCGCATGCGGCCAAAGTCCAAATTATAATTTCGGTCTTACTTGATTTCTAGCGCTTGAAAGATTTATAGTAGCTTTAATTCTTTAAACTCAATTGTATTCAATTACATTTTAAGTTTATTTATTTAATATTTATTATATATTTTGAAAATGCTTGATGATTTGTTTAAGTGTACAATTGTTAAATAGGTCTTACGCGCAGGGGAAGTCAAAAGTCAAATAAACATAGAGCTAGCTATGTAAACACCTTCGCCTTTGGCAGTTGCAAGTCGCTATTCAAGTCCAAGTTCGATGCGAGCGGCTTAGCCGCGCATCCGGTCACATCGCGAGCGACTTTAAGTGGCAATTTTTCTAACTGGTGTGCTACAAATTTGTCAAACTAACAATGCTGCAAGGTCAGCAGCGGCAGCGGCAGCAGCTGCTGAGCCGCTGAGCCGCTGAATAATGATCACAGGCAACGTGCCCAATGCCCCATGCCCCATGCCCCATGCCTCACACCGTCGCATGCGGTCAGCTTTCGCGTATATTATTGACCTTAAGTGATGATATGAAGTGACGTGCCGGGCAATATGAAAAGCACTGAATAAGCCAAGATTATCACCTTTGGATTCATTTATTGCACTTACTGACAATTTGTGAGCACTGCAGAAATCTTCAGCTCCAGTTGCCGCTCTATAGACCTACATAGACGTTGCGGCCGATGGCACAAAATGTGTGCAACACGACTATTAAAGGTCAAGAAATGGAAAGCGAACAATGTTAAGTAAATCAAATGAATAAACAAATAAATAAAACAGGCCGCGCACTTTGTTAATTGTTGTATATTAGAAAATGGTTCAAACGAAAGACTCAAGACACGAACTGAGCGCCAGACAATGGCACAGGGCAACAAAAAAGCGCAATGTTTGTCTACCCTCGAGTCAGGTATTATGGCTTTTGTCATCAGGTTTGCCACGCCACATAAAATTAGACATCCTCTTAACAACAAATAAATAAAATAAAACAAAACTCGCACACAATTATTTGGCTTTTATTATCTATGCGTAGCATAACGAATAGCTATTGTCTTTTGTATAAATAAGTATTAAGGCGTAGTCTATGAAATAAGCTGATTTTTAGACAATGTTAACTATTTTGAATTGTTAATCAATATGTGTGTGCACATCTTGTGGGAGTCGCGCACATGTTCTGAAATGACAAAAAGCCTGTTAGACCCATTGTCTGGCCGGGGTTTTTTTTGCCAATCAACTTGACCTTGGCCACTTGGCAATGAAGCCAGGAGCAAGTGCGCCGCTTGTTTCTTAGGCCCAGCAGGCATCTTGTGTATGTATATACGTGTAGCCCCAGCAAGTGGCTCGACTTCAGGCACCGCCACTTGAACAATGAAGCCATCAAACTAGACAATATCTGTTCAATGCTAATGTTGAACCCACAAAATATTTTGGCCGAATGATGTATTGCATATAGAAATTAGAGTACTTGATTAATTGCGCTGCTTTCAGCTGTGGTACATATTAAAAGTAGGTATATAATCATACATACGTGTGTACACGAAAATAAGTGTACGCATTGTGTACTTGGATTAATGATGAGCGCCGCTTGTCTATAGCAAACATTTAGTGCTGAACAATATCTTAACCCACATACGATTGCTGTCTAGGTGCGCTTCCATTGTGGCGTCCATCGCTTGATTAAACCTTTATAAACAAGACTTCAAGCAGCGCCATCAATTGTGGTGCGTTTTTCTATTATCTGATGCGGTGGCGTTTAGGCGTTTACGAGAAAAAACATAAAATATTTATAGTACATAGTATATTGTTAGGTGTCAATCAAGGCATCTTGTGTGTTGTCAATTAATGCAGCAAAGTCACCAATTAAGCTGCAGCATAATGCAGGCTGCTGCTTGTGGCTTGCGGTTGCATTGCCCATGAAAACAACAAACGAAAAAGATAAAACGCTACTGCAGCTGGGCTGATTTTACAAAAAACAATATTTTCTGGCATGTAAATCAGTTGTTGCAGCTCCGTTTTCTGCAGCTGCTATGAAAAGCCAAACATATTTTAGAAAGCTGCCAACATCAAATGAGTGCTGTCAAGCAAATAAGTTAATTTAAATGCGCGCGCCTATGCGATATATCGATACACGTTAGCGATAAATTACTCGTAATGGATCGGCATTGCCCAGTGTTGTTAATCACGCGACAGTGTTAGGTAAGACAGCGAACTTATGCAGCCCTAGCGAGTATTTAGTTTCGTGAATCTGTGTAAGAAATATTTGCGGCAGATTTGAATTTATAAAATTATTAATTCTGTTTGAAGGAAAAATCGAGAGTTTGAAGGAGTTACAGCAATAAAATGTAGCTGCCAACTAATGCATATTAACAACAATAAACATACAAATATTAAAGGGTATAGAAAAACAAACACTGCGTTTAGGTATTTTCGATTGAATATTTTCTAGTTTTATTTCGCTCTGATTGTTTACGAGTATATGACTTGGATTTCCAATAGTTTTTGTTAAGTAAATTGTTTAATATTTATTGAATTAGGCTCGTAAATTACATTGACAACTTGGGCGCGAGTTAAAATTATTTTACAACTGCATTTAATAATATTAGTTTTGGAATAAAATTTCGATTAGCAAATATTATTGCTGCCTTAACTCACGGCCATCAAATTGAAATGTACAATTTAAGTATTTTGAATAATTGTTTTATTTATATATTATGTACGTATGTATAGTAAATGTTTTTTGCGGGCGACTAGAAATTCAAGAAATCTTTTAACTATACAAACACGCTCTCGGATTACATGCTAAACGATAGGAATCATGAAAATTACATTTACTTGCATTCGTTTTGTTTTAACATCTATTTGAATTTAAATTTAAATTATTAATTATTATTAATACAAGCATTTCGATATATGTATGTATTCAATTATGTTTAATCTTACGACTACTTAAGCAATTAATTGCAATTCTATTTATGTGGTTTTTCATTTCTTCTTCTATTCAATGCCGTCATACAAGTGCCTGACAAAAATGTAACTAAAAATTTGGCGCAACTATCCGAAACCAAGAATTAGGTTCGGTTCACATGCTACAATTAGTCGATATTTGTATTTTTATATTAGAAATAAGAATCTTTGGTTGTAACTACAACTGAAGCTGAATAATATTAGTTTATGTACTTTGGGCAGGCGTTAAATGTATTTGCCATAATTTCGTTCGATTTTGCAATTAACGGAAATAATGGGAATTAGGGATACGGTTCAAATTGCCTGCCTAGTGTTAAATACATGTACAAATGTTTATATAAATTATCACAGTAAAATAAATAGAAATATATTTTTCGTAAATATTGTTGTGTTGCTCAGGATTAACTTAAGAGACGCCTCACTGAATTGGTTTAAAACATTTGCTTTTTAAATAATACTATTACATTGAGATTATTTTTCGACGTAGAGCCTTGCTATAAATGTATTCGTTCCATAATGTACCTTTAAGCTTTAATGGTCTGTATACAAAGGGACAAGGCATGATTATGTAGAAAGTTAGACTAAAGTGGAGGTAGATAAATGTAGTTCATGGGGACATCTATGTAGTTGGAATGGGTTTGGTATGAGCTTAGGGATCGATAAATATCGGTTATTAGGGACCATGAAATCTGTTTTACCAGCCGCCCCTCGATGTTTTTTAATTCGTTACTCTTGCGACGAGTCTCTTGCTAAATTATAAATCTCTCCCAATCATGGAGCTCATTTAGCTGATCAATTAATTACATTTTATTTGAAATGGAATAAGTGACCCTTTTCGTCAATAAAACAGCGAGCACAAGGAGTCTCTCTCTACATTAATAAAACAACGAGTATCCGTACGATCTCTCGTTGCGTTCGAAAAGCAATGAGTTTCCACTCATAGTAGTGGTTGGCTCGTCTCATTTACGTCTCAACGAGTAGCTCATTCTTGAACTTACAGATTCAAGAATGCCTCGCTTTGGTGACGAGTGGCTACCTTAGCTAACTAAGCAACGAAAGGTAGCGAGTTGCTTTTAAGAAGCAACGAGTGTCTGCTCGTAACGTTAACTTATTCATTTCGAATACATTCAAGCACGGCTCTTTCATTGAAGCTATTAAATTTATACCTATGAACTGCTCTGATGCATTTCTGTTCTTCTGGTGTGCTCTTAATGTTTGTGTTTGTGGGTGTTTGTGTTGAGATTATGGAAGATACGATAGTCATAGTCCACATTTTGGCAAAACTGTTGAACATGGTTTCTGTGTGTGTATGTGACTGTGTGTGTGTGTGTGAGTGTGTGTGTCTGTGTCTGTGTCTGAGTGTGTATGTGATCTACTGTTGTCTACTGGTTCAGCAGCGTGTTGGTCACCTCCGAGAAGGAGAGCAGCGGACTGCCATCGATATAGGCGCCAGACGGCGGCGGGGCATAGGCGAGAGCCGTGTGCGCCGTTATGTTGGCCGGATAGAGCAGATGCTGTGCGTGATGTTGCTGGTAATTTGGCTGTTGCTGTTGTTGCTGTTGCTGCTGTTGCTGCTGTTGCTGTTGCTGCTGATGTTGCTGCTGTTGCAGCTTGGCTGATTTGCGTGCGCCACGTGCCGCGCTGCTCGAGGTGGAGCTGATGTGCGCCTCGCTGCTGCCGTTGCTGCTGCTGTTGAGCGCCTGCAGCGATTCATCCGCGCCAATGATGAGCGGCGGCGGCGGGGGCGGCGGCACTGATGCTGTTGCCGCTGCTGAGGAGACAATTGCCAGCTGCTGATAGGGCGAGGAATCGGCTGAAGTAGCACCACTCAGCAGGCTGCTCACAGCGGGCAGCGTGGGCGGTGTGCGGCAATGGGGCGGCGAGTCCAGCGGATGGTGGTGCAGCGTGTAGCCAACGAGCTGTTGTTGTTGTTGCTGCAGATGTTGTTGCTGCTGCTGCAGTTGGGCGTTGATTAGGATCTAAGTAGGGGGAGTAGCGTTTAGGTTTAGTTAGTCTGGCAGTAGCACTCAGTGGTGCGCTAGGTGTGTGAGGGTGTGTGTGTGTGTGTGTGTGTGTGTGGGTGGTTTGATTGGTGCGTCTACGGTGCGTTCTAGTTGTATATTTTTTGTAGCTAGCTTTCTAGCGGCTTGCCGTGTGCTGGCCGTGGTGATGGTGGTGGTGCAGATGGTGATGTGCCGCGCCTGGCGTGGACGCAGCCGCTGCGTGATGGTGGTGCGGATGGTGGTGATGGTGATGGTGGTGATAGGCTAAATACTGCGAGTACTGCGTGTAGCTGGCGGGCGACCATACCTCGCTGCCATTGGCGGTGCCGGCCGACGCCTGCGGATGCGGATGCAAATGATGCGCAGCAGCGGCTGCATTGGCCTCATGGTGGTGCTGATGATGTGGATGGGGATGTGGTTGTGGCTGATGCTGGTGATGGTGCTGCTGCTGATGCTGCTGTTGCTGCTGCGTGTGAGGATGAGCGTGAAGGCTGTGTGGCTGCTGTTGTTGTTGCTGTTGCTGCTGCTGCTGTGGTTGCTGAAGGCTCCCAGCGCAGCTGGGCGGCTGTGGGTGTGGCTGCTGCTGCTGCGCATGCGGATGAGCATGGCTGGGCTGCAACGTTGGGTGCTCAGTGCCGCTGACTGGGTGCGTTATGGAATTGCTGGAGCTGCTAACATTGGAGCCGAGGCCACGAGAAGAATGTGGCTGTTGTTGCTGCTGTTGTTGCTGGGGCGAAGTGGTGTGCGAAGAGGCCGAGTAGAGGCCGGAGTCGTCATGCTGCAGCTGATAGCTCTCGGGGGTGCCGGCGCTGGTTGACTTTCCTGTCAACTCCTTGTTACCATTCCACTTGGCTGCCGCGGCGGGCTCGTGCTCATTGTTGTTGTTGTGCGCATAGCTCAGCCCGTTGGCGAGGGGTGTGGTGCGTTGGGGTGAGCCGCCAGCGCGGGCTGTAATGCGACTGTTAAGCGGCACACCGCTCGACTGTGTTGTGCCCCACATGAGCACCGTCTGACGCTCATAGGGATCCTGGCCGGCGGCTGCCGTTGCCGCAGCCAGTTCCACTTTGGACGTAACGTTGCTGCCATTGGGCGTGGCACCGGCTCCGGCACCGGCAACGGCAACAGGCGAGGGGCCATCCGAGGAGCAAGAGATGACTTCCATTACCTGCGGCGAGGATTTTGGCGTCTTAAGGGGTATCTGCTGCGGGGTTGGACAGACAGATAAGCTTAGAGGTTAGCCGAAAGCTTGCCAATCTCCCAAAGACTCACCTGTGGCGTGGACGTAGGACTGCCGTAGCCGCTGCTGTAGCCGCTGTAGTATTTGCCCGTCTCTTGCCACTTCTCGTCTTGCGCCTTGGAGGCAATGGCATAGCCATCATACGAGAGAAATCCATTGGCCACATACGCCGAGGCGGGTCCACCCGTGTGCGGGTAATCCGTATAGTAGCCGCCGACGCCAACTGCGCCCTGCAGCCGGTACTGATGGAAGAGATTCTCGCTGACCGGATAGAAAGCATTGGCCGGCATGGAGCTGCCCATGTACAGATTGTCCGCAGCGGTGGCATACGGCGATGTTGTGTACATGGGATTCAGATTGGAGTAGGCGGCGGCCACAGCAGCCGCCGGATCGGGCAGGTATTCGACGACCGCCGGCGCCGGCGAACCGACCTGAGCCAGCGGCGAGGATTGCTGTGCCTGCAGCTGTTGTTGCTGCTGCTGCTGCTGCAGCTTGCGCTTGCTGCGGCACGTGGACAAAAAGTCGCGTAACTGCGTTTTGTAGCGGCGATTGGGTCTCGTGGGCGTTACCGGCGGCGGCAGCGCGTGCGCTGTGGGCGAGACACTGGCGCTGGTCGGCGGCACGACCAGCTGATCTGCTTCAGAGAAATATGTGGAGGCCAGGCCAGTGTCCAGATAGCTGACCTTAAAGTCCATTGTGCGCTTGCCGAGCAAATCATGACCCTCCTCATCCATTAGCTGACGATGCGTGCAGATGACAAAGTCCGGCTTAGAGTTCTTATAAACAAGTCGGGAGCTGGTCTGCAGCCACTGCCACTCGCCGTCCTTCTTCTGATAGCGATAGGCGATCATGCCCGAGGCGCCGGTCTTTAACACTGCAAAACGATGAGATTAAGAGGAATTAGGCGAGAAATTCCTCTGGTTTGATCTGCACTACTTACGCTCCTGGTGGGCGCTCGCCACGTAGGCCAAGTCATCGTAGTGGACGAGATCGTAGCCACCCATGTTGACCAGCTCGGCATCCGCATAGCCCAGTATGTGTTTTCCCCGCTGATCCATGGAGACGAGAGAAAAGTCCAGTTTGTGCTTGGACTTGAACATGTTCTCCTTGTGCGGTATCTCCAGCAAGCTGGGCGGTCCAAATGGCGTGCAGTAGGCGAACAGCGCCAGAGGCGGTTCCTCCGTCTTGCGATTCTGGCCGTGCAGAATCTTAATGCGGCCGCGTATGTCCAATCGCAGGAAGCCGGATGTGTTGTCCAGCAGGCAGCGGAAGCGCACCGTAAAGCTGCGGTCCAAATAGAGCGCCTTATCGGGCGCCAGGGTCTCCGACAGCTGCATGCTGGACATGTCCGCGGGCAAAAAGCTGTTCCACAGCAGCTGGCGCTGCAGCTCCTCGCGATCCTCCGAGTGGACCAACTCGTAAACCGACTGATGCACAATGTCCGACTGCAAGGAAGAGAGACAGATTTGGTGTTCGGGTCAGCTCAGGGTTAACTCTTCTCTTCTTGGGTTCAGTCAACTTTATTATTGATTTTCGCTTTCGCTACAGTTTCGGGTCTTACGTTTATTTTTTTGGGGCGTATAAATCAAAATGCGCACAAATTGAAAATGCGCCCCATGTTGGCCACAAATTGAGACATAAATTCTGCACGCGCCGGGAACAGACAAGATACGCACAAGATCGAGGGGACAGCTATGCGAATACAGCATTTGCCAGAGACGGGCGCGTGGTGATACTTACTTTGAGCACAACACTACACAAACACGAACTTAAAGCAAGCACTATTAAAATTGATGAGCCGTTTTAGTGTTGTGTTGGGTCATGTTTAGGTCGAATTGAGTCGTGACAATGTTGTCTAAGCTCGTGCTGAGATCCTCTTAATATTTACTTGCAGCACGACACAACACCAACACGAACTTAAACAGGCACGATTGAATACGTTGAACCGTTCTAGGGAGGTGTTGGGTCATGTTTAGGACGAGTTGATTCGTGAAAAGGCTGTATACATGCGTCAAATGTCTTGCTGGATTTATGTTGAGGTCGTGTTAGCTCTCATTAAGTTGTGATAAGATCGTATTGGTCACGTTTGGTTGTCTCAAATTGTGTTTGTGGTAGCGTGTTATCGACTCGAAAAAAATTATTCGTGTTAGACCGAGTAAAGTCAAGCTCAAGTCCTCCTAAGTCATGTCAAGGTTGTATAGACTAATTAAATAGTCGTGCTATGATCTGTTTTAAGATTGAATTGGTAATGTTCACGCCGTTCTGGCTCCTGTAAGTCGTGCACACTTTTGGGATCGTGTTAAGTTATTTCGAATCGTGTAAGATCGTGTCACTCTGTTCTAGCTCGTGATATATCTATCCGTTTTAATGTTGCTTTGCACAGTTCGGCAGTTGAAAAGGTTGAGGTTGCATCTCGAAAGAAAACACGAATAGCACGCACCCACCACTAGCGCATATCCCACATACAAAAAAGGAACTGGAGGAATTAAGAGGCAGCGCTTACAGCGCCTCGCAAAACTTTCTACATACGTAAAACCAACAAAGCAAATGATTTGACCGCAATCT
Organism: Drosophila montana; assembly: GCF_035044405.1. Lineage (NCBI taxonomy): Eukaryota > Metazoa > Arthropoda > Insecta > Diptera > Drosophilidae > Drosophila > Drosophila montana. The sequence goes on from NW_026996956.1 coordinate 321,662, forward strand.
CAATTGGAATATACTTGAATGTGCTCGAATAAGACCAAGAATAAGCAATCCGATGGCCAATGGCCATGGTAATAGGCAGCTACGTTTTTTAATTGAGCTGCCAAACGGGGCGTGTCAAGTGCCGCTTTACACATTTACAACTAAATTAAAATGAGAAGACCAGACGAGAGGGACGAGCAGGGAGCAGGGCAGAGGCCTCTCTATAAGCCTGAAGAAAGCTAACTGCAATTTTCAATTTCCATTCGACAAGCGCCAATACAATAAAGTAGGCAAAAAACAAAAAATAAATAAAAAAAACAGAAATACAAACAGGGCAGGATGGAGCAGGGAGGGGCATCGCGGTGGCACAGGCACAGGTAGTGGCAGCCACTGGCTCCTCGAGTTAGGCCCAAAACATGTTGCTCCGTTTGGGGGCAGTTGGTCGCACAGCTGCCGAGGCGTCGCAAGTTAATAATACCACAGCTCAACAATGCCACGCCCTGCGCCAGAGTACTCCTGCCCTGTCCTGTCCTGCTCCGCCTGCCCTGCTCAGCCCGACGCCTTTGACAGCTGCGTAAGCAAATCTTGTGGCATTCGCGATTGCGCAATCCTCACGCTGATCTGATTTTTATTTATGGCCACAGAACCTGCCACGCAACGCACCGTGCCGTGCCGTGCCGCCTGCCTGGAATCGGTGGCATCTGCTGTGTGGCACCTTCATAATTTTATTTGCTTTTTTACACATTTTTTCGGAAGGCTAAAAAGGGTATATTTAGTTTGTTCTTGAAACCCAAATTTTGTTTAGATACCAATTAAGCTGGCGTGAAATTTTTGGATGGGCAAATCCGGCTATAGTGATTAACTAAAACCATATATTTGGATAATGCTGGAGAGATATGCCTATTTAAGCTCGTGAAACTCAATAGAATAGATGGGAATCAAATATTGTATATATTCTCCTGATCCGTTCGAGTACAAAAAGGTACATCCTATGAAGATCTGCATTTAGCTATGTTGGTGTCCCTATATAAGGATTACATAAGTTCTAAATGTTCGAAAAGTCTACGTTCTCTTCCGTCCAATTGTTATCGCTCATTACATTGTGATGCCTTGCATATTCTTCCTTGAAATAATATAATATTTGATTGTAATATTATCTAGCTCCCAGTCATGCAAGTATTCTTTGTAACTAGTTTTTAAAGGCTTTGGGTATGGATAGGTGTTGACCCGAACCGTTAGAGTTGGTTCGATAGCTGATTTTGGCTGCGCTGTACTTTGGCCCATTTCCGCAATGAGCTTGACCCAAAAAAAAAAGAAGAAGGCAACACATGGTATCATTCATAGAAACTCCCGACTGGCTGCAGGCAATTAAAATCAATCAAAAACAAGAAGCGCCCAACCCCCGAGAGGCCGTTGTTGCTGTTGTCCACTTACCTGATGAAAACCCAAATAGCTCTCGATGCTGTGCGTGGCGAAGAAGACTTCGCCTTCGCATGTCAGTATCATTAGAAATCCATTTAGAGCCTGCAAGAACAAAAGAGAAAAGGAAAAATTGTATGTGTGCGTGTAAGAGAGAGAAAGAGAGAGAGAGAGAGAGAAACACAAAAATTAAATCAAAACTACGAATTAAATGTTGCTTGGGGGGAAGGGTGGGGGGTACAAAGCTGTCCAATTGACAAGCTAAAGATTACAGCCAGAAAATCGATAGAAAGACAGCAAATAAGAGAGAGGGAGGGATGCAGAGAGGGGCGGGGCGGGTATAGAGAGCGACAAGGGGCTGATACGTCTCGTAATTGTAGTAGCTGCCGGTTTTTTGAATGGATTAATCCATCATTTCGCGGTCTAGATATAGCCTCAAAAACCTATGAATGAACCACAGCGGCAGTCAGAGAGACGGACAGCGAGACAGAGAGGGAGAAACGAGGGTCAAAGACAGCGGCGCTAACTTGAGGCTAAAACGTAATCAGGGCTTAAGCGGGCTCATTTCATTGGAGCCACAGAGACAGAGACAAAGACAGACGGGTAAAGCGACAGGTAGGGGACGGAACACGGGGAACGGGGGACTTTGAAGTTCCACATCAAATTCAACCAGGAAATGATGCGCAATTAAATCAATGAGTTTCAACTAAATGCAGACTCTGACGCCGAGGTCCGGTACCAGCATTTGTTTCACCTCACAAAAATATTTAAGTATAGCCCATTCCCTCATGTATTTCCTCTCCCTCTCGCCTGCTCAGTAATTGTTGTTCTTGTTTAATTGCAGGTTTCATTTCGAGCAGTGCTGCATTGTAATTATCTATAGATTGTTTGTTAAGCAAAAAAAAATATATATCATTTGGAGGTTAGGTGTGAATAAACCTAACCTCAAAATGCAAAAATGTATACTTGTCGAAAAAACAAATATTTTGATTTAATTTTTTTACTTTTTACTTTTCAGTTAGTTGTGAGCTTATTGTTTTATATTTGATTTTTATAAGCTGCTAATGGGCGCTACGCATGCAATATTTTAATATAAAATATGACTTTGAGTGCATAACGGTAAAGTGTGACATTCAAAATGGCGTCGCACAGTGGAGCCCGCTTAATTTTTTTCCCTGTGAAAATCAATTATAAAGAATCATGACAGGTTTGGAATGCATTCCGTTCAATATATTTCAAATTCATTTCGCCCTTTAAAACTAGGTGTTTGTTTTAGAAAAAATGCGAAAGAAATTATCAAATACTATTCGTTATTGTGTTCAGATTAGATTATTTTAGTCCCTATACCTCCGGTTCTAAGCATCCTTTTTTTCTAGACAGAAATGCGAAGGTTTAATATTAAAGTTTATTTTGAATGTTTTCTAATTATTATTTTGTCACACTTGCTTGTCCCAAATCTTTAAAAGCGTTGCTGCAACGTGTGTGTGTGCCACATGCGGCATTGAGAAGACAAATTTGCTATGGCTCTCATTAGAGCTGTGGGGACGGTGCGGTGTTAATTAATAAAGAAAAAGAGATACCGAAACTGCAACTGTAATTAATATGAGCGTATTTAAATATCAATTTGCAACAGAGGCAAGGACGAGGAGCGGTAACAACAGCAGCAGCAGCAGCAGCAGCACCAGCATCAGAAGCAACTTCTCCTCCATCCTCTCAGTTGGTTGAGACAAATGCGCGCGATTGCTGCTAATTACAGAGCAGAGCAGAGAAAAAACAAGGTAGAGTAGCCACAGCCACAGATGGAGCTGAAGCTCGAATCGGAGTGTTTCCAGAGTTGGTATTAACCGACATAAACGCTAAGTGGCGTCATCATTTAAAACGCATCAACACAGCCCGCCAAAGGATATGGATATGGGTATGGATATGGGTTTGGAAATAGAAGGAGCATATAAATCTGGTGGGGCGTCTTTGTGGTTTTGCGGATTGTCATCAAGCCGGCGGCGGCAGTGCGTAAATAATCTTTATAAATATGACCAACGGTAGCTGCAGTGTGCCCAACAGAGATAGCAATACACTAAGAGAAGGAGAAAGAGGGATTGAGACAGAGGGAGACTATAAGAAAAACAGGATGCTTTTGATTCGAGTCTGACAATTTGCTGTGTTGTTTTTGCTGCTGCCGCATTTCGATACCCTGTAGCCAAATAGGGTTGTTAATAAATATTAATGGGATAGATAAGCTTCATCTTCTTTCTTTTCGCGCGAATCTCGAATCCCACCTACCACCCAACCCACCCAATAACGAATACAAACTAAGACTATCTACTTGCCTAAGAGTTTAGCATATATGAATTTATACGTTGAACAGAAGATTTCGAGCAGAATACACTGTAAAAACATACAACCTATATAAATAATAAATTTTTAATATATTTATATATGTATATTACTAAAGAATTAAATGCAGAGCACTTAAAAGTCGCGCTTTCTTAATCATTATTAAGAGTCGAGTCGTTATATTCCTGTCCATCCGTCCTCCTGTTTCAATGCAAATAAGTCCCTTAGTTAACCTACGTTGGTAAGACTTGGCACAGCTACGCCTATTTTTATGCAGTAAATATGTATATACTTATGTCAAAGGCGCTCGGCTCAGTCCACGATTTCATATAGTTTTCAATGTCGATCAAATATTTCATTTTAGTATGAGAAACTTTAAGTTGTTTTATATTTCTTATTCAGCCTCATAAATAATGATATTTACCATGTGCTCTGAATATCCAAAAAATCTCTTCATAGAAACAAACCGCCCTATATTGGGATTTATTAAAAATCTGGAATACATCAGCAAGAGTATTTAATATTCGGCAGCCGGTAAATAACTGTTCTTTCTTCTTTCGCCTAAAGACCCAAGAGCCAGATTTCTTTTTGCAGCTTAATTGTTTTAGCAGTCCCTCTTTTTCCCTGTCGCTTTCCCACTCTCTCTCTCTCTTTCTCTCTCTCTGTGTGCTGCTGCCTTCCCCTGAAATCTGTGTCCGTCTGTGCATCAGTTTATACGAGGCAACTGTCCGAGCTGTCCGTAACAGTTGATGTGCTTTGAGGCAGCGGCGTCTTCTAATGCGTTTTTAATAATACACGCCCGTCTTGTGCGGCACAGCCACATCCACAGACACAGCCACATCCACAGCCTCATCTACAGCCTGGAAGACACATGTATATACGTATATGTATATGCGTATGTGTGGGTATATATATCTCATACATTATATACATGTTGTATCTAGCCATTCATTTGATTGTCGGGCTGCATTACAGTTTTGTGTTTTGATAAGTTGGCAGCGATTATTTTACCATTTCCTTGGCCAAGACCTGGCCAGACAGCAGCTGACCCCAGCTTGGCCAGCTTGCCTCTTGGCTAGTTGAGTTTTGGCCAATTTGCTGTGGACCCCTGGCAGATAATTGCTTAATAAAGCCGGAGGATGCTGCTTAAATTATATCTAGCTTTTGCTAGCAACAATTTTATTGCGCATACGCCAGATGGGCGTTTTAGCAAGCTCTCTCTCTCTCTTTCGCTCTCTCTCTCGTTTTCTCTCTTTCGCTCGCTGCCTGTTGCTTTTGTTGCTTTTGAATCAATGTCTTTAGTTAGCAAAGTTTTAGTTAATTAAACCACCTTTAAGCCGCCTGCAAATGTGTGTCAACGGTTGCTGCTAAACTGTTGCAAATGTGGAACAGCAGCAGCAGCAACAGCTGTATGTGCGTGCGAGCGAGATGGCGGCATATGCATGAACTGCGCTGCGTGACAAAACGCCATTTTCTAATGATAATATGTGACCCATAATAAACAACAACAACAACAACAGCAAAAAGTAAAACTTCATGAGCAATTGAAACGGGCAACAGGTAACAAATACCTGAGCTATTAAAACTAAATATGCAGCACCCCCCAAAAGGCAACCTCCCTTCACATTGTTGCCGCTCCCTCCCCGTCCAGCAGTGGCTCAAAAATATGCACGGAAATGCACAATTGTGCAGCTGGGCAATTAGCTGCACTTCGCCCATTCGCCGGAAGACAAAAAAAAACGAAAACAAAAACAAAACAAGTTTTTGGCTTGCATTCAAATTGCACGGAGACACACGACTGGTCTGAGTCCTTGTTGTGGTGTCCTGCCGTACGCCTTGCGTATACGTAATGCAGCTGCATTGTGCCCTGTGCAGTGCGGCCTGTCTATGTGGCAACTGCAATGTGCAGTATTTTGCATATGATTTAGGTGTGTTTCAGAGTTTGCGTAAGTATTTAGAAGGAGGAACTTGCAAGTGGCGCCATCTATTGTTCAGCGGCAGCGGTAGTTAATATAGTGAAATCAATTAGATTGTGCTTTAAATAAAGGATGTACTTTAGATAACAGAACTAAATAAATTATTGTTCTGCAAAATACAATCAACAATAGCTACAACATACTAAGTTCACTAACTTTTTGAAGGCGAGTCGAGTTTAATGAAGCCATATTGATTTATTTGACATACGATTTGTAAATCTGTTTCATAGTGGCTTCTAAGACATACTAGATCCTATATGTCGCAGTACCTAGCACCTAATCATTGTAAGTGATGTTTTGAATCATATGTCGAAGTTAGGATTATTGTTGCTCTACTGTTTTACGACGCCCGAAGTCTTTCAACTGTAAGACGAGTTTTTGCATCGAACTGTCCGCAAGTTATTTGCAAGCTTGTAGTCGATATCTTGCGAATGATAGAATCAAAGAGCTCTTATCCAGCTAACGTAAAAGGTAATTTTACAGTGAATATTAATGGAAATATATATAAATCTCTCATACACAAAAATGCAAAAGTATGTAGTTTCATAAAATGGCTACATTGATAATATTGATTTTGTATGGAATAAGAAACTGCTAAAATCTATAAATACTGGTGCGTTACAAACAGAAAAGAGGCAATTCTTAAAACGTATTTTAACGTTATATTTGACTGTGTTCCTTTTACTGTGAGACACTCTTTATAAGTGTAAAGCTATGCCATTTTTGGGGGTGGGGCTGGTTACGGCTAACAGTTTTAGACTTTGACATTGAATTGTGTAGTGCAACCAAAAACAAAAAAAAAACATAAAACTTGCATAAAGCGCATGTTGCACAATTGCGTGCCTCCGACTCTTTTTAAGCCCCCTTCTACACGAACCCTCAGTTGGGGTACTGTCTGCCCCCTGGTCTAGGTTTGGCTGGGTGAGCTATGTGTGCATTAAATTAAACTGTCATGAGTGTGACAAGTGCATATGTTCGCGCCTGGCCACATGCAGCAACTGCGGCCCACAAAAGTGCTTTAATTCAGCAAAAACATGCAACTTGCAACATGTGAGTGCGACTATGTATGTGTGTGTGTGTGTGTGTGAGACAATTTAATTGAAGTTTGACCAACTCAGCGCGTGGCACATAAACTTGAAATGCATAATTTGAGTTGGCTGTGGCTTGGCTTGGAGTTTGCTTAACTGGCCGAAATTAATTATAAATATTATGGTAACACATGTCCAAGCGCCAATTACACATTGATCAACTGCACACGGCCAACAGCAGCGAAAACAACAACGATATCTTTACTAATTGCATCAATTGTTTAACAATTTTTCACTTTTACACACATAGAAGAAACGCATAAGCACGTGAATTCACAAATCGAAGAGCTGTAAACTTTGCGTGTCTCCTAAAAACATTTATCAATATGTATACGGTTATGTGAAGATATTAATACTATGCAACCCTGCCCCTGCCATCTGTCTCAACGAGCGCTGATTGATTATGCGCCTGACTGGCGCGGCATATCCTGGCGATGAAGCCATCAAATGGCCAAACAAATTGATGAAGACAAATTAAGCTAACCAACGATGGGCCAAGGGAGGGACGTTGCAGGCAAGGTAAGTTGGTGGGGGTGGGGGTTAAAGTTGCGACTCACCTGCAGGAACATATCACCATCCAGCAGGCCATGTTCGAAGGCGCCCAACTCGCGCGTCCTGTAGCCATCATGTGCGTGTATGTGCGGCAGGACACCGTTCTCCTCCTTATCCTTATGCATAACAACTGCAAAGAGAAAAAGAGAGAGGGAGTTTGTGAGCGAGACAGTGTTAGAGCGAGTTAGTTGTACAGCTTAAATATTTATGAGCTCGAAATTTTTATATGTTATTAGCCATTAATATTTTAGACGTATTGCTGCACCATAAATAAACTCGCTCGAAAGCGTTTTACAGCACCCCCCACATGCTTCCCTCTATAAAGCCTACCAATTTGAAACCATAGTTACTTCATAAAAATCCAATATAGCTATGTATATATACTATATAGTAGACCATAATGTACAATAAATATTTACAGCTGGCATGGAAAAGTACTAAAAATTGTTTATGGTGTCATTGTAATATTTTATGAGTCCCGCCCCACTCCTCCCCCAAAAGCCCTAGCTAGAGTCTGGCACAAGCTTTCATTCTCATACTATATTACACCCCTCCACAAACACATAGACAAACACACACACACATGCACTCCATACAAACACCCTTGCGCCAGGACGCCGCCATTTTTGAAGCAATATTTTTGGGTTTTCCTCCTGGGCGTTAGGGGATTCCTTCCATATATTTTCTTCTGCGCCTCAAGTTTTATAATAAATTTGTCACAAAAATTGATTTATGCGCGACAAACGATAAAAACAAAAAAAAATGAAAGAGAACAAACAAAACTAGAGCTAATATATTTCCACAGCTCTAGGGCTGAGTTTTGTCTGGTCTTGGGACAAATTTTATAAGCAAATTTATATGCGACTTGAAATAAAATATGCCACGGCAGCTTGTGTCATAAATTATGATTTTTATCAGCGCAAATGGAAATAATAAAAATGAGAGTGAAATGAAAATAAAAAACAAAAACCAAAAACCAGCAAACTATATGAAGAAATGAATAAAAACTAAAACCTAATTTACGCATGGCAAAGCCCTCAACTAACTGCAAGTCCAAAGGCCCAGCAACCCTTGGGCAACAACCACAAGAACAATAGGAACTACAACAAGGACTACAGCAACCACAGCCCAGTCACAGGGTCTCTCATTTCAATTAGCAGCTCCAAAACTCTGGCCTACCCCTAGCACTACAGCTACACTGAGCAAAATGAGTTAGATTCCCACACTTTTCTATCCACAAGCTCAGTCGAACCACAGTTCTTTGTTCCACTATTACTATTTTACAAACAAGCAAAACCTCTTGTGAAGTTTGTTAACTTTTTGGGTTCTTTGCTTTTTCACTTAAAGCAATAATCTGAAAATCTATTCTATTTGTATTTCTTTTAATTAGAATTCTGAGGGAGGGTGAAATGGAGGGTGACTTGGAAATGGGTAATTTAAGATGAATTTAACATCCCTCGCCTCTAGTACACAGTCAGTGTAAAATCAGTTTGCTATAATTCACAATCAGTTTAAGCTAGCTTGATAAGTATATGTGGGCAAAAACTATATTTGTATTTTATATTATTTAAGGGGAATGCTAGCTAATTTTTCTTAGTGTACTGTGGCTTGGCCTATCCCTGAGTTAGCTTGCTTGGGCTCTCTTCTAGCTAATCTGTGCGCTGGCTTAGCTTTTTATCAAATTAACAAAAGTGCCTGAGTGTAAGTGTGTGTGTGTGTGTGTGTGTGTGAGTGTGTCTGTGTGTGTGTGTGTGTGTGTGTGTGAGTGTGTCTGTGTGTGTGTGTGCCGGTGTGTTAGAGTGTTCATTTTAGCAAAAGTGCGATAAAACAAATAGTTGAGCCTCCTGGCTGGCCAGCCACGTAATGTGGCCAAAACAAATTGCATCATGTGCGTGCGATGCCCGAAAAGGCTTTTAGAGCAACATTTTGTGGTAATTATTCATAATTTAATTAGGCTCAGTTTACATTGCGACTTGTACTTCTTATTATTACAGTTACATACATTTTTTATTTTATTTTCTTGGCTTTTTTATTGTTGCGGTAAAATTATTCACGTGCATAAACACATTTAATTAGGCTCGACTTTAGCTGGGGGCAGTGGTTGGGCGGTTAGGGGCTAGGGTAGGGGCTGGTGGTTGGGGGTTGGTAACAAATCTGCCGCAATTTCTGGGCGTGCTTGGGTTTACTTTATTGCAAGCTGCTTAGCATAAACCAAATTTACGACATGGTTTAAAGCGCGTTCATGCTAATTGGAAACTGCTTGAGTGGCCCTCGCGTTACAGCTCAGAAAATGCGCCATTTCACGTGCAACATAAACCAAAATCCACCACCAGCGACCACGATGCGGTCGGTTCGCTTTACCCCCTCGCCGTCGCTTTGGTGGATGAACGTAAATCTTGTAAAGGCGGAAAAGCGCAAAATCTCAGCTAGTTGCATGCGGGCGCAGGGGCGGGATCGCAGGGTACACACATAAAAATGGCGTCGACTAACCCGAAAACCCCACCCAGCACAATGTGAAGCAGCAAACAGAAGAAGGTCGGAAAACCAACGTCGGAAAAGCGTGCGCGCAGACGGGCTGCAAGATACAGAGCAGCGACGCCGACAGCGCAGCCAGCTGCGACGCCTGCTGCAAAATGGCGTCAATTATGCGCTGGGCGTTCGGTGGTTGGGGCTGCGATTGGGGCGTGTCCCTTGGCACGGCATGGCGCAAACAATGAATAAAGTTTAAATTCTGACATTTTGGCAAATATTTTTCGTGCTCATAAACAAATATGTCATGGAAATGTCAAACTCATCAGCCCAATTGATTGAAATACTGACAGCACTAAAATGTTAGCCATTGTCAGGGGTGACGAGAGGCGCGCTTCGGGGGGTAAAGGGGGGAGGAGAGCTTATTAAGGAAAGAGATAAAGAAATGTTGAAGGTATATTGTAATTATGACTAGAATAAGCGTTGATAACTAGACAAAGCTCTTCCGAATATGTATTCGATTCTAATAAAATTGTGAGCTTAGGTTAAAGGCAGTGCCCATAAATGTAAAAAAAGCTGCTACACACCCACTTTAAGTATAAATAGACATAAATATCAAAACTACGCAGAGATTTCAGGTACCTAACGTTTCATTGTAAATAGTGAGATAAAGCTCTTAAAAATGTGAAGAACTTTTCTTTTCTCAAACTCAGTACATATAAAATATTGAGGTTGGGTTACAAAAAGTTTGTAAAAGACAGATAATATTACAAAATTACTATTTAACTATCCTGATCGCAGACACTTGACAATATAATAAGAATATAATAATAATAATAAAAATAATTAACAAAATCATTGAAAAAATGAAGAGCTGTGCCATAAATACGATTATTCTAAATTTAAGTTAGGTATTTGCGACATTTCCCCTTATTGATTTAGTTACATGAAAATTAGAACTTACTTCTTTCAGGTCTTTAAACGCTTTTTGGCCCGCTTTAAATTGAACTAGGCCTTTAGATAAGATACCTGTTGTTGTTGGATGCGGGGGGTAGAGAGGGTTCCATTCGACCTACGTAAGTCACGCAATGTTGTCTGCCGCATTCTCGCGCTGGGCACAACTCTTTACCAAAACCCAACACGGCTGAGCGGCGTGACAATACGAGGCGTCTGGCAACAACAACATCAGCAAAAACAACAGCTGACAACAACAATAGGCACTACCTTGCACGAGGTAGGACAGTTGTAGTTAAAGTGCATCGCCTGACTGATTGCATGTCCGCCTGCGCCTCGGCGTTTTCGAGCCATTGTCTGGGTATAGATTCCGCAAGCCCGGAGACCAACCCCCCTTGCCCACTATGCCACTACGCCACTGCCCCCATGCCCCTGTCCCCAGCCCACTACTACTAATGGGCCTAAACTGGAGCAACGCACGAAAGTCATGTAAATGCTCGAAAAATTGGCGAGTCTCGGAGCTCAGTATGTTTATAGGTTAAGAGCTGAGCCTTGGCCCCTTGGGCCGTGCGATTCGCATAGCACATGGCCATGGGCTCCATTAACAAACGCTTAGCGGCAATTTTGATAATAGCATAACTGCCTGGCCCAATCCCCCAGACCCACTCCCAAACATATATTAGCCGGGCGAAGTGACCTTGTTAAAATAAGCTGGATGGTGGGGGTGGGGGTGTCCACGCAAACTGATCCCAAGCTCATGTGTCGCATTTGCAGCAACTTGAAATATACTCAGAGTTGCCACACGGCGGCAATTGCAGTTCGCTTCCCACGAGGCCAGAGCCCAAAGAGAACTAGATCTCAATAACCAGTCGTAGTACCAACATGATTTGCTGCCTCGCAGTCTGAATAAAAATATCTTTCATATTTTAATCATGTGTGGGAACTCTGGTTGGCAACCGACGTTCCGGCGTTCCCACTACCAAGCTCCAATTACCAAAAGCGGCAAAAGTCAACTGCGAGTCATTCGCAACCGGCTCCATTGTTCGTATATATTCTGATCTATATGCATTTGGTTAATTTACTGGAATTAATCAATAAATTATGAAATTAATATATATTTTGTGTGGGCGACCGCCAACAGGTAATCGTCTTGTGTTTTGCGAGAGGACTCGTATTTGCAAAAGAGTTGTCTTATAACTGAAGTGCATTTAAATGTTCAATTTAGGTCTGTTTGTACGTAAGCACCCGATTGCTTGATAAATGGAACTAATCCAAATCTTCCATTTCCATAGCACTTTATTAAGACCTGGGTCTAAGCTGAAATCAACTCTTGACTAGACTATTAAGTATTTGGGTAGGTGGACTTAAATTCATAGTGATGCTTAGGATATCTGGGACATATCCGTTTGTTGCATTACCGCAAAATTCCACTAGCGAAATATTTAAATGATACTTTTCTATTTAAATGTTCCATTTATACAATGTTCTACGTAGACACATTGTTCTTAAGATAGATTTACAACTGACTTTCTTTGAAATGAATTAACATTAGTTTATGAAATTTGGAACACACCGCACCATGCGAATTTCTGATTGGAGTCTGAGTTGGCACTCCTTTTGCTTATTGGGCAATTAAATTGCTTACTTTGGGAACGGGTTTAGGTTGGGGTTGGGGTTTGTTTAGAGGTTTTGCTCGATTGCGTGCAATCGCCATTTGGAGTGATTAAACAAAACTATCAATGAGAGCATTTTAGTTCATTTTGCAGTTAATTACGCAAGTCATCAATTAGGCAGGCTGGGGCAGGGGCCCAGCCCCTTGGCAGGACCAAAGAGTCATAACGAGTACATTAAAAATGTACGAATTACGCGTCTTAACAATTATTCCTGGCTATAAGGCGCCAATGCTTGGCCTGCAATTATGGCGTGGGTGGTACGGGTCAGGAGCTGGGGTCAGGCCAAGACAATGGGCCATTAGCAGCGCGCTTTAATTATTTAGTTGTTGTTTTTCTTTTTGTTCGAGTAGAGTGTCTATGTATATGGAAAAGCAGCTTTGAAAGCCTGGCGAAAATGAAAACGAACTTTGCTTTTCTTCCATTGCAGCTTTTTTTGCCCGCCTGTTTGCTTTTTTTTCCTGGTATAGAGAACATTTGTTCGCCGTTTCGCTTTTGCGCAAGTCAGGGTCAACAACTGCCCCTATATAGATGCAGGACGCTGATGTTGTTGCTGTTGTTGTAAGTGTCTGCCGAGCAACCCCCTAGTGGGCCATTTAATGTGTATATACATACGTAAATACTGGCACATAAGCATAGAACAGAGCTTTATATAGAGCTCTCTATATAAATATATATTGGATATCTAAACCTATTGGCTGCTTAAATTAATTGCATTGAGTGCTTAAGTTTTGGAAATCCCACAAGCTGTGACACACACTAACGCTAACTCCCACACAGTCACATACACACACACACACACACCCGCTCCTGCAGTCTACCCTCTACACCCACTAATTGTAAATTAAATGATCCTGATAATATCCGAAAAACATCTAGACAAACAAATAAAGCCAAAACGTAAACAAACTTTGACCTGTGCCGCGACGTTTTGTCAAACCCTCGCCCTCCGCTCCCAGGGAAAACATTAGATGGACAGAGACATGTATATAGCTGACAGGACACTGGGCACTCACGGGGGCACACGGCGCAACGGTTCTGGTCCATTAACCCGTCGTCGTCCTTTTTGGTTCGTGCAAAATGCGCAAAGGAAACGCAGCGCGTGTCTGTTTTTAAAGCGAGTGGTTGTTGGTCTCTAATCAAAGGAAACTTAGGATCGTATATTGACTTAGCACAATGCAACGGGCACGTGTCGACGAAGACTTGAACTGGCCAGCAACTGTTTGCGATTGCAATTAACGCCCAACTGCGTTTTGACCGCTAATTGTCAAAATATTTACTCGAGTATTTGCCGTAGTTTGTTTGTGTTCTGGCACATGAAGAGCCCAGCCCATAAGCTGGACACACGTGAGTCACAAATACCGCACAAAGAGTCCTCTAATAGTCCTTTGGTTGCTGTCCCTCCGCATTTCTTTCAATTTTCGCTACAATTTTTGCACTTAAACTTAATTAACGTTGTGTGCGGGCACTTCATCTTCCTTATATACAAATAAACAACCCCCTACCTCCCCTATCTCCCCCTCCCCTTGATCCGAAGCAATTAAATTTATGTCGTTAAACAAAGCGAAATGCCAATGAACCAAGTCGATAATAAAGCCATCAAAGCGAGCAAGTTCGTTCTCCTTTTATTGCATTGTTTTAATTAATTTAAATTAGACGCAAAAAACATCGAAATATTTATGCCAAAAAGTGAAGAGAAAGGAAAAATAACAACAAAACCAACCCCTACACTAAGAGGAATATGGGTGTGTGTGTGTCTTCGCATTTGTGTACATATGTTTCCTCACTCGTCTGATTCGATTTACCCTGCCCAAAAATTTTACCACATTTCCATTTCCTATTCGCTTGGGGCTCACCTTTTATTCATTTGCCAGGCGGACCAGAAAAGCAAAAAACTAACAAAACTAAAAACAAGAAGCACAAGATAGGAAGAAACTGACCGTACAACTATGCGAAGTTTTGATACTCTTGAAAGCAATCTTTATCCCTAAGAAAATGATTGTCCTAGCGATCGAGTAGCTGAGACTATAAAAGAACGGGGATGCATAATGGGTTCAAAGCTTGAAATTGTGGTGTCTTAGTCGAGGACAGGTTGATAGCTTATAAATAAACTTAAAAGCTAAGATGGAAAACATTAAAATTGTATGAACTTCAATCTTTTATACTGTCTATATGCTTATGACATTGTTGTCACTTTACTTAATACTATTTACATTATATAAAACAAAGAAATATAGATAACCTAGAATTCATTATAAATCTGTCAAACGTGCTATTCCCGTCTCGTTTATCTCCCGTTCCACCTACGGCATCCGTTTTACTATTTCGTACTATTTAGTATATTCATGTTCTGCACTAACAATTGAATACAATTTTTAATTAGTTAATACTTTAACGACAAAACATTTTAAATAATTAAAATAACAGTTTAAAATTAAGCTTGATAAATAGGCAGATAAAACATTTACTAAAAATAATCTATACCTATAAAAGTAATAGATTTACAGGGTAAGGGTAAATATATATATATATCTGTTTTATGTACAGTGCTTTGCTGGACTAATAATACACCCTGAGCTAAGAGTATCAATTGAGAAGAAGACAAACTAAATTGTGAGTTTCTTCTGTTTCTTTTGTTTTCCTGGTACGACTTTAATCCGTCAACAGGACTAATTTCGCCACGTGCGTGTGTTATTCCCGACAGTGTGTGTGTGTGTGCGTATCCCTCAGCTGGGACCAATACTAGAGCACAGACAGAGAGGAGCAGGACGCCCCGTAGCGGCGTTGAAATTAGTTTTGAATCATTTATGAGTCATGTTTAGGGTCTGCCACCATTCAGTGGCAGTTACAATGTGGCAGCAACTCTCTGGCAATGGCAGCATAATCGATTTAATAGGCCGGAATGTAACGCGCCGTATGGCAAAAAGGCGAAGGCGAAACCATTGCCCAAACGCTCCTGAGAGGCCAGCCATATGGGATGGGTCCGATATAGAAGTCTGGAGGTGGGGTTCAGCTTTCACCTTTGCCCAAGTCCGTGCGGGTGCGTTTTAAGTTTTTCCGAGTTTACCAACCACCCGCCAACTGGCAAGGGGCGGGGCGCTCATAATGTCCATTAAAAATATGGCCCGTACTCACCTTGAAAATAACTTTTGGTTCTTAAATAACTAACGGACAGCCTTAGTATGCTCAGTCGATCCAGTTTGCTAAGTATATTCTGCTCGAAGGGCAGCAGCGAGGCAAGCAGATCCAGTTCGGCATTGAGGCGCTCCCGATGCCGTTTTGATGGATTGCTCTTAGTGACGCCATCCTTGGGCGGCGGCTTCAGGCTGCAGAAATAGATGAGAGTGAAAACGAAAATAAATTTCATGCATTTAAACGTCGAGTCAAGCTTCAAAACGCAGCTGACGGCGTGAGCTAGGAAAACAAAACAACAACAGAAAAGGTCAAAATTATTAATTGCAGTTATCAGTTACCCCTGGATAATAGGGCTGGCTAAGCCAGTGAACCACCCTCAACAGCAACAGAGTAGGGTTCGGGGTAGCACCTCTTTGTGGCTACTCGATTAGCCATGGCCACTTGATCTGTTAATTACAACAGCAGCCCCGAAAATGGACTTGAATTATAATTGTTGTTCTGTTTCCGCGAATCAAATCATAAAGTCCACCACAAATTAGAACACAACAATCTGTATGTCCAATTAAATGTCATAAAAAACGCGGTCGAGAATCCCAGCCAAAGCCATTGTAAATCTAAATGCTGCATGTGATATGATACCAAGCTGGCGCCCGAGCAGGGACAAAGACGCAGCTGTTGCGGTTCGCCAATAAAGCTCATAAATGCAAAAAGTGCTCGAGTCTTTTATGATAGCTGTCTGCTCGACAGCTCTCCGCTCCTTGACCATCCACCTCACTTAAATCCGCATTATCTTAGCCATAAGCGTCTAAAGTCGAGCGATTTGCCATTTGGGTGAGGATTTACATAGCTTGAAAGCATTCTGTACATTTTTTCCTTTGTCTCTTGTTTATTCTCTTATTGCTTTTTGTTATGTGTTTTTTAGCTCGTTTTTTGTGTTTTGTTTTTAATCATATTTTGTCTCATCATTTTCATTGACATTATTACAAAGTTAATTGCGGTTATTAAATATAATTACTGTTGTAATTTACGAGCGACCCCTTTCAGGGCCAACGCCAACCCACATAACCCGCTGCCCTGTCTACCCTACCTCCTCTTTGTTTGCTCTTTAAAAATTTGTCGTTTTTTCTGTATATCGTAAGTACATTGAATATTTTCATTGTTTTACGCTGATGTTTTAGTTTTTCAAAACTTTTTGCTTCGCTGCACACACATCAGCACACACATACACACTAAAATATTGAGTACACACACTCACTTAAACTGAGCACTCGGGCAAGTGGCACAGGACTAGCACAGGACATTGTCGCGTTTGTACGTAAAAAGTTGAAACGTATTTAAGTTAATTGCCCGACATTTTTTTGCCTCTGCTACAGTTTGGCACTTTTTTTGAGCTGCTTTTCCACGTAATTGTCAGTGGCATGTCCGTTCGATGTCAGCGCCAGGACGACATGTTCCTCAAATTGTTAAAGGACCGCTCTAATCCCCAGCTGCAGCTGGTGCAGGACCCTGCTCGGACGCCAGCTTTGACAGCCGCCGCTGAGGTGTGTGCCCCAAGTGCTTGGGAATGCAATACTGTCGCCAAAGATAATGATGATGATTCATTCATTCATAGCTAAGCTAGAAAATCCTGAGGTCTGGGGTCTGGACTGAATACTTGAAATAATCCAAATGCCAAGTAAATTAAATACGATTTCCAGTCAAGTCAATTATGCAGCATAAAAGAAATCGTTTAATCTTTTCCAAGTTCTTGGCTGCTCGGGTGCCCACCCTAGTTGCAAGTGCCAGCTCGGGCGCCTATCGGAATGGCAAGCCCCTGATCGGGCCCAATGATATTCCAAATAAAATCCTAGTAAAAAGACTTTCAGTCCTAGAACATGTTTAGCCAATTGCAAATTATTATTCGCTGGTCGGGCATCCCGCCAAATTGCACGTCCAGCCAAATTGCTGCTCGGGCGCCTTCAATGCTAAACTGTCAAACATTTTTTTTTTATATTTTTGCATTTATACAAACGAATGATGATAAAAATGATTCATTTTTAGGCATTGGAATGCCAAATTCAAAAATACAAATCCATAAAACACCGCAAATGCCAAATAAACGTTAATTTATTTAATTAAATGTGAACCTCAAAGTTTTGAGCCAATTACGAAGTAGGCAGAACGCAAACGGCGAACAAAAAACGCTAAATTTAGAAAATTATTAGTGTCTGGCGGTAAGGTACGAATACGAAGCAGACGAAACTGCGGATAAACGACAAATCGCTGAAGGAGTGGGTGATTATATAGATGCCTATATAGCATAAGTATGATCGCAGATGATGATAAAACCGTTAGACGCATTGGAATGCAATTTGAATTCAAGACAGCTTGAAGTCAAGGCTGCAAATTATGAGAGCGAATGAAAGGATATAATACTAAATAACTTAACAGCAAATTAAGGACTACTCCAAATTGGGGGCATTGCGGCATTCGCCTGCAACGCGGCCGTTGAATAAAATGTATAATTTTCTTATTATCTATAAGAAGGCAACGGGACTGCAAAACTAAGCGGCAGCAGAAGAAACCGCACGAAGAGCTGCAGAGAAACGTGGAAGGCTTGTAATAAAATGAATTCCATAAACAACTTTCCCAAACAAAAAAAAAAGACAAATAATAATAATAAAAGAAAAGGAAAACGAACAAAAAAAAAGAGCTTTTGTCTGCTCTGTTTGATGGCTGGGGCAGGGCGAGGTGTGTAGGACATTTTTTGGGGGTAGACCATAAAACGTCGCTGCTGAAAATGGCGTAGAATCCTAGCGAACAAAGGATAACTGCATAGCCAGAGTATGTGTGTGTGTCTGTGTGTGTGTGTGTGCTGGCTACATTTCTTGCAAAAGTTCTAGCCACACAACCCAACCCTTGCCCGACCCCAACCTACCTCCTGCAGCCCATTTTCATTTAGCTTCGCTCATTCCATTTCCCTGCATTATTTTTGCCATTTTCGTTTGGCTGCTTTTCTTTCTGCCAGAGCTCGCATTTTCCCTCATGTAGTTTTCGTTTTTCTTTTTTCTCCTTTTTTTCCCCATTATGAAATGAATTGCTTTTAAAGAAATTACAATGCGGCAGCAACCAGAAATTGCCCCAAGGGCTGCCATTTGGATTTCGATTTCGAAAAAATTGCGACGCCCCCAAAATGAAGGAGGACACAGTGTCCTTTAGCTGCTGCAGTTTCTGTCCAGGCTGTAAAAACGAACCTCAAATTGGGCGCTGCTGAATGCAACTGCAGCAGCTGTTGGTGTTGCAGTTGTTGCTGTTGTTGCTGTTGCATGGGTGTCAAGGGTCGACAGCACTGGGGCTTTGGGTTAGCCGGCGTCAAGCGTCAGCCAATTGTTGTTTTTGTTTCAGCTGATGTGTTTATAAACAAATGACACGCAATCCTTTGGGGTGTGGGCGTGGCAATGTGGGTGTGCGACGTGTGTGTGTGCCGGCACGTGAGCTCAACTCGTTTCAGTTATTTTGCATGCGCCGAGCATTACGCATACGCAGCGTTGATCTTTTTTGCATGCTCAATTTGGCGCCAAAAATCTCGGCTTACAGCCCACACACACACACACACACACACACACGCAACCTGCTAATTCATTCATACATGATATAGTGCGCTCTCTTTTTTACTTAGCTAGCCGTCTCTATGCGTGTGCCCCATTGTGCTGCGTGCCGCAAAACTGCAGCAGCGGCCACGGCAGCGGTTGTTGCCGCTTCTGCCTCCGCCGTCTGGCAGCTAAAAACGCAAAGTAGCGTGTCTCATGTCCGAAAAAAATTTAACTCGAGTCGCGTAGGCGTCGACGCAACAATTACAACAACAATAACAACTGATACTACAACAACAGCAACAACAACAACGCGGCCACTTTTACTGCATGGCACAATTTTTGCAAACTAATTTAATTTTGCATGTTGTTCTTCTTTATGTTTTTCAAGTGCATGTTGCTCATTAAAAACTTGCAAAGGGCATTTGCAACTGTGCAACACGTTGAAAGCCAATCTCGGCTGCTTTGGCTGTAAGTTCCTTTCATATTGTGCCATATTTGATCTTAATTTATAAATAGATTTTTGATCAGCATCAACAGCGGACTCAATATGGCCATTTGAATGCAACCTTGGTTTTCAGCTTGGAAAATATCTTTATAAAACTTGACACAGTTCCGTATTTTGGGTATATATCCCACATTTGCTAAGCCTCTGCATGGGCGTTTAGACTTTGCCAAATCGAAAAACTCTACTTTCTTGTGATATGTTAAAGACATGCGTCTCCATCATGTGCGTGACCCTAGAATCAAACAATCGCATTTGCACAATTCAAAGTTAATTTTTAAACTAGATACTTACAATGTTTTTATTGGATATTTGATCAATCAAATAATTTTTAAACATCCCAAGATAAGTTCCGAGTTCCTGCTTATACATCAATTAAGATTCATATTCAGCTAGCATGCAACTAATTGAGTTCAGGGAATAAATTGTTTAACCAACTGCAAAGATGAGTAATTTGGGAAACAATATTTAAGTCTTCTGACTCAACGTTTTCGGCATACTTTGTGTGAAGCAGATACGCGATTCTTTTAAGTCTGCTCTGATTGCAGTTTGTTTGGTATTTCAATGAATGTCACAATTAATTGAATTTGCATGCACAACAACAACAACAGAAACAGAAACAACATCGAATAAGAGTACCAAAAAAATGCCATTCCGCAAAATGTCAAACGGGTGAAAATGTCAAAACAAAAGTTAAGCGCCATTTAAAGAAGCTGTCAGCGAGAAACATAAAATTCAAATTGCTACCGTTGCAGTCGCAGTAGAAGTGGCAGTTGCAGTCACAGTGCCACTTAAAAGGCCAACAACAATAACAACAACAACGACGACGACAACGACAACGGGTGAGACAACACGTTGACTTAATCTATGGATCCACTTAATGGATCTGAGCCAAATTCACGCATAAATTTGCCATTGAGTCGGGTGAGAAAAACGTAGCGCTGAGCTGTTAAATTTAACGAGCAGATCCTTCGCCCTGCTCTCCACGGAGTCGCCCAGCCTCAGCTCATTAATTTTGTCAACCCGAAAACAAAGGCCAAGAATCGCAGTAGCTGCCCAGACGCAGGCGAACTACAAAACGATCGAAGTGAGATTAAAATAAAACGCGAAGAGAATCTGCGGATAGCGCAGAGAGCAGACTGAAGACTGGAACTGTGTCTCCACACACTCAGCTGGTTAGCTGCCAAGTTCAGGACCCTGCGCTAATCGTCCAACTAAACAAAAAAAAGAGGAACAGATCCTCTAGGGTACCCACTTTGGTACCCACTCAATGGCCAAGCGAATTAAGTTGTTAACGCATTATTTGCATATTTCGAATCGGTGGATGCCACATTAAGATGCCTTCATTTGCATATTAATTGTGCAAAACAATTTCAAGAAAACAAAACAACAAAAAATATACAAAATACATTCAAGTGACACTCGAACATGGAGCCGGGCAGCAGACCTGTTGGGAGCTTGTTTTAAGGACTGCCCCTAATGAAGTGATAAATGTTTTAGCGGCAACTTTAAAGTAAATGCTAAAGATGAGCTATCTGGTATTTTAACTATGAGAATTTACAATCAGACAATGCCAAATGTCAAAATACATTTTAAGGAAAGAAGATGCTTATTAGGGGTATGCCCTCCAAGATGCTGGAGCTAATTGATGGAGCTTAATTGTCGATTAGGAGCGAGTTTTATTTTTATTTGGTAAGTTTCCGATCGATAAATATACTGCTTTTAGCTGTTTGTACTATTGGCGCTCTTATATTTTTTATAAAAACGATAAGGAATTTTATAATTCATCACAAAAACCTCTCGGTGCGAATATTTTTTTAAAAAGTTAAAATATGTGAGAAGTGTAAGATATGTTGTTTATTATGGGAGAACGTACAGCCAATATACTTCACATAATTTACATATTTAACATATTTTTAAATGTAAGAAATGTGGATAATGAAATCAATATAAACTACAAATATAAATCATTAATCCAAAAAGTTTTTGTTCCAAATCCAACCTAACTGAGAAAATATGGTTCGGTTCGGGTTCGACTATTTTATGAAAAACTTCAAAAAATTCGAACCTACACTATGAATTATAAAAAGATTTATTTGTATGCTTACTTTCGAAAAAAAAACATAAAACTGTTTGTCCTGACTGACTGACTGACTCATTGGTGATCAACACACAGCCCAAACCAGAAGAGCTAGGAAGCTGAAATTTTCACTGTAGTTACCTTATGTGACAAAGGTGCATGTTAAGGCGGGGTTTCGGGAAATCCCACCCGCAAGTGTGGAAAAATCGCGGCCCCAAACTCATTTTTAAAGATATTCGTTCAAAAGTGCATTCCTCCTTGGTGAAAATATGGGTCAAACATTTGGTGGATGACGTTTCGTGCTCAAATTCATTTGTAAGGATCTATATGAAAAATTATTTGAGAAGTGGTTCACACTTTTCGCAGAATCCAAGCTTCCTCGGTAGAAATGCGATGCAATGATATTTAATTTTTAAGTTGTGTGGTTTCATAAACGAAAGTTTAGTCTTCAGCTTAAAGATTCTCACCGCAAGACTTACATGGGTAGAAAGCGATCATTCCAACACTTGGTTCTTTATTCGATGCAGTTAAAAAATATTTTTAAATAGAAGTGGAGATCAAGATAGGAAGATTTCGATTTTCCACGGACGTATACTTAGTGGAAAGGTGATATATAAAATTTTTAGCACAAAATGTTCCACCGGTAAGGCCGGGAAATACCTGTTAGTATGTTTATATATTTTTAAATATTGGGTAATTAGAACAATCTAAGAAAACGCATTTTGAGGAACTTTTGCTAATGGCTTTTTGTACTTAATGGAGTTTTAAGGAACACCTCTGGCTTTATGTGAGTTTTTATGATCTTAGCAAAAAGCACAAAAGAATTTGTGTAGCATACACAATCACACACACACGCACTCGCACACACACACTCCGACAATGTGTAGTACATAAATATACAGTTATAGTTTCTAATGTGTGTGGTTGTTGTGTGTGTTGTTTTTTGTTGTTGTGTCGTTGTTTTATGATTGCTCCAAAGGCAGCGCCAACATCTGTGAGCGGCAAAAGTTCCGCACAAGAATAACGTCAACTATGCCAGCAACAACAACAACAATTACAAGTGGAGCTGCAACAACAACTGGAGATACAACAACAACTGTGGCAACAATAACAACAACAACAACTACAACTTGGCAAAAGCAACTCATTTATTTTATCGATTAAACATTTTTGCGATTCGCGCAGCGGAATCTTGAACGAGCCGGGCGAAATTTTTTATGTGCGCGCTTGGAAAAATGTATCTACTGACACACACACAGATACACAGACGGCGTGACATCAAAGCGCTCGGCAAAGCAACTTTGAAAACCTTTTGACAGCTGTGCAGGAGCACCCAGAGGGGCAGATGAGGAGCAACTTCTGGCGAGGGGCAAGAAGATGGAGCAGGGGTCTGGCGAAGACTATCGCCTGTGTTTCACCCCGCTTGGCAGCGTGGGCGCGGCCTTTTTTCGCCCGCCCACCCACTGCCTTAGCTCGTCCGCTTCTTCTTCATTTTGGTAGGCGTCGATAGCGTATGTGTGAGTGTGTGGTGTGTATGTGTGTGTGTCCGCGCTAATGATGAGACGTGCCCAGTCACAGCGAGCGGCGCATTTATCATTCATGCCCCACTCTTGAATCCATCATTTATTCATGGCATAATTATAAAAATTATTTTTGATTTCAAAACAGAAAAAAAAAACAAATGAAATTTCAGTCGGGCTTTTTTTTATTGCAATTCGCTGTAAAAAGGCGCAAAGGATACAGACCCAGCTATGAAAAGTATCACCTGCCCGTAATGAACTGGACGGAATAACACGCCCTACTCGAACCCCCACACCCCGCGCTCCACTTCAGCGCACACCGCGGCGCAGCGAGTTCCTGCTCGAGTCCGGCGCCCTGATCCTTGGGGTGGATTTTTATGGAACGCTTTTGCTTAATTCAAAAATTCTTTTGTTTTGGTCAGCACAGCAAAAAAAGTAACAAAAGTATATATATATATATATATATATATATATGGATATATATAAACTAGGCGCGTTCCAGGCAGGTGGCTTATGGATTAGCTGCGCTGACTAAGGATTGAGGATTGGCCCAACTGGGGTTCACTGACACCCCGGCCGAACCAGATGCAGTCCAGTTCATCAGCTGCTCGAGTTTCGACCTCTAAGTTGACATTAAGAGCGTTTAAAATTGTAAACCCAAAGCGTTTTAGCACCTTCTGACATGGCTCAGGGTGGCAGGAAGGGTAAGTGGGGGCAATGGCAACAAAGTTTTAACAAATGGATGAAAATTCATTCGAGCTATCATTCAGGGAGGGAAAGAGACAGTGAGAGGGAGAGACAGCCAGAACGCAGAGAGTGAGGCAGACAGCGTTTTGGCGCTTTTAATGGCTGCCACGCCCCGCCGCCCCCCGCAAGGCTGGGCATATGGAGCAGCACTATTTAGGCTTCGATACGCTGCATTACGCAATGGTGTTAATTACACACACACACACACATACTCACACAGACACATACACACACACACACACGCATAGAGAGTGAGATACAGCTAAAGCCACAACTAGATAATCGCAACAGTAAGTAAAGCAAACGCGGGTCGGATGGGGGCTTGGAAAATTGAGACAATGTTTAACCAGTGGAAAACAGTTAATCACAGCTGGCTACACTCAGAGAAAATTAGCTATATGTGAAGCTGTTAAATGGCGCTTTGATAATAGCTCCAAGAAAATTAAATATATATTGAACAAAAAAAACTGTGCTAATTAGTATCAAGTCTGAGATTCGAACCACGTAGAAATTACAAATAAGATGAAAGTATTTTATATCTTTAAAATGATTCAAATAAAGAAGTCTTAAAGAAAGATAATTTATCAATATGACAGCTTAAATAAAATATGCACGATGTGAAAATGTCACCTTTAGAAACTTCTCGAAGGAATCATTGACAATGGATTACAAATAGTCAATCAAGTTAATTATTTGAATAGCAATTAAACAAACAGTAATTGGTAAATAGCTCCAGTAAACTATCTATAGATTTCTAATTAGAGTTGACACATGGTGTAAATTGGGCAAATAAATGCTAAATTCACAATTGACGACATATAAAAACACACATGGTTACATAAAATGAAAAAAATAGAACAGAAAGTATCAGACTGCAAAAAGTGACTATGGTGGACGAAATGAAGTGAACACTAAATAAAGGCGTAGAAATGAATCTAGAATACTTACGGGCATAAAGTGACCATGGAGGACAAGTATAAATGTGAATTATTTTCACTTGGATAAAATATTCGGGCACGATTAAAAAAAATTTGATTTTGTTTAAGAAAATTAAGAGCTGAAACTAAACACAAAAATTTCAAATAAGAAAGTGAGGTTTATTTTCGCCACGCCTTACGGGTTTACATATGTATAGGTCAGAACAGTTCAACTCGTAAATCTAAAATACAGAATATTTTGTCATACGAAAACTATGGTGCTATATAATATAATAGTGCGATATTGATAAGATTATTCAAATATGTAAGCAGCACAGTTTAACTTATAAATGAAGGGTTTGTTAAAGATATCTTGATCAACAAAAAACTTTTTCGTTCAAAAACTTTTCGACCTTTATTTTCTATGGCAGATGTTGATAAGATTTTCAAGAAATTTGAGAAGCATAGTAAATTTAAAAGATGCCGATGTTGGTCCAGCTATCTTAATATACCGTTCGCTGAAACTGACAGACTTGTGGGCGGACATGGATATATCAACCCGCCTATTGATGCTGATATGGAATATATATCATTTATGGGGTCGAAGATGTCTCCTTCTATGCGCTACACATTTCATGACAAAATTATAATGACCTCTACAAGGGTATATTGAATAAAACAATTTGAATACATTAGTCAAAGGCAATTCCTCTCTATGCAGTATGGAATTCAGCAAAGTCACTTTCAATCAATTGAGCCGAAATGTTGACCTTTAGTTATGTCTATATTTGAATAGTTTGACAGATCAGAGTAGTATATGACTTGGCTAGCTTAATAAATTGCATAACAGAGATGCGTATAGTTGTGTTCGGCTATCTATGACTGATATCACACCCGCTCTCACGCCCGGGCAACTGTAATTAACCGAACAGCCCGGCGATAACTCGTCTGATATACTTTTAACCCCATATGAACTCTTGAAAGACGAAGCCGCGGAGGCGGCGGCGCAGGCGCAGGCGCAACTAATGAGCAGCAGCAGGCAAAGGACGTGGGATGAGGGGTTAGAAACTGGAACCACCACCGTAAGCATTGGCCAACTGTTGTCTATTTGTTTGGTCCACTCCACACCCTCCACTCCCCCCTCATCTATTGGTCCTTTGGTCAATTCGCCGACCGAACTTGAAGTAAAACTTCGTTGTGAAAATTTATGGTGTGCTCTATGAGCTGGCATCGACTATGGCATTGGCATATGGTCAGCTGGTCCGCTGGCCGCTGACCCTACCAAAAACGTGAAAACATATGTCAGGCGCGGCATTGCGGTTTTCAAAGGGGCAGTAGATTCGAAAAGTATATATATGCCTGAGCATGTGGGAAACAATTTAACGAAAAAATGTAAACTACTAAAATCATTTATCATAAATGTAGTGCCGGGGTTAGTTTAAGGAATCCAATTTTATGTTCACGATGAACTGAACCTTAGAACGGACAAGTTAAATAAAGAACAACCGAACCTATCGCTGAACGGAACAGAACCAAACTGTGGGCCTGGAGTCGTAGATGCGGAAACCAGCTTAAAGAAGTAAACCTGGCGGCCATCGATGCGAACCTCAGACAATTTTTGCGGGACTAGCTTTTAACTATTTCTAAAATTTGTACAGGCATTGGCAACCTTTCTTTGTAACTCAATCAAGTCGTATAAAATATGAACGCTTGAACTTTAAAGACAAGCCTCACTCTACAAACACCAACAACAACTATAGTTACAGCTAACTTGGCTAATTACAATTTCTAATAGCAACAAGGACTGAAGCCAAGCATAGCAGAGGGCGTGTGAAGGGGGCGCTGCACCACTTTCTGCAATCAATAACAAGCACAAGCACAACAACAACTGCAACAACCACAACAACAGGCACAACTACAATGCACAAACAACAACAAAAACAACAACTGGCTGATAATCAATAAAGCAAAAGCAGGACTCATATATCCATAACAACCAACAAGTGGAACCAGCCAGTCGATGCCGCTGGCCATGGAGCCAGAGTTGGAGCTGGAGTTGAAGCGGGAGTTGCAAACAGAGTTCGAGTTAAAGTTGTTGCAATTGTTGTTCTTGTTGGTTGTTAGGGCTTACGGGAATTTGACTGAGGCATTGGGGTGTAGGGCCGTACGAACTTTAACTACTCGTGTTAATTGTTGGCCCTCGATTGCAGCGGATCAGCCTTGCATGGCCAACAATTAAATACCATGCAATACGTTGAGTGGTTCGGTGGTTGAGTGGTCCCTTTTTTTTTTTTTTTTTTTTTTTGGCGCACCACACACAGTTGCCCCTAAAGCCTAAATACTGGCAAAGGTAACTAATACTCAAATTAAAATGGAACAAAAGCTGTACATGTTATCCTCGTAGTAAAATAGCTTGTAAATAATACAGCTCATGTTAACCAATACAAATAGTTTTAATTGAATAGATATAGATATAGCTATAGAATTTATTTTATTTTATATTATTATATTTTTAATTACTTGTTTTGGGCTCGTGCTTTGTGCGCTTTAGCAGAAAATGATAGGTTCCAATAAGAATGTCGCATATGCATGCAATTTTTCTCAAATTTGCCAAACACTGCACAAACATTGCACACTTTGCAGCACTGCTCTTTGTAATAATTGCAACCCATGCGGCGTATGTGAAATATTTGCTAAGTACTCGAGCCTGGCAACAGCTGCCGGCCGCAAGGAGCGCAATTAAAATAGCACAAAAGTTGTTTAGGCAGACACATTTTGATCGTTTCATTAAAACAGAAATTCTAGAAGAGCAAGGGGGGTAGACGACAGGACCAGTCGAGGGGCACAGGGGCACGGCCGAGCTGACACTTAATTGCAGGTGTGCATGGCAAGGTGACAATTTTGCGTCAGTCGAGCGAGCAACGCGCCAGCCAGGGTAACACACCATGACTAGGGCGGGGGGTCGCTACAAGAAGGTGGGGAGGGGGGATTGAGGGGAAAACGGGCTGCAGCATTTTGGCGAGAAGTAATTGTTTTTTAAGCCACGACCGCTGCAAATTATGCGCGCTGCCTGTCGATGGCTACACAGCAATAACAAAATTATAAAGAAAAAAAATGAATGGAAAGAAACATTTAAGTTGGAGTAGACAAAGGCGAAATACCCTTCCATAAGAGCTTATGAGATTGATTTAAACAGTTAAATACACTCCGCAGATATTAAACCATAGCTGATGAAACTATTGCAAAATACAAAAACTGATTACATTTGAAGTAAACTTCAAAGAAACTGTTTTAAGCAATTAAATGTTTAACCCTATAACTATGACTGATATTGGATAGAATATTAAGATATTTACATTTTTATAATTCTTAGATTTGATTAAAAATTGTAACAGATAAGAAACTCACTTTTTTATTCAACTTAAATATTTTTGATGATGACTGAATTTTTAAAGATGGTTTATATAACTGATATATATATAAAGATAAATGAGATATATGATGAGAATATAACTGCTGTAATATAAACCTGAGAGTCTTATGTCGAGACGTAACAATATTAAACAATATACCTTCTAAAGAAAGAGCAAAGATTGTTTTCATAAAGATAGATTAAGTAGATATAATATTAGATGTGCTTTATCGACTGCATTTATAGTTGTTCTTCTTCTTAAGATCCAAGAAGTTCGTTCTTTAACGTGTTACATATTTCAAGCCAAAATACAAATACACTTCGTTAGGGTATGCAATAAAAATAAGGAAAACCGAGGAAGGCAACAAAAAATTAATAACTTTGTCGCTATCTTTGGACTCGGCCGCTGTTGCTCTCCCGCTGCTGATCAGTTGGGGCGCAATTACAGTGCGCAGTTGGGGGCGTGTCTCAGCAGCAGCTACTGCAGCAATTTTTTGCGTCTTTTATTTTATTATTATTTTTTTTCGCTGTTGTTGTGTTTACAAGTATTTTGCGGCAAGTTAAGTACACAAAATTATCAGAAATTATATGCACTTTTGGGCAGCGGCGATACTCGATCTGCGTCCAGCGATAAGGCGGCGATAGAGCAAAGCGCTTAAAGAACAAAGTATAAAGAGAGGAAGGGGCAGCATACAAAGGGCCACCCCGTATGCCTTGTAAGGGGGCACTACTGTAATTTCACGCAACTCTGCCGACATGCATAATATTCATAATTTCCATATTGAATGCTCAAGCCGTTGCTAAGTTTTATCTGCGTTGCGTATACGCAGTGTGAGAGAGCAGAGATTGATTAATAAATTAGAAAATCAAGTGAGAAGTGCTTTCTTTCGGAAGCCGCAGTTTAAATACCCTTGCAGAAATATGGCAAATATGTGATAAGAAATTTGTTACAAAACACAATTTGCAATTGATTGCTTAAACATAGTTGTTAAATAAAACCTTAAAAAAAAACTAGTTTGAACTGTTTTAGTTGTCCGACTTTGACAAACCATTAAAAACACATGTTCAGTTACTTATATTAGCTTTAGAATACGGCTTATAAGTTTTTGCAAAAATATTAGGAAGTTAGTAGGTCGTCAAAAGATATCATTAAGATTTTTTAATGTTAAAAGAATTCACTCGTCGGTTATATAAGTCTATACTGCATAGAGAGGCTGCTGTAATTATTGATAATATGATACCAAGAAATTCTTTTAACAAAAACTTAACTGTCGTTTTTTCTGGCAATTGTTTTGGATCACAATAAATCTTCTAATTGGTAAGTTTGAACAAAGAATGTTTACACGTCAGTCAAGACAGTTGGCTAGTTGACAACTATCCCAAGTTTTAGTCCAGGTAGCTTCAAAAACGAAAGACTATTGATGCCGCTTCAGAGATGTCTCACTCGTGTTACAGATTCCATGCCAAATTCAAAATACCCTCTGCTGTGGCATAAAAAAAAGACCAGTAGCACAAATGCTGTTTGCGGCATCATTTATCAAAAGCTGGGCCCAACAAGCCGCAGATTGATGGCCAAGAGAGAGAGAGAGAGAAAAATAACAAAGCAGTTGACTTTAGAGTTAAACGTTTTCATTGATTGAAATCTTTCAGTAATCATAGAGATACACACACTTGCCACAAGTTGGCTGCCCTGCGGGGGGCTGGGGCACTCGTCACTCACCTTTTGCCGTTGCGTCGCCTTCGCTTGGTGGCGTAGACGGTGCCCAGTTGGCTCATTGCAAGGGCGGAGTTCGTGATGGTCGCCGTTGTGAATGATTTTTTCTTTCCCTTTTTTCAGTTTTGTAACACACACTTTCTGCTCGATTGAGCCGCGTTGCAACGCGTGTTGCAAGTTCGCCTTTTGATTTGTAATTGGTTTTTATTAAGCTGCAGTCCTGCTGTGGCTGCGGCTGCTGCAACTGCTACTGCTGCAGGATCTCAGCAGCTGCGGAGGCTTTTTGGGTTTTTGCCACGTTTTTGCATTTTTCTTTGCTTGATCATCACGTCTCACATTTTGTTTAAATACGCTCTTTTTTTTTTTGTTTTTAATTATTGCACTTTTTAGTGGATAACACTAAGAGCTTAAGTATGTAAAGCTGAGTTGAGAGAAGCAATTTTAAATTAATTTAACTATAGGGCAATTTATCAATGTTCTAGAAACTAATAATAATGTGGTCCAATCACATTTATACGAGTGACCCTTATCGCGTGGTGAATTAATTTAATGGTTGTTTAAATAGGGTATATATTTCTAGATATAATGAACTTAGAAATATTAAACTTTAAGCATATGTGTGCCTTATTTAAATTTAATAGAACCCTAAACAAATATATTGATGCAGCCTGAATGAAACGTTTATGCAGCAGGAATTCGCATAGTTTATTTGTATATTTTGTGGCAGAAATATACAAATCTTAATAACATTTTAAAAGCATATTTAAAAATGTATTATCACTAAATTCATTTTTATTTTATTTTTTATTTAGTTTCCAGACACTAAATGGGAATTACTTTTATAATTTTCAATTACCAATTAATATAATAAACAATTTAGTATTTGTGAATTCTTTGAAGTACTTTAAAACGTTCATAAGAATCCAATACTAGCTGACATTTACCAAAATTTGTTATTAATATACTTCAATTTTATTATAAGGTAGAGACCAGACTATATTGTTTAACTTTTTATGATATGTATCATTATATTAATAATGATTGTTAATGATCGCGTTCTGTCACGCAGACACTTTCCAGTGTTAATAACAACTTTAATATACATTTTAATAAAAAATTTAGCAATCAGTAGACGCTAGTGATATAAAAAATAATAAAAGTATTTATAACGACTGCTAATTCCGCTATGCACAAACATTGCCAATGTTAAACAACAAGTAAAATGTGAATGACAAATATGCCCAGAACTGTGCAAAATAAATTTTTTAGTTCGATTAGCACTGTGGGTGATTTGATTATGTTTTTCTTTTATTTTATTTTATTTTTATTTTTGTAACACTTTTGCTTTTCACTTGCACGCATTGGGCTGCTCTCATTGTTGTTGTTATTGTTGGTTTAGTTAAGCGTTGTTGGTGTTGACGCCCGATGACGACGCCAACGACGCATGCAACAAATCAGCAGGCCAAACGCAAGAACGGCACGCAAATCATTTTCAAGCTCAATGCGGAGGCGTCGCCAGCAGCAGAGGCGTCGGCAGCGACAGCAACGGCAACGGCGCTTAGGCGAGCTGTCAAAGTGACATTTTGTGTGGCATTCAGAAGTGAATGACCGCACCGGCGGCAAAATTGGCAGCTTTCTGCACTTGCACTTGTCTCTATAAAGTAATTGTTGTTGTTGCTGTGGCTGTGGCTGTTGCGTGTGGAGAACTATGCCAGGCGGCCTGTTCGAATTTGTAGGGTATCGCGTGACAGACAGGAGCGTCACAGAACGCAAAACGCAAATCGAAAATCGGAAACGGAATTTGAATTTTTTTCGAATTTGATTTTGCGTTGGCTTCTTTCTTTTTCTTTTTGCACACTTTTTCACTTGCGTTCTAGCACGCAGGTTTTCAACACTGGCACTGATCTCTGTGTGGCGGTACCGGACGAGGCGCCAGGCGTTGGCGTTGGCGTTAGCATTGACGACGGCAAACACCGTTAGTTGGCAACGACTGCACGCGAGCGGCAGAAACGAATGAATATGTGAATGCGCGGCTCAAACTCAAAGCTGAAAAGCTGAAGACGCTTGAAATGAAACACGCTGTGCGCCTCATTCCCACTCACTCTCACGCACGCACGCTCTCTCACCAGGCAACTGTAAACTGCCGACGGCGTTGACCGTTGCCGAAAATATAAATTATTTTTGTTTTGCTTTTTTGTATTGTTGTTGTTGTTGGTGTTTTTTTTTTTTTTTTTTTTTGCTATTGCGCGAGCGACGATTCTCGTGTGGCTCGGTGACTGCGCGGCCACGTCGACGCTTTGAGAATCCAACAAGAACTGAAAACGAAATTGGAAAAAACCAGTCCTGCTTGAAACGTTTTGGCAATTGGGACACGCTGCTGCGCTCTGCTGTGTTTATGTTCTTTCCAGTCGTCCTGGCAACGCGATCGTCAAGCGGGCAGCGCTGGGTGCGAGCGAGAGCGAGTACGCAACGTTTGCCGGTCCATTGCCATTGTTTCACATTGTGCGCGCGCCTGGAAAGTGCCAACTGCAACAGCCAATTATGGAAGCGTGCACTGCGTCTCTTTCTAGCGCAAGTGAGTTATCTGCTCGTTGACTTTGCGCTCAAAGTGAACGGGGCGTGTACTCACCAATGCACGCAGACATGTGGCATATTGCTAACTCTGTCTATCGCATGGGCTTACAGCTATGGATGAATGTGTGCGCGTGTGTGTGTGTGTGTATGTAGTAATTCATTATGCTGTAATTAAGAGTTTGTTCTCCCTATTTTTTTGAAGCTGGGCTTTTATGGTCGGTTATCATTTCAAAGGCATCGCCTAATCGCATATCGAGCGAGCGTTTTGCATCTGGCTTGCATCAACTGCGCTCGGAAGTTGCATTCGATGCCGTATCCAAATCGCATTAAGCTAACGATTTAAATGAGCGACTAGCTGGCATTTAACTGCCCGCAGCCCATTAAAAAAGCAACAACAACAATCAACACGAGTCATAACGACAAACACAACACACAAAACACTTGGCGTTGCCACTTATCTCAATGATTTATTTGTGCCACTGACGACGACTACTACAAGACACAATTCTCGGAAGAGCCCAAACAAAATGTCTGCACTCAAGGCGCACCAGCTGAGGGCTGAGAGGAAGATAGAAGCAACTCAGCTAAACTAAAATGCCGCCATATGTCCGCATGTAACCGCAGGCACTGGCCACAGATGGCACAACCAATGAGTGAGAGTATGGGAACTATGGCAGGCAACACAACAGTTGACTAGTCTCTCACCAAAAAATACAGAGTGAGAAAATAGATGGTTACCACATATTAAAAGTCCTATGGATTAAATCATCTCTCAATAGCATGAAACTTCCTAAGAACTCCTTAGGCTGCAAACTTTGTAATGTAAATGTAATAATTGGATTAAATCTAAGAAACATATAAATACGAATTGTGCGAAATTAGTATGTATTATTATGGCCAATATTGCTGGCCGATTCCTCGCATACTCAATAAAACAAAAGAGTACACAAAAATAAATAAATACAAAGAAAAATTACTATTCTATGCATATATGAAGTTAACCTAACTATTTAAATATTACTGAAAAATACTTCCTTAGGCTAAAACAATACACTAGCCATGAATGCGAACCTGAATCTTCATTGCTTAAATCCCCAAAGGACTTTGTCGCCTAGATTTCGCGAAATATTTGCATCTGGATAAGATTTTGCTCTTGGCATAGGAAAGCTCATTATTGTGAAGTTCAGCTATGACATATTTAAAAACAATAACGTTTTTATTCCGTTTTAACCTTAATTATGTGAAAAATCTTAATAGGATCCTTAAAAGGATGCCAAGCTTATAATTGTTGAAGTTTGTTTAAATATTTTGAAATTCAAAATATCTACTGCATGCAAGAAACATACGGATTTGTGACATGTTCCCTAAAGACAGCTTTACAACTGAGGGACTAGTTTGCATAGAGGCAGACCGAAAGGCAGACGGAAATGGCTATATTACTCGGCTGTTCTTACTGACCTATATACAAAATTATATATATACATTACATTTTAGATGTCAAAATGATACCACCCTCTGTAAGGATATAGAAAAATTGATTTAAAAATCTGTCGGAGGCTTTAATTAGAGTAAGGTATAATCAGCAGATTTGCGACTTACAGTCAATATGAAGGAGCGATAAGAAGTGAAAGATTGCCTAGGAAAAGTTAGCCAAAAAACTTTGTTTAAAGCAGTCAAAACTTTTGAGAACTAGGCTTAGCCTTTACTACCAAATGGATGTAGAATATTAGCCAAGCCTCACAGATATAACGGTTGCAAGGGTTTAAACACCCTGTTAACTTTCTTACAGCTTATTACGAAAATGGTCCAGCCTGCTGAATAACCCTGAATAAACAAAACTTAACTATTTTTTTGCTAACTAAGGACAGAATTTTTTCAGTGCACAAAATATGACGTCAGTTCAGACAAAAGGTGTCTGAAGTAGAATCGAACTGAAGGCAATTACATTGCGTGCTGTCTCTGCCAAGTCGCAGCCCAATGATTATCTCGTCTGGTCTAGTCGAAGGGAGTCTGGTTCTGGGCTTGGGAATTGGGTATTGGGATTGGTCAGCACCAGAGCTGCGCATGCGCAAATTCCCGCTGAGCAGGCGCAGGCAAAGGCGCAGCCAGAGGAGCAAACGGCAAAACAGAAGGCAAAAGGCAAGTGCAATGTCAATCGCAGCCACTAATAAGCCAACCGGTCACAGTTGCAACTGCAACAAGTGCACTCAGAAAAAAAAACAAGAAGCTTATACTTAAATCGAACACATACTAATTATCCAAACCAGACAAGGTAGATTCTTGTTAGGTCTTAAGCGAAATTCTTACTTCAAAAACATTGTTTTATAAATTTTAAATTTCTAAAGAGAACTAAATGCTTATGTAGAGTATTTTAAAACTATTTAATAATCCCCAAATCTATAATTATCAGATTTTTCTGCAGAACTTATGGCTTGTAGCTTAATTCAAGTTGGCAAATTATTGTAATAGGTCTTCTGTGGTAAATACCAGACTTCTCCTTTAACATTAGAGCAGCAGATAATGATTTGACCTCTACTTAAGAATACTACAATTTAAAACTCAAATGCAGCAATTTTTGTAGGTTATTTAAGACGTCAATATAATTGAAATTTTATTTACACAACGTATTAAGTTCTTCCTCAATCATTCCTATTATAAAAACATGGTTTTCTCTGAGTGCAGCGGCATTGAGATCTGCAACAGCTAGCCCCTTGCAGCCTGCCCCTGCATCGACTCGAGGCACTTGCAGCTTATCAATTTACGCTTGCGAGCCCGGCAACAGGACAGTTGCAGGTGCCTTTTGGCATTACCCAAGTCCCAGCATTTCGCTTGTCGTCTTCGCATATCAATTTCCACGACGGCCCCTCAACGTGGCCAAAACGAACTGCCAGACGGGCGAGCGAGTCCGAGTCCAAGTCGAAGTCCTCAGTTGTTTGAGGAATTATGTGTTTGTATAACTTTTTGCCGCGGGCACTTAATATGCTCTGGAGTGTCAGTTAGCCCCCCTTCCCCTAACCCCCCTTCACTGCCTAATTTCATATAACAAGTTTCTCATTACGCGCGAGTTTTTTTATTGCTGTATTTGGGGTTCAGCGCGCAGCTGCCTGAACGCATCAATGTCAAAGTTGATGGTTGGCGATCCAGATCTAGACAAGCGCTATAATTTGCCAATTAAGTGGCTCATCGTGTGGTTAGCAGCGCGCGCCCCTTGATCCAGATCCATATCGAGACACAGTCAAAGGCTGACGACATTAGCGCAAAAAAAGCAAAAAAGCCCAAAAAACAATGCAAAAACAAAAGGTTAAAGAGAAAAAGAATTAAGAGGCGCCTAGGAAAAAAACACACACATTTACACTCATAATTTGTGTGTGTGTCAATTAAATATAATTATTAGGCAAACAGCATTTAAAAAAAAAACTAATGAAAATACAAAGAAAAAAACTAAAAACAAGCCAACGCCATAAAGGATACACAAAGTGCACATTTAATGGCCGCCAACGACAATAAACAAATGTTTACCTTTAGCTGATAGGCAGCACAAAGCACATGCACAGAAATCCACACAAACACACAGCTAACCCTACACGCTGCCTGCTAAGTAGCTGCAATTATTAATTGCCATTTGTGACAACTCTGCGCGACTCAAAATGGCGGCCTTTGTGAAACAACAGCGACGAAAAACAAACAAAGAACAACAACTGCAGCGGCTGCAGCAGCTATGTCATTTTAGACACAGCAACACACACGCACACACACACTAAGAATGCAAACAATGGCCGCAAACAACAACAACAACAACCACAAACAAAAACCCAGCAGAAGCGATCAATTGCGCGAGATAAGCGAATGTGGACGTCAACGTGGACACCACCACCGAAACAAAATCAAAAGCACAATTGAAAAAACAAAAAATTGAACAGAAAAAACACCACACATCACATCAAGAACAGGTGACCAACCCAGGCGAGCAGCCCAACTAACTCAACTCAACTGAACTGAACTGAACTGAGCTCAACCCAACGCAAGCAACCAGCGAACCAAATAGCCAAACGCCCTTTACATTGCTGACATTTCACAGATTTTAGCAATTCCATAGGGTGTGCGAGAGTCGGTGAGTGGGTGTGTGGGTGTGTGTGGAAGTGGAATGACACACAGCGAGAGAGTATAGCGGCTTGCTGCTAAAGCTTGACATCATAATGATACATAAATACTTATGTAAACAAAGATCTCTCCTAAATGTTTAAAACAAAAAGCAAACGAGATCTATATTAATATAATATATATGTAATATATATGTAATAATATATATGTAATATTTATATTGTTTACATATGAATTTATTTTAAAAATCCAGTGGTACAAGCTGCGTAAAACATTGGGGTTCCCCAAAAAAATAATAATCATGTATTTAAAAGGATAAATTTGAATGCGACTTAAGGCGAATGTTGGATGACAACTCTGAGGTTAGGATGTGGTCGACAAATTCAAGCAACTTTTTGCAACTTTTCGACTCTTTCAGCTTGGGATACATGCAGAAGATTAACACCTGAAATATGTGCCTAAACTAACTCTGTCACAGATAATAGATATTCCTTAACTTATTGTATTCTATAAACCAGTTCTGACCTACCCATATTGATATCATTGTTCTCCAGTTATTTTATTATTTCAGCTCTTTTCACATCAATTCTTGCAATTCTTTATTTCATTCGTTATCCATATTCATATATTTGTATATTATATAAGAACAAGTCCTCCATTTTAATCAAACCAATTAAAATCAACCGATGATCGGCGCATTCTGATGACACAAATCAAGTCAATGTAGATATTTCGAGAATAATTGAAAATAATAGTTTATAAATGTACCTCAAGACGAATGAATTTAAATTTTATGTTTAACTTCTTCTATGCCGCTTTTTCTTGTAAACACATTTAAGAATTCGAAGAGAAAGTTCCCAAAATATAATGGTAAATAATCCTTTCATTTTAATTAATTCCCAAACTAAATCTCCCAGACTAAAGAGTACTAAATGCGTCGACATGAAAGCTGTCAGTCAATGCCTTCCATTGCTTGATTTTGTCGCTATTGTCATATTCGACATTAACACACATGTGTATCTATTATAGCTATGAATGTATCCATAAGATACGAGTATCTATAGATCTACATAGATGTTGTTAAAGCTGGTAGCAGCATGTCATATTGTGTCGTGTGCTGTGTTTGACGCTGTCATTATAGTTAATATGCCTCGTGCGCTAACCAATCGATGCATGCACCCCTCTTGCTTACCCCTTTACCCCTTACCCCTTACCCAATTCCCCATACACGTTACCGCACTGACGACTACCTACATTTTACAGCCAGAACTCTGAAAGTGTCAATCTTCGTCAGGCGATGGGTTGCGGGGAGAAAAGATTTGTGGCACAAATATGATTTATTGAGAGATGCGACTAACAGATACCAGAAACGGGCATTGGCCAGGCGCTATCGGAAACAGTTAATCAGCAGCGAAATTAATAAATTCGCCGAGTTTAATAGAGTTCAAAAGGAACAGCTAAAAGAGCAACAACAACAAAATAAAACAAGAGTGATTTAATCGAGAGTGCGCGACTAAAGGATACCCTATATCCAACGCCGTGCTGCCGTAACATACATTTAAAACAAATTGACTTGCTTTGCGGATGATCGATTAGAATATATGTTAAATTCAAGTCGCGACTTGGTTTCCAGGATCAATGCGATCATACAGAGGGACAGACGAACATGGCTAGAAGAATGAATGCCCTTTATGGCATCGAAGATTCTTACTCTGTTACGTACTTAAGGACATAACAATTATACCCGGTTTAGCCATTACCAATGGGTACAGGCCATAAAACAACTGAAAACTGGTCAGTGAGGCAGACAATACGCAGTCGCAGCTCGAAT
This sequence comes from Drosophila montana, assembly GCF_035044405.1. Classification (NCBI taxonomy): domain Eukaryota; kingdom Metazoa; phylum Arthropoda; class Insecta; order Diptera; family Drosophilidae; genus Drosophila; species Drosophila montana. The sequence goes on from NW_026996956.1 coordinate 360,208, forward strand.
TCGGAATTGCGGCTCCGCCAGAGTGTGCGCTGTGTGTGCCTTTGGGGTCAACGCCGCAAAGATGTTCCCAGAAAGATCAGCAAATGAAGATCTCAATGGGCTGCTCCTCGTCTAGGCAGGCGGCTGGCGGCTGGCGGCGCACAAATAAATTCAATCTAAATTGTAAGTTTGTTTAGCCTACACGAAAGATGCGAGTAATAACAATAACAACAACCCACAACAAGTACGAAATGCAACAAACGACAACACAACTGACCTAGAGATACCCTGTAACGTGGTCTAGGCAGCACACACAATGGCAAATATGGGGATTCATATACCCTAGGCTCGACTGCTTAACACATAGACAACCTGTAGCCAGCTCTGAAGTTTCATAAAACTGATTTGAAGTCAAGCTCATAGACACCTGCTCCACACAGCCGTATTGAGTTTCAGTAGAATACTCCACAATATTTTGTATAAATTTAATCTCCCCCAACAATTTAATACTCTACATAAGAGTATTTAATTGGGGAGATATATGCTTTCTTTTACTTTTGCTATACTTTTACTTTTACTATCAATAATATCGGTAATATGCTAAATGCAGGATTTGCTCTGAAAACAATGCTTTAAACGAAGGCAGATTCAAAAAATGTTATGTTAAATAAAACTCAACTTAGGAAAATGGAAAAGCAGATGAATTAAAATGTGAAGAGAGCAATAAATAAAATTTATTATGAATATATCAAGCTTATCAGCACAGATCCATGTGTTAAGTATAAATATTTCGACAATTTAATAAGCAATATTTGATCTGTTACAAACACTATCACAACTTCAAAATACCCTATTTCTTAATGCGTACTCTGTAAGCACGTAATAATAATAATAATGCACAAAACTTAAAGTTCGACTTAAAGTTGAAGTCTGGCATTGCGTCGGACTTAGCAAATCGCCCAAATTAATCGACTCTTTCACTCTACCGCTGTCTCTCTGTTTCCCTGTCTCCCTTTCTCTCTCTCTCGTTCTCTCTCTGTCTGTTTCTCACTCGCTTTCACCTTGGCTCGCTGCAGTTGCTCATGATTGCCAATGGCCAAGCGCCTCTTTGGCTATTTTGACCATAATTTTTTGTTTTTGGGGGCGCAAATAAGATTGATCTTTTGTAACTTCCAACTCTTTTGTTGCGACTTTAGCTACAGCTACAGCTCCGGAGCTCTCGAGACAGGCTGGAAAGAGCTTAACAGACGGCAGCGGTAATTTGTTATCGCGATGATTTATGAACCAAACGCTTTTTGGTGGGTGTTTACACAGCCAACCAGCAACAACAACAACAACAGTCCTTAAGAGAAACATTCTAATGCAGTTGCAGGGACCAGGGAAGGATCGTATTCCCATTCCAAACTGCGCTTAGATGGCGCTGACCAAAAGGCAACGGACAACAGGCAACAGGCAACGGAGAACGGCAACCGCAGCTCCAACTCTTGATGGATTTGTGCGCGGCCTTTTCAATTCCAGACACCATTTGGAGCTCCAGCTCCAGCTACAGCGCGATGCGATGCGATGCGAATCGCGGCCAGGAATTAAAACGGCCGCAGACTGCGCGGCACGTTTCCGCATTTTGCCTGGCGACTCCGTCTGCCGGTTGCTGCTCCCCTCGCCCCAACCTGCTGCCACCACTGCTGATCAATTGCAGCACCGCGGGCCCCAAAAAGCAAATAGTAATGATATTGTAGCCACGTTAGACACAGGACGCGCTCCACATTGGGGCAGCAGTTAGCACACGGTTTTGACTCTAAACGATTCAATCTGTTAACTGAGCGAGGGCTCTGGCTGTCTATGCCCTGTAAATGCCGAAACCATAGGGTATGTTATTCTTGTGATTCGATTACTGTGATACGATTACTGGAAATGGCAAAGGCAACGATCAGGATTTAATTAAGAAATTGTGTAAAAGGTAGTTGAGCCTTGGGCTTTAACTGAGCCTAATTGCATTTAATTCATTACTTATGTGAGTGGATGAAAAAGACCTTATAGTTGCAGCCTTAGGGAGACATTTGTTAAGTATGTATGTAAATAGAAAATATAATTAATTAATTATTTAAATAATATTATAGCTTGTATTCAGACTTTACCTTCGTATATAAATGATTACAGGGTATGTCAAATTCGGCGCGTACTCATCTATTCAATGGCTTTCTGCTGGACTTGTTGCTGTGATGTCTAAATAGGAACAGAATGCAACACATTTTTATTTATGCGCCTCTAAACTGTGGCAAATTGCAGACTCCTTGAGGGGCTGGTCGGGGGCGTGGGCGATAATTGAGAATTTATTTGCAACGTTTCGAGGCGACGTTTATTGGACAAACGTTGCGCTTCCTGTTTGCATGGACTTAGGCTGCCAAACCCAAGACTTATCTCACGATCTGAAGTATTCGAACCTTGGCATTAGTCTAATTGCCAGCGTTTAAGATGCCAGCGAGCGCACCTGTCGGCCTCTGCGGGCCCATTAATCAGCCCAAAAAGTTGATATTTATTTTTCAATAAACTGCGCCTAATGATAAGCGCCCAAAGGCAGCCCCAACGATCGGCCATAATCTCAGCCGGCCCCAGCTGCCGAATTGTCAACATAATTGCAATGCGAAACACCAGCAGCAAACGCGCGACGCGACTAATGGGTCCAAATAACAATGATTAAGAGGCCAAAGGGAGCCGTAGAAGAAGATGCAGATCGCGCGGCTGTGAGTGCCTCACGGCACTTTTTGCACTGCAAAAAATCCGTTATCAAATACAAACCATAATACGATGTGGTTTTTAATCATAAACAGCTCAGACTTAATTTAAGTTGAACAACTTAAGATTTTCCTTTTCTTTAAAGTACACCAAAATTAAGAAAATTAAAGTATATGTATTTATTTATTTATAAAGATTTGAATGTCGACTTAAGCGAGCAAAACCATATAATATTATTTTTAGAAAAAGAAGCCTTAATCTGAAAATGCTTTAGGAGTAGAACTAATCTACAATTGCACAAATTCTGAACGCAACTTAAGTTCTTAAATTAATGAATTACAGAGTTAAAAAGAGTAAATATATATATATATATATAATATAATATTTCAATTAACAAGTAATACATTTGTTGCAAGTTTTTGTTGCAACAAAAATAAATAAATATTGTTCATGAATAGAGACTCATTCTCCATTAAATTCTTTAAACAAATCGAAGAAGTATGACCTCTAAAATTGTTTATTTAAGTCTTGTTTGTAAACTAAAAATGTATTTTTTTAGTGAAAAGTTATAAAATATAATTTAGTTCTATAACTAGCTTACATTTAAAAGAGTACGGAATTGAGACCAATATTTTTTTGCTCTGTGACAACAACTGAAGATCAAGATGCCAGCGTGGTAGCTGAGCAGTTGGTAGATCGCTGAAGTAACAAGGCAAAACCTGTTGACATTGATATCGATACGGCTTACGGCTCTCGGCTGTCGACTGTCGACTGTCGGCTCTCGGCTGCGGACTGTGTGGCAGCCACACACTCGAGTGGCACACGTCTATCATAAATCAGCCCGTCGATCGAGGGTCGCTGCGAGTTGGTTTCCCCAGTTCTCACGTTGCGAGGGTGTATCTCACATTTGACCACGTAACCCGATGACTTGTGGATTCTTTTACGGCTAATTTAACCGATTAGCAGGCTTTCAGCCAATGCCACAGGTAGTTCTCTCCTCCCTCACCTTTTACAATCTAGAAGAAAGCTACTGTCTCAGCATATTGAAATTGACTCTCGATTTGCGGTTGGATTTTGCGATATTTTTGGTATTGTGTGGGACATGTGCCGCTGCATGGTTTCGTAACCGATATATGACGCCCACACACGTTGCAACTGTCAGTGCGGCAGTCTCCCCGACCCCCTCCAATCACCCCGTATTCCATCGCAAACTATGTATTTGGCTAATGCAAACAGCAAATGATAGCAAAATTGTCCACACTTAAAAGTAAATGCATGTTCAACCACAAACGACGAGCTCGCATGCGGGCGGATGGGTGAGAGTCGGGCGGTTGAGCTTTCAATTGGGGTTGCTTTGCAATTGTTATGGAGTTCAGCTGGTCTGACCTGGTCGTTTGTCACGCCCTTTTGGCGCCATGCACAAATTTTATATGCAAAACATGTGCAAAAACGAAAAATAAATCTGAAACTGAAAATCAAAATTCGTGCAAAATCAAGAAGGTGAGCGACAAGTAGAGACTCTATACCTCTTGATAGACGAAAGCTGAAAAGATTCTTATAGCCAAAGAAAGGAAAAAAGTATAATTTGAGAAAACTTATCTAGCAGAGTTGTAAACAACTCAATTATTTTTTTTACTATTCATTAAATTGATTGCTTATTGATATGGATGGATGATGTGCATGGATGTGAAGAACAAGGCTTACGACCTGGACCTAAAGGCAAGGCATTATTTAAGCCGTGAATAGAAATACCATTGCAAATTAAATGAAATAACAAATTTGATCGGAATTATATATCAATTAACACCAAGTATCCATTAGAGACCTTTAATACGCTAAGCACCATTTTATATAGCAGCTTTATCTATTTAGTTTACAGGGTATGCTCAAACTCAAAAATGGTTGCAAAACACAACAACAAAAAATGGACTGCAATTGTTCAACGCCTTAAAATCACATTAATTAACGTCCATGTTTTATTCCAGCTACAAAAAAAAATATAAAAGCAAAAAATGCATTTAAAATTATGAATGCTTATTCTCACTCCAATTATCAACAAAGTTAAGCATACGCCTTGTTGCACTTGCAGCAATAAATAACAAAGTGAGTGATAGAGAAAGAAATATATATTAAAACACACAATTTTAAATGCAAATTTAAACATGCCCAATCCCCAATCCCCCCTCCAGCCCCCTCCCCCTCCCACTATGCCTTTACTTGCTGCTGTTGAAAGCCAAAGAAAAATGTAACTTTTTTCGCTTAATTGCAGCTCAAACAATGTATATGTAGCGGTCGAGAGGAAGGGGGAGGGGCACACTTCAGGCAGTGGTCAGACAGTGAGGAAAAGCAAAGAAAATGGGCCTTTGCATTTTTAATACAGCGTTTTAATGGCATGATTATCAAGCGCCCGACTTCCTCTTATGCTGATATTATATATACATATGCTACAATATACATAAGTATATGTAGTCCATACAGAGAGTCCGTCCAGTTGTTCTGGTCGGATCTTATCACAATGCAAATGCATTGAGCATAATTCAGCTAATCATAAGAGGCCATGTCAAATTTAACAAGTCCCGAACCCAAACTCAAGTTCGAGCCCCGCGCCGAGCTCTCCTTTCACTCATCCACTCTCTGTGCTGCAGCCGGAGGCCCCATGCGTGTTGGCTTATGCTAATGTCGTGTATTGCCCGTCGCGAAATATATATATATACATATATATATATATATATATATAAATATAAGTATGTATATACATATAACATCTGGAAAAAGCAGCGCAAGAAATTAATTTAAAAAGGGGCTGCATTAAGCAAAGAAATTAAACAATATAATTTTAAATGTGTTACAATAAAACAAGTCAGAGACTGTAGAACTTGAATGGAACGAAGCTTATAATACACTAAACATTTATTACTTCAAATCTGAAGATTGAATTTCTTATTCGACTACCTGAATTGCAGGTACTAAAGAAGGTTATTGTGTGAAGTTGGGTTAAGAAATTTAGTTGAGACCAAAATATTTTCAGATAAATATCACTTATTGGACTGATATCATCTTTGAATAAGAGACCGGTATTGAGTCTTTATCTATGACTGTGATATTAGATTGATTAGTTAAGATGAAGTGGCATCCTCCTCATTTACATTTCTATGACGAAGATTTTTAATCCATCTATATATAAGTATATATAAGCATTTACCCGTCTTGCGAGCTGATTGGTGATCAACGCCGGGATGAAATTCGATTTTCGGTTTCAATAGGTGCTTTAACGATATTATCAACATGAATATTATGTTTAATATATGCACAATGCATACAAATATATATTTTATATAGCAGCCAATGCTTTCATAGCTGATATACCCTGTTCAACTCATCATGAAGAGCACTTCAAATGCTTGAGCATAAAGGAGAACAGCAAAAAAGAGAGTTTCCGAGTGCATTTCATAAATCATTTTGAAATTATGACTTTATTTTATGCGCCTCCTTGGCGCGCATTTTTATACACAAATTATTTGATTATTTATGTATCTGTCAAGCTCTATAGGAGGGAGGGGCTTGCTAGAGGGGGCGGAGAGAGGCAGGGGCAGAGGGGAGGCACACGAGACAAAAAGGTGCGCCCAATGCGAATCGCTCAGGTGGGTCGTCAAGTGCACTTTGAGCACTCTTTTCTTTTTGTTACAGTTTTTAAGTAACTTTTCTTATGCATATCTGTTATGACTTTTTAATTGTGTTTTAGCGCAGGAGAAGAAGGCAGTGGGGTGAACAATCAAAGGGGGGTGTGGGATTCGGAGTGGCAGCTCTCATTACAAATGCAAATGCAAAATTCATGTTTGCGCAAAATGAAATTATGCTAAATGCGTTTTTAACGCTTTGCTCACCACAAAACTGAGGCCAAAACGAGGGGCACAAAAGAGAGAGAGAGAGAGAAAGAAGAAGAATTAGCTGGGAACATGCCCCGAACTCATTTGCATGTGGCAAGAGCCCAGAAATGTATCCATCAAGATAATCGCTCAGGTCTGACCAGACGCGGGGAAAGTCCTCTCGAGCCTCGAGCCCTGCGTAGATCAATAATGCCATTAAAACTACGAGCCTGCATATCACGCAAGTTTCCACTCGACCCCAAAAAATAAATAAAACTTTGTTTACCTATAATCGTAAACAAATTATGTGAATTCAAATGAAATATTAATTGCGACTTCCTACCCCCGAGTCAGTAAATTGCTCTAGGAATGGGAAAAATTCCAAAAGAAAGGGATATAAAATGCGCCCATAAAACACCTTCTTTCAGGTCAATATAGCTGATTAAGAACATTGCGCAGTATTTTGGTTAAAACGGCCTCTTACCTTTTTATTTCTAGTAATTCTTTTAATTTTTTTGACATTTACATTTTCATGAACCAATGGATAAAAGGGATATTTTGTATTTTTGCAAATGTAACATGTAGGCGGAAGGACGTAAATTCAACCCCATATACATATCCTATTTAACAGCATCAGCTGAGTTGATTGTTTCATGTCTGTCTGTTCAGCAGCATGTCCATATATATGAGCGCATCGATCTTGGAAACCGTAAGAGCTAGAGACTTTTATTTTTGTACTACATAGCGCAGATCATATTTGTTTTAAATGATCGATAGCTTACCAGTTTCCATAAAATCGATCAAAATAAATCAATATACAAATAATGTTTTTAGGGCATATCTCGAAGCTTATGAGATGGAGGTCTCAAATTTGGTATGTAAAGTATTCGTAGATCCAGAGTATATTTTACTTTTTGGATGCCTCCCCCTATTCCCACCAAAATTGTAAGAAACGAATTTTTGAAGCCATAGTCTTGGGCTTTGATATTTACACACGTTTGTGTTGGGCTCTGCAAATTTCATAAAGATCGGATAATAAACACCGAAATTTATCACAGCTTGTAACGGCAGATCAAGGATGTGTTCAGAGTATCTCCTAATCGGCCACTTTCGGATAGAGCATTCTTCCCTGTTTCATGTTAACATTTAAAAAAACGAGTGTCTCAAAATTCTTAACAAAACCTATCCAAACTTTTTTAGTATCATAGTTTAGATCAAGCTAAACGGATTTGATAAGAAAATAATATTATAGTATTATTTTAACTCTCTATATATCTATAAATAAAACTGTTTGTCCTGACTGACTGACTGATTAATTGGTGATCAACACACATCCCAAACCAGATGAGCTAGGAAGCTGAAATTTTCACTGTAGTTTCGGGGAATCCCACCCGCAAGTGTGGAAAAATGGCGAAAAACGTTTGTATGTAACTTTTTTTGATTACCATCCGATCGGCCTCAAACTTATTTTCAAAGATCTTTGTTCAAATTCATTTAAGGGGAGTTTCACACTTTTAGGAAAATCCTTGGTGGAAATGGAGGTCAAAGATTAGGTGGGTGACGTTTCGCGCTCAAATTAATTTCCAGAGATCTATTAGAAAAATCATTTGCGACGTGTTTCACATTTTTCGCAGAATTCAAACTTCTTCGGGGGAATGCGACTCAAAGATTTTTGTGCGAAGTTTTAAGTTGTGTCCGATTTGCTTTAAATTTATTTTCAAAGCTCAACATAAGAACTTAATGAATACGTATTTCAGCGATTTGGGAAAACGGTTGTATGAAAGTTTTTTGTTTACGATCCGATCGGCCCCTAACTTATTTTCAAAGATCTTTGTTCAAATTCATTTGAGGGGTGTTTCACACTTTTCGAAAAATCCGTTCCTCCTTGGTGGAAATGGAGGTCAAAGATTTGGTGGGTGACGTTTCGCGCTCAAATTCATTTCCAGAGATCTATAAGGATCTCTGGATCCTTATATACCCGCTAGTATTTCATAAAATAGTATATTTTTCCCTAATTCTTGGATTATTTTAGAGGTGAGTCCATCTTTTACCCTTTCTAATCATTCATGCGTTTTATACAAATCTGATTTTGAGGATATGTCCTCCAAAAAAAATATTGTTGATTTTGGCTTTTAAATTTGTATCCGAATTTTCTAAAGCATAAAAAATTAAGAAGGATAACTTACAAAAATTATATTTTAAATTGGTTACTGATAAAAAAAAAATAATACTTTACTAAAATATTATTAAATCGCATTTTGAATTCAATGATCTTTTTGTCAAAAGTCTTGTCAAAAATAAATATAAAATATGGTCTCCTAAATACCCAATTTAAATAGCAAAACATATTGTCACACAGTAAACCTATTCAATCCTCATGTGAAATAATATTTAAATCGAGGGTTTTCTAGATTGTTATTTTATTGAAATTCAAATGTTTCTTTTTTATAAATTTTAAGTATTTTGTTTAGTTGTTCGAAAATTTAGGTAATGTACGTTTGTTAAACAACCCTTGTGGTTGAGCTCTTTAGATATTAGAGGCAATTAGAGGCGCTTTCTATTTGAACAGTAGCAATTATAGGCAATGGCAATGTTTAAATAACTTCAAGCAACTATTACCAGAAGCAGATGCAAAGTCTCTGGGGGAGTCGGACGCACAGTCTGCCCGAAGAGTCGTCTGGAGACGTTCAGTGAAGCCTGAGCTTGCAGAATAATACTTCATTTATGTAGATTTAATGGCTCGCATCTGGTTTGCACGTTGCACATTGCAAGGTGTAAGTTGCAAGTTGTCTTTGTCGGAGCAACACGAGCAATTTGCGCCGCATTAAGCGGGGAGTACGAAGGCCGGGGGTACGAGCCGGCTTTATCAGCAATTGGCCATCTTAAGTGCGTCTAAGCTGGGGCACACAAAGACTGCCTTTTGTTGGTTTTGTTGCTGCAAACAAAAATTATTAATATGCAAACGATGCTTAGTCGCTCTTTGTTCTTTTATTTATTTATTTCTTTGTTCTCTTTGCACTGCTTCGCTTGCCTTTTGCAGAGGTGTTCGGTTCTGCACTTTGAAGGCGTTGAAAATTTCAACGCATTTCACTCAATTTCCAGCGTGAGTTTTGCACGGAACGAAATGGCAATGGAACCACGCCATGTTGTTAACAGCGCACTCTGCTGCTCTGGTGGTTGTTTCACACACACACACAGCCACCCATACACACAGAGAAGAGAGCGCACTCACACACAGTCGCGACGTCTTGCGGGGCGGAGTTACAGCTTTTTTATTTTTCTTTTTTGTTAAGCTACAATTGAGTTAAAAATGGTTTTGCTTTTACAACTTTACCAAAAAACAAAGCAAAAGTCAGCTATTTGTACTGGCTATTTAATTAAGCGGGATAGTTCTTCAAAATTCAAAACAATTAGTAAATAATTATTCCTCGACAATTGCCACAATGAGAAATTGAGCGTTTGAGCTTTTAAATTTACACGTCACAACATATGCTAATCGCTTGAACCCCCCCCCCCCCCCCCTTATCCTCTTCCACCCACTCACACTGTTTCTTTTACACAACCTATCGCTCGTTTTTCCAAAAGTTTTTAACAATTTGTTTAGCTCTAATTGAAATGTCTTTAATAGTTAAAAACACGCAACTGTTTGACAAAGTTTTTTTCTCGAGTGGGCGTCGTGGGAAGTTGGTAAAAAATACCTAGACCAAGTATTATATAAATTTTGACAGTGCAAGCCAGAAAATATGACAACCATATAAGCCATATTTGGGCTATATCTTAGTTACCTTTCATGATGTAAGCCTAATTTCATATGACTTGTGTTCGCTTTTTCTCCTTTTCTTTTCTTTCCTCTTTTTTGTGCACTAATTTGCATTTTGCATTATAGTTAGCGGCAGAAAAAATTACTTATACGACATTCGCGTGTGCGGCACAACAAAGTTTTTTGCCAAAAAGCCGCCGTCGACTTGGCAGACGTTACCATCCCATACCCCAACCATACCCCTACCCCTATTCGCAACCCGATTACATTCCCAACCCCAGAGCAAACTTCAAGTGCAGCGTTTCGACTATGATGGATTACTTAAATAATTAATTGCAATTAGCTGGCGCCCGACATTGCCCACTTTTGAATAACCATATTTATAAGTCTTGAGTCTTATGTGTCCTCGATAGTACCCTACCGAGGCAACTCGAACTTGAATAATAGTAAACTTTTTTATGTTTCCTGAGTTGCTAAATAGTAAAAGTTGTTCCTATACCCATTTGAGAATTTCAAAAACAGCCCCAGAATAGTCCTTCTGTAGCCAAATGTGGTTTATATGATTTTAAGTTATCGCTGTTTATAATAAGTTTATAATCTGAAAAGGTTGACTCAATACTTCGGATTATAGATTATCTGTTTGGTAAAAGCATCTTGATTTTGGTTTTATTATGAAGGGAAAGAATCACGATTTGCGCATCACATGGAAGGACTTAAATGCAGTTACTTTACAATCCTTTGTCAGCTCGTTAAAAGTATAACATTTCGTAAGCGCTTCGCATCGCGAGAACAGATGCAAATGCAGGGTACTCACGGTCTGGTTAACTTGCACTGACTGCATTTTTGGCATACATTTTCTGGTTTTCTGGTTTAGTTGTAGCTTCGCTTAGTCAAATCACTAATGAAAATTTGTCTGCAGCTCGATTGCAGCCTGACGAGGCCTTGCATAATTTCCTAGATAGCGTTTTATGGCGATTTAAAGGCACGGCACGCCCCTAACGCCAGCCTAATGAAAACTGGGCATGAACATGTTACAGTCGATCATTTTAATTAGTTATGTAAATAATTATTAATTAAACAGCAGCCAAAGAGCTAGACAGAACATGTTAATGCTTATTAATCAACTGCAGACACTCTTAGTCGGTTAGATGAAAATAGTTTTGGATGGCAGATATGATAGATTGACGGGCACGGATGCAGCGACAGCTGATCCGACGCGGGTTGCACAAACGGAAACCGCAATATTTTCAATGTTTATAGTTTTTATTTTTAGGTTCCTTCTGATATTCTGATATTCCTCGTACCTCAATTTCCTCGGCTAAGAAGCAATAATTACGCCCGACCCAAAAAAAAAAAAGAAAAATATCATAACCATCACTTTTTTTGACGCTTAATTGGTTGGCTCTGTGGTTCTGTGGTTCTGTGCTCTGGGCTCTGCGGTTAGCCACCGCTCTAATCCCTTGACCCTCTCATAGGAATTGTCAAACTTGGACACTCCCATTTTTTCAATATCTAACGCCCCTCTGTGTCGTTGTTGCCGTTGCCTTTTCTGTACTTACTGTGTGTAATTTTCTTGTTGAGAGATTTTCTATGTGAAGGTTGTGCGCTGCGGCAATTGTGGAAAAACGTTAAAACGTAAAACTGCGTCAATTTTTTTTACAATGGCAAATAATTTGCAGTTATGCGCTTAAATTGTGCGACTAACTGACATTGAGCGTGGCTTCAACTAGAGATGGACGATAATCGTGACGGGTAAGTGCACTGCGTGATTTAACCGCAAAAGAAATGCAAAAAAAAAGATCAAAGAAATATAAATAAATAAAAATTAAATGTTCAAAATACGTCAGAGCAACGCTGTACAAATGAATACACATGTCCAAAATAGTCCAATCTCAGCTCAAAGGCGCTAAATAATCAAAAAAAATAGATATAATGTATTTATTTGTTGATGTAACTTAATAATATAAAACATTTTATGCCTAAACATACATTTTAGTTAATAGCTTCCTCAATCACGAGCCCACGTTGGGCGCCATTTCATGACATTACACTTATTTGCGCACTTGTGGCCGCCGGGCTGTGCACATGCAGCCCACGCCCATCGCTAGCTTGAATGCAGTTATAAGGTCGTCGGTTGATATGATATAAGAGAGCTTTGGGCCGCTCTGGGAACGGCACAAACTGGACAAGCGGCCCTGGGGCAAGGCCCACGCGGCAGCTAGCTTGTCTGTGATTCGAGCACTGCACTTAAGTTTTGAGCAACGCATGACAGGCCAATTGACAGGGCCAGACAGGGCCAGACAGAGTCAGGTTTTGGCCCACAAACTAGAAGTTGTGGGCTGTGGATTGGGCGCGCTATTTTGCACACTAAAAGGTGCTAATTGAACTGAAATCGATTGATTATTCATTGCAACTGCTGCCCAACGGGCCCAGGCGGCAACTATATTAATTTGTAACTTTTGCCCTGGCCGGTGCCATTAAATCGCGACTGTCACTTTAGGCCAACTTGATGACACGCACATGGTACCGGGCATACCACGTACACCTATGTATGTCTGGCTGTCTGTCTGTCTGTCTGTCTCTCTACCTCTCAGCGTATCGATAACAGTTGGGACAGCCGGAGCAGTCGGTACTGTCGGGAGACAGTTGGCGGGGGGCCCTGGGTCCTGGGCGCATAAATTGTCTGCTGCCATGTGACGTCAGTCAGTGCCAGTGCCAGTGCCAGTCCATGGGCTGCGGCTGGACAGGATTTTGCAGGAGCCACGACTAAGGATCGCGTGCAAAAATGCAACTGCGGACGTCTCGCGGTGGCACGCAGAACTTTTCGTCGCATTCGCATCAGAATGCAAATAAAACATTTCAAATGCACAACACAAACAGATAGCGATAAAGTGGGTAAAGGGGGTGGGCGAAGGCAGCGGAGAGAACACAGAGTGAGAGTGGGCAGCTGCATAATATGCCAGTGATACGGGCTATTTAACCCATTTAATAAATACTAAGAAGGAATACCACTGGGATATATCGATAGCATTTTATATACATATGTATTTTTTACTAGAAATAATAGAAATTATTAAAAAAAAAACATCTGTCGCCAAAAAAAATGAGAGGTGTGCACCATCTCTTGTATATACTCTCTATAGCTATTCCCATAGAGATGAAACCCGATCAATCGATCATCGATAACTTGCATAACCATCTTAAATTAGTACTTCTTGAATTTCTATTCAGATTCTAGAATTCTACTCATAATCTTTTTAATAGTTAAGGCTCATATGGACTATACAAACTCCGATTTCTTCTGTCCGTTGAACTAAACACGATCCTCCAAGCTAATTGCTCATCTTCTTAGGTTTTCCTGATGGTATTTCAAGCGTTATTATAAACAACTCCTTTGTAACGGTAACTCGAACTGTAGACTTCAAAATTGTTTCGGTTCAAGCATCAATTTCGTATCAATTTCGCCTTATTTTTGGCGAAACAATTTGGTTTTACTTTTACAAAAACCGATACGAAACGTTGGTGGCTGGCAAATTATAGCGAACCGACCAAACAAAAATAAACGGAGCTAGGGGGCTTTGTGGAGCTGGGCAGGATGATGGGGGGCAGACGCCTTGTGGGCCCCACAGCGCCAGCGAAAACAAGAAAAAAAAAAAACAGCTCTCCATTAAATTCGCATTTAGGCTGTCAATCATTTGCGCTAATTTTTCTCCTGGACTGAGGTCTTAGCCAGCGGCTTGGATGATGTCTGCTGGGTTCCTTTCTTCTCCTGTCGATGGCTTCCAATGAAGATTAATTTCGTTTTTGAAAGCATAGCGCTGAATTTAAGTGGAACTTGGCGCTGTGTGAAAACTAAGCCAACAGTTCCAGAAATCGCCAAGATCAAGACAATCCATAAAGGAAGGGTCACAGTCAACGCAACAGAAGAGGGGGCGATCAGATGTTCAGCCACATTTAACATGAACTCAATTTGCCAGCAACTTTAACACTTGTTTCAGTTGTTCTTTCCCCCCTCGTGAGCTGTTGAGGTCAGCGATGCGTCCATTGTCCAATTTGCCGATTGTTATCTGAGTCGCATGCAAATTTATCTGCCTAATTTGTTAACAAGTGCGGGTTTTAGTAGTTTATTGCGAAGGTCAGAACAGCTGTTGCCAACAATTGGGTGCACTTCTGTTATTGATTATTATCAAATACTGAATATACAGAGGAACTTTTATTAATTGAATAAATATCATCCATTTCAGTTTAATGCTGATTCTTAATTAAAATCCTTTCAATTTATATATGATAAGAATAATGTTTTATCCCCTATTTAAAACAAATTAAAAATTTTCTTAGTATTTAAAACTGCACGACATTATATTATAGGTTAAGATTTACGATAACAAAATAGTTATTTTTTTAAACAATTTAAGATACTTTTTTTTTCTTGAAGGTTAATTTACCAAGTAATTATAACAACTCCAAGCCCTAACCGATTTGAATGATCGATACGTTAAAGCAAAGTTAGCTTTTAGCTTCAAAATAAGTCCAGTTTCAGTACAGTTGTAGTAAAGTTTTCACTTGAATACACAAACGATTTGTTGACGCGAAAACTAAATCAGATGGTTATCTGTTAATCCGAATTTATTTTTTAATCTTTCTTAAATTTTCATAGTCATAACATTATTAGAAAGTACATTTGAAAAACCAAAAAAAAAAGTGTGTTCAAAAAATCTTCAGCCACGCTTTATAAGTGCAAAATGGCTTTTAGATCTAACTTATTTGGACTATTTGGAAACAGAAAAAGTCTATGAAGTCTTATGTGACGTCAAATGCCTGCACATTCTTAACAAGCTCTGACTTGAAGCACACTCGATGCTGCGTAACCTGCTATAAAAGAAAAAACAAACTAACATGAGGTCAGGACAAGCATCCAATTGCAGCGGCAGACGGAAAAGGCAGAGTAGAGGGGAAGAGAAGAAGCTGAGACATCGAAAGGCAGAGAGAGCGAGAAAGGAAGCGCATTGCCGGCGAGCCAATCAACAGTGAAAAGAGCCACAACAGCAGCCGTCGAAGCATCAATCAAATCAATTATTATCGACATTGGGAGAGTTCGTGGAAATTATATAGAGGCTGATGCTGAAGCTGGAGTTGAAGTCGAAGCTGGATCTGAACCGTTTTGGCCGCCATTAATAAGCAGCTTTGGCGGCACATTTGTTATTTGATTGGTAAATTGAGCTGCGGCCGGGCAGAGTCGAAAGCAATTGCCTTGGGTCTGGGCCCGGAATGTAAATGGCTTCAATAGGTAGCCAAAATGGCGACTGGTGTCACGGCAAAAACTCAAAAGCCAAATTGAAGCCAAATTACAGGGCAAACGCGGCAACTGCCGCAGCTTTAGGCAGGGACAGAGGCTTAGACGAGGGGGCAGGGAGCGAGGCAGAGATCTCATCAAGTGGCAACTGCAGGCACAGGCCACACCTCAAGCCCGATCTTATCCCAGTTGTGTGGAACCATGAAAACTGTCGCGGCAAATCCAAACAAACAGTTCATCAAAAGCTGCGACAATTAAGCAATAAAATAAAATAAAATTCAAATGAAAAATGTGGAAAAAAATATGAAAAAAATAAAACAAGTAAAAACGTTGAATCGGAGATGAGCGGGTTCAACCGGCTGCGCAATACACTGTTCGCAGTGGAATTTCCTATCAAAACAGTTAAAAAGAATTTGCACATTTATCTTTCTGACTCTAAAACTGTAAGCACAGGCCAGTGACCCTTAAACTGTAACTTTGGCAAAACAAGATAAGTGAACTGGGCGTAGGAAGCTCTCATGAGGAGGGCATCAGTAGTTACTACCTCTTCAAAATTTAGAAGGCATTATTTTTCAAGGATTTAAGACAGACAGCATACATTTCTTGCTTCCATAGGAAACAGACGGCCATAGCAAAAACCAATATACTCAATTTCAGATTGCGAAGAGAGCATATTAGGAACTGTCCATAAGCGCCAGGCCGCCCATGCGGGGCCTGCAGAGGGGGGTTCATTATAAAAGAAAAGAAGCCGCCGCTGATGAGCTTCGTTGCAACTGCGGAAAGATAAATTGACGCGTTGATGTAGGCAAATGCACAAAGATACAAACTCTGTGTCTTTCTCTCTCTCACACTCACTAATTCGCCATCTCTTTCTCAATATTACTGCGGCGGCGACATAAATCATTGTGATTGACAGCTGCTGGGAGGAGGTTGAGTCCAAGGCTTCGAGCAAGCTGCTTTCGAGGCGGTAGATTCCACTACCCGCACTAAACTCATTTAAATTCCACTTTCAATTGTCCAAAACATAGGAAACGCGCCAGAGCCGCATGGCGAATTTTAAATACCCTCAACTCATCAAAATATAGAAGAAAGCCTTGATAAATATAAGAAATTGGATGCAAATACAAGGGCTGTTGTGAAAGACGATATTGCGATATTTCAGAGAAAAATAATTGTTAGAAATCGGCGACTAGCAACCAAAATAAAAGAAGAAAAATCTGATTTTCAAATTCGCCAAAGCTTCAAATATATGATAGAACAATCTGATGTTGACATGTTGTACTGAATTTCATTGAAATACTGATATACTAGACGGAGTGGAAATATTTTTGAATACAGTTAAACATAACAAATCTCTGCATGATTGTTTCGACAAGCTATGAACAAGTGCGTTACATGTTTCATAGGAATTCATGATAGTCGTCGGTTAGGGTATTAAGAAGAACTTTTCTCGCGCTAATTACAGGGTGCCACAGCGTCAAGATGGACACACAGATCAATCATATAACGGGAATACGATGTACTCCTCCACCATTTGGTCAGTTTTGCTAATTGAAACAAATGCGCAGCTGCTCGGGCTCCGAAATTATTTCATCAACTCATAAGTTTTTCAAAAAATGTGAGACAATTATGTGAAAGAGCCGAAAACTTGAACAAATTGTGAATAATTTTTGTGTTGTCTCATCAATATAAATAAAATATTTATTAAAAAATTTGTTAAGAGCCATAAATCGCAAACACAGCAGCCACGACTTGGCCTGGTCAGCGAAGTTTCTTTTGGGGCTAAGCGGAGTCCGACAACAGGACACACTGGCTATGCCATACCGGAGCGGACCCTCCGGGACCGCCTGTGGTGCGGGCGGCGGCGGGCTGGGCCATATTAATTGTGAGCTTGTTCAGCAAGCTCTCGCTCGGCCCGGCCTGGTTCGACTGGCTGACAGGCTTGCTGGCTGGTTGGCTGGTTGGCTGCTTGGGCCCCTGTGTTGGCTGGTGTCTGACCAAATTGCTGCTATTTATGTTGGTAACTACCGTATAAACTTGGCAGCAACAACAACGACTGCATGCAAAAGAGCCAACAGAACAACAACACACGGCAAACGCTGAAATCAATATGTTGGCTAATAAATTGTCCCAGAATATTCATTAAATTAAAAAAGTAACAAAAAACGTATTGCAAGTTCCTTCAGCAACAGGAGCGGCTCACAGGCAGCCAGTGGGCCCATTTGGGCGGAGCAACAGGTGACAAAAGAAATTAAGTAAAGAAACTGAAATTTTAAATAAAAAACTAAATCTTCAAAATAAGCAGCAGTACTAATAGCTAATAACTGATTATAGGAACTTTCTAGCTGAGTGTCAAGCTAAAATTTATTTTCGTTACATTTTAATGATGACAACTATACACAATTACATGTAATGCTTTATATATGTAGATTTACCAGTAAGTCCTTTATACTTTATCTATTTATATAGGCACACATTATAATTAACTTATGAATTTTTAAAATACTTTAATTTACACCTGGCACCTGTGCTAATAAATGAGGCAAATTTGATAAAACTGCCACCCGCACTCCGCTCCTGTGAGCTCAGCGCGCGAAAATTTATTTTTAATTACGCAGCCCAAAACATGGCACAAACAGCGGCCACAACATTCTGATGCCGATGCTGATGCAAATGCTGATGCTGCTGATATTCTGCCGGCATTGCCCAATCCCTATGCCGCAATCCCCAAGCGCAGCTCAGAGCAAGCGCGGCTGGAGATGCGGCGACTGGCGCTTCATACACTGTGGGCGCAGCGGAATGCGGCACAGAGGAGACTGCAGGCGGGAGCTAGCTGGCTCCTCTGACTCCTTCGACTGACTGTGGCTTGGCAAAATTATGACATGAACATGAACGAAGTCCACATAATGATGTTATACAATACGCCATCTTAGCGTAAACAAGGATAAAAGCCGCGCCAGAGACGCGACTCCACAACTGGACAACTGGCGACGACTGGCGCTTCGACTGGGACTTTGGGGCACATCTCAGACATGTGTAGAGCCCGTGCTGTTACCAGGCTACAGTGAAGTTGTTGCTGCTGCTGCTGTTGTTGTTGTTGTTGTTGTTGTTGCCCGGGAGCTGTTGGCACTGCAAAACGCCGCTGCGGGAACTTTGACATGGGCCAAGCAGATCGCTGCGACATTTCGATGCTGTGAAAATTTGTTTTGCGTAGACCTACAAAAATTTATGATTTGCCTGGCAAAAATGTGTCGATGAGTTGCTGATTTATGTGGCAAGGGAACAGGTGGGTAGATGGCTGTGCGGGGAGTGGGGGGGTTGGGCACCTGACAATGGAGGCCCAGCACATATTGTGGAATGTGGCATGTAACCCACTTACCAGAAGAGAGTTTCCACTTTAATGACATAGAAACTGAAAGTAAATAAAGAGCTGTGCGTGTGCGCGTGTGTGCGTGTGTGCGTGTGTGTGGGTGTCTACCAGGTAAACAGTTATGGAGTCAGACGTAATGCCGAGTTCTTGGCTGCCATTAGGCTAAATATAGCAATTACAAGCCAATTGCAATCAAAATGCCATTGAAAATGCATTCAATGCAGATGCAGGGGCATGGAGGAAATGGGAGTTGGAGGAGGATAGTGTAGGTGAAGGGCACACGCACATGAATATGCATATGTATAGGCAACTGATGTGTGTATGTGGATGTGCGAGTAAGTGCAATTTGCAACAAACAACCAAAGGGGGAAAAACTACAACAACAACATTTTTGCACTTTGTGTTGTCATTTTCTAAATCAACGCAATAAAACGTTCACAGCGGAGGCGGTGGGGGGAAGCGAGGGCGTAAGAGGCCAATGACAATGCAACCTTCACATGGTAAATCGTTGATTAGGAAAATTATGGAGGCACGAGAACAAATGAAAATGCGATATTAATACATATGTTGAATAGAAGAAAGAGAGGAGGGGGGAGGGAGAGAACGAGAGAGAAGAGAGTGCGCCTTTTCCTAAGAATCCTAAACGAGAAGGTTTCTAAAAAATGTTGTAAAAAAAATAGAGTTTTGAAAATGAAAAGTAACTTTAAGGTTTTCAGAATGCTCAGAAAAATCAGGCCCTTTAAAATAACAGTGCTAAATTTATTTATTTATAAAATGAATTAAATAATATTCTAAAAAAAAAATTAACATAATTATTCAGAATAGTTTAGCGATGTTGAAAATGTGTTTTGCCATTTTTTAATACATACATATTTAAAAAAAAATGAATTAAGAATTGGAGATATCGTTAGTAATATATCATATCTTATCAGATTTTTAGAATTATAATCATTATTAAAACTCATAAATCATTATTTTAATAATTAAAATATATAAAATAAAAATCAAATAATATTATACCATTTTTTGTTTATTATATTGTGGCATATAATATTGTAGAAAAAATGTGCATATTGAAACCCACCTCGGACATGAATATTGACTTTTTGCTGATCAATTTGACTAAATAAAAATGAAATATTTAATAAATCAAAATCAATTTAATTATTAATATCTAGCTAATTAATATTCAGTAATTTCATTAAAATTTGTATTAACGTACTTTAATATATCTTTAAAAATCTAAAGTAACTTCAATATGTAAAAATTTGTGGAAAATAAAAGCTCATTGATTCAGACAAAATATTAATAAATAAGTAAAAATAAAGACCCAAATACGTAAGCACATACAGATGTGATATCACAGAACATACAAATTCACAATTCACACAGTAGTACTTGGGTTCACAGTGGCTATGACGACAACTGGAGTCCCACTGTGCAGCAACAAACTGGAAGTGGAACTGTAGCCAGTAGCAGCAACAGCAAACTTTATCTCACAAAAATTGCACTCAAACTCAAAGGCGGCGAGTGAGCAATGCGAGTGGCTGCTGCAACTGGCCACTGGAATATGGGAGGAGACACTCACAAACACACACACACACACACACACACTAACATAGCTAAGGCGACAGCCGAATGAATCTCAGCCACAGCGGGCAGCAGTAAACAAAAACAACAAAGGCAAAGCGTAGCCCAGAGCAACAAAAATAACAACAACAACGATAAAGCAACCACAAAAATTAATGAAACACAAAAGTGGAGGAAAAGAAGTTCAAAATGTTGCCCAGGCAATGGCGACGACTCTGATTTGCGCTGTGTAGTCGTTGTCGAATGGAGAGAGGGAGAGCGGAGTGGAGAGTGGATGCAAGAGAGTTATGACGACAGGGCGAACAGACAAGCGCAAAGAAGATGGCGATTGGCTTCGGGCGCAAACAGGATAATAAATAATTGCCGCTGCGAACACTGGCAACATAATTTTCTGCGGCCAATGTGACCCCCCACACCCCTCCACAACCTTGTCGATTGCCTATTGTTGAGATGCTGTTGCACATGTTCTCACTGGACACATGCACTTGCAACATGTGTTGGCCTGGCCTGGATGCAAAAGTTAATCTCCGGCTAAGCAGCGGATGA
The DNA here is from genome assembly GCF_035044405.1 of Drosophila montana. Classification (NCBI taxonomy): domain Eukaryota; kingdom Metazoa; phylum Arthropoda; class Insecta; order Diptera; family Drosophilidae; genus Drosophila; species Drosophila montana. The sequence goes on from NW_026996956.1 coordinate 381,345, forward strand.
GGCAACGCCCTCTAGACAATTGGCCAAACAATTGACATTGACATTGATGCGCCGCACACAGCTGTCAGAGTTGTTGGTACCTGGCAAAATTTGTGCCCACTTTAAGGCTTAGGCAAGGTCAAGCGAAAGTGCCGAGCAACTGTGATAGAGGAAGTGCATCAGCATCAGCAACTGCAACAGCAACTGCTGAGAACAGATCTCTAGATCCCATTCTTTAGTTGCGTGTTGCAAGTAATTACCTACACGATTCCAACGATTCCAATCGATTGATCTGCCAGCCAGCATTTGATCGTGACATTTGATGGACATTTGCCGCCGCTGCCGTTTTGGAGAACATGGCAGCACTGGAAGCCTTTGCCATTGTAACGTTGATTTGTTGTAGAGAATGGGTTGGCAATTGCTTTTGCTACTGGCCTCGCGCACTAATCAAATAGTAGTTGCAGCAGTCAGTCACTCATTCATTAGAATCTCAATCTACGCAGCTGACAGCTCTACAAATTGTTATTGACAAAGCAATTGTTAAATCAGAAGCGATTCTATGTTCAAATGAGACAATTTGTTGCGGACATATGAAGTAAGGGTATTTGTACATAAAATTATTACTCGGTTGTGCTCCAATTTCTTTTTGAATATATTAGACAGGGCTTCGAACCCAACAATAAATGGTCGGTGGTTCGGTTCACGCTGGAACCAACTCGCTGCCCAAAAGTTCTACTGCTGCTTTTCCACATCCTTAATTCCAGGGTATGGTTTGAACTTTGTAACATATTTGTCGAAATTTTAAGAAAAAATCCATTTTTATTAAAATTGCACGCTGTAGAGAAAATATTGCAGAATGTACATTGTATTTCCATATACATTATTTAGTAAAAAGGTGACAGGTAAGCAATTCACTAAAAGAACAAAAAGAGTACAGAATGGGTTAGAGTAAGAGCAGAGAAAAGAGAGAGAGATAGCGCATGACATTAATTAGAGTGAGACTGTGATACTTACATATAATCAAAGCAAAATCGCATATTTGAGCAATATTTAAAAGTACATTTCATTTTAAGAGTGCAGAGCAGTGGATCGAATTATCTAAGAAATGAAATAAGCTTGGGCTGCGCTTGGGATAAAATATGCTTACATGTATATTCATAAGGTACATATATACAATCATTCAAATTTCATTCATAAAAACTGAGCACGCCTGCATATATATTGATGCACTCCTATGCATATATATAAAAGAGTTGTCCCGACTGAATAACTGAACGGTGACTAACGCACAGCTCAAACCATAGGAGCTATGAAGCTGATATTTTAACTGAAGCTTCCGAGTGTAGGAAAACGTTGGTCAAAATTTGTATGAGAAACATCAAAAACAACATAGCCAAATATTTGTACTTTGCAAGCGCACCATCACAGTGCTGAAAGGCTTTAGGTGTCTGGGCGTCGGACTCCCGGAACGAAAAGCTTCCGGATCGAATTCAGCAGCAATTGTCATGTTATATTATTAGCTATTTAATGTTTCATTATTCATATAATTATATTAAGTACCGTAGTTGAATAAGCATCGTCACACTGGAAACGATATTAAGCGTTGGAGACAGGCAACAAGTTAGGAAATATGTGTGTTTTTAGTAAAGTCAAACAGAAGTGTTTTGCTTTATGCAATTGCGGCAATATAATTTGTATTTAGAAAAATTAATATGAGCAACGAGAGTTTGTTGATTGGGCCGTAACAGGTACAACGGGGACGTTGAAAGTGACCAATGCGACGAACGAGGTAAGATCTCAGTGGACATGATATATATGATATTTAGTACATTTTCTACATTATTCATTTGACCAAGGCGACGACATGTAATTTATTTTTTATAAGTTACATATACTTATTTGTTAAATGAAAAATTGATGGGAATACGCTGAAGAGAGAACCGTGCGATATATACGAAAAGGAACATTTTACCGGCATAACAAACGCATAAAGTCGTGTCGGGAATTCTTATATAAGCTGATATAATACTATCGGGTGTTACCTGGTTTTGTCCGTGTCAAGTTTTTTGGATTTCCCAAAAGATGTGGAACAGTCCTTAAACTAACTTGAACAAAGATCTTTAAAAATGATATTGAGGTTAATCGGACGATCAACAAAAAAGTTTCATACAAACGTTTTTCGCGATTTTTCCCCATTTACTGGTGAAATTTTCCTAAGCCCCGTCTTTACGTGTGCCTCCATCACATATGGTAACTGCAGTAATAATTTAAGCAATCTGTCAGTCAGTTAGCTAGTCAGTCAGAACAAATAATTTTACATATAAAGATAATAAATCTCGAATTTTATAGTAATGGATTTTATTAATGATAAGATAAAAAAAATGAATATAAACTGACCAAAACTTTAAAAGCTTCTTCAAAAGCTCAGTTGACGTATCTAAAAGTAAAGCACGTGAGAACGTGAAAGAATAAATAAACAACAAATATAGCGCATAAAAGCTTTTGCTTTAGGCACTGAAAAGTTTAATTTACACTTTGCCGACGCACGCAAATAGAAATGCTTGAGTTTATTTATTGATAAATAATAGTGCACGTTTAAATACACATATGTGACACACAAAAAAACAAATATTTTCATCATTAATTAAATGATTTTTTCCCCACAAGCAGAAAAATAATTTATGCTAAAATGCTAGTTAGTGCATAAATTTTAAGTTTAATAAAGATTTGTACGAAGGTGCTTACCAGCTGTAAAATAAATAAGTTGGCGTATCTCATAATCAGTCATTAATAAAAATTCAATTATTAATTTAATTGGTGCCAATTAAACTTACATTTACATACTTTTACAAAAATACAAGATTACCTCCTTGAAAATAGCTTGAAATAGGAAAAAGCTCTCAAGCTCAGTGATACCTAATAACCCATAAAAGATTCATTCATTTTGGATCTTACATTTTAAACTACCAAAATATATACACGAGCTTATATCTGTACTAGAAATACAATAATAATTTGCACACTACTAACATTTTTTACTGATAAACAATACACAAACATATTATATAAAAAAAATTTGAAGCAGTGCGCACCCACTTCCGTACAAGCACTAGGCCCCGGCGAGATTCGAACTCACGATCTCCTGTTTACTAGACAGGCGCTTTAACCAACTAAGCCACGGCGCCGACATATGAATATCGCACACTTGGCCGGACTTGAAGATCGAATGTTTTAGAAACTATTCTAAAGAATTTAATATTTAATTGGGCTAATGTAAAATCAATCAGTTTGACATAATTAAGAGATAACACTACGAATACGTTATTAATATTGAGAGATAATGAAAAATGCTAGATGTTAAAGTAATACAAGAAATTCGGAGAACTTTAAACATTGAAGCAAAAAACTGGCAGTTAGATAAATCTTTAGTATCTATGAAGAGTGGACTCTACAATTTATGATGTGTGTATGTGTCTGTTTGTGTGTGTGCAGTTGTGCAAAGTAATAATTTTGAAATTTGGCTCAAGCTGCAATTTCTCGCCATGTTTTGCATATTATCAGCTAATTTCGCCTTTCAGATAAGCCGCACAACCTCGTTGCCTTGCCATGAGTGTAATTTATGCCTCGCCATTGCTGCCTTCGGTTGCTAGCTAATACCCTGTAGCCTTTTAATAGCTGGATAGCCTTTTAAAGTGGAGTATAATCGAGTTGTGCACTTGTATGAAAGAGGCAAAAACATATCAAAATTGAATATAAAATTATAACAATTGGGCAAAAAATAAATTAATTTAATAATGTTGCCATCGTTTTTTACTTTCTGAATGATGAATGTGATTATTAGTATCAAGTAATATAAATGTTATTAGAAGTATTTTCGCACGTATCCGTCAGTCAAATCGCATAGATATCATTCAGAGTTCGTCTATTTCCCATTTTTATCATATATAAACATAATAATATTTCACGTTAAATTTAACATTTATTCCATCTTGTATTTTTGTTCGCTTACTTTAGCGAAAGCATTTATTATTATCCAAAAAATCCAGCATGTTTTAAATTGAATATATCTGCCCTACTTACAGGGTATTTGCTGGTCAAGCGCTTTCAGCTGCAACACTTTTACTAGCTTGTGAGATTGTTGCTGTTCTTTTGCTACAAATATTTATGCAAATTGCACTTAGTTGTTGCTGTTGCTTTTGTTGTTGCCATATTTTTTATTGTCGTTGTTTTTATGCACATTTTCAAATATAATTACGAGTGCTTTTCTGGCATTTCATTTGAAGTTGAAGAGTTTGCGCTTGCGATTTAATCGCATTTAATTGCCACGGCTCGCGGGCTAAGCCGCATAGCGGATTATTACACGAAACAGAGAGTGGGGTGAGGGACGAGGGGCGAGGAGGCTATGGGTGTGGCAGCTGCAGCACGTTGCAAGTTAATTGCATCCAATGCCAAAGTAGGTACAAAAGTCGTGCGTCCTTCGCGGCACCCCAAAAGATTTTTCCGCATAAAAAAGTTTTTAATGCAGCTCGCGACGCTGCAAGTGCAGCTTGCACCTGCCCCATTTGGCAGCATGTCCTTTATCCCCTGCTCAATGCATGCACTTTTATGACGTGTGGCATGTGCCCCAGGTCTTGAAACAGGACTAGGACACATTTGCGCTCTGAATGGATCGGTTCGGCTGGCTCGACTTTATAGACTTTATCTCTGGGACGCCAAAAATTAATGACGTTATTTTCGCATTAGGAAGCAGCCATGACACGAGCACTCACGAGCATTTTACCTAATTGCCCATAATTATAGTATTCAATTTTAGACTGGGGTATTCTGGGTCCCCACTCCAAGAGGCAGCCCTATTTGGACACAGCCGCGATTAACAATGTCCGATATGCGCGGGGTCTTTGGCTCAACTTGCAATTTTAGGAGCGATTATGCTAATTGTGCGTGGCACCACGGACAGCGAGGGGGTAGACCGTCAACGGGAGATAGCTGCCACGATAGGGGTAGTCCATGCTTTACGATGCAACGCAAACAGTTTGTCATCTTAAATTATATTTTCGTGCTTGACCCGTGCGCGTGCTAGAGATGGTACGCTAAAAGGCACTAATAAACACGACCAGAACTTACGATACCACATTTTCGTAAAAACAAAACTTTTTATTTTATTATTTACGATATAAACCATATAATACATAAAAATATATATTTGAAAAATAGATAAGTAAGTACACCTGGATCTATAAAAATATTCTCATCCTGGTGGCTGATTTTAACCGCATTGTGGATCGTGCTTGAATACAATTCTAAAATTGCTACTAACAGGAATTTGTATCCGGGCATATGCAGACACTTGGAAAGAAGGTTGGAAAATAAGGAAATCAGCTCGCGGTTTTAGATATAAAACTTGATATATTTGAAGAAGACCTTCAATGCTTAATAAAACATACCAAAATAGATAAATCATTTAGATCACATTAAATTTATCTGCGGATCGGCAATTGCCACATTGTTGGCACGCGTCCATCTCCAAAGGGAACTGGAGTTTACCTAAAGGTACGTTCCCTATAGGAACCATCTCAATTTAGTGCAATTAATGCAACAAATTTGTGTATTTTGCATTGAAGGCTGTTCTCGGTTTTTGTTTTTGGCAAGCAGCAACAGCAATTTGCATAACGAATTGCACAGCACAGGCGCAAGAGCAAGAACAAGAACAAGAAAATATAGAGTATAATAAATATTTAAATTTTATAGAGTTTCCCCTGCCCTCTCCGCAAGTCATCCCCGAAAGCGTTAAATTTACGACTGGTTGGCTGGAAAAACGCTCGACATTTATAGGCAACATGGCGTCGCCAGCGGATTGGTGCAGCGCACAGAAAAAACTAAAAGAAAGCCCTGGCCCAAGCCCCCTGCTTGTCCCCCACGACCCGCGGCCATTTCGCATGCGCGCGCATTTAAATGCACTTCCGTTTCTTTTTGTGTTTGTGTGTGTGTGTGTGGCTTGTGGAGTGTGTGAGAGTTAAGGGGCGTCTTGAGTTTTTGCTCGTTTACCTTGTTGCAGCGCTTGCCATAAATTCATAACTTTGTGGAAAATCATAAAAGCTGAATTTATGGCTTAATTATATACATATATATGAATGTGTATATAATATATATAGAAGACTTTGAGTTTTGGCCACAGCCACAGCAACAGCCGCAGCCGCATTTCTTGTGCCTCATTTCACGCTGATGATTAAGTGTCGCACACTCACACTCACAGCCAACACTCAAACACTCAAACACCCATTCACTCATTCACTTATTCACTGTCGACTCGGTCTGAACTTTTCGCCTGCATTTATGCTTAAATGCGCTGCAATTGTTCCTAAAATGCAGCCACTGCACGCGATGATGGAAAACTTGAACGATTTTCATTTCTTTTTTCTTCATACACCCTACAATCTAAGGAGTTGTAGATGAGGGGTAGTATGAAATGGGGAAAATGTTTGCACTGGTTGAAAAAGCATACTTATTCGTGATCAGATTATTCAAACGATTCTATCTAGCAGTTTCTTTCTATCTACGCTTATATCAATCTATCTGTCCAAGTCGTCTCAAATACTATAAGAACTAGCACTCTAAAATTTTGTTTAAGTCAATAAAGATGCGATAATTCACGGTACACAATTAAATATTTGTATATCAGATGCATTTTTATACATGAGTATACGAAAAAGAAAGTGGGCTTTAAACAGGGTATATTATAGTCGCGCCAGCGATAGTATATAAGTTTAAGTGTGCGTTTTATATAGGGTATTTCTTAGTCGACCCCACCAGTCTGTCTATATAATTTTACCCAATTTTTTATTCGCTCTCTTGTGGTGCATAGCTTGCAATTACGAGCTGCATTTGCCGCTGATTGTTATTATTTCTTGCTTTATGAAAATAACTTTTATTTGCAGCATTTTTTATTGATTATTTATTCAAAACATTTTTCTTTTTAAGAATTGGGTTAAGCAGCGTCCAACGCAGCATTTCCCACGTTGCGGAGGCCAAAAAGATGCTATCAGAGAAGCTGCTGCTGCTTGGTTTGTTTTGCTTTGAGGGATCTGCACATACACACTAACACTTACACACACAGGTGTGTAGCTGTGTTACCAGGCACCTGGCCAGACAGCTTGTCTATAAAAGCCAGCCTTAGAGCAAACCCTGGTCAAAGAATTTCTTGCATAAAGCCAATTAAATTAAGAAATCTGATGCAGTGCCAATGATTTTTTTGTCTTTCTTCTGCTTGCGTTTCTCTTTTAATACTCTGTTCGCTAAGTGGAAAAGGTAAGTTGGTTTTTTACAATACCCGTCCGTTTTTCCGTATAAATCTTCTACACATACCTTCCACAGCAACCAATTCTGGCAGGTGAACTCCACGTAAGATCGAATGAAGAATATTATGTCCGCAAATTACAAAATTCGTATTTTCGAAAGGTCACAGTTTTACGTCACTGCTTAGCGATTACAGTTTCAGAGACCCCAAACCAATAGAAGTCGCATTTAAACAAATTTAAGCTGCTTTTGGATCGCAAACAGAGTATGGCGCAGACGGTTACAATCAGTTTTCTTCAAACTAAGAACAGGCAACAGGAACGTGAATCACAACGCGAATGCAGACACAGCAATTGGTATTTTACAACAAACAGCGCTCGCGTCCAGCTTATTTAACATAAATCGAATGGCTACTGAAATACACGTCCTCCAGCCTGGGCTTATCTTCAGTCGAGGACACTGTTCGGGGTCCAGTCCAGAGTCTGCTGTCTTCTGGCAATTTTCATTGAGTAAAGCGAGGAAACGACCTTTACAAGAATTGCCAGAGACGAAGTCAGAGCCAGAGTTGGAGACAAATCACGACCCGTAAACAAGGCAGAGGGCAACTGTCAGAGACCAACAAACATATCTGCACATGTACTCAGCGGGGGCGGGTGTCGTCAGTTTCACACCTCAAAAGCCAAAAGCTGACCCAACTAATAAGCCAGGCAACTGCAGCTAACAGTGAAGAGACCACGACAACAACAACAACAACAACAACAACTTGGCATAATAAATAAAAGCCAAGTAGCTGCCTTAGAGTCTGCCTCTGTAGCTGGCCAAGTCTTTGTTGCTCTCGCCAACCACGTTTATGCGTTAGCTAAACACAATAAACAAATAACTCGGCTTACTGAGCTTATAGAAATCGAACCTGGAAATAATCTGTGATTATGGTAACAAGCATAAATTCCACGAGAATTCATGAATCATTCATTCGCAGTCAACTTAATGCACATAGAATGATGCCAGATCTATTGAATATGAAATGTCGAAAGATTTAAAAATGCATAAAAATATGGCAGCTCAAGGAAGAACAAAACCATGAACAAAGTGGTCATAAAAAATCTCGCTCAGCATCTAAGATAAAGTCTAATTGGAATTTGGATTATTATTGGCATAAACAGCTGGGAAAATAAATTTAATTAAAATATATACATAATTTTGTATTACATAAGGCCCTGCTGACAAGTTCCTGGTAAAGTTCATGTTAGTGGACATGAGTTCATAAATTGAATTTAGCATATACCTGTCCCAGAAATTTTAAAATAAAGACATAGACATGTAACATTCCCAAGTTAGCTATGTTAGGTTGTTCATTGAACTACATGTCATATTATTTATTAGCTAAAGATGGGAACCATTTTGGGTATAACAACAACATCATTATTGTATTATGCATCGCATAAACGTGGCTTCACTGTGAGTACGAATGCAAGTTGGTAAGTTGGCCGGAGGCTGGCCTGGTCTGCGATTTTCACAAGTTGATATCGCAAACACAAAATGTTAATGAGCAATTTCGAGATGGTGCGAAGTGATTTCATTATTTAAACTTCTTTTTTTTCATTGGCAGTTGTTTGTTTGCTGTCTCAACCCGAAGCTTGGTCTGTTGTTACTTGGATTTTTGTATTGACTGTTGGTTTTCTTTCTTCTTTTTATTATTATTACGTCTGGTTCATTGGGTAATGAAAGCGAAATAATTTTAATTGGGCCGCTGGCAGCACTTCTTTCATCGCAGCTCTACGAAAGCGCCCAAATTAATTATTTCCTGTCAAATTAGTTTTTTTTTTTTGTTTTGTTTCTTGCAATTTCTGGCATAAATTACATTTTGAGTCAATGAATATGCAACACAGAAAGTGTCACCTGTCGCAGTTGCTTCAGTTGAGTCAGTCTCCAGGTCTCCAGCTCTCGGGTTCCTCAGCTACTTCAAAACAATGTTCCGCCGCATAAATTAATGGCAACAACTTTGATCAATTGGGTCGCATTTGATGATTAAAACATAAATTGCAATGGATGCGAACCCTTTGCAAATGATATCATATATACGTATATACCATGTTCAAGGTATGTCTATAGGGTAGTTAAAGGGGTTGCTTGACGCGCACTAAAATTACACTTAATTAAACAGCAGGACATTAGCGTTTTTTATTTAAAACTGAAAGACGTGGCATGCATGTTATCCCCTTAACTCCTTGGAAAGTATTTAACATGCGCTGGATGAAGCAAGTACAGTAGACCCTGTACCCATTGAAATGTGCTACAAAAGGGCATATTGCAGTTAGGCAAGCGTATGTAAACATTTAGTAGTTGTATATATATATATATATATATATATATATATGTATGTTGTTGATCAATATTAAGACCCAACGTGATCTACCCACGTCTGCATGAACTTGCCGATATCATAGTCCTCAGATTTCAAATCCTCTGGCAACCGCAGATCAAATCATCGATAAGCCCACCCATTTCCTTGATATCGATATATATTGATCCTAACACAAATGCTCAAACCACATCTTTTAGCTTCTATTGGGATGGGACACAAACTCTGAATATTTCACTTCTTAATGCATTCTCCATAGTGCGGGACTGGTATTTGTTACCGCAGCTGGGCACTAGGTACAGGGTATCTCGTGGTGAGCACTCTAAACTGGAGCACTCTTGTTTTTTATTTTATTATAGCGTAGGCTTCGTTGAAAATGTTACAACAGCTGCTGCTGTACTTCATGACACTGAATATACCCAGCATCTACCCGAGTTGCAGCGTGTCGCGCGTTATTATGCGCGTGCCCCGAGAAAATGATATAGGCCTCATCTTCGGTAAGCCAGAGAATGCACAGCTCGAGCAGCTTAAAATTTACGCCTCTCCAGATCTGACTGTTGCCAATCAAAAAAGGGAAAAATCTGAAATGCTGGAGTTTACCGTGAACTCAAATGGCGTTTGTACATTGAATTTGACCAACGGCAAGCAGGTGAAGGCAGGCACCATTTTTGGCGGCGACTTTGGCTCGATTGAACCAGGGAGCAGCGTCACCGTCTCCCTCGTGTGGCCCACTGTGGTCAGTTAGCAGGCACTTAAGCTCATTCTGAGTACGTTTTATAATATTAACTTTCATTGTAGTCCCTTTACAATCGCGTTGGCAGCTGTCCCATAGTCATCAGCACCACAAATCATCTGAACGAGGTGATCAAAACGAATCAAATTTTATACTTTGATACACGCTTTGAAACCTTAGATCCCAGCAATCATTCCCTGCGACGGCGCAAGGATTTTACCGACTGCAAAAACTGGGATAAAAACTATTTACGCAATTGCACGCCCCTTAACTGTGAGGAGCGATATTTTGGCAAACGCAGCTTTTACAATCGGACAACGGGGGAGTGTGAACCGGTGCCGCCCTGTTTTGGAGAAGGCGTTATATATGATTTCTATGCCAATGAGTGCATGGATATGAACAATTTTATAACTGATGAGGAAATAGAGCAGCTAAAGCAAGGAAAATTCGATAATAACTTGCTGGAGCTGCAGCCTTACGTGAGAAAGAAAACCGTGAGTAGAAAATGTGTTAGCGCCATCTATGAAAATAAATACACCCTGTTAGCATTTAAGCTAATACTAGCGCCATCTGTCGTTTGTAATATAACTTAAATGTGCAGCCAACTTAACTGAAAATTCATTATATATACATAGCCTTCGCTGTGCAATGCTTTGCTTACATACTAAAAATTTTCAGCCATGCGCAAATGGCGCCGTGGCTTAGTTGGTTAAAGCGCCTGTCTAGTAAACAGGAGATCGTGAGTTCGAATCTCGCCGGGGCCTATGGGACGTACACATAAAGTTGTGTTTCGTCGTCCCAAATTCATTTTGAACATTTTTTTAAATTTTTTTATAGCGTCAATCAACTGAAAAGAAAACTGAACAAAACAAGCAAAAGCCAAGACAAATGTTAAAGGAATGCAATTTTGCGTCCAAACTATCCCTTGTTGACTTCAACAATTGTTTTCAGCATCTAAAAGATGTAGACACATCAACGGAAGACTATGAAGAATCCTCACAAGCCAAAAAACTAAAGAAAAAATCGACAGCTACCTCTATATTAAAGAGCTTCTATTACGATTGGTATATGCCACTAAATAAAGAAAATGATTTGGAGAACACAAATCATAAGAGGAACAGTGATGATAACAGTACCGCAGAAGAAACTCATACTAGTAGCAGTGATGAAAAGAGTGACAACTATTCATTACTAAATGACAAGGAGAACCCTATAAAGGTCACATCGGGAACAAGTACTTTTGTGCTCAAATTAGGTGGATATAGTGCAATAGAGTGGTTTATTATGACTATGGAGATGCTGCTCATTGTGAGTTCATGTTAATCAATTAGGTATATCAGTAGCAGCAATTGATAATCAGTAATTGTTTCAGATCTCATTGGTCATTACATTTCAGATCGTCGTCACTTTTTTCACCTACGCAGTGGTGTGTACGACCCTCTATGGATTTCTGGAGATTTTAGCCGAACTACAACCGTATAAAGTCACCGGCAGTCACTTAAGCAAGAAACTGACGCCTCGTCACAGACTTGTCCATCATGAGATTATGACCTCAGCTAGTTTAATGTCACAATTGAAATGAAATGTTATTAATGTATCTAGTTTAGCTAATTGTATTTAATGTTTATTTGTTTCTTTTTTTCATTTTATTAAAAAAAATATACAATAGTGGTCTTTTTTGATTGATTCGATAAATAGTAATCGGATATTTCGACGCTGTCAATAATGTTCTCTAGAGGTAATTTCTTATTACTTCGCCATTAAAACATAGTGCTCAACAATTCTGATTGGGGGTTAATGTTTAATTTAATAGTATCTGCATCCGGATATGTTAGACGCCAAAAACATATGTTTTTCTAATATAACGAACCCGTCAGTGAACTAGTTCATTTGTTCGATTTAGTAAGTCGTTCGATCGAACATTTTCCGAACAATTTGATACAACAAGCACAATTTTTAATTCAAATTAATTTAATTTTTTATTTGGATACCAAAACCATGTGGTCGTCGGACGAGCTCTTATTCCGCAATTTTACAGAGCTTAAAAACCTTAAATTCGATGACGAGAAGGTATCCACAACAACATCCAGGGAGCAGGTGAGTAATCCACGTTCGGGCTGATGGCTTATGAACAGGCGACAAAAACGATTTTCGTTTCGTGTTTAGCAAAAAACTGAAGATTCGGTTGAGAAATGCTATGACCGTTTCGAGCAGACACAATTCCTCAATCCTCGTGTGACGCAGCTAAACCGCATACAGCACCAACAGTATTTGGATCTGATGCTGCGCAATCTGCCGTCGAACTACGAGTGCTTGGACAGCAGTCGTCCCTGGTGCATCTACTGGATACTGCAGTCGGCGCAACTGCTGAGCTTCACCTTCGATGAGCAGACCCTCGACAGTGTTGTGCAGTTTCTCATTAAGTGAGTTAATTGTATGCCGGCTGTGGCTAGACATAAATTGCTTCCACTTGAATGCTTGCAGATGCCGCGCACCAACGGGCGGATTTGGCGGCGGACCTGGTCAATATGCGCACCTGGCGCCCACCTATGCTGCCGTCAACAGCTTGTGCATCATAGGCACCCAGAGCGCGTATCGCGCCATCGATCGGGACTCGCTTACACAATTTCTGTTCAGCGTGCGCGATGCGGATGGCTCCTATCGCCTGCACGTAGATGGTGAGACGGACGTGCGAGGCGCATACTGTGCCATTTCCTGCGCTAAGCTCACCAACGTCCCTGAGCCAGTACTGAAAGAATTGTTTGCGGGCACCGCTGACTGGATTGCCAGCTGTCAGACGTATGAGGGTGGATTTGGTGGCGCGCCTGATTTGGAAGCGCATGGTGGCTATACGTTTTGTGGCATTGCCAGTCTCGCGTTGCTCAACCAGGCAGATAAGTGTGACAAGAAAGCGCTGCTGCAATGGACGCTGCGACGTCAGATGAGCTATGAGGGTGGCTTTCAGGGACGCACCAATAAACTAGTAGATGGTTGCTACTCGTTTTGGGTAGGCGCTACCATTCCAATAACGCAGGCTACGTTGGTTGGCTCGGACAAGAGCATGGATCAGACACTTTTTGATGTTGAAGCTCTACAGGAATACATTTTGCTTTGTTGCCAAAAGGCGAATGGAGGTCTGATCGACAAGCCCGGCAAGTATGTGAAGGACCCAACTCTGAACCTGTCATCTATATTTGATTACCCCTTTTTCTTTTACCTTAAGGCCACAAGATCTATATCACACCTGCTACACGCTCAGCGGCGTTTCAATTGCACAGCACTCCGAATCCGCTATGCATCCACAAGTGCTAGGCGACATTATTAACGAACTACTACCAACCCATCCACTGTTTAACATACCACCGAAATCAGTCGCAGCAGCTTTAAGCTATTTTTCAAACAATTCCAATAAGGATGGCAACGATAGTACCTGGCGAACGGAGAATTAGGATATTTGCAGAACCGAATGATGTACATAAACGTTGAAACTTAGTTGGCAAACAAAAATATTTAAAATTTCTACACACTACGAACTAAATTTTTCTAAATGAAAATCAATAACTAAATGTGTTTTAATTATTTACAGCTTAATTAATAACTGTTTAAAACGGTTTCTAAAATATCCTCAATATATACTCTTCACTGTTAAACGTGAAGCAGATGTTATGTTATATTAAATACTCGAGTTGAATTGTTACGTTTACAAGCGAATGGCAACTCATTTTTGTATTTTAAACTTACCTGTTGCATTAAGTCATAGTTGTTATTCTAGATGTTTTCTAGTCATCGTCGTTTAAAACGCAAGACTCCCGCGGAGGGCATAGATAGACGCGAATATATTGGCCACCTTGTGGACGAATATTACACCTCAACAAACGTCGGTAAGCACTTGACTCGCTAGCGTCGGCATTACAGATACACATAACAGTATCGATAAATCCCTACCAGAGGCCCAGGAGCAGGTAACCGCTAACTTGGCGAACTTTGCCTACGATCCGATTAACTGGCCCCATTTGCATGAAGCCGAAGCGTTGGATGTATTTGTGGCAGCTTTGGACACGCAGAACCCAAATCTTCAGCTGCATGCGGTAGCGGCATTGTGTAATTTTTGCTTGGGTAACGTTCCTATATCAATTTGTTAGGTATTCAATAATTTCTTTCAATTTACAGACAAAAGCGCCGCCAAATTTATAATTGCAAGTATAGCTATAATTAGAAGCTTGTTCCTGCGCACAGAGCACGCTGATATTGTGCTGCACGGCCTGACACTACATTATCAACTGCTGAGCGCGGGATTGGGTACCAAGGGTCAGCTCATAACGCCAGCATTGCTGAAGCGCGTGCAGTACTGGCGCCAGGCATCCAACGACGAACGTGTTATCAAGCTTTGTGTAGTTTTTCTGGAAGATTTTGGCAGCCGCGCCGAAGTAACCGAGCTAAAAAATGTTTCAGCAGTTACGCCGTCAGCTGTGCAGTCAGGCGCAATCCAAACTGCAACAGGTTCAGGTGGTAAAACGCTTCACTCAGCAGGATCTTGAGACATTCGCTCAGTTTACTGGGGACTATAACTTTATACACAGCAAAGACATGCCCGTTGAAGAACGGCGCGTTCATGGTGCCCTGCTTAATGCAGTTGTGGCTGGCATCATAGGTACACAATTGCCAGGACCTGGCACTGTGGTGCTGGAACAAAGCTTCAAGTTCTTGAAACCATGTCGCATAGAAACAGACACCCTGGTGACTGTGCGTCTGCTTCAAGCGCGTAAAATAGCCACCGTGGAGTACGAGTGCAGACAGCACGATGATGTGGTCTTTGCTGGCAATGCCAAATTGCTGACACGCAAAGCTGACCCTTAGTTTATGGAAATAAATAAATAAACAAATTACTTTTTGTGTATATATTAATTCTATTTCTTTGTTGCACGTTTGCCCTCGCCCTTCTTGGGCGGCGCTTTTCCACGCAGCTTGCGTAAGCGTTTCATTTCCTCCTTGAAGTCCTGATGCTCATCACGAAATAGGCCATAATCGCGCAGATTTTTCATAAGCAAATGGGTTTCCACATGTCGCGGATACCAGTTGACGACAAAGTCGCGTTTCTGAATGGGCTCCTCTGAGAACATACGAACAACCTGTACAAAACTGTCCATTAATATATATTTCATAAATAACTAAATTTAAAAGCTGTATGAAACCTTCATAGATTTGTCGTTTGTTGTGCGCGCCACCTCGCCAAATATGCGATTCGACAGATAATTCATGCGCCGCGCGTACTGTGTCCCGAGCTTAATAAGCTCGCTGTATTTGTAGGACATTTTTAATTCAGCTTAAGTTTACTTATAATATTATTAAAGCAAATGGGGTTATGTCACTCAGCCGCCACACAAACAAGAAACAGCTGCTTAGTGATGGTAGCTTAAGTCATCGATATCGATATGCATATTGTGCAACTATTAACAGTAACGAACAGACACTACAGGCAATTATGCATAAGGTATATACAAATACGAACGCACAGCATACTGATGCAACAAACTTTTCGCTTTGAATTCTGCCGGCTGTGTGACGTTCATCAAGATTCATTGCGGGGTTTTACTTTTTCAATGCTGACTGTTACTTATCGATGTTAAAAAAGATTCTATCCACAATTATGCCGAACGAATGTAACTTCTTATGCCAGAATTAAGAGCAAATCCCTCAATAAACTGAATTCAAGAAGCTCCACATTCCGTTGGCGTTAACCTTTTTTTTGTAGCTTTTGCAAATTAGAAGTTTACAAAACAAAACCAACAAATGCGAATAAGTTAAAGGCAATCTACTCATTTATTTTTTTAATAATAAATAAGAATTTTTGAAAAATCATCGCACACCCTGTATTTTTGTTGAATTATTCATTCATTCATTTCATTTCAAATTCGTCAAATTAACGTTTATTTCTAAATGAAAGCTAAAAGTAACAGTAAATGGAATTGAAAATTGCAGCGACAATTTAACTTTCTATTATACACAGTAGATTACAATGTTGTCACAACACTAAAATTGTTTTTAAACCGTTTCAATGTTGCTTCGGCCCTTTCGTCTGTTCTCATCATCAACATCATTGCCTATAAAGGATGTTTCCTCGGAGCTTTGTGCCGGGAGCACTTCTCTAGCAATGGTTACGCCACCATTCAGTTGGCTTAATAAAGCATTCGTGCCCAGAGACGACGGTTCCCGTGGCGAGCCACTGTGCACCGATATTTGATCGATGTGCAGCACGCGAGAAGGCGTATGCGAACGAGAGGATGGAGATGCATTGCCCACAGCGCTGCGCGAGTGTGGACTATTATTGCGTGAATGGGGAAAATCCTCTAAAGGGATTTCCTCTGAACTGCAAAGCAAAGATGTAAGTTATCCTAATAAAATCTCTTTAATTAAACGCACCGTGGTCTTGGCATACGTGGACTGCTCTCACGGGAGCGATTACCGGAGCCGCGCGCCTGTGAATTTTCTCTAGACTGGGAGGAGCTGTGGCTGCCGCCACTGACACTAGGTGAACGATCGCGATCCAGAGCTGTGTTTCCCAGCCGCAGCGACAACGGTGAACTGGAGCCGGCATTGGGACTTCGTCGTCGTGAGCGGCTGCCGCTTTCATTCCGTATGCTTAAATTGTATATATATATATATAATTATATAAATATAATTATATTTATATGGGATTTACCCCTCTAGGGAACGATTCTGCGCCATCTGCGTGCGACTTATGCCCGCGCTGTTGTTACCACGCAGCACTGCCGCAAAGCCGGGCACTCGACTCGCTGTCAAATTTGCACCCTTTTGCGCCAGGCGCGTATTGCCACAACTTGTTGAGGTGCCACACACTGGAAACAGCGGCGAGTCCAGCTGGCCGGGAATTTCAATAAGCTGTGCTATTTGATACATTTTCTTCTGACGCGCCTTGCTGCGACCCTTTGTCAGGCGCTGTTTGGCCGCCATGCACCGTATATGATCGTCGAACAAAAATTTGGCAGAGAGCTGCGGCGTGCGATTATGAGTGACGCCGCCGCGATGCACTGTGATGTGCAGGCAGCGTGAATCATCCTTGTCACCCTGCACCTCCACATCTTGCAGGAAGCCCACAAATTTGGCCACGCCCCAGCCCAACAGCTTGGCATCGGGCTCCACGAGTATGAGTTGCAGTGCATCAATGACCAAGAAACGCCGCTGCTTAGCATTTTCCTTCGACACAACAGTGCAGGCAATTAGGTCACTGTTGTCTACCAGGAGTAAAATGATTATAATTTGCTAGCAGACGTTTTCATCAAAACTTACTCAGATCAAGCACATTCTCCACCTGCACAAGATTTACTACGTTCGTCAGTGGCAGCAGCGATTCCTTCTCATTCAAGAACTTTTGGCACGTTCGACGCAAGAGGAAGTATACGCGAATGGCGCGTCGAGCCTTCTCCACCTCACCGCATGGCAGGCGCCGGGTAAAGCTAATGCCTGTTAAAGGCGTGCCTGTTGGCGGCAGAAGAATGTTCGAGTCCATACAAAGAAACTCAACATTCAGCTGTGCCTTGCACATCTCATTGTACTCATCCTCGAACAGATCTAGGAATATGTCCTCCGATTTGTAAAAGTTGCGCAGCACAACCATCGACTGATTGCGGGCACTGAAGAGCAAACCCTGCTGCGTGGCCGTTATGCAGGGCGCCTCATCCGCAACCGGCTTGGTGAAGGTCAGCAGCAGCTCCAAGGCAATCTCAACTGTGATCAAACGTATGCGACTGGCTGCACATGAAGATGGAGTACAATTAATACAATTCGATAATAAAACGTATACCTATGTTATGTAATGTAGATTTTGTGATTATGTTGTTTCGGATAGCCTTGATGCAATAGGAATGAGACTAAAGACATAAGCTGGAATTTTTTAACTTTTAAACAAAATTTTTGCGATTTTAACAAGTTATCTTGAGTAAGCATCTAAGAAGTGGAGCAAGGAAGATATCTAAGTAATCGGACACTCCATAACTTATATGATATTAGACTTAATTCAACCCAACTGAAAACTAAAACGTTTTCGAATGTGATACAATGAAGGAAAATATACCCGAAAGGCTTTTCCTAAGGTGCGAGAGACGCAAACTAGTACTTTACTTACATGGTAGGCTGGAATGCGTGATGATATTAAGCAGATGCTCAATTAGCGCAGTCTTATAGCTAAAAGAGCCCCGCATGGATTTGGAGAGCACCTGCTCAAACCATTCGTTCTTCATGCCTGTGAACAGAAACGAGAAGAGTTACTTATAAGCGAGTTGTGGTGCAGCTCCTTGGGACACATTAGTATGGGGAAATGAACAAGTTACATACCATCTGGTACAGGGTGCCATATTGTGTATACATTATTGTGAATCATTTTTTTTCACACCACACACAAAAAGCAGTGAAATGAGCATTGCAAAGAGCAGAGAGAAGTGAGAGAGGCAAAGTTAGATGAGAACCGGAGCAGCTGATGTGTAGCTGAATCTCTAGATACTTGGTCACAGTCAAACTTACCTCGATTGTGGGACATGGCGTATATGAGGCAGAGTGATAATAGGGCCAGATAATCATTCTCTGTGCAATCAAGTGACTGCAACACGGTGTCCAGAAAAGGCTTGGCTAGCTCAGTGAAAGCCTGCGTCGATGTGGACTGCTGCAGCATCTGTTTCTCCTCGTCGGTTATGTTGCGCAACCTGGTGGCTGCAGCCTCAGCAACAGTTTCTATGTGCCTGCTTGTGGCCGATGTTGTCGTCGCTGCTGTTGATTCCACGCCGTTGTCCTCGCTAGCTGCATCGCCGCTGTAGTTCGCCGTATGGCCTACAACCGTGTCCAATGCCTGTTCGAGACTCTCATGTGGCTCACCAAAACCAGGCACCACCACTTCGCGATGTTCCGTATAGGAGTTGAGTATTTCGGCAGCGCCTTCTTTGAATACGCTATGGTCACCATTTAGAATGACCCAGGCGAGGGCATGCACCAGCGGCGCATGCGTGACAACCAGAAACACGAGCGATAGCAAATATAGCGCCACAATTGAGCTAACACGTGGATTATGCATTTCCTGAATGTCTATGTCCACATTGCGATTCAGCACAGCCGCCAAATTCTGCGTGACCAATGCTAACGAAGGCGGCGGCGGCGCTGGCGTCAACGAGAATATATACAAGGGTACAAACAGCTTGTGCAGCAAGTGTTCAGTGAGAACGGCATTCAGATCCGTGATATCCAGCAGCAGGATGTCACTCAAGTAGTGTAAATGATCAAGATGTTCGGCAACCAAATTGGAAAGCTTTTGCTTCGATTGGTGACTGGCGGGAGAATGGGGATTCTTAATTAAGAACATTATATGAATTTATTGTACCCTTACTCTATGTCTGTGCGCACGCAGGTATCCAGCTCCAATATGTGCTTGCCAATAAACCAAACCAGGTTGCTGAAGTAGGGTGCCGCCGTTCTAGTATAGATAAAGATATTAAATAGATTGTCTTCCTCCAGGTTTATTCACTTACTTGTCTCTAATAAAACGCAACATGCTCGCATTTTGCACCTTGTACACATTCAGGGAAATTGTGCGCACTGCAATGCGCACCATGGACTCGGGATGATTAAAGAATTTAATAGCCTCCGTGTACAGTGGAAAGTCATTTGTGTGCTGATAATGAAAAACACAGCAAATTAACCGCTTTAAACATTAAATATATGTAAGCACCCACCTCAGTGTAGAAAAAATGTATTGTGTGTGTGTTTAGCTTGAGGCTCAGCGTTTTCAGAAAGAGTATGTAATAGCCCATGACATCCTCATCGGAAAAGTCAAATTTGTGCAACATTATAGAATTCACATGGTTATTACTTAGTAAATAATCTGAAAAATTAATAATTGCAAATTCTTCTTAGCAGCAAATCTCATAAATTTTAATTTTCAGTTTTTTAATTTTTTTTTTTTCTAAGCAAAAACAGCATAAATCATATAAAAAATGTTTAAAACAGAAAACATTGTAAAAAAAATCTTCAAGCAATTCTTATTAGAACAGTTAAAAGCTATAATAATAGTATGCCGTCCAAATTGTGATACACAGACATATCATAAAAAGAGAACTGTTATATTAATGCTGTATAGTAGGAATGTTAACGCATGCAAATAACAGTATATTCTTTGCTCACAACAGAACATTAGGTTTGGGGATATTATAGCGATATATCGTAAAATAGTTTTAATGCTGATTGCAATATACTTTGTAATTCTTATAAATAATTGTTTACATACACAAGGATGTCTCATTTCGGATGTTCTCAAAGAGAATATTAAGTGTCTGGAGTAACTGTACGCAAACATAGCTGGAGCCGCCGCTCTTCTGCCGCATAATGTGCAAAAAGTATGAGAGCATGTTCTTCTCCAAAAAGAAGCTGTAAAAACAGAAATAGGAATGCTTCTTAATTATATTACAATGTAAGTCGCAACACTTACTCGAACACAAGGGAGTCATGTTGATCGCCCCAGATAAGAATCTCGGCAATGCAGCGCAATGATTCAACCAGCAGACCGCGGTTGCTCTCCGATACCGTTGTGTTTTTTTCCAAAATACTGTACAGGTACTTTAGGTGCTCCAATGACAGTCGATTCTTAGGACGTCCGCCCCAAGGGCCGCCAAACCAGCTACGACTTCGAAACATTATGCGAGTATTAAAAACACTCTGTCTCAATTGCGACTGGGTAAACTCAATGCTAATAATAGAATTAGTCTATAACCATTTAACTCAGAACACAAAAGACCTCACAAAATAACTCATTACCACTCGATGGAGCTGGAAATTCCAGCACTAGAGCTCGCTGAGAGCCCACGATATAATGTAAGCTTGCCAAGCGGCACGTCACATAAACGAAACTAATTTTGTAAATATATGCGAAAAAAATAGGATTTTAATTTTCAACAAACGATTCTTCTTCTTGCGTTTTCTGTAAGACGACAGCAGGTGTCAATGTCAGCTGTTGCTCAAACGCGTGGTCACACTGTTGTCATGTCCACTACATATGTGTACACACTGACCCAAACAGCTGAAGAACAAAAATTCATACCCATTTTCTTTGCAACTTTATTCTGAGAATTTAACAAACATGACACAGCATTTCATACTAACTATTATTCTGATTAAAATTAATGGAATATGATCCAGAATTAGGATCCTGTTTCATTTGAAAATTTGCGGTGGACAAGCCAAAGGGCTTTAATATCATATCGCCCAAACCCTTTAAGCTGGACATCATTTCGGTCTTGAGTTTTTCATTGCGCTCATTTATATAGGCAGGCAGACGTACTTGGGCCTCTCGTGCCTCACGCTGACCTGGATCAATTTCATAGACGCGCTTGTAATCAGTGAGCGCCTCATCCGGCCTGTCATCCTGCTCGTACAGCTTCGCACGTCTATTGACAGTTTGTTTTAATATTTTTATTTTGCTAGTTAAATTAAATACTTACCGCAACAACGCACGCACATATTCCGGATAAAGTTCTATTGCCTTCGTACAGTCATAAATGGCTGATTTATTGGCTTCCAGCTTCATTTTGGCCGCTGCTCGATTACCAAACAGCACAGCACGCTCCTTACTATTCGTGGAGGGGCAAATGTTCAGGGCTTCAGTGTAGAGCTCAATGGCACGTTCGGCCTGACCGTTTTTGAAGAGTTCATTGCCTTCCAGTTTCAGTTTGTCGGCATTTTCTTTGTTTAGTTCCAGCTCCTCGGCGCTAAGGTCTTTCTCTCGCAGCTGTAGCTCTTCCAGGCTAAGTTCTTCATCGTGATGAATCAATTCTAATCTATCACCATTATTGTCATCGTCATCGTTGTCGTCCTTGTTGCCCTCTTCTTTTCCACCCACGGCGCCAGTTTCATCATCCTCCAGACGTAGTTTGCTGTTCTTTTCTATAATATCGTCAATCAATTTGTCTTGTTTCGGAGAATTGGTTGTAACTTTTTGTATGGACGGCACTGGTTCGCTGAGTGCATCCTGGAATTCTTCTTCGCTGACAGTCTTCTCTGCCATGTTGTTATCTAGTTCTTAACTTCAATTTGTACTCGAAATTTCGATCGCAAAATATTTGTGTTATTGTGCGTTGCAGTTTAGTCTTAATTTTAATATTCACAGTGTGGACACACTGGCAAGCAGCGCTGACTGTTGCATTATTTATGCTATTATAGTACAGCAGCACTTAACTAGAGATGACAGATATTTACAACGATATTCAGTCGGTAACAGAAAAATTGTTTGGTGTTTTGTCAAGAAACCGTAATAGTCTGAACTGACATTCATTATATTCAATTTATTTCTTATTGCAATAATATATTTTTGTAATATATCAAATCACTTGCCTTGACCAAATAGTTGCGCTAATTACTGTTTGTCATTTTTGACCAATCTAAGTGCGGTCACACTAGATCAATTGTAAACATCGGAATGGTCGGCGTTAACCACATAAATGCGCCACTTGTTGTGGACATCGACGCACATACGTTGACGGAATATGTACCAGCTAAGCCATTGGAAAGCAACCTCGAAGTGGTCTTTGTCTCCGCAGAGCAGGTAAGTGCACACAATATTCGTTAGAGTTTATTTAAACAACAATGTTGCAGGGTTCACTCAGAGCACCATTTGAGCCATGTGGTCAGCTGAATTGCGGGAATACCTTGAAATTTCCCTTTGCACGTGGTGCTAACAAACCTACAGCAGTGGCCATAGTAGATGCCCAAGTGCTTGTGGCCGCCGATGCAGCTACGGAGACGAAGCGTGTTGTGGAGCTTACGCTAGACACTGCAGCCCTTGGTGAATTGGACTATGCGCCCGGCGACACAGTGGCCGTATTACCTAGCAACGCACCTCAGATAGTGGCGCAGCTATTGCAGCGCCTGGATTTGAGCGAGCAGGCGGATAGCGTTTGCCATTTAAGCCTTGCTTTAAACTGCGCCAAGAAGAGTGCCAAAATTCCCGGCCACATACCGGCAACAACGACGCCACGCGAGTTACTAACACATTGTCTATCGCTGCACGCAGTTCCACAAAAACAGTTCCTTAGCGCTTTAGCGAGCTGCACCAGCGAGTCGAAAGAGCGCTC
The DNA here is from genome assembly GCF_035044405.1 of Drosophila montana. NCBI lineage: Eukaryota > Metazoa > Arthropoda > Insecta > Diptera > Drosophilidae > Drosophila > Drosophila montana. Next base: position 404,839 of record NW_026996956.1, read on the forward strand.
TTTTCTGGCCAGTCTCTCCTCCAAGCAGGGCGCCGCACACTATCAGACACTCATTTTGAAGCGTGGCTTATGCTTGATGGATCTGCTGGAGCTATGCACCACCTGCCAGCCAACGCTAGCCTTGCTGGTCGAGCATTTGCCACGCCTGCTTCCACGCCCGTATTCCATAGCCAACAGCCCATTGGAATGCTCGCAGCAGCTGCGCATCATTTACTCTATACGCGCGAATAAAGCGGGCGTCACGACCAGCATGCTGGAGGCCATGCGTGAATTGTATCGGGAGAAGCAGCAACCAGTCCAACTATACATTTATCCTCGCGAACAGAATGCATTCCGTTACACGGACCAAGAGCTGAGTGGCAATCAAATACTCATAGCTGTGGGCACGGGGTTGGCTCCTTTTCTAGGTTTTCTGGCGCACAAGCAGCTGCATAAGGAGCTAGCGACAGGTCAAACATGGCTGTATGTGGGCGCCAAGACGCCGCAGGCCATTCTAAAGCAGCAGCAACTGCTTGCCTGGCAGAAAGCATCAATCCTACAGAGCCTACGGCTGTGCTATTCCCGAAGCACCACAGGAGAGCAGCCAAAATATGTCCAGCAATTGCTGGAACAGGATGCGCAGCAACTTGTGGAACTGATGCAGCAGTCCACAACTGTTTTATATGTGTGCGCAGACGGTGCCGCGATTTCCAAGTGCATCAACGACGGTCTGCGTCGCTGTCTGCAGCTTGTTTTAAAGCTAGACGAGACGGAGGCCACACAGTGGCTCAAGGAGATGCGCGCGAAGGGCAAATATCGCGAGGACATCTGGCTATAATATGAATAAGAACTATTTTCCATTGTTTAACATGCATGTTAATGAAAATGGTAAATTCAAAGAAACGTTTAACTTGCTTCGAAATAAATATGGTGCTTACAGACGAATGGAAAATTTAAAGAATCTTGGGGCTTGATGCTTCGGGGCGAATGCTTTCGATTGCATTATCAAAAGAAAATAGTTGTGGGGGATCACCAATTACCTAATATGCATATCTTTAAAGTACCTGGTAATTTTTAAAATTAATACAAAAGTATGCTTCGCGATGAAATCCTTTAACTTACCTAAGGAAACACCAATCATTCAGCACATTCTCTTAATGATAATTTTGCTAGTAAAAAGCGCCAGTGAAAAGCAATTAAAGATCTAAATGCTTTGGTCGAATAAGTAAATAACGATATATTTAACAACACAAAATAAAAATTACAGTGCAAACTAAAATAATACATACAAGTTGTGCGTATAAAATTGTAAATAACCGTACGCTCAAACGACGGTGTGTGTATGGGTGTGTAGATTAAAACTAAATATATGCATACTATCAGCTCGTAATTGTTAAAAATAAAGTATATTATAGATTGCAAAATATAATTATAATTATTTCAATTAAATGTGTAATATACGATTACGACTTAGGTAAACAATTGCAAAAAAAAAAATGCATTAAAAACTTCTTGCGTGGAATTATGTGCAATATCGGACTAAAATCAAAAAATAAGAATAAAACCTTTTGATAAAATACACAATATTTGTAAAGTTCTGCGATAAGTATTTGTATGTACTTATTTAATATTATTATGTATATCAATCAGCGTAGGTAATATGCATAATATGTATTTTAACTACATTTAAATTTAAATAGCGCCAATTGTTTGAATGTATATTATGTAAATGTATATATGTATGTATATCTTTGCTTGCTTTTATAAGTTATGAATATAACGGATTAAGGATTTTATCAAAAATTTTCTTGGATGACATACAGTTTTCTCATAGTTCATTAATGTTTCTTTTTTTTACAATTGCAATAAAAATTCCGTATAAAAAAATTATGCTACTTTTTAAAGACTTAAGTTCCGCTTCGTTCCGTTTAATTGTAATCATTGCCTTTAGTTTTATTCTTTTCGTTATTTGTTTAAATGCGCTTGCGATTATGTTTGTTTGGGTATGTCTGCGTTATCTGCCAACTGGCTCAGAATACTTTTCTAGATTTCTTCATATCCAAAATACTTTGCGTTCGTTGCCTTGCCTAATAATACACTGTCGTTAAGCGATCTAATCAAAATTAATATTTTATTTAAGCTCTAAATGATGCACAAATGCATTACGTACTTATTTTCTTTCTTTTTTGTTTTTGTTATATTTCAAATTGTGCACACCCTGCAATTGCAATGTACGAGAAATACCAAATGTAAATTTGGTAAAACACCAAATGTATCAATTTTAATAATATACTTAAAAAAGAAAGTATTGTCAAAATGCAAACGTTTCCACTTATTACATTTATGGTTACAATCACAGGGTGCACTTTGCAATTAATTAAAATAGGTTCTTTAATTTAACTATGACCGTTCTACAGCAGCAGTCGTTGGCTACTAACATTGCATATGGAAATATGTGGCGGGCCATTATGTGTGGAAATGTATAAAAAATAGCCGCTCACTACTAAGCTATTGCATAAAAATTTTTGTTTATATTATACAATGTATATAACAAGTAAAGAAAGCTAAGCATCGGCGCACCGAAGATGTCCATACTCTTTCCAACCAAAACCAGTGTTGTACATCATTTAACTCCAATTGCAAAAGTCAGCGACTAGTTTGTAACGTTTGGGTACTGGCAGTTGATTTTAAAATTTGGAAAGAGCATTCAAATATTTCAACTAAATCGAAAAGGCCAAAACGTAAACTCGTTGATTATTTCGGCTAAGGTATACGTAAAATATTGTGGAATTAAACTTTTTCCTTTCACTTATCTTCCACTCTACCTGTCCCTCTCTCTGCTATTTGTATTTGGCATTCGCGCGAAAAATTTTCATGGGAATTACTCTAGGTAAATGTACCTCGTCCTACATATTTTTGTATACAGTATATGCATATGTATTTTCCCTATATTGAATTATCATCATTTTTGACACACACATTACCGTTAGATAACAGCATAGCGCATTTGTATAGTTCAATCGCATTTCATTTGTGCGCTACGTTTATGGCAATCAATTTATTTTTTGTTTTTGTTTTTTTGGGGGAGGGGTGCAATTCTTGAATTAGGACAACTGTCTGGGATAAGGTTCTGTTTCTTTTGTGTTTAGTTTGGTTAAGCTTATTTTTCTTACGTTTGTACTAATTTAAATGGAATATAGAACCATCTCACGTTTGAATTTTCTTGGGAATATCTTCTTTTTTCTTCTCTCTCTCTCTCTATTAAATTTTTTTTGTAGATAATGCTGCCAATTTGCTAAGAATTGTTTAAAAGTATATGTAGCTAGGAAGTTTTTGTTTTCGTTGTTGTTGGCTTTACTTGTATGGTTGTTGTTGTTGTTGTTGGTGGTGTTGTTTGTGTCCACTCACTGCTGCTAGCTAGTCCTAATGGCACTTGTTACACTCATTTCCACTTGTTACATTTTAACGATTTTTCATTTGTTTTTTTTTGTTTTTGTTTTTGGTAATTTACAACAAGTATTGCATGTTTCATTTGCTTAATCGTTTTGTTTTTAGTTGTTGCACTTAGAGACTACGACGAATTTTATGTAGAATTGCATAATGCAGCTTTGATAAAATCGCTTAAATCACATTTATGTATATGTATACACTATTTTAACATTTATGCATCTAATGTCCACTTAATAAATATTATATTTCAATATTTTTATATCAGCTGTGTGTGAAATATAATTAAACTATTGTATGCTTTCGTAATCGTAATTGTATTGCATATACCCGCCTAGGTATACACAGGGGCACACTCAGCCAGTCATATATACTTACACAAATATATTTAGAAGTATTGTTAGATGTATGCATGAATATCGTATGTCTCAGGCAAAGTAAAATATAGTAAGCAAAACAGTCGAACAACTGTAAACCGTCTAATCTATACCAAAAACAAACTTCGTAAGCTGCTTTCTCATCTGCGGCTGCTGTGACGTCACTTCTTTGCACCTTCTGTGTTTTGTTCGGCGTTTGTTGTTGTTGTTGTTGTAGTGGTTGTTGTTGTTGTAGTGGTTGTTGTTGTTGTAGTGGTTGTTGTTGTTGTGATTAGCGCCGACCATTGGCCTTGTCCTGCAATTAGAGATGCGCATATCTGTTATTGCTGTTGCACAAATGTTTATCGATTGCCAATTTGCCTGTGACTCAGACCTATGTATTTAAATTATAAGTTGCTTTTAGTATTTAAATATGACTCAGGCTTCAGCATTTTAAATCCAACGCGTGCCGGGTCATATAGTGAAAACTGTCTTGGGCGGATAGCAACCGTCGGGTAATTTTTTTCCGCTCAAGAGTGTCCGGGAAATGGGTTTCGGGTATTCATTACTTGAAAGAAAATGTACGCTCAAGAGGTTGTTTGATTAAAAGAAAATATCATCGGCACGCCGAAAATAAAGCATCGGAATAATGCGGAATTTTAGTAAAGCGAATATTTTGTCACACAAAACTCACAGATTCCCCCTAACAAACTATATAATATAGTTGTGGGATATTGATAAGATGTGGCTCATATGCACGATTCAATGACGAGTTTGGTTAAGATATATTGATAATCAATAGAAATTGTCATACAAGAACTTGATTTTCGACCAATCATTCCTATGTCAGCTATATAATAAAGTGATCAGATATATTTGAGGAGCATAGTGAAACTAGTAAATGGCGAGTTTGGTCAACATTTTAAGATAAACAAAAAAGTTTTCCATACAAGATCCAAATATTCGACCGATCAATCCTATGGCAGCTATATGCTATATTGAAGTCCGATATTGGTATCCGATATCCCTATATGTAGGGAGGGTAGCAAAACAACAAATTTCAATGGTTTTTATGCATGAACTTAAATTTCGAAAGATCAATGCTCTGGCAGCTTTATGATATAGTGGTTCTGACATACGTACTGCCTGCAACAGAAACTCGGACATATGCAAAGTTCCATGAGGATAGCTTTAAGCCTGAGAGACTTATTTGCATTGAAACAGACACGTCTATATCAACTCTGTTTTTGAAATTAATCAAGAATATATACCTTATAGGGTCGGAGATGTCTCCTACTACGTTGCATGACAACATTAAAATATCCCCTACAAGCGTATACAAACACGTACCAATCTTGGGGCTGTAATTCCAATAAGATATAGGATAGAAAGGAGAGCATATATATGGGGTGTGGTATGGTATATGGGGTTGTTGATGCCTCCTTCTACCTGCTACATGCTTTTGCACAATATGCCTATTTTTTTCACAGATTATAAATAGGTACAGAATATAAATATAGGATTTTAGGCATCAGAGATCCTTTTCCCCCTCCCCCTTCAACGCAGCTATGATAAAACACGAATCCAGAACTAATCACAGTTTTTTTAAAAACATTCAAACTGAATACTAGGTTTAGTTATTTATTTATCGAGTCTCGTACAAATTGCATACTAGAAATTTCTGGTAACTATTTCCGTGTTGCCGGAAAGCTCTTGTGCAGTTTGCTCAACTCTAATCAGGGGGTAAATATTTGCAATGATGTCTGCACAAACAGAAACCATCGACTAACATAAAAAAGTGGCATAGCATATTTATATGTACGTATGTATTGGTACATGTGTACACTTGAACTTTATTCCAATTAACATTTTGACCTTTATTAATTGCGATAAACATTGCATAATGTCCATGAGCCGTAGCTGCACACACACGCAACAAAGCAATGGACATGTGTACTACAAATTTTATAAAAAAATGAAGCAAATTTGAACATGCCAAATAATCAGTTCGCTTGTCTTATCACTTTTCGCTGTTTATCAATGTGATTAAGATACTCATAGCTGATTAGGCTGGCAGCGCCCAAAAAACAACAACAAAAAACATATGAAATGAACTGGAACTATAAATAGATACAGACATGGCGAAGGGCAATGATGTGTAAGAAGAAGCAGAGCTTGGCTGCACTCCAATTGGCCCACTGGGTATACTGGGTATATTTTATGCAAACGTTGCGCTTATCTGTTCGATTTTGCATAATTACAACAATTTCCTCCTTTTTGTGGATTGTTATTATTAATATTTTCAGTGGGTCGCAAAGCGCAACAGGTTTGTTTTATTAGCGTGTGTATCGCATACAAAACACAAAAATGTTGCCTTGTTATTGTTATTTTGCTTATTGTTTTTGTTATTAAAGCGTTGGGAGCGCGTCACTAGCGTATGTATGCAGCCAATTATCAGCGCAATAATTGTGCAGATGTGTGTGTCTATATGCACATATGTACATATGTACATATGTGTGCATTTATCGGCATGTGAAGCGCCCGCGCTAAAGTCACGCTTAAATATCAATGAAAAACCCAGCGACATTTGTGTCCGTGCCACTCGACTCCCATTGTGTTTGTTATATTTATAGTTGTCCAGATAAGACAGATGCGCTCGTCTCGTACTTTCACAGCTAAATTTTCAACACAATTTTCCATTGACGAAAAATTCACGGGAATGGATTAAACAATGAGCATTTAACTTTCAATATTTACATTCTATAGGACTATTATTTTTTTAAGAAGTATCGAGACATTTGTGAGCCACTTCCCTTTCACATGGAAGCCAACCGTTTAAAAGGCTTTCAACTAACGCCATAATTTTCGCGTCTCTTTATTATGTGCCCGACTATATGCATATGTATGTGTACACATGTGTATATAATTATATTTTGAAATTCGCTCGAACTTAGTCTAACCCTATTTTAATACACTTCAAGAAACAGGGTATAAATACAGTTATGTCGGCAATTATCTTTAGTTTTTCATGCAAATGAGAATCAAAGCCAGCGGTAGCTGATTTATGCCTTCAAAACAGCGCTCCAGCTCATGCTCCAGTTTTAAGAGTCGCAGCAAAAATATCATTGCAAACTTTGAAAATCGCTATGAAAGCTCAACGACTGTTGTTGTTGTGTCATGTGGAGTGCATGTGGAACATGTTGTATAAGTAACACACAATAAAACAATGCAATTGATGAAATTTTCAAGCACCGAGCACTGTGTAATCTCATACGTAATGTAACTGAAAATGCAGCAAAAAATTATAATTATTATATTGCTGGGCATTGCATGATACATATGTACATACACACATACGTATGCAAAATGTCGCGCGAGTGCGGCGGCGGATGGGTAGAGGTCGGTTGCCATGTTTGTTATGAAAAACGAGCTCACAACACGAAGTTCCTCCTCGCCGAAATACACAGCGAGTGAATCATATACAATTCCGCGTATCAACAACACAAACAAGAACAACTACAACCAAAGGCAGGAGACTCATATGGTTCAATAAACGAAACAAAGCCAAAACAGAAACAGAAAAACCAAATCGTACAACGTAAAACCTTTTGTGCGCAAGGTGAAATTATAAGAGTGGGTAGGGGGCGCACAACTTACGCAAATTGAACGCACAATGGAATTGGGTTTAGTCATTTCAAAGTTTTTGTATTTTTGGACGTTTGCTTAGGCAAATACAAAAACTGCTACTAAAACTACATGCAATATACAAAAGCACAGACACGCACACATACTTACTTATATATGTATGTACATATGAATGGCTGCTGTTCAATGTCGCTCTCAGAAAAAGTCAAAAGTGTTAAGCGATAGGTATAAGTTCACACACACCCATAAATGTATTTTACATGTTCATGTATAGGGCCTTTCACAAGGCTTTACGCATACGCGTGGACTGGAAATTGTACTTTGGCCCCAGCAGCGCCACTCCCAGCGGCAGCAGCAGCAGCCGGCAAAAAGGCAGCATGCAACTGCAGCAGACGCGCAGCCAACAAACTGGAAATGCACACAGGGACATACACATGTGCATACATTTGGATATGTATGCGTGTGTATGGTACATGTAATTTAAAAGCCCATATTGATTTCCTGCGTTAAATATTTGCGAATGATTATTCATTGTGCTGCTGCCGTCGCTGCTGCTGTTGCTACTGCTACTGTTGTTTGTTAACATTATTGTCATCAATAAGACATTTGGCACACAAAAGCCTCAACCGCATAAAAACCAACATCAACAAAGTTAAAACTTTGCGATCACACACAAACACAATTAAAGAGAGTACCTACAGCTGCTGCCTCGATTGGGAGTAGCAAGCGAAACGGAAAGCAAAAGTATTTGCCGCTAATATAAACAAATAAACAGCCAAAGATCCGGTAGAAAAGTGCACGCACTGTGTGTGTGTGTGGAAGTGAATAAGGGCGATCGAGTGGGAGTGGGAGCGAGTAAGCTAGAGCGACGCACAGTAACAGTGAGAGCGTAAAAATAGCGCAACGCGACGTCCAATACATGTAGCGGTCGCCACCGCCACCGCCACCGCCACTGCACAAGCAATTAAATTCAATAAGTGGATGGTGGTGAAAAAATGCAGCCAGACAAACAGAAAGATACAAGAAAGACAATAGCGAAAACATTACGACTACTGCGACATTTAGCAGCCCAGCAACTCTGGCTAGACAAAGATCGCACTAGTTTTTTATTCTTACGCTTATCAAAATCAACTTATAACGCCAACAAAGGTTCTTGGAATTTGATAAACGCAGTGGGGTTTTTAAGATAGCTAAGATATGCATGCATATATGTATGTGTGTGAACTGCCTAAGTGCTGTTTGATAAGGCTATAATAAAAGCGGAGCATGTGTGTAGGTGTTGCTGTCTGCGTATGTGCGCAGTGTGTGAATTGGAAGTTGTTTTTTTGTGATAATGTATGAGTTTTTATTTTATACATTTTTTTTTTGGCAGACAATGCGTTATTTCAAGTCTTTTCTTTGCTGTCCAACAGGAAATGCGAACGAACGTATTTAATAGCGTTGGTTAGCTGCTGGCGCACATACACACGAAATTGTTATTGTTTGTGTGTATGTGTGCCAGTGTTTACGTGTTACTTTTCAATGGGATTGCGTGCTTCAGCAAAGAGAATAAATGCTACCTTAAAGAAAATCTCAAGTCGAAGCTTTGATGCTCTTAAAAAAAAAAACAATAATGTCAAAGCAATTCTCGATATATGATAAGTTATCTGTTTCTAGGATTTTGTGCTTGTACTTTACTGCTGCGCATTCCCTTCCATCCACAAGTCACACAACCAGTTTTTTGAGAACTTTGTCAACTCAAGCACAATTATCTAAGCATAATTTATATACAACTAAAGAGCTGACATACATACTTAAAGCTGATTATTCAAATGCAAACGCAACTGTTGTAATAAAAAATAAACGCAAGGCATGTGTTTTGTCATATATGCAACAAATATACACACACACAAGTATTGCTTAGGCTCGAACAAGACCTTGATCGAGTTTAATCTGTTTCACAGGTATCAACAGCCAATGATTAGGGCATTTCATTAAATTTTGTACAACCTCTTCGCAACAACTCCCCTTCACTTTAAACATTTTTTTGTCACTGCTGCAAAAAATTGGATTGGTCTATTAAATTGGAAACCTGTTTTGTCGTTTTGCGATGGCCTAATAGATAAGACAGAGATTGGGATCTATATATGCGGACGAATGCACCGCTAATATCATACAAATAATTCTTCGGACACTTATGAAGCAATCTGTACTTCAAGAATTTCTATTTAAATAATAAATCTATAATTTCTCGGTCTTTCTAGACGATTTGTTGACAAACGAAGAAGAAGAATTTAATATAACCGTTTTTAACATATTTTCCACATAATATAAAGTAACTAGAGTTAAAAACGACAAATGCAGATCTGCAAATGCCCAGTCCTAAGATTTTGTCCTGTGCATGGATCGTCAATCAGTCTGATTGATTGACAGACTTATATGTATGTGTGCATGCATATATATGCATACTTTATTTTTTGAATTTCTTAATTTTGTTTATATTATATATAAACATACTATATATTATATTTTTTGGACTTACCACTTAACGTTGTTTTCGGCCAGCGATGTGCAATGCGTGCGTCAGCTGGACAGACGACAGACGGAGGGACACACATACATATGTATGTATGTATGTGACTTGTTACGTTTTATGTTGTTTTTGTTGTTGTTGTGACTACGTTTTCATGAAAGACTAATCAGCATTTTGTTCCAGATTTCGAATTTATACACAATAGAAGAACGTCTACGAAATGGGGGGGCTTACACAGGATATACAGGGTGAGTCGTTTGGTCACATCACGCATAGAGCAATTTGCCAGCTCGATGATGTTGTTGACACATTAACTATACATTGCGTCTGAGAACCTTCTTGGCAGCCTTAATATTGGGCACCAAAGCCTTCACCTCGCTGCAATCATCAAGAAACGGATGCTTGAGGAGCTCATCGGCTGTGGCACGACGATCCACGTCGACCTGGAGACAACGATCGAGAAAATCCTGCAAGCTGGGACTCAGTTTGTCCCAGCTCTTAATATCAGGTCGTCCATTGGCGGCAATTAGGTAGAGCGCACGTAGTGGCGTCTCATACAGATAGGGAGGCTGTCCGTCAATCATTTCGATCGCCATTATCCCAATGGACCAGATGTCCACTTTTTTGCCATACTTTTTGCGTGTGACCACTTCCGGCGCCATCCAGTACGGTGTGCCCACCATGGTCTGACGCTTCTCGTCGCCCTCGATATTGGCACAAAAACCAAAATCCGTAACCTTCACACAACCATCCATGCCGAGCAGCACGTTATCAGACTTGATGTCCCGATGTATAATGCCCTTGGCATGCAGAAAGCTAATCGCATAGAGGACCTCACGGCAAACGCATGCAATTTGACGCTCCTTCATGACTGTCTCGGTGACGACGTCGGTGAGTGGACCGCCATCCATATACTCCATGACCACCCAGAGCTGATCCTCCGGCTCTAGCAGATATGCATCCAGAAAATTGACCAGATTCTTATGATTGAAATCCTTGAGCACACGTATCTCGGTCAGTATGAGATCCTTGGAGGATTGATTTTTCATTTCAATTGTTTTGACTGCCACCTGGGTTTCCGTTTGCTTATCGCCAGCTATGAATACAATGCCGGATGCACCTTTACCCACTTCTTGGCTGGTCTTGTAACGTTCACGCGGATCCTCTGGATTGCAAATGGCACGCAGCTCATCATAGATCTCCGCATCCGTTTTCTGTGCACGCTTCTCCTTGGATCGACGCAATATGGTCTCCTCTGGCGCATCGGCATCGATACCGCCCTCCTGGATGGCGCTGCCCTGGGTGTTGGGCTTAATAATAATTGTATCTGTATTAATCTTGTGTGGTTCCCCATCTAGGCTACGCAGATCACGTGAGAATTTTTGTTGGATGACGCTCGAGGGTTTTGGTTTAATTTGTGGCTTGGGCGGCAGTTGATGTGGCGATTTCTTGGGCGGCACAGGCGGCGGCTCCAAGCCGCTGTGCGGCTTAACCGGCTTGAGGGTTTCACGACCCAAAGTTGATTCCAGCTCCTTGATGACATCGTTTAGCGCATCGAGCGGTATGACAGACTGTTGGCTGCTATCATTGAGGCTGCTGCTGTTGCTGTTCGCCGCGGAGCTGCCGCAACCGCTGCTGCTGCTCTCTGTTGCTGTTGAGCTACCGCTGCCATCGTCATCCGATTTATCAATGTCCTGCGATTTGTGTTTGTTCTTGTAATTGACATAGTTATCAATCTCTTTGGACTCCTCGTGTATGACATCCTCCGTAATAAAGGGCTTGAACACCTCCTGCTCTTTTTTCTTAATGGAGTAATTGTAATATTTGACCGCATGATAAGCTGCATCTGGATTTTTGTCCTGCTCATCGCGTGTGATTTGTGTGTTCATCAGGCGCACCCAGGGCGTGGGCAAACCCTCCAGATCGCCCGTCTCCTGATTGCGTGAGACATGAAAATGCCGTTGAAAATTTGTTGGGGCGCCAATCTCGGAGATTTGCTCCTTCTTCTTGAACCACTTTGCGAAACTCATGTTTGTGTTATTTCCCTATAGTTCACTTAATCTCTATGTTCTTTGTTTTCCACAACGTTGAAAATTTTATAAATGCTTGGGAAATTCTGTAGAAGCGTGTTTTGTTGTTTTGTTGCCGTAGGTAGCGCTCTAGCGCTTTCTCACTTGCACTCACACACTCACTCACAGGGCCAGCCGTGAGTCATAAACAAGCACACACACATACGGACACGCCGTGCTCAGTATATTCGTGTGTCTGCCTGCTTATGTATGTATGTGTGTATCTGTGTGCGTGTCTATGTTTTAATGTACGTTCGCTCGCTTATCTCTAGTTAAGTTTGCTTGAGCTTTAGCAGACAGCAACAGTAAAAAAAACCCACTTTGCCATTTTTGTACGCTGCTTTGTAGAATTTTCACTTTTTATTGCCTTAATTAATGCAACAAATTTTTAATTTAATGCAGTGGGCACAAATTTATTTTTATTTTTTCAACTACACACTACGAACGCACGCACGCACACACACATTTTTCTGGAGCGAGACAACGGGCACAAAAGGAGTGGCCGCGGCAGCGTCTTGTTCTGGCTCTTGTTGTTGTTGTTAATTTGCCTGTGCCGCAAATGCTAGTCGTTGGTTCTTAACCATTCCTTCGTGTCATTTTTTCTTTTATTTGGCACACTAAACTTTGTTAATTTTAAGTATTCTTTTGCTGCAGTGGAAGCTCTACAATTAACAACTTTAAATTTCTCTCCTTTACTGCAAGTCGCGCTGCACTCGGCCGTACTGCTGTCACACTCACACGCATACGAACAAGTGACTGTGTGACCGTCCGCTGCAAGAGCCAAAACGCTGTAAAAATTGGACAAACTACTATCCTGGATTTTCTGACTAAATTAAATACCAATATTTATATTTTTTTTATCAATTAACCTTGTTAGCTGCATTTTGATGTATAGAGATACATTTAGTTAAAATAACAGAGATTTCGAAAACTATTTATACCAGATGTTGAGAAATACATTTGATATATAATGGGGAAATTCGGGATTGCCATTTTGTTGGCTTTTCTTCATTTTTTTTTATTTTTCCTTTAGCAAATAACGTTTTCTTGCAAGTTATTGATATCTATTGTTTAAATTTGTCCCAAAGCCCAACTCAATATTCAAGTGCAGTGTGACCATATATCAAAATCTACTGAAAATCATAAATACTATGCTGTTCTGGATGCGTTCAGCAACGATACTAATAGTAACAACTCGGCGGTAACGTTTATTTGTAGCAATATTCCAGTACGTACTAGAAATACAAATGTTTTTTAATTTATCGCTCGTAATATTTAAAATTAAAAATTATACGGGGAGTCCTCGTCATAAATATCGTGGGTATCTAACGAATTTAAGTTACGCGGCCGTATTAACATACGGGAAGCTTTCACCGAATATTCGTTGTGCCAGTTGCCCCATATAATACGCTGTCCATTTAAATTGGATTGAGCTTCCTGGCAACGATCAAACCACCAGCCAGCACAGTCTTCATTTCGGTCGTAGGCCCTGAAATCCATGCGATTGTGGTAGGTGAGGGCATCGGACGTGGTGCTATTGCCATTCAGTTTACCAATCACCAATTGATAGTTGTAACTTTCGCTGTCCAGCCGAAACAGTTCGTATTCGGCCCACACCGGCAAACCATTCTGATCCTCCAGTTCGATGCGCAGCACATAATCGTCGCGATAGACTATTCGGTGTATAAACTCGTTGCCAAACCAAAAGTTCCCTTTTAAGCTGCCAAAACCGGCTCGATACTCATCCCAGCTACGATTAAAGTTCTCCGCCTGCAGATTGCTCCCCTCATTGCGTTGCTGTATTACCGTCCATGCGGCACCGTCTGTGGCAAAAGCACAATACCGTTCATTGAAATCGCGATGCCTTTCATTTAGTTCCGGCTCCAGAAATTTGTAAACACCATCCACACGCTGCAGCTTATCTAGTTCATAGCAATCCGCTTTTGCGGGCAGCACGTACTCTGAGTATTTTGGCAGGTAAGTAAATGATGTTGTTCTTTTTATTTAATGCGTACACTCACCAACTTTCGATTGTTCATTAAAGTTGCTTTTATTTGTTTCTTCAACCTCTGAGAGTTGCTCCTTTGACATTCCCAATACGTCATCTTTCTTGTGCTTATTACTTTCCCGAGTACTTTGATTGCTTGCCACCAGCACCGCTAGCATCGAGTGCATTTCTTCCAGGCTTCTGGCTTGTTCATCGTTCCATTGAAATTTCTGCTGTACTTTGTTTGCCCTTTGCCAAATTTCATTGCCCTTGGTCTCCCAACGTTCCAGGGCCTTACTCAAATTTCCAGAAATCTCCTCCATAAAGTCAAGTCGCTTTATATGAGTGAAAGAAATCAACTTGCTGAGCGCTTGATTTAGTTTAAATTCCACATTTAACATCATGCGCTGGTGCTTCTCCTGTGTGCGCCTGATCAGCGTCAGTTGATGATCCATGCCCTGGCAAGTGGACATTAGGCTCATTGATTTTGCTGTTCCTGCCGCTAAAACCTGCTGAATCTGTACGGTTGCAATTAGTGCAAGTAGAAAACCCGTGTTAAGCTATAAAGGAGAGATCAAACGGAATATTGTAGCTTAAGTCGTTTGTTAATTGATAATATTGCGCGCTTTACCCGCATCTTGTTGCCTTTTCAAAGCGTGGGATGGAATGAAGCACATGTTGACCAGAAAACACGACAATTAATAGACTAATCGCAACATGTGTTGCAAATTATGGAACAGAAAAAAAAGAACAGCTTGTGATTTATGTTTTTTGGTATTTTTTTTTTATGGTTTTTAATTGTTTTTACGAATATAGAGTTTTTGTATTTGTTTGCTTTTTAATGTCCTTAGTTTTGCATATACACATTTCACTTTTCAATAATTAACGGCTTTTACATGAAGTTTGTGAGTTGAAACAGAAAAAGCAATATACATATTTATATAGAAAATGAAAAAATAGATATTTATATAATAACATTTCGTGAGGATAACACAAACTTATCCATGTATGTATGTGTTTTTGTTTGTGTTTTCAAAGTTAAGTTTATCTTTTAATTTAAATGTTTACGATTAACAACTATTTTTGTTTAAAAGTAGAAATAGAAATTAAAGCGCCTAAATAACTAAATACATGAATCCATTTTACGGGGCGCACTTAATATATATATATTTTTTTATGTATACATATATTTCTTTTAGATATTCATAGTTTCGCCTGTTTAAATTTATTAATAATTATTAAATTGAGGCAGAAAGAATCAGAAGGAATTACTTTTTAAAATTGGCAAAAATTTACAGTTGTTTTGTGGTGCGCGAATACATTTTTTACATCAACATTATCGTGTTTGTTGTTTTTTTCGTTTTTCTTTCTTTTTTGCGATCATACGATCTATAAAACTAGATTAATATATGTATTTAATTTAAAGGTAGCGCACATTTGGCTTAAAGCCGCAAGTGATTTATTTTGTTGCCTAAATTTTAACTTTAAACGATCGTGTGTTTCTGTAAAACTAGGGTAGTATAATTATCTTTATCCATTAGTTTCATACATATATCTCTTAATGATTAGCTCGGTTTCTTTCTATTTACATTGAATATTTCACGTGTTCTTGTGTGTGGGTGTGTGTGGCGTGTTTTGTATTTGTATTACTATTTTTTTTTTAGAACTAAATAACTAAGAAATTGCTTAGAATTAGGCTGCAATGCAAATGTTACGCTCCGAGTTGAGTTTTGATTGATTTCCTTTTGAAGTGAAACTGTTGGTTTAATACAAAACAAAAGAAAACAATATGATTGAAAACAAGTTAAAAAGCGTCTCGCTGATGGCTTTAAAATTTGACAAATTATTTAAAAATTGAAATTTACTTCACATGGTCTTAATAGCTTTGGATTAGTTTGCTGGTTTATACTCGCTACTCGCTGGTTGCCACAATCTGCTAAACACTTGCAGCGTAATACTCGTAGCTAGCTACTCGTATTTCGCTGCGGGCTACTTCCTCCTCCTCACTGCCTTGTCCTCATTAGTTGCTAGGTATTCGCTGCTCGTTACGCTCTGGCTTCTCGCCAGTCGCTGTTTACACACGCTTACGCATGCGCTCGTGGCGCGCGCCAATGCTGCGCTTCCACTCGGGATCATTGGGATCGTCGTCCATAAATGGATCGTCGGCCAGCTCCTCATCGTCGAGTGCCTCATGCTCGCCCAGATAGGCATCGATGCTGGCATTGTACGCATTAGCATTATTCGTGCCCGATGGCAACTGATCATCTGGTGCCGCCAGGTAATGATAATCATCGTCTTCCTCCAGCAGTAGTTCGTTCTCATCCTCATCTGGCTCATAGTCAATACCATCGTCATAGCCATCATCCTGGGCGCCATTAATGTGATGTGCCTCAGGTTTCTTGGCATTTTTGCTGCCATTTAGTGGTGCTGCGGACTGCGCCAACTTGCTGCCAGTTGTGGCTTTGGCCTTGCTGCTGCGTCGGCGGCCAGCGGTTGTCGTTGAGCCATCTCCATTGGAGGAAAGCGATTTGCTCTTGGTACGCTTGGCCGGTGCGGCTGGTATCGCCGGCTCTTTGGGCTCGGCATACATCTCGGCCAGCAGTCGCTGATAGACCTCCTCGGAGAGCGGAAATTGAAGCGGCTCAAATGGTGGCGGATCTTGCGTTTGCTGAAAAAGTTTCAAAGTTAAAACAAGGGTCTGACATAACACACATACACTCACGTCTCTGGTATCTGGCGTTTTGCTGCGACGATCGTGATCCTTTAGCTTACTGGAAGTGGTGCGTCGGCGCTTCGTAATCTCACCATCACCTGAGAGGGCATCCAGTGGGTGCGGCTGCATGGTTTGTGCTAACGGTGAGGGTATGCTCTCGTTATCAGCTGTAGGTCCTGCCAGCTGTGAAGCTGCCGGCGATGTCGGATCGGGCGTATTGGCGCCACTTGACTCGGCGCGACTGTCGATACGTCGATTGGCGCGCGAGCGTGTGCTCCAAGGGAACTTTAAGAATGTTTCGAAACGACGCCGCTCCTCGATGAGCGCACGCTGATGCCGCGCTATGTACGCCTCATCTGAGATGTCCTCCTCCTCTTCCTCATCAATAACGTCAGCGACGCAGGCCGCTGCTGCAGCCTGCTTTCGCTTGTCCTGCGACTTCTCGGGGGTTGTTTGCGCTAGCTGCAGCTTTGGCCGCTTGGTAGGCGGCTCCACAACTTCCGCATTGGATTTGTCTTTTTCAACTGGAGCGGTTGCATCCTTGCCAGCAGCTGGAACTGTTGCATCCTTACTAGTTTCTGGAGATGCGTTGGCCTTCCCAGCAGCAGGTGCAGGCGGGGCAGCAGTCTTGGCAGCAGGCTTGCTTGCTTTATTTACATTATTCACAGGGACTTTGTTATTGTGCTTTTTGGTTTTGCCATTGACAGGCAGCTGCTTCGCCGGCAGCTGTTGCTGCTCCTTTAACTTAACTGACGCCTGCTCTTCTTTGCCATTGATCCGCCCATTACTAATTGCATGCTGTGCCTTCTGCTTGACGGACTCTGCCAGTTGCTTCTTCTTCTTGCTCGACCGTTTGATGCCATTAAGCTTGGACGCGGGCTTGGTCGGCGCCTCCTTGTGAGTGTTGTTATTTAGCTGAGGCGCTTTTGCTT
Organism: Drosophila montana; assembly: GCF_035044405.1. Classification (NCBI taxonomy): domain Eukaryota; kingdom Metazoa; phylum Arthropoda; class Insecta; order Diptera; family Drosophilidae; genus Drosophila; species Drosophila montana. Next base: position 422,479 of record NW_026996956.1, read on the forward strand.
TTGTTGCTTCAGCTGCTGGTGCAGTTGCTGCTGCGGTTGCAGGTGCAGTTTCTGCTACGGATGCGGTTGTAGTTGGTGCTGCGGTTGCTGGTGGAGTTTCTGCTTCGGTTGCGGGTGTAGTTGCTACTGCGGTTGCAGGTGCAGTTGCTGCTACGGTTGCGGGTGTAGTTGCTGTTCCTGCTGCTTCTGGCCTCTCCTGCTCCGCCTCCGTATCCGCACAGCCATTGCTCAGCTTCTCAGGGGTTTTTGATTCATTCGCTGATTGTTGTTTTTTCTCATTGTCACTGTCCACAATTCGCCACCTGTGTTGGTTAGATATTAAACATGATTATCTGACTTTTATTTATAATTTCTATGTGGACTTACTTTGGTGTAGGTATCTCCTTGTAGGGCAAAATTTCGACACGCGTCTGAGCGGCCATGCTGTAGGGTATCACGATGTTGTCAATGTCGTAAATAAGTCGACTGCGACGATCAGATGTGCTGTAGAGTGCAGTTTATAATATGATTATTTTGATATAATATTGGCAAAACACCGTTTCGGATCGAGTTCTACATACAATTTAAAAATACGGACTTCTCAATCACAATGTGAATTTCCCAAAATATTTAATGCAACTTATTCCATATTAACTTTGAAGATATTTTTAAACCAATTTAATAAAACTCAACAGCAGACAGACTGAAAACGAATAAATATCGGACAAGTTTTAACAGATATTTGAATCAGTCGATTTAATCCTAGTTATAAAATAAACATTTGTAGGGGTCATTGATAAATGACCAGGCACAACCTCTACAGCTAGTTTTCTCAGTAGCCCAGTCATTCTTCCAACTAAGAAGCTAGTAGCTCGCCGAAACGACACACTCAAATTCGTACCTTCGCTTAACATAATATCATGTTTGTAAGCTCCTTTTAGAATTTGTTCTTTACTTAACTTACCAAGACCCCCCCTCTTCAACAATGTCATCTCACATGCTCTACTTACCGTTCATTGCGCTGTCCATGCGTTTCGGAGGAATTGCGGCGACTGTGTTGCTGATGCTGCTCCCACTGCGAGTCTCCGGCAAATCGACTGTTGATGTTGTCCCCAGCGCTGGGCTGTTGGTTGCTGCATCTGCTGTTGTTGTGTGTTGAGTGTGATTGTTGTGTATTAGAGGCGGATTTGCGTGGCTTTTTAGCACCGTTGCCTTTGCCGGAGATCAGTGAGTGGTTATTTAGTTGTTGCGATTTTTTGTGCATCTGGCGTGAATCAGGCATCGGAAACACCGCGGCTGTGCTCGTAGCCAACTGACGCTGCCTTTTGCTCACTGCGGCGTCCAACAAAAATCAGGAAATGCAGGCACAAAAGAGATTTGAAGAGAGGAAACGAAAACAAATTGCAAAATAAAACAAATGTTGTTCGTTTGTTGTACGTTGTTATTGCACAGTGATGGTTGTGTTGGCAGGTGTGTTGGTGTGAGTGTGTGTGGTTGTGCGTGTGTGTAGCGATGTTCCGTGTAACATAAAAGAAATGCGTAAAGAAAAAGGAAAAGAAAGAAAAAGAAGAAGATGCAAATTGTTGTTGTTTTATGTTAATAATCAATTATCGAATTTGTCATGTTTACAATAATTTACTGTTGGCCACAAGTGGCGTTGTAGTAGGCGTAGAAGAAGAAGAAGTAGTAGCAGTACCAGTACCGTTTCCACTATCCAATCCCACGTTGGCGATCCCACTGCTGCTGCTATTATTGTTGCTGTTGTTATTATTTTGTGTGGTTTCTTTATTATTATTATTATTATTATTATTGTTGTTGTTGTTGTTGTTGCTACTGCTGCTTCTGTTTTGATTATTGTTGTTGCGCTCTTTGCGGCGCACATATCGGCGCTTGGCTGTCTCGCCGGGACGACGACCGGCACCGCCAGCACCACTAGCGCCGCCGCCGCCACTAAGCGCGACTGCCTCGCGCTCAGCCTTCCAGACGCTCTTAACAATTGCCTTAGCCTGGCTGCGCATAACGCGATATTGCCAATCCGGCTGACGGGTAATCGCCTCCAAATGCACCGACTGACAAACATCTGCAAAACAAATGAATCCATTTCTAATGAATAAATTGCTCGATTGATAAACTCGATCAAGACTCACCGTCAGAGAAGCTCAGCACCGGATGATAGCCGGGATCGAGCAGCGCTACACGATTTTGTGGCATCAGCGTTTCAGGCAAATCGCGTGGCGCCGTCGGATCCGGCCGGCCGGTGCACAGTGTGCATGGCACCTGGGGCCACTGGCAGCCACATTTAATGTTGCTCGGCCTGGCGGCCTTTTTCGATATTGTGTGCATATTCGTGGTTTGGAAGAGTTTACGTTTGCGAAACTCGGAGAGCACCAAGGGACGGGCCCTACTGCAAAGCCAATCGCCGGACGCCTGTTCGGGATCCAGTTGTACCGCTGTCTGTGGCTGCAGTTGCTCCTTGTAGCCATTCTTTGGAGCCGGCGTCGGTTCTAGCATTACATCGCCCTTGGTGCGACACAGATCGTTGTACACATCGTTGTGCTGGCGGATTTTCATGTCCAGATCGGCCACCTGGGCGCACAGCCAGGACCAGCGCAGTGCAATAACAGCACGATCTCGCGAATAGCGCCAGACGGCACGACGGGTTCTAGGAAATATAAAGAAAGGAATATTTCATTTATATTGAGTTGTAGTATTTGAAAGCGGGCAGGAAGATATTTTTATAACTAAAATTAAGTTCCATTTTAATTACTCCTCATTGATCCGTTTATTACTTTATTGCCTTAAAATAATTGCGATTTAACTGAGGAGACTAAAGGCATTCAAAATGTATTTTCGCCCAGAACTCTACCATGTCAATATTAAGGTGATATTGTTGGTTACGAAGCAAAACTATTTTGGAAATAGGTTAATTGGGGAATGGCTATACTGGCCTACAGTTACTCTCATTTGTACGCAAGTTAACTAATAGTGTTAACTAATATTAATCACTAATTAAAAACTAATATGAAGGGAAGGGTTATTAATTAGATCAATGCGTTGATTACTATAGTCATAATGTTGTCGGCTCAAAATGGAATATCAATTGCTTCTGCTGGAAAGGATTGATTGTGTCACAATATCGCACAAATACAGTTAAATATTATTGTTTACCCTGCCTGAATATTACGATCAACTATGTAATATTAAACAACAATAGACTAGCGCTGTAGCTATCTATTTAATTTATTTGATTTTTAAATATAGCGTGCGGTTACTTAAATCTACATGTTATGGAAAATGTCTATAAGTCGGTCGCTTATGATAACATTTAGATGTGTTTTCGTTTATAAATAACATAAACGCGACATTTAAAAAGCAGTTCTACACGCAATTATTAACAGGCACATAGTATAATAAACATGATTTTGGGGCATGTCACGGCCAGGATCAGGATTAAATAGATTAGCTTAGGCTAATCTTTAGAGATTAACATGCTCACTTACATTGACAATGAAGACTGCTGGGAATTGTTGTAGTTAACCATCTCATCGGCTGATTCGCCGCCAGAGCTAGACTCTGTGGCGTCTGAGTCGATGGCAGTCTGTACTTCACGCATTTCCGTGTGCAACATTCCCGAAATATGCGTCAACTCGCTGGTCACATAGTTGTCAAAATTAGGTACAATCTCATCGGCTCGTGGGGTCAGAATGCCATCTGCTGCGCCTGCCGTACTGTTTATGCTGGTATCTATGGGTTGTGTTTTGCGCGAGCGTTTGCCCGGCTGTGCGGCGATGCTATACCAGGAGGAAGAGGATGCCAGTGATGCGGAACCGCCGCCAATTGTATGGCAGATTTGCTGCTTGCGCGCCGCCGTTTCTATGTGCCGCAGCACATTGCTCATTTGGCTGGCAGGCAATGGTTGCTTGGTCTGCTCATCCCAGAAGCTGCTTCCCGGCCGGCCGGAGACAATGGAGAGCACCGTGTCCTCCTGTTCAGTAAGCTTGGTGCTGCGCACCGGCGCCGCGGGCGCCGCTTTATGTGAGCTGCGCGCCGACCATTCAAGTATACCGCCAACCTCGTCACTGGCATGACGGCACATCTGCCGAGCCTGAAATTTACGCATTCGCCACAACATAACGTCAATCTTGCGCACCAGCTCATGGTGTTGCTGCTCCAACTCAGCATGGCTCTCCTGCCAGGGACGCGGCGCAGCTGCTGCACTGCAATTGGCCTTTGACTCCTGCTCGTGGCTGCCGCTGTGGCCATCATCTACTGCAGCGGCTGCTACTGCTGATGCAGTTGTTCCAGCTGCTACTGTTGCTGCTGCAGCGGCTGCATCCTCCTCATTATAGGGAAAACAAACTTCGTTAAAGAAATTGAAATCACAGATTGTATCCGGATTCACGTGACCGCCGTCAAGTGTCTTGAGCGCTTTTAAGACCTCCTCAAAATCCTGATCCTCGAGGACGGCGCCAGTTGTGCCATCCTTTAGAAAATTTATCGAGCCGGCCGTGCTCTGTGGCGTGAGAACCGCGCCTGACTGACGCGCAACTGTTGAATGCTGTGGTGAGGCGAGTATCTCCGGCTGTTGCTGGGGTTGTAGCTGCTGCAATTGCAACGGTTGCTGTTGTTGTTGATGGAGAAGCAGCTGTTGCTGGTGCTGCTGTTGTTGCCTTGTGGGCGTCGTCGGCAACGCAACGCTGGATTCTAGCGTCGCCGCGCTTATGTCCACAATGGGCGGCAATACAACGCTGGGGTTGCCATCCAGTTGACTAAGGCGTTCTGTGAATAGGAAAAATGATACATTTTTATTTAAATATTCATAGTATCAGAATTAAAAATGCAGATAAAGTCAATTAGTGCTATTCAATAACATGTTGTGCTATCTAAACATCATCTATTTGATCTATTAATATGATATAGAATTTATATTAATGATGTTAAATAACATAAAGAACGCTAGCATTTGTATGTTAATTTAAACAACTGTTAACAGCTCAGTTAATATATGTTACGCTTTTTATTGTGTCTAACAGAATTCACTTAATTTTTAGTCAATTACTTTCAAACAAGTAAACGAGTTATTATACTTATTAAGTAGCTAAAAGTTTGTAAAAATAGCTATTAATTTATATAGGTAAACATTTTTAACATTTATTCGGTGATACGTTCCAGTTAAATAAAATTATTTTTCCGAACATGTCACCCTTCAAATAAATGGTGACAAGCTGCCTAATTACAAGACAGCAGCAGTGCTACAGAAACTATCTTGCAATAAATATATTATTGTATTAGAGATAAAATATGATTCACATGAATAACATATGTTTCACATGAATCAAAAACTGAAGTTCACAGCAAACTGTTAAGCTGATGTTTTAATACATCTAGGAAAAAGAAAAAAAACAACAAATCCGGCTAGTTTCGCTTGGATCTTTGGAATAAATGAAAATTGCCTACCCTAAATTTTCCAACCGAACAAACATGTCAAACAAAACACAAGCAATTTTCAAGAAAAACAAAAATAGGCGCTTTACTGGGTACTGGAACGTGGTTCACTCCAAGATTTAACCCCCCAAATTGTTCAAAAAGGTGTTGGGGCAAGCGGACCGTGAAATCTGTGCAAAACGTTGGAGTTGAAACAGGTCTAGGCTTACCTTCAATATTATCTGGCATTTCAATAGTAGCAGCCACCTGTACTGCGCTGTCCACGCTGGGCGGCAGTAGTTCCTGCCCCGCCAACCGCTGTAGGGAGGAGTCTGTGAGTGGTGTTGGGGTTGCTGCTGGTGTTGTTGCTGCTGTTGCTGCTGCCGCTACCGCTGCTGCTGCTGCACTTGTCGACTGGGACTGAGCTTCGGCTGCTGCCATAAACGCGGGCTCTAGCAATTGCACGTTATGTGCTATAGCTGCGGCTGCTGCCTCGGCTTCGGCTGGCTGTTCCTTACTGTGGCTTACCTCAGGCAGGGTTTTGCGCAGACAAATCTCAGCTGTGATGGCCTCCTCGAAGTCACTTGTCAGGTTAGCCAGCAGCTCGGCCGTTGAGTTGTCCTTGCAGTTGTTGTTGTGCTCGGCAGTGGCGGTGGCGCTGGCGGCTGGTGACGTTGCTGCTGCAGCTGCCGCGTCGCTGATGCTGCTGCTGGAGGAGGCTGCACTGCCGTCGCTGCTCGTGTGTGTGGCTGCAGCGCTGATGCCCATTTGATTTGCAACGGATTTGACTTCGCTGGTGGTGGTGCTGCTGCAGCTTATGTTGCTATGATTGTTGGATTTACGTTTGTTGTTGTTGTTGTTGACGATCTGCACAATGGGCGAGCCGGTGCGCTGTGCCGCGTCCTTGGAGCGTGTCACACGCGTTGTGGCTGTTAGAGTTAATGGCTTCTTAGCCGTATCGCCGCCAACACCACCGTTGGGCGAGTCCAGTTTTCGCACAGACTGTCGCGTACCGGTGGCGGGCGCGGCGTTGTTTGTTAGCTTCTCCTTGGGGCTCAGTGGCTCGGCTGTCAGCGCTGGTGCCATACTTCTGCGGCGCTATTGCCAGGTCAGCTGCATTACAGGCTCGAGCTATACAAAACTTGGCCACGGTAAACTACGGAAACGCTACCGCTTGATTTCTGTATGCAATTTGCTGCTCTGGGGGAGGGTCTGCTGTTGGTCGCTTCAAAAGAGAGGAGAAACAATTTTTTCAATTTAATAATTTATTTTGAAAAACTGACACCGAACTGAAGCACACTTTGTTTTTCCGCTCTGGCACACAGAAACACAAGACTCAACACGTTTTAATTCGCCTACTATTTGGGCAATGGTTGAATGCTTTAAAGTTGCCACAGATTTGCATAATCGATAACAATAATTACACAAATTAACAGCGATAGTAAACTTTAGCTTTATTTAAAGTTGCCAGACATCTGCAAGTATGGCTACTTAATAATAATAATTACACCAACTAACGATAAATAACAGAGTCCGTTGTTTTATTTGCCTCTTCCTTCTTATGTCTTCATTTACGCCGCCTATAGGAAGTCTTTTCCGGCGCCGCGTGCGTATGTGTAACACTCAACACACACACACGCGAGCAGCTATGTGAGAGGAACGTGAGAGTAGAGCAGAGAGCGCGCGCTATTGCTCATTCACAATGATGCGCAATAAAAAACGTTAGAATACTGCGGTTCGCCAAGCAATGTTTTAACAAATGCAAATGGAAAAGCTACTGATGAAATCTCTGTCTGCGCGCTTGAATATTCAAATTGTTTCATCACGCATCTGTGCAGTATAAGTACATGTATCGTGAGCATTTTAGTGCTGTGCTAAATTGTGGTGCGTGGTCGTTTAGTTTCCATGTTTTTTTTATGTAATTTCTTTATTGAATTTTTCATCGTTGGCAATTAAGTAGCTCGCGCCTTTACAATATGTGCGCGCACACAGCACACAAACAAATAAAACACAGGCACTCACACACGCATACACATGGGTCTGTACCCATGCATGAGGTTACTGCTTGTATAGCTGTGTGTTATGTACATACACACTTGCATATGTCTAGCACTATTTTCAGTTATTTACACAATTTCATTATTTTTTTGCTCACACCGCTTCAGGGGCATATACTAATACGCCTCAAAATTAGTGAATATATTTAAACAGTTTTGCTTTTATCGCAAGCTCTGTGTATATACACACATACATATATTTGTGTTTTTCGTTTCAACGAAAAAGTAGTAGAAAACGTTTTCAGCGCGAAAGTAACCAAACTGTGAACTACACATACACGCACACAAGTACAAACATCGACATACAGAAGCAGAAGCAAGCAAGAATTTGTAATTGCTTAAAAAGTAATCTTGTTTTATACGCACAATTTCAGACGTTTGCACAAAGCACGCAATTATTAAATCTGTCGATTTTTACTACAGCGGCGTGGCTCGCGTTTGGTGTATTTGTCGTTCTTGTTTCACGAAATTTTTTCCTCATTTATATATTTTTCATTTGCTGCCTGCTACGCTTTTGGCAAAACGACGTGTATTCGGAGCTGTACTCGTTTCTGTGCTGCCAGACCAAAGTACGCATGCTGACAATACGCTTGTCTCGCTCCTACACATGCCGCTACATGGGCAATTCCGCATCAGTGTTGCAATGCGTGTAAGTGAGATGTCGTTACAAGTAGTTACTTTAAATCGTTACTCAGTCACAAATGGCAGCACCTAAACGTGACAAAGCGTTACTACACAAAATGCAACTCTGAATACAAATTAGCATTATATTTGTTATTGTTTTTGTGGGAATATATAAACTTTACGGATATTGAAAATTACGAATAAATAATAGCAGATAGTAATTTAAATGTGTAATTGAATGCATTTTAAATAGTTTTAGGTGTTAAGATTGCTCAAAAACTTTTTATCAGATGATTTCTGGTGGATAAATAAGTTTTAATTTTAGTTAACCTGGGGATCCGAATTTTTATATGTAGACTGGACCTGAGGACCTACATATGTCATTTCAATAAGCCTGGGAAGCTTTAATTTTTTGCCAACATTTCGTAATTTATAAGCTAAAGCATAGAACAAATAAAAATAATCATTTGGCCTGCGTTGTGGTTTTCGGGCTTGTTAATTTTGGACGTTGCAACAATTTCCACATAGTTTTCGCCTATTTAAAGTACGTTGGCCCCGGCTAATCTCTTATAGAGAACCCATTGAATCGGTAGTTTTCGCTTTCCATGTTTTGTGAAAATATGACCTTTTCAATCTTTGAGTGGGGACTACCTTCGGCCTGCAACCAGTGTTTCCTGTAAGCAGTCATTATTTGACAAGTCAGGACACAGACTATTAAGTTTAAGCCCAATTTGCATTACATTTCGTTTAGCGGTCCCAGCGGTCCCTCCAATTCACCCTTTACAGTGCCCTCTTTCGTATTCTTGCACCAACCGCGCACTCCCAGTATGTTGGCCTGTTTCTCCGTGTACTATATAATAAACCGAAAAAGCTTTGTTGCACATTCCACAGCGCCCTCGTGTCAATCTATACTAGACTTACCTTGCGAAAGAAGACGCCTGCAAAAAAACATAATAAAGAAAATGTGCAACAAATTAGAAATTTGCAAATGTGGCTATCGATCGCAGAAATACCTTGCACTCTTCCAAATACCTCAAATTTGCACCAATATATTGTTTCCATTATGGGTGAAGAGTTTTTATATCCAGTAACTTTAGAGGATATTGCGAGCACAATTAATATTGTATTTACTTTGAGAACTAAATCAGATTTATATGAAAACACCATAACGACCGACTAACAGAGTTGCCAGCAGTCCCATTTTCTCAATAGCATAGTATGGCAGCCGTGTGTGGGGTAAATTTATTTATTTCAATTATTTGAATTTAAAAGAGAACCATCATGGAAAGTCGTAAAGAAAATTAATGCAATGCTAGAAAATGCCAGTTTTGGTAATATATCTTTAAAAAATTGCCCGTGTCGAAATACGAGTTTTATCAGGTCTATCAATAAATTTGATAAAATAAAAAAAAATAAAATGCCCATGTCGCCGTAATTCGGCTAGCTTATATTTCTTAAATTTCATAAATATACCTTATAAATTTGATCATTTTGCTGCCTGCTCCGCTCTTATAATATTCCGAATACAAAACCGATTCTGCCTGCAGTTTGCGATATGGCAACGCTGTTAAGCTCCCTGAAGAACGTCACAAAATCAAAAACTGTTTTACTTTCATATTTTATTAGATTTTAATGTAGTTTATTTATCTGTCACTATAACATATGGTCGTTATTTGAGCGGCTTGTTGCTTAGTCTATTTTCTTCTTTTTAATGGTTAGTGGTTTATATAACAAAATACTATGGCCCGCTGGGTAAGGCAGCAGAAAATGTAAATTCGGGACAGATTCTGGCAGCTGTCGTTTTCAATCGGTTCGATTTGAGGCCTGTTTTTTGGCAGCCAGGATAGTATTTTGCATGAGCATGGCAACTGTCATGGGGCCAACGCCTCCAGGCACTGGCGTAATGTGTCCAGCCACCTGACGAACCTCTGCAAATGATAATACGGTCAATTAGTACAGGGTATTAGCAATGAGAGTATGCATCATTTACTTACCATCGAAATCAACGTCGCCGACTAGCTTGAATTTGCCCGCCTCATCCTGGATTCTGGAGATGCCCACATCGATGACACAAGCGCCCGGCTTGACCATATCCTTGGTTATCAGGCCCGGTTTCCCCACGGCCACAACAATAATATCCGCTTGGCGGCAATGCTTGGCTAGCTCCTTGGCTGGCGTATTGCGATGGCAGATGGTAACAGTGGCATCCAGACCTTTGGCCGCATGCTTGCCATCCGAATGTAAGATGATGGCCAAGGGCAGGCTGACGTTCTTGGAGCGCCCAACGACAACAACATTGCGTCCAAAGGTCTGTATATTGCTGCGCTGCAGCATGGTCTTCACACCCAATGGCGTCGCCGGTACAATGCAATTCATGTCCAGCGCTAGGCGGCCAATGTTCTTCTCATTAAAGCCATCTACGTCCTTGTCAGCACTTATGGCATTGCATATGGTGCGCTCATCAATGTGCTCTGGTACCGGCAGTTGCACCAGTAAACCATTCACATTCTCATTCTTGTTCTCCTCCTCGATCAACCGCAACAGCTCCTCTTGTGTGGTTGGCTTGGGCAACACAATTGTTCTGCTACTTATGCCAATCTCCTTGCAGGCAAGTACTTTCTTCTCCACATATGTCTTGCTAGCCGGATCCTCGCCCACAATGATGGCTGTCAGGTGTGGCTGACGATGTCCAGCTGCAACAAATTGCAGTAGTTCATTTCGCAAATTTTTGCGTATATCCTGGGCCATGTCATTGCCATTAATTATTTGAGCCATGTTACTGAAAGCAGAAAGACGTTGGATAAAATGGAAATGTTAATTATAAGTGGAAGGTAGCTAATAATAAATTCAATAATTTGTATGTACGCATGAAGTTCACCACTTTTTCTGTTCCCATTTCCATCCTAGCTATATATCAGTCAGAGCTTGCTATAATTAGGGTTTAAATTGCATTTCGGTTCACTGAATTATGCCAAACTATCATCCAATTTTTATTATGAAACTGATAATCCAGAACCACTTTGTACTTAACACTTGGGGGGAAGTACACACAAAGATTGTGCGGTAATTCCCCATGCACACAAACATATCCAGAACTTACGCGGTGATTCACTTTTTTGTACTGCACACACATTAGGTAATTCCCCAGATACAGAGATAAAAGTAAAAATTTATTGAAAATTATATTATGTAATGCAAAATAAATTGCTGTTAACCTTAATAAATATATAATTAATATATATGTGTATGTAAAGTTTTGCTTAAAAAAAAAAGCATAAATATATATTTAATCGCAAGCATTCAGCAGGTCCAGTTCCTGCAGAGCATGCGCAAAAGATTTGTACTCGATCACACTTGACTTGTGGTGTATATAGTTGAGCATGCCCTCTGAGCTGGTCCAGAGAAATACGAGTTGGCTCAGCGCCGATTTTTCGGCGAGGTCTTTCCATTTAGGCAAATGGGGATTGTGTACAGTTGGCTCATTGAGCAGAGTCACCAGCTTGTCAAACGTGGACTTGTTATTGAGCAAGTGCTCCAATTGAGCTTTGGCATCGCTTGCATCCTTCGTGCCGTCTTCCTCCTGCTCTGCTTTAAACTCCATTTCAATCTCTTCGGTTTTGATTGCATGCGACGGCATTTCCGGGTTGCTCTCTTCGTCATCCTCGGCGGATGAAGAGTCAATTTCCTCTTTGACATTAAGGGGTATCCAGGTCATGGCTGATTCTCCCTTATCCGGATACACCTCCTCCAGTAGGCGCACACAACGCTCATTGGCCTTGTCACGGGCCAGCTCCAAAGGCGTATAGCCTGCCGAATTCCTGGCCAACAATATATCTGTAAGATTCTGTGCATCCAGTATCAGAACGAGCAACTCCACATTTTGCTCCAGTACAGCCATATGCAGCGCATTATTGCCGTCAGTCGTATTGGATACATTTATGGAGCTGCGATCATGATTAATCAGCTTCTTGGCTACATCATATTTATTCTGCCTGATGGCCATGTGCAGCGGCGTCAAGCCATCATCGTTTTTAAGCGACAAATCCAACTTGACACCGGGTCCATTGAGGAAGATCTCAATGCAATTGCTGCGCTCCTCCTTGACTGCTAAATGCAACGCCGTATTGCCCATGTAATTCCGCTGATTGGGATTGCAACCCAACGCCAGCAATGGGCGTATATAATGCGCCCTATCATGCTGGCAGGCCACATGCAAGCCACTGTCACCATCCGCATTCAGGCTACTGTGCGCGAGCTCCTGCAGCTTAAAGTATTTAATCACTTCGAACGTTTTGATGGCCAGCTTTAGGTTATCCTTACTCTGGCTAATCACCTCGTGCAGCAGCGTATCATTGTTCTCGTTCTTTTGCGCATGGTCGGTGAACAGTTTAGCCACCTTTTTACAGGAGCTATCAAAGTGTTCTGGATGATCGCCAGCGCGTCGCATAGCATCGAACATTTTGAAGATCTCGCCGAGATAGATGGTGGTCAGGTTGCGATTCTGCCCTGTGGCTGGTGCTATGTTTAAGTTATTGGCGCTTTCCGCACGCCCATGACCATCTGTCTCTAGAACGCCCATATCGGGCACACATAGCTTAGCTAGCTCCGTTGAGTCTTGCTCGATCAGCTTGCGAAACGAATCCGGGGTTATTAGCTGATCCAAATGAAATTCACGTCCAAATTCCTGACTTATAGTCTGATCATGTTGGGAGACATTGACCACGCCCTGCTGCGGCACTGTCTTGGGCAGCTCCAACGAGTTGTGTATACTGCCCCCACTGCTACTGCTGCCGCTGCTGCTGGTGAGTGTGGAGCAGGTGCGTCGGCGTTTGCGCGAGACAATTGCATCGCGTGGCTTATACCGAAAAGGCAATGGCGGAAACGAGCGCTCATCATCAGAGGGACGTATCAGCTCAATGGACACAGCTACCTCGCGATCCACATCTTTGTCCTTATAGGTGGGTGTCTGACACACAATCGCATACTGATGATGCACATCCGACTCACGGAATTTGGCATATGCCTCCCAAACCGTTTCGCCATCATCGTTCTCTTCAAAGAAGCGCACCTTAATGTTCTTCTTGCTGACCTTCTCCACGAGCAGAATTAGTTCATCGTTGCCCATGACGCTGCCTGTGGGTTTACTCAGGCGCGTAATGCGCAATTCGCCAGTTTGTGCAGACTTGCGATTATTAATCGGATTGCTAAAGACGGGCGCCGCAATGGGTGTCCAGCTGTGATTATCTTCAATCTTGAAGGCCTCAAAGCAGAGTCGCACCTAGAAGGCACCCATTATTTAGCATAGGGCAATGATAATATTAATAGCGCTTCTCACCTGATTTAGATTCATATCCTTAGCTTCGCGTTCTGTCTCTTGATGCAGCTCCTGGACCTGCTTGGTCGACAGTTCACGGCGGCCCATTTGAAAGACCAAGCGATCCTTTTTTTTCTTGAACAGCTCATCGAATATATACTTCTTTGCCGTGTGTATAATGCCCATGTTGATAAACTGGGCTACATAGCCGCGCTCCTGTGAGACATGCAAATCATGCGGATCGCATACATCGCGCTCATCCTTGCGCACCACCAGCTGATGCGAGTGTGGGCTGTCCAAATTGGTTTGAAATAGGCTGCAACGGATAACCGCTGGTCCCTTATAATTGCTTAACATTACCTCCGGAAATGTTTTGGGTGTGCGTTTTGAGTTGATACCGTTTAGTGATCCGTGTGTGCCATGCATTTCACTTTTGTAGCGAAAACGAAATTTCTCCACCGGCTGCTCGGCAATGTTCAGCACAGCGGTATATTCATTCTTAATTCCTGCGTCGATTGGCGTAAATCCAACCATTTGTGGCGTGGCGTAAAAATGATCCATGGGCATGTACATGTTGCTAAAGTTTGCGTTGGCATTCAATAAATTGTTGCTGCCATCAATTTCCATGCAGAGGTTGCCATTTGTAAGCAGCTGATTTGCTGTCTGCTGCTGTGTGTGGTGGTAAGGTGAACCGCGTAATTGCTGTAGCTGTGGTGAAGGTGAATTTGATATTGCGGGCAAATTGAGGTTGGCAAAGTCATTTTGCAAGGCAAACGTCTCCGGCGAATGTGCAGGCGACAGTGTCATCGATGTGGGCGAATTTCCGCTGCTGTATCCGCTCGTGCTGGAGCAATCATTGGCATAGGATACGTTCTTGCCCTGATCCAGATCAAAGTATTGCTGTTGATTCATTGTTGTTGTTGCTTTTAATATCCACGTGAGCGCGTGTTGCTCTCTCTGTTCGCTCCTGTTCGTTGTGTTTCGCTTCTGCGTCGCAGTTGTGCGCACGATTTATCGACCGTTTCGCTGCTCATCCAAAACGACAATGAGACGATCGTTTCGCAGTTCGTTGCGAGTAAAGCTATTGTTCGTTATAGGTACTTCCCCGATGTTGCCCGACTGGCAATAATATGTATTTATCAGCTTGCTGCGCAGCCACGTCAGAGTGACTCATGGGTTTATTCGGATCGCTGTGTGATTTTATTTGCAGCAGCAGCGACTGCGTTGTTCGTAGAATTTTTAGTGCCAACAAATTGTTTATACAACAGCGAATCAATCTTTACGTATGTATGTATGTACTATAAACATGGGTATAGATGTGCTTTTTACACAAACACGCCCGGCTCGTCGTACCTTAACTCTCCACTGCACGTATTGGAATGAGTGAACGAAAACAAGTAATCACCTTCACGACAAATAATAAACGACGCTGCCGATAACAGGTTTAAGCTCTTTGCATAAAGCTTTAATATCAGCTGCGTTAAAAAAAATTAACCATTTATAAACGCATGCATTTTTCACCACGATAAACTATTAAAAAACCCGATTTCAAATATCTAATTCAACTTGGATATGCGTTGCCACATTTTTAAATGTATATATGGCAACGCTCTATTGGCAACAGCTGTTAATTATAAACACACGTGCCATAGTTTTGTCTTGGGTATTATACAAAAAATATTTAAAATATGTTTGCTTCCGTATGTGTATTCGGACAGAGCTGTGAATCTAAAATCATCTTATATTTATGCTATGCATTATTCGAACTTACACATCTTGTTTTGACAGTACAAGTTTTTTCGCATACAATTCCCATGATATTGTGTGCATCTGCATTATTAAGCGCATGTTATGTGTAGTTTGTCTACGAACTGGCACAACAAGTGTACTGACTAAGCATTTCCACATTTTGCACAGCAACAGTAAAGAAAATTGACTATAAAAGACAAATTTTCAACGTCCGCTTGTTAAAACCGCAGAAAATGTGTTACACTTTCATAAACTAAACTAACTCACACTATTTTGTATCACTTTAATTTTTTATTTTGAAAACTGTGATTGCAAAAATAGGGAAACAAAACAAATCCGAAAAAGCAGAGTACCGATAAAAACTGAATGACTTTCATGCTCACACGCACACACATTTATGGATACGCACACACACAAAAAAAGCTGAGTAGGCGTTAGTATTTGCAGGGTAACTTTGGGCAAAAACAAATTGCATTGAAATATTTTTAATCGTACCAATGAATAGCACGAGCATTGCTTATTGACCCCTTCAACTATTTTTAACAGACAGCGCCGCCTGCTCTGCTGTGCGGGGGTGACAGTTGGCGTTATCAATTGCAGCTTTTCGTTTATTTTGATTAATTTTTAGCGATGCAAAACAAATCATGTAAACTGTCTGGCAAACAGGTCCTGACATTTATTTTATATGAACACAATGTTTATATATTCACATTACCTGATTTGTGACTTTAACTTCTGCACTGATTTCCCACGCCCAAACTGGAAAATATAAACCGACCAGTTTCTCTGTTCGTAATGAACTGCTGCAACGGCAAAGATCACCCCACACACGTGTTGTTTATTGGACGTCGAGCTCTCGAGCTTTTATCCAATGAGAGCAAGACAGATATCATTTAGAGCGAAAGAGCGCGACTTAAAAAGTTTTGAGCAGTAAAGCTTCTATATGTAGTGCAAGAAGTTAACTGCCAAGCAAACTTGATACAAACTTCATACAATTTGGTATTTGATTTAGAAAATATTTTGTTTTTATTTTTGCACGAGTGTTTTTCCAGCGCATGACGAAATTGTAAAGCGTGATTACTAATTGCATCGCAAGGCAGTCTCTACTGTGACGTCAATAAAAGCCCAGGGGGATCGATTTGTTGTCTTGTGCTGATAAGCCATACAATGCAGCCCAACACCCCATTCACTATATATAGTGCCGTGGAATGCCTAGTAACTGACCGACAGTTCCTATGGTAGGAAAAAACAACAGCCTGTTATGGTAAGCGTCATTTAGAAGTGATGCTGCGACTGTTGTTGTTCCCAGGGCAGACTATCGATGCCGGGATTGAGTTGAAAATAACATGTTATTTTCGAATAATTGTCTGATAAGCAAAGGAAAGTGTGAGTGGAACATTTATTGAAACAATGTCAATCATTTCCACATGTAAAACAAAGCCAGCATAAGCTTTTTAAATGAAAAAAGATTGGAATGGGAGCAAAATGTATCTGTACTTGTGACGTGAGCGCGTGCGTAAGCTACCTTCTAAATATGTACACATTGTTGAATCTTATTTCCATTACTTCTTTGTTTTATAATAGCTGAGTTAAAGCATAATTGATAAGAATTGTTTTATAAAATGTTATATGTCTACAAATAAATGCATATTAACAAATTTTGAGCAGCACTTAACTCCAATTTGCTTGTATCTCGCAAAATGAGTGAAAATATTTTAATATATATATAATTTGATAAAATGTATGGCTTATGTCTTAAAAGCGTTAAAAAATATGTATGCAAAATATAAAAGTATTTACAGAATTGATTAACTCACCTTGTGAAACGCATTTTGAATAAATTATTTATATTAATTTGTTGCGCACTTTAAAATTACACTTTTTAAAAATTTTTATTTTCTGAATAGGTTTGAGCTTGAACAGTTAATTAAACACTTGATCACTTGCGCTCTAATTGTAAAATATTTAAAAATCGTTTCGACAGCGCGCTTTTTATAATGCCTGATCTGGTATTTTCTAGTACATTCTCCGTCAGCGATACCGCTCATGCAATAGTATCGATACCTTACAATCCACATTAGTGGCAACGCTAGCAAAACGCAAAAAAGAAGACAAGAACACAAATACTCAAAAACTGCGAAAAGAAATACAACATTTGTACAATTTAGACCAAGACGTGGATTGACATAAAATGCAGTAAGTCTATTGCGATTACATGTACTCAACTCAGTTGGATTAGCGTATATTTAATGCTTGCAGGTCTTACGGTGGTCCAGACCAGAACCACTTGCATAAATCGGAGCAGCGGGCGGTATTTGCGCATCCAGCTACTCATCCTTGGCTGCTGGATGGGATGCCCTGGATGCTAGCCACAACAAACGCACCACAGCCGGGCGGCGTTATGCAATTCGGCTCGAATGCTAACTATAATATTGAGACTGAAACACAATGCGGCAAGTGGCAGCAGAAGCGCAAATCTCTGGAGCAACTGGCGTCCGGGCTGTAAGCATTTAATCTATATGTACACGTACATTTATTTGCTATGTTCTTTAATAATATATCACAATACGCAGCCCGCCCAAACAATTGATCACCGAGGAGCGAATTACGGCGCATTTTAGTGGACTACAAATCTCTGGAGACGCAAACGGCGTTGGATCCGTTCGCAATGCAGGCAACAATAACAGTGTGCCAAATGTGAATGGCGGCTTGGCTACCGATGATATACCCTCAACTAGTACGGGTAAAACACATCACCCGAATCCGGCCTATCAAATGGCAGCCATGGAATTGGAACAGAAACTGCGCAATGCTAATCGGATTGTCATCTGTGATGAGCTCAAGCAAGGCGTTAGTCCGATCTCAGCTACGGGTGTCATACCACCGGAATGGCTGCTCAAAACAATTCCAAGGCCGTGTACCGCTCTGGTGCCCTGGCAACCGTCGCCACTGCAGCTATCGCAGCCCAAGGAGCAGACGAGAGTGCGGGCGCAGCGTACAGCCGCAGAGGGGGCAGCGGCTGGAGTAGTGCACCTCGATGATTATGATGATGAGTTGGAGTTCTTTGAGAATAACAATACATGTAATGTGAATTTAAATAAGTCTGACGAGCAAATGGATGAAGATCTGTAGCTGTAAGTGGAGGGTTGATATGTTTATAGTGTCCATAAGCAAAAAGTAGAGTTAGCAGCATGTCTGTTTAAATTTGATTAATTTTACACAAATAATCATATGTATGCATAATTAAGTGTTTTCCTTTCATTTAATTAACATTAAAAATAATAAGTTAACATTGTTTCTTGAGTTTTATTTAAAGCAGCCTGGCAACCCTTACTACTCTAACAACAGGAATTTAACAGGAACAATAACAGTTAGCACTGATTGGCGCCTGTGAAAACCCAGTAAAGTTAAGCATGTAACTTATTAATTTCCAAGAATTATTGCATTCACATTTGGCTCGGCAGAATTGTGACTAAGGAAATAATGTTTTTTTATAATTCACTTTTCTGTTATAAAGTGTTGTTCATTGGAAATGAGATCGTAATGTTAATGAAGGCGTGCATCTCTTCGTTGCTAATATTTATAGCATCTGTTAAGACTTAACATAATAAATACAAATGTAGCCATTTTTGCAGCTGGCTGCTTACGGTCACACTAGTCAGTCGCAGTTCATTTTTCATCAAGTGCGGGTGTGTTCTGCGGACGTGTTGTGACGACGTATTAAAAACTTCGATAGCTGCTAAAAATGGGTAAAAAAATTCAAAACCTATCGTTTAACGAATTGTGCAAAGAATGTTAACTGAATTTGAAGCTGCAGATGACAGACAACAGTACGAATTGAGTGGAGCTGTTTACAGATTAAATTAATGAGGAGCCACATATGTATGTACATACATACATGCATACATGTGTATAGTAAATGTATGTATTTACTGGCATATGTGTGTGAAGTGAACAGTGCGAGGCATATGTTTGTATGTACGGCCGGGTCGTTGTATATATATAGCTATCTATCTATCAATATAAATGCATATATGTATATATACAAATGTCAATAATTAACCTGTACATACATATTAATTATAATTTAAATGAGTGTAATTTGGAAACCCAAAAAAGGGCCTAACCAAAACGACTGTGTCGGCTTGGTCGTTAACTAGTTTCTGAGTCGCGTGGTGACGCTTAAACAGCACGAAAAAAATCACCACTAACAACAATACGAAATACACAATCGCAGCTATTAGGCAAATCGGATAACACCAGCTAACATAGAGCAAACGTGAGCAATCAGTACAAAATGCTCAAGTGCAAAATTAGAATATTTATTACAAGTTCATGGGAAAGCAATATGAAATGACAAATACGCAGTGTGGGTGTGTGAATGCGAATGTCTGGAGGGGCGATGTGATAAGTGAGCTTTTGTGTTGCGGCCGCTGTCGTATGATAAAATACGTTAAATAAATGCAACCCACATGTACATAATTTTATGCAAGCGACACGCAGGCAGGTACCGAGTCCAAATGCTACGATGCGACTGAATACACCACAGGTTTTTTCTTTTCGTTGACCTGTGAAATAATAGCAGCAGCAATGAAACAGTGGCGTAGCTACGCGCACACGTGGGTGCTTGCCGAATCCCCTAACGAAATGAAAGTCGAGCCCCTGACGTAGCAAAGAAGTAGGCAGGCAAGCTGGCTGGCAGTCAGTCGAGAAGTGTGGTGAATTTTAAACATAACATAATAAAAGTCCACCATGTTGAGTTCCACTCGGCTTGCCTTGGCTGCACGGCATAATATTCTGCTCTGTGGCCCTAGTCTGGTTTAGTCGTCTTCTTCGTGTGTGGGAGTATACAAGCAAACGCGTGCTACGCATAGCGCCCATGAGCGCCCGTAAATTTGCGTGCGTGTGTATATGTTCATTTTTCTCTGCCTGCTCAATTTGTATGAAGTAATAAACGCTGTCTGCAATTAGTATTTCTGTGCGCGTTGTGTTAACGAGAAAAAAAACAATAACAGACAAGTGCACTGACTGCAGGTCTTCATGCATCTTTAAGTTTGTTTCTATCTATCTCGTCCTCTCTCTCTGATTACAGAAAATAATTAAAAGTGAAAAGTGGCAAAGTGAAAAAGAAGAAGAACAACAAACAAACCGCAGGAAGCGCTGATTAGAGCGCCAGCAAACGAAGAGAACGAGGCGTGCCAAGTGTTAAAAGTACAAGTGCAAATAAATCCAACAGATTTTGTGGCGATGTCCACCGCCGAAACGGGGTCGTCGCCTGGCAAAAGCAACAACAATAGCAACAGCGTCGCTGCAGGCGGCAATGCGAATTCGAAAGGTGTTCAGCGCCGACAATTGGTGAGTATTTGAAATAAAATTACCATCAACACCGAAAACTTACATTACTTTGATAAGCCCTCAGTAAAGTGTGAGGGAGATGCGGGGTGGCTTATGCCGTTAACTGTCGTCCGATGGCGTTGTCATTGTGATTGGCAAGCGTAAATCATCATTAGCAATCTATAAAAATAAATGCACGCTCATACACTCACTCATTTGCTCTCTCAAGCTCAAGTTCTATATTCCGCACATACACACACAACAGCTCACTCACAGAGGGACAACGAGAGAAGGTGAGCTGTTCAGCGGCACTGCGCCCGTTGAGCACTGAAGCTCAACTGATGCCGCCGCATGACCAAAAGCAGTTTCTTTGCCATTTTGTTTGCTGTTCGCATTTCGTTTATAATTTGTTTTATTTTTGAGACGTATTTGTGAGTGTGTGCGCGCTGGTATCGTCGTAGATAACAGCCGTAGCATATTTACATATTTATATGCGTGTGTGTATGCACAGTCACACTACGTTTCTAGAGATTATTTGAGCATTTCTTTGTACGAGTTGGAGTCTATCTCACTCTCTGTTTGTTATATCCTCTCATTCACCTTGCTTGTGCATTTGATTAGCCCCAAATTGGGACAGCAGCTGTTGCTGCCCCTCGTTGGCCAAGCCGTCAAAACCAGCAACCTTCTACCTTCCCATCATTTGTGTCCTGCCTTTGGCAATGTCATCTAAATTCATGAATATTTTAGTGCGCGCATAACACAACTACTTGCACATACATCCATATATCTACGCTGCGTGGTTGCGTGGATTTTTTAAAGGCAGGAATCTCGCTTTTTTTTATAGAGATGAGTTTTAAAACACTATCGATGTATTACACTTTTATAGAATATTCATAAATTAAAATTGTCCTTTTGACGAATTTCCCCTAAACCAAATCCCTTGTAGTATAATATTCGTGTCAATGATCATTTTTCCTTTTTAATTTCTTCAGCTCTTAAATAAATATAGAATTTGTACTTAATAAATAATAATAATAATATAATAATTGGTTGGTTTTCGAACTTATGCCTTATGGTTTTTATTTACTTCTTTTAAATATATATAGAACCGTAAATGTATTTTATTTTGAATAAATAATATTTGGGAATTTATACAATTTAGCTAAAAAGTTTAAATGCAGAATTCACCTCGAAAGCCCTTGGCAGTTTTACCCCTTTCCTATAACAATACTCACCTCGATACTGATAACATGCACATGCACGAAACTCTCCCATCTCTAACCGTGTGTTAGTTTAGCTTTTGTGGCTTATGAAAAATTTATAACAAAAGTGACTAACCCAATCCCAGAGAGCACATGCTTCAAACGCACATTTATCGCAATTGACAAGTGTTGGTGGGCGCTTGAGTATTTGAGTTAGTAGATAGCCAACAGAAATTTCGTTGCGCCGCCGCATGTGACAGTGGCGGCCGTTCCCAATTAGCACCTTAATAGAATACATTAAGCTTAACCAAAAGCCAATCTAGCAGGCAGCCGGTTAGTACGTTTGATGACGCCACACTCACAACACAACAGCTTGAACCACTTGACTGGCGTTTATTCTCACACACACATGCATAAAAGAGACACGCACTTTAATGCTGTGTTGTAGTATTTATTTTCTACCTGTCGATTGTCCACTGGCGTTGCCAGACATTTGGCGGCCAAAACAAGCTTTTTCTGCCCGACAACAATAAACAACAACAACTAGAACAACAACAACAATCGTTTAGAACACGCCAAACAAGTTTCTGCATTTGTGAGGCGGGCGATCGCAGGCAGTCGGGCGGGCGGGCAGCAAGTCGCTTAAAAAGGATATAATATACACACCAGCCAAATGAGGACGGCCCCACCAAAAAAGAAGAAAATCACAACTTTTATAGATTTTTTCGATGCAAGCCCACCACAGCTGAGATTTACAGCACTGCTAAAAATGCAAAAATAACTCAAAGCCGCAGACAAACATGCACATGAATGCTTCTGTGTGTGTGCATGTGTTTGGATGAATGTGCTGTGGTTCTCGTTAATACAGATGATGGAGCTGGCAAAAAACGCAACAGTCGCTTTTGCTACCACCCGCCAGCCGGCGCTGCAGTATGTACCATATATACATATACAAACATACACATATGCAATATTATTCAAAGTGCAAGGCCGGTGCATGCGCACAGAAAGGAGACAGCAACAGGAGCTGACTCTGCTATTGCTGCTGTCGACAACACGATTTCCATTGCCCTTTATAAAGTGCATGCAAAAACTGCTGCCCTAAAGACGCCCTCATCATCAACGATTGTAACCTGGTGATGGTGGTGGGCTTTGCTTTGCCGCTGAAACTGCCAGAAAAATACGACCATGAGATTGAAGCCGCAGCGACCCAACAGCTTGCTCAGTGCGTCGCCATCAAAGGCAAGCAGGCGAATGAAAATGAAATGACATAAACGGCGGACTTTAAACGAGTGGGGCGAGCCCCAAACGTCGGCCAAAGGTGCGCGCGAGTAAGAGAGAGAGCGAAAGAGAGCGCCATCTGATGTGGTGAATAGCGTAATTGGCCGCTGATGTGGTGTATAGAGCAACTGTGATTCATTTGATGGCATCAGCTAAAGCAGCAGTGACAGAGACTGCGACGTCAGCTGCGGAATAGACAGCAGCGTTGACGCCGCCCTCTGTGTATATTTTTAGGCATTTTTCCGACGTTCCGACTCCCGGTTAGCCATATATTAATATGTTCCGTTCTTTTTTCTCTTCCACTCTCTTACAGCGCGAACGCAAACAGCGCAAACTTTACCTTGAAGAATGGTCACTCGGCGACGATGATGCGGAAGGCGCGCGCGGTTTCAGCGTTGCCGAAAAGCTTGAGTCCTCCAAGTTTGCGCAAGCCGGCATGGTACGGGAGATGCGCGGCTGCGATCTAACAGTCGCGTAAGTTTCTTAAACTGATAAGTAAAGCTACCACGGTTTTTGCAATGTTTTAAACTATTTCGTGAGCAATATCTTTTTGATCTGCTAGGTAGATTTGAAATTAATTTAACCATTCTTCAACAACATTTTTAGCCAAGAATTTTTTTTTTTTTTAAGTCCAAAGTCTAAGACATTTTTAAAAGTTTTTTTTGTGTAAAATTAACTGAAAAATAACAAGAAATTCCCAAATCTTTTGTGAATGCTTTTTATAAATGTTCAACTGTCATGACGGTAAAATTTTAACCAATTTTCATGAGGCATAAGAATTGATTGGGATGTTAAAATTTAGTTGTTATAAAAAACAAAGCTTTCAGAAAGACCTACTAATTTTTCATGAGATTAAATCTCACAATACTATTTTTTATTACACTTCAAAATTGAGATTAACATAGTTGCTTGGAATAGAAAGGTCGCTAACAACCACAACAATTTCTGATTAGTTTTCTCGATAATAATAATATTATTTTTATCAATCCTTCCTCCAGCTTTCTGCAGCAGCATGGCTTCAATATACCCTTACTGTTTAGGGAGAAGAACGGCTTGGGGCTGCGCATGCCCGATGCACAGGAGTTCACTGTTAACGATGTACGACTGTGTGTCGGATCACGTCGTTTGCTGGACGTGATGGATGTTAATACGCAGAAGAATCTGCAGATGACGATGAAGGAGTGGCAACAGTACTACGATAATCCGCAAAAGGATCGACTGCTGAATGTTATATCCCTGGAATTCTCGCACACGCGTCTCGATCATTTTGTGCAGAGTCCGGAGATTGTGCGTCAGATCGATTGGGTGGATGTTGTTTGGCCCAAGCAGCTGAAGGATGCGCAAAAGGAGGGCACCAATTTGTTGGGTGGCATGATGTATCCCAAAGTTCAGAAGTATTGTCTCATGTCCGTGAAGAACTGCTATACAGATTTCCATATTGACTTTGGAGGCACCTCCGTCTGGTATCACATACTTAAGGGCAGCAAAGTCTTTTGGCTAATCCCACCCACCGATCGCAATTTGCAGCTGTACGAAAAGTGGGTGCTGTCCGGCAAACAGGCGGATATCTTCTTTGGCGATACAGTCGAGAAATGTGCACGTGTCTACCTCACAGCTGGCAATACCTTCTTCATACCCACCGGCTGGATACATGCCGTCTATACGCCCACCCAATCTCTGGTCTTTGGGGGCAATTTTTTGCACTCCTTTGGCATTGTCAAGCAGCTGAAGACGGCCAGCGTTGAGGATAATACGAAAGTGCCGCAAAAGTTTCGGTATCCTTTTTTCACCGAAATGCTGTGGTATGTCCTCGCACGCTATGTCTACACGCTGCTGGGCCACTCGCATCTGGAGGGCGAACCATCGGCCAGCGAGGCCGAGATGGCCGCCCGCCCCCACACACATCTCACGCACTATGAGCTCTTTGGGCTCAAGGAAATTGTCATGTATCTGTACGATCTGCCGCCGCAGAAGAAGAATGTGCCCAGTCTAGTTTTGGATCCAGTGGCTCTGATCAAGGATGTGCGCACGCTAGTTGAACGCCACTGTAAGGATCAACAAGATATGGCCGTGACGGGCATGTCCGTACTACGACCCGCCGCCGAGCATCAGCCGCTCTTTCAACTCTACGATCGCACGCGAGTCAAGCAGGAGATCAAACAGGAGATTGCACGCAAAAATGCAGAGGTCATACGCGAACAGCAGCAGCTGGAGGCGGCCAGGGAGGCCGAGTCAGAGGCTGGCCAGGGCAGCCACAACAGCGCCAACCATGGATGCAACAACAGCATCAACTCCAGCGGCATCAATAATAACAACAGCTACAGCAGCCAGGGCGTAGAGTACAGCAACGGGGTGCTGAAGAAGGAGCAGCTGGAGAATGGCACGTCCAGTGGACATGGAACGCAGCCAGGTGTGTATCTTATGCAATTGCGCGGATGTTTACTATATATGAAATCTAGATACAAAAGTCGGAATATATATCAATGCAATGAATGAATTCCAAAGAGAATTTTTCTCTTGAACTCTTCCTAATTATGACTGTGCGTGCTCGTATAAAGATCGAATAATCAGTCCCGTGTAGCACTGATTTGCCCTACGGCACGGTGAGCAGTAAATACTCTTATAAACATCTGCAGATATGTGAGAATCATTGTGAAGGGCATATAGTAGTAGTTCGATGATGTTAAGACTTGGATCTAATGTAAGCAATGAGGTATAACTTGTAAATGCCGCATTTGTTCAAGATATCTTCAACAAATATATGTTTTTATACGAAATGAAAATTTTTGACCAGCTCTGAACAATGTTCTGCCTGCAACAGAAATATGGATTTTTGCAAAATTAAATGACTTGCTTTAAGAGTGCGAGACAGGTGTTGATACTAATCATGAATATTTATACTTTATAGGATCGAAGAAAAATTTTATGATAAAGTTATAATATCTTCTACAAGGGTATATAACTGAATACAGATCATATATTTCGAATATGAATATTTTTCTGAGCTTTAAGCTTACTGTTATTTAATACATATTGCTAATAGTAGACATAGATATTAACAAATTGAAGATTTGGTTTAGATGAAGAAGTATTTACATATGTAAAATAAGAAGTTTTTGGTTTAATGGTATGTGGAAAGAATCCCTTTAGTACAATTAAGCGAGTATATATTGTGGAAAATTAGCCCTGATTTAATTGCAAATGACATTTGCCTAAATTGATTTAATTGATCTGATAGCGTTATCAGCCCTGGCTTAAAGCTTAATGAATTGTATGAAAACAATAAATAGCTTTTAAAATGTAATCAGTTAGTTAAGATTTCTATTTAGCCTAATCTTATTCTGAATTCTGTCATTTCTAGAAGCTACCTTTGTGCTGCCCACGGACACACTCAAGTATCGTCCGCCCAAGAAGATGCACCTGGCCAATGCTGTAGCCGCTGCCGCCACCAGCAGCAACAATAATACAAGCAATAGTAGCCACAGCAATAGTCCCACCAATGTGGGCAACAACAACGCCGTCAGCGTGATTGCCACCTGCTCCAGTTATGTTGATGGCACTGGCGGGATGTCTGCTCCGCTGGACAACTGCCCGTCGCCGGGTGAGGCAGGTGCCAAGTTGTCGCCACATTTGACGGGCACCGGTCAGCCAAGGCGACGGCGCACGCGCTGTAAGAACTGTGCCGCCTGTCAGCGCTCCGATTGCGGCACCTGCCCATTCTGCATGGATATGGTGAAGTTCGGCGGGCCCGGGCGTGCCAAACAGACGTGCATGATGCGACAGTGCTTATCGCCAATGCTGCCAGTAACCGCTCAGTGCGTCTACTGTCACTTGGATGGCTGGCGGCAGACGCCAGTGTCGCCGCAGACCAAGCAATTGGCCTCGCTGGACGGTCCCTCTGCGCTGATGGAGTGCTCCGTTTGCTATGAGATCGCCCATCCAGACTGTGCGCTCTCACAGCTCGATGGCACCGAGGATGCTGCCGATGCCAAGGGCATTGTCAACGAGGATCTGCCCAATAGCTGGGAGTGTCCCAGCTGCTGTCGTTCCGGCAAGAATTACGATTACAAAGTAAGTAGCTGTTTGTGTAGTGAAGAAATTAATTTAGGAAATTTTCAATTATGTTTTGCGAGAAACCATAATTTAAACAGCATTCCAATATCATATAAAAATACTTTAACATTTATTTAACATAACAGAGCGTTTAGATTTGCTTTCGTTCGTAACATAATTATGCTTGTAACATTACTCAAGCTTAGCATATCACGCAAATGTTATTTAGAAAAACAATATTGTCCCGCGTTTAGAAAGCCGCATAGCCCATTTCAATTATTTTGAACGGGACAATATGAATTTGTTTACTGAGCACCACGTGCATATGCTTCTGTATTTATCTAAACTGAGATAGTTTTAATTTTCTGTCGCCTGTACATATGTACATACTTTGTTACTTAACCTCAGCTATTTTACAAAACCATTGTTAGTAGCAGTACTCAAGAAATACTCAATTGTTTGACAAACATAGGTTATTAACAGTTACTCTTTATCGAAATACATCAATGTTTCACTCAACTGCTTAACATAACACACAAATGTTATTAAAGCTGCTGAACAGTAACCAAGTTAGCAGTGGCATGGAAATTATAATAGAAATTTCCCTAAACTGAATTTGTGTCGTTCTTCTTAATTAATTGCTTTTCCGCTCCTCAATTGCAGCCACGCCATTTTCGCGCACGCCAAAAGTCATCGGAGGTGCGACGCGTTTCAGTTTCGCATGGAAACAATGCTGGTGAGAGTCATGAGGGAGGCGGAGCAGGAGGAGGTGCTGGCGCCGGTAGCCTGTTCCCGCCACCCGTTGGCCAATATAATGACTTTGTGTTCACCAGCGAATCGGAAATGGAGTCTGGCGGCAGCGGCCAGCATACAACACACTGGAAGCACGGCCTCAAGCGCCACCATCAGCTGGAAGTGAAGACGGAGCGCAATAATAGCTGCGACACGCCCTCGCCGGGCATTTCGCCCAATGCGACGCATCTGCTGAGCGACAAGATAAAGCGGCGCAAGAGTGACGACGGCATCAGTGTCAGCAGCAGCATGCACGAGAGCAACGACGCGCCGTGCTCCAGCTCTATGGACTGTGGCGCTGCTGGGGCGAGCGGTACAGGTGTCGCATCCACTGGGCATGGTGGCGGAGGAGGTAGCGGTGGCGGTGGCGGCGGCGGCGGCGGCGGGTCACGAAAGAAGAACTCTATACGCTCACAGCTGGCGCAGCAGATGCTCAACTCCTCGACACGTGTGATGAAGAAGCCACAGTATGTGGTGCGTCCAGCGCCCACATCCAGCTCCTCACTAGGCGGGTCTGGACTCAGCAATGGCGCCAGCAACGGCGTCAACAACGGCGCTGGTACAAGTGCGTCGGCGGGTTTGGTTGCTGTTGGTGCCGGTGGAGGAGGAGCTGCTGGCGCCATGAGCAATATGGCCAGCAATGGCGCCAATGGGCATAGCCATCATATGCATCATGGTGGTGGCAATAGCCACAGCCACAGCCATAGCCATAGCCACAGCCACGGCAGCAGCAACCACAACAGCGCACATAATTTAGCACTGGATGCCACCGTATTGAAGATAATATTCCGTTATTTGCCGCCCGAGACGCTCGTTACGTGCTGTTCCGTGTGCAAGGCTTGGTCCAATGCAGCGGTGGACCCTGATCTCTGGAAGCGCATGAATTGCGCCGAGCTTAAAATATCCGCCTCTCTATTAACGGCCATTGTGCGTCGGCAGCCGGAGCATTTAATTTTGGACTGGACGCAGCTGGCCAAGAGGCAATTGGCCTGGCTGTTGGCTCGTCTACCCGCCCTCAAGAATCTCTCACTGCAGAATTGCCCCATACAGGCGGTGCTAGCGCTCCACACCTGCCTCTGCCCGCCGCTGCAGATACTCGATTTGAGTTTTGTGCGGGGTTTGAATGATGCGGCTATCAGAGATATCTTGTCGCCGCCAAAGGATTCTCGTCCCGGTCTCAGCGATTCGAAGACACGTCTGCGCGATCTCAAAATACTGAAGCTCGCTGGCACGGACATCTCGGATGTGGCTGTGCGCTATATAATGCAGTCGTTGCCGCAACTCAAACATTTGGATCTCTCCTCGTGCCAGCGCATTACGGATGCAGGCGTGGCACAAATTGGCACTTCACCAACGGCTATTGGGCGCCTGGCGGAGCTCAATTTGAGTGCCTGTCGCCTGGTCTCTGAAAACTCGCTGGAGCATCTGTCCAAGTGCGAAAGCCTCATCTGGCTGGATTTGCGGCATGTGCCGCAGGTGAGCACCCAATCGGTGATACGTTTTGCCAGCAATTCCAAGCATGATCTGTGCGTCAAGGACATTAAATTAGTAGAACGCCGAAGGATTTCATTAAGCAATAACTGGCACGACTGAGCACCGACCAGGTGACGAAAGCACCGACAGCGGCAGCGGCCATTGTGGACATTCACTGGCTGAATCCGGAACAATCTATGGATACACTGTAGGACAGGCTACGAGAAACTTGTTTTAGGTTTTATGTCGCAGATGCACGAAAACTTATTTTTATTTGTAAATGTTTACGAATGTTCCGACTTACGCTAACGGCTCCGGTTCGCAGGTGGCGCTACGGAACTTTATTTATTGTCAGCACACAAGAAACACCCTCCCCAAATCCGCCAGATTATCTCACATATAGAGCAATAGCCCGTTAAGAAAAAAAAATAGAAAACCAAAGAATTTTGTTTCTAGTACGAAAAATCCAGCAGCAAAATGAAAACTCCCTTCGCATTGAGTGCACAAATAATACAAATGATACAGTAAAAACTGCCTAAAGCGTGCGGCGTGGGTATACATAAACATAGCGTGTGGGTAAATAAGAAAATGATTTGTATACCCTTGCAAAAGATATTTTATTAGAAGAGCTAATCGGCCCTAGTAGTATATGTACTATATGGAATCATAATCAGTATCAACAATCGAATCAATGTCTGTCTGTCTGTCTGTCTGTCAAACTATTCACCCATATCGGGACTATTAAGGCTATAGGAGTGATCGGATAAAAGTTGAGAACAACATCGTGAAAGGGACATGAATTTATGCCGAATTAATTTTCAGGAACGTTTACTGCATTCTAAAGAAACTTCGGTTAAATAAAATAAACGGCAAAGGCAAAAGATTCTAAAAACCATTTTTTTTTGTAAATATAAAATTTTAATAATATATGCCTAATAAGCCTTCAGATACATCGCATAGCATTGTCAGAGCCTAGAGGGCTTATATATGTTTTTTTATGTATTGTCTGTATCACAGTTTTTAATGGACCTGTATTGTTGGCTGTTTTAAAGGCATTGTAACACGTGAAACATCAAAAAGTTTCCAATTTGAAACAGTTCTAAATTTTAAACAAAATGTTAACTTCGGTTGCGGAACGTGTAAAATAGATTTTGACCCATTTACACGATCTCCAATTGAAAAGTGTCAATTTTATAAATCGGATCTATGATTCGGAAGCTTAACAAACGACTGATCAGACGAAGTTTCCCAGTTAAATAACACATTGTTTTTAATGAAAATTGACAAATATGATATATGTGCAATAATGTGTAGGGTACTTCAAGCTCCAATGCGAAGGGTATTCAAATTACGGCTCGGCCGAGTATACATATGAAATCCAGATAACGTAGATATCTATGTTTAAGTTTATTTTTGTCATTACACATATTTATTACAATATGTAGTGATAGGTTGAGGTAAATACGAGTACATACACCAGCATTATATACATGCGTACATACATATATGACTATATATATTAGCATTCCCGAGCATGCAGCATGTGTGTGTGTGTGTTTAACTGTTTATTCTATCCCAAATCGGAATCGGTGTGTCATATACGTATATACATACTTTGTATCTAAGCACAATTTAAGGATGCCAATCTTGAAGAGAGCACACGCACTAGGCATATCTGCAGAGCAGGAAGTTACCTTAGCTTAGTTCAAACTCGTCTCACTACCATCTGGAGTGGATTTTTAGATTGACATAGTACATACGCTTCACAAGTCTGCCCAACTGGCATACCATGTTTCCTCAGCCTTCCCCCTGCGCTATCTCCCCTCAAGTAGAAGCTCAAAGATCAGGCACATTTATTGGGCATGACATAAATTCAAAATTATATATATATATATATATTAAAATGTATAAGCATAGTGATAACGTGGCTAAAATCTGTAGTATATACATATATATATGTATTTGTCTGAGCAATTAAGAATAATCCATGTACACCTACATACATACGTATATTTAATGTTTTACAACAAAATTATAATAAATAGAGCCTAATGTTTAAAATATATTAAAAGACATGCTTTTATTCTGATTTTAATTGTGACCTCAGACGATTTCAGTTGCAATTCTATAAAAACTAGTTATAATTTGTACACCTAATAGCCTTGAAATGATTCATTTTAACATGACATTCCTTGATTCATACAAATTTGAATCATATTTGCAACAAACAATCTAGTTTCGAACCTTCTACCGAATTGTTTCTAATTAAAGAATAGGCCGCTTCAAAATTGAGCTTGAAAAAATCTTTTAAAATATTTTCAAATTTATTACTTGCAATAATTCCACAGTCGCAATTCCGAATATGTGACCAGAATTGTCCAGAGTTATATGAATCCTTAAAGTAATGTGCATTTTGAATCCAAATTCTAAACGTCCCCCGTTTCGAATATTAATATTTAGCTGATTTGTAGTCAGGCTCATCGCCGCCGCCACCGCCACCATCCTTGGGAAGTTTGCGTTTCTGTATGATACCCTGTGGAAAATAGATGTATAAGAACTTAGTTGACTTCTGATTAGCGATTATTCTATGTAAACTAAGTCCCACCTGAATCTTTTGCCACTCGCGATCGAGTTCGGCCTTTTCGTTCTTTTCCGTTTTGTTTTTGCGCGTCTTGCGGCCATCCTGCATCTTGACGCCGTACTGAAAGGCGGCTTTTGGGAGCGCTTCCTTGGTGCTCATATAGTCCGAGTACTCCTCCTGCGTGTCAAAGTCCCAGCGACCAATCGGGCCTTTCTTGTTGCCCAAATCCATTTTGGTGTAGTCCACCTCATCATCCGAATCGTCAATGGCATCGTTCATCTCCTCCAGCCCCGGATAGCATTCGGCATAGCCCTCCGGTTCGTTGGCGAAACGCGAAGCCATCGCCTTGGATATCTTTGGGGGCGGCGGTATATTTGTTATCACTGGCTCCGGCTCGGCGGGGGCATCACCAAAGTACGATTGGGCCGTCGCCGCCGCCGCCGCAGGTTTTGGCTGATGACGCTCATTGCGCGTGGTCGTGGGCTGATAGTCGCCCACATCATCATAGATGCTGTCGCCTAGAGCTTTCGAGGATTTGCTGCCGCTGCTGCTGCTTGGATTGGCGCCGCTGCCAGCGCTGCTGCTGCCATGCGGTTGGCCGCGCACATGCTCCACTTCCTTCTCATAGAACAAGGGCTTATCCTTGTCGCGTTTCTTGTTCTTCTTATTGCGCCCACCGGCGCGTAGGTAACTCAAGATCTGCGATAGTTTATTAATAACAATATCATTGGTAGTCAGCGTGGCAATGTCCTCGCGTGCCACAGGCACCTCATATTTAGAGCGCTTCAATGTTGTTGGTATGTCCATGTCCATCTCATCCTCCATGTCGATTACATAGGCCATGCGACCGGGCGCGAACAGCTCATTGCGCGGCACCTCTTTGGATCGGCGTGCCTGTGTAAGATTATATATATTGCGTGCCATGGACCCATTTATCGCATTTATGTCCTCCGCCTCGCGACGCTCCGCCTCCAGCTGCTCGGCAGCGGCCGCCGCTTCGGCTAGCTTCTCGCGCGCCAATGCGGCGGCCAGCTCTTCCTCCTCCGCCTCCTTGGAATGCAGCTCGGAGCGTACCTTTTGGAGCAGAGCATAATCGAGACCTTTCACCAAATGAGTGTGCTTCATGTCACCACCCAAGAACTTAGACTCCTGGATAATGCGACGCCTGCGCTCCGCCGCATCGACGCCGGATTTCATATCAGGCGCTACGGCGCGATAGGCATTTGTGCTGCTGCCATGACCGGGCGTGCTGGCGTTTTGGTAGTCCGGATTGGCGCCGTCGCGACGCTCTCGCGCTCGATCCCTGTACTTTTCCGAG
Organism: Drosophila montana; assembly: GCF_035044405.1. Lineage (NCBI taxonomy): Eukaryota > Metazoa > Arthropoda > Insecta > Diptera > Drosophilidae > Drosophila > Drosophila montana. The sequence continues at coordinate 455,660 of NW_026996956.1, forward strand.
AGCTCCTGCAACTTGACATCCTCCTGCTTCTTGAGGGCTGCATAGAAGTTTTTCTTCTTGCGTCGCAGATCGTTTCGTTCGCTGCTGCTTTGGCTTTTCTTTTTCTCACCAACCGCGGCGGGCGTTGCAAACTGGGCTGTGGCCAGGTATCCGCTGCCCGCACTGCTGGTCGTCGAGCCAGGTGGCGGCCCACGCGGCGTGGCCAGCAGCTTGCGAAAATCATCGTTGGTCAGGCGCACCGAGGGCGGTGCTTCCAAATGGGTTTCCGACATGTCAATAAACGATAAATTCTGATTTGTTGGTCTTGCAAAATAAATTATATTTATGTATAGTTTGTTCTTCTTCCTACTATTTGAGTAGTTATCGATTGCGTAGTTATCGACGGCTTATCAGCTGTTACCGAAATGAACCAATGCGTTCAGCTGAACAATAGTGGGCAATGTCTTTATGTTTATGTGGTAAATAAAACTAGAAAATGATATTCGCGCATTTTATTTATTTTACTTTAAATCCTGCCGAACCATAATATTTATTATTATTATTATAAGTATTATCGGTGTGGTCTGTTGATAACAGACTAATGCTAAGTTATGGCAGCTGTTAAATAACAGCTGATTCTGCCAGGGCTGCTGAATACATTGAAAACATGATAAACAAAAGTCAAACCACAATTGAATACGAAATAAAACTATAAAACAGTTTTTACAAAATGCTGAAGTTCTTGCGAGGTTTGCCCAAGGTAGAGCTGCACGCCCATCTAAACGGCAGCTTGAATACTGACAGCATCCGAGAACTGGCTGAGAAGGTGTATGGCGCGCAGACAGCGGAGTTTTCGACATTGTGCGATCAGTTTGTAAAATTTGAGAAGGGCGCCAAATTGGACGAGTGTTTCGAAAAGTTTGGATTCGTGCACAAGCTGACGGCTACCAAGCAGGGCCTGGAATATGCCACCGAATTGGTCATACGTGATTTTTCCCAGGACAATGTCATATACGTGGAAATGCGCACTACGCCCAAGGCAAACGAACATATGTCCAGACGTGCTTATCTGCAGACCGTGCTGGGGGCTATCAAAAACGCGCGCGATCTATATGAGATTAAGGTAAAGCTATTGCCTTCCATAAATCGTGGCGAGCCGGTAGACGTGGCTGAGGAAATTGTCGCTTTGGCTGTCGAGTTTGCCTCTATGGAACCAGATATTATAGTTGGTATTGATTTCAGCGGTAACCCAAATCAGGGCAAATTTAAGGATTTTATGCCAGCCCTGAGTGAGGCTAAAAAAAACGGCCTAAAGCTTGCCATACACTGCGCAGAAGTTGACAATCCCCTAGAAATTAGAGAGATGATCAAGTTTGGCATGTCGCGCTGTGGACATGGAACATATCTCACCGAAGCCGGGTATGAGCACATGAAGGAGGAGAATATACCTATTGAGTGTTGTCTCACGAGCAACATCAAATCCGGCACTGTGGCAAACATTGGAGTTCATCATCTCAAGCAGCTGATGGAGGCAGATGCGCCCAAGGTGCTGTGTACGGATGACAGCGGTGTGTTTGATACGACCCTCACGGACGAGTTCTTTTTGGCAACAGAGACCTTTGGTCTGACCCGGAGTCAGTGCATTGCGCTAACAATGGAGGCGGTTGAGTATGCCTTTGCGACGCGCGAAGAGAAACTATTGATGAAAATGCAGATTTATTCATACACAAGACGGCAATCCTCATAAAATTAATTATTGAATTATTGAAATTCTTATTTTAAATTAAAAACAGCTACGCTTTGTATCTTGCTGCTTGCTGTAAACGGCTAAATTGGCGATAATTGTTGAGTTTGTGCTCAATGTTCAATTAACAGGCTGAGAGCGCAACTGTTGCTCTCTGCGTTCCTAGCTAAACAATGTTAGTTGCATGTTATCTTAACAGTTGAACTGTGCCGCCCACACTGCTGCTCAACATGCCAAACTAACCCACAGCTTGTTTTAATAGAATGTTTGCTTGAAACATGTGTGAGTTGATGTAGGTGAATGTATTACGAACTTGGTTTAGCCAGTGCGTATTAATTTCCGGCAATATAAACACAAAACTTGTTTTGAAAAAAAATGTATAAAGTTTATCTGCGTGTTTTTGCCAATCAAAATGTTACTTTACTCAAACTAAACACAGTGAGCTCCAAGCTACACATTGTATTCCAATTTTTGAAAGGGCGCATCTCTAGTTGGAACTGTTCTGTTAACTAAAGTGACTGAATTAGGTTTTAACAGACGCAGCTTGTGTGATGCACGCGTGCTCGATTTCGGCGCACGACACGAAAATCTGCGCAATCAATATATTTTTTAAATCAGAAACTATCACAAAACTAAGGTAAGACTATTCTACCTTCCAGAGATAAAATAAAATCAGTTGATAAACACTGACACCCACGGTTAATGCTTTTATGTTATGCTAGTGTGTGCGACAACATCGTGTCATGTTGGCACACGCGTCCATCTCTACGCTGTTATTGGTTCACTCTTATAAGAAACGTTAACAGTGTTTTTCGCTAGTAATATTTCTCTTGTCCGTGCGTGTCGTCGCGCCACTGTGCCGCTCCGTTCGCCGCTGGTGTTTCGCTACGTTGTGTGTTCGTAAATTATAATAAAGTGTCAAATAATTTTTAAATAATCAACAAAAAATGATGATGATGATGAGCTATCAAAGCAATTAACCGTTATGCCTATGTATGAAGAAGCATACATATTGAAAATATAAAGCGTTATATTTTGATTGCTTCGCAATAACAAGAATTGGCTAATGTTTAACACCAACAACAACAGTGCCCGCATACACTGAAATCTGAAATCTAAGCGCCATTACGAGTCCAAAAAAAGAAGCAAAAAGTGCACACAAGTGTTGATATTACCGCTGGTGTAGGCGTGCGTGTGCATTAGTGTGTGTGCGCGAACATGTGTTTGTGATTTCATATGTTTTTGTTACTTAGCCCATTCCGCCGCAATCAAGTCAAATTGTTTAGCAGAAAAACAAATTAAATAATTGCAAGGTGCAAACAACTACTAAAAAGTCGCCGCCATTTACAATTTAAAGGTGAGTAATACAAACAAATATGTTGAGAAATCACAAGTGATGAAAGTACCGTTTTATGCGTGCTGTCCTCACGTGTGTGTCTGTGTGTGTGTGGGTGTAAAAGAGCGCGCGCGTTTGTTTTTGTTTTGGTTTTGCCTTTACTTTTGCTAAATAACAAGAAATGCGGTCGTCGCCGAGACAAAAATGATTCAAATATTTGCGCTAATGTGTAAAAATACTCTGCTGCAGCTTGTTGCATGCAACGTGCGCCGACGGCGACGGCTTTGGCGTCGGAAATTCAGCTCCCAATTCAGTTTTCATTTCATTTATGTCTCCTGTTTTGCTTTTGAACCTGTCAGCGTGCACATTTTCTTTAGCCATTGCAGTTGTCTCTCTTCTCATTGTTGCATTTTTGCGGCTGTTTTATGTTTTCCTTTTTTTTTATGCGAAGCTTCATCATTATCTTATACGCACACAGGCATGCACACATGTGCACATGCATGCCTGTGTTATTTCGTGTTGTCTTCTTTTGCTTTGTTTGTTTTTGATACCGGTTTTACTCTCCCACTGCTCGGCTTCTTCTCCCTGCCCCTCTTACCTAAGCACTCAGCCGAAACACGCGCTCTTCTACTCTCAATTTTGTTGTTGCTGCTGCACAGGTAGTTGTGGTGGTGCTCATAGTTTACTTTTAGATTTCTTTTCTGCGCTTCTGTGCGTGTATGCTATTGTTGTTGTTTTTTCTGTTTGCTTTGTCTTAATTATGTTTTATTTGCTCTCAGCAATTATTAATCTGATTTCTGATTTTCTGTCTGTCCGTCTTTCGTTTGCCTGCGCCTATTCAAAGTTCATTTTTATTTATGCTTCGAGAATTTAAATCTTTCTCTTCTCCTGTTTTCTGTTTTATTGTTTATTCTACATTTTATATATTTTAAAATGTTTGTTTTTTTTTTGCTTTTTTTCTTGCTTGTTGCCAAGCCTGTTAAACTTTGTTAATGGATTTTTTAAAGCTTTTTGCCAGATCTGTTTAACTTTTTGAATCTGACAATTTTATGCATTTGCGTTTGCTTCTCTCGTGTGATTTATTCCGCCCTCTTGTAGGTTATAGAATTTGCTAGCTCTCATCATTCAAACGATTTAAGAAACACCCGGGAATATAAATTTTTCCATTGTTTCGGTTTTCTTCTGCTTTGTTTTCACTTGGTTCGTTGGCATTTCTTTTGACGTCAGTTGTGAACAATTTTTTGACTAGTCACAATTCCAATAAAATTTCCTATGTGTTTGATTATAGGACATACGAATATATATAATTCTTCTATAATTGAAGTAATCACTGTTTTTATATTTTATTGAGCAATTCTAGGAATGACCAAAACTTATACTTTTGCAGCTGGTTTGGTTTTATAAAATATTCACGAAGTGGTAAAAAGCATGGAAGGCGACATTTTGAACCACATATAGTATACATATGTATGGATATACTTATCTCTATATATAAAACTGTTTGTCCTGACTGACTGACTGATTGGTGATCAACGCATAGCCCAAACCGTAAGAGCATGGAAGCTGTAATTTTCACTGTGTTTACCTTATGTGATGTAGGTGCACGTTAAGACGGGGTTTCGGGAAATTCCACCCGCAAGTGTGGAAAAATCGCGAAAAACGTTTGTATGTAACTTGTTTGTTTGTTTTTTATTTTCAAAGATCTTTGTTCAAATTCATTTGAGGGGTGTTTCACACTTTTAGGAAAATCCATTACTCCTTGCTGGAAATGGAGGTCAAAGATTTGGTGGGTGAAGTTTTGTGCTCAAATTCATTTCCAGACATCTATAAGAAAAATCATTTGAGACGTGTTTCACACTTTCGCAGAATTCAATCTTCTTCGGGGGGAATGCGAATTCAAGATTTTTTGGGCGAAGTTTTAAGTTGTGTCCGATTTGCTTCAAACTTATTTTCAAAGCTCTACATAAGAACTTAATGAATACGTGTTTCAGCGATTTGAGAAATTCCACTCGCAACAGTGGTAAATTAGCGAAAATCGGTTGTATGAAAGTTTTTTGTTTACCATCCGATCGGCCCCAAACTCATTTTCAAAGATCTATGTTCAAATTCATTTGAGGGGTGTTTCACACTTTTTAAAAATTCCATCCCTCCTTGGTGCAAATGGGAGTCCAAGATTTGGTGGATGACGTTTCGTGTTCAAATTTATTTCCAGACATCTATAAGAAAAATCATTTGAGACGTGTTTCACACTTTTCGCAGAATTCAATCTTCTTCGGGGGGAATGCGAATTAACGATTTTTTGGGCGAAGTTTTAAGTTGTGTCCGATTTGCTTCAAACTTATATTCAAAACTCTACATAAGAACTTAATGAATACGTATTTCAGCGATTGGGGAAATTCCAGGGGTGTTTCACACTTTTTGAAAAATCCATCCCTCCTTGGTGCAAATGGGGGTCGAAGATTTGGTGGACAACGTTTTGTGTTAAAATTTGTTTTCAAAGATCTATAAGAAAAATCATTTGAGACGTGTTTCACATTTTTCGCTAAATGTAAACTCCTTCGGTGGAAAATGCATTTCAAAGATTTTTCGGTGAATTTTAAGTTTTGTCCGCTTTGCATAAAAGTTGTTTGATTCCCGTCCGATCAGTTTCAAAATCATTTTCAAAACTTTTCGAAAACATTGATTTAATAAAATACGTGCCACGGGCAAGGCCGGGTTATACCAGCTAGTGTATACATAAACATATATATATATAAATGTATGTATATATATATACGTATATACTAGCGGGTATATCCCGGACTTGCCCGTGGCACGTGTAAGGTAAATGTTCTTAAAAAGCTTTGAAAATGATTTTGAATCTGATCGGATGGTCAACAAACAACTTTCATACAAACGATTTCCGCCATTTTACCACTGTTGCGGGTGGAATTTCCCAAATCGCTGAAACACGTTTTCAATAAATTCTTATGCAGAGCTTTGAAAATAAGTTTGAAGCAAATCGGATATAACTTAAAACTTCCCCAAAAAAATCTTTGAGTCGCATTTCTACCGAAGAAGTTTGGATTCTGCGAAAAGTGAGAAACACGTCTCAAATGATTTTTCATATATATCCTTGGAAATGAATTTGAGCGCGGAACGTCACCCACCAAATCTTTGACCCCCATTTCCACCAAGGAGGCATGGATTATCCAAAAACTACGAAACACCCCTCAATTGAATTTACACAAAGATCTCTGCAAATGTTTTTGTAGCCGATCGGATGGTAAACAAAAAAGTTTCATACAAACGTTTTTCGCGATTTTTCCACACTTGTAGGTGGAATTTTCGGAAATCCTGTCTTACATCACATAAGGTAACTACTATAAGGGCTCTTCGTTGATCACCAATCAGTCAGTCAGTCAGGACAAACAGTTTTATATATAGAGATACACCTATCGATGTAAGCTATTTTAAATTAAATTAAAGTTATGTGATGAAGGTCCAAGCTAAGTCGAGTTTTGGGAAATTTCACCAGCAGCTGTGAAAAAATCGTGGAAAACGGTTTTTGTTTATCATCCGATTGGCTTCAAACTCATTTTCAAACATCTTTCTTGCAATTCTTCTAAAACATATTTCACACTATTCGCAAACTCCCATCTCCCTTCTTGTATGAAAAATGCAGATCAACGGTTTTTTCTTCTTTCGAGCTTCAAGTTTTACGGGACTAAAATGGGGGGAAAATGTTTTAACTTTTGCACTGTTATTATTATCATTATTAAATAGTATATGAATGTCCAAAATCGTTAAATGGGTGAAAAACATATCTAAAATGCAAAGAAAAAAACGGCAAGGCTGGGGAATACCTAGTATTATATACTATTATTATATGTATTATATGTATGTAATACAAATGTTCGCTATAAAATTGAGTTCCTATTTTAAAGTTATTTCAAACACGCTTATGAGGACTAAAACAATATACATCGGCTATTATAATTATAATATATCATAGAAGGGGTTTTCAAATTTCAAAATTACATAAAATATAAGAAACAAACTGTATTTTCAAATTTATATATATATATATAAATATATATATATATTTTATTTTTGTCTAATTTGGCTAATTTGCATCTTAAACTAGGTATGCAATAAAAATAATTGCTAACATTAATGATTAGGTCTTACAGTTTGTTCAGTTTTCAGTCTTTAAAGTTCAGTTATGTCTAACTATGTAGGTACACGGTTGGGCAGATCGTCAATGTCTCTTGCACTGCCTTCTCAACAGCATATTAGGATAAGCAGGCAGCCGGGCTAAGAAACTGATGGACTGCTAAGTCATTCAACTTGATGAGCATATTGGAGAAATAATGAATTGATTTAATACAATTGTTTATAAAATATAGACTGGAATTTCGGTTAACTGGGCGGGGTAAAATACTTTTCAAATTAATAATGAACATGACTTTCTGGCATTAAGAAGAGTTTGATTTAGTTGTTTGCCAAAGCGGGGAACAAATGAATGTATGGGTGTATAATACAGATGGCCAAAACTCAGTTGGCCTAAAGGCGTTGTTTTGTTGAAGGTGGGGTGAGGTTGGATAGGGGAGAGCACACAAAAACACACATACATACACGCCCACACACAAAATGCGCAATAAATGAAAACATAACAGAAATTATTCTACTTTTGCATTGAATACTTTGACGGTCTCTAAGACCCCTGAAGCCTATGGAATGGAAGGGGCCCTCCGCGTAGCTTGAGTATATAAATCATGTCCAATTATAAGCATATTAAACACATTGTGCTTGAACGAAAAACAGAATTCGTACACAAAATATCCAAAAATAGGCAGAAAATGTGTGAGTGCGAAACTAAGTAAGGGGAAAAAATATTCAATTAATAGAGTGGGGTATAGGTATTCCAGACTAAGGATCTGTTAAGATAATTATTGTTGATAGATCATTTGCTTATTTTTTTTCTGGTCTCGGACACTTTGGGAATTGTTCTTTTATAAATTCATGAAATAGATCAATTAAAATCATAAAATGTAGAATACATTTATTATATTTATACATTTTTAAATTATTTTTAAATTATTTGGCGCAAATTCAATTAAACTCTAGACCAAAAATAAATAAATAAGAATAAAACAATCTCGGAATCAAAAATAAATAAGTAAGAATAAATACAATCTCGGAATCTGTTTGGAATTGCAGCTTAAACTTTTTCTTTGTATATAAATAATGCATAGCTCTATACTTATTTAGCTCGTCAAAGAATTAGTGATCGGAAACCGAAGATAAACCCTAGAAGAATGAGCTGTTAAAGAAAGTAAATTTAGATATACGCAAATATACAACCAGAGTGAAGGCAAACACATTTTCTAAATACAATATAACAATCCACGAATTCTGTTTAACCTGTGCGCCGAAAAGAAGCAAAAAAAGATATCTAAATATATATCTAAACCCCAAACAAAGAATAGTCTAACGAATATTTCACACCCCTTCACAATGTATACAAAAATCTAAACATTTATTTCGCACGCTTTCGTGCTGGAAGTTTGCTAAAGAATTTCTGTTTTCAAATTTCGTTCATTTTATTTGCATTTGATTTTTTTATATTTATCCATGTTTTTGTTTAGTTTGCTTTTAGCTTTTACATAAGTATCTCACTTATTAATAAATTTAGTTAATAACATGCTTTTTGCTAAGTATTGCCAATTCACCTGACGCGCCTCTTGAATTCTACAATTTATTTCCTAGTACGCGTTTAAAATATTTAAAAATCTTTATTTCACTGCTTAAGAGCGTATTAGATATTGTATCTTATTGTTATTAATTATGAGGCCAAGTGAATTGTGGACTTTGCGTTCATTGGGGTAGAGATATTTTCAAATTTATCTTCATATATACATATGCCATATATATATGTATAAGCACAGTTGTAATTGAATTAACTTGACCAAAAGTTGAGAATCAATTAATGAATTAATTAAGTGTCCACATTTTCTTGTTGTAAAAATAATTATACCTTATATTTGCACTATACACAACGAAATTGTTAAGCATTGTGTGTTGTTTTATAATTGTACTAAAAAAATATTAGGAATTGTTAACTATTAAATTTTTTCATATTGTTAATTGTACACTTTATAACGTTTGAGGAAGCTTTTCAACGTTTCTTTGTGTTTGTTGTATTCGTAAACATTATACTTCTACTCTCTGTACAACAGTTTTTTTACTTGATACTATCTCGCTCTCCCGCTCTGCACTTCTCTTGTCTTCTTTTCCTTCGCATCCGTGATCGCTATATACTATACTATTCTTTATTTGCTCTCTCACGTTTGCTCTTTGTAAAGTTGCATTTGTTGGTTCTTGTTTGCAGCACATTCGTTAACGTTTTACTGATTTATACGCTTGCCTGTAGAGTTATCTTTTCGGATTCCTTTTTGTGTCGCATACGAACGCGTTTTGCTACGAAATTGACATTGGCGCAAACATTTCAAACGTTGTATGCGAGTAAATGTTGCTTAGCTTTTTTACTTTTAATAAACTTGCCATAGGATTTGAACGTTCTGCCTAGAGCAAAGGTCTTAGAAGCTGCCACAGCAAGCTGCAACAACTTTGCCCATGTCGTTGTTGATTTGACCAAAATAAAAAGGAGAAAAATGTGAAATGAGGGGCTGTGCCACAGCATTAGCCTTCTGCTGTTTGCTTTTAACTGAACGACTGCCGCCGGCTTTGGGGCGTGACTTTAGCTGCTATTGCAGTGGAAGTGGGCAGTGGGAAATGGGAAGTGGGTGTGCCTCGAGGCGCACAGTTTTTGGCGCGTGTCCAAGTAAATAGAATTGAAGCAGCAAAGAGCAAGCGAATAAAGCAAATGTAAATAAGCAATTGTTACATGTGCGACGAGACCCGAAAATGGCTAATGAAATGCTGGCCAATATCTACAGATCTGCCTTAATATATATTCCATATGCAAAGCAGCCGCTGTTCCATTTAGTTTCCATTTATTTATTTTCTTTTTTAAACTAAGGCCAATTCATTTGGCCAAGCGGCTTTCTGGTCTTCCTTAGATTCTGCCTATTTCGCTGGAATGTGCGACACGCACGCGACATTGACAAACAACAACAGCTCAGCCTATTTTCACGTCCTCTTGTCAGCCAGACGGCAAATTACAGAAAAAAATTTTTTTTTTCCAATTTACCCACCCCTTAAGTTACCCGCCCATCGTTGGTTCTCAGCATCTCGTCGGCTTTTTCTTTTGAGCTGCCCTCGACGTGCGGTGCATGGCAAAGCGAGGGAAAAGCCGGAAAACTGTCTGACATTGCCATTGTTTGTCTTTGGCAGTTCCCAAAAACGGAACCAGCTATGCACATACCATACACACACACATATACACCACACACACACTCGCATACATTGGTACTCATATGTATTTAGTTAGCTGCAGTCTAGTTTCTCGCTTCTCGCGAGACAATTTCAACTGTCTGCGCGCTGACGCAGCAATTTCTTTTGTCTTTCTTTTTCAGTGAAAAACGAAAGAACAAGATAAAGAATAAAAGAGAACTGTTCATACAAATTACCGGATATTGCAGATTTTGCGCTTCTTTCGGTTCAATTGTGCGCTTTGGCAATTTTCATCAAAATATTCTTTGAAGTTCATCATACTTTTCATCATGCTGAGGCTGCAGGCTAACGAAAATTTGACTAGGGTGAAAGAACCTCATACATGTAACATTTAATAATTACAAATAAATCGATTTCTTTATTTGCTAATGAGTTTGTGGCGAAAAGCAATATATAGTCTGATAAAATAAGGAGTCAATGAGACCCTGTTCAGATATAATTAACATGGATGATTAATGAAAATGTTATTTTCGAAAATTGGCTTCTGAAAAAATCTTTGCATCTATAATTGTGTGCAATTTATTGGTCTGGTTTCCTAAATATATGCAGTATACACCATATTATAATATGTTTTATTCTCATATTTTCTTGATTTTGATCCAAACAGGTCAGGCAGTGTTCAGTTTTTTTATAGGCTGATCATACGTTGTTTTCTCATTTCAAACAGTATTACATATTTTCCTGCATGATAGACACGCCCTTTACATGTTGACAAACTGTCCATGAAAATAAATTCAAAAGTGCATTACACACAACATGCAAAAGTTTCTTTTATCTACAAACATTTTTCGCAGCTGTCAAGCAGAAAAGATAACAAAAAGGAAAAAGAAAAAAATACATACAAACAATTTAAAAATCAATAAATAAAATAAACTAAACGATGCCAAAAAGAGTGTTAAGATTTCACTTGAAATATTGAAAATACATTAAAAAAAATATTTTGCATATTGCCAAACATGTCTTTTTATTTGTTCTCACAAAGCTCCACAGACACACCCCCTTCAACTAAACTACCCTCCCCTCTTCAGAGAAGTCAGTACCTTCTCAAAGAAATACTCGAGCTTCTGCATTTTAACACTTGATTTGATATGCAAATATGAACAATGCAATCTTAAAGGATGGAGGTTTGTGTCTCGGGTGAGGGAGGAGGGAAGATATTTTTGTGAAATCGCAAAATTTATGGCACTTGCTGTGATGTCTTCGGCCTGCTTGTTTTTGGGTGTGTGAGTTGGTGTTGTATTTAAGATAATACTCTTTCTAATAAAGTATATCACTTTTTATTTTATAAATTTATGCGAAATGCAAGCTGCAGAGTTTTAGTAGGTGCTAACATATATATGGGAAGCCAATTGAATTATGCGCAACAATGCAGCTTTTATGTTTTTTGTACACCACAGATTTGCAAAATATTGATATATAGAAAACTATCGATTACTTTGAGGAACAATCGATTGTGTCATCGCTAATTATCTTTATGATTGATAAATTGTGTTAAAATCTTTATTTCTCGCCCTTTTATAATTTACACTAACATATTAAAACGATCGATTCCTTACCGATGCATTTAAAGAGTTATCGACATTGTTATTGAAATGTATCTTTTTTTCTATGAATCAGTTAAGAAATTAAATGTTATTAAGTATAAGCTTGTTTAGGGTATCTAAGCTATCGGCTATGTTGTGCTCAAATGCAGTTCGCTTATTTCTCTTGTTTTTCCCTCACTTTGCTTGTTTGGCAAAGTTATACACTGCTTTATATGCTATGTGTACTTTTTGGCACGTGACAATAAATTGTTGTTGTTTGCACTCTGTTGAGTTGTTCCACTTGTTGTTGCTGCTGTTATTCTTCTTGTCTCTCTCTCTCTCTCTCTCTATGTCTCTCCTTCTCTTCTTCTTTAACTTGCTTGCAAGTTCTATATAATTTTGCAGCCAAGTAAGGAAAGTGTGTCATAAATGTCATAGTTAATATTTGCTGTTTCCTACTTTTTGGCAACTGACTTAAAATGCCATGTAAGTTCACAGAGCTTCCACAAAAGAACGTGCCTCATACAGATATATATATATATAGATATATATATATATATGTATGTGTGTGTGTGCGCGTCATATGGTTTCATAAATAAAAGCATCGCGCGCTCTGTCAACCTTGACCCGTTAGTCAATTCACTTGCTGAACAAAGAGAGAAAAAATTAAAAAGAAAAAAATATACATATATGTATGTATGTATGTATATAAAATTGCATTGTGGCGCATTTATAGCAACAACGTTGAGGTCTTCTATGTGTGTGCGTGTGTGTGCCTGTGTGTGTTTGTGTGACAAATCCATAACCAATAAACCACATAAGCTAGACACAACCAAGTGCTCATACCTTAAATTAGATGACGGCCAGTCCCCGGCTACAAAAACTAAAACAAAAATCCAAAACATACACCAATTTTTTGTAAGCAATCTGTGCGAGTACCCAAATGAAATTGCTCCGTGACAGAGTGCTCGAACAAAAGATACCCTGTGTCTACAGAACTTTAAAATATATATTTATCAATATGTAATCTCTGAGATCGATTAGATCAGATAGACATAAAGATCGTGGCTATATCTACTCAGCCTGCCATCTTGATTAATAGAATCTACTTCCTGTTCCATGTATATGCACTTCTTTATACACAATTTCAGTATGTAAAGGGTATTAAAAAAACTGCGAAAAATCTGTAACTCGATTGACATCAGAGGAGAAAATAAAAAAAGGCTAAAACGAAGTATGTGAAGCAAAATACAGAACATTGAAATTGTATCTAGTAGATACGCTTTTTTGTACATATACACACACACACACACATACTCACACACAAACTCTCTCGTGGTGCACTTTACTTATCCCATGTAATTAATCATGTGGCCTTCTGGCAGATGTTATCGGATTACTTTTATTTCCAGTGCAGCTTTAATGCATTTTAATATGTGGATTAAAATTTAGATGTATAATCCGATAGGCAATGATGTCGAGAGCTTTTCGAGTTCATTTGAAACTTATGTATTTATTCGTGTTGGTCAACATTAACTAGTTTTTCAAGAAAAGTATTGTATTTGATTCCAAATTTTATTTTTTTTTTCTATTTATTTTTAATCTATTTGCCATATAGCACCAATATCTTAGCATTTATTACTTGTATAGATACTGGGCCAAAATAAAATAATAGTTCGGAATTATTATTGATACATTTACTAAATCATTATTTAATGTATTTAATTGATACTTATTACCGAATGTTAACTATGTATTCATTGTTGGGATAATTAGTTAGTTGGATTCTTTTGGGATTGCTCTAATTTTATTTTCAGTGTTTGTTCCTTAAACACTATTGATAATGCAGTTGCCTACGTGAGTCTTATAAAGGATCAATTGTAATAAATTGTATCAATTAACAAATGAATAATCGTGATCTTTGCATTATTTAATAGTATCGATATTGATAGATTCCATTGATAGTTTTAGGAGATAAAAAGGACTTATCCTTGCATTACTTAAACGACTTGCCACATATCTGCCTTGATGTTTCAATTGCACCTCTGCGGAAAGCGACAGCTCGATAGGTCACAGCTATGAAACAATCTGCAATCGGAATTTGGCAATGCGTAACATGAAAACGCAGAAAATACTCACATAATATGTATTAAAATCAAGACTTAAATTGTGTGACAAAAATGAAAAAATTAAGAAGAAAAGTGCTAGCATTTATATCAAAATGTTGAAAAGTGCAACTGGCAACAATAAATTGTGCACCGTATGACGTACAAAATATAAAAGCACTCGACGAACATTTTTCATTATGCTTTTTAGCTTGATTTTGCTCTAAAGGCCCCCACGCTCCCCCGTCTCCGACGCTATCATTTTTACAATTTTTGTTTTTAGTTTTCCGAGTTGTTGCTGTTTTATTTTGCTGGCTGGTTGACTGCACTTGGCCTAAAGTTGATTGCATGACATTGTTCTTAGTTTTCACTTACATATCGTATATAGCCCAACAAAACCAACGCCCTCTTTTCGTCCCCAACCTTTACCCTTCGCTTACCCTTACCCAACCACACACACACACACACACCTCAGTTGCTGTTGTGTGTGCGCGCGATTTGTTTACATTGATTTTGTTGCTACACACAATCAGAGTCCCCGCCTAGGTTTTCCCCTCAGACAGAGCAAAGCATTCGCAATATTATTGAAAAAAAAAAATACATACATATATAAAATCCACTTGATTTTGCAGCTCTTGTTCAACTTTGGTTCTATTCTGTTTGTAGTGCTACGTTTTGCGGTTTATATATATTTATATACCCCGCCATCGGGGTATTATAAAGTTGTATAGAATTTGCCAAAAGGCTCAACTAGGTATTTCTCATGTTTCTGTTTAACTATATACATATGTGTCTCAATACTTAGGCTTCTACCGTTATGGTATAGATGATTCGGTTTTCCAAATTCATAGACTAGATCCGTATAGTTGATAACAAAGTACTTTCTTTATAATAAATTTAAATATATTAACCTATAATTTTTATAATAATTTCCCTAATATATCTTATTTGTTTTATAGATAGAATCACTCGAAAACTGAGCTGTTGTTTTAAAGTACTCTGTTTTTATACAATTTTCGATGTTTTTACAACTTTTCAATAGTGCATGGATTTTTTATGAGTAATTGTGCTACTATATAGTTTACTTGGAAACAAAAGCCTTCAAGTATATCCCAAGTAAAATTTGCTTTGTGCCTAATATAAGATTCCGTTCAAGATTAACTATATTCAGGTGAAATAGGCTCAAATTGATACGTTTGTCTGGCAGGGTATTTAATCTTCTTCAACACAAAGTGAATAGCTTTCAAATATATTTTATTTGGTTCCTAGATACTTGAGTGCATTTCAATTTATTTAGTCTCATTTTGTTTGGACTATGCAATGATAAATGTTCAAGTAATAAACTTGAAAAATGCCCATTGTAAGACATTCTAAGAGAGAGGAGAAGTTGGTCGGTTGCCCGGTTTCCCGCTTCGATTCTCCTGTGTTAAAAAAAACTTCACTGAGTTTTTTCTCCCTACACGTATTTAGGCTAACGATGGGCCAAAAGCGCATGTGCGTTGATGACTAAGACAAATTGTTCTCACCGCATGTGTCAGTCGGTTAAAAATAGTTGAAATATGGCACATTCGGAAATATATTTGAAATGTTTTTTAAGTTTTGCACTTAACAACCGAACCGAAAAAACCCTCCAATCATTGAGTCTATTAAGTGCTTGAAGTAATTACTTTTAATTAGCTTTAAACTGAGTCAAGGCAGCTGTTTTTTTTCTAAGTTGGCGATTTGGTTAATTATTTTATCTTGAAACGGTTGTCGGAAGCAAGTTTATATAACTTTTAATTTCATTATTTGATTACTTATCGTTTAAAATTTGGGCACAACTGTTTTGGGGCAAGAGAAGTACTAACTTTTCTAGTCACCAGTTCTTAGGACCCGCTGCGCTTGGTACCTAAACCTTATAGCCAACACAAGCTGCTGTAAGCATTGCGCAAAAGAAAGTGAAAATTTGTTTAATGTTGTCACCTAATGTTTCAGAACCTGTTGAATAGGAGACTAATGTGTGTCTGAAGAATATTAACGATCTCTTATTTTCAAGAATTAACCATCGTAGAAGGTCTCATTATGGCTGGCCTATCTATGCGATTTGGTAGTAAACAGCTTTTGGTTTTGTAGGAAGGGAAAGGGAATATTTGGTGTCTCCTACAAAACCTTTTCTTTTTGACTAAAGTTAAACTCATAAATGTCATCATCTGGCTTTTTCGTACTGAGGATCTCTTATGTAACATTTCATCCGTTCTAAAATAAATGATCCGTTATGTTCCTAAAGCAATTTATGCATTTATAATAGCAATTTAGTTCAGTCATTGATAGAGCACCATAAAAAGCCGGCGCCATTAATGCGGCATGGCTGTGGCAAACTTTAAGCTTGTCGATAGTAATAAACGATAATGTGCTGCAATGATAAAGCCGAAGTCGCAGTCAAAGTATAAGTGGAAAATGCGATAGAGGAGCGCCACAACAGTTGACTTGCGTTTAATGCAAAAATCATATAAAACATGAAAGCTGCAAAAAAATAAAGGTTCGTTTTGTTGTTGCTTTCACCACCATCAGGAGCGCAAAGAGCAAGAAAAGTGTGTGTCGGTCTGTCTGTCAATATATACATATATATATATATATATAAATATTGCAGTTTTCATGTCATTGTCACCCGTTCTCTGGCACTTACAGCTGCAACAGAGTTGTCAGCACCCAATGTAAAACTTTTTCAAAACGTATGAAGATAGAGAGCGTGTTCAACACGACACGAAAGTAGAAATTGCAAATAATAGTGCTACAATTAATTAATTAAATGCTTATACATCGCTTTTATTGACTAACTACAGAACTCCCTCGCTTAACGCAACTACTTTAAACTGTGCCAATTGCGAAAATTGCGGTTGTTGCAAACATTAAGCCAAAATTTTCTATTAGCCAAAAAACTCGTTAGAATAAGAATAAGTAATAATAAATATTTGGAGCAATAATTTAATTCTATATTATTATCTTGTGAATAAGAAGTAAGTAATAATAAGTATTTGGAGCAATAATTGAATTTTATATTTTTATGTTTGGAATTTGGAATTTGGAAAATGTTGGTCTATACTTTGCTACAAAAGTAGAATGTAGTCTAAGCAAACTAAAACATAACAAACTTGAGTTATTTTTGTTTTCTTTTTAAAACTGTGACAACAGAGTCTGCAATGTTCAGAAGTCGGGTGTTATTCTCTTCGCTTATTGAAAAGCAGCATGACTCGAGAGAGTTATATATCGAATAACACATTTGTGTTACGAATAATAATTACGACTTTATTCTTAGTTAAGAGAATTTTTCGTGAATATTACACTTTTTGCATGGGATAAATATACATGAATTTTTGTATTAAATTATATTTACTGCTCGTGTTGCTTTCAAACACGCGCTCATCTCTAGCAGCCAAGCTGTCCACATTTTCGGTTCAGCCTCTTTGCTGTTACTGCCGTTTGGGCTCTGCCAGTTGACATGTCTTTTGACACTTTGTCGGCTTTTGTGTGCATGTGGTACTTTGATGCTCTATTGAAAATTCAGATAGCTACTTAATGTGGTCAGCTTGTTGACGTGTAAGCAAAATTGAGAAATACATTAAATGTGCATGGTAGTTCAACGAGATTAAATTTAGATGTAATATTTTTCCAAAGCAAATGTCTTATAATTTATCGAAAGAGACTTAAAATTATGATTGTGAAAGATACATTTTGGATATATTACTGAACTTTTATTGAAACGTTGCAGATTTTATATGTTTCCTTATTGTTTATTATTGTTAATTAAGCAATGAATTCTAAAAAACAATTTAGAAATACTTACTTTCACAAGAGCTTTATAAGTATGTTCTTATGCTAACTTAAATATAAACAATTTACTTGCGATATATTTTTGTCAATCTTAAAAAAAGTTTAGCTCTGGAATGCAACTTCTGTGAGAGCGTTTAAACTTCGACCTAAACTGGGGTTCCTCTTACTGTTTGTTGCACTCTGTTGCTGCAGCATTTAATTAAAGTTGATCAGTTGCTTTATAAAATTGCGTTTTGCGGTAGTTATTGTTGCATGTGCCCGCTGCCGCCTAATTGAAGTGTCATTAATTTGTGTGCATCAACATAATTGCACATAATTATGAATAAGTCATAAGTCATTTTGTTCAATCCGAAAGAGTTTGGGTTAATTTTCCTCCGAGTTGCGTTGCATCCTCTTAATCCGGAAAACGCTCTGTTGACCCCACTTACTCACATTCCCATTGTTTTTGTTGCTTTTTTTATTATTTCGTATATGGCTTTCGGGTGCCTTTTGTGTTAAAATTTGTTGCTGGTTGCGCGTGAGTGATTTACATACCTTTTTTTTTTTAAGAGGGACTGGCTTTTTATGCCCTCTAGTAAACGCAATTTCCACGTGCTATTTGAAAACACAAAAAAAAAATGTAAAGCAACCTCCATTACGATATCTTCTCATGTGCATTATTTTCATTAATTTTTTGTTGTTGTTTTTTGTTTTGGTCTTTGGTTAGCTCTATGTAAACTCAATTTATTTAAACTTTTGTAAGCTCGCTTTTTACTGGAGTTTGTTGAACTTCCTGTGGCATGTCATAGTTAGTTTAATTTTCTTCATTTACTTAGTTTTGGATCTGTGGTATAGCTGGTGTGTTCGTTGTTTGTCTTTCTCTTTGTGTAAGCTTTGAGCATTAGTTTGAAAAGAGTTTGCCCGAATTTCGATTTGAACTGAAGTGAGGAAATGGTATTACTAAAGTTATACGCCGTTCTCTTTTATCCTATCGTCTCAGTTGCAGTATTATCTATTATATGATACATATATTCATTATGAAGTTTTACGGATTTTATATAGATATGTATATGTTTTAATAATAATATGTAGCTGATTTTCTTAAATATAAAAATAGCTACAAACTTAATGCAATAAAAACGAGAAGGAAGGGCTATCTTCGGCACACCGAAGATTTAATACCCTTGCAGACCCAACCTTTTTATAATGCTCATAGTGCCCTGCCCATATCTAAGAAGCACAGGGAAAATAGTTAATACCGAGTATGGCTAAGATATCTTTAAAAATAAATAATTTTTCCATACAGCAACTTAATTTTCGACCGATCTTTCCTATGGCAGCTATATGATATAGTAGTCCGATGTAAATAAGATTTTGCATAAATGTAGGAAGCATAGTAAAACTAATAAATGCCGAGTTTGGTCAAGATATCTTAAAAAACAAAAAAATTTTCCATACAGCAACTTAATTTTTGACCGATCGTTTCAATGGCAGCTAAATGATATAGTAGTCCGATGTTGATATGATTTTGCATATTTATGAGAAGCGTAGTAAAACTAATAAATTCCGAGTTTGGTCAAGATATCTTGATCTTGAAAAATTTTTTTTATACAAGAAACTACTTTTCGACCGATCGTTTCTATGGCAGCTATATGATATAGTGGTCCGATCCAGCTGTTTCCGACATATGTACTGCGTGCAACAGAATGACTTCTGCAAAGTTTCATAACGATAGCTTTAAAACTGAGAGACTAGTTCGTATAGAAACAGACAGACGGACAGACGGACATGGCTATATCGACTCAGACTATGTTGATACTGATCATGAATATATATACTTTATGGGGTCGGAGATGTCTCCTTTTATGCGTTACACATTTCACGACAAAATTATAATACCCTCTGCAAGGGTATAAATATGGAAAAACGTAATCGATATATCTTCATGGTTATTCGTATCCGCAGTAGCTTATCGATAGATAGAAAACAATACATATAACAAAAATCATTATTTGCTGGCTGGCTCGAGATCCGGGGCTTTTTTATTCCAGACAAAATGAAAACGCAATTTTGTTAGAATATAACGAAAATCTTTTACAATGAAAATGAATGAAATGAAAAGCTGTTGGTAGACTTAGTTGACATGTCGTTTTATGTTTTCTTTTAGTATATTTGTTAGAATAAAAGTTCCTATTTCTCTCTATCTACCACTGCAATGCGTATTTCCCACACTTTTAACGGCAGTCTAAAGTTTCCTGATTAAAAACTAAAATTGGCAACATCCTCACACTTACCAAGCAGCATCACCACATAATGGGATGGTCTTGTGTTTACCACAACTCAACCTCTATCCCCTTTGTGAGCCAAAAGTCACGTAAAAACTCAAAAATTGCCTTTACGGTGGCAAACCCCGTCAAATTGATTTTTGTGGCAAGTAAATAATCAAATCAGCTTTGCCATTCATCGTCGTCCTTATATAATATAAGAGCGGCGCCGGGCACAAAGCTCAAAAACCAACCAAAAAATCAATCTCCATCAGAGGGCGAACGCCCCAAAAATTGTAGTCATTAGTTTTGGCACAAAACAGCAAAAAAGAAACACCCAGAATAAAAGCCAAAAATTGGAATTTATTTGTGTGTATATAAATATATATATATATATTGCCTAAAGTTCATGACCACGAACCCAAGTTAGGAGCCAGCGGATTGGCATTGTTTAAAATGCAATAGCGCCACATTTCTGTGCCCGGTTCTGTCCCCGATTCTCTCTGCCTCTCTCTGATGAGCCGCATCAATCAGCGCTGCCATTGTCTGAACTTGAAATCGACTTTTAAACAGGCCAGGCCAGTCATTCGGGCAGTTAACTTGGCCTGGCCAACATAAAAGCCTAATGATCAGCGCCAGCGATTGAGTTACATGCAGCAAATCTCTGACGATCGCAGAATCGCATTCAACTCTTTCCAGGTCCTCCGCCGCGCTCCTCCTTTCAACTGTCCACAGTTAATCACGAGCTGGCCAAAAAGAATGCCAGATTAAGCCAAAGGGAACCAGTTTATTTTTTTTTCTTCGGAGCGCCGGCATTGAAGTACCTTCGTTTGTTATTATACCCTTAGCAAATGGATATGGTAGGCACTGTAAATAAGGTTAAAATTGGAGTTGGTGTGAAATGAAAATCAAAAGGAAGTTCCTTGTGCTTCCCAATTGCTTGGAATAGTAAATATATAGAGTATAGTATAGAGTTCATAGAGTTGTGTGAGAGTGAGTATAGCTGAGAAACAGTTAGAGAAGGATAGATAGAAAAGCATAGTGCAAGGCAAAAGACATGACAGATGGAACAACATAAGAAAAGTAAGAGAGCAAGTGACAGAGAGATGTGGATATAGAAAGATTAAGAGAAACAGACAGAGAGAGGGAGAGGGAAAGAGATGGAGAGAATAGAGAGATTATAGTTGAGAAGCTTAAAGAGATTGAGAGACAGTAGATAAGTAGAAAGATATAGATATAGAAGGGAGGAAGATATATAGAGATATAAAGCAATAAAACAAAGGCATAAAGAGATCTAGAGAGAAGGAGAGCGAGAGACAGAGATTGGTAAAAACCGTATTAGATATTAGATACTAGATAGATGCTAGAATAATTATAAATATTTATTCACAAATCATAATTTTAGTTTGCTGGACATAGTCCCTAGAAGAAATCGCACTCGCATTCTTTATTTTTTTTTACGTTACATAAGTTTAAGAACAAAACGAAAACTTGTTAACATTCTGCAAATAAGTTTCTTGAGAGGGGGGCTCTAACAAAGTAGAAACTTTCAATGGAGATTATTAACCACGACTTTTTGGCATTTGTGGTGAGAGCATTATAACTTCGACTTGCTTGTTGCATAGTTGTCTTTCGCGCGAGCTTACTTGTTTTTGTAAATCAAGTTTGCAGTTTTTGGAGTTGTTGGCGCTCTGCGATGTTTGTTATACTGCGGGACGTGGCGCAACTCGTTTTTTGGTCTTAAGAGTTGCTCAGAGGTTTGCTCTGAGCTGGCTGCTTGGCATATTTGTTGGCCAAAAACAATAACACAAACAGTCAACAAGCAAAACGTGCACGCCAAAATATGCAACTGCAACAAGAACCGCAAAAGCAGCAGCAGCAGCAGCAGCAGCAGCAGCAACAGCAGCAACAACAACAACAATTTCAACAATGGGCAGCGCCTTGGGTCGCGTCGTCATTCCGTCTAGCTGCGTTTTGGTTGACTTGTTAGTTGCATTGCTTTTGTTGTTATGGTTGTTGTTGCTGTCGTTGTTGCTCGTTGTTGTTGTTTTTGGGGTCGGCTTGCTTGCCTTGGCTATCTGCCAATTGTTTGGCAAATTAACAGCGAAAAGGAGTTTGCAGCAACAACAACAACACATCCGAACACCCTCAAGTTGCTGCTGTTGCTGCTGCTTCTACTCCTGTTGTTGCGTGTTGTCCTTCTGCCTTGCAAAATGTTGCCAAACATTTAAATATGCCTTTGTTTGGCTTTTCAGCTCAAATGAGCTTGTCGTGGCCAAAAGTTGCCGCCGCCAGTTTGCCCAGCGTCTACGTTCCACGATAATCTGCCGCATGCCAGTTTCTTGTTGTTGTTATTGTTATTTATATACCACGCAGCAGCTAAAAACAAGCTGGGTATGCTCAGACCGCTTTATATACATATATAACATGTTCATTGTAAACTCGAAATGGTTTAACTTAACACTCACCCAAATACTGCATGTAATCTATTACAAAAGAAATCTGAATGTTCAAAAACAGTCTGTTAGTAGGAAGTTAAAGAATTTAAAAGCTCTCTTTAAGCTAGATGAATCTTATTTATAGTTAACAACATTAATTCGCTTTATTCTTTACAATTTAACTTTAAGTTTAAAATTTAGCAAATTTTAAATCTAAAGTAAAGCTTCTTGGTAGGATAATTGTGTTAAGAGCGTGTGTAGGTTATGCTGAAATCTTTTCAAACTGTTTGTTATCCATTCATCTCTTTATTTCTATTGTTATTTTCATTTTAGCATTTCTCTACTCAATACAGGGTATTTCTGCAACTATACCCAGTCCCTTAGCTTTTATTGCCTTGGCTTTTGTTACTGACTGCGTTTGGCAACGTCTTGCATCTTGGCTTAGTGCGTTTATCTTCATTATGCCATTGAATTTATTCATGCATCCATATTTAGTTAAATTACATGTTCGCGATAAGCTGCGCCCAGACGCATCCACACGGCAGACCTCAATTGCCAGCCGATCCCCATTCAATCCCAATCCGATCTGACTCCAACTGCAACACTCAGCTCGTCTGTTTAAACTAATTAGTTGAGTGTGTTATTTTTGTACATTTTTTCCCATTTTATTTTTGTGGATTTCCAAGAAAATCTTCGCGCAGATTTCTTGGCGTACGTAATTAAGCAACCAGTTTTTGCCTGCGCTCAGCTTCCATTGCATTATTAAATTATACGACTGGCATTAAAATCGTTTTTCGTTCATTTTCTGTTTTCTTTGCAGGTGAGCAAACAGTTTTTCCCTTGGCCAGCTACAACACAACTCCCTTTTTGTTGCTGTAAATAACCTGGTAAATATTTGCATTTCTAAGAAGTTTTCAAGGGCTCTTCCAGCAAATTGTCGGGTTGTGGCTCTTTATCTCCCTTTTCGACTTAAGCTTCAATGTTTAAGCATCCTTTTGGCTGAAGTCGAAATATACTTTAAGAATATGCAGCACACTGAATGATAATGATAATGGAGCTGATATATGTTGAGCAAAGTGTTTACAGAAAAGGGCATTGAAAGGTATTATGGTAAATAAAAGCTGTGCCATGTTGGCAATTATTGTATCAGATGCTAACTGTAATTCTTTGGTAAAGTTTCTTTTAGATTAGTTAATGGAAACTTAGAAACGAAACGTTTGAAAACAAATATGCATAAACTTTTAATGAGAACTTATTTCATTGAAAAGTCATTTTTTCATGCTTTATGTAAGTAATTTATAGAGGCATTTATAATGAATTTAGTTTATTTAGTGTGTACAAGGTTATAGATTTTAAATAACAAAATACGCTGAAAGAAATTTGGGAAAAGTAAAGTGTAAAAAGTAAAGAGGCGGGATTGAGCCTTAATTTAAAAATAATTCTAGCAATATATAAATAAAATTTTTAATCTGTAGTTTTTAGTTATTTTTATATATTAAAGATGCTGTGTTGAGGCTTTGTAAAAATTTGTCTAAAATGTTTCTACTCTACTATATAAAAAAATCCTGCTTGCTTTATAGTCGTTCAATCAGATGCTGGTTCAGTGATGAACTAGACAAAAATACAATAAAATCGACAGAAAAATTTGCCAATGCATTGGTTTGTTGTTATTTAGCTGCTTCTTAAGCCGAGCCGATATGGGAAAGAGTCAAAAAAAGAGGTGAAAAAAACCAAACCGGCAACTGCATCGTCGTCAACTGGATAAACCAAAATGTCAGCAAGTTTTCAGTCTTTGGGGCTTCTGTCGATGCCTCTCTTTTTTTTACGACTATGGCTAAGCCGTGTACGTATCTACAAGATATAGATATGGCCGTCTGTGTGTGTGTGTAGATAGCAGTAGACATTTTATAGGTTAACTGCTTTGGCTTTGGCTGACTTCACCTTTTTACGCTCGATCGGTTTACAATAAATAAAAAAAAAATATAGAGAACTATAGCGAACTGAGAAGTCAGTCGTTCGGGTAGCGAAACAATAAATGTGAAACAAACGCAGCTTTTTGTACTCGAATGCTGCCAATAAAACAATAAAATGTTGTCTTATCTTTACACAGCAAATCAATTTCAAGAGGAAGAAAAACTTGACTTAAAGCGGAAACAGGCGGTTGGCCAGTGAATGGCAATTGCTCAAGTATTTGTTGCTGTTGTTGTATTTGCTATTGTCGTCGTTAAAGTTTTGCAATTAAAATGCCATTGAGGTGTTGTCCATGTTGCTGTTGTCGTTGCTCTTGCAGCTTATGTTGATTTTCGTTGGCTTTAATGAGGCACTCGTCTCGGCCATGTTTCTAATGTGTGCGCCCGCTGAAGCTTAAAAGTTGCCCAACAGCTTTTTGGTTTTGGCTGTGCTTCTTCTCTAATATCTATCAAAAACTTTAGAAAGTCTGTATTTTAAACTGCTTTTAATTTTAAGTATTTATTGAAATATATCTCGATTATATTTAGATTTTTGCAATTAAGGCACATTCTAATTTGCCAGCAACAATTTGTCTAACTCGGATTTAGACTTTTAAGACATCCACATAAAACATAGATTACCCTAGGCTTTGTATTATTACAATTCATAAGCAACAATTTTTAGTTCCAGCTTGAAGGCAAGATTATCTAGAGTCTAAAAACGTTTTCTAGATTTTATCAAAGGTTTCTGTAGGTTTTTTCAATCTGTTGCTTAACAAAATAAAAAACAGCCTACACAATTATTTTGACTAGATTATTTGTAGAAATTGTTACAGTTTAAAATAGTAGTTAAACATGCATGAACAAAAAATGAATTTGAAAGCTAACTAATTGGTAACTCTCTTGAGCTATTTTGAGCGAATATTGACAATTGCACGATAAACGGTTGTTTGCGCTTTATCGATAATTGTTTTACAACGAATCACACAAAAATTCGTAACGCTTTCTTGGGTTGCATGTATGTGAAACTATTTAAAACACACGCTAAACAATTCGGACTATGGCAACAAAGCGTGCAACTGGCCCGCGCGCCGCAGCAAATTTGAATGCAGCAACAACATGCAAATGTCAAATTCATGTTGCACATTGAAGAAAAAATGTACATCAATGTAATGTTTATGGCATTTGCTAACTAAGGCGGCACTTGCTCCATTTTCTGTTTTACATTTTCCCCATTTCCCGTTTCCCATTGCCATTTCACATGTTTGTCGTCGCCTGCACGGCGGCTGCTGCTCCAGCTGCAGAGTGTGTGAAAAATGTAACAATAATTGAAATTTAATAGCCGCGACGACAGCGGCCGCAGTTGCCACAAGTTGCAACGTCAAAAAGAGCCTTGTGAGCGCAGGACGAAGAAAAACTCATTCACTTCTACTATTATATTCATAGGCACAAAAAATACCAAAGCAAGTGTGGTCTTGGCTAGCTTTCCCGACTGGTAGATACCCTGTAAACACACGGAAGAGATTTTCGGACAAAACTTGGTGTCTGCAGCTCTTATAATCATTCATATCGGGAACCATAATAGCTAGATAAGTTTCGTGTCAGGGACAGACAATGTACTCCTCTTTTGCCCATTTCCATTGGGTACAGGGTATAAAACGGTACACGTCGCGAAATCGCCGCTGGCTGTGGCTCATGAAAAGCTTATAACTCAAAATAAAAGTGGGTCAAAAGCTGTAAATGATATTTGTTCTACTTGGTTTAAGATGTTCTGCGGCGGACACACGCACAAAACGCTCGAGAACTTCCTTTATGCCTTTATATGTGATTTGTTTGCCTGAAAGCTTCAAAAGAAACTGCAACAGAAAGAAACTGCATAATCATCATATACTTAATCAACAGCATCAGCATCCACAGCTCACGGAGTCATTAACATGTTGAAATATTTTTTTATGAAAAAGAAAATATATCAAAAGAGGTTCATATATACACTCATACACGCTCAAATACGTGTCAAATTTAACAACAGCTTGATTTTTTATTTCTTATGCCCTGTCAAAACAGAAAACGGTCTCGTACATATGGGAGAAGCCATTGAACTTTTGGTTTCGTATTTTAATGCAATCTGTAGACGTCAACATTAACCGGCAGCTCACTTCAGAGATCGGACAGTAGTAATTAGCACATGACTGCTAAGTAACCACAGCCCAGATCGTATATAGCTTATATATTATGTAGACACAACATGCTAAAAAACAGTTGAATGCGCCCCAAAAATACCAGTTCTCAAACCATGTAATTTTGTAATTATACTTGCTTAGTGGCTGTCGTAATTTGTGCTCTGAAGCTAATCATTTGCCAAGGGGAAGGTCAACACTGATAAATTCGGCAGATAAAGAAGGTTAGCAAGAAATTTAAGCTAATAACAAAATTTTTAAGCAGCGGAAAAATCACTTGATATCAACATAATAAATAGAAAAAAAATGGTGGATATTTTCTAAAATTGAGTTAAAAATTGTGCAATCCCTGTAAAAAATATCATTTGTACCTCCGTTATAATATCAATACCAGTTGCCAAGGAAAATACCGAACCTCAACCCAAAACTAACCATATAGATATATTTCTATTTTTAATAATTCGCAATACAAAAAACATTTCAAGGTTAATTGGTTTGGGTTATCATATACAAATACTTAAAAACGCTAACATTTTAAGATAATATAAAATGAAATTGTTCTCGTACAGGAAGAATGTGAAGAAAACATGAAAAATCAGAAATAAAGAAGTAAGAACGTTGCAGTCAAGTGCAACCTATTCTTAAGAAGAGCTTATCAGTTATTAATATTATTATCATCGTAGCCATATAATCTTCAAAAAGTATTTGACGTGAATACACGAGTTTATATTCCAAATACAACATTGCACATTCACTTTGTGAACCGGTATTAAAAAGACTTTATAATCCGTAGAACAAGTTTAATTCAAGCCTTGGACTTTCCCCTAACAAATGCCACTGGAAATGACGATGCCATAAAATAAAACCAACCTGTCCGATTTGCTAGAACCCTATTCAATATTAGCCCACAAATCTGAACGGGACTGTAACTAACAACTATTGAGAATCTCCACAAATAATTTGCAATGCAAATTAGACTGTTGCTCTGCTGCTCATTAAAATGAATTGTGTGGAAAATATTGCACTTGACATTTGCAATTAACAAGCACATCAGAACAGCGGCTGACAATGATGTGAAATTAGCAAATGGAATAAAGATTGTATGTTGGCAACTCTGGCTAACGATTTGTGGATAGTATGAAGGCCAGATAGCTGGGGGAATAAAAACAAATAGACAAAACTTTATAATGTGAATGCGTTTCCTGTTTTCGCCTTTTGACTTAAGCATCATTATCAACAACATGATTAGTCAGATAATTATAATCAGCATTCTGCTAGCGGGTATCTGGCTGTCTGGCACATTTCCTTGGCACATTATTAATATGCACAAGTCCAAATAAAGTTGGGCACAACAATTTTAATGAAATCTTTATTGGGTTTTATGAAAACATCAACAGCCGACGGCAGACCCAGCAACACAACAGCCCCCACCTACAATTCCCAGAGCTGAGTTTCAGGGGCTGGGGCTAGGATTGGGTTGGGTCAGCCAGACTTGTCAGCCTGGGTCACGCCTCTAGATCACATCAAAGGGGTCGCCCTGGGCTCGCTTAGTGGGTTCATTGCGGGTCGTTGCTTAATTTATGTGGCTTTTGGTATAGTTTTTTGTTTGTTTGTTTTTTTATTTTCTCTCGGCTTGTTTGTTTGCTGCAAAAGTTTTGCTTGTGCTTTAAATTAATTAATGAACTGCCAATTTCAACTCTTACACTCGTTTTTTTAAATTCTCTTTACTTTGTTTATATTCAAGTTCTTTGTATTTATGCTCCCATGTTTATACAAAAAATGTATATTAACATGGATGCGTTTCAGCATTTGTTTCAATGTGCATATTTAATTATAATGCCGCTATAGTTATGGGTATTTTTTTTTATGGTTTTACTGAACTGATTTTTGCATACATGTGTATGTATAGTTCATAATTTGTTAATTTGGTTGCATTTGTGTGGCTAACAATGTGGATTTATTTTAGGAGCACGCAAACAATTAATAATAAATGTCTACTTAACGTATTTTGCATTATTTTATATAATTAGAGTGCTAATTAATTTTTGAGCACTTTTATTTGATGACACATGTGTATATTGTGTTTAAAATAAAAGAAGCCCACAACAAACAAAATATATAAAACTAAAAAATTGAAACATTAAGTTAATCGCATTACTTAAATAAACTTAGAATCATTATTATACTAGAGTTGAAATCATGACCGAATAATAATTAGTTCAGTTTGTCTAAGGAATGAGAAATTTATAAATATAAATTTTTGTGGGCTTTTAGGCTATTTATTCAGGCTTGTTATCGATTTTGAATCCAGTTTAGTTTGTTAAAAGCTATGGAAGTTTGAAAAATTCGAAAGAACTTTGACTTACATATATATAGGGCTCTATATGTTAGGCTTTCTGACGTTTACATCAATAGTCGTGCGTTAAAGGTCCAACCCAAAAAAAAAAACAACATAAAACGTCATTTAGATATCAGAAAATTCAATTAACTATCGATTTTGATAAGAATGGAATAAAATGAATGAAAATAGCCAAAGACCGAAGGGCATGCGTATTATCAGTTGTATGACGAACCCCTGGAGAATTAATTTTCTCCTATTCGGGTGCACTCTAATTAAGCAATTTAATATGAAGTACGTTGGGAGCATTATTATCTATATATAGCGCCCTGTGGGTAGTTAACATCTGCAGGTCGAGAGCAGCAGCCTCATAAGTAGTTTTTCCAATTTCCCATTTCCCAAACTGCCCTCGAACTATATGCTGACCAGCAATGAGTAGAAGGTGACAGTATTGCACACAGGCTGATGTGCAGCGGGGTGAGTTAGTGCGGGGGTGGATTTGATTCTCTACTCTATTCGGAGACGAAAGCAACCACTCAAAGTCCGGAAAATACGTGCGCAAAATGCGACAGAAGAAAATTGTGAAAAACTGTAGACAGCTGGTGACAAGCAATTGTTGTTCTTTCAGGGGGATGGGCCGGCATAGAAGGGAGTAGATCTGTCTAGCTGGCAGGCAGGCAACGTGACTGGATGCCAACTGGCGGTTCACTTATTCACGTGTTGTTCACTGCGGTTTCCCACCGGGTTTTTCCTAGCGGCTACGCGCCGGATACACGCGCCAACTCCAACCGGATGTAATTAAGGATTTTGCGTGCCAAAAAGAAGAGGGCGACGCACAATTTGCCACAACTTGGACTCTACCAGACAGTTAACAGGGTGTGCGAGTGCGAATTTTCAACTGAAGTATACTTTATCTAATCGTTTGTCTGTTTGATTAGTCCGTCATCGGCAATCGCGGGTTGGGTGAAGGTTCCATAAGAAGGTCCTCACACCGGTGCAGGAAACGTGTGATTTGCTTGTCATGCTAATTACATACACATCTGAAGCCGATGCCAATTGTGGCTAATTATGCCTGCATGTGTTGCGGAATTTTGTGGACTAATTAAAATAAACTAACAATAAAATCATGTATTTCTTCATTATTTGTTCTGTGACTTGGATAAATATCTGCCATGTGTAAAAACAGTCTTAAAGCACGTTTGTAGCTAGTTGCCAGGACTAGATATTTGTGTAATAGTGCCAGATTTGAGCTTTGTAAGATGAAATATAAAAGACATGCGATTTATTTATATATTCTACACAAAGAAATCTCAAAGATAAATAATGTGCCATGTCAACGTGCCTTGCTTGCGTATTCGAAGCTTATTATCAATTCAAAGGCGGTCATAGCTTAACAAAAATCCCAAAATCACAAAATCACTCTTGAAATTAATTTGCAAAACTCAACCAAAAAATCATTTAAAGGATGGCGAAATAACTGTTTTATATGCAGCCGGAAAAACAAGTTTAATTTTTTGTTGCTCTTTGTGTGCTTTTTTCTTTTAAAGATCTTTTACTAATTTTGTCAAATCAAATAAACAAGTCTAACCGAATAATGTAATTTATGGGCAAAAGTCAAAACAATTTATTCACAGCAGACAAAACGACGGCATCTCTAGCCAGACCAATAAACCCCTCCACCTATTCCCCTGTTCCACAGCTTTAACCACTTAAACCCAAGGGGCCAAAAAAAGCTGTCACGAGTGTTTCGTATAATAAAATAAAAAGCAACAAACATTCACATCATAAAATAACTATATCGACTTAAGATTAACGGGGAACCAAAGACGACGACGCGACTTGAATTTCTACGCAATTTAACTTTCGCATATGCGAATAAATAACAACAACAACATTGTCTGAAATGGCATAATAAATGCGATAACAGGGCTAGCGAAAAAACAAGTAAGAGTGCCACACTGGAAGATATCCTGTACTTAGCGCCAACCTGGCGTAAACGAAAATTCGAACTTCCTCTTACACATGTGTATGCCATATCTCAACTGGGAAGTGTTATCCAAAAGGTACTTTATATCTAGGTCTTATAGATAGATATGTTTATAAAAAACATGAGTAGAGTTAACGCAATAGTAAAACTCATGCGTATGATAAATAAGAATATATGTATATTCGAACTTTCAGCTCTCTTACTCACAGTTTTCGAGAACGGAGATTGCTAGCTTATATACCGAAAACGCTTCTTACTGCCTGTTACATATAATTGTACAAAATCCTTATATCCTTTTTATTTACCTATTTTCAGCAGATAACAGGGTATAAAAAAGTTAGGCTGACAAGCTGCAGAGCATTGCATATAAATATACCGATATATGTTTGTCTTTGATATACGAGAAGCAGTTACCTAAAAAAAAAACAGTCAATATTAAACCAATAATGGTATAGACTTTGGCGACTTTTGTCCCAGTCCCAGCACCATCTCTCCATGAGGTCGGTTAATTTTCTTCCTTTTTACAGTGCAGCCAAGAAACTCATTTCTTTAAAGGTCAATAGCCAAAAGTACGGTAAAAAGCACAAAATATACCAGTCTCTAGAATATTAACATTCTTCCAAGTTTTTTCTTATCTGCGAAAATAGTAAAATACATTTATTTGGTTAAATTTCGAAATAGATTTTCAGTTCTGTTTCATTAACGAAATCAGTTTGTTTAGTAATCGTTACATTTTGCTATTCGTATATTCCCTTAATAATTCCGATTAGTTGATTAATCAGCTATCAAAAAACCCCACACATATGGCGATTTATTATGACAAACTACATTGTCGAGCTTATTATTATTGTGATGTGGGGGTTAGATACTCCGAAATATGTTATTTATGATCATAGGTACCTAAAACTGATATATAATTTGACAATTTGTCACAGCATTATTTACCTTCCCTTTCAATTTATTACTTACAAACTTTTATTTACAACTAAATAAATTGGTAATTAAATATTTTAAATTATTACATAAAATATAGTAAGAAAAGCTAAAGATCGACTACTAACTTTGTTAATAACAGCTAACACACGGTTATTTCGTTTATAATTCTCAAAAGGTCTAATATGTTATGCTGAAAGCGAAGTTCGTGGCGAGAATGCCTGCTGAAGTCATATTTATCTCTGTCGGAATTAATATGGACATCTGAAAAAGTTTCGCCATCTAACCTAGGTCTTACCAGACTTCTTCTTATTCCTCCTTATTCAATCTATACTCATATATTTTTCAAAAGTAAGAAAATTCAAAAAAAGTTTCATTTAACAGCTCCAATTTGTTAACGTATAACAGTCTCGGCCTTGTAAGTTTATGTATATCGTAAATTTTCATTGTTATTTTGGCGACATTTTGCACATCATCTGACACATGCTTCCTCTTCCCTCTAATGTTTCTGTACCGCAGGGACATATGAGCTGTCCGTTTTGCCATTGCCATCCAAGTATGTAATATAATCATGATTTTAAGCAGCTTTAATATTCTACCATCTTCTAGTCTTCCCCTCCCGTTAGGCGCCCAGATCCTTTAGACAGCGATGTCGGGATTCGGCCATGTTCTCGAATGTCGAAAGTTTTTGGCTGCCCAGCGACGACAACAACGCGGACAGCTCGTGTATTTGTTTTGTTATGTGTTATGTGATAAAGATGAACTGGTCAGAAAACGTAGTGCCCAAACTAAGTGGAAGTTGCCTTTCTACGCAAGTATAATAAAAAGGATAGGCACAGCAATTTGATGTAATGTGCGGGATTTAATCTATGAAATTGCGTGTCCCACAACGCACTTTGATTTCGCTTGGTATGCTTTAATTTTCCTTATTTATTTTTTGTTTTTCGACTTTTCTTTTTATGTTCGTCAAGATGTGACAACAAATTGGATTCTGACGTGCGTAATGAGCGTCATTTGCTTATCCCATTTATTTTTCTTGGCTGACTGAAAGTTTTATGTATATGGATCTGCTCATGAAGCATTAGCATAAGGCATAGGGAAGTGCTTTACAATCATTTGATTGGCCTATTACGTTTAAATCTCTTTGATTTTATTGAGAACAGTGAAGTTGTTGTGTGGTAATTGTCAATTTAAAGAAGCTATATGTGGTCAAAGTTGCAGGCAATTTGTTATGTGGCGCCCAACGTGGGTTCACAAATATATCAAGATTGACTGTAATTTAAGTAAAATATTTTGTAAATAATTTTATTGAGTTACTAACGTATTTTATGGTAATTGAACTATATGGTCAAGGGATAAAACCATTTCTTTATAAATCTTGGCTGCTATTTAACACAATTCTACAGCTATTTTTTCTTCATCTTTT
Source organism: Drosophila montana (assembly GCF_035044405.1). Lineage (NCBI taxonomy): Eukaryota > Metazoa > Arthropoda > Insecta > Diptera > Drosophilidae > Drosophila > Drosophila montana. The sequence goes on from NW_026996956.1 coordinate 489,046, forward strand.
AATATTGAATCATTTTATATTGCGCAGCGCTCAAAAAATTGAATGTGCTTGCACTCAAACGCATTTCCGCAACTTATTTCATGATTACATGGAATATCGTCTATTTTTTATCTGCTTTCAACAGAATTTACTTTTTCGCTTTTGACTGCATGAATGAGCAGAAAACAGCATCAGCAGGTGCGGTTGGACTTGACTCACAAAGTTTCCACTTATTTTGTGTTTTTCTTTTCAGGTACTTTGCTCATTTATGATTTATCAGTACAAATATTTGTAAAACCATTTTCCGACTGCCAGTAATGTAAATGTACGCAATGAGAGATGGAAATTTCGAAAAATAAGATAAATACGGTTGCTTATCTCATATTATTTGAATTACGAGAGGCGCGCGATAAGTAAAGCCTTTGCTTATCAGTGGAAACACAAAACTGTGCGCTTAGAAAATTGAATCACAATCAATTTTGGCTTGAACTCAATGCAACAACTTGTTATATCTCCCAATTTTGTCTTCTTTTTTCTCTTAGAGAATCCTTGACATGATTCGCGACACGATAGGTGAATACGCGTGAATCTCTCAAGTTGATTTCCTCACATTCACTTAAAACTGTTTTTATACCCTTGCAGAGGGTATTATAATTTTGTCGTGAATAAAGTATATACATTTTTGATCAGTATCAACAGCCGAGTCGATATAGCCTTGTCAGTCTGTCTGTTTCTATGCGAACTAGTTTTTCAGTTTTAAAGCTATCTTTATGAAACTTTGCAGAAGTCCCTCTTTGTGTTGCACGCAGTACATATGTCAAAACCAGTTGGATCGGACCACTATATCATATAGCTGCCATAGGAACGATCGGTCGAAAAGTAGGTTCTTGTATGAAAAACATTTTTGTTTATAAAGCTATCTTGATCAAACTCGGCATTTATTAGTTTTACTATGCTCCTCATATATATGAAAAATCCTATTAAGATCGGACTACTATATCATTTAGCTGCCATAGGAACGATAAGTCGAAATTAAGTTGTATGGAAAATTTGTTTGCTTTTCACGATATCTTGACCAAACTCGGCATTTATTTGTTCTACTATGCTCTACATCCTCGTATATTATGCAAAATCCTATTAAGATCGGACTACTATATCATATAGGGACCATAGGAACGATCGGGCGGAATTAAGTTGTTGTATGGAAAACTTTTTTGTTTTTCAAGACATCTTAACCATACCCGGCATTAACTATTTTTTCTGTGCTTCTTAGATACGGGCAAAGCACTATGGGCATTATGAAAAGGTTGGATGTGCAAGGGTATTAAATCTTTGGCGTGCCGAAGATAGCCCTTCCTTCTCGTTTTAGTTTTTTTTATTGTGTTAACAAATGTTTCTTGTTGATCTAACGCTGGGGCCTATTTTTCAGGGCGCCACTTGTTTGTATTTCTTTGGTGTCTTCAAATGTGGAAAGTCTTTATAAGCCTATGTGATAATATGGCTTACCTGGACTATAGCTCTGCGTTTTATGGAAAATAAAGTTTTTTATTCAATTTTTTGGTTGGGCTTAAAAAGGCACTGAAAGTGTTGTTTGGGGAAATATTTTTGTGCGTAATTTAAATTTAAGCCGATTTCTGGCCACACTGGACTTTCATTCAATGTATTGGGACAGTAATGAGGCTTTTAATTAATCATGGGAATATGCCCTACTTTAATTACATATGAACATTTGTATAATTATGGTAAATTTCTTTCTAATTATGGACCGAGCTAATCAATAAATATTACAAATAAAGTTGTGTTAAATAACTTTTAAGCCTCTGACAATATTTGATAGAACCTTTGGACAATTTCACAAAACAAATAAAAACACCACAAAAATAGTTGAATCCATAAAATATACCGTTTTCGAACGTTCAGTCAAAATAGGTGTTAAAAAAAATATTATCAATTAATATTTCTCAAAAAAGAGTGTATATTAGGCAGGTGTACAACACACGAAAGCCAATTGATCAAAAATTGTAAATTTTTTGTTGGTCCTGAATGTTTTGTTGGCTTTTTGGTCTTTCTAAAATGGAAAAGCTTGAGATTTTGAAGGGATTAAATCTCAATTTTCTGAGAGCTGTCCCGATGTGTTTTTTTTTTGTGTTTTCCATTTTTATACCCTTGCAGAGGGTATTATAATTTTGTCGTGAAATGTGTAACGCATAGAAGGAGACATCTCCGACCCCATAAAGTATATATATTCTTGATCAGTATCAACAGCCGAGTTGATATAGCCATGTCCGTCTGTCCGTCTGTCCGTCTGTCTGTTTCTATGCGAACTAGTCTCTCAGTTTTAAAGCTATCTTTATGAAACTTTGCAGAAGTCCCTCTTTCTGTTGCACGCAGCTCATATGTCAAAACCAGCTGGATCGGACCACTATATTATATAGCTGCCATAGGAACGATCGGTCGAAAAGTAGGTTCTTGTATGAAAAACATTTTTGTTTATAAAGTTATCTTTACTAAACTTGGTATTTATTAGTTTTACTACGTTCCCCATATATATGCAAAATCCTATTAAGATCGGACAACTATATCATATAGCTGCCATAGGAACGATCGGTCGAAAATTAAGTTTTTGTATGGAAAATTTTTATGTTTTTCAAGATATCTTGACCAAACTCGCTACTTATTAGTTTTACTAAGCTCCCCATATATATGCAAAATTCTATTCAGATCGGACAACTATATCATATAGCTGCCATAGGAAAGATCGGTCGAAAATTAAGTTTTTGTATGGAAAATTTTTATGTGTTTCAAGATATCTTGACCAAACTCGGTATTTATTAGTTTTACTACGCTCCCCATATATATGCAAAATCCTATTAAGATCGGACAACTATATCATATAGCTGCCATAGGAACGATCGGTCGAAAATTATGCTGTTGTATGGAATTTTTTTTTGTTTTTCAAGATATCTTGACCAAACTCGGCATTTATTAGTTTTACTATGCTCCCTCCACTTATGCAAAATCTTATTCACATCGGGCTACTATATCATATAGCTGCCATAGGAACGATCGGCCGAAAATTAAGTTGTTGTACGGAAACCTGTTTGGTTTTTCATGGTATCTTAACCATACTCGGCATTAACTATTTTCCCTGTGCTTCTTAGATACGGGCAAAGCACTATAAGCATTTTGAAAAGGTTGGGTCTGCAAGGGTATTAAATCTTCGGTGTGCCGAAGATAGCACTTCTTTCTCGTTCTCATTGAGATTTACTTTTCATTTTCATTAAAACCACTCTTTGAACATATTTCAAAGGAAAATCCACGACATATGTGTGCATTTTACTTATACTCATGACCTGATCAAAAATTCAGCAAATTCCATTACAAATTTTCCGGCACCGGATGGCAACAACGAAACGAAATTTTACAACAATAGCGAAATTAATCACACCTGGGAACTAAAATGTCAAGACTGTCATCCATGTCAACAATGCGGTTTATACAGACGCTTAATATTAGATTTGTCCCATACAGAGAATGAGAGAAAGAGAGGAACAGAGTGGGAGAATGGGTTCGGCCGCTGCGTGTCCTGCGAATGTTGTCTATCTCCTCCGGCGGCGACGGCGGCGGCGGCGGCGGCGGCGGCGGCTGCGGCTGCGGCGACAGCTCCTTGTGCGTTGACAAAGTGCGTTGTCGTCGTCACGCGGCAATCGCAATGTTTATTGTCAACAGGCAAAGGTGGGGCGCCTCAAGTGGTTGTCGAGAGGGGCGAACCACTTTGCGCTGGCTAGGTATGCCTAGGCGCCAGGCCCGCGGCCCAAGTCGGGCGAGGTCTTAAACGGCGCCTTGGGTGAGACGCACTTCATTTCAGGCTCTTTTTTTTTTTTGAAGCCAGCGAGGGTCCTGGCATGGTCTTCTGGCCGGGGTTGTCGTGTGCCACGCTTATACTTTACACTTGTCTGGACATTTGATTAATGATGCTTACGTGTCTGGCCATGTCTGCAACCATTGTTGTTGCCCTTGTTGTTTTTGTTGTTGTTGTTTGGTGGCATTTCCATTATATTCAGTGTCATTCAGGGGTTTTTAACAACTGATTTTTTATGAGCTACACTTGCAGCCACTGGGCCAGCCTTTGCTTAATTAAGTTTAAGTCTTGACAGGGTTGATTTGCCATTTTTACCCCAGCCCCGCCCACATGTCTCGAGTGGCTTTCAAGTGGTTCCTGTCGGCGTCTCTCCTAACACGCCATCTAAGTTATGTGTCTGCCCTGAGTCACCCAGTCACTTGTGGCTGTTTTTCGCTTTTCAATTGATTGCACATGTTGTATTCAATTGTTTATAGATAAGATAAACTCCAAATACCTGTCCATCCCACACTCATTTCATTGATAAGCATGTAGCTTGTTTGCACACCCTGTAGCTGTTCAGAATGGGTAAGCAAAGGGTAAATCAAATTTTGCAAATATGTTTAACGTGTATAAAGCGGCATCAACAAAGTTTATTCATTCTTGCTTAGGAAAATGAGCTAAGTCGATAAGTTCTGTCTAAAGACAATATAAATAATAAGATGAGTAAGGCCAATCAACAAAAATGAAATGAAAATGAAATAAACGAAATCAAAATCGTGGCTTTTCCTGCCGAAGAAATTAATTTAATTAGTTTTCTTGCGCTGACCATGATCTATCTAAATGCAAATCGCGCAATAAGAAAACGTCATCGCTGAATGTGCTTCGAAAACAAAAATAAGTAGAAGATCATCGACTAGCTTCGCATTCAAATGTTTGGGCGTTATTCATCTTAGTGTTTGGGTAGAGTGGTTGAATACCGTTTCGATATAGTCAGTCCAATTTTTTACTGTGTTCGTTCAGCCTCAAACGATACTTTTGTCTATTTAAAAAATATACATATATATATATATTTATGTATTTTCTATTTTATATATTTTGCTTTTAAAAAAAATAAAAATAAAAATATATATATTTAAGATACTTTACCCCGATCCATTTGGCTTAAATATTTTTTCCATCCGTAGTTTCTGAGAATAGATCAATTTCGGTACTCAATGTCCATATATTACTGTCGATAGCGAAGATATAAGAAGTTAGAGACTTAAAGCACTGAAAACTTGTTGGTTTTTTGATAATTTTTCGTTTTTTCCAAAATCGATAAATACCGATCTGGGCATATACGTTTTCTACGTAACTACTGCTACATATTACTACAGACTATCTTTCAGTCTATCAGGCTATCACCTATAGAATGTCAGTGTTTATTATAATATTATTAATAATTAAACACCAATTCATAATTGTCAGCTAATTGGATTGCTGTGTCCCAATTGCAAAAGTTTTATTAATTTTACCATTAGCACAATTTATCTCCAATACTATTATTATTGTTTTTTTTTCTCTCTCCATATTTTGCCGACATTGTTTACAGTTATTTCATGTGTGGTTTTAATTAATTTAACTTGCAAGCCAAATACAATTGCATAAATAGTTTTTATTGCGCTACAAGCATGAATGACAGACACATACGTGTAAATATTTATATATATATGTATATATATATATATATACATTTCTGTGCTTGTGTGTGTAACACCTGATGGCACTCTCTTGTAAATGTCGCATGCGTTGCAGTTAAATCTAATTGGATTGTTACTGCAACCTGTGTGTGCCACATGCTACGCCACTTGCTACAGTCCCTTTTCTACACATTAGATGATGGAGCTGTAAATATGTTGGCAACTCTAGAGCAGAGTTGTTGTTGATTTATAAACTAGAAGCCAAGCGGGGTAAGAGAAATTCATTGTAGTATATGCTAGGGTAAGTTTTTCTAAAGTTATATAACCGAGGATATGGAAAGAATACACTGTTATATTTACTTATTACTTACTTACTAAGCTAAGATGAACAACCTACATTTAGTAATATGGATATTAAGATCTTCCAAAATTAGGAATTTTTCGCACATTTTACATTATTAATAATATAAGATCTCAATTGTAATACTTACAACATTCGATAACTTAACATTTGTAGTTTTATACAGCTTTTACACGTACACAGCACATGTACGCAGTTCGTTGAGCTTTGCTCATCGCTGCTAGGCCATACGACTATTAGAGCTTCCAAAAGCTCACCAATACATGCAATGCATGCACACTTGTAATTCGTGTTATTATTTAAAACGTAATTAGTAATTTTATGCTTCTAATTTTGACTAACGTTCACCTCCGTTTCCTTCTCTCCACTTTAAATGTCGTCATCGTCGTCATCGTGTTGACCTGCACTTGAATTGCACATTTGCTTCTCTGCTTGTCAAGTGCATGTTTGTTGTCGTCGTTGTTGTTGTGTTTGTCGCAGTCGCGGTTACTTTGTGCAAAATTGAAAATAATTAAACTAGAAATTAGTAGAGCGTAACAGTGGGCCGGCCCCTTTGTTAGATTTTGCCCTGCCCTGCCCTGTCCCCAATTACATGGCAGTTGGTGTTGTTGCATTTTTTTTAGTTAACGCCCGTATTTTATTAGTATTTTTTTCAGACTGCAGCAAGGTTGTTTTTAAAGTGTTGACTCAATTAGAGAACGAGTGTGAGTCTTGTGTGTGTTTGTGTGGTGTGTTGTCTGCCAATGCTCACTCGTTCTGTGTACTTCTATTAAAGCACATGTTAAGTCTCCGCATTTAAATTATTTTAGGTACTTTATCAAATTTGTTGTATGATTTTTTTACGTGTTCTAAATGAAGATATCGACTTATTTCGCCTAAGATACTCTTTATACTTCCAAGAGAAGGTAATTAAGTAATTTTTCATAGCTTGCTAACATAATAAGCTCTTAAATCAATAAAATGATAAGCTTTTATTGTTTTCTAATAATGAAAACATGTTAAGCGTTATTATTTAATTATACTCAGTTATTGTTCTATTCAAAAATTGTTTAGTTAAAAAGAAACCCTACAAAATTAAATCATAATTTTATTACTTTCATTAAAATCTGACATTTTAAAAATATTCATATACAAAATGTTTGGTCATTTTATTCATTTATACCTTTTGATTTTATATAATAATAGTCACGCGCATGGATAATGCTTTTAGGCATTGTTAAATATCTTTATTTAATGAATGTATAATGTATAAAGCTCTTTAATATTTTTTACGTAAAATATTTTATTATTTTTAAAGTTGTTCCTTTTTTTTTAAACAGATCTCAAAAATGTCTGATAAAATATTTAATTTTATATCAAAAGTTTTCAATAGCCTTTTATTTTTTGTCAGTGTATTTGACTGCTAGCAACAGCAGACCTTAATTGTACATTCTTTTATATGTGTGGCTTACTTTGGTGTTGTTGGCTGCCTGCTGCCTGCTCCTTGCCTTTTATGCCAACAATGCGCATCGCTGCAACATGTGGCACTAATAACTGTTGCCACTGTTGCGCGCAAAATGTTGCTGCAACTTTTTATGATGCTGTTGCCAGTGCTGTGACCGTTAAGTGTGCTGTGCCTTCTTTGTAGTTGAACCTGATGTCTGGTCAGTTGGCTGCAGTTGGATGCACGTGTTGCCTGCCACAAAAATTAAGCGGCAGCAGCAGCAGCCGCAGCGTGCAACATGCTATGGCCAGGCATTTAAGCTATTTCGCCAATGCTCGCATAATGTGCGTCGCTCTGGTGTTGTATTTGACATGCGCTCCACTTTTCCTAGCCCGGTTGCATGTACCTTCATGCGCTCTGCATTGGGTTCGTGTTGCAGCCGCTTGTTGTTTCAGCAAGCTTATTGCCTCACGTTTGTCGGGTGCCAATTGCATGGCACTTGTCCTCCCCCCAACCTCTCACTACCTTTTTTGCACACGTTTTAATTGATTTTACCGTTTGCTCAGGTGCGCGCAGCACCGCTGCAACACCTATTCAATTGCCCCACAATAGTGCAACGGCAATTACTGCGGATGCCACAAGCTGCCCAGTAGCTGATTATATTCCACGCTTTCGCTTTAAATGCATTGTACGCTTCTGTAATTGCTGTCAAGTTTTCGGCCACATTGTGCCAAATGCCTAATTGGTTTTCAAGTCGCAATTAACCATCCTTCATCAATGATGAGAAATGTGGCTTAAATCTATGGGTTATTTGAGTGCAGAAGCAAAATGTTTATAAAAGGAATGTGAGCAAATAAATGTTAATCGACGCATTTTTACTATAAAATAATATAATTTGTAATGAAGAGAGTGCTCCCCCGACTCGATCAAAGATAAGTCAAATGTTAAACTTCAGCTATTTTGAAGGTCAGTATAAGCTTTTACCTTTCGCTTATTCAAAGACGTTAACTTAAAGGGTGTGTACTTTGACGGCTCGCTTTTTCGTTGCTTCGCTTCGTGAACCTAGTTTTCCACATCCATAACCAAAGTTTTTGTTGACATCTTATATCTAATAATATCTAATAGTAATAACAATAGTATTCCAATAATATATATTATATATACGAAACAATAGTTTTTATGCAACTAATCCGCCATTATTCGTAATAAATGTTCTTTCTGGAAATGGTTAAAATTTCGGAAAGAAACATATATGTAGTTTCATGATGACATATTAAAGCTTAACTTTTGACATTTTACGAGCTTGAAAACAATGTATTCTTGCATAAAGAATAACCAATTTAAATATAGTATGTCTGATCAGTATAAATATAAATCAAAAAAACTTTTTTTATTTATCAACAAATATTTGTAGATCAATTAACATTTATTTATCTTTTATTTCATTTGTATTTACAGGTACGTACGCTCTGTTGAATCGTTTCCATTCACACGCCCTAAACAACAAATATTCATCCATTCACAATTTGTCAGTGCGTAAGTCTAAACACATATGTTATTTTTGGTTTTTGGGGGTTACCATCTGATCAAATAATATGGGAATGTATTTTCGTCACAAGTGCCAGAAAAACAAACGAATTCTACAAATACTACACATTCTGTTCTTTCTGCTTGCTGTGAGTAGAATAAATAATAAATTTGCTTCTGATTTGAAAAATGTGTATTCACACTTTGTTTGAACTTTTAGCACCGCCCAAACAAATTGCAAAATGAACTTGACACAGTTTTCAAAAATGTCTTTCAAATGTGCATATTTTGTGCCATTAACATAAGAAGCGCGAATCGAATTTCAATTAAAAAAAAAACATGTGAAAAAAACCCAAGCGAAATGCGGTGAATCAGCTAAGTTTGCAATGCGACAGCTGTAAGGGTATTAAGATACATACACATCTAAATACATATATATTATGCAAATATTTGCTCTTAAGAAGTGTTTTGAAGAAAGCATTCGACAGCTATTCTAATAGGAATCCGAAGTTCAGATTGCTTAGATGTAAAATTATATGTTTACTTTTGCGATCTATTTGTTTTAATTGCTTACATTGGCACCAGATATTTTCTAACAGATTATTCCCGATGAGAACAGTTCAGGTAGTATATAAAACAATAAAGGAATAATTTAAGATGCTAGCGGCATTGCTTAAGCCAAATTAAAACAGTGCTGGGAAACGCTTTCCTTTCTCAACAACGTTTGAGAATCGTATAAGTAAAGCAAATATTAAATAAGTTTTGTTTAATACTGTAATTTCTAGCATATTGACAACTTGACTACACTGATCACTTTTACGCACCGTTTAAGCGGTAGATACGAAAACAATACAATTGTTAACCCAAAATCGTTAACAATATCAGAGTTATGCATTTCGAGAGGCTTCCTTCACAGCTTTGTTGGTTTATTTACATATTTAACTCGGACGAGGTTCTTGTTTCTGGAGGTGGCAAATTTAGTTGATATGAGGCGTTCTTCGCATATCTACACAATAATTCTTGGTTGACAAAATTGAAAACAAATTTAAATGTTAATGCGTATTCCCAATTTAATATATGTCATACAATAAGGCGACGCCTAAGGGATTATTGAAAACCCAACCGAAAGTCCCAAGTGTGTCTTAGAATGAGAGAGAGAAAGAGAGAGAGAAAGAGAGCTAGCTTTGTCAGCACTGGCTTTGTGTGTGTGCTTGTGTGTGTGCCAGTGTGTGTTAACATAGTCAGCTTGCGGTTGGGCACTCAACAGCGCAACTGGGACATGTGATTGTTGCATGCTATTTGCATATTATTATATTTAATATTAATAGAAGTGGCTTGATGGATGGCTTACAATGCCTGATAAAATTGTTGCCCCAGAGATAAAAAAAATTATAAAGTTAATTGAAAAACGCATAATGCATAGAAAATTCAATTTTAATTGCTAAAATGAAAAATATAAAAGATACAGCATAAATAATAAATAAATAAAACATGTTTAATACACTTTTAAAAAATTTGATGCTAAAAAAACTATCTATAAAACTGCTTGTCCTGACCCTGAATGATTAAGCCGTAAGAGCCAGGAAACTTAAATTTTCACTGTAGTTACCTTATGTGATGGAGTTATACGGTAAGACGGGGTTTCGGAAAATTCCACCCGCATGTGTGCAAACATAGCGAAAAACGTTTGTATGAAACTTTTTTGTTCGCCATCCGATCGGCCTCAAACTTATTTTTAAGGATAGCTGTTCAAATTCATCTGATGGGTGTTTCGTACTTTGTGGAAAATACATTCCTCCTTGGTGGAAATGGAGGTGAAAGATTTGGTGGGTGACGTTTCGCGCTCAAATTCATTTCCATAGATCTATACGAAAGATCATTTGAGACGTGTACGTAATGAATAAGTGCTTCAGTGATTTGGGAAATTCCTCCCGCAACAGTGGTTAATTAACATTTGCATGTAAGTTTTTTGCTTTAAAGGTGTAATAAACGAAAGTTTATTCTTCAGATTCAAGGTTCTCACCGCTAGACTAACATGGGCGGAAACCGTTGATCCTAACACATTATTCTTTATTCAATTCACTTAAAATATATTTTAAAGTTGAAGTGGAGATCAAGATGGCAGTTTTCAATTTTCCACAGGCGTGGAAAGGTAATATCTAAAATTTTTAACAAAAAACGTTCCAAGGGCAAGGCCAGGTAATACCCGCTAATGTGATATAAATTAAAAGCTTATAATATGTTCCACTAAAATTTGTTAGAATCAGATAAAAGTTGTGTGTGTCTAGATTTTGTTATAATATGAATATAATATACTAGCGGGTATAACCCGGCCTTGCTTGTTATAAAATCAATGTTCTCAAAAAAATTTGAAATGATTTTGAAACTGATCGGACGGTAAACAAATAACTTTCATACAAACGTTTTCCGCCAATTTACCACTGTTGCGAGTGGAATTTCCCAAATCGCTGAAAGACGCATTCATTACATTCTTATGTAGAGCTTTGAAAATAGGTTTGAAGCAAATCGGACACAATTTAAAACTTCGCAAAAAAAATCTTTGAGTCGCATTCCACCCGAAAAAGTTTGGATTCTGCGAAAAGTTTTAAACACGTCTCAAATGATTTTTCTTATAGATCTCTGCAAATGAATTTGAGCGCGAAACGTCACCACCCAAATCTTTGACCTCCATTTCCACCAAGGAGGAACGTATTTTTCGAAAAGTGTGAAACACCCCTTAAATGAATTTGAACAAAGATCTTTGAAAATAAGTTTGGGGCCGATCGGATGGTAAACAAAAAAATTTTCATACAATCGTTTTCCGCCAATTTACCACTGTTGCGGGTGGAATTTCCCAAATCGCTGAAATACGTATTTATTAAGTTCTTATGTAGAGCTTTGAAAATAAGTTTGAAGCAAATCGGACACAACTTAAAACTTCGCCCAAAAAATCTTTAAATCGCATTCCCCCCGAAGAAGTTTGAATTCTGCGAAAAGTGTAAAACACGTATCAAATGATATTTCTTATAGATCTCTGGAAATGAATTTGAGCGCGAAACGTCACCCACCAAATCTTTGACCTCCATTTCCACCAAGGAGGAATGGGTTTTCCGAAAAGTGTGAAACACCCCTTAAATGAATTTGAACAAAGATCTTTGAAAATAAGTTTGAGGCCGATCCGATGGTAAACAAAAAAGTTACATACAAACGTTTTTCGCGATTTTTCCACACTTTCGGGTGGAATTTCGTGAAACCCCGTCTTAACGTGCACCTACATCACATAAGGTAACTACAGTGAAAATTTCAGCTTCCTAGCTCTTACGGTTTGGGCTGTGCGTTGATCACCAATCAGTCAGTCAGTCAGTCAGTCAGTCAGTCAGTCAGTCAGTCAGTCAGTCAGTCAGTCAGGACAAACAGTTTTATATATAGAGATAGATATATAGATATATAGATATATAGATATATAGATATATAGATATATAGATATATAGATATATAGATATATAGATATATAGATATATAGATATATAGATATATAGATATATAGATATATAGATATATAGATATATAGATATATAGATATATAGATATATAGATATATAGATATATAGATATATAGATATATAGATATATAGATATATAGATATATAGATATATAGATATACAGATAGATAAATGGATATATAGATATATAGATGACATTTGTAAAATATTTATTCTGTCATCTTATTCACAGACTACCATCAATCTATGCAATTGTATGCCAACTAAAGTAAAGTGCCCACATATTCAGATAAATAACCCTAATAATGTCTTCATCTCGTAGAAACCACAATCTTGAACTCTTCATCAGACCTGGCTGCTGTCATCACGTTTAGGGGCCAGCACTGTTTGACGTATATGACATTTGTTTCGATAAGCCGATTTCCAAATTTTGATATATGCATCTGTGTGTGTGCGTTAATGTAAGCAATGAAACAGTTGCAACTTGCATCTTGCGTGTGGTATTAGGTCACAGAACAAAAACAATTCCGTCGTGAGCGGGGAAGAGAGCAAGAGTGTGAGAAAACCTGGGCCAGTTGAACTGTGTGGCCAGGCGCCAGCATTGATGTGGAATTAATAAAGCGTTGTCGATGTGCACGCTCCAGCTTAGAGCAAAGACGCGAGAGCAACAAATGCACATCTATAGTGAAGAGTGGGAAAGTGGAAGTAGAAGTTAGTGGAAATTTAGCCAGTTCAGCGCAGTCGAGCTGATGCTATAAAAGCGATTTATTAATGTCAGTCAGACAAGTGGCGGTTGGTATCAGTGGCGGGTGCGTAAGTGTGTGTGTGTGTGTGTGTCTGATGGCAGCTATCGGATGCACAGCTTCAGTTTCAGGCTTTGCCTCAGACGCCGCAATGCCAAGCGCATGTTTGTAATCATGTTGCTAGTGATGGGCGTCAGCTCATGTTGCTTCTTTTGCTGATGCTGTTGTGGCTGCGGCTGCTGCAGCTGTTACTCAACTAGCTGTACATATGCAGGCACCCTGCTGAACGCGCTCTGGGCAATTCGGCTGGTGTGAAAGCCTTACGGTAGCCCTTATGAGAGAAGGTACGAGAGAGAGTGACAGAGCAGAGATCATGTTGCAGTTAACTCGCTAAGTTTCAGAAAAATGAAACTCAGAGAGCAAAAGCTAATGGAAAGTTTCGATAGTAAAAGCATATCCATTTGATTTTAATGTAGAAATAAGGAAGGGATCCAAATAGAAAATAACGCGTTGATAGTGTCATGAAGGTATAAGAATTTTAATGGTAGGACTTAACGTCAAATAAATGTGGAAGGCTGAAGACAAAAAAATACCAAATGGAACAGTAAAACATGTCAGAACTAAGCATAATACTAATGCACGCGAAAACATAAGCGGCAAAACGTCAAAGAAATAAACATTTGTGAAAATGGGCAAGTAAGAGACAAGAAAGCGTTTCTTTTCAGCCTTCCTGTATTGCCAGTAAAACGTTAACTAATAGGTCGAAGTCTAAAAATCTTATAAGTTAATTCGTAGCATCATCATTCCAGCAACATGATTAAGAATGTGACTTTAAAAGATATTGTAGAGCAAAGTTAACATAAGCCTTGTGATACTTTCTTAAGTGATATCATCGTATTCGGCTACAGTCACTTCATTTTACATTGCGATATTATGCTAACTAAAGCAGTACAACTTTCATTAGTTCTGCACAGGCCTGTTATCCCACTGGGATGTTTGTCCCATTTATTCCGCCTGGCAACTGCAACTGCAAATGTTGTTGTTTGCCATGCAACGGCCTTCCCGGGCAACATAAATGTTGCTCATATGCGAGCACTGTTTACATAGACTTGTCATTTGCACCAGCCCCAACTAACACCCACACACACACACAAACACACACACATTTACCAGACAGACAGTTAGCCAATTGCTGTGTGCCCCCTCCGCTATCAACATACACACACACACACACACACACACGCATGCACACATCTTCACTTATGTATTAAATTGTTGCACTGATTGTAAGATTTTAAATACTGCCTGTCGTCCATAAATGGAAGGCGGTAATTTTTCTTTTGTGCATTTATTTACTCAACTATTTTGTTGTTATTGCTGCAGTTTTTCATGGCTATCCATTGGGGTAGGGCAACAACTTTGTGACAGGTCTCTCTCTCCCTCTCTTTCTCGTTGTGTGATTTCTTTTGAGTTTTCTCTATTGTTTATTTTTATTAGTTTGGAGGCTTGCTTTTGTTTGTATGTCCTCTTTCTATTTTCCTCTCTGCTTGGGGAATTCTCTCGAATCATTAGCTTGTGACATTTATGGCAGCTCCAATCAATTATCGACTACATTTTTGTAGCTTATGCGAAATAAACACTTCGACAAGCCCTTGTAATAAGACTCTTATGGGCAGTCTGTGTTGATATGTAAGATATGAAAATGTTTTCCGTTATAAAAATATGTATTGCCGCTTGAAGGACGTAAGCAAAGCTATTGAAAGGTTTTTGTTTATGTTTAATCTATACTTCTTAAATAAAGTTGCATTCTTTTTTGATGATTTTGACTAATTACTTAAAGCTTTCCTTTCTTTAGATTAGTAGTTCAAACTTACATAAAACAGTGCTCAATGATCATACTTATCTAGTTGCTTACTCTAAGTTTTTCCTACTTGTGTATTTCAATTATGGTTCACAATTATTTTCATTACCCTTATGTTGTTTGTACCGAATCAATCGATCACTTAGCGCCATGTTTTTTATTAAAAGCATTCCCCATTTGTTGCCTGAAAGCTTTTTATGTTATGTTATCATCTAAAATCCTTAGTTAGGTTTCTTATGTAAATCACAGGTAACAACAACCAGCAGCAACAACAAAATGCAGACGAGAAGCTTTAACCAGTCCAATAGGAAGTTTTCAGCAGAGCTCATTGATATATGCTCTATATATCCATCAGTGCAGCCTCTCTGGTATCTGCTCTGGTATTAATTAACTAACGACGAAAGTGGGGAGGATGGGGAAATCTGTCGAGTTGAACGAGTTGAACAATCCTTTGCGCCAGGTGCGCTCTGCAGCGTAAAAAACTTTTGCTTAAAGTTTGACATAAAATAAGTGCACTCGCGACTCGTTGGGGGCGCAGATAAGCCGCAAGGAAAAAGAAAATGTCAGATCCATTTAAGAAAAAAAAAAGGAAAAATCAAATTACATTTAAATAGGAATTTATTTTGTAGTTTATGCTCGAAGAAATTAGCAGCCCCAAACGCTTTTATGCAAATTGCGTGGCCCAAAATAAAAATGTGTATGGACCCAAAGATTGTAAATCGTTTGCTGAGTTGTGATTGTGTTAAGCGAAAAATAATAAAAATTCCGCATAGAAAATGGTTTAGTTTACAGCTCAGACACATAAATCCCATGGGAGTAAAAAGTAAAATAATATTGTAATCAGTAGAGCAAAAAAAATGTTTTTGATAAGGGTTAAGAATAACAAGCGAGCGTTCGCTCTCCCCACACCACCCCTGAGCAACAAAAAACCACAATATACATATTTCACACAACAAAAATTGACCCTAATTTTATTGTTTAGTGTAGGCAAACAAAAAAAATCCAAAAATTATGTGCGAAATGTAAAAAATGTGCAATTTTATGTTTACTTTTTGTGTTTATTTGTGTGTATGTGTGTATGTGGGGGTATTTGTGTAACTGTAGGATGTTGTAGACACGGATCTGGACTAGGCTTAAGCCTCAGCCTTCATCTTGGGTTTCTGTTTCATATTTCGCCAGCTGGCCATCCTTTTTTGTGGGTGTGTGTACAATTTTTTGGACATACAGTTGAGTAAATTTGACAAATTGTAAGGATGGCACAAGCCAAGAGCAAGCGGACAACAAAAAAGAGAACAAGAGTGCTCTGCTAAGAGGACCCAGCTAGGAAATACCCTGTAGCCTGCACTAAGGTGAGCCCACTAATCGAACGTCCTTTTTTTTTATTTTAATATATACATACGAAGGCGCACACACTTAATAAATCAGTAAACCTTGTTTATGGATACTATGGAAATTAGTAGAGGGATTTCTTATATGATATATGAAAATATGTGCATATTTGAAATGTCAAGTCTCTTGTTCTTATAGTTCTGACTATCCTAATCAAGAACATACATATATTTTATGGCGTTGTAGATGATGCCTTCTCTCTGTTACATTAATTGTCACTAGCCCATTATAACCTCTTTTACCCACTTTGAATGGGTAAAGAGCAGCAAGAAAATAGAATGAAAGACTCAGTACTATATATGCACATATGTATACATTTGGGAGTGTGTCTGTTTAGGTAGAAATACAACCATGTGATATGTGTGGACTAATGATTATTAATGCTCATACGGATTTATGAAAAGTTTGCGTTTTGTGTCAGTTAGTTGTGAATTTTAATACTCGTTCGCAAAATGGAAAAGGTGTATATTGGTTTTTTTTTGGGGCTGTATAGTATAACATTCTTAACATTAATGGCTAATGCTTTCACGTTGTTTTTAAAGTTAGATTTTGGGTTATATCTAGGTACCTCGGTGGGGAATCCTGTGAAGTCTGCGTTGCTGTCTTCAGCAAAGCGTTCTTGCAAGTGAACTAGATAGAGCGTCCCTCTGAACTGTGAGAGAGTATTTCGTAGTCGATTATACCCGACTTAAAATTCTTACTTGCATTTTTCTGGTGAGTTCAGTTAAAATGTCTGAGGGATGGCCATTTGCCTTGCTTTGAAAGTGTCTTGCAATTGAAATGAAAACAAAAATAGAATAGAATGTATGAAATGGCAAAGAATTGTGAAAAGGATATAGCGTTAGGGTTAGATTAACATTTCTTTTGTCAAAAGGAAGTCCCTTATTTTGTGGAGTGTTAGGATTCTATTTAAAAGTAAGAATAATGGAAATATAGGAAATTAATGCTTTATATTTCAAGGAGATTTACAGTAGGGAGGAATAATAATGTTATTTTGATTGAATAGAAGCTGAAATGAAATAGGAATACAACAACATTTTCCCGAAGGATTTTCCAACACTGCAAAAAGTGTGAAAATTGCATCCTTAAAACTGAGCCGATTTTTAATTGGTTTAATAAAATCCACCCTTTCCATCAAATCATTTCATTTATTTAGAAAACTAACTCAATGTCTTATTAAAAATTCCAAATACAATAATAAATGCTGCAAATTTATGATTATTGGCCAATAGACCAAATAATTTTACAATTAAATTAGGGCAAAATAAAATATTTATTACCACATAATGAAAATTGAAATAATTTGCTAACAATAAAAAGCATTTATTATTAAATGCTAATTAAATTACAATTAGTAACCGATATTTTCTATATACATATTGGTTGTCTATATATGCACAAACATGTGTGTGTATATGTGTATGATATGGTATCGATTGGCTGGGCAAATAACAATGGCGAATCGTGCATAAATAATTGCGACGTATTTTATATTCGAACAACGCATCTAATTGCTGCTAATGAAATGCAATAAAAGCCCAGTAATGCATATTGTGATTGTGATAAACAATGCAAAACTAAGCGGAAAAGCATCGGGGTTATCAATAGCTTGCAGCTTTCCATGCAAAAACTACATTTTAAACTTGGGATTGTCTGCTATAAACAGAACTGCGAAGTATTCATTTCCGCGGAGATTGTGAAACTAATTCGTTTGTTTAGGCGGAAGCCCGATTAAGACTGAAAACAATGTAATTTTATTATTGGTTTTTGAAATTTATAAATATTGTATTGTATATACATAAAACACTTTGTCCTTAATCAATGAACGACAAAATGGTGACCAATCAGAAATGTGTACGGACCCCTTTGAACCGAAGTAAGCATTGTGACAGGGGGTCGGAAAATTCAACCTGAAAAACAGAGCCCTAAAATTGTTTTTTAAACGTGCGCACATTTTTTTTGTTTATGAGAATATCTTGACCATACTCGGCATTGATAAGTTTTACTATGCTCTTAGTATGTACGCAAAATCTTATCAACATCGGGATACCATATTAAATAGCTGCCATAGCAACGATCGATTGATGAGGAGTATCTGTTTTCCTAAAGGGAAATGTCTACAACGGTACCAGCGCGCCGTTGATATCCTTTCTTGAATTTCATTTGAACCTTGTGTTCTCAATAAATGAAAGCAGAAGTTAATCCATTGTGCAATTGAGGTGAGTCAATTTTTATGAAGGAAAATTAAAATGAGCAACGAAAGCAGTAATGAGTTTCCTATCCAGCGTTTTCTTAGTTTGTTGATTGGCCGCAGCCATTGAGTAACAAACTGCCCGTTTAATGTGTTAGATGGAAATGACAGTTTTAATGTTTACAATTGCATTTGTAATATATTGGTAATTAACATTAATGATGGGACTCTGGTGAATGAAGCTGATATGCATATATTTAAAGTTGGCGCGCATTGCACAGGCAATTTCGGTAACATTTGCATTTTAAACATTATTTATTCTACCTCGTCGACGACAGGCAATTTCATCTATTTATATGTACAGTGTATAAAACATTACATTAAACCTGTGTTAATTGAAAAATAATGATATAGATATACGGGATTGGTGGGTCGGTGGGTCGGGGATCTGCGCGATTGAATGCGTGGTAAACATTTTAATGGTCTAATCAAAACGCATCCGGACAAAGGCGGGTCAGGAAATGCTAGTTCTTGGGAGAAAGTTAATTTACAAAATAATAATATATATTATAAGAACCCAAATAAGCTACCCAAGAAAATATTGCTTTTTTTTCTATAAATAACCATTTATATCAATTATTAAATTGGCCAGAAACCCCAAAAAATTTAACGAAAAGTCCGTTTGCCTTAGACTCCAAGCGCATTAGAAAAACCCATTTCAAAGTGCAGCTAAAGCTTAAGATTAATTAAGAGTGCTTCATTAAAGTTGTTGAAAACGAAAAGGAAAATGTGACAAAAGCTTTAAGCTGGAGAGCTATGTGACCAGCGGGCAATCAATTTTGTACAGTTTAAAAAAAAAACATTTTTTGTCTGCAGCGCTGGACAAGCTGTATACCCTATATTAAAGTCGACTTCTAGATATGTTGATTTTTTTATGAGGGATACACAATGTCAATAAAAATCTTGCAAAAAAATTGTGTATCCTTCCCAGCCAGGAATAGGTTTTCGGATTGAAGACAATTAAAAAGAAATCGAGAAATAAACCGAATCTGTATGCATTACAACTCAAATCTATAGTAGTTGCTAGCCTTAATATATAAGCATATCGGCTATGCGAGAAAAACTTTTACGAATGTGACACACATTCGATACGATTAGCATCAGATAATCGGCATTAAACACTCAAAAAGAGAATCTGCTCGTCATGCTTATTTATTTATTTATATTCTTTGCTCCTCTCAAGTGTCCCATTCTGCCCATCCTTTTAATCCAGTGCCAAAAATTGCGAAAACTTCCTCGTCTGCACTTGATGCTAATGATTGTTTGATGTGCCTAGCTGCCCAGCTCCAAAAAAAAAATATTTTAATTCAATTTTTATCCAAAAAAAATGAGCGCTAAAAAGCATCGAAGCTTAAATAAACGCATCGACAAAGGGACGATAAAACTTGTGCTGACTATTTTGGTCATTCTGCCTGTAGACCTTCTGCTCTGTGTATCCTTTGCAGAGTTCTTTCGTGCTGCGAATATGCAACTCTCCCGACAAAAGTTTCGTAATTAAAGCGCCAATCCTAAAGGCTGGGACGACAGAGCTAGCCAACGGGCTGCAACAGTTTGTGGCAATGTGTGCTGAAAATTGTTAGTCGTTGTCGCGGCTGCTGCGGCGACGGCTGCAGTGAAATTCATAGTCCACTTTATGGTCAGGGCCGTGCGCCACAAGATTTTTATTTTTCAACAACCAAGTTTTTCTTTTTTCAATACTTTTTTTTGTGTTATACACGGAAGTTGATAGCTAGCATTTTGATTGGTATGTACGATACTTTTTGGGTTAGTTTTTGTGGCTTAGTTTAATGCACTTTAAGATTTATGGACAAATGCAAAGTGAACCCCTTCAAATTTTTAGCATATGTATGGGTCCTGCTCGGCAGTTTGAAATATTTTTGGCATATTTTGATAATATTTTTTGTTTTATGATGCTTCCTTTCCCAAATCCTTTGTAAATTCTGATTTGACAGCCGTAATTGTTTTTTTCGTTGCTATTTTACAATTCTTCCTTGTAGCACAGTCCCAAACGTTTTACATGCACTTGAGAGCGCAAATTTGTATTTAATTTTGTGCCGCTAGCTCCCATTTTCATATAATTATTATCACTGGCAGCACACTCTTGCTATAAAGTTATATATAAATCGCATATTTCAGAAGTCAAGATTGGTATTTTAATGCAAATATTTAAAATTTTTCTTTGAATTGACCTGCAAAAATCGCAATCTAATTAGTAAACAACTGAAACCCCTTTTTAAAGTTTATATATTTTCACATTTATACATTTAAATTCTAAAAATACCATAAAATACGATCCCTCCTCCAGCTTGGCGCCTTATGTCAATTTACTAGCCACTCACCTAGATTGTATACAATTGCATGCGTTTATTGTGAGCTAAACTCTTGTAGTTTGTAAAACTTTTCATCGTCACCTTTGGCGACACACTGAAAACTTGTAGAGCACTCAATTGACTCACCAGACACTTGTTTATGGCATTAAACTATCAGTTTAAATGATATAATGACCACAAAACATCAACATAAATAACGATTAGGCAAATTAACAAAACGAAGAGCTAAACCTGGCCAAGGGTGAGCGACAGCGCCTAGGGACTGACTCCAGCAAGAGTTTCTAATTAAAAGTTACAACCCCTTACATGGGTCTGAAAAAACAGATACACATTCATACCCCCTCTTAAACCTTTGTATTCCTGTAGTTACGTTGTCTTTCGGTTTCAGTTTCGGTGTATGCAAATATATTGTTGACAACGTAAAATTAATTTTTCCCTTAGGAATTTTTATGTTTTTGTTTTGCGGGGGCTGCAACAGTATAAAAATTCCCACATGCGTTAGAATTCATAACTGGTTATCGCTTAGGGCTCTCTACGGGGTTGGAGTTCAATTTTCTGTTGTCTGTGGGCCTGTCTGGGGCAGCGTAACATGTTGCCACAGTTTTGGTCGAGTCAGCAGACCAAAAGCAATTACAGTGTATCCAGTGATAAGCCAGCGATAGCAAAAATAACAATAACGAGAAGCACTCACTAGACTCCATAATTTCACCTTCGCTTCGCAAAGTGGCAGCCTATTTGCCTGAACGATTGAACACCTTAAACAAGTTAACTACATAATTTAAATCAATTTTAAAAGAAAAAATATAACTATTTTTCCCGTTCTGACTTATCAGAAAACTTCATAACCGCACAATTTATAAGCTAGAGTTAAAGGATTTTTGCTATGGACCGATTTTGAACTCGCAAAATTATACCAAAAAATCATTTACAGGGTATTGGGCGGCTGTGAACTCATTTGTAGTTTATTTTTGCCTTTATTGCTACTGAGTTGCATACACACATCCATCTTTTTAGATTCTTAACTCGTTTCAAATAAATTTTCAAATGTTTTTATTTTTGTCTGTTTGCCAGCTTAACACGGCCGCAAATTAGAACTGTGTAATAAACTCTTTAACAGATTTCAATGGGATCAACTTCTATGCATGTCTGCTTTTTGTTTTGAGGGCCTTTTTTGGCGAAACCACAATAAAATTACATATTTTATACGTATTTTGTGAAAACCTTATTTGCCTAAAAAGTTTTTCACCCCACCTCCCACCTTGTAAGCCCTTTCCGCCTGCGGTTGAATTTGCCAAAATATGTTTCGGCTTATGATTTTAATGGTGTGCAAAATGCGAAATGTTCTTATCTCTATGAATTGTAAAATGTGTAATGTTCTTATTTAATTTATTTTTTAAATCTTGCGCACATTTTAGCCGACTATATAAAACGTGCAGCTGTAATATTTAGCATTATTTGTCAAATGAAGTTGCGATGTGCATTCAAATGGGATGGGTGGGAATTTTGTAAATCGATTGGTAGCAAATCTGGTGTACGTCGAACATATGTATTCATAGGAATAACCACAAAAATGAATAATTTATTTCTGGAAATACAAGTTTTTGTTTTGAATAATCCAATTTGTAGAGGAACCTGAAAGTATTATTTCAATAAAGAACATTGACACAAATAACAAGAATATCATTTTATAAAATAAATAAAAGAAAAATGTAAAATATTTTATTGGTTTTACTGATCCACGAAAATGTAAAAAATCATATTGCATCGGCCGGGAATCGAACCCGGGCCGCCCGCGTGGCAGGCGAGCATTCTACCACTGAACCACCGATGCTATGTTCATTAAATTTACATTTACTATAAACATAAGGCGCTCAACTTTCTTCGGCCTATTTTCAAGATATTTGAAGAGATTAAACTAGTCTATAAATAAGTATTAGCTGCTGATTTTACTTGTGAAGGTCGTATTAAGCGCGAACTGCTTGGTTTGTTCATATTCATATACAGGCACGATAAGACAACAAATTGTCAGCTATAGGCATATACAGGCTCTCGCAAATAAAAAGTAATTATATAAAAATATATGTATTTGAACTTAAAATAAACCTAGAAACTGGCAGTTAATTGATAAGGTATTATTGGCCTTTGTGTGGGTTATAAGCGTGTGAAGTGAAATTGAATAATAAGTATTGTTTTTTTCTTGTTATATATTCTTCATTGATTATAACTGTAAGTATTTCCACATCCCAATAATTTTGTGATTCACTTTTATTTACAGCAAACAATTACTTATTAGATTGTTCTATTGTGAACTTGTTGAATAATACGTCAGGAATATGCTAAACAACTATTTGTTTAGTATATTTCTATTAAATCAAAAATAATTAAATTGAATGTTTATATAATACTTATACATATATTTTTTTGTATTTCATTATTTTATAGATTTAATGAGTAAAACTTATTATATTACACAATTGAAGGTCGTGGGCTATCTATCAATTATACAAAAGATTATAAAATGTATTATGTTCTTTTCAGTATTTTGCATGCGTTTTGCAATTTAAATTTTATTTTCTATTATTACAAAACAATAAAAAATATAATTAGAGCAATTTTTAAAATAGCATCCACAGAAGTTGCACAATAAAAGAGAAACAAAATCTCAACAACATGAATCGTGATAAGGACAAAAACAGAGATAGAAACACATGAAGAAACAAAACAAAGTAGTTAACGTAGTGCAGGATAACAGGAAGAAAACAAATTAAATTACAAGCAAACAAAATAATATACAAAAAAAGAATAGAAACAAAATAAAACGTGAAATAAATTAAGCTAAGGAATTTAATTTAAATGTAAATGAGTACAAAGTGTAAAAGAAAGCGGAAAGTGGGCGGGCCCACAACCCGATCCTCTCCAAAAAGTCAGCAGTTAGCGGCTTTTTCGCTAAAATGAATGTTTTTTTTTTTCTCTTGTAGTATGGCCCTTTGATGGCAAACAGGCCTGTTGCACATTGGCGACACAAGAAAATCTACTTGAATTGTGCCTCAAATATGCATAATTATGTCGGCCAAACATATCGTTGAACCTTTTTGGCCAAATAGACCAAAACGTTAATAGTAAGTAGCACAACAACAAGCTAAAAGTTGTTGTTGCTGTTTTTATAATGAGATGGCCTGTTAAGTCAAGTGCGTAATTAACATTCGTTGGCAGACTTAACAGAATATATATATATATATATATATATATGTATATATATATAACCCCCACTAGCACCCCTCTTCACTCTAGCTAATTGAAATTAGTCTAAAGCCATCAACAAGATTTCCAAATGCATCAGCCACCAAAAATGAAACGAAGCTGAAATCAAATCTGTACACTGAGAGAAAAATGCTGGCATGAATTCAGACCGTGCTGTTCTCCAGCAAGATTCTTCATCATAATCCTCGGTGCTGTCTTCCTACATAGCTTCATTGTGGGCGACAAAGATTCTTTTTTATTTGGGATATCCCTGCTCCCTCCAGACCTACCAGGAATTATTGTCCCTGATTTCTTGTGCTAAGCTTTCTCTTGTAAGACAAAATGCTTGGATTAAATGTAAAATACATTAGAATGAAGAACATATTTTAAGAATTTGCATACTTGAATACATTAAAGAACTTAACCAAAAAAAAGTTCTTAAAGTAATGTTAATGTTTTTTAGATTTTATGGTTCTTAGGATTATGAAAGCATTTATACGAATATATGGATTCGGAGTTCTTGATTATTTCACTGAGTGCCTGTTACATCTCTATGTGTGCCGCAATATGAATGTAATTCATATTTATACCCTTACCGAATGTGCCAGCAACGGGTATATTTGGTTCAGTCATTAAGTTGATTTTATTACGGGATTAGGTTTAGTGGCAAGATGAATATCAAGTTATAGAGAAATAGAGCATGTATGGAAAAACAGAAGTAAGTAGAGAGTATATTCTTGAAGAGAGTTCATTTTTCTTAATCTACAGATTCAAGTTCGTTTATTTGATTAATACCCAATGCCACGGCGTGTTGATTAAAATACTTAAAATCTATGGACCTCTTATCTTTAATTAGTTTTAGGATCATTATTGTTCAAAAAGTTTGTAATCATTTGAATCTGATTATTTCTCACCCTATCTGCACGTTTATTATTATATTATTTAAAAGTTTTTGAAATAAAGAAAATTATTATAATTATATAATAATAGAACATGCTTTGATTGAGAATCGGATAGTAGCTTCTGGTTATTTATTTTTTTAACTACAGGTATATCGAAGTCGAGTTATGCATACATTTATTCCAATTTCTACTCAAGCTTAACTATGTTCCATGAGATTCAATTGCGTCTGCCGGCTCTCATTTGCCTTTGTAGTTTCGACTCTGTTTAATTCAATGAATGTACAAACGTTGTCTGCCTGGTGGTGCAAGGCACACCACTCGACTTCTCTGCACCACTTGACAGTAAATAGTTGAGCGAACGCATGCCATTAAGAGCCCCTACTAAGTGTCTCTGGCCACAAGCCACATTTATTATACGTGCTTTTCAGTGTAATTTTTTTATGGATTATTATCTCTTAACTGGAATTCAATAAATGTAAACTTTTGACTTTGAGTATTATTTAAACACAATAAATTCCTTTCATTTCAAACATAATGGGTATGTATTTTAATTGTTAAAAAAAAACTCATATGTATGTCAAGCTTTTTTGATTGACATATGAATATTTTCACGTGTTATTGGCATATTTTAAAGAATTTCGAGATTAATTAATCATGTAATAATTAATTTTAACACATTTCTTTTTAGGTAAGCTTTATTGAATGGGGATCAAAGACAGGGAATTGGTAATTTAAAAGGTATGAAAATTATGCTGAAAGGTGAAATGACAAATGGGGAAATATGAAAGCAAAACAGCAAATGCCAAAGTTGCAGTCAAACACTTTTTTTTTTCAATATTTCTTCCGTTTATTTTGCGCTGGAATTGATCAGTGCCTTCTGATCTCTACCAAGCGAATAATTAAAATTGGTTTATAATTACTATAATGTAACTTATGTAGTATTTACAGTGATGTTATTTATAATGATGTTTTTTACATTCTTAAGTAATACGCCTCGTGGGTAGGTCGTCGGGGTGTAGCCTTCGGAGCAGTCAAACACTTACAACGGAAAGAAAACGGAACAAACAAAAGAGAATTATGAGCTTAAAGTCAGGGATAAGTAGGATTAAAGGTAAAGGAATAAGTAAAAAGAAGGATTTGGCTTAAAGTGTTCTAGGAAAACTTGAACACAAAAAACCAAAGTTCACTTTTTGAATAAAATTAGAGAAATTAATTAAATAATTCGGAAATAGAAAATTATGTCATATAAGAGAAGGAACATCTGCTTCTACATGGACATCTCATTCTCGGTTTGGTAAACATCTGTTGAGTAATACAAAAATAAAGTATATTTAATAACAGAATTTTTAAATCATGACCATTTTTAAAATTGATTGTACAAATATTTATAATTTTCAATTTGATGAATGCACCAAGTTTTTAAAAATTATGTAAGCAAGTGTATCTGTTGTTTAATTTCTAATATTTTTTTGTTTTTAACTGTATTACTGTGTTATTGAACATTAACGTACATGCTTATAAACAAAAATAGCAACTTATCAAATGCGGTCAGTTCGCACGAGCATGCAAAATATTTGTGAATCGACTTATGTATATAAGGGCACGAGTACTTGAGAATAACATAGGAAATGGGTTTATTGACTTACTCATTGTTATTGAAACTGAATCACAGTCGAGCCGTCGTCTGTTCGACGATAAAAACGCCGTAACTGTAATTTGTATAGACTATATACATATATTTAACTATATATATGTGAGCGAATGTGATTCTGAGTACCAGGCTGCAGTCACGCTCAAAACTACTTAGCTACATTGTGATAATTTCCCCGCGGTAATTCCAAACAAAAATCTCGTGTCCCCTCACATATTTTAACAGATGAAATGATGGGGTAAATTCTTGTTGGAGTGTCGATGATCAAATACCCTTATGTTCTTCTTCCACCCTTTTTAATAGTATATTAATATAGTATTATTATTCTGTTTAAAGCATGAACGTTTGGTGGGAGCATAAAAAACTTAGTTTTCTTATCAATTGATCAAGATTTAATGCAAAACAAAAAGTTTTTATAGAATAACTCTGTTTTATACCCATAGTTCAAGTCAGCTATATGATAGCGTGTTCTAAAGAAGTTGATGCAAATATACCTTTGTATCTGTATACTATAGACATATCAAAGTTAAGTTTTATTAAGAAAGCTTCAAAGCAGATACATAGTAATCTAAAATAGATATAGTTTTTCTTTCTTTCTGATGTTTGCTTCACTGCTTTACACAGTTTGTGAGAAAATTAAAAGAACCTCTGCAAGGGTATGTAAAATAGATGAGAAATACAGTTTCGATTAGCATTCAATCGAGTGCACATAACTGTAATTGAGCGCTGTCACACCTGTAAATTATTTTGCTCCAGTTTTTATGAATTCCCTCCCAGCAGCCCCAGCTGCCAACTCCCTATCATATCCCCAGGCTGCTCCAGCTCTTTATTAGTGTGCTCTAAATTTGTCACGCTGTTTTGGGAATTATGCCACAAATCTGGCTATTAATATGCCTCATTAGCATGCCATTTGTGCGTAAATTGAAAAATTATTTCGTAAGCTGATTGGCTCTTTTCAGTGTATATCTGTGAGATACTTTTGCGCCTGGCACTTAGTCTGTGTATCTGAGAGCCAGATCAACGCCTTCCTAATTCGTGCTTTTCATTAGCGTTTGGTCAACGGCGCTGTGTGTGTATTTTCATATATTTTTCATCTTTTACCTCAGCTCGTAGATTTGTTAATTGAACTGATTACAGCCTTCATTTGAACCCGCAAAGTTTATCCACCTTAGGAGTGTGGTTATAATGATGTTACTCTTGAAATTAGGTGTTGGTAGCACATCAAAATGTTTCATGATTCTTAATCGTCTGGATCTGGAAATTGAAATACTGAGCATTTTGAAATTTTTTTTATACTATCATATGGTTTAAAGTTTCTGAAAATGTTTATAAATTGTTGAATGGTAAATTCAATTTAGATTTTTAAAGATATCATGGGAGAGGATACATAAGGAAAATATTTGATTGAATATGAAATGAAATTGATAATATTTATTTATCAACCTTTTTTTCAAGGTTGTCAAACTTTACTTTTTAAAATTAACGAGTATCTAGAGCTTGGGACTTAAAAAAAAGTGTATACAAGTTCAGGTGAATGGCCAACAGTCTTAAATAAATAAAAATATACAGAAGATTATATAGTTGATGATGAAGAGCAGCCACAATCTATTAAAATTTTCCCTATTAGTTTATCTTTTAGCTGAGCAAAGCTATTAAATAGAATTTTATTTTTACTACAAGACGATAAAATGCTTTGATAAACGTGGGCAAACTGACTGATAAAGTGAATATATATTATATTTGAACTAAGTAAAAGCTTTAAACTATTGCAACAGCTGCTGCATATAATTTGTAGGGCTTGCAAATTGCAAACTGCAATTAGCTTGTCATGTGTTTATTGACTATAATTATATATAGTATTTGACTATGGCCTTTGCACGGTTACATGACCTGAAAGCACAGTGGGTTGGCTTCTATCGTTTCCATTGACACTCTCATTAAATGCAATTGATTATCAAGATTTTTAGAATTTTAGTTGTTTTATATATATTCCTCAGTGGGTATTAGAGAGTTTTTGAGGTACTCAGTTGCATACGGACGCTAGATTCAGTCGGTTTAGCTATAAAGTCATAGATCCGATTTTTTGCACATTCTCATGCAAGTTGTTATTGTTTTTATATAAGACAAGGTTCAAGGCAAAGTAAACAGAAAATAAATCTAAAGAATAATAAAAATTGCTGATTAAGGAAACAAGTGCAATTAGTGCTTCCAACTTAATTTTACAATGAAAGTCGTGAAAGTACCCAGTCCAACTCATTAAATAAAGAGGTTAAAGCTCAGCAAAAATGCATACAGAAAACAGTAATAATATGAAAAAACTTTTATTGAGTTAAGTTTTAAGAAAAAAGGTGTTTTAAGGTTTTATTTTATTTTTTTGCTAGGCAGACATGGACATTTCCGCTTCATTGACCCAATTCAGTAATTTAAAATTCCGTTTTCATATGAGGCCGGATAAAAAACTTTGCATTAATGTAATATCAATGCGATTAAAATATAGCAATAATAAATGTATGGTATGTTTCAAAAGTGATTTAAAGTTTTATAAAACAATTAAGTAATATTTGTTGTTTTCCCCAATGTAGCTGTCATGTAAATACAGAATATGAATTCAACATGAAGCGAAAAATTTGAATAGTAATCTTAAAATTGAAGCTAAATTAAATTTGTTTGCAGATTTTTTTCTTAGGTGTTAATATGCTCGTGGCTATATACGAATAGCTTGTAAATGCTGAGTTTGATGAAAATATATTGGAAAACATAATATTTTGCCTTTTAAGAACCTACATTCGACCGATCGCTTCAATGGCAGCTATATCATCTAGTGGTCCAATGTTGATAAGATTTAAAACTTAAAAATGCCGAGTTTGTTGAAAGACAAATAAATTGTTCGTACACGTACTATATTTTCGACTGATCGTTCCTATGGCAGCTATATAATATAGTGGTCAGATACGGCCGGTTCCAACATGCACTGCCTGCAACAGGAAGACAGGAAGCACGTATTTTTCAAGACGATATTCTTAAAACTGAGAGACTAGTTCACAGAGGAACATACAGACGGACAGATGGACATGACTATATCAACTCAGCTGTTAATGCTGATCTAGAATATATACCTTATGGGGTCGGAGACGTCTCCGTGTCATGGCAAAATTACAATACCCTCTACATATAGTATATAAAAATATATATATGTTTATATATTTGAGGCAACATTTTTAACCAAATAATTTTCGTTTAACCAACTTCCGCATCATAATAACTAATAATATTACGCTACATTTATTTTTGAGCAAGTCCCAAAGCAGTTGAGATGCCGAAAAGTTGATAGTCTTGTAGACATAATAAATATAATAGAGAGGTGTTTTTAACTTTATATTCAATTGGAAGCTCTAATAAATAATACCACGCAAAAGTGTTTGAGCAATTCATTTTTTGGCAATCGAAGTGCTGAAATAGTTTGCTAGTTGTTATTTTTATATATTTTTGGCTATGTAGTTTTTATTTCTTTCAATTTCAACTTAATTTGATGCGCTTGAAGCGCAGACAAACAATTCAATGACTGAAGAAGTGAACGGACCGTGAAACGCATTTCAATGTCAATGAACATGCAAATGAAACCGTAGATAGCTCAAGACTCCGAGACTCTGAAACTCTAAAGTGCCTTGTGCAGAGACGTAGACATATTTATGTATGTGTCTTGTAACTTTATATATATATATATATATATATGACCATGCTGAAAGGTCAGCCCTGTCTGTCTCAATTGAATTGTGTAACTTGAAAGAAACAAAATTTTGGAAATACATATATCATAGCGGCCTCGTGGCAACTATTAAAGATGCATCAGCTACTCGAGTAGCTTTGCGGTCTTTTGAAGTTGCGGCACATTATAAATATATATCCATATATATATATATATACCTACAGTATACATATATTTGATGTCGGTATCTCTTTGAGATGTGGCTTGTGTGTCTGAAGTAGCTATTTATATATATTGCCATAGCTTTAGTCTAGCGAGTTGGCTTCTGCGTTTACATTTTGACCTATAAAAGAACATTTGTCTTGTAGGTTTTGATGGCAATTACATTTGCCAGATCTTACTGCATTAGTATTATAAGTACTAGTTAACGAAAAACTGTTTGTCCTGACTGACTGACTGATTGGTGATCAACGCACAGCCCAAACCGTAAGAGCTAGGAAGCTGAAATTTTCACTGTAGTGACCTTATGTGATGTAGGTGCACGTTAAGACCGGGTTCGGGAAATTCCACCCGCAAGTGTGGAAAAATCGCGAAAAACGTTTGTATGTAACTTTTTTTGTTTACCATCCGATCGTCCTCAAACTTATTTGATCTTTCTTCAAATTCGTTTGAGGGGTGTTTCACACTTTTATGAAAATCCATTCCTCCTTTGGGGAAATGGAGGTCAAAGATTTGGTGGCTGACGTTTCGCGCTCAAATTAATTTCCAGAGATCTATAAGAAAAATCAGTTGGGAGGTGTTTCACACTTTTCGCAGAATTCAAACTTCTTCGGGGGGAATGCGACTTAAAGGTTTTTTGGGCGATGTTTTAAGTTGTGTCTGATTTGCTTTAAACTTATTTTCAAAGCTCCACATAAGAACTTAATGAATACGTATTTCAGCGATTTGGGAAATTCCACCCGCAACAGTGGTAAATTGGCGGATAACGGTTGTATGAAAGTTTTTTGTTTGTCATCCGATCGGCCCCAAACTCATTTTCAAAGATCTATGTTCAAATTCATTTAAGGGGTGTTTCACACTTTTTGAAAAATCCATCCTTCCTTGGTGCATATGGGGGTCGAAGATTTGGTGGAT
The DNA here is from genome assembly GCF_035044405.1 of Drosophila montana. Classification (NCBI taxonomy): domain Eukaryota; kingdom Metazoa; phylum Arthropoda; class Insecta; order Diptera; family Drosophilidae; genus Drosophila; species Drosophila montana. Next base: position 520,570 of record NW_026996956.1, read on the forward strand.
GACATTTTTTTGTGTTCAAATTTATTTCCAAAGATCTATAAGAAAAATAATTTGAGACGTGTTTCACATTTTTCGCAAAATCTAAACTCCTTCGGTGGAAAATTCATTTCAAATTTTATTTTTTTTTTTTGGCGAATTTTAAGTTTTGTCTGATTTGCATAAAAGTTGTTTGATTCCCGTCCGATCAGTTTCAAAATCATTTTCAAAGCTTTTTGAAAACATTGATTTTATAACACAAGTGCCACGGGCAAGGCCGGGCTATATCCGCTAGTATTTTATAAGTAACTCTTATTATTATAGGAATATTGCTTTTATTGAAAGATAAGTATTGGACTCAGGAAATAAAATTGATATGTCTACGTGTACTGTAGTCTTACGTTCTGAAAGTGTAATTCAAAATCTAAATGCCGTTGTCTGGAAAAAATTAATGAGCTGTTTAAAAATCAACAAGATTAGAATATGCCATATGCGAGCCCACAAATGACTTAATAGCATTTGCATTTGATGCAAACGCAGAAAAATCAAACTGTTGGAATTTTCAGAAGATGCTGAAAAACAAGAAACTGGGGAATAGCATCAAAATAGATTCGAATAGATGAAACCATGCTAAAGAAATTGGAAATAGTAGAAGCGAGCGAATGAGAGAGATTTCCATATGACCTGCTTTACTTTGGTCACATTCACCAGGGCAGTTCAATTCAGAGCGGCATATGCATAACAGCTGGGCTTGCGAGGCAGCCTCCCCCAGGCAACTGTAGTAGGGTGTAGGGTGTAGAGTGTAGGGTGTTTGAGATCTGGCATGTGGTAAATGCGGCCAACAGACGCTCTTGTGCACCAGGTTTTTTTTTGCAATGTGCCTGATTTTCATTTCATTTTTGCCTTTGATGCCTGCAATTCAATTGGATTTATGCACTTTGCACAGTTCTTCATCCAGCCTCCACTTTTACATCAGTCAGCTCCATTGCTCTCTATTTCTTTTGACCTATGCCATGATGATGTATCAAATGCAACTGCATGCTGAACTGGTCCGGTGTTTAATTATCTCTTTCTCTAGTATATTTGACTGAATTTTGCCATTTTACTTTCTGTCACCTGTCAAATAGTGTTGAGTCTCTTTTTCAAATTTAATTACTATAATTAACTTGACTTGACTTGCCAATAAATCGACAGCTCGAATGAATTTATTGTTGGCACCAATTAAAGCTAAAATTTTGCAAATAAGTATTTATTTGATTTCTATTGTCACAAAACGGAATTTTAATTAAAATGTGGAGGTTAGAATATAAAATGATTCAAAAGTGAATAGGCTATACTGTAGTAAAGGTTTTTGGTGCCCTACCTACTAACTATGAATATAGTTAAAAATTACCAGGTAAATATTGGACATCCATGTCAATACACTTTGCCATTGATAATCAAAATTTAATAAGTAGGAATTATATTTTTTATTATTTTCATTTTTTATCCTTAATGTCCACAACAATTCAGTTTGACGTAATTTATGTATTTAAGTTGCACAATGCAAAATTATTAAATATATACGAATTCTATGGCCTATTCTTTTTTATACGGAAGCATTCAGAATTTTCCGAAGAATGTAAGAATGTAGATGTGAATAAGATTCCTATCGGAAAACCGAAGACCATTTGCAACCAATCTCATGCAATTTTAGTTGCTGCTTTATTAAGTCTGTGTAAATAGGATAAGCAACAAAATGTGAAACTTCATCTCTCTGTTTAGGCGATTATGTTTGGTCAAAATGGAGTTACAGCAGGCTGTGGATGAGGTTACAGCCATAATACAGACCTCCCTCTGGCAAACAAAACACAATAATTGTTGTGTATGTGTGAGTATATACGTGTGTGCGTGTGTCACACACAATAAACTGGCGAAACTGAATGCCGAAAAAAGCAATTTCGCATAAAAGCCACAACAGACAAGACCAGAGGAGACCATTCCGCCCACCCCGCACTGAAATGGCGCACACAACAGCCGCAGATTCATTCCCAATGACAGACAGACATATGAAAATAATGCGTGGTGAACATTTTCAACGCAGTTACACAATGCACAGGACATAAGCTCCCAAATAACTGCTCACCCAACCCTTTCACGAACACGAAAAGATTTTCCATTGTCAAACTGGAGGACAATGCCAAAAATCTCATCCTGTCTGGCAAATTAGCATAGATGTGGAAATGTGTGAAGCAATTACCAAAGCACAACACAAACTCTCCTTCTTCTAGCCACAAGCCCCTAAAATATACACTGAGCTACCCCTTTGGGTAATTACAGTTTAAATTGCATTCGAATGCATGTGGGCCGAACGGCATTAAGTGGCGCCCAACAGTGGCTGTGCTTGGCTTAAAATTGTGTAGGCCTGGGCCAAAGCCTAATTCAATTGTTTGTCAATCATATGTATAATTAAGAGCCACAGCCAATTTAGTTCTTCGTCAACCCTCAAGATGAATATTCGTGCCTCTCGTGATTGCTATTTGCGGTTGCAACCAAAAATAGAAAAACAACAAATTTTCCTGCTGAAAGCTGTTGCCCTAATCTGCAAGTCTGTGTGGGAATGCGGTAAGTGCCTGGGGCTTTTTTTGGGGTGGCTTGCATTTTACAACCCTTAACCCTAAATCCCCAACCCTTGTTGCCCCCAACTGCAATGCTCACTTGCTCCCCCATGCATTTTAAGGCCAACATGTTTTGCGGTTAATGCCACAATTAAGTGACTTGTCAATTGGTTTGTCAATTGCGAAGTGTGTGTGAGATTTTGATTGAAGGCAGTTGCTCTGCATAAACCGGGATTCCTGGAACGGTTTGAATTATTAACAGGTCCTAGCTGGGCTAACAGTCTATAATATAATCAAACTAAGCAAACTTAAACACTGTAAATTACACGAATTTACTATCAATAGATGTTCAGCTAAATAAAAGGTGCAAAATTGTTTAAAATAATATAATCATGGAGGATAACTAGGTGCAGCTTAAGTACCATACAGCGTAAGAAATTAATAGAAAAAATTGAAGTATGTTTAAACAGGGTAGTAAAATGTTCGAAGAATCAAGTAATCACAGGAATTTACATTTAGCCACCAAAATGTTTCAATAAATTAAATTCGAAATTATGTATTACAAATTATGAGCACAGCAGAACAGCTGACTGTAATTCTACACACTCACTGGCTGCGTGCAAATTATTTAATTAAAGTGACCATGGAGGTCCAAATTACGGAAGCTGCATAAATATGACAAAATCACATTAACTTAGTTTTAAATATTTGGATTGCCAGTTAAACAGTTTTTAGTTGGTTTAAATATAATCTATCCAACAATATTTAAACCAAATAAATTTCATTTGCAAAGAACTCAATAAATATTTTCCAACAATTATTGAATTTGGCACATTAATATTACGGATCACAGAAAGTCAACCGCACAATTTCGATATTTCGTACAATTTTGTGGCTCCATTTGTTGCATAATCCATTATAGGGGAAAAAGCTACGCTTATTTGTTTAGACAACATGCAGAGGCGAAAGTTGCTGTAGATAAGCTCGGTCCATGGCCCAAAATAACAATGCCTGTCATATTTGCACAGCGATGTCCTGTGGACAGAAAGCTGGGGTTGGCCTGTACCCAAGCAGCCCCATACCCACCTCTGTTGAGGCTTTGCACTAGTTTTGGGGCAAGTCCTTTGTCAAAATGCGGCTTAAAATATTTTGCGCAAATATTTTTACGACAGGTGCATGAAGCGTTGACAGCGTGTCCGGGGCGTGCGAGAGAGTGTGTATTAGCGTGCGAGAGAGTGTGAGAGAGTGTGTATTAGTGTCAACTTGTCATATGTGGATTTTACGTACATGTCTGCACTATGCATATGCATGAATATCTATTTATATGTGCATAAATTGTTGTTGTGTCTAAAACCCGTTAATGAAAGGAGCTCAACTTAATGGAGATTTATTGTTTTCCACGTGTTCTGTCATAAAATGTTGTTGTTGCTGCCATTTCTATTAGTTTTCACTCTTTATCACTCTGGCCAAATCTTCATTTCATCGTGTGTCATCCGTTCTGGTTAATGTCTCCTCCATGTATTTAATATAGTTATTTTCATCGTTATTTTGCGCTTAGCCGAAAAGAAATGATTTATTGACCAGGGCCAGTTGGGTTCTGATAAGGTTTATGGCGTGTTCTATGTGAATACCGGAATTAGTTGTATTGCGGAGGTGTTAAGCAGTAAACACGCTCCTGATAATCACAGTGTATCGAGTGTTCAAAATGTTACGTCACAAAAGTGCGCTTGAAACGACGTTAATATAAAATTCAACGTATATTAAAGCTGTATTTTACAAGCCAATAAACATATTTTTCTAACTTACCCTTACTTTTTTTTAACAATATAGCAGACAAACCGCAAAGCATAGTTTTACTTAAAGGTTCATCTATCCATCATCTATCGTCTCTCTGAACTCAGTAACCACAAAAGTTCGACTTTGCCAATGTTGTGTGTGGGTTCTCCAATGTAACATCTTGCTCTAGTTAATTTAACGCTTTACATATTGCAAGCCACAATTTCGAAACTCTAATAAGACTAATTGCGTTGTGCATGTTTGAGTCTACCGATCCAAGAGCTGGGGTATGTTTGATATGTAGGTTCATATAAACCTCACTTTGCTCTACTTTGGATTCCATATGTACGCCAATTGCACTAACATCTTCTCTTGACATATAGAAGTTCACGTATATTTAAGCTTATTATGTAACTAGGCATCCTTTATGTTTCCAATTAATTCAACTGACTTGCAACTAAAAGCTTTCAAAGAGAAATCGTGTGCAATAGACAACTTTGTTTTAAATATGTCAATCAGTGGAACTGGGCCAAAAGCAATGCTCATTAGCTATTCAATTCACACCCAATTTCATTTGCATTTGCTCGACAATAACAACAGCAGGATGAAGAAAAGGAAGAGCTCGTAATGCTAGCGATAATAGAATGAAGAAGTTGGAACTAATTAGTATAGGGCAGCAATTAGCAGTAATTAAATCATATTCAAAACATGACCTCCTGCTCCTACTGCTGCTGTTGCTGCTGTGGCTGTGTTTATTCAAAAGCAACGCCAAGGACTTAACCACGCACCGGCGTAAACTTTAGCGATTTGCTTTTGACCTGCCACAAGACGAGTCAAATGAATGACACGGCAGACAGAAAGGCAGATCGGACAGACACGGGAGCAGCTCGAGCCACGTTGGAACAGAATGCCCTGGCTGGGTGCACCCAAGCGGCGTCCACTTGACACACATAACCGCGAGCAAGCAGCCCCTAGCGCCCATCCAACCCCCTCTCAAGAAGGCGAGTCAACAATGCGCCAGGCTTGAGCTGGTTGGGAGGGTTGCTTGGGCTGTGGTTGGGTTTTTTGTGGCGGTTCCATGGACTGTGGGTCTGTCTGTGGTGCTTTTGGCGTTCGTCTGTCGCGTTCCGGTTGCGGGCAACACCTTTTTAGCCAAGTAAAGGATTTTCCACGCTGCAGATAAAACCGTTCACCGCAAAACTTGTGCAATTTTTGGTTTTCCGTGGTTTCGACGTGGTTGCTTGAATATTTTTTTGTATTCCCTATACTCAAGAAAAAGATTTGAAAGGGTGTGTATTAGTTGGCAGTAGGAAGGGGTTGATATTTTCTTTTCTCTTTTATACACATTAAAACCAAAATTAAAGCAAAACGAGAAAGAAGGGCTATCTTCGTCACGCCGAAGATTTAATACCCTTGCAGACCCAACCTTTTCATAATGCTCATAGTGCTTTGCCCATATCTAAGAAGCATATCTAAGAAGACCCCAAACGGCCGCCTCTACTTAACAGCCTCACAAATTATTGACTCGCAATGAGAAAAAACGGATTCAAATAGCAGAACAGAAAACAATACAATCGCAATTGCAATACTGTTCATAGAATTCAATAAAGACGCGCATGAAATTGCGCTTGCTGCCCCAAACTCGTGGCCAGCCAAATCACGTTTTCTTTAATAACTTCTATGTTTCTAGACCGATCTTGATGAAATTTTCAACAGTAGATCTTATTGTGCTATAGAATGTTTGTATATTCTCAAAAAGTCCATACAACAACTTTATTTTCGACCGATCGTTCCTATGGGAGCTATATGATATAGTGGTCCGATGTTGATAGGATTTTGCATATATATGAGTTGGTGCGTCATACATTTCACGACAAAATTATAATACCCTCTGAAAGGGCATAAAAAGTTGTTTTTTTTGTGCAGGACCTATCTAATGTATAGGGTATTTTGTATTTGAGCATTATCTAGCTTGTCGTTGGTTAGGTTGGCATTTAAATTCTAAGCGGCTGCCAACTATTGAGTGTAACGGCTTTTGAGCCGAACTTTGTAGCTTTAAGCCCTGTTTAGGTATAACTCGTTCGCATTTAGGCTCTATCACGTTTTGCATTTCCCTGAGAAATGTTACTTTTTTTTTTATTTTATACCCTGAACCCATTGAAAATGGGTAAATTTATGTAACAGGCAGAAGGAAGCATCTCCGACCCCTGAACGTATATATATTCTTGATCAGCATCACAAGCCGAGTCGATCTAGCCATGCCCGTCTGTCTGTCCGGCCGTCGGTGCCTCTGTCCGTGTGTATGAACGCAGGGATCTCTGAACCTATAAGAGCTGGAGCTTTCCGATATTCGATAACTTGCCCCGATAAAAATCTATATCGAAATCCTATTTTTTTTTATTCTTTTTTTTTATAGCAATTTTGGTTTATAATAAGAGCAACAAACTTGACATGAAGCTTCTAGAATAGTATATATATATATCAAGTATCTTTTATTTTTTAGCTATCACCACCACCCCGCTACTTAATTCGTTTTTTCTGGTTGAGACTCAATTATAAATGTGGCTGCTGCGCAGAGGCGGCGGCAAGTAGTGTGGTCTGTTGCGAGTTCGAACCCTACCGACAGAACTATTTTTTTTCTCAATTTATTTTTATTACTAGCTGCATTTGGTGTTGAAAAAAGAGGGTTCAGGGTATTCCTTAGTCGGGAGCTCTCGACTAGAGCCTCTTAGTTTTGTGATTTGTTTTAGTAGAGGCATAAGTAACAGCAATGGAGTTTTTGATGTGCCGCCCACAAAATCGACACAGAAATGAAGTGCTTAAACGACTTGGGACAGCACCCATGATTGTTTAGTACAAGCCAAAAAAAAAAAAAATAATTGAATGAATCCTATGAAATGTGTGCGTTATTTTCCCTTAAACTATCTTGAATATTTGGCAGATCACAAATGAAAATAAACATTAACTTTTTGGGACATGGCGGACGGCACTCAATTGCCAGTTTGGCGCCTTTGGGCGCAACTAACACTGCAAATAAAACTAATTGAGTGCCTTGCTTTGCTCTCTGTGTATCTTTTACTTGTTTAGTGTACATATATATGGCCTTTACTCTATATAAACTCACTTATTTACCATGTTTCTTATCTTTACAGTCAAGGCAGTTGGGCGTCTGGCAGCTGGTTTCTCAAGTCTGCAAAGTTTTCTGTTTTCGTTTTCTGTCTTGGGCTCACATAAAATGTAAGTGTTAATTTATGCTCTAGCATACTTTTTGGCGTTAGCCAACACATAAACAGCAAATAAATATATATAGAAGCGTGTTTAGATATAGCCAGAGCTGGACTATAAATGAATTTTTAAAGGATCAATTATTTGCCAAATGATTTGTAAAACTGTTCGTTCGAATCCTTTTTGGTAGTTGATGCCTTTAAGCTGTTAGTAAACAGTTTATGAGTCAGATAAATTGTTAGTAAATTAATCATTTGACATCAATTCTTATTGAAAATTGATACAACTAGAGGAATTAAATCAAAGGAGTTAAATCTCGGAGTCCCCCAAAACTGCCAAATGTTTGTCAATTCAAAAACACACTTTTATTGTGATAAGTAATTTTATAAAATATGTACCCTTTATATTTACTCAGCAAATAAAACTAATTTCATTTATAAATGCAAATATTATTTTAAAAATGTTGAAACTTTTCACGTGAATTTATGTTACCATTCATGTTTGTCTACAACCATTGAAAATTACAGAAGTTTGGCTAGAAAAATGAAAATCCATTGTTGCATAGAAAAGTAATTAAGGTCGTGGTTCGTCCTGCAAATTGATATGACATTTAAATTTATTTATTTTATATAAACTAAATTTGTTGATTGCATTTACGGGATCTGAAATATTATTTTTAAATTTATTTTTTATTTCTAAGTAGGTATTAAACCTTATATTATAACAGTATCAATCGAACCTTTTATTATTAGGCATCTTTTTGGTTTTTGTATAAATTGCGACAATTTTTTTTTGGAGGTTGATTTGCATTTATTCCGTCAGGCTCTTATTATATCTGTCAACCGTAGTCAAATCAAGCCCAAAATATATATTGTTGTGAATGAAAAATGAGATGAAATGAGTGAAATGAGAAATGTAAAGTGACTTTATCGCTTCAGCCCTTAGAAAACCATTTCATTATGCATACTATGTACATTTTTTGCGCCAAGGACTTTTCTTTATTGGAGTAGCCAGGGTCGGGGGCACGGATTCCATCAACTTATTTGTGCTAGATATTTGCATAAAAATGCAAATACTGTGCCACTATATTTTTTGTTGGTGTTTTTGTTGGCCAGCCTAGATATCCATTTGGCTTATTGTCAGCTTTTGACAGTTGATAAACACATCATCAAAATAGTTGATGTATATAAGGCTTTTGCAAAGTCCAACTTTTGACCCCGTATGTCTGCTGTCGGCTGCCTCTGCCGAGCAGCTTCAATATCAAATAAATTTCTTTTTCCAACAATTTATTTCGCTTATGTATGTATATATACTTTATTATACTGCACAAATATTTGCCTTCCACAACAACAATAACAACAATAACAACGACGGCGTTGACAAGATGGCCAAGAAACCAACAGCGACATCCAGCGACAACATTTGACATTTTGTTTCTATTTTTTTTGTTGGCCTGTCCTGTCTGTCTGACTGCCTATATATATGCCCCCTCCCCCCTGAGTATCCCGTTGGTTTGGCAAAAAACATGAAAATGCGATTTTAAGTTTTTGTCGTTCTGCCAGTGTTGGCAGCGGCATTGTTTTTCTCTGTGTGCTCTCACCCTGTAATATAAATAAATACTTTGACTTAAACATAAATATATGTACATACCGGTCGAATTTAAACTAACCTATTTCTTCACTTCTGCCAAGCTGTATACAAGGGAATAACAAATACTATAAAAGAGATATAACCCTAAGATTGGCGCATTCATATATAGAAACATAGTATTTTTCTCATGATGCTAGTAAATAATTTATATTTCAGATCTTATTTGTCAAGGATATCATATTTCATATCATATGTTATGATAGAACATCCTGATTTTGTTTTAACGTGATTTATTTTAAAGAACACATCACATTATAGGGTATATCATAGTCACTAACTCTCCGCTGCTTCTGTCGTTGTTAGCAACGGATCTCCATCATGATGGTACTCTAATAGTATTTGCCGCTTAGGGATTTTCCTTTTTAGCGACACGCACGAGGCAGATTTTGTATATATTTTTGTTTTTAAAACCCAACGCTGTCTGCCAGATATGCGTAAATCCCATCTGACACATTAATAAATAAAATCTATTGCCTTGCGTTTTCACATATCAGAGTACCAATAAATTTGGAAGGATTCAATTATGCCAACTGATTCGCGAAGTATTTTTTATTTTAATATGAGTTATATAAATGTGTGCTTTGTTACGTAGATTTTCGCTAGTAAAATAGCTTTTGAAATAAAAACAAGTAAGAGGTTCTAGTGGGAGCTCCCGACTAGGGGATACACTGAACCCTCTTCTTCCAACAGGCGATAGGTATAAAATGAAAGATACTTGATATATATATATATACTATTCTTGAAGCTACAAGTTTGGTGACTCTAGCACATATTATTTGTCGAAATTGCTTAACAAACAGGATTACTATATCGATTTTTATCGATTACTTGGAAACGGGGCAAATGATCAAACTCGATCTGCACGGGGACTAGGAGGACTTACAGGTAAAATTTCAAGTCTCTAGCTCCTATAGGTTCTGAGATCCTTGCGTTTATACATACGGACGGATGGACAGACAGACGGACATGGCTTGATCGACTGGGCTATTGATGCTGATCAAGAATATATATACTTTATGGGGTCGGAGATGCTTCCTTCTGCCTGTTACTAACATTTGCATAAATACATTATACCCTGTTTTTTACCCATTTTTAATGGGTTCAGGGTATAAAAAAAATGACAAAAACATTGAAGTCTGTTTTCGATAAGCTCATGAAGTCCTTTAAAAGGTTGTATTGAATATTCTGTGATATGTGATTATTATTTTATTAAATCAAAAAATTGCAATATTAAATAAATAAAATTAAATTAAGTGCCCGAGTAAAAGATACGATTCTTCTTCCCTTATCCCCACTCTATGATCTTAAAAATTATTATTTTTTTCCTATTTGGAAAGTGAAATATTCTTAATTTTAAGCATATTATATTAATTCTATAGGACTTGGAGTCTCTAGCTATTATTACATATGAGTTATGCTTAAAAAAAATTCTTCTAAAATTGATATATAACAATATTAAGGAAACGATTATTAAATACATTCGAATTAATATATATTTTGAATTAAGATTCTCTACCTTTTGCGTTTCCGCATACGTATGGACAGACAGACAGACGTGGCCAGGTCGACTCAGCTTTTTGTCAAGATTGGGAACATATTTACTTAATGGGGCCGGAAATGGTTACTTCTGCATTTTAGATACATTTTCACAAAAACATTTTACCCTTTTTTACCCATTTTTAATGTGCTTAGGGTACAATAAATAAAACCAAACATAATTTAAATCACATGTGCTTTTATTTAAGGTCTTCTAAATGGCGCACACAGTTTCTCTTATATATATATATTTAATAAAATAATATAAGGAGCGCAATCTGTTAAATATTTAGTATCTTAAATATTTATAGATTCCGCGAATGATTAATTGCAAGTGGAATAATGGATAGATAAATGTCTCCCTTCTCTCAAGAGTTTAATTTTAAATGTTTGCGTGCGGAATGGATGATATTATTTTTCCGCTGCACTATGGAGTAAGTTTTAAATAATTTACATTGCCAAGGTTAAATGTGCTTTAAATATATCGAATAACCAAACCCGACTCCGGGTAAGCGTATCGCAACTGACTAATGGCATATGATTAAACAGAACCACAATAAGGCTAGACCCAAAATAGAGCCCACAGGCATTTCTAGTCATAAATTAGCTCCGAAAATAGCATGAAGAGGAAAGCGGAAAGCAGCACCAAAAACAAACTGCACGTAAAAACGTCTGTTTTTCCTATAATTGGCCACATATTTTGTTGGTTTTGGCCCCGGCCACGTTACCCGGTTAGGTAAAATAGCCAAAAATGTTGGCAGCAGGCAACTAGAATTTGTTGGCTGGGTTGCGCCTCTGTATCTGGGCGGTGATTGGTCGGTTAGTTTGCCTTGAATTTGGCCAACTGGGGCACAAGCGGCTTATCAATATATATTTTCGACAAGATGGGCACCTGAAAATGGCTAACGTGTGCTCAAAACTGTCCCAGGTTGATGTTTGTAATGGAAATCCTTTACAGGGCAGTCCAATAATTTTCCCAAATATATAGCTCTAAGGCGCAGTGGCAGTGTCCACCGTGCGTTATGGAAATGAGCCCTTAAAAGATTTTAGGATTTAGAAAAAGGGCAATTGAAAATGAAAAGTATGTGAATTGCCAACACATAAAGTAAGCAAAGAGGAAGTTGTATCTGAAAGTGGAAATGAAAGCATGAGCTTGTATCTATCAAATGAATCTCGAAATATATTTGCTAGATGAATTAAGATTGAGTTAAATATAACAAAATTAAAAAAAAAATCGATTTAAAAACAAATGGGTTAAAATGTGATCCATACTCTTGGGATTCATAAATATAATAGTCTTGTTAAATTAAATTAAATATGGATCTTCAAAGTAGATTAAAATATCAGAAATGGTTAATATGGCTTCAATGTAAATAATAAGATAAAGGAACTATATATTCTAAAAAAGTTTTATTGAAATTTAAGATAAATTTGGGAAACGAGTTATACGAACGGAATCGTAACGTGATTCATAGGTTTTTATGGTTTGCAGCCATGCTTAATAACTATATATTTTTATATATTTTCAGGAAAGGCTATTTACTTTCTTTGTAGTTAAAGTAATTAAATTCCCTTGAAGTGTTTGTTTGAATACTGAGTAAATTACCCTGCATCGTCTGAATCAAATGCATAATGTTGAAAATGCAAATGGCGCCGAAATTGTTAGTGTACCTTTGACCCAAATGTACATATTCATGCCATAAGTGGCGTTTAATGGCAATGAAATTACTGACTATTTGAAGAAGTTTGCTGCACAAATGATAAAAATATTTGTGAGTTTGAAAAAGAGAAATTATCTGTGAATGAAATTGTAAAGAGTTGAAGTTTCTTGTTCTTTAAAAAATTAATTATTTTTTTGGATCGTTCAATATTCGCAAATCACAGACCATTAAAATTAATATAAATGTAAATAATATTGTTTGCTTTACTTGTTTGAATCCAAAAAAGTATTTAAAATGGAAATATTTGTACCAGAAGAAAAAAACACCAGGTCGATGGGTGTCACTGTATATTGATTTATTATTCTTATTGGATTTTTTAGTGAGGGAGATTTTACTTAGTTTCATTTTATTTATTACACATCAATTGAGTATTTAACTGTTGAGTATTTCTTGTTTGCCAAAAATCAATTTCAAATTTTGAAGCCAAACAATTTTAAAAGTAATTTATTGAAGCAATGAAATGTCTTTATTGTTTATTGAGTTAAATAAAATAAAGTGTGTGTTTTCATGTTGCAGTTAAGAGTGAAAGGAAAATACAAATTGGCAGATAGACGACGACTAAGAAGGCGAGTCAGAGGTAAACTAGAAATCGAAGCAGCTGGCAAATAAAAAGCTGCCAATTCAACAGACGACACACAAGCTGAAGGGCCAAACGCAAAGGCGAAGACAACTCTGAAACGTATTGGCAAAAGTTGTCTTTTTTTTTTTTGCAGTCGTTATAAAACAAACACAGACAGACAGACGAACAGACAGACAGCCAGACAGACGGACAGACAGACAGACTGACAGACCGAACGACAGATCGACAGACAGATGGACATGCACAATGCAATTCTTATAATATGAAAGTTTACATAAATGTTTTCTTTGCAAATATAAACGAAGAGATGACAGCAAGGAGTTCGACAGGCGGACTGAGCTGGAAATCGTCTTGCAGTTTGTCAGCTAGTCACCTCGTCAGTTCCTTAGTTGAATTTTATTTTTGTGTGATACACACATGTCGATGATTGATTTCTGTTCGGTTTTTATTGTACCCTGCACTGTAAAATGCCTGGGGTAGGTAAAGGGTTAGCATAAACGTAAAACTTTATCTATAAGCTTGTTAGCTTAGTCTACATAGACATTTTGAGCTTAATCGTGCCACACATCTCTAGTATATGCCATATTGTCTTAGAATACAGGGAATTTTCCTGTTGAGCGATACATTGAACTGAAAATGTTTATTTTTCAATGCATCTGAGCTTTTACTCGAAATGTGTGCACTTACAACAGTTCTTGTGGTTTTCAAATTTTGTAATTAATTGCTCGATTGATTTAGATAATGGATGCCTAAAAACTTAATAACTAACAGCGTGAAGGTAAGTGCTACAAGTCCACAGTCTAGCAACACATTTCAGCTTTTGTTGGACTGATGGGACTAAAGCTGAGGTTGGGCTTTACCTGCTCTAATTAAACAGCCTTAAGTTAGGCCGACAGATAGAGAAACAAGAATAAATCCTGCACGGCCATTTCGTGTTCTGCGATACCATAATAAATGTGGCTGCCACCTGACAACCAACTGCTGCGATCCTTAGTTTCAGTTGGTAGTGACGACCTCGTTGCAATTGCCATGTGGGTCAGTCATACATATACATATATATATATAAACAAGTATTGACCACGAAGCGGCATACATACTCGTGGTTATTTCATAGTTCAAACGTGCTGGCAGATAAATAAAATATTGTATTGTACTACGGTGAGGTAGAGTTCAGGCTCTATCAATGATAAAAATAAAGTGAAATACAAAATGGCAATTGGCCAAGTCAAGGCAATGAAGTGCGGCCTTTATACGACTGGACCAACGACTGCGAGAGGTATCTGCACTAACAGGTGCAGCTTGTGGGAACCAGTAAACTGCATAAAATAGCTTCATTATGGATCATTATGTTACTTTACAATTTAAAGACGATATATTATGAGAAAAGCCTCCGAAAGAAAAAAGGAAAGTGATTTAATTAAATAAACTTTACTTAACGGTATTTGTTTAATTGCATAAAGATTGGCTTTCATTCCTCAATTTAACAAAAATGAATTGCATATTTTGAACTTGAAATCTCTGAATATACTTTCAGTAACAAATCTTTTATAAAAACTTTTTAATTAATATGAATAAACGATAACTGAAGCTATAAGAGTAGTACTTTGATAGGAGCTAATAATTTACGTCTAAAAGCTTTCAGACACTAACTAAAAAGTCTAAAAGCTCAATATGTGTATTAAGTTGACTTAAAGTTAAAAGCCTGTTTGTCGTGTGGCTTATTGTGTATTTGTAAAGTGTATTTTCTATGCCGCTACGTTTATGGTAATATTGCTGCTCCCGCATGATTTTAAGGGCTAGGCTCCTGATGAGTACGTGCTGAACTGTAACGAGAACATACCAAAAACAATGTATGCACCTCAACTATAACAATAACAATGAACGTTTTCTCGCAACTACAAAAAAAAATTTAATAAAAGAAAAAAGGTTTGTGGCCATGGTAAAGCGGAAACCATTTTGCACAACCTACGGCATAAACATATTCTTTTTTTACAGACATCTGGGATTTTTATATTTTATATACAATCCATATGCACAAATATATATATATATATATATATATATATATATATATATATGTATATGTATGTGCGTTTATATGTACAACTTGTCTGTGTTGTCGTAAATGTTATTGCATGTTATTGACAAAATAACACCAAGAATTCCCACAATGTTTTTTTCTCCTTCTTTATTTATTCTATTTTTAATGCCTGAAGCAAATTTTCTAGCTGGCAGCTATTTATGTATGTATTGACTGACCGACAGATTGACAGCCGGAGCCACGGTCATTTGCCTGTTGTTGTTGTCATCATTGTTACTTGTCCTTTGAGGCAAGTATCGTTTGTTATTGAAGAATTGGCATACATAAAAAAAGTGAATGTTTGTTTACTGGAAAATATGTGTACCAAACCCCCAAGGGCTTAACGTTGTGAATTGTTGAGCTGTGAATGAACGTGTGAATGCCTAATGGATAGCGTTAAGCTACGGTTAGGTTCTAAGACAAATGTCACTTTAATCACATATTATTTCAATTTTGTTTCGGAATATGACCTTATACATTTTTGACTTTTCAATAAACAACGTTTGTTGTATTTTAATTTTGAACTCATTTATTTTATTGTTGACTTAGGTTTTTATTTGTAATTAAAATCGAGTGAAATATGAAAAATCACGCAATTTTAAACATAATATCAACATACATATTTAATATTTATATTTCATAAAAACTTTCTAATATATTTGGTTTCTCTGATTCACAACTTTATTTAGATCCATGTTATTCTTTCATCAATAGCCACACAAATACTTTGACACCTCAATTTCATAGTTGGTATTTAAAAAAGAAATGCTAGCTTTTTTAATGTAATAAATATATAATTGCAGCTGTTTGAACAGTTATTTAATTAAAAAACTTGTTTACTTAAATCGACCAATTAAAAACTGAAAACAAATATCCATTAAGAGTTCCTAACTCCCAGATACCCTGTAATAAGGTTGCACAATAAATATTTAATATTCTTTGGTATATAATATAAGTATCAGGCGGTGTTCATATTAAACCTTTCATAAATATGTGTAATCTTCAGGGAGAAAAATAAATCATTACAGCATATTTACATTTAGTTTGAACAGCATCATAATATCCATCCAGTCAATGTGTGCGGGGCATGTAAATAAAAATTAAGTAAGTATAAATGCTCGTTTGTGATGTATTTCAATTTTTATTTAATGCTCTCTTGCGCTTTATTTATTTACCTGTGAGTGTGTGTGTGTGCATGTGTGCGTGGCTAGCATATTTATATTTATTTAGTTTTTCAATTCAATTGAATTTCCATTAACAAATTGCGTTTCAGACCCCGGAATTCGGGCGCTTGTCTTCGTCATTGTTCAAAGATATTTCCTTTGCCAGGTTGTTTTTGTTTTTATACCCTGAGCCCATTGAAACTGCATAAACAGGGTATATTGTTTTTGTTTTCAAATCTATGTAAGAGGCTGACCCCACAATATAATCTTTATCAGGTCGACAAGCTAATTAGTTCTAGCCATACAAATACAAAAGCAAGAGATTTAAAAACCAACCGAGTTTATCATTCTTTGTTGATATCTTCTCTTAGGCTTGGCACAGGTTTCAGGGTAATTCCTCGTCGGCTACTTTCGACTAGAACACACATACTTGTTTATTTGTATGTTTATATTGCGGCTTATATATTGATCATATATTAAAGCCCGTGCTTTGTTTCAGGTTTTGCAAAAAATTAACACAATTTGCACAGGCTTTTAGAGATTCTTTTTTATTAAGTGCCGAATGTTTTTAGTCATTTTCGGATAGGCCTGCAGAACGGAATTGTTTTTCTATTAGAGCAACGTGCTAAATAAATAAAAAGTGAATTCGCTAGGTTTATGTTACACTCGTAAATGCTACAGAATAATTTAAAATGTCTGCTTTTTTTAGGGAATTTAAAAATGTAAGAACACTTTTTAAATTTAAGGAATGTTTGAATATACAACATTAATAAAGTCTTTCAATTAACTTTATTCATTTAAATATATTTTGCATACTATTATATCAAACAAGTAAGAAGCTCTAGCCGGGAGCTCCCGCCTTTTGTTTTGTTTTTTGTTTTATTGTATTGGATCAAAAATAGCATACATTTTTATTACAACACAGTTGGCTTAGGTAATGTTTCGCCAAGCCTGCTTGAGTCCTCTTGCTTTATCATCGGTGCAATCTGGGCGTCTCCTGTGTCGTGGTCGCCCTTCCCTGAACCCAAATTGGTGATCAGGAAGGATGGCCGAGTGATCCATAAGCCTTGCAAGTCGGGCGACAATCAGTCTTTCCAGACCTTCGACAAGGAAGGCAGGAGACTGATCGGCCGATATGACTTAGGGTCATATTCCCGCTTGCCCGACTTATGGATCATATGGATCCTCGCTAACTTCCACTGGGCGGGGAAGTGTTGCGTCCTTAATATGGCATTGAAAATCAACGTTATAAAAAGGAGCGCGCGCATTGGCAGCAGCTGTGAAAAATCGTGGAAAGCGGTTTTTGTTTATCATCCGATTGGCTTCAAACTAATTTTCAAAGAGCTTTCTTGCAATTCTTCTAAAATATATTTCACACTATTCGCAAACCCCCATCTCCCTTCTTGTTTGAAAAATGCAGATCAACTGTTTTTTCTTCTTTCGAGCTTCAAGTTTTACGGGCCTGAAAATGTTTTAACTTTTGCATTGTTATTATTATCATTATTAAATAGTATATGAATAAGATAATACGCTTAAATTTAAACTGTCCAGAATCGTTAAATAGGTGAAAAACATATCTAAAATGCAAAGAAAACAATTAAGAGGTTCTAGTCGGGAGCCCCCGACTAGCGAAGAAAAAGTGTCTCCTCGATAGGTCTCAAGCTCGTAATAAACCACACCAAGAATCTTAGTGAGTAAAAATCCGATTAAAATAGCAGCACAGAAAACATTACAATCGTAATTGCAATGCTGTTGATAGAATTCAATAAAGACGCGTATGAATGTGTGTGTGTACATGCATACAGAAATTTTTGCAATTTTCCCTAGCTGCCGCAAACACGAGGCTACCCAAAACACCGTTTCTTTGTGTTTCTCAACCGATCTTCATGAAATTTTCAGTAGAGCTTATTGTGCTATAGAATATTCGTATATTCTTAAAAAGACAATTGCCTTAAAATTATAGTTAAAGCTGGTGGGTAGTTCAAATGTATTTGATTTATTGCTACGTAGTGGCTTTTAACCTTTTCTTATGGGTTCAGGATATAAAAAATAATAGATCCCTCAATAGGACTCGAACACGCGACAGACCTCACTTCTTGCCACCAGCCCTACTCATAAGACACACCAAGAATTAAGTCTTAATGAGAAAAACAAGTAAAAGGTTCTAGTCGGGAGCTCCCGACTAGAGGATACCCTGAACCCTCTTCTTCCGACACCAAATGCAGCTCGCGCTACGCGCTCGTTTGATTTAGTAGTAAAAATAAAAATGAAAAAAAAAAAAAATTGTTCCCTTGGCAAGGTTCGAACTCGCAACTAACCGCACCACTTTCCGCTGCCTCTACTCAAGGGCCACACCAATAATTGACCTTCAGTGAGAAAAAAAACCAATTAAAATAGCAGCACAGAAAACAATACAATCGCATTTGCAGTGCTGTTGATAGAATTCAAAGCAGACGCGCATGAATGTGTGTGCTGCTAACACGTGCGCACATAACTTTTGTGTTTCTCAACCGATCTTAATGAAATTTTCGACAGTACATCTTATTGTAGAATAGAATAAAGAATATTTGTGTATTCTGAAAAATTCAATTGCATATAAATTGTGGCTTAAATTGATGGAAAATACAAGTTGGATAATTAACTTGATTTATAGCTTTTCGGTGGTAGCGGGGAGGTGGCGATAGGTATAAAATGAAAGATACTTGATATATATATATACTATTCTAGAAGCTACATGTCAAGTTTGGTGACTCTAGCTCATATTATTTGCCGAAATTGGAAACGGGGCAAGTTATCGAATATCGGAAACAAATTCGATCTGCGCATGGACTAGGAGGACCTACAGCTAAAATTTCAAGTCTCTAGCTCTTATAGGTTCTGATATCCTTGCGTTCATACATACGGACGGACGGATGGACGGACAGACGGACAGACAGACGGACGGACATGGCTAGATCGACTCGGCTATTGACGCTGATCAAGAATATGTATACTTTATGGGGTTGGAGATGCTTCCTTCTGCCTGTTACATAAATTTGCACAAATACAATATACACTGTTTACCCATTTTTAATGGGTTCAGGGTATAAAAACGGATTAAAATAGCAGCGCAGAAAACAATACAATAGCAATTGCCATGCTGTTGATAGAATTTAATAAAGACGCGCATGAATGTGTATACATGCTCACAGAAATTCTTGCGATTTGCGCTAGCTGCCCCAAACTCGTGGCTAGCCAAAACATGAGTTGGAGACCTATCGAGGAAACTGTTTTTTTTTTTTTTTTTTTTTTAATTTTTTTTGTTACTGCTGAAGCGAACGAGTGCGTAGCGCGAGCTGAATTTGGTGTTGGTAGAAGAGGGTTCAGGGTATTCCCTAGTCGGGAGCTCCCGACTAGAGCTTCTTACTTGTTTTTAATTAAGAGCGTTTTGAATATTTTTCAATACATTATTTTTAGCCATTGCCAATTATTTAAAATGTTATCGAGCGTGTTTCAGTAAAACCATAAAATGGTTGTACTTTAAGTAAAGAAAATGGAGTTTTTTGTCCTTATTGTTGTTATTTTTAATTGATTGCGGTTTTGTGCATGGAATCAAACCATAGTTTATAAGTGTACATCGATAAATATCAATGTTAATACAACCCTTTTGGGCGGGCAGCGACTGTCGGGTATCTTTTGTCCGATCAAGAGTCCTGATGTCCTGATTGGGATAATGAAGATCCAAAAAGTTCTCTTAAAGGAAAACTTTACCTGATTTGAAGTGTTTTCTGTTGCCTCTTCAGTAGTCTATTTCATGATTTTTTCCCTGTTCATCCTGAACTTGTGTAAGAATTCCACATTCAATAGCATAATTCATTAGCATTTGCTTTTTGAAAAACATGTCACACAGCTAAACCAAACCCACTTCAACACTTTGCGGTCTTGCCAAGCACTTTACGTTACACTTGACAGCTGCCAACCACTCAAATAGCTTCCAACCACCAGCTGGCACTTCTAACAAAGGCATCACCCGAAACCTAAACGAACTTTAGTCAGCTGCTAAATTATGAACAGCCTTTATTGCCAAACGGAACCTTGACCGCATGACAAGCTGAAAATGTTAAGTAAAGCTCTTTTGGTGAATGGCATTAGGAACCGCAGGATACCAAACACTTTTTGGCATAAAAGTAACCGAAACCTTCCTCCTTGATGATGGGCAGCAATAAATTCATCAACTTTCAAATCAATTAGGCTCACAAATTTTGCACTTAATTAGTTAGCTTGCGACATTTAATCAAGACACTTGTTTTTCTTTTACTTTTATAGAGGGTAATTGGATTTTATAATAATAATATTTATAATACGGTGAGTTGATATTATATTCATAAAATTTATAATAAGCTAATGAAAGTTTTTGCGCTCATTAAACATTTGAAATGCTATTTACAATGTTTGAGCAAATTGTATTAATCATAGTATCATAGCTATGATTTGCTAGATTATTTTATTTAGTATACTAAATTACCTATAAATTAATTAGTTTATAGGCTGTCCCACTTCCATTTTAATACGTTGCCTAGCACTGGAAGTCAAATATCAATATTCTTAATGAGTATCAACATTCAATACGATCTTGTTGTTATTTTTTTGGATATTCTAGTATATTTGTATATTTTAAAATGAGAGAAAATGTATTAACGATGATGCTTTACCTTTTTGTAAGAATCAATTTGAAGCTCTTTGCATCAGCTTGCAATATTATTGATATCAGGGAAAAGGTATTCCCTTAACAAAGTAGGTTACATTAGAGGTGTTACCTAATATGACTTGTCGGGTCATTTCATCTTCAGTCAAGTTAGTTTTGTTAACCTCTGTATTTTTTTCTTACATCCCATTTGAATGTCTTCATTTAATGCTTGTCCACGGCATTTTGCGCCTTCGCCCTTCCCCATTGGAATTTTACTTGCCGCACATAATTTCCAATTAGGCTTCACGATGTGGCGGAATCATAAATAATTGAATAACTTACTCATTTCTGCGTTGACTTCCACTCACATTTCCCCCAGGCGAAAACAATTCCTTGCTATAGCCCACTTCTCTTGTAGTTGCCATTTTGCTTGCCAGAGACACTCTTATCTAACGCTGACATGCACATTATGCTCTCTTACTCTTTGTCTCTCTCTGTCTTGCACTCACTCTTGTGCTTTACTTAAATTTGTCACAATTTTGCTGAAACGGAAGTTGCTGAAAGCTTCTCTCGTCTCCTGCCGATTTTCTTGTGTCCTGTCGCCCGCCTCTCTCTGCTGCCTATTTATCAATCATAATGTCATGCGCTGAGTAGTCTCATTAACGTTAGCTCTTATCACCTTGCTTTCTCTTTCTGGCCATTCTCATTCTTTTACCTGGCCAACTGGCTGCCTTCTTTTTGCCCGCTCACGTAATTATTTTATGCAATGATTTATGTTTATCTTTTAGTCATATTTTTACATTTACCTTTATCGCGCCCCAGCGCTTTACCATTGGAACAGTTTGACCTTATTCTTTTAAACTGAATTTTGTCTGTCTTCGGGGCTGTGTGCGGGGCTGTGTGTGTGCATACGCATAAAGAGAATTTGTTGTTAAGGATAATGGGTGTTCGTTTCCGAGCAATAAGTTCTATCCATAAACTTACAAAGCAACCGATTATTTTTTTTGGCTACACTGCAGCCCTGTAAATATTTCACCATCATTTGTAAGCGACCTTTATTCTGGAAAGAAATTTAATATAAATATAAAATATCAAAATGTCAGGATTTTTTTTTTGATAAGGTAAATTATTGATCCTTTTATATCAACATATTGAACATGAAAGTTTAGTAGAAGATAAAATAATATATACAAATATACAAATTTATTTACTTTCAAGATCTTAAGCATTATTAGCACAGATTTGCATTTATCAATAAATTGTACATTTATTTTAAGTGAAATATATAGGGGACCAAGAATTTTCAGGGAACATATAATCTATATCAATCATATTCATGCAAATCAGCCTGTTAATTTGTTTGAACTCTTTTTCCAATCGTGACACCCTGTTCCAAGCCGGACAATCATCATAAAAGTGGCATTAGGGTTTAGTGTTCCCGCAAATAGCTTCACCTGCTGACACTGTCCGACACTTAGATAGTCAACCACACACACGGTTATCATTTCAAATTTTCACACTGAGCTGCGCGATGTTTATCAGTTTAATGACTAGCTTTTTCTTACGCTCTAGGTTAGCCAAGTACGTATATCGGTATTTATTTCCGGTAGTGTATATGCGGCTGTATTCTCAGCCATTATAATTATGCGCACATATAGCCTCTTGATGGGACATTACATGCCGTACACGTACTGTGCAAATCGCACAACAATTAACGATTTCGGACTTATCCTTTAGCCATGTTTCTCTCGCATTCTCTTTGTGGAGCATTTTCGCGATTTATCCTGACAGACGCGTGCTTTTCACATAAAGCACGGACAAATATGCAAGATAAGCCAACCAGATAATGAAAAATATAAAATAAAAAGTACTTGACTTTGATATGCCCTGTATTGTTATAATTGTATAAAGACTGTGGATGGCATATAATTAATTCAATATATATCTCACGGTGCCTGTTAAGCCTAGGAAGTCTTCTTAGTTTCAAAGGTGATTTGATAGGTAGTTAAAGGACATTTAAAAGACGTTCAAAATGGTTCATTATACGCATATAGTCATTGAATTTTACTCCTGAAATATGGGTTGTTCGGTGGGGGAATAGAACCTATGTATATGTGTTTAAAGGATAACAGGACATTTTAAAGTGGCTTCAAATGGTTCATTAAAGGCCCAAATTATACTGCTTGAATATGGGTTGTTTGTGGGGGCACAGATCTTATGTGTACGCATGCTTCATTCTAAGTTCGTAACTGGCTTTTGGTCTGTAAATGACGTGCGTGTAAGCTGTACTTTTCTTTGAAACGGGTTTGTCTAAATATGTCTTCTGAAGATCCTTCCTAACTCCTTTATAGGGTATGCGCAGATGAGCAGCGAGATAGCGAGCAGACTTAGTAGCCTGCCATGTTTCGCCTGCTTTCAAATTAAATAAAAATACAATCAAGCGTCGAGCTTCGCAGTGCCCGACCCGGAGCTCTTTCTTCTTACCGATGCCTGCGTGACTCGGCATTAATCTGCTGGACTCGGTTGCATGCACTTGCTTGCCTGCTCTCGCTCGCCCTCCATTCTGCATTTTTGCTTTCATTTAAACTTAAATAGTGTGCGAGTGTGTGTGTGTGGGTGTGTGTTTGTTGTTGGCGGCGTTGCTGCATGCGTACGTGCCTGCCACACCTAAATGTATGCAACAATAGTTCTGCAAAAGCTGAGCCCGGAGAGATTCGTTGAGCGTCCGTGCAACGTCAAGGAATGAATGCCGCTCAAATTGAAATTCTTTATACATGCGGTGTAGTGTTTTGTTTGTCTAAGCGGTCTGGAACCGCACCTCAACGTCTGTCCAGGCTGCTGCTCTTTGCTCGGCTGTCTGCCTAGCTGTCTGTTCCTCTGCGCATCTGCCTAACCGTCTGTCTAGTAAAAGTTTAGTCCGCCTTTACGTATGCAAGGGTTTTGTGAGTTTAAAAATGTTCACTCTGCTTATACTGCAAAGGCATTTGAGCTAAGGGAATTCCTGGCATGTTAGTTCCTGTTGGTTAAACCCTCGTTTTGACAAACTTGAAATAATATTTTCATATTTGAAAATATTTGTTATAAAGCCTTTGTAAATTTTTTATGTACTCTTGTAGAGGGTAATATAATTTTGCAGATGAAGACATCTCGGAGCCTATACAGTATTATTACATTCTAGTTCAGTATCAATAGATTATTCGGATTATTGTATTATAAGGCTCCTATGATATAGAGTCCTATTTCATTGGCTTGAAAATCCCATAATAATTAAAAATTATTTTAAATTTGTATCACATTACAGTAAAATCAACATATAAATATGAATTTTTTTTATATATATGTATAATAGGTGGAGGGTATTTGAAAGAGATTATCTTGCAAGAGATTATTTTTGTGAAATGAATTTTCGTTAACGTTACGTGCGTAATGTGCTGCAACTGTCAATCAATTAGAGCAGTAGGGGCATTCCATAACACAGTCTAATCAAATTTCGTGCGGTATTGTTGTGCATTTTTCGCGTGTAAAATATGTACAAGGATGTATAAACATATATATGCAAATGGGATATGTAAAATGTATTTGTAATTGGTATTTTCCTTGCCATTGAAATGTGTCATTTTGTTATCGTTTGCATTTAAATGACCGATGCGACGGCAATGACAACATGCGAGGTCCTCACATATCCGTCTGACAGCTGCCTAGAAACATAAAATATTCTTGGTGTTTGCATATCGTTAAAAGTGCACTTGTATGCTCTTCCCTTGTCCATTTTCCATTTACTCTTTTCTATTTTCCTCTGTTTATCTAGAACTTCATTATGATACGCTGACTGTTGTTTGCATCTCGACACAAATAAAAAGGAAATTATAAAAAATTGTAATTAACATTTTTTTTGCATATTTCAGGACGTGGCGCACCTGACACTAACGAAAATAAACACACACAGGTGCACACATTAGTCTACTTATTTCGACACTGCCTGCAATTCAATTAGAGTGCAGCATAAACACACACACACACAATCACTCGCACACACTCGAATTTTAATTAAATAAATTTTGTGTTTTTCCTGATGTCATAAACATGGCGGCAGTCGCAGCCGCCGCAGCAGTAGAACCCATAGGGGCATGAAAATGAAAATATTTAATCGTTGGTTATATTCCAGCCGCCCAAGAGGGTTAAGGGTTAAGTACAGGGGGACGCGGAGGTCGTAGTAGCTGTAGTGCGGCGTTTAGTAGGTTTGTTTGCACGAAATTCAAAGAAAATTGCCTGAACGGCAGCTGCTGCCTGTCTAACTGCTTGCCTGCCACCAACTATGTTGCATAATTTTGAGCTCGTCGTCAACAGATTTTCTGCCTCGCATTTCGTTCTACATAAACACATGTGTATGTTGGTGTCTGTGTGTTGGTGTGTGCATGTGCACACATAATCAAATTTAAGTTGACTGTCTCTACGAGTCGTTATGCCGCATCGTGTGGCACAACTTGTTTTTGGACTGTCAGGCTGCATTTAATTGAACTTTCTGCTTGTTTTCTGGCCATGTTGGGTAGGATTTCATTTTTCGGCCTATGTTATCCTAATGAACGTGTTCAATTCACCAATTGATTGAGGTAATGTAGCCCACACGTCCTGCAGTTTCTCAATATAAAATGCTTACTGAGTGTACATTCGATCAAAATAAATATACTCTGGTTTCAAATCGTTTTTGGGATTAAAAATACTGTTCTTGGCAGTTTGTTCAATTGGATTAGGAAACTATAAATGAAGCTGTGGCCTTCCAAACTAAAATTCTTAATTGGATTGTAGATTTGCGGCATAGAGTTAGATTTCGTACAGTTTCAAAAACGATTAATGTGCGGTTGTAAAAGGCTTTAAGACTGAGATTAAACAGTTTCAAGTTAAGTTTTGCCCAGTTTCAAACCCATTTCAGCCAAAGCCGCTACAATAAATAGTTGTGACTGTCGAAGAGCTTGGATTCAAGGTCTGCCTTTAAGTAACAGTTTCAGAACAGATATATACCCATTTTCAATTAAACAGCTTACATCAGGCTTCAAACTTCTAGGATATGCGTATAATTTTGAAACAGGGTTTCGAATTGTTTTGTATTTGAGTTAGCAAACCAACTTTAATCTGCCCATCTACCCACAACTTATGCAGTGGCTAATTAAGCAATATTTTCATGGCCCACCGGATTCTCGCCTTGTGCTTTTCGCCCACAGCCACTCACAGGCAACAACGAATGCCTTTTGACTGTGGCAAAGTCCAACTTTGCCTTGGATGGGATGCGCTTTGTGGCATTGTATCTCATAGTTAATAAATATTATTATTATTTTTGGCCTGTGTTGGCTACAGCTGCAGTTTCTGGCGCGCTGGTCAGTGTGGTCATCCAGTGTCGAAACTAAATACTAAGCAGATTTAATATAGCCTCCAAGCTTTTGAGTTGCCAAATCAAGTTGTAGGCAAATGGGTTTTGCGGCTTTTCAACGCTTGCTCTCAAAATTACGGAAACACCAAATAATTATTTATACTAGTGAATGTTGAACCAAAAAGCCTGTAGCTTTCGCCTGGTTTGAGCATAATTGCCTGTGGCTTTGTTCTGTAAATTTTGTCATTGGTTTCTGTGGGCCCAAAACTGTCTGCACTTTATACTGTACACACTGTACGAGCCCCTGACAGACGCTTCTGGCATCTCTAGAATTTAAACATAAATATTTGCATAAACATTTGTGAGAAATTTCTAGCTGGCAATGTTAAGAGAGATAAATTTAGAATAGAGATAAATTTAAGAATGCTACTGATAATTACCTTGCTAATTTATTAAAAGGCGGATATTTTATAAACACTTAAATCGTTTTAACTTGGCCCTTAAGTGTTGCATTCTATATGTTGTACATTTTGTCAATTAAAAGGCTGCCATACTTTCGATTTATCTATCGAAACTACATATCAATGAGCACTGACCAATCGATACCGACCCTATGAAGTTAATATAATCTATCGTAACACCGAGCTGAGTTGATCTAGCCTTATTCGTGTGTGAAGGCATCTACGCGTGTATCTAGAGAGCTTCAAAAGTTACAGACATCAAAATTGAAATAAATATAAATATATCACCATAAGCAGAAAGATATTTTTCAATATCTCCTCCCCTAAGCTTAGTGAAAAGATTCTTACATAGCATACGAATTCGAAGATTTCTCCTTTTAAATACCTCCCTCCTTTCAAAAATTGAAAAAATTTATTTCTAAGAGTAGAGCCTTGCATTTGACTTTTAAATTCCGCTACACTAATATAAAATAAATTTATCTGATCTAACTAGTTAAATATGAATCAAATATTATATGCATACTAATCCAATCGTATCTATTGCCGATCACAAAATGTTTCGTTTAAAACGTTACATATTAATGGTCCGAATTTCAATACCCTAATTAAGGGTACACACATAAACACACAAAGTCTGTGCGGCTCATAAAAATCAAACTCTAACTTTGGCTCATTTCGACAGTTTTTTTTTTTTGTTTTTTATTAGATTTAACTGAACTTGTTCTCGCTGTTTTTGCCTGCACCACATTTAAGACTCCGTCTCCCCCAACAAGCAACAACAATATGCTGCTAATGCTTTAGCAAAAGTTTAAGCAAATAAAAAATATATACAGTGTATGTACGAGGTTAAAGCCTCAGGTAAGCAACTTTTTGTTGAGAGTGCGAGGGCTGAGGGGCGCCTTTCAATTTAATGCTTCGTTACCTTTTTTGCAGCAAATGTTGAAACATTTTCAAGAGGCCAAAAGCTCTGGAGGAACAAGTTTTAAGTGTCCTAACAGCAAGGCATACGAAAAGAAATTGAGCTACCCGAAAAATTTGTGAGCCTTTTATTGTCAAGGACTTGCGAGAACAATCCAGAAAACAATAACTAGAAGATTTATTGCATGACTACCTTTATTTTTATGTCTTTAAACATTTTAATATAATGAGCTTAGTGCACAAAGCTATGTGGATAGATTCCAGATATTATGAGAAATATAAATATACATATATAGCGAAGTTAAGTGCAAACTTGTATTTGTCCTTTCTTAAAAAGTAGAGAGTAGAACAGGGCAATAAGGGAATAGGGTACGGGAAAGTGATAATGGGGAAATGGTCAGATAAGTATTAGCTACATGCTCCCGAGCTCACTGAGGCCTCAGGCTGCAAAAAAAGGACCAGGGCCGGTTAATGAAAAGAAGAAAAAAATGTGTTAAATTAATAAGTAAATTGCGTGCAAAAAGACTGTATGCAAATTTGTATGCTCTATAAATGTAAATACTATGTATTATTATTTACTAAATAATACTGCAAAAAATCATGTGAGCTAGTTGATATTATCTGGTTCTTGATGTCTTCCTATTAAGCAGCAATATGGTAGCTGAGATTTGCTTATTCAAATATTTTATAAATTATTCGGTTCCTGACTCCCCTACGCTCTTGGTTTAGTGGCTTGTGACAATCACCCTGCGGTTATGATGCATGTGTGACATTAACGCAAACAGCCGACCAAGTAGCTTATCACAGTGGGTGGACCACGCCCACCGCTTAAAATGAAAATCAGGCAATTGGGGAAAGGCTAATGTGAGGTTAGCATATAAATAGGCTTGCCAGTGGCTGGGTTTATCTTCAGATAACACTTGAAGTGTGAATTTCCGTTCAGCAGCATTTGGTTATTTGAAACTTAGAGTTAAGTAAAGTTTAATATTAATTTCGTAATGCTTTAGGTAACTTTAATCGGTGGAAATTTATTCCGAGCCGATATATATAATATATAAATTTATTGGTTGCTTTAATGTACTGATTCAAATGATCTTGTTTATAATTTAATTTCATTGTGTTTTAACTATTTCTTTTTTTTCATATTAACTTTTTTATTTAGCTTTTTTACGTTTCAAGGGGATTTACCTCAAACTGATTCAGTTTATTACTTTATTACTTAGTGGTGTGTGGTCATTAAGGCAACACAATTAAAACGGGCAAGGTTCGGAAAAAGAAAAAGTTAATATGCATTTTTGGGGATTTGATTTATTTTATATGATCATTAGTTAAGGTAGTATGAAATTAAAAAAAACGCACATGCGTAGTGTTTGTTTATAAAAA
This sequence comes from Drosophila montana, assembly GCF_035044405.1. Taxonomy (NCBI): domain Eukaryota; kingdom Metazoa; phylum Arthropoda; class Insecta; order Diptera; family Drosophilidae; genus Drosophila; species Drosophila montana. Next base: position 549,667 of record NW_026996956.1, read on the forward strand.
TGTTCTTTAAGTTCATACTTCATAATAAATGAGTTCATTACAGAATTTTGTTTTCCATATTTTTATACCCTTGCAGAGGGTATTATAATTTTGTCGTGAAATGTGTAACGCATAGAAGGAGACATCTCCGACCCCATAAAGTATATATATTCTTGATCAGTATCAACAGCCGAGTTGATATAGCCATGTCCGTCTGTCCGTCTGTCTGTTTCTATGCGAACTAGTCTCTCAGTTTTAAAGCTATCTTTATGAAACTTTGCAGAATTCCCTCTTTCTGTTGCACGCAGTTCATATGTCAAAACCAGCTGGATCGGACCACTATATCATATAGCTGCCATAGGAACGATCGGTCGAAAAGTAGGTTCTTGTATGAAAAACATTTTTGTTTATAAAGTTATCTTGACTAAACTCGGTATTTATTAGTTTTACTACGCTCCCCATATATATGCAAAATCCTATTAAGATCGGACAACTATATCATATAGCTGCCATAGGAACGATCGGTCGAAAATTAAGTTTTTGTATGGAAAGTTTTTATGTTTTTCAAGATATCTTGACCAAACTCGGTACTTATTAGTTTTACTAAGCTCCCCATTGATATGCAAAATCCTATTAAGATCGGACAACTATATCATATAGCTGCCATAGGAACGATCGGTCGAAAATTAAGTTTTTGTATGGAAAGTTTTTATGTTTTTCAAGATATCTTGACCAAACTCGGTATTTATTAGTTTTACGCTTTACTACGCTCCCCATATATATACAAAATCCTATTAAGATCGGACAACTATATCATATAGCTGCCATAGGAAAGATCGGTCGAAAATTAAGTTTTTGTATGGAAAATTTTTATGTGTTTCAAGATATCTTGACCAAACTCGGTATTTATTAGTTTTACTACGCTCCCCATATATATGCAAAATCCTATTAAGATCGGACAACTATATCATATAGCTGCCATAGGAACGATCGGTCGAAAGTTATGCTGTTGTATGGAATTTTTTTTGTTTGTCAAGATATCTTGACCAAACTCGGCATTTATTAGTTTTATTATGCTCCCTCCACTTATGCAAAATCTTATTCACATCGGGCTACTATATCATATAGCTGCCATAGGAATGATCGGTCGAAAATTAAGTTGTTGTATGGAGCCCTGTTTTGTTTTTCAAGATATCTTAACCATACTCGGCATTAACTATTTTCCTTGTGCTTCTAAGATACGGGCAAAGCACTATGAGCATTTTGAAAAGGTTGGGTCTGCAAGGGTATTAAATCTTCGGCGTGCCGAAGATAGCACTTCTTTCTCGTTTTTTTTCATTTCAAGCTGCTTCCAGTTTTTGCACAATGTTCTTCTCGTGAGCAGTTTTCATTTCCTTAAACGCTGTTTTTCCCATCTGTTTATTTTTGTTTCCTGAAACTTGCCTCAAATGTGAATAACCTTTAAAACTGCTGCAGACGCTTTTGTTCTCCTTTTGATTCACGGCCTTTTGAATTTATGTATTGATTCGCCCTATGCCGTTAGCCAACTTTGAATTGGGCTCATTTTGGCCAATGGCCAATTAAGTTTTTCTCTTGCATCGAAGGGATGTTCGTCCATTAACCGATTAGCTATCTCCTTTCTTTCTTGCAATAATTCAGAGCGGCCAGCCGCAATCATGAAAACTTAAAAAAGCGCTTTTGGGTTTTCAAGTGAGACTCCACTACCAGCTACCACATTTCGTGCTTGCATAATCCTGGCTAAATGCAGTTATTGGTAGCTTCGCTCCTGTAAATTTTAGTTCGCTCTTGTTGTTGAGGTTCTCATCTCGCTGCTTGAGTACCTAATGAACTTGGCTAAGGGAAGTTAAGCTTGTTTAGCTCCGACTTGGCTTCACTGTTTCGCCTTGCTTAACACTTGGCTGCGTTGAAGCAAGTCAAGCGTCCTACATCACTTGGCCAAGTTAACCTGAAACAAAGCACGCACTGCTTAAAGTGAAATCTGAGCGTATTGCCTTTTCATAAGTAATTGGGTTAAATGGGGTTTCAGTTAATTAATATGAATTATAAATTGTTAACTCAATTATATTGAGGAATGTTATGTTTTCTACACTGAGCATAGTTTCAAACTTCTATGTTTATATATAAACACATTTGCATTTTAGCATTTTAGCAAAAAGATGTCTGATTTTCGCAAACTGAAAAATGGTATTTGGGTTTTATTTGTGGGTTTTATCATAACAAAAATGCTATTACCAAAATATTTTTTGCACCGCTTTCAAGTCAAACTCCATAAAAATTATTTCCCAATGAAAAAAGTAGAACAATTCACCTGCCATAAAAAGCTTTAGTCCCTCGGCTATAAATAGCATCGATTGCGGCAGCTGCCAAATTTCCTCCCGTTTTTGAGCATTAATGGATAAGGTGTCAATAAAGGAAAAAGTAGCTTCAGTTTTTGTGCACTTCCGCGAACATCAGCATTCACTCATCAGTCCACGGGGAAGGGGGTGGGGTAAAAAAGGAAGCGAAGAGTGTAGAGAAGGGACACTGTGGGAGATCAACATTAACATCCTTCGCGTTGTCATTGATGAATTTAACTTTTAGCTGTCAGCGCTTTTTTTGCTGTTCCAGTTTTATACCCTAACAGAGGGTATTATTATTTTCATTAAATGCTAAAGCACTGAAAAAAACAAATCCTATCCTTTGGGAAATAGAGTAAATACAGAACTTAGGCGATGTGATACATTTTTAACAAAATAATTATGAATAATATTATATTTCGGAGTTTGTGTCCAGACTGCAGTCCATACCCAAGTATAGGTTCTGATACTGGAGTGATTCATTTAAAAATATAGTCTCCTACTGGGTTATTTAGGTTAAGGTCAAGTTTTAATTAATCCACATAAGTCTTGTCCCACTACTGATTGTTATTTAAGAAAATCAAAAAACTATGTAGTAAACTTTTGGGTATTAGCCATTACACATAAAGTTTTTCGTAACTTGGTTTGCATAGATATATATTTGGCAGACTTTATTTTAGATTTTATCCTAGTATGCTATTAAGGATATTTTCACTTCGTTATGTGGAGGCTAAAATTTCTGTTCCGTTCTTGTTCGCTTTTGTCCTTTGGCTTTGTCTTGTTGTCATTTTTAATATGCATGCCATTTGCCATAGATATGCGGGTATTGAGATACTTTTTGTAACTTTTTCGGGCCATATTTCAACGTGGGTACAACTTGGGACAACTGACCGTTTTACGTTTCCATTCGGCTGCCATTAGCCATAAAATGGCAGCCATTTCGGATGGGTGGGGGGTGGGCCATTCGCCATTTGTCCGTCTCCTATTGCTGTCTGTCCCTACAAAGCATTTTCGTAATTACGCTCTTAAAAGTTGCATAAAAAACTGTCCTTAAAAATGTTAAGTTGTTTCGCTTTGGGTTGATATTGCAAAAGAACGGAACTTAAATATGGTTTTTGTGTGGTAAAATTTTCTTATGCATTTTTAATATGATGCGTACATTTTTAATGAATTCTTCTCTTTCTCTTTTTACAGCGCCAATTAATTGAAATTGTGTTTTTTAAGGTAAGTGCAGCATTTATTTTAATTGGCATAATTTGCTTACAGGATTTTGTGAAATATGCGAATTGACCAAAACAAATAGTTGAACAAATAGTCAGGTTTTGTTTCGATTGTAGAAATATTATTTTTCTGCTTTATTTTTCCCTATTTCTCGATGTTTTTCAGGCGTTTAGTTTAAGTAGCGCCCAAGTAGTGCTACATAAAGTTTGGGTTAGTCTAAATTCGGTATAAAATGGTCATGCAAATTATAAAATTGTATTTAATATTTTTCAACCATTCATTAACGTGCAGCCAGCTCGTTAGCATTGCCCTTACCGTGCGCTCCCCTGCCCTTCCTGTGACCACAAAAAAACACTAGCTCGGCAAATTTTCTTGGCCGAAACCAAAATTTTAATTGCACACGGAAAATTTAACGCCACAGAATATGCAACGCTTTTCGCCTAATTGCAACCGCCTGGCACTAAATTTGTGTCTGGTCCAATGAAGCATGCCACATGCCCGGGCCTGCAACCAGGGCAGCCCGCCCATAGCCATACCTCCTTCTGCGCATCAAGTGCAGCCATTGCTGGAGAAGAAATCGCAGCGTCAAACGCAAAACCGAAATGTAATTTAAAATTTTTGTGCGACGCTGGCACGAAATTTACTCCAATTTAGATTTGAATAGACTTACCAGGAAAGGGTATTTTATTGAAAAAGATATCAGTGAAGCCAAGACTAAAGTGAACAGCCCAAAGATTTATATAGTTGACGTAAGTTAGCCTCTTTCATTTGCAGTTCTCGGAGACGGACACAGGCATAGTATCTACAATTAATTATAGGCTAATATTAGATATATCTCATACTCCTGTAGCACACTGCATTTACGAGTCATTTTCATTGCAGACATCAATAATATTTAATTTTCTTTTTGGTTTCAACGAGTTTTTGTTTACAATCGAATCGTTTCATTGTTAGAGATACAGCTCTGTGTCTACGATAACATTATAAGTCACTAACTGAAACCGTTCCATCGAGATGGCAAAGATCAATATAAATAAATAAATAATAAATAAATATAAAAGTTCATTGTGAACGGTTTCCAAACGGTAGACAGCAAGTGTTGTAAAACGAATAGTCCGAAGCTATTAATCACGTAATTCTTAAGCAAACTAAATCTTTAATTATCGCTTACGCAGTATTGGGGAACGAGGAAAGATTTGACAAAGTACTCACTGGAAAATGAATAAAATTTCTGTAATTTGTAGTGTATTCAAGGTTTGGCAACAGCACAGATAACTTTCACAGTTTTTTGCCCCATTTCCTTTATCGTTTCGCCTTCAGGCTGTTCGTTGATTAAGCGCCGCAAATTATGCTAACAAAACCGTGAGCGAAGTTTTGATGCCGTTTGATTGGATTTTTGGCATTGACGTGCCAAATGCGAAATTTGCGAGTTGGCCAAAAGGGGATTTATGTACCGTGCGTGTGTGTTATAAATATATGTTTTTTGGACTTTAACAAAAGGTAGCTAACTTTGTGCTCAAGCTTAATTAACAGTTCAAATAACTGGTCATAGCTGATTTAAGCAAGCACAGAAAGAAGAAGAGAAGGGAGGGAGTAAGCTGGGTGGATAGAAAGGTGCGAAAGTAATTAAGAGGGGGGTTTCCACGGAATTGAATCGCCTTACGCTCATATTGCGTTGCCCACTTTTGTGGGAAGCCCTTAATTTCCTGTTCGCCCCAACCTTTGCTTACGTCTATTATGCAGTGGTGCGTTGCACAACAGAAAGGCAAAACAGTGATGTGGGCTTGGATGGGTGTGGGTATGAGGGGGTTACACTTGTTGCCGCCAAGTTGCAAGTGGCAACTTTGACAGCGTTAATTTACATGCCTGGCCTTCAGTTTTCCGACCAAAAGAGTTCCTGTTAAGCCCTCTCCAAGCACTTCTGCGCAAACACACAGTCTCACGCACTCTCTCTCACACACACACACACGAGCACACGCACACGTAATTAATGCGTTTGTGTGCGCGATAACATTGATCTGCAAGTGTGTGCGTCTGTGTAAGTGTGTGGTTGTATTTGCCTGCATTGAAAATTCCGAACGGCTGCAACGTATTCTGTGGTATTTGCTGATTCGATTAGAAGTTGAAGATGAAAAATTTTGCCGATGCAAATTTTTGTTTGTGTGTGTGTGTGCGCTGCATACCAGGCTAAATGGGGGCTTAGCATATATTAACCTGAATGTGCAAATGCTTCGAAAGGGTAATAAATTTCGCATTTGAATTGGGATGGAATTAGAGACTCAACTGGTTAAGTCCAGTGAAATATTTAGAAACTTTGTAGAACTCTTTCTTGGAGAGTCGAATCGTGTTTGGGCCAGAGTTTGGAGCTGGAAGAGAGTTAACCATAGACTCGTATATGGGATATAGTTATGGTAGCCGAGCATTATAAGTTATTTAGTGATAGTAACCCTTTAACACGAGCTTGGTTGTCTGTGGTGCCCTACAAGATGATACTTGGGATTGCGTTTAAAAGGATTCGCACTTATTTTTAAGAGACCTACAGGCTTAACAATTAAGAGTGCTCTAGTCGGGAGTGCCCCGATACCCTGATGCCAGCACCAAGCTACATTTACCAACTTTCTAGCTTCCTCCTATACATATATACATAAAAACATACCCACGCACAGTAGATCTTGTGGTGTCATGAAATATGCGTACATTCTCAAGGAGGCAACATTCCTAAAATTGTGGGCACTATGAATTTTTATTTATTTGATTTTGCACGATGGTGATTTGATTTATATTTGATTTGAGAAGACAACCATGCACTCGCTATTATATTCTTACTTCGATTCTTATTAGATTTATCCAAATCCCAAATAAATTATTCCGCTCTCAAACAGCAGAGTTTAACTGCATGTTAACTTTTTGACCACTCCCACAGTTTTATAGCCGCCTTTTATGCTGCGCTTAGCTGTTGTACAAATTTTGCTGCTTATTGAATTGATTTAAACGATGGATACATGTTGCTCCAAAACCTAGCAAAAACAACAAATCTACACACATACCAACACACACCGGGAGGCGTATGCCGTGGCACCACATGTACTACGAGCTCTAGACCATCCAACATATCCCCTCTCAAAAGCACGCCCACAATTTTGACGCGACCACGCATAAATTGATGTGCGCTCTTGTTATGCCATTGATAGCCTATTGGGAGGCTGTACTGTTTGTGGGTGTGGGGCATGGGGTTAGAGAGCTTATAGCGGATGGCAAGCCGCTTTGAATGGTGCCGTATGAATAGATATCCATTTAAGCGCTGGTCATGTTGCTGGTCACAGCTGTGCGAGATTAAATTGAGCCAACAACCACCGCAGACAACAAACAATTGGCAATTTAATTGTTGGTGTCCGAGAGATGCGTCTCCAAATACCCTCTTCTGCTACCCCACTGCCCATTTCCCCTTGTCTCTTACGTCGCCAAGGGTGTTAAAGGTGCGGCGCTTCAATTTGCATAAAAAGGTTAGCTCAGTGCTGCCCCCCTTTTTGCGAAGGTAACTCGAAACCAACCCAACTGTTGCTGCTGCCAACCCCTCTTATTTTTTAATTGCGGCTCAATTTCCGTGCGTTGATTAAATATTTTAATTTTTGCGCACATTCCGCTTCGGGGCGACAGGTAAATTATATGCGATCCCTTAGCTTTAAATAGGTTTTGGTATTTTTGTGGTAAGCCCAACTATCAAAATGTTGGTTTATTTTGTAGTTAACAATTTGATTTGATTGACAAGAAGGCAGTCTGTGGGCTAATTGTCAGTTTATTAATCCCATTAAATTATAAGTTTGTTTGGGGCAATCAAATTTAAATAAATGTTTGTCACGCGTAATTCCTGTGGCCTACTTTTAGGCTGACCATTTTATTAAAACAACTTATTGACTATATAAGCAGTTATTTGAAATAATTTATTTATGTTAACGTAAAGTATTTGGCTGGCTCGGCTCTACCTTCTTTTTTTCCCCAAATTGTTGACTTGTAAAAATTTCTTTACTATTTTTAAAATATTTTTATTTCCTAGTCATCGTGTATACTAATAAAATATAGTTAATTAAAATTATTTTTAATTTTTACTTAATTAATTCATTTCCTCTACTTCTTTCTTCTCAGCTGTAGACTCTGAATAACTACACTGGCGAAAAAAGCTTTGAATAGGGACAAATCAAATACATCCATCGTGTCGGTGATGCCATTAAAAATATTTGTATTCTGATTAGGACTTCCGCTGTTTATTTTTATATTCTTATGTATTAAATACTTTGGTTAGAACGTTTAGTTTGCTATTTGACTGAATAGCGTTTGGGTCTTCTACAAACATAACAAACCCTTTAAATAGACGGTTTCTTCGAAAATTCGATCCGCAAATGGAATTAATTAAAAAGCAATGGAAAATTAATGGGAAAGTTAATTTTTTCTTGTTTTGATTAAGTAGCGAAGTTGAGGAGCGCAGTTGGCTGAGCGTCGGCACGCTTATCACGAGCTTCAGACAGAATATATTTTTTTTATAATGTGAAAATATGTGTTTTTAATAAATCCAACAGAAGTGGTCTCTTTTTTTGAAGTAGAGACAAGGAAATTTATAATGACGAGATATTTATAATATGATGAGGCTTTCTTAGCTAGCGTTAACTGGGTTTGTAGATTGGGCCGCAAGAGGGACAATGGGACCGTTTAATGTGCTAGGACTCAATATGTTCTGTGGCTATAACAGAATAATAATTGTATTTAAGTAAAGCAAACTTTTTTTCAAGCTTATCAAGTTTTAGATAAAGAAAACATTGATGAATTTAATGTACATTGTGAGGAAGACTTTAGAACTTCATTTTTTATTTAAAGTTTATTAAATAAATTACGATATTTTGTCCATATATGAGATATAATTTTTTATTTCCCCCTTTCATTTATAAGTAAAGAACCTTATATTAAGTTAAGGTTTTAAAATTTGATGAAATTTTAAAAGTTTTTTTTTTCTTTGATAAAATGTGTCTCTTTTATGTTTTGTTAGTATTTATTGGCGCACGCTCGAAAGTATGCATAATATATTTACATAATACATATGAATGCGTGGGCGTGTTTGTGCATTTACTCAAGCGTCTATCCAATTGCTGAATATGCCAAAAAAAAAAACAGAAAAGGTCGAGTTGTGTTGGGCAACCCTTGAAACATTTAATTTCCTTTTTGCATTACTTTTCTGGGCTTGCCGCTTCAAAAATTTAATTTCGTAATTGAACGATCTGATGAACCTAACCTGCCTGGTTGAAAACCCCCTTCGCCCAGCAATTTCCATTGCCACTTGACTTGGCTCTTGTGTAACAAGCAGCAATTTAATTGAAAATTTATCAGTTTCACATTTCATTTGCATATGTGCAGTATTTCCTCCAACTACACACACACACAGCCACACTCCCACTCTCACACACAAACACATAGGTCAGGGTATACTCTACGTTTTCCAATTTGCATCGTTGACATTTTTAGTACATTTGAGTGGGAGATCCTTGTGTGTGACCCTCATTGGTGCCAGCAATTTCCCCAAGTGCGCACCTTACAAAAATTTAGCCAAAGACTATAGACCAGAAATTGTTATTATTTGTTATTATTCCAAATAAGACGGCCTTAATATTTGCATTTGAACTATACACATTTTTGTTTTTTGTTATATTTCTGAAGCAGTCACCTGTCACGATACAGTCTAATTAAGTGATGGCTCAGAGAAAAAGCAAAAGCAGCAGACCGACGGTAGTTATAGATACTAGTTGGGTCTGTTGTCCACTTATTGATTCTGTCTCTGCGACAGCGATAAATTAATTAAAATAAATGAGAATTTTGTTAACTTGAGCATAAGTTGTACGTACGTGCTCACAAAACGGAATGACTCTGCTTATGTTTCTATTAATATGTTGATGCAAACTAAATTTATATATTTGGTCAAATATTTCATATCACATTATCATCTCATAATTACTTAATTAAAGTGGCCAAGAAATTTGCACAAAACATGTTTTTTGTTTCATATGCTTGTTGTAGAAAACACATTGCAAATTGCTGGTCTTAAGAATTTGAATTGAGGTGAGAGTGAGAACACTTAGGTCAATGTTTCAATATCTTAATAGGACAGATAAAATGTCAGATAAAGAATATTCCGTTTCCATAGTAACCTAATAATGCTTTGTTCAGTTAAGCGCTACGTGGAACTTCATATTTAATAAAGTCGTTATACGGCAGACAAATAGAAACAGCAGATGGAATTTAAACATCCGTTGCTAATTAGAAAAATCTGATAAAAGAAGAAGTATATCATACCTCATTTAATTATTCATTTGAAGTCAAGTTCTTATTTACTTTTTAAAATAACTTTGATGTTGCCACCGGTCACAAAAAAAAAGCTGTTCACACAGACACGTTTTCACTATTCATAATTTCAAACAGTTTGCATGTACATATACCTGACACATCAATTTATTAATAGATTTACACATAATGCTATCTGAACCATGTATATGATGTTTAACCTTATATAGACATTTTAGGTCTCACAATTAAAATGTATATTGAAGTAAAGCGCATTTTGAACAATCTAGTTGCAAATTAATGCCATTGCATATTTTGTCATTTTTAAAAAGAACTAGCTAATCGATACAATCGATTGTTAACTGTTAGTTATTTAAGCCATACATCGTATTTTTTCGATTAAATCGATTTTATATATCGATTGATTTCCATTTTAAAATTTGTACTTGAACCCTCACAAATATACATAATAATATTTGTTAGTGCTGCAGAATTGTCGATAGGGATAATCGTTAATCGATTTTAATTGATGATCCAGCTACCTTCTGTCGATGTTATGTATTGCGACACTTTCTCAGCCACATGATATTTAAATTACAATGCAAACGGATCTGTGCAGACTCGATAAAAGCATATGTTAAATTTATTTTATATATAACATATGTACACATATACATTTTTATATCTGCTTAGCTCAACTGCCAACTGTTTGCTCTATAAACATTTATGAGCTGAGATGCATATGCTCAATGCACTGATAAACTTGAATGGGCTCTGACAAGCCGCGCTCCGACCATATTTGTACTTAAAAAAAACTCTCCATCCCAAACTGAACCGTGATGCCGCTGCGCAAAACTTTGGATGACATCGTTAAATATTTGCGCCGAGAACATTAACTGCGTGCCGCTTAATGTAGGAGCTTATGAGTGGGTGTGCGTATGTGTGTGTGAGTGCTTATGCGTGTTGTGTGTGGTGTGATGACATGCTGTTTTTCTTAATTTTGCTATACCCTTTCAGAGGGTATTATAATGTTTTCATGAAATGTGTAACGTATAGAAGGAGATATCTCCGACGCCATAAAGTATATATATTTCAGATCGGCATCAACAGCCGAGTTAATACCATGTCCCTATGTCTGTCTGTTTGTTTCTATGCAAACTAGTCTCTCAGCTTTAAAACAGCTATCATCTTGAAACTTTGCAAAGGTCCGTCTGTTTGATGCAGGCAGAACATACATATGACGGAATTATGTCAAACATTAAGTTCTTGCAGGAAGAACTTTTTTGCTTACGAAGATGTCTTGACTAAACCTATGAATATCGCACTAATATATTATATACCTCTATAGCAAGAAACCGTTACGAAATGAGTTCTTATATGGCAAAATATTCATATTCCATGATATTTTGATCAAACTCAGCATTTACGAGCTTCATTATTGAATTATTGAACATATCTTCACACCGGTAAGGCAAGTGACCACAAGAGCATTAAATCTTCGGCGTGCCGAAGATATCCTCTTTTTCTCGTTTATGTTTAATAACAGGCTACACTGGCGCCCTGTGATAGCCATAACAATATCGACAATGAGGTTGTAAATTATAAAAACTTCATTTTGTGGCAATATCAAAAGACACCCACACATACCGACACATACCCATTGTTGTTGATATTATCTTTGATATCATTCTACTTTATTGAACATTTTTGTGTGGCAGCTTTAAATTGCATTCACAGCAATTAAAGCCACTGGTCAAATGTGGTCAATAGGTCCTGGGAATACGGATTAATGATGCAGCGAAAACTGTTTTCCCACAATATTCTACAGTTTCACACAGCTTCCCCATACACAGCTTTCTCAGCGCTCATTTACGAATTGCGGTTGTTTAATTAATATCAAGCTGATTAATTGGTATTTGTGTGAGAAATCCAATATTCCATAGCCCCTTGATTAAAGCGTGTACCAGCAATCGATTACATTTGGCGCCGCTGTTACAAGCACCGGATAAAAGGTCCCATTGTAAATTGGCGTTAATTTCATTAGTCCTTCGGTGCAGTCAAAGGCAGCTGCGCGTGTGGCTTACAATTATCGAATACCACATGCGATGCGGCCTCACATTGTAATATTTATTGATGGCACTTAAAGAGTGATTATCATGAAAATATGAAGGCATTAAACTAAAAAGAACTGATCTCTTATTGTACTGTATTTCTATTGACCAATCGCAGGTAAATATTTATTAAAAATATAAAATAAATAAAATATAAAAAATCATAAAATTATAAAAAAGTTACATTTGATTATTCTCAAACAGTTCATGCTTCTCTGAATTAAGTCTTCTACTAACTAAAAAGTAATTTATTACTGTTTAAGGGTTTCAATAAATCAATACAAAATTTGACAGCTTTTTTTTGTACAAGAACCTCTACTTGTTTCATAATATTTGTACTTCAACAAATTGATTTGTTGTTATTAAAGAATTTGCATGCAAAATAAAAATTGGACTGATGTGCCTGCAACAAAATTAAGTATAAAATCGAATACAAATTGTTTGGCCCGTTGGTTGGCCTCAACAAATCCATAAACATATGCACAACCTTTATCGTAATATCCAGTCAAATTTGTTTGATATGCTTGCCACGAGCCGCTCCAAGCTTCAGTACATGGTGCAATTCCAACTTTGAGCTTGTCCCACCCTTTGATTACATTTTAACGTATATTGGAATTATATTGCATTTTTATTACCTAAGCGTTATTTCGTTTTGCTTTTATTTTTTGTCAAAGCAGCTGCCGGCATGCAACATTTTAAAAAACAATTTGGCTTGATACAATTTCTTGAGTGTGTATTATCGCAAAAATGTATGGAAATACGCACACGCGTACACATACATGTGTATATATATATAACTTTAAGCAACCGGCGCCACAAACACACAAAGCTGCAAACAAGCACAAACACACAAAAATGCTTAAGGCAGCATATGAGGCGTATGCGTAATTTTTATTTGCATGCCAGACAGACAACGACGTCGTCGTCGCCGTCCACCCTGCGGCTGCTTATCATTTTATGCGTCTGCATGTGTGTGCTTGTGTGTGGGCACGTATATTTATATGCATGTGAATCTGAGTCTCGTGTCCCTTCTGTTGTAGCACTTTCAATGGCGGCCAATCCAAAGTGTTCTACAACGCGTTTTCGCCTCAAACTTGTCCCTATCAATATGTTACAGTTTGATCATTGTCCCAGCTGATCTGACAGAAACACGACGCATGTCACTTGTGCCTTCTAAAAGATGTGTATATACGGAACGCAATCGCATATATTTCCACCTGCATTGCAAAGTTGAATCTCTATCGTTAAAGTTCTGTCAGTAGAAAGTTAGTTTAAAATTTCTTAGCTCTCGATTGATATATTTAACATTCTCTCTTGTTATTATTATTATATTTTTTTTGAGTTTTCCTTTCTGCGACTTCCTTAAATCTTACACTCTCAGCGCTTTTTTTTGTCAACAATGCAAAGACAATATTTTTGCAATTAAGCTTTATGTATAATTTTTAAACGTTACCGACAAATAGTATTTTAACTTTTTGATAGAATATTTTTTGCCATTTTACCTTAATTTCTTTCAGTTTTTGTTATGTGATGCGTTTCAGAATCAGCTGCATAATATTTGCTCTTTTGTTTTCGCATTTTATAACATTTTTTCCGGTCGAATAAAATAAACAAGTTGTATTTTATTGTGCCCAGGCAAGAGGAAAAATAAATAATGTGAGGTGACATTTTTGTTGTGTAAAGTGTGGGGAGATTGTATATCCAGCTGGAGGGCCGCCTGGTGGTGATTGGGGGTTATGCCGCATATTTTTTATGATTGTGTTTGCGTGTGTGTGCGTATGTGTGGGTGTGGTAAGGAGTCGCCTTTAATGCGTTTTCATGCCTTATTTAAAATGATTTTCGCTTTGCCACTCAGGAAATTATTTTCGTATATTGTTTTTCGCAGCGGAAGCATGAGATATTCGGCGTGTCTCCTGGCGGCATCTGTTATTGCAGTTAATCATGTTGGGGTTGTGGTAATATTTCAGGTCAATTAAGCGCGATATTATAACGAATTCATAATTGAACTGATCTGAAAAGTAGACAACAACATCAAAATAAATATATAAAAGGGAGAGTCAGTCGCAATTCACAAGTCAATATTAATAAAATTTCAATTGCATGCATGTCAAACAAATGGAAAAAAGACAAACAAAAACTGAGTAAGAGAAACCGACGCAAAAGACAAAAAGCGCAAAATTAAAACTGAATACGGCTCAAAAGCAAATCTCAAGCGTTTAATTAATCGAGTGGAAATCCACACATAGATACACACTCACCCACACACAAACACATCAAGCTCAGGGGAATTACTCGTAAGCAAAAAAAGATTAACGTCAAAACAAAGACCAACTCAAAAGGTCAAATAAACTCTAAAAAATGACCCTACAGGAAAAGCAAAGGTTAAGCAAAGAATAGGAACCAGTTGGGCTAGCGTTACGCTGTTTATTAACCTAGTTAAAAAATATGGTGCAGCCACACACGTTTTGCTGTCTTAAACTGTTGATGTGATATTGTCCAATTGTAACTAGCCTATGAAAAAAGATAACAATATATTTAATGTTTGATTATCGCCCCATTTGCATCTAACTTTCTTTTAAAGTACCTGCAGACTGTCTGACTGGTCTTAAATTTGGATAGCTTCATACCCCCTGATTCTGCACAGGGTATACAACGAAAGACATAAATTAAAAGCCTGACAGCTCAGCACTTTATAATGCACTCGAGTATAATCTAAGACGCTCTTTACTATTTATATATTCAGATGATATGGCAATATAAAAACCCCGAGAACATTGAACATTTTAATAAGCGTAGGCTGCTGAAAGTCAAAAGAAATGACAAAGCATCAGCTAAGTAATCCAAATACAATAAGCAATAAAAGAAGAAAAAAGGTCTCAGCAAATCAATACTCATTCTTCAAGCGCCAAATGTTACGCCTCTAATTGTTGGAGGCGTGGCAAAGTGAAAGCTTTTTATTTAGTAAGTTGTACAGCACACGGCGTATGCGCAATGTCCTTGCCTGAGTTCCTTGATGCCTGCTGCGACAGGTCCTATAGTTCTTGAGGTTTAGCGTAGTCGTCAGCCTTTCCAATGCAAATCTATTGCCACTCGCTTTGTTCATGCCGTTCGTTTATTGGTTTATTTGCATAATTTTATGGTTTATCCTTTGCTATCTCTTGTTATTTACTATTTTTGCAAAGTTTTTTATTAACTCTCGAGTAGCTTTCCACTTCTCAATTGGTTTCTGTTTTTGATTTGTACGCAGATGTTCGAAAGCTAATTAGTTCGTTTTATGTTCTTTTAAATTTATGAATTTGTATGGTTAGTGTTTAAATTTACTAATATAAAATTGTGAGTATTCAAAAAAGATTTTCGTAATTGGAAATGTTAGGGAATGTTTCTCTTGATCTGATCTGATAAGATGAGGCAAACAATTAATGTATGCCGACAGTCAAATAAACAGATAGAGAAGGCGCAGTTTGAAAAACACACAAAGAAAGATAAAGAAAGAGTATGATGTATGATGAGAAAGCAACAGGGTAAAAGACGGATAAAAGCAAAATAGCTTTTATTTGAAAATAATTATACCTTCAATCTTCTTGAAATTAAGTTGCTCTACTTAAGCACTTATAAATATTATAGATATATTAACTACATGTTATCTATATTCTCTAAAAGTTATTCTCTTTCTTTACAGGTAAGCAATGATCCCGAAATAATCAAAACAAATTTAATCGTCGAAAATAAGGTAAATGTAATATCGGCACAAACTTATCTAGCCCAAAGGAGACGTAACCCATTCATAATTTAATAATTTATTCCATCTGGGAAATCATGTTCATTTCCCTTACTCTCCCTTGGAACTCATCGATGTGCATAGCATTGAGAAAAATTTGATTGCATTCTCATTCTGTATTTCGCAGAGTTTCTGCAAAAAATCAAAGCACGTCTTCTCGAAAATGAAAATGGAAAAAGTTTTTTCTTTTGCCTCACATTCGTGCAGTGGCAATTAGAAACATATTTCGAACATATTTCGCCATTGTTGCCACAGCACTCCGGCGCCGGCAGACATGTTTTCTTTTGTCTTTTTAATGGCAAATAAAAAATGGCGGCGGCCCCGCAGACATGTTTGTGCATGCCGGCAAACTGTTTAAATTGAAACGTGGAGGGGTTGCCAGAGTGTAGAGCACTCGGAAATCAGTCAGATAAGGGTTGCCAAGTGGCAATGCAGAGCTTTTTATTGATATTGCCGCATGCGTGTTAAAAAAAAAGGAAAGGGGATATTTCGCGGACCTGCTCAGCTGGCAGTCGCCCATAGACCAAAGTCTTTTGTTCGTGCTGCCAGCCTGAGTTTTATTCAATCAGAAACATCAATCAGTTGAGAGGGGGCTACGAACAAAAGGCCACACGAATTTCCAACTTTATTTTTGTCGATTTCGTGGGCATCGGAGCGCAAACGCCTTTTTCTCTTGCTAACACCTGGCCACCTGTCCACATATTTATTAAGTCATGATGCTGAATGGCATGCCATTCAAAAAGAAAAGAGCAAAACGCTTGATCCGCACAGGCTTCGCATCTCGGCCATGTCTTTATTATCATGAACAATGTCATCATCATCTTGTCCGTTGTGTCCCCTCGCAGAGTTGCGTCCTGCAGGCTCGATATTTCCACACCATTTTTTTTTTTCTTTTTGATTCTTGTTTACACAATTCGTTGCGTTACATTTCGTCCTTCTATTCCTCTTTCTCGCCCTTTGATTGCTTTTGTGCATTTTCGAGTGTGCAAATCGTTTGAGTGTAATTTTTCGCATTTGATGCCATCTACGCATCATTGGCGTTGTTTTTGAGTCGTCTCTTTGCTTCAAGTGCTCAAATCATTCATTGCGGTTAGATAGATACCCCAAAAAATACTACCAGTATTTTTAGTATTATTTCTAAAACCTACTGAGAGTGATTTGTGGTTGGAATTTATCGAGTGATGTGCTCAAGATATTCGTTCAATTGGTCAACTGAAAAGTGGTTAGCAAATAAGACAGGGATAACGAAATTGATAGGAAAAGGGATAAGAAGGTATAGAACGATGAAGCTAATGAAGTGAAATGTTATTGATAAGTGTCAGGTTACAAATATATTTTATAAAATTGCACTTATAAGCTATTTTCATTTTGATTATTCTTGTTTAAACATATTTCATGTCACAGATAATTACAAAAAATGTATACTTTATGTCAAAAATACTTTAAAGGATATGCATCCGAATCACTCTTACAAGTTAGCTCAATCTTTTTAAGAACAGGATTGAATCTTGTTAATTTTCTGTGTTACTTACTCCACGTAAATTAAATTTTGCACTGCGTTTACATTTTAAAATAATTTCGTCAGAGTTGCTTTAAAACTAGGAATATTCGAAAAATGTCTTTATAGCTCAGAAACTAAAATGTCAACTTACCAAAGCGTTACAAACATCTATAATTCAGCCCCGGAAAATTTACATTTGACAAGTTGGGATGCAACAATGAATTCATTCATTTCTTTACCACAAAAACTTGCGCAACATTTACCAGCTGACCTAACTGGAAAAGCATTTAAAGTTATCATTATGGCTGTCATGACTTTTGCCAGCCTTGAATACAACTGTTTTTTTTTCCGTAGCCTTTTAAGGCCTTTGGCGTCCGCTCATTAGTTCAACAACTGAATTTGCACACCCCAAGAATATTAGAAATATATATATATAAATTTGTGCGTGTTTGCTGCTTTCGCATTTCAATCAATGTGCAAACTTTTGCCGCGTACAAATGCATACTAAAAAGTCTGCCAGATGATGTTGATAGAAAAAGCCAGCGAGAAAGTTACGTCAAATTGAATTCCGTGCAAAACTTTGTCTTTTTTTTATATTCTGGGCAAAAACAAATTCTTTGAATTACTAAGCTTTCAATGGCTTTCTATTAAATACCCTGTAGGAAAAACCATATCTTAATTGGTTAAATATATATGTATACTATATAAGCTTTAAAACCAAGTACGGCTGTTGGGTTTTCAAATATACTTATAAAGCTTGTTAAAGACTTTTGATCCTACTCTTAAAATCGATTAGTAGCTAATAATATCTACAATTTTTTATCCATATATAACCTGGCATATTAATTAAAGGGATCGGTTAAGAAGATGCAGAAGTTATAAAAGTTATTATTACTAAGAATATTCCAATATACTTTACCATACTAAACTATACTATGCTATACAATACTATTATATAAAATAATATATATCAAATTTATTTCAAACTAAAGTTAACTTTACTAACTTTACTATAAATACTTTACAGGGAGTAGACTAGTCGAGTACATTCAGCAAGCTCATTTTTGTAATGTTATTTTTATCCAAAATTTTAAAATTGCATTTTCTGCTATTGGGGATAGCCATAAACTGTTATTATTGGTTGCGCGTCGTATACGTAATATGCATAGAGTATATGTACCTATACACAGTTTTATTTATAATTTTTTTTTGTCTAGCAACTGTACCGGAAACATTATGAAACTCATTTGCCCGGCTGCCTGTCACTTGCAGCTGTCAGTCTGTTGCTGCGCCAGGCGTACAATAGCCAAGCGGAAGTACAAGTCGCTTATCCAAGCAGCTTTTGCCTAGCGTGCTTCGCCCCCAGCCGCCCATTTCCCTGCACAAAGCCGTTGGTCGCTTTGTTGCACCGCCTGTCGCTTACTCTATTTTATTATTACCTTCTATTTTCCCTTCTTTTTTTCTTTCTTGTGCCTGCCGCACATTTGCATATCAATTTGTTTCATTCGTGCACTTAAAGCTTTGCTGCATTTGCAGCTCGTCATTTCCTTCATTGTGTGTGTGTGAGTACCACATTTTGTTGCATACTTTTGGGTGCTGAGTGCATGCTCCTTTCTGTAATCTGCTTTGTTATTGTGTGCACGTAATCGTGCAAAAATCTTAGTTTCTGAGTTTCAAGTATTTTGGTGACTTGTTTATTGGGAATGGCTATTGTTGTTGTGCTTAACGCTGTGACAAATGGCTTAAGATTTCATATATTTTTTTGAGAATTTATGATAGAAACATAAATATTATGTACTTAAATAAATATTCTGTAAATGCTGTACTTAAATCGACGTTTCTCGCGCTCTTAGATATATGTTTAAAATATTATTGCTATTCTTATTACTTTTACTATAATCAACATTAAGATGATAATCATCTTTATTATTATTAATATTATTTCTTTTTTTAATAGCACTCATATTAATTCGCTTTATGCTGCACAGTGTAATCGAATTTCCCCTGCTCATTAGCACGTGCTACAACTGCAGATTTATCTATTGATTCTATCTAAACGAATGCAATAACCTATGCAAGTCGCAATTAAACCTACCGAAAATAACAACTCTGCTCGTTAAGCCGTCAATATGGACCCGAAAAAAGTGATCTGCAATTATTTAAAGTTCGCACGTGTATAAACATTTTAAACAATTTTCCCGCCCAACGCATTTCAACAATTTAAATGCTCACACACACACGCATACATGTTGGGAAAATGAAGGAAATAGCAGCTGGCTGGGAAAATTCACGCTATTTGTTTTGACATTTCACTAATAACTGAAAATAAGTGTTTCCGCTGTCAGCGAAAATTGCAAATTGCACAACGAAAGTCGTTCAAAAAAAATGTGTAGAAAAAATATCGGAATTAAAAGAGTAATCGCGAGATTTAAATCGTAGAAAATAATGAAAAGCTGTGTGCTGCTGGCTTTTCCAATGCATGTGAAACCTGCCAGTTAAATTGGAAAAGAGAGGAATTTTGTGTTTTGCTCTTCAAAAAATTTGTTGATTAGTGCAGTTTTATCCACTTTAAACGAATGCAACAGAATTTCTTGTTTTGCATATGCATGGGGTTTCACTGTACACGGGAGGTTGTTGTAACAAGCGCTGTAATGTGGCAAGAGAGGCATGCAGCATGGCGATGCTAAGCCCCGCACTCGAGCGAGCCAAAGTGCATCGCGTGTGTGGAGAGGGTTGAAAGGGGGTGTTTGAATGGAGGACGTTTCACATTGTGCTGCATCAGCGGTAAGCATCAGGGCATCAGCATGGGGGTGATGTTGCTTCTGCTTATGAAGCTGTGTGTAAATATGAGAGCTAAAAAGCTAAAAGAAGCACCAAGCTAAGCTGGCAGTAGAGTGGCAGAGAGGAGTGTAACGTACTAGAAGGGGGCCGCAGAAATGCAACTCATTAACAGCTTAACATTGCGACAAAACTTCAACAGAGTTCATGCAACAACACAAGCGAGTTCGTGTTGTCAAAAAGTCAACACGGCGGCAACTTTTGTTGTTGCCATCACCAAACAGGTTGCAACAACCAACAATTTGTCATGCAAATAACAGAAGCAACATGAAAACTTTGTTGCAACATCAACAACTGCGAACTGAACTATGAAATAAACAGTGTTACCAGCGCGCCAAACTTTTTAATTGTTTAAATTACACACAAGCACTCACCTAGGCTGTGCCAATGTGTGTGTGCGTGTGTGCGTGTGTGGGTGTGTGGGTGTGTGTGTTGTTTTGTGGCATCAAGCTTACAAGGGCTTTTGGCTTTTTGTTTAAATTTTTATTGATGTTTGGAAAAACTTGTAAACATGTCGACATAGCAAACTTTTTGACCAATTTGTTTGTGGTCTTTCTTTTTTTGCGGTAGAAAGCGCTTTAAAACCACAAATCAAATCGAAACTGTTACAAAATGTGTAATTTTGTAGTTTTTAAACATTGTTAATTAAACGGCTTTTTATATGTTACTTATTAGTCACAATTAAGGCAGTTTTTTTTTATTAACTTCCATTTATTTATTGAATTGAATTTACTGCTTGTTGCTTGCACACAAAGATCTCAATTACACTCATAATCAACCTTTTATCATAATCAATTCTCACACAATTCATCTTCAATTACTAAATTGAAAGCCATATAAAATATTTAGATTTTCAGCTTTTGATTTAATAAAAAGCCTTCCATTAGTCAAATATTAAATATCAAATTTTACTGACACGAGCATACAAAAAACATATATTATTTGCCATTTGCCATTCATTTTCTGTCGTAAATCATATTTAATAAATATATTTTTAGTAAAATGAATAACACAATTTTTAAGTTCAAGTGTAAGTTTGGATTAAAATTGTACTCAATTAAAACAATGTTAATACATATGAAATCATAAAATCTCTAACAATGGGTGTTGCACACATTTTGGATCATGTTGAAATTAGCATTCCATAGTTGCTGACGTTGTTCCCATTTAGCGGAGTGACTTGGCATAATAATGAAAAATTAATCGCTGAAAAATCTGCGACTGCTGAAAGCGAGTCGAAACTGGGGAATGTTGAAACAAAAACAAAAATTCGTTGCAGACAATTTGGCGCCAAGTTTAATTGAAACTGCGACAAGTGGCGCCATAAAAAATGGGAACGAGGTGTAAATTGCCACACAAGGATGAAAAGCGTGAGTGAAAGAGAGAAACAACGGCAACCGATGAATAGACACGCATACATTTTAACAAACTGGCGGCCACCTCGAAAAAGTATGATCTACGCTGTGTGCATACTAATAACCATGCTACTTTTTCGCTCAACTATCGCGAGGATGTGAACATACCCTGTAAAATTTGTTAAAATACGAATCGATCGTGGCTGGCGCAACAATATCATTTCTATTAGGACTTATAGTAGATCATAAAATCTGCACAGATTTATATATAAATTCTATACTTTAAAATAAAAATAAAAATATATGTATATATATTTATAGGTATTTTGTGATTAAATAATTTTGATTATCGTTATTGTTTGTATTGTATTCTTTACTGTTATTGCAAACAAGCGCTTCCTTTCATTATTCTATGGAATTTAAGTAAAGGCAAACTACAGAACATGGCAAACCAAAATTGACTATACTTTTACTGTGTATCCAGCTAAAAATTTGAATATTTTGTTATGGTAGGTGTAGGATAGGATAAAAAACCGTCTAGGCAAAAAATTGTGATTTCGAGCAAATGTTGCTCTTTTTGGAAGCCACAGGTACAATAGACCGTCTCGGTCGCAGTGGACTGCCTCTCTTACATTATTAGTCCATTTACATTTTGATTTTTATTATCATAGTAAATGTTATTTTATTGATAGGCTTATGCAAATTACAGAGTACTACAACGCCGCATACTTTCTTTTTCTATGTTTACTTGTGCAAGTTTAGTTTTTGCTTTGGTAATTGATGCGCAGCTTTTGCTGCTGTTTTTTTGTAGATGCTGATGTTGATGCTGTTGCTGTTTCTGCCATTGGCAGAAAATGTACGAATACTAAGTTTGTGATTTGCATTTCTGTGGCGCGCACCTGAAAAAATAACTAATGCCACAAAATGTGTGCCATAAAATCTGCGATTTAGCCACACGAAACTCAAAATTAGTGTAGTGTGTATTTGCTTAAGAAAAAAATGTGTGTGTGTGTTTGTTTGTGGAAAGCCTGGCAACAATTTATCAGCAAAGAGCAACATTTTAATTTTTATTGTTAGTGCTAATGCAGCCCCTTCAAAGTAATTAAGATGTCAAGTGTAGGGCCGTATAGACCTACCATGCCGACCATTAAAGTGCTATAATGCGTCACCTGCAACCAACTCTTTGTTTCCTATCTATCTCACTCGCTTCCTTCCACCCATCAACAGGATAATTGGAAGGAGGAAATGCTGTCGCCTTATCCTGCCGCTGAGTTGCCCGCAGCAGTCCATTTTACTTTATGAAAGGCGTGGCTTCATTCATTTTGTATGCAGTTTGCTAACTCATTTATACCTAGCCCTTAGATTTGAATTTCACTTGCGCATTTTGAAAAAGTTGATTATAAATGAATTTTTCTAAATATTTTCAGTTTTCTTGCCCATTTTTCGTCAAAAACTGGATTATTCAAAATAGGCGCACACTTAACAAATCGTGTTTTATATCGAAAATGTGTTTTAACACATTAGAAGAAAATATTTTTAGCCGTATATGAAACACGTATCTAATTAATTTTTTATAGTTGATATAAGTTATATTTGTTTTAATTCAAAAAATTTTACTTATTATTTGTATGTAGGACAATTTTAAATTTTCCGCTTACGCAATTCATTATTCAGTTGCTTATGAACTTTCCGACTCTATGGGGATCACCTAACATCATTTCAATATCGATTTTTATCGATATTATGGAAGCGAGGGAACAAACTCGTACCAAATCAAAATTATCTAGCTAAGTATTATAGGCTCTGAGATCGAAGCGTTCATACATGCGGACATGGCTAGATCGACTCGGCTATTGATGCTGATAAAAAATGGGGTCGGAGATGTTTCCCTCTGTGTGCATTTAACCGTTTTAGCCTTTTTGTCTATTTTCTATGGGTTCAGGGTATATTAAGATTGGCGTCAATTGGGATAAAGCTAATTGGGATAAAGCTAATCTGGACGTTCATAACACCTTTTTCGAACAATTATCCACACATGCGGGTGGAATTTTCGAATACTTCATCTTAGTGTCCACGTACTTTATGAGTCATCACAAATAATTTTATAAAAATATATATACAGGTGTTATATATTAAGATATTATTTATGTTACTTAAACAGCTCTAATCGTTTTTAAACTTTTAATGTTCTGTTGAATATACTTTGATATGTAAAGAATTTTCTTTGAACATTTTAAAGCTGTGAGAAAGGACTTTAAACCTTAGTTGCCAAGCATTTCATTTAGAGTATTCGCTAATCTGTTTGATTTTATAAACTATCCCAGCCTTGGTATTTGGCGTTAAATCATAGAAGAAAAAAAAAACAGAGAGGAAAGTGTAGAAATAATTATGCTGCGTTGTGTATGAGCAGCAAGTTGAACCTCCGTTGAGCTGTGGGTCTGAGAGGCTCTTTGCAGGCAGAACTTGAGTGCGCTGTTTTTGTCGTTGGGCGCTACCTTTGTTTAGGCAAAAATTTGTAAAGACTTGCATACTTCTAGGACTTTGTCGGAGCTGAAGATGCTTGCATTAAGCGTTATTCAAGGCACTGAATAGAAGAAGGATTCATTCAAGCCGCCATTTGCTGGCAACGTTTGCAGTTAATTTCGCAATGGACGGCAGAGATAAGTGTACAACGAATGCCTGCATGTACCTCCTTCTCACATGGCTTTTTTTCCCGCTGTGCTCACATGTAAAACAGGGTATTTAGCTTGTGCGTTTACTTTATCCCTGACCATGGAAAATCAATTATGGGACGCCATGCAATGTAATGGAACTTCGCACTGCATATTTTCCGGTTATCCCCACACACTTTTCTGGCTTTACAATCGTTGCCATTGTAATTATACTCTCGTTTATTTCTCTTTTTTTCGTTTGTTAATTTTTTGGGTTTCACTGAAATCGCGCATTCGTGTTTACTTATTAACAAGGAAATACGTTGCAGGCAAGAAATATTCATTTTAATGAAATACTCGAGATGCCTATGATAGCACACACATATATGGACAGATATGTATTCACATATATATTTAAATATATTCAGGCATTTTCATTACACGTCTCATGTTGGAGGGCTTGCGACTTTCAAACAAAGCCAGATAATTAAATTTGTGTTGGCCATTTGTATAAGGCGTTAAATCCTTAATGCACTTTGTATTGAGACAAGGTCGTTATCACAGAATGCGGCGTTAATAATTTAACTCTTATGACAGCACTAATAGAGCTGTCAAAAGGTGAATCAATAAGAATAAAAGCTCAATCAAATTCAGTGCAAAAACTTAAGAGGTGCTCTTTTAAGTTTATCGAAGAAATATTTTTCTTATTTTCTTTATATTTTGTGGCATTTCATTTCCTTAAGAGTTATTCTTTTACTCCCAAGTCGATTACATTTTTTATGTTATTTATTTAACTTCGTTTAGCTCAATATGATTACGGCATTCTAAATTGCGTAGGATTTTTACAGTCACGCACAAACGTGTGCAACAGCTTTTGTTAGATTGCATGCACCTGGCTCTTACAAAAATAAAAGTGCACAGCTATTACTTTTTACTATATAGAAAATATGTCAATACATACAGGGACATTTCACGATATTTCATAAAGTTGCCCTGGAAAAGTAAGTATAAGAATTACATTTTAAAGAATAAATTGACTGTTAACCTTAGGACTTGTGCTACTGCTGTCGTCCTATTTAAAAAGATATTATAACATTTTTTGCACTTATATCTATTTCTGAGAAAGGCATTTTCCTTTTGAATTGAATTGAAAGTATTTTTTTTTCGAATATTCAGTTGCTTACTTTACTAAATACATTTGCACCACTTCATGTTGTCAAATGCAGCACCCATTTGGTCGATACTCGCAATCCTACACATACATGCTACAGGGTACCACGAGAAACTATCGTTTTGTGCTCGCATTTGCGTCTCTTGCTGCGCCGACACTTTGTGCAGATGCGGCTCCTTTTTGACATACTTCGTCCTGCTCTTCTACGACTTTCTAAGTTCTTAATGTTTTTACAGCATTGCACTGAAAGAGAAAAGGGAAGAAAAAAAAACCAACAGCCGCTTTACTGCGGGCGTTAACCAAGCCCATTTGTTGTTGACTTTGTGCTCCAGTTGCAGCCGCGATTGCGGGTTTGCTCAGTGGCAGCGGCAGACGAAGAAGAGAAAAAGGCTCGCAACAGAGCGTTGGAAGGCGGCATTTTTGGCTTTGTGGCTACTATCATTAAGCAAGGAAAGCAGGCATAAAAGCCAGAGGTGAGGGAGGCACATACTCGTAAATCCAACACAACAGATGCGTTAACAAAAGGCGTGCCACGCCCCCACCATTTTCCACTTTCCCAGCACTTCTGCCGTGCAAACGCTGGCTTTTGACTTTTGTAGCCTTTTTAAACGACTAACTGCCGCTGCAAGCGCCTTCAAAGCCAACGGGCGTAATGTGTTTTGGCATTGGTTTTCAAAGTGTGGAATGGAAGCAGAAGAGGATTGGGTAGCGCCCAAGCCCTAAAGCAGCTCCATTCTGGATTTTACATTGGGCTTCACAAATCCTGCAATGAAGTTTCTTTCTGCAGCTCTTGCCAACCACAACGGCAGCTCAAGCAGCCAACTGCCCGACTGTTAATCCAAAGCTGCCTACAGCCTAGAGCCTTAAAAAACAGCTTCTCAGCACCTCGTTCTTCAACTTTCCTACTTTGCCTTTTGCTTCTGTGTTATGTGATGTTTTTACTTCTATTTTCTTCTTTCTCCTGGCCAGTTCTTCTAGTTCCGCTTGCGGCTGTTGAAATTGGGTTTTGTGTTGTGCATTTTGGTCAGGCTCGATTGGTGAGGCGCTTGGTTGTGAATGGATAAGCCTTCCAATTGTTGCACTTCTTACATAACCATGTGCACAACATTCTGCAAACAGTTGTTTTGGTGCATTCTTTTTAAGGGCAGGTTTCTTTTTTCTTATATTCCTCCAATAGCCGGAATTCGAAACGTTAGAAGTTTATTTTTAAAGTAATTATATATTTATTTATTTATTTTATTTAATTATCTCTCTTGCCCAAATCTTATTTTTGGCAAAAATGTTTATTTTTATTTTAAATTTATGGATTTTTCATAAGTTTGTTTGCCTTGAACAAATTATGTGAAATTTAAATATGTCGGATCGGAGAAATCACTTTCTTTGCAATTAGGCATACTGGCAGCACAGCAAGTCCCGAGTGTCGTTATAGTCACAAAGAAATTATATTCTTAAGAGCGAGCACGTCCGTTCTCTATGACTTTCACTTTTAGAATGAATAATTTTCATCGTCCTCGAGCATACTACTCATGCTCTTGTCATTCGACATTCTTCTCTGACTTTTAGTACTGTTAGTGAACACTCAACACTATACCAAACTGAACGTTATACAACACACTCGGGCCATGCTCGGCAGAGACTATCTTCTTTGTCTCACACCATGCTTTCAGTAGCAACCCTAATACAAGTAGGACAGTTATGTTAAATAGCAGTACCTTTTGTCAAATTCTCTGATTCTTACTAACACTTAATCGTTAGCATTCAAAAATAATACTCACAATAATTTGTTGGATACACGACAAATACATATATTATTGGCTTTAAACGGAATAAAAAAATCAGATTTTTTTTTGCTTCATTTTTTGTTGATTTTGTTCAAAAACATGACAAAGCAATATGTTTATTTTGTATCGCAGATTAGTTTGGTATCTCAATAAAGTTCTAATAAAATATATTGTCTTTCTTTAAGGAAGGCCATTATTAGCCAGAAGTGTAAAAAAGGAGAATAAATTATCGACAATACTTTATTGACCTACATCACAGCACACGCCAGTTACACATAAAACTGCTTGGAATGCAGCTGTGATGCACCTTGTTCGCTTTATACGAGTCAGTCGGTCAAGGACCTCGTCAATTCTCCTCTCGTTTGCATGCAGAAGTGTAAAAAACAACATCTCAATTTGTCTCAAGTTGTCAAGTTGGCGTTGCAACACTTTACACTTGGAGTGCTGCAGACGGGACGACTTCATCACCAGCTGCAGTTGCCCATCTTTCCACACCCACTCTTGCTTCTTGATGAACAAAATGTTGTTGTTGTGGCTGATGATGTTTATGTCGTTGACTTTGACACCGTTTTGCACTTTTCGTTGGCATGTGAGGTTCTGTCGAGCGTGTGTTGTGGGTAACTGGCCCACGTTGGGCGCCAACTACGCTGACGCACTTATTTTCTTAATATAAAATATACGCTTAGTGCGCCCGCTGCGTTCCTATAATGCAAGTGCAGACGTAATGCGCGCCAAGTAATGATTACTTTGTGTCTGCCGCTGACAAATGCCGTCAGTCAAAGTCAAAGTTTACTAGACGAGACGCTGTACGAGGCAAAAGTCGTGGAAGTCCTGTCAGGAAGTCGGAGGAAAAGGGCTTGACTTCAATGCGGAAGTCGCCGCACAAAAAGGGCATGTGATGCAATCTGCTTGTAAGGAAACGTGAAGTTGTGTGTGTGTGAGTGTTCGTGTGTGTGCTGGTGTTGGCGTATATGCATTCATGTGCAATACACCTGATAAGAGTGGAGTGGAATTGGAACTTTGAGTGTGCCCAAAAAAACTATTCGCACAAGTTTTTAATGACTTTTTGTTGGTTTTTTTTTCTTTTAAAGGAACTCTTTTCGCAATGCTCCAAACTTTATTTATTGGCCACAATTTAGCCGAAAAATTTGTTTTACAAGTTTATGGCGTACAAAATTGCCATGCGGCCACTCAATCAGGCATTTTCATCGCCAGAAATCTAAGCAATCTATGAAAAGAACTTTAACTTTTATGATCTCGACTGGATATCTATCGTTTCATCACAAACTTTCCACACACACAGACCCACTCGACAAGGATTATTATATTATATGGTTTTTTTGCAACGAAAGCTAAATGACTACTACTAATAAGGTTACATATAATGGGGGCTGTGTAATTGCCATGCAGGGCAAGGATTGTATTGCCATTGCCACGGATCGTCGCTTTGGCCTGCAGTCGCACACCGCTGGCGAGGATTGTCAGAAGGTTTTCCATCTATCGCCACGTTTGTATTTGGGTTTGACTGGCCTGCATACGGATATTATGACTGTGTACAATCGTCTGATGTATCGCAAGAATGTTTATGAGATAAATGAGGGTCGTGAGGTGTCGCCGAAAGTCTTGACGGAACTACTCTCCCATTTGCTTTACGAGCATCGATTTGGTCCATTCTTTGTTGAGCCCGTTATTGCCGGCCTGGATCCCGAAACCCTCGAGCCCTATATTTGCTGCATGGATCTAATTGGCTGTGCCAATGTCACAAATGATTTTGTTGCTACTGGGACCTGTTCGGATCAATTGGTAGGCATGTGCGAGAGCGTTTGGAGTCCGAATCTAAATGCAACTGAACTTTTTAAGACGATTGCTCAGGCAATGCTGGGTTCTTTCAATCGTGATGCGGTCAGTGGCTGGGGTTCCAGCATATTTATTCTTGAGAAGGACAAAATAACTGAGCGTTTAATCAGAACGCGAAAGGATTAGTTGCAGAATTAAAATGCTTCAAGAATAAGGATAATATAAATAAAGGTTTAGGTGATGTATTTTATATTTGTAAAGGAATCCTTATGCGTCTAAGTAAGCACTATTATAGTAAGCTTCTACTAGCAACGCGTTTGGCATTGGCGCCCCATTTATCGATACATCTCCAAAGATGTTTCTTCTATTAAGGCAATTATTATACCTCTCAAAGCTCCCCCATGTGCTCTCAAGCTTAAGGAGGATCAGAGTATACTAAAACAAAGGTTTTCACTGCAAAAGCTATAAACCTACTGCTATTTGTACAAGATTTAAACTTATCCACTTGCAACCCCATAAAGTATACATGTTTTTTGTTGAATATATATACAACCATATCTGTTCGAATGCTTGTGTGTATAGACTTGTCGATTTATATCATACCAGTGTCTCTGTTTCTCCCGAACTCGATAAATATTGGATGGTTATTTAGTAGTATATTTCGAAGATAACAGCTGTAGCTTATTTGGTCTGTATTTAACACAATTTTCATTTTGTTTTGAACTAACGCAGATTTGTTATTCAGATACTCTGAAAATTTAGCATTGAGGATCCTGAATGAAGTCTAAGGCTTACGACTTGTACCTTGAGGCTTTCTTAACTAAAAACTTTACTTGACCAAACATTTTTGAAAGGCTCTGTAAAATACTCAAATATATGTGCGCTTATCTCTTAAAAAATGTATATTAAAAAACCATTCGTTGGTTAAACAACATTTCTGGCAGTGGTACTTCAGCAAAAAAAATTGTCAAATATTTTGTCAGGCACTCGTTTATCGGGTTCATCCCCCACTGCATATTGAATGCCTCTATTGTCGCATGAAAATTCAATTTCCTATCCGGTTGGCTATTGATTACCATGTCCAAACGTCGCACACCACAATATCCGTTCGGCTGATGATGCCCTGGCCTTGAGGGCGCTGCTGTCGGAGCTGGCCATTTCCGTTGTCCACATGGCTTTAATTACGCGCTGACTGCATTTCCAAAAATCGTCCTACTCAATCAGAATTGCCGGCGAAATATGACAATCAGTGCTCTGGCCGTTGGCTGTTAGCTGTTTAGCCTCTGGGGCATCATCAGTCATGGGCACTTTTCGCACAATGGCATTAGTCAATAGCCAGTTGGCCAATTTCAGCGCCTCATTTGCAATGCCAACAACTGTTTGGCCTGGTTGACAATCAGTGTGATTTGGCCCGCTAGCTAAATGGTAGCCAATTCCAAAGAAAAAATATTCTGTCCAAACTGACTGTCAACAATTGGCATCAAATAGCTCTTGAGCTCTTCTTTTTCTTTTTCTGAGTATCATGTCGCATTTCATTTGTGGCACATAAGTCGCCTGCTAATGAGCCGAGATTTGTCCGAGGGTCTTGACACAGGCATCTTCTGTAAAAGAATATTTGTTAACAAATTGAATGTGTCATTGGCAGGCACTTATTTTTTTCCATATTTTTTTCTCATTTGTCTCGCAAACTGTCCTTTGGCCAACTATGTGCTTAAAGCTTCTGCTAACTACATAATATTTTAGTTGGTTAGTAAGGAAACTGGATAAAATTGGGTAAGCGGGTTGTATAAGTGTAGGTATCACGGCAAAAAAGTCTCTCGGTTTTGGATTTATCCTGATAGCTCCAAAGCTATTGGGTGAAAAGCACTGTGTGTGAAAACTTTATTTTAATCTGCTTACATATAAACTACATATATGGCATAGAAAATCCGGTCAATAATTGTTGTATTAACACATTAAATGACTAGGTAGAGGATTTTATCATACATCTGATATATAAATGCAAGGCCATTTAGGCCGAGGCAAGTCGCAGACCATTGCTTTGAAGTTTGTGCAGTTCAGATTTTTTTAAATCACTTTTAATAGCAATTTCTTAACTTTAAATTATACCATAGTTACTTTATCGTTCCTTATTTACCAACTGGGTTTCATCATATAGTAATGCAAATTTCAATTATTTTGTTTTTCTTGCAGCTTAAATCCGACAGTAAAGCGACTAAAGTAGCTTCTCAACGTTAAGAGGAAGAAAGTAACACTGTGGAAGCAGCAAGCAAAAGATTTACACACACATATAAACACACAACTAACTCACATAAGGAAGCAGACACGCCATTAATAAAATAATACAAATCGAACGCACAATGAAAAACGACGTCGTGCGATGGAGCAGGCAGCCGAATAGGAACATCAACAATAGCAACAATTGCAACAATAACAGCAGTTGCAGCAGCGGCAGCAGCATCAATTGCAAAGTCAACAACAAACACAATCAACAACGAGGCATCAAAAACAACGCACTGCATAAAGTGCGGCAACATGTTGTAAGCGGAAGAACTTTTTGTCAGACCAAATCAACACTTGCAAGTGTTGCTGCAACAAGTTCCCCCTTGCAGCTAGGACAACAACAAGAGCAACAACAAACAATCGTTGAATGTGATATAGCAAATTTCAATTTCAATTTCAATTGCAATTTATTCAAAAATAGTTTTTTAACGCACAACAAAACGCAACGCATTCGCAGCAGACATTCAGCATGGTCAACAGCGACGTCAACGTCGACGCCGACGGCGACGTGTACGCGGTCGTTGACTGCGACGTCGACGTCGACTGCCTTGCTGCTGATTTTGCAATTTAGTATCGTAGTTTTTTTATGTAATTTAAATGTCGGTTTCGCGGCCAAAGTGGAGCCCGGTCACGCCCAGTCGCCACTGCTGCCGCCCTATATCCTCGACTATGAAACGGGCGCAGCCAGCAGCGGCAGCGGCAGCCCCAGGAGTGGGCGCGAAGCTGGCGGGGATGCTGGCCACTATACGCACACCTGGGCGGTCCACATACCGAACGGCGATAGCAATGGCATCGCCGATGCGGTTGCCAAGGAACACGGTTTCGTCAATTTGGGCAAGGTGAGTTATAAATCAATACAATAAAAAATGAAACAAAAACCAAATAAATTTCAATATTTATATACGGGGAAATTTAATTCGGGCTATTTTCCGGTATAGCTGACGGTGACGTGCTGTTGATTAACAAAAGAATATTTGGAATGGGGCATCTCTGAAAACATATTTAGATTTCTCTGAAAATATTAGTATTTATTATTTTTAATGTTAAACAATAATTTCTTTTAAATTATCCCTAAAGCAGTTTTAAACAGAAGCAAATATTGACAAATAATTATAAATGTTTTTAATATTTTATTTGAATGAAAGAACGATCGAAAGAACTAACTTAAATAAGCTTACTTTACCAATACCTTCATTTTAAAATTGTCTATTGTCGCATCTAAAATTTAGGTTCTTAAACCTTTTTTAAGCCATTTTTTGAGCCATTCAAGCAATTTAAACCCGTACTTTAAACCACTTTTATACCCCACTTGAGCTGCTTTTCAACTGATTCAAAGCACTTATGTTACGCGTTCCAACCACATTTCTACAGCTGTTGAGTTCTAGTGCCTTTCCCTACCAGTCAATTGGACTATCCTATATCCTTATTGCGTGGTCAGTTGCTTACAGTAAGTCAACAGCTGTGTGCAGGGATTGTCGCAGGTGTTTAAATAAACGACTGCCCTTTGATAGATCTTACACTTGTGTGTATTTAGTAGGCAAATTAAATATTCGTGCCTTTCCAAATGTTCTCAAATGTGCCCGCCAGCCATTTGTGTGCAGGGCCCAACTAATGTTGAGCTTATACTATAGCTGGGGATTGGGCAATTCGACCCGCATCAGTTGATGATAAACTTTTCAAATTGCAACAATTTGGCCCGCAGGCAATGTGGAGAGGGGGCTGCTCGAGTAGGGCAAGGTAAACTTGAGGCAGGACCTCCCGTTTGGCAGTTTAGCATATCATTAGAACACTCAAATGTGAGACTATTAAAACTTTATGCCACACATGCATACACTTGTATGTACATCTGTACGTGCATTTATACACTCACATGTAAATCCATTCAATGCGCATTTGAACAAACTTTCAGGTTATGTGAGTCCAACTACTTTTCCATGGCTAGTGGCGTAGATGAGAGTTGGTTTGGGTATCTTTGTGCTGGGCAAAGTTTGATGATTTTTTTTTCTTTTTTCATCACACACCGAAATCTTTCTCCCACATTTTTCTCTATCTTAACCAGCCAAGTTGATGCTGGGTGTGGAACCTGGCTCTTGGCCTGGGTTCGCAGGTGCTGCGACTGGTCCATTGCTTTGGCAAACTTTAATCTGATTTCAGTCAAGCGACAGCGATTCGCAAAAATCCCTCAACTGGTACACTTTGTCACATAATTGAAACACAGACCACTCCCGCGATCCCCTTCTCACAACCGGCAAAGTTAGTGTCAAGTAAGAAACGGCAGACGCACAAATTGCCAGTAATGGCAACATGCAAATATGTACATATATACATATATCGTTATAAACTAGAATTTCACGCTCGACATTGCGACACTTGCGTTTATTAAGCATTAATGTGTCCATACGGACGGACAGACGGACAGACAGAGGGACAGACAGACGGACAGACAGACGGACAGACAGACGGACCGACGGACAGGCAGACGTGAATGTCGGAGCTGCCTCCTATTCGATTTAGTCTAGTCTTACAACATAGACTTGTATGCAGTCTATTTATAAGAAACTGTTTATCCTGACTGACTGACTGACTGTTTGTTAATTAGCTCACATTCATACTGTAGTTACCGTATGTGACGATTCCACTAGGAAATGTGTTGCACCCGACTGCAGGTTTCTTACTTATTCTATATTTAAAAAATCTTGTTCTTTCTTTCTTAAAGAATCCTAAGATTGATCGATTGCGTATTAATTGCTTGGTGTACCAAAGTTCTTTTGTTTACTTTAAGAGTGTATATTCGAGTCGATTTTAAAACTCATGGCAATTTTCTTTGTTCAATTCATAAGACGTTGATAAATTGCTTGCGCTTGGCAGCAATTTCTTATTCTCAGATCTGAATATTCTCAGCCTACCCTCATATATACATAGGTATTTTTTGGGCAGCCGCATTTAGAATTGACATTTGAAAGTCAAAATCGCTGTGGCAGTTACTTTTGCGGCTGCCCGGGGTTAACTGGAAACTTGAATTCCTAGTTGGCATTTGAGTTTTCAATTGAGACGTGCTCAGGTGGCGAAAACTGTCAACGGGAGCCCTTTGTTTCATAACTTAGTTGAGTTGGCCAGATCCGAAATGGAAATTAGTATCATTCACAATGGCGCTCATTGTATTAATTGGCAGCTACAAAAGCCCAGAGAACTCCAATTATTACGGGAAGTGCAAAAGTTTTTCGCTCAGCTTCACAGCGAAAATCATTTAAAATATTTCCGTTTTGAGCGCCTGGAATTTCTGTTGAAGTTCCTGTTTCTCCTCGGCAGCAGTTGCAAGCTAATTGAAAATTAATTTTAAATGACATTGTTAAAGTGCATAGCATTTACATAATTAAACAATATCAAATGACTGTAAAATTGTAAGGATTTGAGCCGAGAGGGAAAACCAGTAATGAATGTGGTCTTATACAACTTATCCTGGATTTGAGCAAAGCTTAGATATCCGAAGTGCTCATTTGATAACTAACTGTAGCTCACTTCTATAATTTTGTTAAATATGCTGCAAAAGCAATGTTTGTGTCGCTGTTAAAAACAGTTTAGGGTATTTCAACACAATGTTGTTTACAGATTCTTATTAGGTGCGATGAAGAAATATTTTAAAATTAATTTGAGTAACTGCCTGGCATATGTTATTTATGTTAAGAGTGTCGCTCCTTGTTTGTGAAGGCTGCCGTTAAAGTATCGCAAGTTTTGCTAATGCTTAACCCTAGTACTGTAAAGTTGTGTAAAGTGGTAACCATCACATTAGTTGTTGAGAGTGTATTTTATATATTAACTAGCGTGTATTGCCCGGCGTTGCTCGTGAAAGTTTGGTGCTAAGAATTTGAGATATTACATTTCCACGACTGTGGAAAATTGAAAATTTTGAAAATTTTAGGAATTTGAAAATAGGTTTGAAGCAAATCGGACAAAAGCTAAAACTTAGTCCCAAAAATCTTTGAATCGCATTTCCCACCGAGTAAGCTTGGATTCTGCGAAAAGTGTTTAACACTTCTCAAATGATTTTCATTTAGATTTTTGGAAATAAGTTGGACAGAAACATCACCCACCAAATCTTTGATATCCATTTCCACCAAGGAGTAATGCATTGTTCGAAAAGTGTGAAACACCCCTCAAATGAATTTGAACAAAGATCTTTGAAAATGAGTTTGAGACCGATGGGATGGTAAGAAAAAAGTTTCATGCAAAGGTTTTTAGCGATTTTTCAACATATACGGGTGGAATTTCCCGAAACCCCGTCTTAACGTGCACCTTCATCACATAAGGTTAAAAATTCAGCTTATAGCTTTTACAGTTTGGGCTGTGCGTTAATCACCAGTCAGTCAGTTAATCAGTCAGTCAGTCACGACAAACAGTTTAATAAATAGATATGTTACATATTAATGTAACATTGTAAATCTTATAATAAAACTGCTAATATTTCTCCTATTACCGCTGCAATTTCTGTTTGTTTATGTTGCAAATGCCATTGGACAAAGACAGCAAAACTTGAGCCAACCAACTGTGCAAAGCAAATTACAAATGAAACACTAGTAACAGCTAACAACAACAACAACAATTGCAACAACAGGAAAAACAAATTAATAAACATTCAGCCAGCGACTTTTTGCCATTTGCTGTGCATTGCGCCTCCCCATCCTGAATTATTTGTTTCACTTTTTATTTCTGTTTTTTTTTCATTGTATTTAGCAGTGGGCGTGACACAGTCAACAACTTACGGTGATATTCAACTCTCTCAGTGGAACCCCGCCGTGTTCTGCCCACCCATCGTTGTCATGGTAAACATGCAGAACTTTTAATGAAAACTAAGAAGTATATATGCCTTAGATAGTTTATACGTATGTTTGTCTGTTTGTGCATATCAAATTGTACACTGCTATATAAACTTTTAGCACTGAAATTATAATGATTAAATACAACATTAATAGTTTTATTTTCAAGGGGGGGTTGCAAAGTAGGGAGATTGTTACGGACAGTAGCATTTAAGTCCTTTACAATTTCATTTAATTTTTTTTTACTAGTTTAAAAAACACTTATGAAGAAAATATCTTAATTTTGGATGATGGCAAATATAAAATAGATATATAGCTAATAATAATACACTAAATTCAGTCAATCTCTATATAAAAAACTGTTTGCCTTGACTGACTGACAGACTGACTGATTTACTGACTAATTGGAGAACAACGCACAGACCAAACAGTAAGAGCTAGGAAGCTGAAATTTTCACTGTTGTTACCTTATGTGATGTAGGTGCACGTTAGGACGGGGTTTCGGGAAATTCCACCCGCAGGTATGAAAAAATCGCGAAAAACGTTTGTATGAAACTTTTTTGTTTACCATCCGATCGATCTCAAACTCAATTTCGATGATCTTTGTTCAAATTCATTTGAGGGTGGTTTCACACTTTTTGGAAAGTCGATCCCTCCTTGGTGGAAATGGGGGTCAAACATTTGGTAGGTGACGTTTCGCGCTCAAATTCATTTCGTAGGATATATACGCAAAATCCAAGCTTTCTCGGTAGAAAGTGCGATTCTAAGATTTTTTTGGTGAAGTATGAAGTTTTGTTCGATTTGCTTCAAACTCTGCATAAGAACTTCATTAATATGTGTTTCAGCGATTTGTTAAATCTCACGCGCAGCAGTGGTATATTGGCTAAAAACGATGGTACGAAAAGTTTTTTGCTTACCGTCCGATCGGCTTCAAGCTCATATTCAAAGATCTTTGAGAGAATTTATTTGATACGTTCTTGGGTGGCAAATGCGGGTCAAAGGCTTCATAAAGGAAAGTTTATTCTTCAGCTTTAAGATTCTCACCGCAAGACTAACATGGGCGGAAACCGTTGATCAAGCACTTGGTTTTTTTTTATCGATGCAGGTAAAACATATTTTTAAAAAGAAGTGGCTTGATCTCCACGGGTAGATTTTAATATTCCACGTGCGTGTACTTAGTGGAAAGGTAATATATGACATTCTAAACACAAAACGTCCCACGGGCAAGGCCGAGAAATACCCGCTAGTCATTTATGTAGCTTTATAAGCACATCAAAGCTTTGCAAACTTTTTTAACTTAAAGCAAAAAACTTGAAAATATTCACTATTTCTACTGTTTTCTGTACAGATTTTGACTTGTTTCCACTTTCAGCTCGAGTCACTTACTCATTTATTGTGTTTCCAATTAAGCCCAAAGCTCTGGGCTGTTTCGGCGCCGTCTTTAAGTAACTTCTGACAAATGCATTTTTGGCGCACAAGTTGTTCAGATAAGCCAAAAGACAATTTATGCGCTGCATTAATATACCTGACTGCCTGTCGGCCAGGATACAGCTTTGGGTAAGCATACACCTCAGTAGGTCCTTTGAGGACGCCCACTTGTGCGCCGATTGCCTGTCAGTTGCAGCGGCTTGGAACAGCTTTTCAGATCCTTGCCAGCTGCTGTTTGTCATCGCTTATCAGCGAATGCAAGCAGGCAACTTCCCTGACGGTCTTCTGGCCAGTGTGTACGGGACGTGGCTCTAGACTTGGCTTTGTAGTTAGATGTATTAACATAACACTGGCATTACAACGCCCCTCTCTTCAGCTCTGCGTTTCTATTGTTCGTGTTGTGATAAATGTTATCTTTGTCCTGCTGCCAGGACTACGCTTAGCTCCGGCCCTTTTTAGTTTCGCTCATCAAATTAATTGAAAAGCCTCTTGGAAACGTTTTCTGCTTCACTTTGTTATTTGCCTTTTGTCTTGATGTGATTTTTTTTCCTGCCTTTTTAATTAATTTTCATGACTGTTTTCTTTTTACGCGATTTTTCCTCATATTATTTTTTGTACCTTTGTCGCGCTCTTAAGCTTACCGCAGGTTAATTTTGACGCTACTTCAATTACACTATTCAACAGAAATCAATTTTTTGTTGCCACGTTTAATGAAACTGATTTTTATTGATAGATTTGGGGGCCCAAATGCCCAAAATGAGGTTTAAACAAATTTTCGTTGTAAAGGTGTTTTTTTTTTAAATATAAATAATAAAAATTCTTTTGTCATTTGGGAGGGGCTAGGTGACTATATTCATATAAATATTCTATAAATCTCAATCGACTTAGCTTGTAACTTATTTTTTTAACAAGCAATAGATTATCATCTCTATGAATCAGCTGCTAATACGGCAAAGAGATTTTTTTAACTTTTACCGAAATTTTAAAATCAAAATTGTTCGTAAAAACAACTTAAATATTTCTAAGTGATTGATATTTTTTTGTGTACATATCTGTTGATATATCTATGGAGTTTTCATCGGTGAAAACCATTTGGAAATCGCTTGAGAACAAAAGTTATGGCGACTGGCCTTAAATCCCGAAAAATGGCAACAACAAAAATATATGCATATATATCAAAATTTTACAAATTTAAAAACAACAAATCTATCAAAAAACATTGGTTCCATCAAACGTGTTCATATGCTGTTGCACAGTGTTATTAATTGTCGTTGATGGTTTGTTATTTCCCGCTTTTTTCATTTTGCCGTATGCACTTTGCAGCCATCGCGTCGTCCGCATTTACTTTCTTTATTACATTCGCATAATTAAAATCACGGTCAATGATGTGTAAAACAGAAACCGCTTTTCTTCCCGCCTGCCTGGACCCCTGCCTGCCTGTCGCGCTGCTGATAAATTTAATTTCCATCTGGCAAAAGGATTTTTCCTTGCCTTTTTTGGCTTGTTGATGAAGGTCAACGGCTCATTAACTTTTGTTATCGCTGCAACACCAAGATGAATACGGTAACATCTTAAGTAGGGCCTCTGACGGATGCCACACTCTCACTTTTCACATTCTTTGTTGAGAAAGGTGAGCTAAATTGCCTTTCAAAGAAGTCTTTGACATTTTTAATCTTCTAAAATATTTGCATCTTTTCAGTACTTGTTGAAGTAGGTGAAGAAGTGCGCAAGCGGCAATTTGATAAGATTTCCATAAAATGTAATTTGGCAAATCCAAATCTCCAGAAATTTACCTGCGATTAATTTTACATTTAATATGTACAGTTTGAGCAGCACTGTGCTATCAAATGACCAGTCGATAAATTGGCAATTTTAATTTAATATTTTTTTACTCCGCAGCATGTGATGTGCTTACTTTGTTATTTTTTGCATATAAGCATAAAGTGGTAGCAGCTATTGCAGCCTTCTGTGTGTGTCCTTTGTATCCTTTGTGGGTGTGGGCGTGTGCTACCCTTTACTTCTCTCTTTCCCTGCTGTGGGGCTCATGGCGGATATCGTTGATAAATTTCGAGTCAAAAACTCGGAAAATATTTATGACTTAACTTTTGTTTTCTAACAAAGCAACATGCGACACACACAGTCACGCTCACACACACGCACACACACACACACACACGCACTGCCATTTATCTGACTTGGAACTGGCTTGCACAATAGTCACAATTCGGCATCTGCCTGTTGGGCTGCTCCTTTGCTCATGCAAATAGCAGAAAGGATTTTGCCAGCTCAGCTGTTTGTAA
Organism: Drosophila montana; assembly: GCF_035044405.1. Lineage (NCBI taxonomy): Eukaryota > Metazoa > Arthropoda > Insecta > Diptera > Drosophilidae > Drosophila > Drosophila montana. The sequence goes on from NW_026996956.1 coordinate 589,356, forward strand.
ATGCAAGGAAGAAGCGGGTACGGGAGCAGCTCATGTTAAACTTTAATCACATGACATGAAAAAGTATCAAAAGTTTTTATATTTTTGTCATTGATCCATAAGTTGGGCTAGAACTTGACAGTGCAATTTGCTGCTAACTTTTGGTTTGGGCCGTGGCACCTAATTGAATATGTAAACCAGTATGCGATTGAGTGTAAAATGAGTGGCTTATACACACATACCCATGCACCCCCACCCAGACACACACTCACTCAAAAACTCTTGAGCTCAAGTTGTGTGCAAAATGAAATTCAATTGAAGTGAAGAACATTTTTTACACTTTTGGCTTGAAAATTAAGTTTGCCACTTTTGCGCCACAAATGAATGAAGTGAATGAATCAATAAGTGAATGTGCCCCAAGCAGCTAGAACATATTACAAATATAACATATTTATATATGTGTGCATGTGTCTGTCTGTGCATGCCTTTTGGCTGGCAGCAACTTTTTAGCCAATTGCCGAAAAGTTGCAGCTGTCTAATAAATATTTCAAAAATTCATTTTAACTTTTTGCGTGCTGCTGCTGTTGGCTGAAAAATGACTTGAATTTGTTTTTCCCAGTTCCAAAAAGTGGCATGCAGTTTGAAGGCTACTGGTCTAAAAGTGCTCATCTTAACTTGGCCCCAACAATTTCCGGCCTTCAAGAGAGTAAGAGAGAGCTTAATGAATTTTCACAGCCGGACAGGGTTGCTAACAACTGGCAATAGTCCTTGTTATTTTGATGGCTTTCTAACGAGCAACACGGGCAATTGTCAATCATCATCATCATAATACCCAAAGCTGCTGCCAGGCAAACAGGCAGTTAAATTATCTAGCTACAACATGTAACAACGCGTCCCTGAATATTTGAAATGTCTTTGCCATTGCTGAGTAATTTAATGAGCAGCGAAATTAAGTCTTGAATGCTCGGGGTAGTTAATTGATGGGCAGCAATGTATTAAACATCTGATATCCAATGTGATTCATAGCCCATTTGCAGTTACTAGATATTGGCGGTTCATTTTAATACTATAATTTGCATACTACATTATATTATTATATTTATAAAGTTGGTTAAAGATAATTTGAAAAAATGTTTTTTTTTTTTTAATAATTTAAATATAAATGTTATTTTTAAAGCAAGAAAGACTGTTACTTCCTCCTCATGTATTTTAACCCCTTCACTCACACTCACACTTACTATACCCTGAACCCAATAAACCCAATAGGGGTCAAAAGGGTATAATGTAATGTATTGTGCAAATGTATATAACAGGCAATTGGAAGCATCTCCGACCCCATAATATTCACGATCAGCATCAATGAAATTTGGAATGTAGGTCCTCCTAGTCGATAACTTACCCCGTTTCCAAATAATCAATCAAAATCTATATCGAAATCGTGTTTTTTGATTGCGATTAGGTTTTGAGTGCTACAGTCACCAAAATGTTGGTATGGCTGTCGAGTAGAGATGTTGGCAAGTAGTATGGTCTTTTACAAGTTTAAGTCTTATCAAGGGAACTATTTTTTTTTTAAATTTATTTTTATTACTGCTGAAGCAAACGAGCTCGTAGCGCGTGCTGAAATAGGTGTTGGTTGAAGAGGGTTCACGTTATCCCCAGTCGGGAACTCCCCACTAGAACGTCTTGTTATAAATATAATTTGAATTTTTAATTTCCTTTACTAGGTTCTTCCCTTTCAAAACTTCTTTTTAATAGCTTTTTTATTCAATTGTCAGCTTTTTCACTGCTCCCTTCTTTGAGCCTACTTTCTTCTCATTACTTCTAATAATGTTGTTTTAAATCAAAAGATATCTGATAAGTTAGTAATTCATCATTTGTAATTGCTTTATTTTTAATTATCTCTTCTAAATTGCTTTAACCAAATTCTCACTTATTAAAACTAACATCATCATAACATGCGATAAATAATATATAATATATATATATATATGTATATATATATATTCAGATCCTTACTTCTGTTGAATTGCGTTCCCTATTATATTGTGTGTATATACATCTTTCTATGGTCTAAATAAAACATGAAATATTTTTGATGCACAACTAGACATCCAATTATCACTCCCTAGGTATACCTTATATGATTGCAATAAAAAAGAAGTAAGTGTTCTCTAGTCGTTGAACCCTGCTCCGTGATACATTTAGCTTGTCTTTTTTGTCTTTTTACAAATAATCTGCTTTTATAAATAAATACACACACACAAACACCAACACCGATTTCTGTGAAGTGTTAGCGACGGCAGTTAATTAAATCCATACTAGGGAAAATGTATTCCTAAATAGCGTCGGTGTTTATGGCCCGATCTTTAATAGGTTACATCTTAGATATTAAACAACAACATATTGAAGCTTTTATAACTTTCGACTTAACTTAAAATAGATTTTTATCGATGTTATGAGAATGGGATTAATACTTAAAATTTCCGAGGAATATCAAATTCATTTTTATTATGAAATATATTTGTCAATAAAAGACAGATAAAGTAAAAAGTATAGTGGCGGACATATCCTCAAACAGTATCTAAAAATACATTGTTAACTTTACTCCTCAAGGAAAATGATTTTTATTTTAATATGATTACTTAGAGAACTCATAAAAATGCGCAACAAGCTATATTCTAGTGGTTAGTATATGAACATTCTTTAGCTTTGTCTATTCCTCTAATTTTCTTTTTGTACATTCAGCTTAGCTTTGTTTTTTTCTGTGTTTTATGATACCCAATCGCATAGCATTTTCGTTTGAACTATCTATTTTGCGCTCTGGCAGTTTTTTGCTGCTGCTTAATACATTTCGGCATGCAAGGCAAATTGCTAAACAACAAAAAATCTTTGCCACTCCCCAAAACGAAAGTAAATGGACAGCTAGCTTTGCTACTCCTTTTATCGGTTAGCTTTCTTTGACAAAATTATACTGCATACTGGAACGCGATATTTTTTAAATCAGTTTTGGATATTTTTTTTTATGTTAAAACTCATTAGAGTTTTTATTGATGGCTACTCCTCGTTGGGCTAGGCTTTTGCCGCTTTGATAATATCCTCCCTTTCGCTGTTGGGTGTCGCCTCAATTGAAGTGAAAAATTGCTCTTGGTCACCGGGCAGGCGGCTATCCACAAAGGAGGCGCCAATTGGCGACTCCCCACACTCCACGGCTAAAAGACTGCCTTTAAATTGCTGCTGTGATTTTAATTAAAAGGCCCAAAGCACAGAGCACAAGGCCCGTCGCAGTTGGAGTAGAAGTCACAGTGAGTGCACAAAACATCGCACTATTTTTGCTAAGGTCAACGTTGAGTTGATTTTAGGGCCGTTTTAATTGCCCCAATAGCGGGGAAAAACTGAGAAAAAACCGAAGCGGAAAGAAAATTTATACAGTGCTCAATCAAGCATGACAACTTTATGGCTCAGGGCAAAGTGAAAACTTGAAATTGTGGCAAATATTTTGACTGCATAAATATTGGCCATATTTTCTGCCATTTGATACCCTGTAAAAAGACTGTGTTAAATTGAATTTGATAAAGCTAGAGCCAGATGAAAACCCGGCAGAAGTCGATTAAGTCAACCCTAATCCTTGTCTATCTATCCATCATGGCTCATCGTTTTCAGAGATTTTTAGGAAGCCTTGAGTCAGGAAGTTAACTACTTAGACTCTTTAGACATGTCAAGTCTATTGAAAGTTATGGATATCTGGGTCGCTTATAACTAATCGATCAAATAAAGATATTATAAGACAAGAATACATTTGTATGTTATCAACATTTTATAATGGTTTCGTAGGTAAAACAGGTTGTTCAAAATAGTTTGCCCTTGGTGGTGATCAGAGTTTGGTACAGGGCACCTCTTAGTCGTCACTTATCTCAATCAATACAATTTGCTCACAATTCCTTTGTTTTGTGTGTTTTTTTCGCTTAGCCAAACAAATCGTTAGCAATTGCATTTTATTGGCGCTAGGGTAGGATGGCAAGCGCAATGAAACGATGATTGCGCAATCAAATCATCGCTTTACGCTTGATTAACGGTATGTCATGTTTGCCATAAGCTACCTCTAGCAATTAAGATATTTTCGGTATATTATATTTGTCGATTTCCAATTAAATTTATTTCAATGGCCGCCACACACGTGTGCAATGGGAAATATGTAATAAATGTACATAAATGCAGCAAAAGCTTTGGATTGTTCAGGGTGTCAAAAAGTCAATTAAAAAACTAGAACGAAATGCTATCTTCGGCACGCCGAAGATTTAATACCCTTGCAGACCCATAATGCTCATAGTGCTGTGCCCGTATCTAATAAGCACTGGGAAAATAGTTAATGCCGAATATGGTCAAGATATCTTGAAGAACAAAAACGTTTTCCATACAACACCCTAATTTTTGACCGATCGTTCCTATGGCAGCTATGTGATATACTGGTCCGATGTTGATAGGATTTTGCATATATATGAGGAGCATCGTAAAACTAATAAATGCCGAGTTTGGTCAAGATATCTTGATAAACCAAAATGTTTTTCATACAAGAACCTACTTTTTGACCGATCGTTCGTATGGCAGCTATATGAAATAGTGGTCCGATCCAGCTGTTTCCAACATATGTACTGCGTGCATAACGATAGCTTTAAAACTGAGAGACTAGTTCGTATAGAAACAAACAGACGGACAGACGGACATGGCTATATCAACTCGGCTGTTGATACTGATCAAGAATATATATTCTTTATGGGGTCGGAGATGTCTCCTTCTATGCGTTACACATTTCACAAAAAAATTATTGTATCCTCTGCAAGGGTATAATAAGTTGAAAACTTTTTGTTTTATTCAATTTTTTTACGAATCTCATTACTTATATATTCAACTCAAAGCAAGTCTTAAATAAATTTGGGCCAATATTAAATAGTGCACATCCCTAATTACAGATTTCAAACTTTTTTATAGCACATATAATTCCCGAGATATGACGCGGAACAGCTCATGCAACAGTCAACTGACTGTCGTATACTTAATACAGCTGCATAAAACTCATAGTAAGAGCCTTAACAGACGTCATCTACGTCTGCTCTTTTACATAAATTTTAATGCATTCTTTATGAGTGGCCACATGCTTCGTATACTTCAAATTTAATCGATTCGTTAATATTGCGCATACGTCGTGTGTGCGCAAAGGTTTTATCACTTTTCTGTCATTCGCTTTTGCTTTCTTCCCGCTGCGTAATTGAATTGCAATTAATATGCCACAAATTTCGCAGCGATTGCAGCTGCAGCTGCTTCTGCAGCATTTCTGTTGACCTTCAATGTTTTTGGTCAACGGCCAGCAGAAAATGCCAGAGGTGCCAGAAGCAATCCATAATGGGACAATAAATCATTGAGTAGCTCCGTCCATGCACACAGCAACAAGAGTGAGACGTCTATAGCACATTTGATGGGATGAGGAAGGAGCCGAAGAGAACAGGCTTGAGCTGGTGTTTGAATATTTGCCTGAGTTATTAGAACCCACAGTCATATATCATACCTCTCGATGCATGGATTGGCATTTTAATTGCCAGGCACTTGAAATTGAACTGCCAACTTGAATGTGAAGCGAATGAATGAGCGAAAGCTGAACATGCACTCAATTTAAATATGAATTGCCAACAATATTCAAAATACATGGGCAGGGAAACTCACAAAAACTTTCCATACGTCAATTATTATCTCATTTGTAGGTTAGTTTGTGTCAATATGAGAATTGCACTTTCGTAATTAATAAACTTTGATTACCTTCAGTTACTCAGTGGCTCAATAATTAAGGTAAGAAGTTCAATAAGCATATTTATAAAGGAAATTATAATAATAATAATATACTTTCTTGTTATAATGTTACTTCAATGTAAATACTTTTCATTTTTCATATATTTAAATATTTGATTTTTTTTAAATAATTCATAGTTAAATGCAATTCAATTGTAATTACTTTAGTTTCAGTTTCTCATTATAAATTACCACGCGTCGTTTGCAAAATGTTTTATTTATGTATTTAATATGTTATATGATACATTTTCTGACTGCACGCAAAACTGTATGGAAATTGAAAAATAAATAATTTTATTTCAACACCTTTTGCATCTTTGGGCCTTGGATTGTTATCTAGCTTGCGGTTAGCTCTGTAACTACCCTTTGGGGACAGAAGCTGCAACAGTATTTTGTGTGTTTTGTAATTACATTGAAATCAAATCAACTGCAGGCCAATAAAAAAGATTTATGAGGTTTCTCAGGAGTTTAAGTGCTTGCTTAATACTCAAATCAATAGCAAATCTCGAATCTGGCCTTAACTGATGTCTTCGCAGTGTATTTTAATTAATGCTTTCTATATGGCAGAGTATGTTGACCAAATATCATCAACTAATATATTCCTCGTTTTTATAGGAGAGGTAACATGATTATGCAAAAATCAATATATTTCTAGATAGGGCACAAAAACAACAATGCTATTTTTCCTTTTAAATTTTTAATCAACATGATAAAAGCATTTTTAGGCGTGAGATAAAACAGAAAAGTGCCCAAAAAGCATGTCTAACATTATATTTTTGTCACTAAATTGAACGGCATGCTAAGAGCCTCGTTAGGATTTGGCATGCATTCAAAAAGTTGGCTGTACAAAAGCTTTTCGTCCTGCGTCACATGACATTGAAAAGTTGCCCAGCAGCAGCAAAAAGGACGCACTAAACGGATGGCAATCAGTGCACCATTATGTGTTTTGTGAGTGTGTGTGTTTCTATTGAACTTAGCCGTTGACCTTAGCCTGCTTTCTGCGTCCGCACCACAGCAGCCCCCCTCGCTGGCCGCCCACTTAGTCATTTTGCCATTTACTTGTTAGTGGCACTACAGCAAAAATATATTTATATATACATATATATATATATAAATATATATAATGTTGCATATTTTTAGGCTGCACCTTGTGTGCTCGTCCATGACCGGCGCTGCAGCTACCGAGCGGCGTTGAACGTCAACGATAAGTGGCCCACTCAGTGTTGCACTTGAACCATAATGAAAGCATTTGCTGCCATCAGCACAAGAGATACAGGGAGAAAAAGGGAGAGAGAGGGAGAGAGAGGGAGAGAGAGAGAGAGAGGGAGAGAGAGGGAGAGAAAGGGAGAGAGAGAGAAAGAGAGAGAAAGAGAGAGAGAGGGGGGAGAGAGAGACAGGGAGATAGTAAGGAGGATAGAGCTACATAGCATTGCACTAGGTTAGTTTTTAGTGTGTGTGACATCTGACACTTGTCTGCACTTATCTATTGCTTAACATACACAGCCACAAGGCTCGTCGTTAGAATTTAATATTATAAACGGAAAAAAATGATGAACCAACTTTTTTCTTGTATAAAGGTGCCGAAGAATGTGTCTTAATGCCTATCACACTAGGCATCTTATGGAAGTATAAAATTTAATAAATGCTTGTTATATCTTAATAAATGTATTTTAAGCTTAAATTTAAATTCCAGTGTTGTATAAATTCTAATCAGAAAAATATATACCAAGCGTTTTTGGGGCAGTATATAATTTAATTTTATAATTTATATATCAAAATAATAATTTTAATAAAATATATAAGATGCATAGCGTGAAATGAGTATATCAGCTTGAAACTCCAAAAACTCCTTTAAAATTTTGAATGCACTCATGTGGCCGTAACGTGTTTAAGAGTTTAAGATATAGCTCTCTTATAATTAATTGTGTTATTTACTTTAATAAATATCCAATTACTTAACAGTAAGTAGCTTATTAAATAAATAAAATAATGTGTTATAATTGGTTTAAGAACTTTTAGTAAGAATAACATCAAGCATACGAAACAATCAATGCGTTAGCCCATGCGAGAGCTTTTTTTGTTGCACTTGACACCTTCATAGCCAATATATCGATATCGTTGTTATTTTACTTGTTGTAATTGACCATTTCACACGTTCCACAGAGAAACCGTTGCTCCGGCCCAAATATCATTAACACGTTCTGTCACCGGGCATAAACAAAGTTAATTTATTTTTGCTCGGCCATACAGAAAGTGTGTCTTAAGGCCTAAGCCTCGACCTGGGCAGTAAGAGTGTTACGTAGCTGGCAATTCAACACATTAACACCTATTAGTGACCGCATGCCCACACACAAGCACACGCGCACACACAAATGCCGGCTGGAAAAGTCAACGAGGCAGTTGTGCAAATGGCCATATAAATAAAAGCGCCTGTCTGCCAAGTTATGAATAATCACGACGACGACAACAATGGCCCGAACACACACACACACACATACACAGTAGCTCGTTGTATATATGTGTGTGTGCGCGCTATTGTAATTAAGCTTTTGGCTTTGGCTAAGACCAAGTGGCGCCTGCATTTGAAATGGCGCCGCTTTGGGCTATTTTTATAGCCAATGCTGTGCAATGGAGCGGCAGAAACGTCTGCCCAGAACACACACATATACACCTCACACATAAATATACACATACAACTACACCGACTAAACCACACACACACGTACAGGTGGGAACGCATTAGTGCCATAAGCGACATGAACATGGCCCAGATAAGAACAGCTAGTTGGATTAGAGCGTATGAGCGTTGGGTATACAAATCTCAGAGTTAATTAAAAGTCATTAGGGTGCCGCATAATTGTGGCTAAACGAAATGCCATGCGGCATAATCGAGAGCTGAAAGATAAGAGCTGCGATTCATAAAAGCTCAGTTAACAAATAAAAGGAGCATCTTTGACGTAGCTTTGACTAAACTAAATAGAAAGTAATTAGCAATTCAGATCAAAGCAAATATCAAATGTGTTAGTTGTTAATAATAAAAGGATACAGTTGCATCAAAATAACTTATTTATAAATAGAAAATTAGGAGTTATCAAAAATCAGAAACCACTGCTCAGATTAAATTCAATTTATTTTTGTAAGTCTTAAAATTTGCGGGGAAAATGTTCGATAAATTTGATATCTTATTGATTTGATTATATTTATAACCGAAGTCTGCTGATACTTAATAGCATCTATCCAAACGACTTCAATATATATTCAGACTAAAACAAGACTAAGACGGTATATGTATTTAAGATAGCTTTAAGACTAACTGATTGGTTTTCATAAAAACAGACAGACAGATGGACAAAACTAAATTGACTCAGCAGTCAGCTTTTAGACACAATAATGCTTTTATTTGAATTAAAATTTAAGTCCATCTCGGATGATAGAAAAATAAATTTACGAACTTTAAGTCAATTATAAAAAACTTCTAAAGCAAGTGAAAGAGAGCAAGAGTTTTTTCAAACAGTAGTTTTGGGATACAATAAATAGTTAGTTTTAACTAATAATGACATGGGGTGTAGAAGTTAATTATTATATATAAATAGTATAAGCCTTAATTTATAATTCCCATAAATTCTAACATATTATTTTTTTTTTTACCTCTCTTGCAGGTAAGCATGCGTCGACTTTAACATATTTTGCAATCAGCTGGCGTCTAAAAGCGCGCTCTGTAAGTACGTATATTTCAGCATAAATTCTCACGACATCGGGCAAGTTTGAAATATGAACTTTCGCGAATGTTTTAAGAGCTCTTTAAGCGTGAAAGTTTGTTTTGTAACACAAGACCTGAGCCCATAAATCAACTTAATGAACTGAGCATTTACACTAGGGCGAGGCATTTAGGTGTGCCTAAAAGTATGCTATGCGAGCAGCTACGCATATTTTTGCGAGATAAATTGTATTCAACACTTAAGCGACTTATGGTGTTGGTTCCCGAATTACGCCCCGAGAATTTTGATGCGATTGTCATTAAAAATTGATAAGTAGGCGTCCATAGTGTCCAATGAATAAATAATAATAAAATGTTAAGTACTACTTCGAGTATCGCATCGATTCACATTAAACACGTATATTGTGAATTGAATTCAGCAAAATAATTTGCTCATTTTGCGAGAGTTGGCGCGCGAAATACGCTTCTCCTTGTGAAATACGCTTCATAAAATATGCAAGTCGAACAAAAAGCTGGCATCAAAATGGCGACGTTTCCTCTTGTTGCATTTGCCTGCTGCTGCTGCCTTATCCTATTATCTTGTACCAGCATTTCTCTGTATTATTTATTTCTCTTCTCTTTCGCCTCTCTCTCTCTCTCTATTTTTTTTTTTGTCTCCATTTACGTTGTCTTTTTTTTATGTACGCAAAACGGCGCAATTCCGGCCAATGTTCATTTTGCTAACTTGGCAAACTGCAAATTACAAGCAACTTTTGTTTAATTCCAGCACCCAGCGCCCTCCCACAACTCACCCGCTCTGCTGCTATTTACATTGGCGGCATTCCTTTCCTGTTCATATTTTGCAACAACAAAAAATTTGCAACGTTTTTTATGAAACTTGGAGCTGAGCTAAATGCTGCAAACTCTGTCAAGTTGTGCCAAGTTATTTTATATTAAATTCATAGAACACAAGAGTTTTATAAACTAACCTAGTTATTCGATCTCTACGCTTAAGTCGTATGTTTTCGTATTCTATTCAATTATAACATTCTAGAGATATGTGTTATAATTTTCTTAATTTAATCATGAAATGCGTTACGTATGGAAGAGACGTCTCCGACACCATTATTTATATATATTCCTAATCAGTATATACAACTATGTCATGTCCGTCGGTCGGTTTCTATGCAAAATAGTCTCCAAGTCTTAAATCTGTTTCAAGTAGGACATTTGTCGAAAACAGCCGGTCAGACCGCTTTATCATATGTATATACATATATGGTCGTTAGAAAAGTAGCTTCGTGTATAAAAATATATTTGCGGCATATATTGGTATTTTTGTTTTCATGTTATTTTGAATTCAAGAATATATCAAGAAACTTACTTGAATTTTTTATTACATTTGGCCGTATTTAATTTTAACACATCGCATGAATCCAAAAAGATAATGATACATTTCTGCTCCTCTAAATATAATCAAAATATGTTACTTTAAACTCCTCGCATTGCGTATACGCCACGTGACGCGCGCACATCAAAGCAAACATTTTAGGCGCAGTCGACTCAGTTTTAACTGAGACAATTTTCTGCGTGTTTTGATATTTTCGAGTTAACGTCAATTGAGTCAGTAACCAAAAACTGCCTTTCTCGGGTTGCCTTTCTGCCAAGTGGCGTGTCATGGGGCACACGCTTTATTATTTATTGCCATAATCATGGTAATGGCAGCACTGGCAACAGCGAGAAAAACGACACGATAATCATATTTATTAACATTTTAACTTAATCAACACACGAAAAGAAAACCGACAACAAGACCAAGAAATATTCGCCATTCGCTTTTGATGTATAAAGAGAAACGTAAGGAAGAAGAGCAAGAGGAGGTCAAGCTATTTATATAACCCTCTATTAATAAAGTGAAAACGAGTATATGGATTTTGAATCATGAGGATTTTCCTAGCCCACTATTAGAAAATTGGAGTTACAGTCTTAGAGTCACAAATTGAAAATTCAAAAAAATACTCTTTTCAAAACGATTTTAAGCTATGACAGAGAATTGTGAACTCGGTTGTACCCGCCCTCAAGGCTCTAACATGTTGGACAATTTGTTGTTGATGTATCAATGCCCGAAGTATGTCGTTTTGTCAAGCGTTGTTGGTCTAATCGTTTTTGTTGTTGGCACATTTATACATACTTATCAGCATATATTCCCATATATAAATATACTCATAACTCGGAAGCTATTTCATAAATTCTACAGTTACAATATCGATACTGCTAAAAGGCTTTTTTAATTTCCACATAAAATATATACCACATTGAAAGTTGAACCCTATAAAGTAGACATCATCATATTTAAAAAAAATATATTTAGAAATATATATGTATATATTTTTTTTATTTGAAAAATTTTCTGAATATAATCTTGAAGTTAGAATTTTAGTAAATTTAAAAAAAACTGTCATTTAAAAGATTCCTTATGTTTATTGAACGTATGTGCTTTTGGTTACATTTAAATCTAAATTTCTATCAATATTTTTTAACGGTCTGTTAGAAAAACTGTGGGGAGATATTCTTTCACTAAAGTAAATACACGTCAGTTGTGTACTTTAATATCATATAGATTATCATGGGCGTATTGGTCAAATAAGACTTTATTTAATTTATTTTTCTTTATCAACTCTAATTCATTTTTTTATGGGTAAAGCTTATATTCTAAGGGTAATATTTGATGTAACAAGGGTATTTTAAACCTGAAATTTTTTTTTTTAATTTTTTGACACACATCTTTGAATTTACATTTTGCGCTCAGACACACACACCTCTGGCAACTTAATTCTCATATTTTCTTCGACATATGAGTTTCCTGTTCTTTCATTTATATAATTTATTTACCGCTTTTGAGTTTTATTTTCCTTTTTCTTTTTATTTGTTTTTGTTTATTTTTTGTGCCTTGCCGCAGCTTTGGCCTGTTCTCGTGTTATTTCTCATGCCTGCCTTTTGTGGGGACCCGTCCCGCTGATAATTTCCTCATTTTTTCGCTTTAGGTTTAAGTCTTGTGTTCGCATCACATTAACAGATAAGAAATGTGTTTAACAGATGTGCCACAGTCTGTCGCAGGGAAAAGATTTGGGGGAAGCTGAATTGCTAAAAAATTCTAAAATACATTTTGCAATGTAACGTAAGCACTTAGGAATTAGCTCTTTAATGTCGAAAACCGCCGTGTAAGCAGTGCGACCTATTACAGTATACTAATTAATGAGCATTATTTTTTCAGTAAATAACAAAGTTAAAAATTTAATTTTTTTCTTCTGAGTATCTGTTAAATGTCTTTTTTCTAATTATTTGTATTATTTATTCCTTATATTATTTATATATATTTTTTTTAAATGCAATGCTTGATTCCTTTATTCCTTCATTTTAATATTACTTATATTTGTTGTGATATCTACTGCACCTTCCTTATTTGAATCCCAAAACTGTCTACATAAGTGCATGTATGTTTATATTAAAAAATATAAAAAATATTGTTCTCTTGTTGTTCGTTTTGCCATACATATATACATATATGGTTTTTATTAATATAGCAGCAGTTCGCATACAGATTAACACATCGGAAGTTTATTCTGGGATTGCAAAGTAAGAGTACTTCTTTCATTCGAGTAAAGTGTAAAAGATTTATTTCTAGTTCAGTGATATGCAGAGTAACTAAGCCCTCTAATATTTTACGCAATTAGAAACACATACATTTTCAACACACACACATTCTAAAACACGCACACCTCCGGATGCCCAAAAGTGCCCTTCCTGTATGTTTTACAGCTGTAAATGCGACCGGAGAAGCGCTGCACATAAAACATTTTCATTTAATTGAAACAAATGCGTGCTGCGTATCAATTTAAGTAAACGGAGCAAAAACAACAAAAACAAAGATAACAACTACATAGTATGTACAACTATTGTAAATGCTGAGTAGTAAAGAGCAATAAAAACTAACGACTACAATAAGATCAGACTATGCCACAGATTGTTACCATCATGAACGGGGCAGGCGACTGGCGACCCTAAACGGCAAACGAATGAGCAGCGCTGTTTGAATGTATGAATGTATGTGTGTAGGTGCTCGTACAGTGTGTACATTTACCATTATTACTACGTGTGTGGGTGGCTGTGTGTGACAGAGGATGCTGCCAATAGAAAGAGATAGTTGTCGTCAGGTGGCACACAGAAACTAGAACCACATGAGTGAACCGTCAACTGTCACCAATTGAATGGCCGTCAATGGGGCACCCACATACAAAAAGAAAAAAAAGAGAACAGTTCTTTTGCCCCCGTCAAACGCTATCAAAATCTATTTAAATTACACACAATCATCATTATACGTTAGTGTGCGTACGTGTTGTCTATGTAAGTGTGTGTGCGTCTATGCCATAAATAAACACCAAGCACGACCGTTTAGATAGACACTTTATGGTGTCAACAACACACCATATCATATACCCATGAAAAACTGAATAAAAAATGTCGGCGAGTTGATATTTGGGGAATAAAGGTGCGACTGTACTTAAGCTAACGCTAACAAGAAGCAGAGATATAGAAAGTGGGTGAAAGCGGGATACAGACAGGAGGAGTGATAGAGAAATACTCAGAAGATATCACAAATCGTGGAAGACATACAATTAATGAGAACAAGTTACATCTATAGGTAAATATTGGGATAGATATATAATAGAAAGAAAGAGAATGGTTAGTTTAATATTCATCTCATTCCATTAAGTCAATGGAAAGAACTGACTGAAGACATTTACTGACTAGTTCTGTTAAATACTATGTTTGGAGCTTTCGTTACCTCTTAGAAATCAAATTTCGTTTGAGAATCTTAAGAGAATTGTACGGCTTTGGAAATCCTTTGATTTGTGTTCCTTGTAGTCTTTTTGATATATAATTGTATGGCCCTAAAAATTAAATTTACCAAAAATAATCCCAAAATTATAAGTTAATCTTCTGTTTTATTCGCTTTAGTTTTGATAACCACTCGAGAAATGTTCATATTGCGGCTTATTCCCATTGATATTGCTATTGCTTTGGGTATACCAAATGCTCTGTGGGGTCTGTGCTGTAATGCCTGCGTTTCCGGGTGGTCCGCGTGGACCATCTCTGCCTCGTGGCCCCGTTGGTCCGGTTAGTCCGCGCGGTCCTGGAGGACCCGGTGGGCCCGGTGGTCCTGGTGGACCTGGCACTGGTATCGGAATATAGGCAGTTTGCGTTTCTTCCTTCTGTTCAGGAGGTTCGCCTGGCTGCTTGGAAGGCAAGAGATTGAAGCCAGGCCAATTAAGACCCGTTTGACCCTGCACATTAAAGCCTAGCTGGACACGGGGCACCACCACATATGGTACGCTATCTAAGCCTAGATTATTGTTGTTGTTGGGGCTTCTGTTTGTATTGGTGACAATTTGTGGTCCATAGGCCACGGGGTATGCAGTCAACTGGGGCAGACGATACTTAATGTTGGGTTCGCTGAGCATGGGTATCGAATTGGAGTACAGATAGTCAGGCACCTTACGGCTGTCCTTCTCAGACTCCGGTTCCACTATCTGTGGCTCATGGAAACTGGGCTCGTTTCGGTTCTCCTGCTTCAGCTGTTCCCCGGGAGCGTAGAGCACCAGTTGTGGAGCATTTTCATCTGCATTGTTCTCCGAGCCCGCGCTGCGACCCAAAGCCTGTACCCGAAGTAGGCGCGCCTGAGACAGGCCCATTCCAAGGAGTAACACTGAAATAAGGGAATCTTTAATTGAAAGTTCTTATTTCTGAATATTGCAAGCGGTGCTTTACCAAGTATCTTAACACTGACTGTCATCTCAGCTTACTGTTTAGGTGTTGCTTTGAGTCCACGTCTTTTATATCAAAATTTATCCAATAGATAAGATCTTTTAGTTCTTAGAAAGGCTTTGTTTTGAGTTAGTTACAATTTTCGCCAACTTAAATCACATTAATTTGCCTTTGATCTAGGGTTCAGTCAACTCAAGCTAATTAATCAATTTCAACTGCCTAGCCTAGTGACAAGCTTGGTCACTTTGATAACTGGGTCAGCTGAGAGCTCCAAAAACTGGTTTGACTTGGCTCAGGTTTATCTTTTCAGCTTATCTTTGGCTTAGTTTATCTTTTCGCGTGATCTTCCTTGATGATCCCCGGGTGTGGCATTTAAGTAGAAGCGCATTAGTTTTGTTTGGAAAACGAATTTGTATATTACTGGATGAAATGTTTCTTTGGCATCATTGAGTAAATAAGTCTAGGGATAGATCTACCATATCTTAAAAATCCCTGTTACATGTTTGGAACAAGAGATATTTCAAAAATGAAATTCAAGTTGAATACAGTTGAATAAAATTGCTAATAGCTATAAAAATCGGGCCTAGATTCACATGGAATTCCGTAATATTTATTTCACCTAATCGCTGCATTGGTCACCCCCTTTTTTGTGCATTTTGGCATTTCCTACTTTAAAAAACATTAATTTTCATCAGGCAGACAACAAAAGCATAACAAATATAAAAAATACTAAATACAATAGATAAAAATAATATATAGTTGAGTATAGTTGGAGCTAGCTGTGCAGTTGGAATGAAACCGAAAGTTCAGCTGAGCTAAGCTCTATATCATTATATGTGCAATTCGAGTATTACGTATGCCAAATATATATGAAACCCAGTTAGAAAATAAAAAGTATGTGCAGCATTTAATTGAATTAAATCAAAAGCAATGTATTCGGGCAATTAAAGAGTTTGCCGATGTACAATGGAACGCAGCATGGGGTTGCAGCCCCTCTGCCAATGCTGTGCCTTAATTGAAGACCCAAGCCCGCATCCAAAACTTGTGGTCCACTAAAACGAACTGAGTGTCCAGTTGCAAACAGTAGAGCCAGTTGCGCCGTGGCGTGCGCGTCGTTTGGGCGCTTGTCGCCTAGTCGAAACGTCTCTAACTCTCGTGGCCACAAGTTGAAATTTCGTGTTGTAAGCATCGGAGTCGTGTCCTACGGTAAACAGGATGCGGCTGCCACAGCCGCTGCTGCTGTCGCTTATCGTGTGCAGTGTGCTGCGGTTCACGTTTGGTTCAGCCAGCGGCGCGGCTTCACCCACCGGTGGTCAGCTGCGTCGCATTTGGCTGCAGGATCATTGCACTGCAAACATTTGCACGGGCATCGAGATTGGACGCAATGATTATGTCATTCTCTCGCAAGCACCCATTGCCAAGCAGCTGATGCTGACGTTCATCAATTCGAGCATTGCCAAAATACCGCATCTAATGTTTGACACGTTTCCCGATCTGCAGCTGCTGCGTATGGAGAACTGCTCGCTGGAGACGTTCGAGAAGCCGCAATTCGAGGGCGCCAGCAATTTGATGAGCCTGTTTTTGGGTCATAATCGCCTAAAAGATATACCCAAGAATATTTTTCTTGGTGCCGACAATCTGGCAACACTGCACTTGGAGCATAATCTGCTCAAGGTGCTTCATAATCACAGTTTTCATGCGCTGAAGGAGCTCAAGGACCTGTCGCTCGCTGACAATCAGCTGGAACAGCTGCCACTGGGCGTTTTTGCCGGGCTGCGTAAATTGTTGGATTTGAATTTGGCGGGCAATCGGTTGACAGCGCTGCCACGCGGCATTTTCGATAAGAATTTGAATATGACTCGCTTAAGTTTGGCGCGCAATCTTCTTGCGACCTTTGAATCGGAGGTGCTAAAGCTTCAGCCGCGCCTCACATTGCTAGACATCTCCGGCAATATACTACACGAGCTCACGTTGAATTTCTCGCTGCTGGAACAGGTGCTGGCCCACAGCTGCGATCTGCGCCGCCTAACTGTGTATGGGGTTATAAGGGAGCTGGACTTGCACAATAATTCATTGCGCGAGCTGCCGCACATACCGCTGGCGAGCAATGTGACCAGCTTGGACTTATCACAGAATCCCTTGGGCAACTTGCAGGGCAATCCTTTGCGTCGTTTTACAGCACTGCTGCGCCTCAACTTGTCGGCTACCAATACGCACGAGCTGGCAGAGGGTCTCTTCAAGAAGCAAACGCATCTGCAAATGTTGGACATATCGGCGAATACCATCTACTCCCTGAAGATCACGCTCTTCGACAATTTGAAGGCGCTCCAATATTTCTACTTTCAGCAGAACAATTGGAACTGCGATTTTCTACAGTTGCTCATGAGTTCGTTTGTGAAGAAACGCGATATTTCGTTCATGGAGGATCTGACGGCACCCGAACTGGTGGATGATTATGTCGATGGTATCGCTTGCTGGTATGAGAGCGACAAAATCTCGAAGAAATGCGACGGAGCAAACTCGGAGGCCGCTCTGGAGCTATCTATAGTGCGGAATGAGATCAAAGCCTTTACCGAGCTGGTGGAGAAGAAATTTGTCCGGGTCTATCGCATGTTGGAGGAAATGAAACTCAAGCTGTAGGACGCTGGACCCGAAAGATAATATCTATAAAGCCATTAACAAGACGCGCTTTTTATTCCCAGGCGTGCGCATATTTAATCAATTAAAATATCATGGATATATTATCTATTTCATATCCTATATATAATCGCATTTTAAGAAATTATAATAATTGACACAAGCAAGCCACTGACAAACATTTAAATAAGTATACATCAAATAATAAAGCGCAGTAATCTTTGAGAGCCAAAAAAAATTGGTTTTAGCTTTTATATTTTTTCTGGAGAAAAACCGGTAGAGACATTGCAAATCAGTTGAAATCTTCTATTAAAGACGGTTTGTTTTCTTCTAGCGCTAGAGCTGTTGAGCCGCATTTAGTTTAATTTAATATATGATTAATTGAATTGGTTATCGAAAACTGAGAGAAAAAATATTTACAAACAAAGATTTGAATTCCAACCTAGGCTCAGAGTTATGGAAAACGTGTACACGACCCGAACCTTGGGGCGAGGCATCGGTTGGAACCGTTAACCGAAACACCGAAATCGTTTGTATGATTCGTGATCATAGTAAATATATCAATGTATCCACAGGCCTTTTATTGTTTCTTTGTTTATAAAGCAGCTTTCAATCACTACATATCAAACTATTTGTCCTGACTGACTGACTGATTGGTGATCAACGCACAGCCCAAACCGTAAAAACTAGGAGGCTGAAATTTTCACTGTAGTTACCTTTTGTGTTGTAGGTGCACGTTAAGACGGGGTTTCGGGAAATTCCACCCGCAAGTGTGGAAAAATCGCGTAAAACGTTTGAATGCAACTTTTTTGTTTACCATCCGATGGGCTACAAAAACATTTTCAAAGATCATTGTCCAAATTCATCTGATGGGTGTTTCGCACATTTTTTTTAAATCCACGCCTCCTTGGTGGAAATGGGGGTCAAAGATTTGGTGGGTTTCGGTCTCAGATTTATTTCCAAGGATCTACATTAAAAATCATTGGACACGTGTTTTACATTTTTCGCAAATCCAAACGTCTTCGGTGGAAAGTGCAATTCAAAGATTTTTTCGGTGAAGCTTTAATTTTTTCCAATTGGCTTCAGATTTATTTTCAAATCTCTGCATAAGAATTTAATGAATACGTGTTTGAGCGATTTGGGTTTTCCACCCCCAGCAGTGGTAATTGGCGGAAATCGTTGGTATGAAAGTTGTTTGCTTACCGTCCAATTAGGTTCAAAATCATTTTCAAAGCTTTTTGAGAACATTTATTTTATAACATACGTGCCACGGGCAAGGCCGGCAAGGCCCTAGTAGTCTCTATATATAAAACTGTTTGTCCTGACTGACTGACTGACTGATTGGTGATCAACGCACAGCCCAAACCGTAAGAGATAGGAAGCTGAAATTTTCACTGTAGCTACCTTATGTGATGTAGGTGCACGTTAAGACGGGGTTTCGGGAAATTCCACCCGCAAGTGTGGAAAAATCGCGAAAAACGTTTGCATGTAACTTTTTTGTTTACCATCCGATCGGCCTCAAGCTTATTTTCAAAGATCTTTGTTCAAATTCATTTGAGGGGTGTTTCACACTTTAAGGAAAATCCGCTCCTCCTTGGTGGAAATGGACGTCAAAGATTTGGTGGGTGACGTTTCGCGCTCAAATTCGTTTCCAAAGATCTATAAGAAAAATCATTTGAGACGTGTTTCACACTTTTCGCAGAATCCAAACTTTTTCGGGTGGAATGCGACTCAAAGATTTTTTGTGCGAAGTTTTAAATTGTGTCCGATTTGCTTCAAACTTATTTTCAAAGCTCTACATAAGAATGTAATTAATACGTGTTTCAGCGATTTGGGAAATTCCACTCGCAACAGTGGTAAATTGGCGGAAAACGTTTGTATGAAAGTTATGTGTTTACCGTCCGATCAGTTTCAAAATCATTTCAAATTTTTTTAAGAACATTGATTTTATAACATACGTGCCACGGGCAAGGCCGGGTTATACCCGCTAGTTATATATAAAGCTACTGCTTGTTACTGCCTATTTTCGTTGTTTTTCCTTTTTCTGAATGATTTTCCTTTTGTTTTTTTCATTCAGCTTTTAGAATATAGATTTTATTGTCTTTGATTTGCTATTTAGACTCAGTCTACTATATGTATATTTTTTTTTTATAAATTGTACTTAGGTTATGTTTTATTTTAGGCATTATTACTTTTAATAGATATTTTTCTAATTACAAATGAAATTTTAAATTGCATTATCAGCTGTCCTGAAAAGGCATTTCTTATGCTGTAAAAAGTGTTTGATTTATAAATATCATATGCATTTTATGTCCTTTACAAAAACCCATTAAGCACATTCCATCGTTTTTTAATGAACCACCAATACACACAGAACACGCGATTGAACAGCGTATCGTGGCAAATGGTGAGGCGAAATTATTATAAAAAATATTGATATATGTATATTTGCAGACGCTCAATTGAATATACCATAAATATTTTACGAAAACTGAAAAGCAAAAACAAATACACTTTTGGCCGTTATGAAAGCTATCTGCGTAATCGAACACTGAAGAGACAGAGTCAGAGTGACACTTAAAAGCCGACAAAACTTAATTAAATGCAGACACACACAACACACCAACTCACAAAAGTAGCTTTAAAGAATAAAATAAAAATAATAAACAAATATGAATATTTTTTATGAGCTGCCAGCGAAAAAAAAGCTATAATAAAAAAATCATGGAATAAATATTTTTGTTGTGCATTTAAACAAGTATTAAAACATGCAGCTGCATATGCAACACACATGCGTTAGCGTATATCTGTAAACAGATGCATGTTATTGTGAACTGTGGTAATCAAGGCGCATTGGAACCTGCGGTCAAAACATAAATCCACTTAGCCAGCAATTTATTCATATATATTTCAGGCATGGTTTGGCGAGAAATTAGGTAAATATTTTTTTACAGACTTACAAAATCCAAGTCGCAATGTAAATAGTTTAACTCGCAACTATTTAAATGCAGGAAAAGAATTTCTTTAACTAAGTAAGAGCCATAAAGTATGCAGTAGATTTTAAAGCTTATGCCATTAAGATGTTACTGTAATTCACTTGGCCCCCGCCCGCGTCCGCGCTTTTGTCTCGTCCACTCACTGACTGTAAGATTTGTAGTACTTACTGCTGTAAGCAACTTCCGTTTCCGTTATGCGACGCGTTGTTGCCACTGTCTGCATTTTGTTCCTCGCATTGTTGCAGGGTAGCCACGACGCGCCGTGGCAACTGTGGCAGCTGCTGTTTACTCAGTTAGCAAAACGTTGCTTTAACAGCGTTAACATGCCAACGTTATGCAACATATGCGCAACATTTCAGCCCAGCAACTAATGCACACACATACCTACACTCCCTGCTGTCATAGCGACTTGTTTCTGTCTTCAACTTAATTCATTTTGGCAAGTTTTTGAAAATTGCTGTTGCTGTTGCTTTTGCTGTTGCTGCTGTCTCAGCTCATTAGGAAAACAAAAGCTGCAGAGAAAACTTTCAGTTTTTTGGTTACTTTCGTTGCCACTTGCTTGCTATATCCTTTACCCATTAAAAGAATCCCAAAATAGGGTATCCTTGACTTGTGTGACAAGCACTTTACAAGCTGTATAAGAGAATTTTGAGCTTATTGACCATGTTAATATATAGTATAATTTGCTTAGCTGCCTCGAGTGCCTAAGTATCGAGGCAGCTAAGCAAATTATACTGTAGTATATTTATTAAATCAATATCACAAATATCAGATTGCGCCCACTCAAATTATTTTATCGACATTGTACATCTACTTTAAAGATAGGATTATAATTGTGGGCACATGCATTTCATAAAAATGTATCTTCACTTCCTAAACATACAAAAATGATTCGATAATATACTATCTTTTTCTTTTGTAAAAACAAATTCTTGATATTATATACCAATGATTTCAAAATACTATTTCATAATATTCATAATATTTCATAATCTAATTAAGTTGTATATAAATAATCTATTTTATTATCGAATCAAAGACCAATTTTAAATTATGAATGTAAAACCATACAGAGATAGACAATTTTCAGCTTCTTTGCATTAATAAGAGCTAAATAACTGATGTGAAACAGTTTTTTGAACAGGGCATTGCTTATTCGAGCCCTCTCTTTTAGCCGAGAACTCTTTGTCAGAGCATTACCCTCTTGTCTTTATTGCCCTTGTTATAATTAAGTTGATTTTATTAACCGAATTTTACAAGT
The DNA here is from genome assembly GCF_035044405.1 of Drosophila montana. Lineage (NCBI taxonomy): Eukaryota > Metazoa > Arthropoda > Insecta > Diptera > Drosophilidae > Drosophila > Drosophila montana. The sequence goes on from NW_026996956.1 coordinate 611,590, forward strand.
TTTATTCGCCTTTCTTGGTGCCACGTCTACCTAAAAGCCATTCGGCCTTGCCTCCTTCACATTAATTGAACTTTTACACTTTTGAATTACTAATTATATTGTTTCACAAGTCGCTTGGCCTTGCAACAGCTGTATGTTAGCTAGAACTCTTGGCCGCATTATAATTTATATACACTCCTGCGTTCTTAACCAAACTAATGCAGTTGGCTTTAAGATAATGTACCTAAAGCAGAACCATAGATCACATTTTATGGAACGGATTCCAAGTTAAGCATAATTGCGGCCAGGCTGTATGAAGTTATTGGACCAGCCAGTTTTACGGAGCTTGTGAAGGGTGAAATTGAGCTGTCTGATGTGGCTAATCTACTTCAAGCTCACTTCAAGTTCAAGGGATAGCCGAGCTGGGCTGTTGGGTTGGTCGCCGATTAAAGTATTTGTCCATTAGAGCACACCTGCTTGGACTGGTACTAGTACTAGTAGTTAGATTTTCGATACTTAAATGACATATTGAGCGCAAATAAAGAAACCACATTCATGTAAATAGGTTTTCCACTCATTACCCAAATTATTTTTAAGCTCCTCAAGAAAACTCAATAAAATGTATTCTGCTGTATACACAGTCCCATTAAATTAAATATGTATTTATTTATTTATTCAAATGCCCATTTCCCACATTAATAAGTAGGGATTATATTATTAGTGCTCCAAATTATGAAATAATTGATGCTTATGCTCAAGAGCGTCTATTAACAGGCATTACAAAATGAGATAAGCAATTGGAATGTTCATTCCACGTAATAAATTTATTAAACTAAGGCTGGCAAATTATATGACACATTTCACAGACACTTGCATGCAATTATGTGCATATCAGCATTTCGCTATCTCGCTTTCTCGCTCTCCGTTTCTCTCAGTTCTTTTTGCCTTACAATTAGGTGCGCAATTAGGCATTCGGGCACATTAAAAAAATGCTGCCTACTTTTTAGCGCTCGTAAATAAAACTTAATGGCCACAAAAACAGCTGCTTATCTGCCCAGCAGCGAATAATAAATGCAGCAACTACAGCGGTTGTGGCGACTAAGATATATCGTATAAAAAATTCAGAAGATTATTTATATAAGAGCTCACGCAGATGAAGTGCAACAGAACTTAAAATATATTTTTTGAATTATATCTATTTTTTCATATTTCAATATTTAAATATAGTGCAATTATATCCAATTTAAGCTTTTGGCGACATTTTTCTGATTATTCAAAACCTTTCTAATTCTTATCGAACTTTTCTGACGTGGACCTAGCTCGATTTATATAAATTTGCTTATTCGAAGCTATTTCGATTGATCTCGAAATATTCAGACTTATTTAAATTTATATTTATTTTATAAAATTAGTCTGATTGTTCCTGGTTATATTTCGATGTACTCCGATTTGCTAGGGTTATTTAATAAATCGCATAATTTTTCGAAATTTTCTGATTAGCTCAAAATTTTTTTTTATAATTCATAGCATACGGGCGTTTTGATAATTTTATAAATATTATGATTTTTTCCAGACACATGAGTATAGTAGATGCGTATACCCCACAGCAGCATTATAGCAGGGTATCAATTATGTGTGAGCTTTTGCAGCATTAAAATTCAATGTTGCTTACATGTGTTAGTCCCCCCCTTCCCCTAACCCAGTAATTGGGCAGCCATGAATAATATACTCGTGCATGTGAACGTTCGTAAATACATGCGTATAGATATGAATGTACTTGTAGTTATGCGTTTGAATGCTCTAAACTGTCGCTGGTTGGACAGGCAAACGGGGCGTATGCGCTACATGCGTTTGCATAAATTCACGCTTAATTAGCAACATGCCAAGCCCGCTCCGAAACATGTTTGGAGGCGGCTAATTAGCCGATTGCTGGCAACTGGCTGAAATGTATGTTAAATAATATATTACACACCTATGTGTGTGTTTGTGGGTATGTGCACACAGCTTCACTTCGGCAGCTAATTGTTAAAGGAACCGAAAAACAGAAAAAAAAGGTTTAAAACGTATTTAGCTGCTTTGCGCAAAATTTAATTTGGCCACGCGCCACAGTTTGTTTTCGCTGCCTTATTAACTGCCTTTTTGACGCAATTACCTTGCCACACTGCCGCCCTCCTGCTGGCCACGCCCATTTTACAGTTGACTGTGGAACGTGTCTTTGCCGCTGCTTTGGGGATGCCATGCTCTCAAATATTTTACTGCTGCTGCACGCACGTTTCAACTTGCAACAGGAACCAGGCAAGGCTTTTCTCAGGTTTGTATGTGTTATGTGTGTGTGTATGTGCGTGCGAGGTGTGTTTTCTAACTTTTAACCAAATTGTTTAACTAAGTAGCAAAAGCTCATAAGCACGTAGCACGATCCCCACACGAGTTGTGACAGTAAGCTGCCAGCTAACTGCATTGGGTTCGTGTGCAACCTGAAGTCGTGGATGCTGCATATAAAAGTTCTAATTTCTTTCTCACCATAAAACACAATATGGGGGTGATGTATACGTTTGAAAATACTATTTCTTAAGCAAAGTAGCTTAGTCAGCAACAACCTTTCATACACATTTTGCTTCTATTTTTATTATGTTTTGTACGTGCCACTAAAGGCATATTTATTTAAATCCTAGGGCGCAATGTTTCAGCATAAATAGATGCTTAAAACTAGATAACAATTTAAAACAAGATAACAATTAAATTGAAATAGGTCAGTCCCATCCGTCTAATGCCGTGGTGGCTAGCTGCATCCTGAATTGCATTCTTTAGATCCTTCCTTTGGGAGTTAACCGGATCCGGCTGTTGACTAGTCCATTTTTTATTGTACCTACAGTGGTTTAATGGACATCCAGATATTATCTGCAGGGCTCGATTTTGTAATCGCTAGATAATGTTACGAATGCGAATGCCATGCCATGTGTACATGGTTCGACTTCGTTAACTTCCTTTGCAGCTGTTGAGTGTGGACTCAATGTGACTGCCAAACATCAGCCGGCAGTCCAGTATTATGCCCACATATCATGTTTCCGAGACCGCTTGTAAGGTTCGCACCATTACGGCGCCCTGAGGGTGGTATGACGTGTCGAAGTGTAAAGCACATGTTGACTGTTTAACTGGCATTGATGAGAATATTCCATTGAGTGACCAGAACTGAGCTGAAAATTGAAAATCATTTTGAAGCCGAATTCACTTTCGTTTCAATATTTCACACAGAAATTACCGAAAAGTGTGAGACACGTATTCAAGGTATTTTTTAGAAATAGCGTTGAAAGCAAGACTAAATGCTGATCAAATAAGAATCAATACAACTGTAAGCAGCTAATTGATTATCACAAATGTTACAACCTTTCAAATAGTATTGCCTAAATTGCAATACTTTAGAAAACAATATGATTAAATTAAACTTCCTATCTACTAAACTTAATGCTGTTCGTTGTTTTCCCGATAGAATTTATTTAAAAAAGCTTGAATTTTAGAAATTTTTTGCATCCAATGTTGGCTTTTTTTGTTCTTAAAATGATATGAATTTGTTATATACTAAATACAAATTTTCTTTATCCGAACCGATTTTATAGCAGCATACCATATTAATCGTGATAAACTTCTTGCGATGTAATTAAATAAAAATGTATTTAAATTTTGTAATTAATAAAAGAAAATTATTCGGTGTTTTGTTCGGATTGTTTTATTGATGACCATATAAAGCCATTAGAATAACCCTTAAAAAAAAAAAACAAAAAAAATCAAACTACATTAAAAGCAAAACATTTGTCTAAAAGGCAAATCCGCAAATCAACTGAACTATTCATGCAAATAAAGCTGAAAGTTAAGCAAGAACAGAGCATCACAATCCACGAACATTATATGGAAACCATTTTTACGTACACTCAAGCCATGCATCTCTCAGGACAGCGGGTATTCAAATTGGCATTCGGTACCCTTGACAAATAAAGGAAACACAATGCATTAGCATATGGCTTGCTCAGCTTTTCCACTGCTATTTTCAATTCTCTTTTATTTCTGATATATGGGAAATCAACATTAGCTATAGCCCAGCGGAGCTAACATGACAAATCATTATGCGATATTATGCACAACAATTTGTTCATGCAACCTGGCAAAAAAAAATGAGAAAACCAAACTGTTCCCCTTGAGGGAGAGATAAATGAAAAAAAGAGATTAGATAATAGTTTTCTTGGTTAGCTGGGTTGAAGCTCTAGTTATCCGGTTACCTTTTGCATTTCGGCGTGGTATTGGCAGTTGACCAAGCAATGCGACAGTACACACACACATATATATATATATATATATACATATATATATATATATGTATGTGTGTATATATATATATATATATATATATATGTATGTGTGTGTATTTCACTCCAGCGAACAATGCTTGATATGAATCCCAAGCCAAATGACAATACCCTCATTGTGTTGCACTCGCATGGAATGCGCAGCTGGCATTTGCCCATTGCCTTGCACAATTTATGGCATATCTATGTGGGCTGGGGCAGCTACTAGTGCGTATGTTTGTGTTTGTGTGTGTGTGCGAGAGACTGTGTGTGGGGATGGGGTTGCCTAAAACCCAGCATTGCTCTCTGCTGTTGCCTTAAAATCTTATAAATTGCAAATTGAATTTAACGATAAACATCGCAGTGTATAGAGATGACATCGAGAATACTGGTCATCGTCAGACATGCGTCCACACTGAGCGAATTTAATTCAGCTTTATCATGTATACTTTTCTGTTCATGATTATCGATTTTTTTATTTTATTCTTCTCTTTTAAAGGGCGACATTTCTTATAAATCCAATAATACGACGGCTTATCGGGGCTTTATAATTAATAATATCTAGCTACCTGATTTTAGGACTGGTATTGTATGATACATTATCATATAATTATATACCAAGAGCATTAGTTTAGTATTTAAAGCTTTGTGTATTTAAAATTTTAAATATATATTATAAAAACTGGAATTTTTCAAATGTGAATAAAATATTGAGGGTACTTGAATCATGATCAAAGCTATATTCTACATAATTGGTATCCTGAGTACGTTTTAATATATCGGCCTGTTTTGGAAAGTTAGATTGCAATCATTCTTTGGAATCGAATCCAAATTCAAAACACAGCTCATTGAATAAAAATTAACTTAAAGCTTAAATATTAAATATTTAATATTATAAGAATAGTAAAGTAAAGTTCATTTTGAATTCTTTCTTAATATATTCTCAGTGTAGCAACTGCCAATACCTTTAGCATATTGATATTACACTGCTCATTGTTATTCTAGTCCACTTATTTCTCTACTGCTTATGCTTCGACAGCCACTGTTGCTACTGGAATTCACAGCGATTGTGTTGGGCTGTGAAGCTGTCGTCTTCTTGGCTTAGAACTGAACAAATTTATTGGGCAAACTAAACCAATCCTTAAAATTGATATTAATGTGATTTGTTTTTTTTTTCCATTTCATTGCAGGTGAGTTGTCAATTTGAATGTAAATTGCGAACACAATCGGAAGATGCAATGTCCTAAGCAACACTTGTTAGTCCTCGCATTACAATCCCAAAGAAGCATTCTTCGAGACAGTTTACGTTAAGCATGTGCCACATGCACTTGGGCACATGCGAGAAGCAAGAGCCATTAAATTTAACATTTACAATCAACTACAACACACACACGCACACACACTACAGACAAGCAATTATGCTGTGAAAGTTGCTAGCCAAGTTGGCAGCATGCTGGGGTTGGGATGTGTGGCTAGTCTCGAAGCCCCACTGCCGGCATTTTGTTCATAATTTATAAGCCGCCCCGAAATGCCAAAAGCCCGAAAAAACCAAAAACGCAGAGACAGAGCCAGACAGCGTGGCGTTGGCGGCGACCCGCCCCTTCTGGCATGCTCTCATCCCAATCAACACCAACCATATAAAGGGTAACAACACCAAGAAAAAAGTCCAAAAGGCAAAAAAAAAAAAACAAATGCGGCAGCCAAAAGTCAAAAACTAACCGCCTTTTGTTAGACTCGCGCCATGTGGCCCTTACGCATGTGTGCGTATGTGCGCCTCAGTTTGTGTGTGTGTGTGTGTGTGTTGCATGAGTGTAACGACCGACGTGTCGTACTATGGATGTGTGTGTGTACACTCTGAGTCTAACACAGTCTGTGTGCATACTCTGTACAATTTTCGGTAAAGGTAGGTGCTTCGGCAAATTGGTTCTAATGATTTAAAATATTCAGAAAGCTTTTTGATATAATTGGTAAACATATCAAAATATATTATATTATACAGATGCCAAGGTATTTGATATATTATTATGCTCTATCCGTTGCTTGCAAATGAGATATGTATCGACAAGTTAGGCTGGGAAAAAGGGAACAAATAATAATAACAATAATGATAGTAAAAAGAAATAGATAATTTAAAAAAAAAAGCATTTGTTGAAATGAAAAAACAGTACTTAGTGTTGGCTTTTCTCTTGAATGATGAACACAATGGGAATATTTACCCCATAAACTATATGTATTCCCTTATTTTGTTTTTTTTTTTTTTTTAGCATTGCCTCAATTTTTGTACATTCACTTAAACAAATGGCATTATTATATTATGATAATTATAAAACCATCTGATAATATACACAAAAACTATTTAAGAATAAATTGAATTCTGACTCCAAGCGAAATAGGAACCTAGCAACAGCATTAAGTCGGCAGTTTGTCTATTCTAGTTGTAGATGCAGGTAAATATTAATATTATGGCAATTCGAAGTTGCGTACAGGGTATTTTCTGGTCTTGCATTCTTGACTAGAGCATTCCCAGCTGTTTTCTTTCTATCTGTCTGCATTTATTTGGCCCTTTGCACGCATCCATGCTTAACCTTTTCTTCCCTTTGGCCATATTGTTGCTACCATTGTTCTTATTATTGTTGTTGTTGTTATTGTTACTATTATTGTTGCTGTTGTTGTTGCTGTTGTTGTTGTCGTGCGCACATAAATAATTCAGCGCACAGACACGCAACCTTTGCTTCCTTTGCCGCTGTCGTTGCTGGTGCTTTTGCTACCTTTTTTTAAGCCTACTTTTAAAGGGCTTACGTTGTTGTTTTGGTTGTTGTTGTTGTTGCTGTTGTGTGGTCGTCTGATTTGTGGGCGTTTGCGCTGTCTCGTTTGAGTTTTTCCACAATCGCAATAACAAAACTTAAAGCCAACTTTTGGCTTTAGCTTTTCTCGAGGCTTTTAAAATGATTTTTAATGTCGAGCTTTTAGCCTATCTGTGGTCTTACTGATAACACAAATTTGTAGCTCAATTTCTTGGCTTGAACAAAATTTTGGCAAGAAAATTCCCTCAGGCGTCTATTTCATATATTTTGATTCACAGAGTTTGCATGCCGCAGCAATTATTCAAATGCTAGTTTTCTGGCACCCACAAAAAGTAGTCTCCTAAGCGGTTTCTCAATTTGCATATGCCACACTCACCGACATCCACACACACCCAGACACACAACCACATCCACATACACCATGCTTACTTCCATTCTCATTTGTTGGGCTTTTTGGGTTCGCTTTGGGACCCGAACTTTCTGGCAGTCAATTTGTTCAAATAAATTGAATTATGTTGCGTTTTTTGCTTCGTCCACATAGTTTTAGCCCAAAATGGTAGAAAAAATCATTGGGGAGCAGCTGCTCCTAATCAAATTACTTCACATGTGACATGTTTGATGTTCAAATGTTTGAAATAAAAAGGATGCGAATTTATAATCCAACTTTTATTATGTCAGAGTACTTAGAAACTTTTGGCCAGCTAATTAGCTGCACAGCTTTCGCAATATTTTCCCTTTCAAATACTCAGTTGTTAAATTTATTATTGCCCGCAGCAGGGAAAACAAAATCAAATTAAGCAAGCAGCAACATCTAATCTTACATATTATAAATTTTAAAAGCAGACAAAAAAGGTAACAATTATGAGGCGTCTTGGTAAGGGTAAGGACTACAAAATGCTCTGTGAAAGATCAAAAGCAGACTAATCGGGTAATCTACGGTATCCTTTTGGTATATCTATTTATTATTGTATTGTTTAAATAAATGCAGCACAAAATAGCTAACTATTCCAACTATCTAGTCCATATGCCGGTAAAGGAATAATCAATGTAAGGAAAGTTAATTATAAATGTAATTATGCTTCAAATTTGATTTAATCCATTCTGAATGTGTGGGATTAAATATTAACTAGAATAATATTAATTAGTCTATAATTTTTACAGTAACTTATATCTTTATATATACCCTTTAAGTAAGCGTTCTTTAACTAATATAAATAAGTTCAGGGTCAGAACTATCCACTTTCACCTGTAGCATGTAGAATCCCGTGTAAAAAACGCTCCTTAGCGCACTAACAATTATAGGGTATAAAAAACAAGAGTTACCCCCGACAACAACAAAAAACCCAAATTAATTAGAACTTTTTTTGTTGCTCGTTCATTCAAAGAATAAAACATTTAGCCAAAACCGTGTTTGGAAACAAAAAAATAAAAAAATAAATAAACAAAAAAAAAACACATTCAGCGCAACTCATAACGCATAATGAGATGAGGATTTTTATAAATTCAGTGGTTGGCTACCCTGCGGAAATCCAATTAAAATTTACACTGTTTCCGCTTTTGCATTTGGCGAGCAGCTGCCAAATATAAAAGCCACAACAAAAAATAGCGTTAAACGTTTTGAGTTTTATTGCAATTGCGCTGTGGAACTGTGAGAGTTGAAGCTACATGAGTTGATATTGTTGTGCACAACATGCGGTATACTTAATATGTATGTATGTATGTATATGGTTGCCAGCAACTTTGCTCGGCATAAAGTTTGAAACATTTAAGTGCATATTGTATAGCCGTTCATAAAAACCCTCAGCGTAATGAAGAAAACGCCAATTGAACCCAACCGACGGCGTCACTGTCACCCTGACATACGTTGGGCGCCATTTTATGGACCTTGGCATTCTATAGAAAGCTCCATGGCTGCCTAATTAGATTTGCCAGTCGGCCACTTGACTGGGCTCAAGTGTGTGTGTCTGCGAGTGTGTCTTTTGGGCATTCAAGTCCAGCAAGATGCTTGGGAAAAGCGTCTTCTATTCTATTTTCGGGGCGATTGCGCATAAAACGTAAACGTCGTAAACCTTTGCATTGGCAGTGTGTTAGCAGTGCTAATGGAAATTAATGTAGATATATATATATGTATTGGGTGGGGTCTTTGAAATTGGTAGAGAGTTGTTAGGTCTGTCGTCCGTCCGTCTGTGCGGGGCAGTTCAGGTAGCCCAACTAGACATCCGCTTAAGTCCCCTAATTGACTTTCATGCGAAGTTGGAGGACAAAGTACTTACAAGCATGTTAATACTATTAGCGAAAGTATCAAAAAATGTAGTAGAAAAGTAGGTAGCGTTTAATGCGAAATGAAACAAATATATATATATTGTTGGCATTTTAATAACAGGAAAAATTGTTACTTATACCTAATTAAAAATAATTATAAATGACAAAGTAATAGTTTTTGTATAATAATAAGCTCATTAGGATCTTGTTTAAAAATATAATTGTAGTATCTGAAAAACTTTTTCGATGCTTAAAATGACAAAAAATATATATGTTACAATGAACAAACTTGAAAGTTTGTGGACACAAAATATGTATTATTTGAAAAGAAAAAACTATAAATCTTTGGATTCTGCTGATTTTAATCAATAATTTCCAAAAAAAAAAAGGCTGTTTCCCAGATATAAATAATTACACAGTTAGTTCGCTATTTAAATCAAAACAGAAAAGATCGGAGTCCGTTACCATTTGCAGATGTGTGAAGCTCGTGAAAGCAGAGTTTGGTGAATTATGTCGAAAAACAAACTTTTACCAGCCAAAAACTATGGTATTTAAGGATCATAATGACACTTATAAAATTGGTCAAAATAATTTGTTTCCGTTTCCGACATATGAAAGACATCACTGACAGATGGACCTTGCTATATTGACTCGGCTGTTAATACATATCAGGCATATATATACTTTGGAGGGTAGGAGATTCCTCCTTCAATGCGTTACTCATTTTATGAGAAAATTATCTACCTTCTACATGGGTATAAAAATATGATTGATAAATACGTAGAATGTTGTATATTCTAAACAATATTCAAATATTTATTTGTCAACACCCCCTACTTGTACGTTTCTACTTGCAGTGCATTTGACTTTTGCATGCACAATTTGCGAAAAATCTCAAAGGTGCTTCTAATATACATCCATTTATACAAACAATCAGCTTTATTGTTTGTTTGTGAGTTTAACATTTTACTATAGAGCGACAGAATTTTGCACTTCTAATGAATGAAATGAAGGAACGAAACAATGAGCATTTGCGCTTGGTTAGAACAACTATTTTGCCATTGCGAGGCAATTATTGCACCTCTTGAGACTCCTTTATGTTCTCCTCCCAAGGCCAAAGGGGAACTCCTCTGACTCCTCCGACCAATCAACTGTTTTTATTGAAAAACCAAAAACTATAATACACAGTTAGAACATATATTCTTTAATTGCCAGGCAACTCAAAAATGTCGTTAATATTTAGACATCGAGTGACCGATACGATGGGTTCATTTCATACGACTGCGTTCGTCAGCCCTGCTGTTATTTAAGCAGTATTTAAACTGATCGAATGATGTAGAATTTTGTAGCTCAGAAGCAGCTGATTATAAAACCTATGAACTCTCCTACATTTCTTATTTTGCTGAAAAGACAATTTTACTCGAATATCATCCCATAAATTGCAAATGGTATTATTTTTTGAATAATACTCAACGGCGCGAAGCCTTTAAAAATATCGCCCAAAAAGAGGCAGCTGTTAAAACGTTTGTTAAAAGGCGACTTTCAAATAATGTGAAACACAAAGTGAGCAAGAAAAATGTTGCAAGTTCCTCACATCCCCAGACAGAAAGTGAGGCAGACAACAGGCACACACGCCCACTCACACCAAGTAAACACGTTCTCGCACACTACTCAGTTCAGTGATGCTTAACAAGCCATAACGAGCAAAGCCACAGGCCAAAAACATACACGTTGGCCGCGTCCTTTACACACTCACACACATACACAGCCATATGTACGTGTGCCCAGAAATTTGAGTTTTTTCCAGAATGCCCGCCAGACATTTTTTAAAAAACATTCAACGCAAACGGGACGAATTCAAGCAATTTGAGTGCTCTCACCTTCTGTATCTGTCTCTTTCTCTCTCACCAGATCCTGAGAGACTTATAAATTTTGCAATTTTTTCATTGCCGCTAATTTATATGACATGGGCGCCGGGGCAGGTCGCGCACGCAAGCACATGCGCTAATACAAAGCAAATAATGTGTTGCATACTTTGCAGCGCAAGTAGCCACAAGACGCCACTCAAAATTGTTTCATGGCCAAAAGCAAAAAAGGCCGAAAAAAAATCATATAATAATACAAAACAAAAATGAAAAACACGTAACTTTTGGTTAACCCAAACCCCGCCACCTCCACTTCGTGTACCCAGCAAAATTGGAATAAGCCTTGCAGCCAGCGTGTTGACCCACAGCGGTGCGCGCCACCATCCAACAGACCGCTAAGAACCACTCAGCTCTGGCTCCCCAGGCGCCAACTGAACCGAACTGTGACGAAAGCTGTTGTGTTAGTTTAAATTATCTGCAGGTCCTTCTGGGCATTCCGACTGCAGGTGATGTGCAGATGCCCAGTATCGGAATGTAAGAGACAAACTCTCTTCCCTCTGGTACTAGCCAGTATATGGGCAAGATGTAGGGGTCGTGCCAGTCATGCCAGCTTAAAGAGTTTGACAGCAACAAATATTAGTTAAATGCATGGCTCAAATATACATTACAGGCTACTTGGTAACTGCATTACGTTGGCGCAAAAACAACAACGTTTATGAATTTCTAAAAGAAAAGAAGTGACTTAGCTTTAAGTGAAGCTAACAAAATTTTCAACGTTTACTTGATCATTTGAAAAAGTTGCTATATTGCTGAAAGAAAACTTTTTCTGCCTTTAGTAATATTAAAATAATTATGAACATTATTAAATAAATAAAAACGATAAGCTTTAGAACTCTACTCATCTCAAAATTGGGAAAGTGAATTTATTAAAATTTTGTACAATTACTTTATTTAATATTGGCAAAGAACGACGAATATACATAGATGTAAACAAGTAAGAAGTTGTAGTCGGGAGCTCCCGACTAGGAGATACCCTGAACCGTCTTCTTCCAACACCAAATGCAGCTCGCGCTCGTTTGCTTTAGTAGTAATAAAGATAAATTAAAATAAAAAAAAAAATTATTCTCTTGGCAAAGTTCGAAAACGCAACTAACCGCGCCACTTGTCGCCGCCTCTACTTAAGAGCCACACCAGTAATTGAGTTTTAATGGAAAAAAACGAATTAAAATAGCAGCACAGAAAACAATACAATCGCAATTGCAATGCTGTTGATAGAATTCAAAGCAAACGCGCATGAATGTGGGTGGTGTGTACATGTATACAGAAATTCTTGGAATTGCGTTAGCTGCTGCGCACATAACTTTTTGAAATTTTCGACAGTACATCTTATTGTAGAATAGAATAAAGATTTTTTGTGTATTCTCAAAAATTCAATTACATATAAATTGTGGCTGAAATTGATGTGCAATACAAGTTGGATAATTAATTTGATTTATAGCTTTTCGGTGGTAGCGGGGAGGTGGCGATAGCGATAAAATGAAAGATACTTGATATATATGTACTATTCTAGAAGCTACATGTCAAGTTTGGTGACTCTAGCTCATATTATTTGCCGAAATTGCTCAACAAACAGGATTTCGATATCGATTTTTATCCATTACTTGGAAACGGGGCAAGTTATCGAATATCGGAAACAAACTCGATCTGCGCGGGCATTAGGAGGACCTACAGCTGATTTCAAGTCTCTATCTCTTATAGGTTCTGAGATCCTTGCCTTCATACATACGGACTGATGGACAGACAGATAGACAGACGGACATGGCTAGATCGACTCGGCTGTTAATGCTGATCAAGAATATATATACTTTATGGGGTCGGAGATGCTTCCTTCTGCCTGTTACATACATTTGCACAAATACATTATACCCTTTTTACCCATTTTCAATGGGTTCAGGGTATAAAAAGTATGTTCATAAATAAAACAGAAATACAATGCATTACTTCGAGATAGCAAACCGAATCACTGACAATTGTTGTTATTATTTTTATGCAGCTAACCTAGGTTAGATTCTTTTTTGAGATCAGATAAATTGTCTGAGCTAAGACTCCACCAAAAAAGCGCAAGCCTTAACTTTAATCCCAAAACTGCTTTAGAAAAAGTTTTTACTTTGGCCTTTTTGGGAAAAGCCACAATTGCATTAACCACACAACTTGACCACGTGCAAACTTAATTACCACTGAAAATCTAATAGCTTCTGGCATTCATTTGGCTTGACAAGTCTAGACTCGTAGCCAATCCGCTCAAGTCCACTTAAATTTGTCTGACTTAAAGGATTTAATAACATAGTATGTTCTGCCCCCTTCCCCTCAACCTCCTCAACACTAACCATAAACTTTGTAGCATTATTTGCCGTCAAGTTTTTAAAACCCCAGGCAAAGGAAGTCAAATTTTGCTGTCGAGAAATGGAAAAACTGAGCTGCTGTTGGGCAGCTGTTAAGGCATTATTTTATATGTATATGCGACACTATAAGCATGCAACAATGAGTGTATATGTGTGTTAGATACTATAAACTGAACAATTTACTGTAAAATTATGCCTGTGCTGAAGCAAAGCTGAGTGAAATCTGTCGTTAAAGGTCATGCACATTTTTGGCTACGTACAGCTCAACCAAATATAGAAAAACAGAAGCCGCAAAGTCCTTACAACATTTTGAGGCAGCTTTAGAGTGATACAAAACAGAAGCGGAAAAGGTCACAGCCGCCATGAAGTCCGCTATTTATTGAACAACAAATAGGAAAGAAGAAAAGAGTAGAACGATCTATACCTATATCCACAAAGAGAGACTGATAAAGAGAGACAGAGATTGAAAAATGGCGTTAAAGGACAAGCACTTAACATGCGAATATGTGTGTCCAAGGCGAAAGCCACAACGAAAAGTCGTTTCGCAGCACGTGAGAGCGGTAAAAGAATGCATTGCACTTCTTGAGCCACACAAACCTGCAACCAACCGTGCAACAGCCCACCCCCTCCCCCTTTCCGCTCAACCTACTGCGTGCGTTTTGTGACCGCATTTAAGCGCAACAATTCCCTTTTGCCACACTTTGCAGCGGTTATCACGCTGCACGCGCGTCGCTCGCCTGGCAAATTGCCATAAAAATTTCAAGCGCCACAAAATATGCAACGCTCAAATTTGTGCAACCAACACCGTGTCAATGTGTGTGTGTAAGTGAATGTGTGTGTGCGAGTGTTTTTTACAATGCGTAGCTTGCCGCATTGCATTTGGTTGTTTTTTTTATAGTTTTCACGGCAGGGAAAGCTAACTTTTTGGCTTTTTTGTTTTTGAATTAAAGAACGCACTTTTTTTCACACCTGCTCAACGGTAACAGAGATGGGCAGGGGTTGCATCTGACTTGAGCTCAGTGAAAGCGTTTGGCTAAGGGAATTACTGACAACTGATATATTATTCACATCAAGCGATAAATGCTGCGGATAAATGTGATGAAAGGTGTCTGAAATGCTGAAAGACTGGCAATAAATTGAAGCAATGGGTAGCATATGCTCAATACTATTTTCTATTTGAAAAGGGAAAAGTTTTGTAAAACTAAGAGTGTATTTAAAGTCCATTCAATTGAGAAAATTAACTGATTCAGTCATACCCAACTTTGTGCATGAGCGCGATTAACTAGGACATTTCAAAAGCTAAATAACTTACATTTTTAATTTAGTTCGCGTTTTATTTAAATCAATTTAATATTTTTTATTAATAGCCAACGGTAATAATAAAAACTATATAGAGAACTATAGAGAAACTATATTCTTTGAAAAAAACTTCGTTTGTTCGAAATTGCTTGAATTAAGCATACGATTTAACACACTCAACTATTGTTATTTTATTTTATAAATCTTCTGAATCTGAATCTATATTTAACTAAAACTCACTGTGTTGTTAATAAGCTTTACAGTTTAATAATTAAAGCTAGCGTTAAATGGCAGCAAATGAAACCTTTCAAAGTAAGAAACCTAGACATTAATGCGTGAATTCTCTGTTATTCACAAAAGATTATTAAATTAAAAGAACTTAAGTGGAGTAAAAAGGCCAAAGCCAGGACCACTTACATTACTGCCATTAAGCAAGCAACACATACGGAATTAAATATTAGATGCATCGTCTCGTTAATCTTGCCCCTTAACACCTCACGCCCACAGCAAAGTAGGCAACTGCATATGAAGCCCGTTTGCAATTGCGTTTGCCAAGAACTTGATATGTGAAGTCTTTAAGTGTTGTTTGCTGTTCTTCAGTTCGATGAGTGTTGCAAGTGTCTTGCGGCTTTCAAGCTCCCAGCTGCCAGGCGATACATTTAAAACCTGTCACGCGATGCAGTACTTCCCCCGTCCACCAACCTGCCCCCGTTTGGCTGAGTTTGATTAAAGCCAAAATTGTTTTAGTCACCCTATTGTTGTCGTCGTCTCCTCTAAGCTGTAGTTGCAATGTTTAGCGCTTGGTGGCAAGGAACCCACTGACAGGACTCTGAGCGTTGCAAGCACCACACATGTCGTGTCACACACTTCTCTTCTCTCCCCTTCTCTCTTCCTCTGTCTCCCTCTCTCTTTGTCGCTGTCAAGGCACGCACAACTTTCACTTTTGTTTGGCCTGAAAGTATGCAACAAATGCTTCTCTTTTTTATTTGTTTCGAATCTCGAAACTGCTCGATACTCAGTTCCTCCAACCGCTTGATGGCAATCTTCTTAAAAGGGAGCTTGTCTGCTTGTTGTAAGCACTACATGAAAACGAGCGAAAGTCGAAAGTCTTTAACTTTGCCGCCAAACTGTTGGTTGACAATATTTTAAGTTCTTGCAACTTCGCGGCCTTCAATTCGTGTATAAATTTAAGAAGAGAAATACATCTTTTTGTGCAAAACAAATCACAGCTTTATTTAACCCAGTTAAATAACCCAGTTTGCCCATAACTAATCTACAATCGATAAAAGTAATCAACAGCAGTACCTGATATCTACACATTTTTAAAGCGCACATTTTGAACTTAATATTTGAATTTTTCGTTTGAGTTTTCTTCTGATTAATTTCTTTTAAGTTGCCTGTAAAGTTTTCCGCTTTGCCGGATGTTTGCTATGTTAAATTTCCGCTAGCGCAGCTTAAAGATTCGCTGGCGAATCCATCACTCACATAGCTATAATATCCATCCCCGTCGCCGTCCTGTCTACGCGTGTATGCCATTTCCATTTTTAAAATTGAATTTTTCCGGCATTTTAATTTTGTATTATTTTAGGAAATTAAAAGAGATGCCGCTGCCTGTCAATGCCGCGAAGAGCAGGCCGTGAATAAGACAGGCTGGAAAATCAGCCGCGAAATTAGTTCATATGAAATGCATGATATGGATATAGATGGTGTCTGTGGGTGTGTATGTGTGTATATTCAATAGGTGGTATATACATATGTGTGTATTCAAGCTGATTTATCGCATCAACTTCCATTAGGCTTAAGGTGTATGTAATGCTCTTGCACAATAAGTGTATAGATACTAATGCCATATGTATCTCGGAGATACATGCTAAGCATATGTATGTCATAAATCTTTAGGTGGTCTTTGTAACCGAATGTGCTTACATCCAGAGCGGCTCGTTGCCTTTGTATAGTGGTGTTCAAATTAATACATTACTACATGATTAACTGTTGGGTTCGCTAGCATTTGCCGTCGGCTGGTGGCATTAGAAGATTGGCGTGGGTTTGCGGGTTTTAAATTAGAACCAACATCACGCCAGTGAATTTATGGGCAATCCAAGAGGCAAATGAACAAGAAGCCTGCAAGGAGCCATTCCGAAACCTAGGCTAACATATAAAAGGTGATATTGAAATTTAGGGTTGCGCAAAGAGAAAGGTAAATATGACTAAAATTTAGCTTCAAGAAAGGTGTTCTATTCCCAATTTGACAATGGCATTGTGCTTCAAGTGACTATGGAGGAACAGTTAAAATTTAGAAACAGAATAAAATAAGTTAAAATTGGTATAAAATCTAGGGTATGTTAAAAGCCCTTCAGAAGAAGATTGTTAATTAACTTAGTTAGTCTATAGGTTTCATGAAAAAGCTTCTTAATCAAGAGAACTCAGGGAGACCAATCAGTTATTTCTATAAATATTTTTCAGTTGTATCTTTATTCGTAAAGTCATAATGCGACCAAAAACAAATCCCATAGAGCTAAGATGATAACAGCAACTTGCCCCCAATGCAATGCAAGCAATTTGTGTCTTCCACATGTACGTTTCATATTTCTGTGCTGTAAATACAAAGTAAAAATCATCCCTTAAGTGCAGTTTGTGCCACCACCCACAGCATCCACCTACCTACATATTACATACGGTTTTCATTGCAATCCAAAACCAGTCACGGATTTGATCAGTAATTTCATGTTCAGATTGCTTTATTTCAGAAACCTAACGCATACCCTTCCCAAGAACTACCACCAAAATAGAAAGAATACCTAGAAAACTGTTGATTAATGCATTTCAGTTATAATATTATTGTTGTTGTTGTAGTTGTTATTGTTTTTATGATTCTCACTGCTTGCTGTTCGCTTCTTGCGTCTCGCTTCTTTCATCTTTCAACCAGCAATTCGCGATTCGCTTCACATTTGCACTTTAATGGCTTCATTTGATGTATTGGTGATGTTGCCACGAGCAACAAACGCCTTTTCACGGGCGTCACTCAGGGGTTGGGACGAGGGCAACAAATGTTGCACAAACGCCTCTGGGAAGACTCTGGAACTACATGAGTTGCAACATGACAGGGCGCGGTTTGTTTCTGTAATCAAAGGAAATATAGCTACAAAATGTAAATTTGTTATAGATTAGGATTTCTGCTCAAATCGTGACTTGGAATTTTATATATTGAGGAAGTTTTCGAAATTCAGAGAAAATTTAGGTTCATATAAAAAGATTTTTTGGAAACTAACATACTTAAAAGAAAAAGAAAAACTTTTGCTGAGATATACATAACAAACCTGTTTAAATTAAAAAATCTTCCTAAGAGATTTTTCAGAAAATCTTTCAAATATGTAACTCATTAACTCATAATGTATACATAAAACTTAACCAAAAGAAGTATACATTTTTTTTATTAACAATAGATATGTATCTCTTTATTTAAGCTACTCCTTTAAATAGAATTTAAACTAAATTACTTCGCTTACAAAGTTTTATTTGAGCTGCTTTTATCGCCTTAAGATTTTAACTATTAATTTTTGCGCCTTACCTTTTGTTCAAGGTTTTCTTTATATTTTATAGTTTTTATGTTTTTTTGTTTTTTAGCAAAGTTTCAAGTAATTTAACTTTTGACGAGCTTTGCTTTCTTTTGATCTCAACAAAAATGCGTTCGGCATTAAAAACTTACAAAGTTTTAATGCATATTTCGATGAAAAAATGCAAGAATGATGTAAAGATTTTTATAATCGTTTTAAAATTGTTGTTCCCAACTTTAATATATTAAGAAAGTTCGGTGGAGCGCAAATTAATTGAAAAGAATAGCTGAAATATTGCTAAAGTCGTGCAAAGTTGCAAATCAAGAAAAACTATAAAATGAATGTAGTGCTTAAGTATGAATAGTCAGCATAATTGGAAACGGTTCACACTTTGAGATGAACGTTCGAAATAAGCTGTTAAAGTTATGCATGTCTTAGGAAGTATATTTCTTTAGAAGCAGAAGAAGTAATAATAGAAGTACTAGAAGAAGTACGTTCAAAGTTTAATTTATAATAGTTTGAAAACAGGCTCAAATATAAACGGTTCCTAATCCAATACTAAGGTAAGGGAGGCAAGTGCTTATTCTAGGAACCCATTTAAATCAAATTCACTTTTTTAGTTTTATTAACCATCTAATATATTAATAAATATTAAAATTGTTGATTTTACTCCAACTACTGCCACAGTTTGCTTTGCTTAATTTTTATTTTATTGAATTATAAAAAAAATAAAAACGCAGAAACCTTTTAAACAGCAATTCAAAAAGCGAAAAGAAGTGGCGCAAAAATGTCCACTCGAACGGAAATGGGACTGGGGTGTGCTTTCCATTTTAAAACCCTTGTAGAAGGTATTATAGATTTGTCATGAAATATGTTGGCACTGGCTGTATCGGAGCACTATATCATATAGCTGCCATAGGAACGATCGGTCGGAAATTACATTCTTTTATTAAAAACCTGGTTTGTTTAACAAGAAATCCGGACCGGATCGGTTGAAAAATAAGTTTATTGAAGTGCAAAATTTTCTGTTGTTTAGGATATCTTCACCAAATTCAGCAACTATGAGCTTTACAATTCTTCTTGCATATCTGCAAAACCGTAAGCCATAATAATTCAAGGGTATTTAATCTTCGGCGTTCCGAGAATAACCGTTCGTTCTTCTTTTATTTTTTCTGCTGCTTTCTACCGTTTACACATGCCACGCCCCCTTGAGCGTTGTGTATTTATGATTATTATTATTGTACGTCGCCTGCTTCCTGCTCACCACCCCCCTTTGTAGCCCCGCTCACGCGTTCAATTTGTGTCACGGTCATCGATGGCTGCCACAGCTGCTTCTGCTGCTAGTGGTTGTCGATTCTTAACAGCTTTTCGGCGACGTCGCTTAAGAAATCTTAACAGCAAATACAAGTACGTGTATGTGTGTGCGTGTGTGCGTTTGTGGGTGTCACTTGCCACCGTCTATGCGTTTGGCTCACACGTGCTGGCAATTACACAGCAGCCACCGCTGACGGAAATTGAAAATGCATTGAGTACGGGCTTTGGGGAACTTCCGAATCAAGTTTCCGTTGCTTGGGGCATATGCACACACATACCCTGACACACACACACTCAACACTTATTCTTAGCTCCTTGCTCAGCCCGCAAAAATTGGTCTGAACTTTTTGTAAAAATATATTTGGAAATTTTTTAGTGCCGACATGCGGGCTTTTCATTTGCACACTTTTGCTATTATGAATGACATGCGTTTGCTTCTGTATCCCCGCCCGCACGGCCGCATACACCTCACCCCTTGACCTGCGCTTGCTTGAATTTTTTTTTTAGATGCTATAACAGCTCACATCTCCTTTTCTTCTATATTGTTCGGTTTTGTCCCTGTTGTTATCCTTGTTATTGTTGTTGTTCTTGTTGCATTCCACGTGCTTCCCGTGCCTAACTGCTGTCATGCGTGCGCCTCAAAATATGCAGCATTTCTTGCACGCCAGTCGAGTTCATAACTTAAGTTATGAAGCTCGGAAAAGTGTCATCTACTTGAAGTTGTTTCTTAGAAATTTATTTTCTCCGCGTACAGAGTGCAACTTAGCCAAACAATAAGGTGAAGCACTATAATGCTTGCAAAATGTACACAAGTAGACTCTATCTATTCCTTATGCCCTCACCCCTTACCGCCCTAGCCTTGTATAATTTATAGAGAAGAGAAATATATATCATTAGTATTAGATTAACTTATTTGAATTTTACCCATTAACTGCAAATAATATTTAAATATTTCCGTTAATTGCGATTTACTTAAAAACCTGCGAATTTCAAAATATATTACCAATTACTTCTCTATTGATGGACATTATTTTCATTAATTTCTTTATTTATGTGATTTATGTTCATTTGATACAATTTGCTTCGATTTTTCAGATTAACTTCAAATTTATTTGTTCTAAGCTATTTTTATTGTTTAGATTTGTTCAAAAGTCTTTCGATGTATCTGAACTTAAAATTAAATTTTTAGTGAAACGTTCTTTACCAAAAGCTCCTGGTTCTTATACCCAGTAAATTCCTGGGCTTATGTACATATTAAACTATCCTCAAAGCCGCATCGCAAGTGCAAACTCTTGAGTCTAGCAAATAGTTGTCTTCTTTAAGGTCGCTTCTAATGAGCTTCGCCCGCATACAACATCCAATTACAAGACAAATCAAATGTGGCTTCAAAGAGAACCTAAGCCAAATTTCAATCAATTTGAACTAACAAGCGACAGATAGGAAACCTAACGAATCAATTGCGTTGCCAAAAAAGAGACAAAGGAGCGAAACGAGCAGCTGAGAATATTAAAAGAGAATTGTCGGCTTAATGCCGACTCCAACAATGGCCATTGCGACTGCGATGCAAACGTCGAGTTTCGCATTTCATCACAGGCCCAAAAATCAACTAAAGACGCCGGCCAAAAGGTTGTGGTGTAGAAGGAAAAAAGGCGGTTTGATAGTTGCACTAAATCGATTTGTGTTGCAAAGCATTAAACGCCCTGAAAAGCGACTTAAGCCCAGTCAGTGGACAGCTATAGGACACAGGCGCAGGACATGGCCAAAGCAAGTGGCATCATTACTCAAGCGAATGGGGTCATCAACAGCATCAGTCGATGAGATGAACCATCGCCCACCAAGTGCAGGCGTACGGTGTAGCAGTATTCGTAGCCCACACAACAACAAGTGCAATCAATTTGGGACAGCCAAAGGACTACTCCTACTATGCTGCTCTTTCAGTTCCTCTAGCACTCCTTGCATTGTGGGTGCTATTTACGTGCCTGATGCTGATGCCGGCAATTGAAATGCAAAAATATTTGGAAATTTGCATGGGACTTACACAAGGCATGGCCCGAAATGCAGCGGATGCGTTTGCATTTAACAAAGGCCGACAACAACAGCAGCAACAACGACAACAACTGCTGGCAGCTGATGATAATGCTGATAATGATGATAGACAGCAACTCGAAGCACTTGCAGTTAATGATGATGAGCATATGCGAGTAGCACAAAAATTAAAAAAAACTCCAGTACAAGGGATTTTCTTCCGAACGATAAGGGTATATCCTCTAACGCGATTTAGAATGTAAAAATGGAAAAATGATAACAAAGCAAATATGTTCGCTATATCTTTAAAAGTGCACGAGATATAATTATGCCGATTTGGATATTTATTTTTATCAAGCGAGTAAGAAATTGCCTGAGAACGAATCATTTTATCTCTAAAAGTGTGTGATTATAGTTGATCTTATTTAATATTATTTAGAAACCTTAGGACTTAAACAAAATATAACTTAAAATTTTATCTTTGCAGAGCATGGTATGTTAACTCAACTGCCAATTTTGCCTTCTCTTTCAAATGTGAATCAAATTCTTAGAGTCTCTGAGATCCTACAGGCTTGTCTCGAAACAGTATATACCATATATTATATCCCTTTTCAATCGAACAACAACATCTGAGTGCAATTATAAGTGCACACATAATATAAAGCATACATACATTTATATTGCATTCCCTTGATATGAGCTGAGATAGTTTGCATCCCAGACACAAGTATTAAAGTGGTTTTGCTGTTGTGCTAAAGTTTCCCTTAAATCTCCAAGCCAAACCCACAAAAACCTTCTGCCCTCTCCACAACACCCCAAAGTTAAGTTAAGTTGAGCTTGGTTCGGTTTGGTTAACTCGCTCGGCTTCATTGCTTTTGTTTTCGCTTGAATGAGTCTGGCAATTTCAATGCATCTGCATCCAGTGGCATACATTGCGTATGCGTAATATTTTGAGTATGTTCAATAAGGGCATGAAAATGATCAGTAAATCATTGTGCACTCAATACAGAATGCGTTCAAGATTAAGGCACGTACAAATTTAAAAAATATTCCGATAAAATATAAATACAATTTTGAAGAATTTGTTGACCAATTAATCTTGGGAGGTTGTCATTGCAGAGAAATCAATTTGATTTCCAACACTGCTCTGTGACAGTCACACTGTTAATAATAATAATTTGTCCTATCTTGCTCGCACAAAGTTTCAGCAGAGCACTTTAAAAAACTATCTGAGGAGATTAAAAATCAGTTTAAAAAAAATTATTTTTTCTATAAATGTAGACAATATAATCCCTTCCTTTCTTGTTACCTCAATGATAGCACACAAAAAGGAGTCGCAAATATTGAGGACCTCTCGACGCAGAGTAAAAACCAGAAACTAGGAGAATATGAGTAGCTAGTCAATAGTCAGGTTGTCTCTGATAAAACTTGTACCTACCGAAAATGTGCATTTTTTACAGCAGTTTAATTCCAATCGAAAAATATTGTGACTGTCACTTGCAGCCGCTTGACTTTCCGATAAAATAGTGAAACATTCTGTGAAAAGTTGCTGCCATTTTCAAAAAGTCAATAAATTCCACGCGGTGTACACATACAAACACACACACAACTGTGTGTGCTGAATGCCAGCGGATTGCTGAAATGTGTGTAAAGGGGCAACCCGATGAATGACCGGGGCGAGAGTCACCAATGCAAATACCCGTAGTTAACCAATAAAATTCAAAGAGTCTGTGATTTTGTACCTCTTTTTCGTGTTTTATGTGCACTGTGCCAATAGCATTCTTTTATCCTTTTTTTACACTTGTAAAAAGAATTTTTTTTAAAGTCTGCAAATGTGTGTGGCAAAAGAACTTGGTGCCAATAAAGACACACTACTTATACTCTATTGACATCTAACTATCGACCACACTGTATGAGCTCATTGATCTCTGGAACTGTAAGAGTTTACTGAGTTTGATAGACAGATTCTCGATTACTCGAATGGATTCACCACGCCGCTAATACCTAACTAAAGAATCAATATCTTAAATTACATTATTGAATAAAGACGCGTCGAGCAATCGATAAAGCTCTATAAATTGAATTGATCTCGGGAACTATACGAGCTAGATTTTTGAAAATGTTTAAGTTTCATTAAGAGTGTTTTAGGCCTTATAGAGTAGAATAACATTATATGATACATGTTTAATTCAATAGTAGCGTATCTCTTAGCTAGTACACATTTTTTTGGCTTATGCAAATTAGATTTAAATTGGATATTTTTCATCTACAGTTGCGGAGCTGTTTTGACCAAAAAATGATTGTCAAAATTTTCTGCTCGTAAATCATGTTTGGCACAGCTGTCGATTTTGCACGGAACTGGCTGCTATTTTGCTTACCAATTTTGACAAGTGCTCGCTGCTCGGCCGGGTGACTGATGCAACTTTGATGATTGTGATGCCCGAGTGGCACCGGATCAGCTTGCGTTGAGTCCAAATAGTGTCAAAGTTGTTGACTGGCACACACAACCCCCCGAACCCATTTCAAATGATTTGGCCATTACATTTTTGCCATTTGCCGTAACTTGAGATGATGAAGCGTTGCCCAGTTTCCATAATAGCTGAAATGAGGGTTGTTGTGCGGCAATACGTTACAGTTTGACATTCACGGCACCCAGGGGCACTATTTGATATGTGTATGTCGTATGATAAACGCCCGGACACCTAATTAATGCTATTTTTTCGAATTGTGCACAATTCAAAGAATGTCAATTAATTGCAAATGCAATTACAATACATTTTTAACTATATTTAATTTGTTATATATAAAATTGTGAATGTGTAAATACATAAATTCAAAGCCGCATAAAAATGCCGCTTGTAATTTATAAAATCAAGTGATTTAAATACGAGATAATGTCCGCGTCCATTCAATGACATTAATTGAAATGCAACGCATGTGGCATATGATTCTCTGTATTGTTGTTGTTGCTGTTGTTGTTGTTGTTGTTATAAATGATGTTTTCTGCTGTCGATTATCGTTTTTATGCTGTCCTGCCATTTATATTTCTCTGTCACACGCCTTGCTGCTCAATTTAAAGCATTATTTTTAAATTTTCCCACAAATTTTCAATTATAATGTGTAGTAGGGGTAGCTCATATACAATGTTAGGGGTGGTCAGGCGTTTAACTGTTTATAAATTGCATTTGGCATATGCATTTTAATAATTTTCCACACAAATACATTGTAAATCATTGCGTGGCAACCAAATATATATATTAAACATAATTTAAATTTGCATTTCAAAGATTTTTTTAAAGTTTCTGAGCGCTGATTCACATAGCGAATATCTGACATAATTTATTTAATGTCCTTTAGATCCTGTAAAAAACATTACTTTTTTACGTAAATAAACTCTCTTATAGAAGAATCACGAAATGCATTTAAACGCTGTTTATGCACTATCTATAAGTATCTTAAACTAAACATGCTTAGATATATTTAAAGATAAATAAATAAACCTCATCTAAAATGAAAAAAAAAGATTTTCCATAAAGAGCGAATGTCTTTTTAGGCAAATGGAGAAGGTCTAATGCCTGAAAATGTGTTTTTTTTTGCTGGCGCTTAACAGCCAACCAGGGTTAAGCCCTTAGATAGTAAGTTGTTTAATGCTTGCAACCCTTAAAAGACATATTGTCCAAAAAAGTGCTCCCCAATCGCCATAAAAAGCAGAGCTCAAGACCAGGCTCAAATTTACAGCAGCTGATCTTTAGCTTTATTGAATTTTTTTTTTTTGCCTAGCAAAAGTTTCCATTTTATGTTACCCTCGACATGCGTTACCCACAGGGGACAGTTTGAGATGCATTTGTGCCCAAGGGTTGGTAGTTGCTGACTGTCTTGAGGCAGGGTAAGCCAGCCTACCTGATTGCAAAAAAAAATAATAAAGAAACACGAAAAACTCAATTTCAACGTGGGCTACTAAGGGTAGATTTTCTTAGTCTGACTAACCCCTGGGGGCTGCAACCATGTGTAAAGCTGGCATATGGACGACCCTACGCACAGACTTATTTATCTATCGTAAAACTAGCGGACGCTACTTACACAGTATATACCCCAGTCATGCCAAGAAATTAGTTTATTGAGATTTGCCTGGCAAATCTCTTCACAACCCAAGAAATATATATATATATATATAAATACTTAGGTAAGTGGGCGTGGCGAGGCATAAACAAACTCAATTTATTGTTTGCTTTTAGCAAATAAAGAGCAAAAGCCATAAATATGCATGCAAAAGTTTTGTTTGCGCCTTTTTCTGTGGTCTCTGTTATGCCATGTCTCAGTTTGTGTTTGTTTGTGGCAACTCTGGCCGCACAACTGTACGTTAAGCATACCCACTTCACCATTTACTTGTAACAATCGTGTTCACTTTTTATAAATATTTTAACAAAAGGAAAGCGCACACAAGTGTGAAATAAAAAACAAACAAACAATTTTTATTTTTATAGCTTTTGCATAAAAGCAACAGGCAAGAAAACGATTCCAAACAAATACGATCTTTGTATGCATGGAAATGGCAACACTGGTACACAAAATGATGGAGCAGCAATTGTGCACCTGCAGTAAAAAAGCTCTACGAAGACTCTAAAGTGCGTCATCAAAAGCATAGATGAAAAAAATTCTTAAAGCACAAATTTTATATGTAAATGAACATATTTAAAGTTCGTCGGAACCCAATTAAAATTCATATGAAACTTTAATTTAACTTATAGCTCTTCTTAAAATATATTGTACTTGTATATATATTGTATATTGTAAAATAGATGTTCAACACTCGCAATTGCCCATCCCTTTGCTGACCAGCGTATGTTAATGCTCTTACCTGTGACATAAAAATTCAAAAAAATTATTTTTTTGTACGTTTAGTTGGTTGCTGGAAATGTTGTGACAGGCGCAATGCTCCTGAAGGTCTGAGTGCTGTGAAATGTTACACAAAAGCTGCGTAAGATGTAAACTGCAGTTGGCAGTTGTTGCAATGCAGTCTTTAACAATTTGTATAGCAGCTTACGTTACATTTGCCCACATAAAGCTAACGTGGTCGTTACAAGTATAATATTTGAAAATGTGCATATGATAGCAGGTTATCGGAATGGTACTACTTATAAAGCTTTCCTTAAGTTATGGGCGACCTTTAAGTAAAATTTAAGCTTTAGTTTTTCTTTAGTTTTACTTAGAAAGTCAGTCAACTTCAAAGATTTAAAACCTTTAAAAACTGAACTAAGGTTGTTCATGATGCTCGACAGATGTTTGATGAGCTTTAAGTCAAGTTAAAGCTTAAAGTCGCCATCTTAATCTGCTGTACAGAACAGCGATCATCGCAGAATGCGACCTGTTTAACTGAGGACTGTCGAAATGAGCTTGAACTCAATAATGAATATTCATTTCATAATTGACCAAAGCAAGGCAATGACCACAACGTATTAACTTACATCCACATAATCATCTATCGTCTATTCTGTCGACCAGTTAATTGAAAACCAAAGCTACATACAATCGGCGCCGCAACCCACAGCTTTTGCTCATCGTCGACTTTAGAGCTTAATTAATTAGCAGCTAATTAAACGGTGCACATATTTATATTGGACTTCGCTCCCGACCACCCACTGGCTGGCTGAATGTCTGACTATTTGTCGCTGCCACCCAGTTTGCCGGCAGCCGTGTCTGGCTGCTTGTGGTCCTGCTTAAAAATTAACCATTCGCGTTGGAAATTGAGCGTGGCAGACGTGACGAGCGTTTCTGCAAAACCGCATTCACAGGCAGCCCTGCGACTAATCTGTCTACCTCCTTGCCCCCATTTATCAGCCTCAGTTAAACTCTTTCTCTCTACCTTTTTTTTGTCGCTCGCATACAAGTTGATTAATTAAACTGTTGACAATTTTAAAAGCTTTCCTCGTGTTGCCCCACTCCCACTCCTGCAGTCCATGATTCGCATTATTCACAGCTTAACATATTACTCTACCTCTCTCTTTCTGTCCATTCGCTGTCGAGACCCTCGCTCGCTTTTTCATTCTCTTTCTCTGCTTGTTGTTGTAATTTGTTGTGGTTTATTGCTTTGTCCACTTTGCTGTCTGTGACAAATGCACTAGAAAATTGGCTGTTTTTGCGTTACAGAGAGAAAGAGAGAGAGTAAGAGAGTAAGAGAGTGAACGAGTGAGAAATGGGTAGCCGGAAAATGTGTCTGGAATCGTCTATGAAAATGCAGGCGCATGTAGAGGGTTTGAATAGGTGCCTTAAAGTATTCAAACTTTTGCGGTTTAGTTGTGAAAATTCTCTTTCTACCAGAGAAGAGCGTGAAAGGGAAATGTGTGAATAAGAAATATTCCGTGATTTTAGATTGATATTACACAGATGCCGTCTGTTTATAAACTTTAAGTACTGTACCGACTAAAAATACTATGTGACTGTAATTTCCTAACAGCATAACCTGCGATTTAGCAACCTCAGAGATGAGTCCTCAATGCATATTCTGGAGTTGGCTCCTAGAGAGAAGAGCCGAAAAGATAAAACCATAGCTCACATTGAAAGCAATACATGAGCCCTCTTCAATAACAATAATAATATTGTTAGTCCTTCCTGACTAAACGATTTATTTGACTTCCTTCTGAGTTGGATTGTTAATTGTGTATTTGTTGCTTTCCAGTATTTAACATACATTTTAAAATTCGTGTTAAAGTAATATCAAGAAACCATTCACTACTTTTTGGGTTACCCAAATGAGAGAGTGAGATTTAATCTAAAATGTCTTAGATTAGAAGTCTTTTTGTTAAGTATATGCTATTCGGATCTTCTATTTGTATTTACGAGCCCTCATAGCAGATGGCCTGTGAAACTTAATACCAATGTATTAACCAATGTATGTATTAATGACGCACGCACATACGGACAGCACAGAAAATAACCATTAATCCACCAACGTGCGCCGTATTAGCACTTAAATTTGATGGGAACGTGTAGAGATGGGGCAAGGAAGAGGATTGAAGACCAGATATACAAGCTGTAAGTCAATTTTAATTGAAACCGCAACAAAACAATTAAAACTAAGCTCGTCCAGCAGCAGAGGACCCTAAAAAAGGACACACTCAAACTGTTTTTAGTACCGAGTATAAACTTAACTTTGACACCAAACTCAATTAAAATGCTGGATAAAAAATGCATATGTATGCGGACAGTATGGGGAGTATCTTTAACTAGTATGTAGATCCTTTCCGGGCCGGGTAACTGTTCATGCTGCTGATGCTGCTGCTGTTGGGCCGCATAAATTAATAAACTTGAAACTCGGAAATAAAAGCGGGATTGGATGCGGATATGTAAGTGGAAGAGAAACTGGGAGTGGAAGTTGGAGTAGGGATAGGTATAGGAGCAACTGGCATAAAAACTAAACGAGTTTTCAGCGCTAGGCGACACGTACGCAGAGAGTAGCTGCAATTAAAATTTTAGTGCTCAACAGGATGCGGGGGCCGGAGGAAGGAATAGCGGGCAGCTAGTGCGACGGTAGGGAGCTGGTGTTATGGGCAGACATTTTGCTTGTAGGCGTACCATTGGCGACACGTGCGTCCGCTTTTCAAGTGCTTAAATTTCACTACAAACGCATACTGACAGCTAAACACAAACACACACAGACACAAACTAGCACACACGCACAAACCCAAAGACACAAAGTCACACACACACACACACACACTCGGTCAAAGCAACCGCTTCCGCAGCTGCAAATCGTCAGGCGACAACCTGCTCTGGGCATAAATAAATTTTGTTGCATACTTTTATGCTACACTGCAGTTGCTGTTTGTTGTTGCATGTGGCTGCGGCATGTAGTTGTTGCATTTGTTTTTGTTGTACCTGGCAGTATGCAGTTTGCGCCCGAACTTTTGGTTAATGATAATATTTGTAAAACGCTTGATGAAGCGGGAGTTTAGGTCTTTCTCTTACCCTGTCTCTCTCAGCAAGAGCTCTTGCTTCCTCCCTCTCTGTCTAACACGAATGCTTTAAGCATGTACAAGTTTTTGGCAACAGTGAAAAGCGTATGTAACACACACATGCACAACCATACACGCAATTGCTTTTCAAAACTGTCCACACAGTCCTCTACAACAGATGCTTGGCAGGGTTGCCAACTGCATGTCATGTTAATAGTACTGCAACCCATAAAATATACCAATTTTTATGAGCTTATGCTAAAAGCAAGGTTTTAAAATGCCATATCTATAGATTTTGTTTTTTCTTCGCCACACTTCCGAATATTTTTTTTTTTAAGTTTTGGCTATTACTCTCCCAAAAAGTTGAGCTGAAAGTTCGATTGAACTTAGATGTATAAAAAATATCACACATTTCTTAAGCTATATAAGTTTTACTATCTCAGAAAAAGGCTTAGAGCCGCACTCAAAAATGTATACATATCCTTTTATGCCACTTTAATGGGTTGCAACAAACAAAAGATCTGACCACAAACGAATTGTCAAACAACGAATTCTTGAAGCATAATTAAAAGTAATTGCAAAATAGTTGCCATGTAGCCTTTAAATTGTAATTTGCTAAAGAATTTCGTACAATTAAATTCAATTAAGAACAAATTCCAGACACTATGCCAGCCCTGGCCATAGATTACAGCTTGGACGCCTCACAGGCAGAGACGTGCCCGAATAAATCAAAACAATTTAGCAAATATTTCACAAACATAATATAAATACAATATATAATTAAGAGAAGGCACACACTTCAATTTGTTGTATGAGCGGGCGTGTGTGTGTGTGTTCGTGAGTAGTTATTTAAAACTGTTGCCCAAAATTTACTGACATATTGTTTGTTTATGGCAACGACTTTCCCATTATTGTAATTATAGGATTTAGCTGTAGTTCTTGGTGTTGTTGGCGCTCGTGTTGCTGTTGTTATTATTTATAGTTTATGGTGTTTGCGTTGTCGCCAACACTTGTTGTTATTGTCGTTTAAGAGTGGGTAATTAAACGTCAGCTCATATTTGGGGCTGTCACATAAGCACGCATTAAATTTAACAGTAACACGCATGCAATTTGACAGGCACTCGCTGAGAGTTTGACAGTCACACGCACGGCGTGTAAAGGCTCGCTCGCTTAGGTTTGGCAGTCACATTCTGAGTCCTGGACTGACGTACTTGCTATACGATTTCAAAAGCTTGCAGTCTCGTGAAAGTTTGACAATCACACACTAAGGTTTTGACACTCAGATGCGTCTCTGACAGTTTGACAAGTCACACGCTGTAATTAAGTTTTATATACAGTTTGCTGCACATTTCACAGTTACATGGCGAGCGTTTGAGACTTTGATTTTGATAGTCACATTGTACTCTCTGGAGGCACTGAATGAAATGCAAATGTGTTAGTTTGACAATCATTTGGTTAGGGTTTGAGAGTCACCTTGTCACACGCAAAGTTTCTGAATCATACAGTAAGCTTTGAGTTTAAAGCTCTTTATTTTGGCAATTCTTAAGTACCTTCACACACTAAATTCGGCTAGCGGTCGATCTCGCCAAAAACTATGTCCAGCGAACCGATAATAGCCACAACGTCGGCTAGCAGATATGAAGGCGAAAGTTTGCTCAGGAGCGCCAAATGCGTATAGGAAGCGGCCCGAATCTTGCATCGATATGGTCGCGAACTACCATCCGAGACCAGATAAACGCCAAACTCGCCCTTGGGCGACTCAACGGCCGTGTAGGTCTCCCCCGGCGGGACACAATAGCCCTGCGAGAAGTGCTTGAAGTGATGTATGAGATCCTCCATGCCAGTCTTCATTTTGCGACGCTGTGGCGGCATAATCTTGCGATCATCCACCTTGATGTGGCCCGGCGGCATCAAGTCCAAGCACTGCAAAATGATACTGCACGACTCGCGCATTTCACGCACGCGCACGAGGTAACGATCGTAGCAATCGCCCTGCGAGCCGATGGCCACGTCGAACTTCATATCAGCATAGGCATCGTAGGGCTGCTGTTTACGTAGATCCCATTTGACGCCCGTGGCCCGTAGCACGGGACCCGTGCAGCCATAGTTGAGTGCGTCGTGCGCCGAGATGCGGCCGATGCCAATGTTGCGCATGCGCCAAATGCGATTATCGGTAACGACATCCTCGACCTCGTCGAGGCGATCGCTGAAGGCCTTGATGAACTTATACAGATCATCGCTGAAGCCTATGGGCATGTCCTGGGCCACACCGCCCGGTCTAATATACGCCGCGTGCAGACGAGCGCCTGACAAGCGCTCTGAGAACTCGTACAGCTTCTCGCGTTCCTCGAAGAGCCAGAAAAGCGGCGTGATGGCGCCACAGTCCAGAACGGATGTGCCCACGGCCATAGTGTGATTGGTGAGACGCATTAGCTCGCCGCAGAGAGTCCGAATAAATTTGGCCCTCGGTGGGATCTCAATGTTCAGCAGCTTCTCTACGGCCAGAGAATAGGCCTGCTCGCAGGCCATACACGAGACATAGTCGAGGCGATCAAAATAGGGCAAGGCCTGGGTGTACGTCTTGTACTCGATGAGTTTCTCCGTGCCACGGTGCAATAAGCCAATATGCGGATCAGCCGAGAGCACCGTCTCATTGTCCAGCTCCAGGATCATGCGGAGCACTCCATGTGCCGCTGGATGTGCGGGTCCAAAGTTGATAAACTTGCTGCGAAATGTGCGATTGATAGGCGGAAAGTAGCGACTCGATGGATTTGGCCGCTTCTTCCATTCATCGCCCATTGGCCAAAAGACCTGGCCCTGGAATTGCTCCAAATATTCCGGATCTGGATACCAGTAGTGTGTGTCACGGGGCTTATAGGGTTGACCCGGTGGATGCACCGAATCCCAATCGATTTCACAATTCGGCTGCAAGTGGTCGGGTCGCTCGCAACAGCATTCCTCACTGGTTTCTGTGGATTAAACGAGCTCTGGTTAAAGAAATTCCTCTTAATGGGAGAGCTTAAACCCACTTTTAGTAGTAAAGTACCGCGAATTAATCCACTTGGGCATAGAAACTGACAGTCTGGGACGCTTAAAGGACCACCTCAAGCTATACGAATTCAAATTCAAATATTTTTTTGAAAAATTATCTCGATATGCATTAAAACGATGTATTTCCGATGGTGTAAAAAGTTTTTCCGCCAGCTCTCGCACCTTATCCAATCGCCGGGCCATTTTCAACTCAAATCAGTTCAAAATAGTTTGCCAATATTTTTTGTCAAATTTTATGAGTTTGAAATGGTTAAGAACTGATATAATATCTATAGCAAACTTTTGTATGAAGTTTTAACAGTGGCATACTACCTTAAATATAATTTGTATTGGTTGGGAGCTGAAACTGAGCTTCTAAATATGTTTTTTTCTTTTACTAAAATTCCACTTAAAATTGGCTCAATTAGTGATGATGTTAAGCCTTGGCGTATTATAATTAAATGGAATTTTAGGAGTCAGATAATGAATGATTTGCAGATATTGGAACATATAGAGAGAATTGGTTCCAAAAGCGACTTTGAGAAACTGTGCAAATTAAGGAAGGCAATTCTACTGCGTAATTGCGCGTAATTGTGATGAAAATCTATAAATATTTATCTATCAATATCTAATAAACTTATTTGAACTGCGAATTTTGTGGCTAAGTAGTTCGCTTTTAAGCTGTACAACGTTCCATTAAGATTATTGACTTAAATTTGCTTCTTCAGTTTGGATTACCAGTAATCCGGACTGAGATGAAGTGGTAAATATTCCAAAGGGACTAACTCTTTTCAATCTTAATCAGCCCGCTAATATTGTTTTTCCTCCTTATATTCTTTATAATAGATATTCGATGATCATTATCACTTTGCGCACCACAAGGTATCGAAGCGTTCACTGACACCCGCCACACATCATCAGACCCGCCTCGACTTGGATGAGCGCGTCCATTGGGCCAAACAGCAGCGGGCAAAGTCGCGATCCAAGCGAGATTTTATACGCATGCGACCATCGCGCACCTCCTCTCGAGCAATGTCGCAGGTGGATGTGATGACCTTCGATGATCCCAAATGGCCACAGATGTGGTATCTGGTAAGTGTACGGATAGTGGGTAAAGAACTGATATTAATAAATTTGCTTTGCAGAACCGTGGCGGTGACCTGGACATGAATGTAATACCCGCCTGGCAGCAAGGAATAACTGGCAAAGGTGTTGTGGTGACCATTCTGGACGATGGACTCGAATCCGATCATCCGGATATTGAGCAGAACTATGTAAGTGACAAGGAAGCTCATATTATCGTTGTACGGATTTTAATTACTAATA
The DNA here is from genome assembly GCF_035044405.1 of Drosophila montana. Lineage (NCBI taxonomy): Eukaryota > Metazoa > Arthropoda > Insecta > Diptera > Drosophilidae > Drosophila > Drosophila montana. Next base: position 645,739 of record NW_026996956.1, read on the forward strand.
ATACTTTTAACAGGATCCCAAAGCCTCGTATGACGTGAACAGTCACGATGATGACCCCATGCCACACTACGACATGACCGATTCGAATCGTCATGGCACACGCTGTGCCGGCGAGGTGGCTGCCACCGCGAACAACTCCTTCTGTGCGGTTGGCATCGCGTATGGGGCAAGTGTGGGCGGCGTGCGGATGCTGGATGGTGATGTGACTGATGCTGTGGAGGCGCGTTCGCTCTCGCTCAATCCGCAGCACATCGACATATATAGCGCATCGTGGGGTCCCGATGATGATGGCAAGACAGTGGATGGACCTGGTGAATTAGCCTCGCGTGCCTTTATTGAGGGCACAACGAAGGGGCGTGGCGGAAAGGGCAGCATCTTCATTTGGGCATCTGGCAATGGAGGCAGGGAAATGGATAATTGCAATTGCGATGGCTATACGAATTCGATATGGACATTGTCCATTTCGAGCGCCACCGAGGAGGGCAATGTGCCGTGGTATTCGGAGAAATGTAGCTCCACGCTGGCCACCACCTACAGCAGCGGCGGGCAGAGCGAGAAGCAGGTGGTCACCACAGATTTGCATCATTCATGCACCGTATCACATACGGGCACCTCAGCCTCGGCACCGCTCGCCGCGGGCATAGCAGCCCTGGTGCTGCAGTCGAATCAGAATCTCACCTGGCGCGACCTGCAGCACATTGTGGTGCGCACCGCAAAGCCGGCGAATCTCAAGGATTCCAGCTGGTCGCGGAACGGTGTGGGCCGACGTGTGAGCCATTCCTTTGGCTATGGTCTCATGGATGCCGCCGAAATGGTGCGCGTCGCTCGCAACTGGAAAACGGTGCCCGAGCAACAGCGCTGCGAGATTAACGCTCCACATGTGGACAAGTAAGTCATGAGATTCACCATTGTAATACCTATCAACTGAATGCCCTTCCTCTTTGCAGAGTCATTCCGCCCCGCACACACATCACACTGCAGCTGTCCGTCAATCACTGCCTCTCGGTCAATTATCTGGAGCATGTGCAGGCCAAGATCACCTTAACCTCACAGCGACGCGGTGATATTCAGCTTTATCTGAAATCTCCGGCAAATACCAGAGTCACATTACTAACCTCACGGTAAGTTGAACCAATGGCAGAGAATGAGAAGGAAACTCGGAAGCAAAATTGCCCAATTGTTCGCCCGGGGTAAAAAAAAACAGATAACTAGTTTAGTCGGGAGTTCCCGACTTGGGAATACCCCTTAATCCTCCAACACAGCTCGCGCTGCGAGCTCCTTTGCTTTATCAGTAATATATAAATAAAAAAAAAAAATAAAAATAAAAATTTTCCCAATAGAGCTTGAGCACCCGTACCGACTGCACTACTTTCCACTTTTATTTGAATTATAGCTAAGTTGAGTAGGCGGGGCGGCCGTAGCTATAAAATGAAAGATACTTGATATATATACTAGCTCTAGCTCTTATTACTTACGAGATTTGCCCAAAAAATAGGAGTTTCTTGAAATAGCTATATAGTCCACCTGACGGGGAGGTTTCCCAAACCCCACGCCTTGCTTGGGTATACCACCATTGATTCAAACCCGGCATGCATTATAAGGAACCTTTAGGAATATCTCAAATCATGTAACAAAAGTGAATACTTAACGAGCAGTTGGAAAGTATTTAAAGATGAGTAAGAAATTCTGCAGGTCTAAGTGGTAGTTTTGGAGATAAGTTAAACTTTATTTAGAATATAAAGTATAAAGTAGGTAGTTAATAAGATGAATAATTGAAAAAGAATGAATAAAAATGGTATTTATCCGTACACTCTTTACTCGTGTCACAAACTGACTTTTCCGCTTCCATGTTTCTTTTACAGCATGCATGATAATTCACGTTCCGGTTTCAATCAATGGCCCTTCATGTCGGTGCACACGTGGGGCGAGTCACCGCATGGCAACTGGCAGTTGGAAATACACAACGAGGGCCGCTACATGGGTAAGTATCCAAAAAAAAACTAAAGCTTCTCACGTAATGGTAACCGACAATAAAATCTAAACAATTATACATGCTGCGCTTTCTGTGGACTCATCAACTAAACTCATTTAACCATTCCATTGCTAATATAACCCGTCCAACCACTCTTACCCATCTTAAATCCCATCAGGCCACGCTCTATTGCGCGAATGGTCGTTGATATTCTATGGTACCACGCTGACCATTGATCCCAATGATCCTATTTCGGTGGCACGTGCTAGCAGCGGCGAGCAGGCGACCACGCCCAATTCGAGTGGCACAAGCAGCACGACCAGTAATTTGCATCAGATCTATTCCCCGCAATATCCACGCATATCGCCCAATAACTTCGCCCAAACACCGGCAGGTGGCGCCAAACTGCCGCTGGGTAAAATGCCGCCCAATAAATCCAATTTAGTGACCAACAATCCGTTGCTGCCGCTGCCGCCGGCGCCACCAGCGAAGCAGGGCTATCAACAAATCTCCGCTACATATGGTGTTATTCTGGGCAAGACCAACAACAACAACAGCAATAACAACAACAAGGGTAATAACAAAGGCAACAACAAAGCCAATAAAGCCAACAAGGCGGGCGAAAAGAATGGCAATAGCAGGACCAACAAAAAGGAACAAACCGCACAGAACAGCAGCAACAGCAATATCAGCAACAACGGCAGCAACAAGAATAAATACTATCGAATATCGCAGCAGCACGGCGGAGGAGGAGGTGGCGGTGGCGGTGGCGTTGGCAAATCCAAGGGGCAGGCAAATGGACTGCAAACGCAACGCCCCAAAGCCAGCTCCAGCGAAAAGTATTACGAAGAGAAAACGCGCAAAGTCATAGGCGAAATCACTGACAGCAACAACAGCAACAACAATCGCGGCAGCAACAGCTCCACTGCACCACGCCTACCCGTAAAGGCAGCCAAACAGGTGAAGGACAACAGCCCCGACTCGCGCATACCCAAGCTATTTGAGCACTACGACAAGATTCAGGCCATTTTTCCCGAACTGGAGCCCTACGAGAGCAGCAGCCTATCAAAATCAAAGCCTGGTATGCAGCAGCAGCAACAGCAGCAAAGGCAACAATCCCCGCGCAAGCAGGGCAAACAATTTGAGGTGGAGCTGTTTAGACCAACAACAGGTGGTGCTGCTGGCAGCAGCAAGCCTGGCAATACCAAAAAATCACCATCCGCTCCGCCGCCGCCATCGCAGCCCATTTTGCCCGCGGGTGGCAGCAGCTTTTTGCCTGATCAGCGTATACTAAAGAAACAGCAGCTCTTAATGGCCGCCGCCGGTGTCCTGGCCCCGCAGGATGATGATGATGATATGAACGCCAATGATGAAGATGATGATTCTGAGGAGGGGATATTGCAGCTAGCACCGAGCGGTTTTGGCAAGAGCAGCGCAGCAAATGGTAGCCTGAATAAAAAAAAACTGGGCCTAACCTTATGCACTCACAAAAAATTGCGCTTAAAATTGCACTTAAACTTTATTATAAAAAACAGCTGATATTTAAGTCGACAAAGCTCGCCAATCTTTATTTAATTTAAAGTTTGTTTTAAGTGCTGCCTACAGTTAGCTCATAGTTTATCTTCATGTTCAATTGTTAACATACAATACAATTAATCCTTTCATATAATGGACCTCAACAACTGATACTTAGGGCGAGAGAAACCTAAACAAATGCATGTGTCAGGTGCTTCCTACAGTTATCTTGCAGTTTTTCTTTACGTTAAATATTTAACATATACAATTATTATACATTTCATATGACAGCATACATACAGCATACCATTTTTATTTTATGTTAGGTTTCTGTAAGGTGCACCTTTCAATTAGATTGCAGTTTATCTTTATGTTAAGCATTTAGCATTCAATGAATTATACATATCGTATGATAGAGCTCAACAACTGATACTTAGTACGAGCTTTCAGCTTATATTAAAGTTAAGCATTTAACATGCAATGTAAATATGAATATTAAGACAAAAGTATATTGAGATTGTATTTCACAATCAAACTATCTGCTGGTAGAATTTAACTTTAACTGAGCTAGTTAACCTCTGACCACCACATGTTGAACTATTTTAGTTTGTAATAGCAACTGCAATCCGAACTGGCCTCTAAATATTCTTGATTTTCTTTTTGGAAAGTTTCACAACCACTGTACCCGATTCATCAATCAAAGTAGTTTTAAGTTAACTGCAAAGTGCAAGTGTTGTTATTATTTTTGGGTGTCAGCAATAAAAAATGTATGCAGCACATTTTTCATTTGGCCTCAACTAAAAATTGTGTTTAGCTTTTGTCACATCATTTGTTTTACTTTTTGACAGATTTATTGGCCCTTCACACGCCCCGTTTGTTATTCCATAAATCATATGCTCACATTTTCCGTTGTTTGGCTTTATTTTTGTTTTCATTCTCATTTTTGATTCAAAACATTCGCAGTCTTGTCTAATCTCATCTCGTTGCCTTGCAGCGCAAATCACACAATGGGATATGATACTCTATGGCACCGAGGTGCCCGCCCAGCCCAATGACCAGGTCCACGAGAACCAGCAGAGCCAATTCAATTTGTTTGGCAACGATATGGCACACAACGATATCGAGCACGATGCCAGCGGACAATGGCGCAATATGCAACAGGTGAGTCCGATTGCCACACAATTGCATTTAAATTGCATTAGCAAAATACGCGTACATACACAAAGGGATGTGAATAGCAATTGACCTGAGAGGCTTTAAGACTATTGCTGTGCAACATATTTGCTTTGACTAGGAATTATATGCAACTCTTTAATTGGGAAAAGAAGCAAGAAGCCAAACGAGCAGCGTTTTCTCGACGAGAAACATTTAGGAGAGCAGGGAGAAGCTAAGTGTAAAAGCAAAAGTATGGCGAATAGTGAAGCGAAAAGTACTGAAAAAAGCGGAGTAGAAAGCGCGTTGAAAGCGTAATGAAATAAAATCGTAATAAGAAGCTAAAAGAGAACCATAGTGGAAGGTAAAGAAAAAGAAGAAGTGTGGTGGGAAGCATAAAAAGATACGCAGCGCAAAGCATTTAAGAGTAATAGCGCAAAACATAGAGATATGTGGCAATAGAGAAACGTGGTAAAAAAAATAAAACGGAAGAAGCGTTATGAGAAATAATTAAAAAAGCTTTAAGAAGACTATACGAGAAAGAAAGACAATGACAAGCTAAGAGAAGAACGTAGCTATAATCAGTTCGGTCTCTATCTATAACAGCAATTTACAACAAAAATTGCCCAACATTTTACTGATTTCGCTTTATGAATTTTATACACTAGATATTTAGTATGTTAAAATTTTCTGTTGTTTTTGCTTTATTTTTTTTGTGTTTTTTTTTTTGTTTTTTCATTTATTTTTGGTTTTACAGTGCTTCGCAAGCGGCTTGCCAGAGAACGAGGTTGAGACAGAGGACGAGGATATTAATAGTGTCCGTGTCCGACTGGGTCTACGTCAAAATAGCGGCACAATGCCGCGTGCTTGCATGTGGCTGGCTTGAGTTTCGAAATAACAGACGATGCCAATGATATTTAATATATATACTATACATATATATATGTATGTATAGTCAGACTAGCGACATACAGGCTTTGGGGCTTTTTTGGCAACGCTTTGCAAACTGTTCGCTGTGTGTAGGTAGATTTACATTTTGAGTTTGTGTTTGGCATGCTTTTGGCTTTTCCTCTTGCATTTTCTGTTGAAATTTTCCTTGAGTTTTTCTTTTATCTGCACTAACTATTTGCGCTGCTTAAACGCACAAGCTGCTCATAAATTTTCCACTATTTAGCATACGAAAATGCTCAATTTCTAGTTTTTGCTTGCAAGCTGAATTTAATTCACTCACACACACACATATCGCATCGCATGCGTCGTGTCCTGGCCAACGGGCAATGTGCCAAGTTCTTGCTGGCACACCGGGCGGCTACGCGATTTTTTGTATTTTGCTCCTGTCAGCTGCAATGGTGCAGCATTAAATGCACTCATATTCATTTTGCATACACAGTTTGAGAGTCAGCGCTGCTACAACTGATGGGATTTGTATTTTCTACTCATTTCTCGCTTTTAAAGTGCACTTTTGCATAGGCCTAAAGAATTAACTTAAATGGACAGTCCCTTAACCTTTTAGCATCTATTGTTGCTTAAAAGCTACATACAATTATTTTTTTCTCCACTTTGGCAGGCTGAATGTGCAACAATGTGTACATTTGTTTGTGTGTGTATTTGTGTGTGCTATAATAAACTAAAAGTGCATTGACCTTCGGCTTTATATGTTGGCAGCTAACTTTTTGCATAACTAACATTTTTTCCGCTGCCAACACGCGACCTCATCGCATGTGAAAGTTCTGTTAGACTCAAAGATACGGACAGAGAGAGCATATAGGCAGAAAGAGACTTTTAGTCAGACATTTTTTGGCTAGGGCTGCAATAAATAAACACATACACATATACATGCACTCCTTTTATCCATACATACTCAAGTACTTAGAACTGAATTGCCAGACAAAGCGGCAACATGCAATGAACCGCAGCGGAAACCAGACAAACCGACTAAAGCAAGCAAACCGACCAGCTTGTAAATTTCACATAGAGAAATTAAAATAATTCAAATGCCTAAACCTTAAGCTAAAGTTAAAAGTTAACTTTTAACTTAAGATATACTTAAAGTATTTTCTTTAAATTAGGGACATATTTTTGGTATAACAAAAAAAATGCATGTAAGGTCAGGTTATTCAGGATGTGGATAGGTTTTTCACTGTTTATGCTCTGTCCACAAAGTGAAGAGTAGGTGTTTACCAACTATTCTTTTTCTGTTGACTATTTGAAAATATATATTTTCTAAACCCTAAAATTAAAATAAATTAATGATGGTTGAAATACTTTGTAACTTTTACGGTACTTTTATACTCGATCCCAGGATAATAAAAGTGCTTAATATATTTCTTTTGAGTTTTATTTTTTTTAATTTAAATTTTTATTTAAATTTCGATATAAATTTCATATTTCTTACACAATAAACTCTACATCAACAATTTTGTATATTTAATACATTATTTTCGAATGTATGAATATTTTTTTTTTTTGTGAAGCAACAAATCCATTCTAATATTCTGATCTAATAGACACATGACTGTCACATACAATGCTCGTTTTGTTTAGTTAATCCATTGAAAGTATAACGCATACGCAACGTTGAACTTAATTTAAATTATTGTATACATTAATCTCTAATCAATTTTATTTTTTTGCTTCTCGTTTAATGTTTATTTGCAGGTGGGCGAAGTGGGAATGACTCAGGATCGCAGCAATGCAGCGGCCTGCCTCAAGTGGAGCGACCAGAAATGTTTAGGTTTGTCTTTAATCTTTCTACTCATAACACAAGTCTTCTATCTAAACTTTAAACAAGCCATTGCCATCAATAAAAACAACAATGGCAACAGCAACAAAAGCATTAGATAATTCAAGAAAAACTATTTTACAAAGCTGACAACAACAAAAACAATTGTAAAAACAAAAAACAAAGATGTGAACAAACTTCAATTCCAATTTAAAGTTTGATCAAAACCCAAACATTAACAAAAGCATTTTTTGCTATATTTAAGCATTTTCTAAGCTGGCAAAAAATCAATTGAACAATAGCAAAGTAAGCAACAAAAACAAACAAACATAAATAAGCGTAGAAAAAATAAAACAAATATAAAAATAAAACTCTGCAAGTCCAAAAAATAAATATACTAAAACTTTTTGTAGTTAAATTTGAATACAAGCGTAGTTATACATTCAGAGACACACACATACCTACATAACGTAGGCGATGCAAAACAAAGGTTGTTTCATTTCGGCTCGCACAAAGAACAACAAAAATAATGTGTTTTATATATGTACATTTAGTTAAAATTTATTATAAATATTTTTATAAGTTTAGTTAAGTTTGTTCATTGTTTCGTTGGTTTTTCTTTTGCTTTAATGTATAAATATTTAAACTTTTTTTTTGCATTTAGTATGAGGGTTTTCAATTTCCCTGTGCCAAAGTCAGATTTACCAGTTTTGCATGCATTGCGCCTTGGCCTTGACAGTTTTGAATGCATTGGCTAGCCACTCTTGTTTGAAATGCTCTGCTGACTGAGCACTTTTCTCTTCAGTGACTCTTAAACCTTTGTGCTTTGTACACGAGTACTTATGTATATATGCATTTCAGATATTGCCAGGCCAGCCAAATAGCTACAGTTTAGGCAGCACTGACTGCTTTTAAATGTTTTAATTATATTTTGTATCGTCATAATTTTCTGTGCCGCGCCCTAAAACAAAATTGTTTATTACAACAGCTTGAGTTAATAGTAAAAGACTGTTTCTAAAATTTAAACGTAAATTCTAATGAAATTATGCGTAAACTAAAAAAGTAACAATGAAAATTCAATGGAAATTCGCAATTTAACATAAAAGAAATTGCATTAAATGTTAGCGTTAAGGCGTCAAAGCAAAGCAAACAAATTTTTGTATTAAAATTGTAACTAAGAAAATTAAAAACATAAAAACAAAATTGACTTAAAATTAAAAGTAAACGAAAACGAAATATTAGGGTGTAGGGTACGACTACGTATAGTGTTAAAGTAGGCAAGCAACCAATAATTAATAACTAATAAAACAATTTATATAGAAAAAGTTCCTGCAGTTTTCAACAAAGTTGCAATATAACAAAATAAAAAACAAATTGAAAAAAAAATTAGGTAATTTTCTGGTGAGCATAGGAGCTAATAAATGAATTATAAAATTAATGCAAATAAAAGAAATCATCGCGCACAAAAACAAAAGCTTTAGAAATGCCAGAAGTAAGCAACAAACTTCTAGTCATTATTTTTGTGCGCTACAATATAAAAAAAAAATAAACAAAAAACCATACTATAAAACTGTAAAACTGTAAAAGAAAACAAAGTTTAATTGATTTCCATATCAGAGCAAAATCGAATTGTTTTACAACACTCTCACATATCTTTGTTACAATATTTGTTGTTCTTCATTTTTGCCAACACATAAATAATGACTCTAATTGACTAAAGAGATGGGCGCGAGTCACGACACGGCCCGCATGGCCTTTTCGCATATGAAAAGGAATTGTTTAAATATTATACGCTTACCATTTTCGTGACTAGCCCTCTCATCTCCAATTGGTAGTAAAAACAAAACAAATCGAAACACAATCAAAACGCAACGCAAGTGCAATAATTATTTCTAATTCTCTCTCATTATTATAATAAGCAACAACAAATACAACGCACAATCAATTTTTAATGACTCCAATGTCACATATCATTTTATATAATTTGTTTTTCTTTTTCACTTGGTAAATATTTTATTTTACTTCAAATGCGACTTAAATATTTGTTGCCTGATGTTCAAATGAATAATCATATCGTCAATGCACAACAAATAAATTAAAAATATATAAATACTAATTTGGTTAGTATTTTTTCTTTTCGTGTGACTTGTTTGTTGTTGTTGTACTTAGCAAACTCACATTAAATATAAAATACTAATAAATATGAATTATAGCTTAGCCATTTTCCATGCTTAATTGCGACAAACTAAAAATCTTCAAGCATATAACATAGCAGCAAAAAATATAACTTAAGCAAAGGACTAACAAAGTTTGAAACTAAAAAACTCAGTGTTTCATACGTTTTTTTAAAATTGTCCACGTATGAGTTTTGTTTAATTAATTCAATTAACTCAGTGCTGGCTGCGGTACTTATGCTTAAACATTTTTCAAAAAATTTAGAAATAAAAGCCAAATTAATATTTAAGATCATACTAAATAAATAAGTTTAAAAGAAAAGAAACAAATTTTAAATAAAACAAAATATGGTACTAGGGCCTGGGGTAGCTATTAAAAATAAATTTAAAACAATAACAACTGCAAATTCGAAACAAAATAATTAATTTGTGCGAAAATTACACTTAAAATGTATAAAAACCATGGATTTAAGAACAAAAAAAACTGAAGTATAATTGTAAATGAGATTTAATGGCCGCTATAAAGAATCAACCATTTTTTATGTATGTTTTGTGTATATATATATATATATATATATATAAATATAAATATATATATATATGTATATCTATATAACTATCTGAATAATAAATAAATGCATTAAAAACATATTCAACACAAAATATTTACCTTAAAAAAATACTGAAACATTTTTTGCAACAACAAAGATTTTCTTACTGCGCAGCAAGTAAAATGTGGTCCAAAAAGATTTTAGACATTTACTTAATTGAACCCTCCCCTTCTCGTGTAGCTAAAAGCAAGGTGAGTTTGGCAAAAAAAATCAAATTTTGAAACATTCTTAGTACTCTGTAGTGTTGAGTAATTTTGTGTTTTTAACATATGTACCTAGCGTTCAACCAAAAAAAAAAATAATATTCTTCTGCTGTCTGGCTATTAACATTTTAATTGGTGTTTCTACTCGTTAATATCGTAAACTGTATTATTTAACTTAATATTTAAATGCACACCTCTCACTTTTCATCGTTATGCCTTGTTTACTTTCCAACACTGGTTTTGGTACGGCAGACACTCACATCCACCCAACTTATTTTCCACTTTATTTGAGCATGTTTTTTGGACTACTGCGCTTGCTTTAAATATGTATTTTTACATTGTTTGTTGTTAATGGAAAAGTTTCAGTTGAGACTTGACTATTGCTTGAAAATGTTATTTAAAAGAATAAAAAAGTGAAAAGAATACATTTTAAATTAAATTCTTTTGTTGCCCTTGTCTTGTACACATAATTCTTTTACATTAACTCTTTTATTATACTACTAACTAAACAGCAAATTCATGTTTTCCACTTTCTTTTCCCCATTTATCAACACTGTTTCGGAGGTAAATGGTCTATCACCTTGGTTAGTTATAACTAGCTCCTGCTTGTTCTTTCTTTTGGCATACGTTATTTAATTCGTTTCATCTGTTCTTCCCAGACTGCCAGGAGCCCAGCTACTTCTACCAGGATCTCTGCTATGACGAGTGCCCCCAGCACACCTTCGCTCAGCTTAATTCAGATGAGCTGGATGAAGCCGTGACGCTGAGCGAGATAGACGCCGCTGCAGACATCTCTACGCTGGATGGCAATGATTTGCCTAGCACTGGCAAAAGCTCCATCAACCAGGACGATCCACTGCAGGCGGCGGAACGTCGACGTCGGAGCAGCGAGTCCAGCACTGGCACCAGCACCTTGTTGCTGACACCGCGTCAAAGTCGCATTTGCTCCGGCTGCGACAAGAGCTGCCTGCGTTGCTATGGCCCCAATGCGTCCCAGTGCAGCACCTGCTTTCCGGGCAACCAGCTGCGCAAGCTGCTGCAGACCAATGAGACCTACTGCTATGCCTATGTGGTGCGGAGCACCGTGGTGGATGTGTCTAATCCCGCAAATGCGCAGCTAGCATCAGATGCCAAGATTCAGTACATGAACTGGAGCACAGCGCTGCTAGTGATTGCTGTTGTTGTATCCCTAGTGGGCGTGGGCGTGGCTGGTGGCATGGTCTATAATCGTCGTGCGGCCAAGGCGGAGGCTTATACGCGCGTCGCGCTTATTGCCGAAGACGATAGCGATGAGGAGCAGGACGAGGAGGTATTCAATGCGCGACGACATCATCTGTGTGATGTGCTTGAATATCACGATGAACTGCAGCCAAATCAACTGCCCAGAGAGTCGCTCGGCGCAGCGCTGCAGGATGAGGAGCGTGCCCAGCTGGTGCCCGAGTAACCAGCCAGCATCCTTTTTTATTAGTACTAAGGTGCAATTTAAATAACTCATGAAACGGGTTAAGCGTGAACCGAAAACAAAATCCACTTTCCTAATGCTAAAATTAAAAGAAGAATCAACATTTCGACATTCAAACCAACTGCTGCGATTTATTTATAACACGCATTTAAATTATTTAGATTATTTGAAATTGATTTTCCAAAATGTATTATCCTAGTTTTAAGCAAATAAAATATATTCCTATTATGTGCATTATCATAACTCGCGCAGGTAAAGAATGTTTTTCGTTTTAGATGGCCACCTCATAGCTCCAAAAATAGAGAAAAACAAAAAGCAAAACAAATGAGATGCGCATTTGAATGCCATTTCTCCGCCCTGAACTTGTTATTAAGGTCGAACAATTTCCGAAGTTGTTCAAGAAAACATGGAGAGTTTGAGTGTATATTGTGTGTATGTATAAATAATAGGAGAGAGTCTAAGTACTGCATACAGCGTATTTCCTAATCGGATTGGATGCGTTTGTTTGTTTCTTAAGCTGTTCGATTCGAAACAAAAATATGTATGTACATACATTTCACATTTCATTTTCTCGTTTTTTACAAAATTGAGCTGAGTTGAGTGAGAAGTGCTCCGAGTGAAAGCTGAGCTAATCTCAAGATCAGCCGCTGTTTGACTTGTTTCGTTTGGTAGAGTAAAGCAAAGCTTGGATTTTAGTTGAGTGCAGAACTGCGCGCTGAAGTGGGCGCTCAGCTGCCTGTACTGTCCGCCTGGTCTTTCGAGTAGGAAACGAAACTTCTTGTTAACTCAACCATTTCTTAGAGATTTTTTTTAAATAAAACCAAGTAAGTTTTGTGCAATGCTCGCTATTAAGGCTAGACACTTGAAACTGGGTAACTGGTAATAGTAGCACACCATTTGCGCATTCTAATAACCTACTCTAGGGGAGAATATATGTTTTTTGGAGTCGGCAGCGGATTTAATCGGTAAATTGTTCAGACTGTAATGTCCTTACATATCTTTAAAAATCTTAACACTTTGTACATTTATATGATTCATATTGTTTTGATAATATATGTATGTATAGATTGAGACTCTTCCGTAGTACTGATAACTGTTAAGCACTCAACTATTCATATATGTATGTAATAGTAATGTAAAAATAACACCCCAATTGAAAAGGGAAATATTGTTACAATTACAATTACGAATATTTTATAAGTATCATTGATGATAATTTGCTCGTCTCTCAGTGGCATGTCAACACTCGGAATCGTATATGAAGGGTATTAGTCATGAACTTGGATGAAAGCACTAGCTGATAGCTGATAGCCGCTTATCAGCTACCGCCTGGAGTGCATCTTCAGCGGTGAAAAGTATGGAAACTGGTCGAGGGCTTTATTTGCGCGGCTTTTGAAGTTGCGCAAAACACGCCAGCTGGCAATAAGCAGCCCGGGCCGGCGCTATTTAAGTGCACCGCTGGGCAGCTCATGCAACAGTTATACTAAAATGCAGCTCAGCTACGCAATTGCTGCGCTTATTCTGACCGCCTGCTGCCTGTGGGAGACCGGTCAGGGTTGCCAGACCATCGAACAGCGGTACAAATTTGAAAACAGCGACATCTATGTAAGATTGCGACGCGGCGACAAGCTGCAGTATGAGCTGATGAAGGGAAGCCGAACGCTGCAGACGGTCACCTTGGATAACTTTGTGACCAGCAGCAGTCTGGAGGCGACATCCACAGGCAGCTACAAGCTGAGCGATGGCAGCACTGGCATTGAATTTAGTCTGGTCCAATCCACCGGTGGCGTGACCCATGTACGTGTGGCTCGCGACCAGGTGCTAAAGGGCACACAACCGAGGGATTGCCTGAAGCTCAATACGGGACGTGTCCATTGGTTTGGAGGCTCGGAGCAGAAACAACACTACTGGCCCGTCGAGCGCCAGCAGTATAGCAACTTCTCCTATGTACCCAAGGAGTTGGGCAATATGGGCGTGGCAGAGCGCTACTGGTTCAACAGCGAGGGCTTCTTCCTGTACGTGGATAACACGACGCCACTTTTCATAGATCAGAATGCAGCCGGACTGGAGGACCAGTTGTGCATCAGCGCGTTCAGTGCCCTGCCCTACGACACGCGCCTGTCCTCGTCCAAGTTTAGCTATCAGCTGGGCTTCGCCAAGGATGCAAAGGTGGCGCATATGTATGCGGTGAAGACGCTGCTGGGCATACCCACTGGTCATCCCGATGAGCGTATGGTTCAGCATCCAGTTTGGTCCACCTGGGCGCTATACAAGGCGGAGGTCACGGACGAAGTGGTGCGCGACTTTGCACAGCAAATCCTTGACAATGGCTTTGAGAACAGTCAACTGGAAATTGACGACGACTGGGAGGATTGCTACGGCGCGCTGACATTCCGCAAAAACAAGTTTCCAGATGCCAAGAAGCTGACGGACGACCTCAAGGCTCTGGGCTTCCGGGTAACCCTGTGGATACATCCGTTCATCAACAACAACTGCACGGCCATCTACGAGACGGCCAAGGAGCAGGGCTATCTGGTGCTGGATCACGCTGGCAGCGCCGATACCCAGTGGTGGAACAGTCAGCCCAAGGATGCCGCATATCTCGACTTCACCAAGACCGCGGTGCAAGAGTGGTTCAGCACACGCGTAAAGCGCCTGCAGACGGAGGATGGCATTGATAGCTTTAAGTTCGATGCGGGCGAGTCCAGCTGGATACCCACGGATCCGGTGCTGCAGGGTGATTCCAATCAATCGCCTCTGCAGATCACCACCGACTATGTGCGCACGGTGGCCGCATTCGGAGATATGATTGAGGTGCGCTCCGGCCAAAATACTCAAGACTTGCCTATATTTGTGCGCATTGTCGACAAGGATTCAGAGTGGGGCTGGAACAACGGCCTGGTAACGCTGATCACATCGCTGCTGCAAATGAATCTGAATGGTTATCCGTTTGTGCTGCCGGACATGATTGGCGGCAATGGCTACAACGAGAAACCGCCCACAAAGGAGCTCTTCATTCGCTGGCTGCAGGCCAATGTATTCATGCCCAGCTTGCAGTTCTCCTTTGTGCCCTGGAATTTTGATCAGGAAACGATTGAGATTAGCAAGACCTTCACCAAGCTACATGCGGATTACACGCCCTATATCATGAAGCTCTTCAAGCGCGCCACGGAAACTGGTGAACCAGTCAATGCGCCACTCTGGTGGACTGCGCCGGATGATGCAGTTGCTCAGAGCATCTACGATGGTAGATTGATTTATAATACTAACTTTAGCTTTTATATTTATCATTTCTTCATTCCCTAGAGTTTTTGCTGGGCGATGACATTATTGCGGCTCCAGTCATTATGGAAAACGCCACAATTCGTGACATTTATCTGCCCAAGGGCGAATGGACAGATGGAAACACTCAGGACGTCTACAAGGGGCCAGTGTGGCTCATGGAATACTCTGCACCGCTGAACACGTTGCCTCATTTTTTGCGTGTGGGCTTTCAGTTGGAGTAGTTACGGTTCTTAGTATTAATTAAAATACATTGTCATAAAGAATTAAACAGAAAATAATATTTTAATACACATTATTTCCTGCTGCTTGACAAGTGGTTAAACCTGACATGAAATTGAATTTTGAGCGATTGAATATAAAAACTTAGCCAAAGTTTTGCCAATGTCAATAATATATCTACTTCTATGTAACATATTGGCATCGCCACGTTGAACAGCTTTGTGGTGAATAATTAATTATGTTAAAACCAAATATTTTCAAGCATTTTTAATGCTGCTAGGTGGAAGTGGCAACATTCAACCTTTTTGTTAGGTATTTGTTAGGACCATAATAATAAAATCCAATTAATCACTTAAGAAGTATTTACTTAATCTAAAACATATAAATCTTATTATAGCAAGGACATTAGTTCACCTTACATATAGTAGCTTGAGCTAGGATCATTCAAAACTCAATGCATTCTTCAATGAAAACTAGACTATACCTATTAACAAAGGCGTAGTTTTTTTGAAATAAAACAGAAATTTTAATCACGAACCGAAGAAGTAACGCAAATTAGAAATTAACCTAGAATCATAAAGTAAAATAACCATAAATCACAGATAATTTCGTTAAATGAAAACGGGGCTAATGCATTCGAGTGCTGTCCACGTGATTCGTCGGCTTGTGCTGGTGTACTGTTTGGCTGGAAAGACCACGTAGATAATCCTTCAGCAAGGGCTCCGACGAGTCACCGGAAGCGGAAAAGCTGAGCGCTGTTCCAGATCTACGAAAACGACCATACTCACGCTCAAACTCTTCGGCGTCCTGAGTGAGAATATTTTTTAGATTGAGCACGCTGAAATGGATGGAGTCGTACAGTAAGGATGGGGGTATATATAGAGTAGAAGTGCAGCTAACTCACTTGGCTGGCATGTTCTTTTCGTGCTCCACTTTCTTCTCATACATGGCTAGCTTGAGGGCGTGCACGCGCTTGGCACTGCGTCGCCATTGCTTCTTGTAGCGATCCTTGGCCTTGGACATGTCCATGTAGCGCACGTTTTGTATGCGCATCTCGCTTAGCACCTGCTGTAGCTCGTTGCCACTGGCGCCCTGTTGGCACAGCTGGGCTATTTGTTGCTCCATAAGTGCGATGCGTTCCTTTAGCTTCATCTTCTCCTGAGCCAACGTGAAGTTCATCTGCTGCATTTCCTGTGTACGGCTTTCAAATTTACGCAAATGCTGCTCCAGCACGAGTATGTGCTGCTCCAGCTCATAAAATTTGCACTCGTAATTGGCACAGCCGTTGGACTCTTCGTTGACGCTATTGTGGGCCTGGTTGTCCACGGGCTGCTGTGATATATCTGTTTCAGAACGGCGCTGGTCAAGATTGTCCATATACTCCAACGCCTTGCGCTGCATTTCATCCTGCAGTTGCTTACCGGCTGCCAGAATTTGCTTGATGCTCTCATCCATATTGGTGATATCCGTGTTGACACTCTGATTAACACAAGTGGCGCTTGCTTTTGCTGCCTCAACTGCCGGGGTTTTCGTTTGATCATACATGTGAACTGTGACTTCCAAGCGAGAGACCTTTGCGTCGGCTTCCAACTGGGATTCGCCGAAAGTTTTCTTAACGTCACAAAGTTTATTAATAAGATCATGCTCCAAGCTGGAAACTGCAGACGCTTTAGTTGTTCTCTGCTTCATAGGTTTGTTCCTTTCTATCGGCTTCAATTCACTAGACTCTACCTTTGCTGGCGCGAACGGTGTTGCCTTGACCGTGCGCTTCTTAATAGGCTGCTCAGCCTTGTCGCCCGAATCCTGAGGCAGTCCCGCTAGAGATGCTTCCTCCGCATCCAAATACTTTTGCAATGATGTTTGCTTAACAACTCGTCTGGATTTTCTCTCATGCTTACGTATTAAATTGGCTTTCTCAAGCTCTACAGATTCCATTTCTGATGTCACATTTTCCGTTTCTTGCAGAACCAGTTTTTGTGATCTGTTTGTGTTGAGCCTCGACTGATTCTTTTCTTGCTCGACAGATGTTTTCTGCTTAAATGGTTCCTCTGTTATGGAATTATTAACACTTGTTTCCATTTCCGATTGCATTTGAGTAACCATTAACTCCTGATCCTTTCGGAGATCAGCCGACCTTTTCTTTTTTAATACTTTGCGCTCAAGCTTTGGCTGTTTAAAGGGTTCCTCTATTATGGAACTTTCAATACTTGGTTCCATTTCCGAGCATTTACTTACATCCTTATATTCAATATTTTGTCTTTGAATTGTGCGGGACGATCGCTCAAGATTATTATTTGTAGACTTCTTGTGGCCCTCTGAGTGTTGTTTTTTAAAATAAGTTTCATCCAGCTCCGCTTTGCAAGTAGCCTCGATATACTGCTCTGTTTCCTCCAAAGCTTTTGTCTGCTCCTTGCTCACCTCCACCCATCGAGCGCTTAGAGAAAGATCGGTTTTTGACATTGGAGGCTTCTTTGTTTTTGATGTTTTCTTGATTAAAACTGTCTCAAAAGTTTTAGTTTCCGCTTTAATGCTTTGCTTTGATTTATTCTTTTGTGCGCTTGGTTTTTGGAGGAATTCTTCCAGTTCATCAGTTTCCGTTAGTGTATCCATATCTGATGACTGATCGACAAGTTTATTTATTGGCTTTCCGCCAAGTCCATCTCGGGAAACACGTTTCAGTTTCTGACTTACATAGTCTATGTCAGGCTCAACTGCATCTAGACTACCCTGTGAAGCCACATACTTACTTTCATCAGCTGGCTTGGCTGGTTTACGTGGATTGGTATTTGACAGCTCGTTGTTTTCCAATAACTCAAACTCTTCTGTTTTTGAGATAATCTTCTTTTTGCGTATGACTTTCGGTTGAATTCCTAAAGGATCATCCGCTGAAAGTTTTTTGACGGTTGTCTTAATGCGTTCTTCTTTAAGATTAATTAATGTGGCATCTGGACAGCTTGTGTCCATTTCATCAACCTCAGCAGACACTGCGAGCAATCTAGATTTTCTTATTCTAGGCGTAGTTTTTGCTTCTAATGGAACTTCATCGCCTTCCACCAGCTTAGATTTGACTGTCCGTCTAGGGCGACCTTCCTTTGTCATTTGTGGTGAAAATTTATCATTTTCCTGCCCCAGTTCAACCCATGAATCATCGATATTTCCGTCGTTAATCTGATATTCATCAACATCATCAACAGTCGGTTTTGTTCCGACCCGTTTAGCTATATTCTCTCTGAGCTGCATTTCTTCCTGCAAAAACCTGGTAGTCCTTGCGTCCATAGGCTGTATGGGCTTTTGAAAACTCCTTTGCGAATCAATTTCTTTAGGATTCCGGTTCTTTTCACTCCTTGTCTTTTTAGATAGCTGTTCCTCTAAACAACGATCATCTGAATTGCTGGGCTTATGTTTTCTAAGTTCCCTTGCCTTCTCTGAGCGCACCGGCAAACAGTCCTCTTCTTTTTTTAAACTTGTATTGCTGTAACACGCATAAAGCTCAGAATCGGAGCCAATATCATCAGGCAAATCCATCAAATAATTCTCCGGCAGCTGCTCATCCTCAAGCTCAAATCTTGTGGACAACTTTCTAGTGACCACCTTCGAGGTATACTGATGGTCCTTTCCTTCTTCCTCTTCATGTTTTGGGTTGTCGACTAGGAGCCTGGTGAACTTCCTGCGACGTGTTTGGGATGTGTGCACAGTTACGGGCGTATCTGAGTCGGGCGCATCACTCAGAGGCGATTCTGAGGCGGTGTCCCGTTCATCCGAGGCCGAAAGCTCAGCACCAACATTCAAACTATTTAGTGAGCTATTGGTGGATGCAGATTGTTTTTCAGACTTTGGGTTCCAATCGACCACGTTGTCATGTGCCCGATCCTTGGGAACTTCCCGTATAACAGCTTTGCTGCCCACCGACTGCAAATCCAGCTGTTCCTCATGCAGCTGCTGCTGCTTCAGCTGCGGTTCCGGCTCCTTCTCTTGCTGGCGCCAATACACCTCCTGTATGTCCACAGTAAAGGTGTAGTCCATTATTGGTTTGAGCTCGCGCGCACTGCCCATGCGTCCAAAACGCTCGAAAGCAAAAGAACCGCTTTGCACATATTTACGTTTGTTTGCAAAAAAATTGTCTGGCGGCAGAAGTTTACCAAAGTCCATGCGATAGTTGGCTAAAAATAATAATAATAATAATAAATTGAAATTGGGTATGTGTCTTAACCTAACCTATTGAAGTTCCATTAATGTACATATTGATGGGCAAATAGAATATGCGCTGGAAATACAGCCGTATGCTACGCAAAGAGGACTTGAATCGCAAGCCCAGCACGTCGTTAAGCGTATAGGCATCCGTATTGTTTAGCTTAAGTTCAATATTCGTGACATTCCCCACAAAGTCGAACATTAACAGCACGGTTTCTACGGCATCCTTCTCCTGATACAGTGATTTGACAAATTTGTTAAGATTTTTAAGCTGCTTGAATTGCAACACCACCTCGATGATGTCACAATCGACCAGAGGATCATTGCCCACCTGTAGCAAGCCCAATTGTACCAGCGACTGCACATAAACATTGGCCTGAAAACAAGAACAGGATTCAGTGTGTGGTATATATCATCATATATATCAAATATGGCACCTGCGACTGCAACATGTTGGCGGTGATCGAATGGCCGGGCGACTGCAGCGGCGGCGTGCGGCTTTCTTTCTCCTGCTGGAACAAATTGTCAAACCAATTGAATTAACATAAATATATTACATATTTTAACCCTTGACTTACTGAACTATTAAAGGCCGTCAGATGCTTGAAATCCTTAGTATGTAGCAGAGATTTTTTGATTATGGCCAGCATAAGCAGCACTTCGGGCTTATGAGAGCGAAACTCATTACTAATACAGATCAGCTTGTGCCAGAACATTTTCAACTGCAGCGGACTGTTATTGCCGCCCGTGCCCAGTACTGGCAAGCCGCGCACTGGCAGCAGCAGGGATCCAATGGTCTTGCGCTCAGAATTGCTGCAGGCATAGAAGGTTACCTTGACGGGGCGATGGTCCGTCTTGATGCGTTTGATGCCAGCCATATCGCATTCCCAAATGCAATTGCTATTGAATATAATTGTTTCGGCAGTGACTGAAGGCGTGCCCTCCACCTCAAAGTCCACAGTATTGAGGGCCGCACTCATAATAATCTGTTCCCGTTCCCCTTCCCTCATCTCGCGACCATAAAAATTGATAGCTGTGGCAGAATTGTAAATAATTGCGATAATGAATTCCCATTGGCACACCCTTATTCAGAACTCACCTTCTACGACATGCAGCACCACACAGTAGGTGTGTTCCATATAGTTGGCACTGCCACTGACGCTGACACTGCTGCGATCCGTGACAGGCAACGGACGCGGCTGCTTGTTCGACTTGACCATGTTGCGACGCGTTCAGCAGCACTTGCAAACTAACTAAATAATTTGAAACCTAAAAGAATACGTTAACTTTGCACTCAGCTTGATTAGAATTTAAGTTATATCTGTGTGTTTGCTGCGGATCAATAATTTTATTTAAAATATAATTTTTCCTCGGCTAATTGTTGTTTATCGTGCGACAGTTTGTTGGTTTTTGTCAGGCGAATAAAAAAACGCCAGCTTAGTTTTTTTGAATGTAACCATAACAACGGTAATTCAACGATACTATCGCTGATAATTGAAATATTTATCGATCGAAGCGATGTTTAATTTGGCAGTGGCGGTTAATCGATATATTTTTTAATTAATATCTGTAGGCAGTTGAATTTGAAATTCAGGCTGGCACAATTTCAATTTACTTCAAGTCCAATTCGCTCCAATAATCGTTAATCTATTTACTTTTATACTATTAATCAAAAGTCATAGTCTCAGTTAGACATCTTTTACTTGGTCTGCTTCCGTCTCGTAGTGTCCATTTTGTAGTCGATGATTCTTGAGGGCTGTACCCTGAATGAAACGCTCACCGCACGTGTTGCACTGATAAGGACGCTCGCCCGTGTGCCGCCGTATATGCAGCGTCAGGTCATTAGACTGGGTGAAACTCTTATCACAATAAGTACACTTGTAGGGGCGTTCGCCATTGTGAATGCGCATGTGCTGCTGCAGCTTGTAGGAGCGCGCGAAGCCCTTCTGACAAACGGTGCAGACATGCGGCCGCTCGCCAGTGTGGGTACGTCGATGGCACTGCAGATCGGAGGACCGTGGAAACGCCATGTCGCAGTAGTCGCACTTGAAAGGCTTCTCGCCGGTATGCCGACGTATGTGTATGATCAGATTGGATGAGGAACTAACCGCCTTGCCGCAAAAGGCGCAGAGAAAACTTTTCTGCTGCTTGGCGCCTGTAGAAGTCTTTTTTGGGGCAGTCTTGGAGCTAGTTTCTGCTGAATGATTTTTTTTTACGTGTGCTGTGAGACGATCCTTGCGATTATATTTACTAGGACACTGACCGCACTGAAAGATCTGGCACTCATTACTGGAAGTTTCCGTTGCGAGCGTTGAAGTCACTTCCTGCTGTAGCTCGCTACTAGGGTGCTGCAGCTTCACGTGCTGCAGCAGATTTGCCTCCCACATAAACTTGTAGCCGCACTTGATGCATTTGAACTTTTTCTCTGTGTTGGCACACAGCGCACGACGATGGTAGTTAATAAGATCAGGACAGACGCTTTTAAATATGCAAAGATCGCAACCCTCGCTTATGCGTTCCAGTCGATGCATGGCCTGTTGATGCTGATGCAGTTCAAACTTGCGCACACAGCGCAGTTGGCACATACCGCAGGTGTAGTGTGTGGGTGTGCCCGACGGCTTGGCCTCCTCATCTGTTTCCGAGTCGTCCAGGTGCAGCTCGTAGCCCAGCTGATTGGTTATAGAGTAGTTGAGCATCGAATCAAGCTGATTATGTGAGCCTGCTGGCGCAGATTGGAGATGGGCGCGCAGTGCGGCAATGGTGGGGTAGGAAATATTACACACCTTGCACTGGATGGACTTCTGGCCATGCGGATGCCGGCTGGCATTGAGCAGCGCCTCCGCATAGGGCAGCTGCTCGGCACTAATGCCGTGACGTTCGATATGCTGCAGAAGATTGGCCTGGCGATAGAAACGCCGTGCACACCAGCGACAACGGTAAATGCTCGACTCCTGAGCATGCATCAGGGTGTGCCTGGTGAGATCCTTTTGCATTTTAAAGCTGCGGTTGCATTCGGTGCAGTCATAGCTAACAATAGGCAGCAGATGTGTGCCGTTCAATTGAATGCTCAAGTTCAAATGCTCTCCACTTGCCTCCTGGTGCGCTACGTCCGTGTGCAGCTTCAGATTCTCGCGCCAGCGAAAGCGCAATGGGCATTTGCGACATAGAAAACGCCGCTGCGCGTTTCGGCAGAGCGTGCGATAATGATGCTCCAGCAGCTGCTCATTTACAAATCTGGCCTGGCAATGGGTGCAAACACGCGTAGCCTGCTGCCACGTATGCTGCTCCAGCTGATGGGCGTAGAGCTGATGCTTGCGCTGCACCTTCAGCTGGCACAGCTCACAGCTGTACAGACGCCCGCTGCTGTTTCTAACTCCCTCGGCAGAGTCAGAATCGGTTTCAGTCTCGCTGCTGTCCAGGCTGAGCTCAATGCCCGCCTCGTTGGTAATGGATATGAATCTTTCCAGTTCAAGGCCCTTGGCCACATCGCTTTGAATGCGCCTGATCAGCTGTTGCTGATCCAGCGGCGTGGCCAGCTCTGGATATAGAGCACGTGAAATGCTTGCAATGCTCTCCGACTTACCACGATCCTCTGCAAACATCACCGCAAACTGATGGTTGAGTAAATGGGCCCGCAGATCGGCGATCTTTGTGTGCTGCGAAAGGCAAATCATGCACTGAATCTGCTTGCAGCCATTGGGCCGGCAAAATTGGGCCAACACTACCGGCATGTGCTGCAGGACGGACGATGGTTGATCACTGGCAATCGTTCCGTCCAGCTGCTGTTCGCCGTGCACGCGCATATGCGACTTGAGCCCATCCTTGCGATGGAACTTGCGATCACAGTAGGCGCATTCGTACTGAGCCAGCGCCTGTGGCTGATGCAGGCGCTTGTGACGTGTCAGATCCTTGGGCCAGATGAAGACCTGTAACGGCATGGAAAAGTTTATAAATGAGTTCTCTTTCAGCTAATAAAAATACCTTTTCGCACTCGCCACACTGCAGCTTGGCTGCTGTTGGATAGCGCTTGCTTCTTAATCTGGGCTCCTGCTCTTGGATAACCTCTGTTTTATCCTCCGCCTCGTGCTGCAGCTTCAAATGCCGCTCATAGTTGGAGTGCCAGTAAAAACGCTGGCTGCAATGCTGGCAATGATACTTGGCATGCCGCTTGGCACAGATACGTCGGCGATGCAGTTGGAGTAAGGAGTCGGCTACAAAGCTCTGGTCGCAGTCCTCGCATGCATGCGGCAGCCTGCCCTCACTATGCTGGTGCTGCTGCTGCTGATGCGCAAGCAGTTGGGACCGGCGTATTGTGGTCTCGCCACACAGTGAACATATATGCAACGCTGCGACAGAGCTCAACTGCTCCTCATCACTCAAATCTGTCTCCGAGTCAAAAAAATCCAGCTCCTGCCCACTGCTAGTGCTGGCATTGAAGTAGCGTCCATAATCCTCTGCCTCAAAGTCGCCGGCAATGTGTGCGGTCAGCTCTGACAGGCTGCAGGCCAACCCATCGGGGTAGTAGGTGCGAAAAAAGGCAGCCCGCTTCTCCGGATCTATGCCGCTGCATCCATCGCGATGGGTGAGTAAATGGGAGCGTAATCCTCCCATGCTGTGTAATTGGGCATCGCAGAGACAACATTGGAATTGATGAGCGGCCTTTTGCACCCCTTTGCGCTGGGAGCAAGCATGCTGCTTCAAATTCTGCTTCCAAATGAATTTTCCTGGACAGTTGGGGCAGCTATAACGTTTAAGTTTATTGTCGCACTGCGTGCGTTGATGCTGCTCCAGCAGCTTGGCGCACACAAAACCAATTTGGCAAACATTACAACGTTGCCAGGGTACCTCTGCTTCCGAATGCGTGTGCTCCTCCAGAGTGTGGCGCATGAGGCGATATTTGCGCGTAAAGGTGGTGTTGCACGGCAGACAGCGGTATGGTGGGGTCAAGCCAGCTAGTTCCTCATCCGAGTCGCTGAGGCTAAGCTCATAACCATATGCATTGACCACAGCGCAATAGTTGTCCAGCAGCTCACGTCCCTTGGCAATGTCAGCGCACACCTGTTGCTTGATATGTACCAAGTCCAATTGCTGCTGCTCGTTGGCAAACTGCTCTTTGACCACATCACTCTCCATGCTCAATTTAGACAACGTTTCAATGCTGTCATGGCACGCCAAATGATCGCGTAACTCCTGTATGCGCTGGCACTTCAAGCCGCACAGCTTGCAGAGCACATGCTTGAGCCGGCTCGAGCTGTAGAGGCGCTCTGCAAAGCGCCATTCACTACTCAGCTGCAACGCCTGCCATTTGGCTGCGCGCTTCTCGTGCGATCGCAGATGAAACATATACTTGTCCTTGCGCAAAAAACTCTTGCCGCAGCTGTCGCACACGTAGGCCGCCTGCTCGAAGTGTATGCGGGCATGGCGAAGCATGTCGCGGTGCCACGAAAATGTCTTACCGCACACCTCGCACGCATGTCGGCCCTCCTCGTTGATGTTTTCTTTTTTGGGAAGACGCGTGGGACGCTCTCGACGACGCTTGACAGTCAAGGTTTTCATTTTAGCAAAACTGGAAAGCAAATTATAGTAACTTATCATGTATTGAAGTTCTTGCTGTAGCTTACGAGGCTTCATTTTCGCTGACTATACCATGTTTGGCTTTCCGTACGCTGCGCCGCAATTGCTTGGACTTCAAGTCCCTGTCCTGCCTGTAAGCCGATGTAATTAAGTCTTTAAATTAGGCACCAGCAACGGCCAGCAACTTACTCATCAACAGCCGCCTGAGTATTGTCGCTATCGCTTTCGGGCTGCCATTTCAAGGCTGGACCAGACACTGCAGCAATCTCTGGCTCTTCAATCTCTCCCGTATCTTGCAGTAGCGACTCACTTTTAGTTTTTCTGGTTGGCTCCGAATCTAGGTCAACGTCCGTTTCGGTTTTAATGTCCTGCATGCTGATGGCTATGGGCATCTCCTCCAAGCACTGCGTCTGCAAACCTTCGCGCAGCTGCACCAACAGTTGCTCCTGCGCCTGCCGCGCCTGCAACACAAAAGCATAGGCAGCTTCAAGCTTGTGCAGGCATTCGCCACACAAATACTGCGGCAGGCCATCATCCGTATGGTCCTGCAAAGGCTAAAAACACATGTAAAAATATATTTCTCGATCGTTGGGTAATGTTATACACACATCATTCTGCGTCAATTCGTGCAATATGTCGCTAAAACTTTTATTTGCATATTTATTAGTGCGCGTTGCTAGCGGGAGCAAGCTGTGATCCTGTAGCGCGCATGTGCGACAAATATCCGTCGGCAACATGCTTTTAAGACTCCTATAAATAACTTTCTTAAATGCAAATCATTACGGTATGAAAAATGACAACGCGAAGCAAATGTAAGGGATAGAACATAAAAATATCGATAGCTCATCTTATCGATTTGTCAAACAGTGTGACCACACCTAAAACCATCACTGTTTTGCGTACTTGGCAAATTAGTTGACATCGGAGCAAATTGGGATTGTAGATACAATTGCCAATTATAATCGTGTTTAACGATGACAAGAACGTGCAGGATCTGCGGAGGCGGAGATGGACGCTATTGGATCGAGACGCCATTGAACAATTACGCAGATAAAACATACACCCAACTGCTGCTGGAGCTAACTAAACTTGAGGTAACCTCCAAGCCACCCCAACCCATAAAACTGATAAGACAAGCACTTTTAATAAGTTGTTGTATAGGTCGCCTTGGATCAAGCTGACAAGCTGCCGCCCTGGATTTGTCGCAAGTGTGCTCACAGCTTAGAGAATGCCTACGATTTTGTGGTGCAAGCGCGTGAAACTCATGAGGTTTGGCTTCAAAAGATGTCAAGAGAATCTCCTTCGGAGGATACCGAAATAGGCACTTTGGAGTGTTTGCGAGAGACACCTATACAATTGCTGGATATAGAGGGCGTCACAATTAAAATGGAAGAGCCCTCAGAGCCTGTCACGCCGTCAGCAGATCCAACCAATCCAATTGATCCATTGATTAAGAAAAGCATTGTGGATGATGACACCGAAGATGATGATGACGACGATGATGTGCCACTCAAGCAACGCCAGACAGCACACACAAAATTGCCAATGCTGCACAAGTGCAATAAGTGCGACAAGGCCTTTAAATATGTAACCAACCTCTTCAGGCACAAGCAGCGGGATCATAGTCCAAATCGCTGCCTGACCAAAGCGCGGGAAGAAGACGAGAAGACTCACCACTCAGAACCATTTCTACACAACCTGATAAAGAGCTCCATGACAGAACGCAGCAGCGAGGCAGAGTAAGCGCTTCTTATTTTAATAATACTACGTTTGAGAATTGTCTTTTTTTTTTAGCTTGGACATTGAGTCAGCCGATAACTATTACAAGTGTGATCAATGCGACAAATCCTACAAGTACATTATGCTGCTCATTAAGCACAAGAACCAGGCACACATTTCCAGCCAGTTGGCAGCGAAGCCTAAGTCAACTGTAATTAGCAATTCCAGTACAGAAAAAACGCTTAAGACGAAAGGATCACAGCAAAAGCACTCGAAGCCGTCTAGCACAGATTCTCTTGTGCATAGTATCATTAAAGAGATCAAGTAAGTTAATATCCCACTTCTATTTTGAATGAAGCTTCATTATTTGCATCTTTGCATAGCATACCCGATGAAGATGATACCGACAACTCCAGTGTAGACAATTACTACAAATGCGATCAATGCGACAAATCCTATAAATACATTGTCAGTCTCATCAAGCACAAACACAACGAGCACAAGGCGTACAAGGATTCCGATGAAGACGAGGACGAAGCGGCTTCCTCCAGATATGCAGCAGACACACCTGCCATGTCGAAGCCCTCCCGCATCGACCGACGCGTCAAAGGGTTTGATTTGCATCGCTGCAAGCCGAATGGCTCAAAAGAGATTCAATGCATGATCTGTCTGCGCAGATTTATCAAACTTCGCGAGCTGCGCGAGCATTTAAAGGCGCATCCCAAAGACTTTACATTCGAAGCCCATGACGAGCCCATTGAGCGTATTGCAGAGGGCTTCTACAAAACAGCCGTAGAGTCCACAGTGGCTGGCTTAAAGCGGCGCATTTTCAATGATCTGAAGGTGGGCATGTATGGCCGCTACTACTCCATAACGAATGAGGCTCGCTACGAGATGAATCTGGATAGCTCGGACACAGATAGCGATGGAGAGGCGGATGTTGTCGAGCGGCACAGTTATGCTTGTGAGCTGTGTGAATCGCCCGCCGCTGTGTGGCCTCGCAAATATCAATTGCACGAGCATCATAGACAAGAGCACACGTGGCTGGAGGCGCCACATGTCTGCATGCGTTGTGATTCACGTTTCCTGAGCGCCAAGCTTCTGGATCACCATACGCTCAAACTTTGCCAGAATACGCTGAAGCGCTTCATGTGCGATAAGTGTCCGCAGCGCTTCTTCTGGCGGCGCAACTTACGAGCGCATCTTGTGGAGCACAAAAACAAGGTGGGCATTTTTTTTATATTATGTGATGAGTGAATTCATAAATAAATGTTTTACATTACAGCAAGACACCTATCCCTGTGATCAATGCTCGCGCAGCTTTCAGGATAAGAGCGCTGTGACCAAGCACAAACTGATGCATCACGATGTCAGCAACGAGCTTTTACCCTGCCGCTGGTGCACACGCACCTTCTATCGCCCTGCGCTATTGCACAAGCATGTGCAGCGTCACGGCTTTAGCGGCGAGGATCTGCCCTTGGCAGAGACTCTGCTAGCGGATGCCGCCAAGACCCCCGGACCCAAGACGATCATTTGTAAGCTATGCGACATGCAGTTTGTTAGCATTGCCGATCTGCGACGGCACTTCTCAATGCAAGCGCACAGTGAACAGGCCTCAAACTATATGATAAGCACCGAGGAAGGCTTTGAGTTGCTGTTAGATGAGACGGACGAAAGCGACGATGATTCCGCGGGCTCTGGTAGATCATATAAATGTGCTCTATGTGAGATGAATTTTCAACGACGGCGCGACATGAGCGAGCATCAGTATTCCCTACACACCTTCGACAAGCTGCCATATTCCTGTGAGCATTGTATTTTCAAGACCGTTGACAAGGTGAGTTTTTCCCGTTCAGAGTCAAAAACAAAATGGTAATATCTTTACCACTTTTGCAGTCCATGTTGGAGCAGCACTTGCGCATGCAGTGCCTCAACCAGGAGAAAAAATTCAAGTGCTCACGCTGCGGCTACAAATTCATGTGGCGCGAAAATCTGGATCAGCATATGACCAGTCAACACCCCAAATCATCCAATCAGGCACCCGTTACGATTAAGCGAAGTAGGCGTTTCCGATATCAATGTCCACACTGCTGGCGCTCCTTTGTAGTGCAGCCAAGCCTGGATAAGCACATACGCGACATGCATGTCGCTAAAAAGAATCCAGGCAAGAAGTATCTCTGCTCACTATGCGGCCTGGAATCTCTGACGCCCAACAAGCTTAACATTCACATGCGGCGTCATAACGGCGAGAAGCCATTTAAATGCGATCTCTGCGACATGTCCTTTACAGTGCATTACGAGCTAAAGGTGCATCGCCGCAAACATACGGGTGAGCGACCCTATCAGTGCACGTTCTGTGCCAAGGATTTTGCCCGACCCGATAAGCTTAGACGACATGTTTACATGCATAGCGTTAAGCATTAAGTAAAATTAAACCCAAACTGAACAAATTACCAAATAAAAACATTGAATGTTTAAATATTTATACCAAATTAATTAAAGTAAGTAATGTCCAAATAATACTTCTCAAAAAATATTTTATCGCAATTCAAGGCAAGCGTTTCTTCTGTGAAATAAGATAAGTTCGCCTCTTAAGAAAGTTACAAATCATAAATATATATATGTATATATGTATATATAGGTTGATCCTATTTAATATCCCTGACAAAAGTCTTTCATATGCAAAAAAGACGACACTTGACAAGGAAGACAAAAAAAAGTAAAATCTGATTACAGAAGCCGTAGAATGCAGCACTTTCTTAAATCTGTAAACCTAAATAATTAAATATTGTTCTGTAGTTCTCTAGTTCTTAAAAAATATAAGAGCGATTGCGCAGGGCTAACTACTAAGGGGAACTTAAAAAACTAATTACAGCTATAACAGCTGTACAATTTTTTGTTATTCAGGTGATAAATATTTATGAGCACCAGTAACAGCAGCTCATGAATCTCTCTTGAGCTTTTTGAAGATGTTGTATCTATTTAACGCACAACAAAGAAGCTTTCGCTCAGTTGCGGTCCGATCATTGGAAAGGCTATACATGATCGCAGCAAACTGATAAAAGAATTACAATAACAAATGTCGACTGTCGATGCACCGGAATGGGTAAATCAGCATCTTTTTAGTGGTCTACTAAAAAAAAATTATAATGATTTTGACACAATCCAAAAGTTTGAATGCACCGCCGCGATTAGCGGCGGGGAAAACTATCTGACAGTTGTGCTGCGCATCGGCATTGTGATGCGACTAAAAGGTGGGTCAGTTACATGTATTTATTTTATGTATGCACATAGATAGACAACTCAGACTTATATTATATATTTACTAACAGATAAAAGCACCAGAGATATGAGTTACATTTTGAAAATACCATTGGTCAATGATCGTGGCGATGAGCACGATTTCCATGATTTGTTTGTCACGGAGGTTGATATGTACGAGCGTCTAGTGCCCGAGATGGAAGAGCTCTATGCCCGGCATACAAAACTGGCGGTGCGGTTTAAGCCAACGCATCTGAAGTTCACCGAAAACTCGCCAAACTGCGACTACATACTGATGGAAGATCTGCGCATGCAGGGCTATATAAATCTGGAGCGCATGTTTGGTCTGGGTCAAACGGAAATAAAGGCAGTTCTCAAAAAGTTGGCTCAATGGCATGCAGCATCCGCCCAGAGAGTAGTAGAGCTGGGAGACTATGAAGAAAAGTATCAAAAGAGCTACATTTCGCCCGAGAGTTACAAATGGATAGAGCAAGCAAATGTTACATTTAATGTGCCCTTTTTGGAGTGCCTGCAGCTGTACAATCTGGAGCCGGGTCAACAGCAGTTGATAGTAAGAAGAGATGCGTCCTATATTATTACTTCACTGTCAATATTTCAACCCCTTTTTAGCTGATCAGAGTAGTTTTCTG
Organism: Drosophila montana; assembly: GCF_035044405.1. NCBI lineage: Eukaryota > Metazoa > Arthropoda > Insecta > Diptera > Drosophilidae > Drosophila > Drosophila montana. The sequence goes on from NW_026996956.1 coordinate 676,449, forward strand.
TGAAAGTTAGCAAAAGCATGAATTTCTAAAATTCTTTCATGTATTTCAGACCAACTACACAGATCGCATGACGGACTTGTATATGGATTTTGGCCGCATTAATAAAACCGAATTTAATGTGCTCAATCATGGAGATTTTTGGTGCAACAATTTTCTCTTCCAATTGAATTCGGGCATGATACAGGACATTTGTTTTGTGGACTTTCAATTGCCGAAATATGGCACACCCGCCCACGACTTGTTCTGCCTGTTGATGACAACACCAAATATTCACATTAAATTGGAGAAGTTCGATGATTTCGTAGAGTATTATCATCGAGAGCTTGTAGCACATCTGGAGCTGTTGAAATATGCCAGAAAACCGCCCACATTAACGGAATTGCAAACGAATCTTCGCAAAAATAGTCTATGGGGTAGGTTGTTTAATTCAATGCACATATATTTTTTTTTTGATTCCATAAACATTTGCTGACTTCATCATTTTTTTTCGGTATTTTTTCTGTATTTTTCTAACAATTACAGCATTTGTATGCGCTCAGCGAATGTTGCCCGTAACACTGTTTCCCCCCAGTCCGGATTCGAGCATTGCGAACTTTATGGGCGACTCGGAAACGGCTATGAACTTTAAGCGTAAAATGCTTTTAAATCCCAGTTACGTTAGGCAAATCAAACTGATATTACCCTGGCTTATGGAAAGAGGCTATATTACCTAAATACACAAAGGAACTCCGACTCCCAATCGACGTCTTATCCAAAGCCCATATTCTATACCAATAAAAGTAATACTAATAATTATTATATTATTATAATTGTTATTTTTATTATTATTATGCTTATCATTTTCTTCTATAAAGTTGTTTTTCAATACATACACAAAAATATACGTACATATATAGCTTTTTATACATGAAGACAATTTATGCAACTATTTTTTTTTATAATTTTGTTTGGGTTGACCATAAATAGCCTAATGAGGAAATTAAAAATATAACTGTGGGGGAACGATAGTTTTCCGAATTCGTTCTATGGACTACTAACTGTATATATTATCGCATACAATGGCATATAATCATATAAAGCTTAATATGTTTGTGTTGGTACGGTGATTCGCTGAGCGAAGCTAATGACAGAGATAAAGAGAGAGCTTCAGTTAAATAAAAACTTTTTTGGAGAACTTACCATTTTGTTTGTTTCATATAAAATTATGAAGAGCAAAACTTAAGAGCAGCAAATAAATACAAAAAGTGGTTCTAAAAACGAGAGAGAGAGAGAGAGAGAGAGAGTAAGAGAGGGAAAGAGCAAAAGAGGTTAATTGAAAGCTGCAAAGTATAAAGAACCTACAATCTGCTTGCAAAACGACTGCCCAAAAAGCTTATTTCATATCACGCTGACAAATATAAGCAGATCTACGCCAAAGTTTGAATATACATATAAAGCTGGAAAAGTCAGAAAACAAATAGAAGCTCTTTGCTAGTACAGAAAAGATAACGAAACTTTTCACAACAATTGTCAAATAGAAAGTGAAATTGACAACAGATAGAAAAAACAATGGACCCGCCAGCAAAGTGCCGGATTGGGTGCAGCCCGATTTATTTGTGGATCTGCTCAAAGAATCCGTCAAAAATTCTCCAAAAACAAAAGCTTCAAAGATGAGAGCGGCTCGGCGATCATGTTGCGTGTGATCATCGTAGTAGAGCTGAAAGGTATGGTGATTTATTTAGAAGGGCATAGGATTCCACTCAAACAGTCTCAACATCTTGTTGATAGCAATGAAAAGTCGGTGTCCTTCATGCTTCAGGTGCCACATCTGATGGAACTTTGCCAAAAGATGATGGAGCACAATAATATCTTTGAAGAGGAGCGTAGGATGTATAATAAGTATCTACATTCCAGAGCTGGAGCAAATCTATTGTGATGCCGGGTTGGAGGTGAAATTCGGTGCTAAAGCCTATGAACTCAAAAATTCGAAGACAGATTATATACTGCTGGTGGATCTATCAACCAAAGGCTTTAAAAATATGAATCGTTTAGAGGGACTGGACCAGAGGGAGTGCACATTGAAGCAGCTCTACAAAGGCTGGCTCAATGGCATGCCGCCTCCGCTGTGCTTGTTAAGAGCTGTGCCACATACGAAGGGTATGAGGTGTACATAGAGCAATTGGTATGTATATAAGATCAATATTAAATTATTAGTGTTATTTTAAATTGCATTGCATTGCAGCCCAAGATAGTTGAGGGCATGTTTAGAATGGCCAAACTAGACCCATCCGTGTTTAATGTATTAAATCATGGTGATTTTTGTTGTACTAATAATACATATGTTCTCTCACGACGCTTTTGGCAAACTCAAGGAAACATTACTGGTGGATTTTCAAATGCCATAGGAAGCAACTCTAGCTCAAGATTTGTACTTCTTTCTGTTGTCCTCAACCAAATTCGAGGATAAGCTGAGAAAATTTGATTACTATGTCAAGTTCTATCGTGAAAACCTTGCCAAAAATCTTTAACTGCTCAAGTATACGAAAGGAGTGGCCTGCCTTCAGGACATATACTTGACACTCCTTAAATACAGCTTTTTGGGTAAGCTGTACATATAATCATATTTTTGATATTTTTATCATAAGATATTTTTTTTATTTTCACTAAGGCCATCTTACTGCCACGGGCATTATGACAGCCGTTTTCTTGGATCCTTCGCAAGATGCCAATCTTGAGATGTTTCTCGGCGACTCCAAAGAGAGCAATAAGTTTAAGACCCTGATCAATACGAATCCGCGCTTTCACAATCATATTCAGGTCGTAGTACCTTGGCTACTAAATCGTGGCGCCTTGGAGAGTGTACTGTATAGAAAATTACAGGAAAAATTCTAAAACAGTTAAATGAGAATCATTAAATTTTTATGACAGTTGATTTATATAATATAATTTATATAACCTATTCGAACTTGCGTAAAAAAATTAGAAGAAGAGACTAAAAAGCTTCAAAATCTTAACAATCGTTTTTGTTTGCATTGGTTATTACTGTTCTATAAAAATATTTACAATTTTCTGTATAACAAGTGTATGTCAACTTGACAGCTTTTGAATTTAGAACTTAAGTAAAACTTCTAAAAGCGGATTTAAAAATGTTTCACATTTTGTTGATGTGATTTAACAGTTGTGCTCCGACATCAAAATTCATTTACGCACATTAGGAAAATTAAGAACATGCAAGGCCTTTACAATTTTAAGGTCGTTCCTAGTTGCTTGCTTCAATCTCCTCAATTCTTCCATGCTATACTGTATATTGATCTGATTTTGCACTAAATCGTTTTGGTTATAAACAATTTTTTAATTTATCTAACCAATATATTTGTAACTTTATTTTTCAATAATAGCTATCTGAAACTCTGTTACTCCTATCAGCCGCCAATATCATTTCTATTTCAACTTTGATCTCAAAATGGAAATGCCTAAACCAATATTGAACGATTTTAAGAATTTCGATAATCTCAGTAGATCGCAAAAATTTGTGGTGAAATACCGATAGTTACACAAGAGCTTTAGGAGCTTTAAGCTCTTTAAAATTGTTTGTATATATACCGGTTAATTGTTCTACTGCCAGAGTTTTTCCACGGAAATCGCACTGACTACAACCGACTTGTATTTGCTTAAAGAGTCTTAAAAATGTCATCAAACAGTCAAATCACAACAAATGATGTGAGGGTCAAACTTCCCGAATGGTTAAAGGCCGAACTTTTTGAGCAGCTGCTTAAAGATACCTTCCAAAGTTTCAAAGCAATAAAATCATTTAAAGCCATGCCGGGCACAAAACCTGGTGATAATTATGCCACGGTTATGCTCCGCATTGAGCTCGAAGTGGAACTCAGTGGTAAGTGGGAGTAGAAGACATTCGATAAGATTTTTGGTGAAAATTATATGCATATATAATCTATATAGATAACATAACCAAATCAATATCGTATATGCTAAAAATACCGCACGTTTCGGATTCATATCATGAAACCCTTGGGAAGAACAAGTTTAGCATATTCGATATGGAACGGGATATGTTCACGATATATGTGCAAGAGTTCAAGCAGCTTTATAGCCATGTTGGTTTAGAGATTGAGTTTGGTGCCAAGTGCTATAAACTTGATATACCATATGAACATGTACTACTAGAGGATCTGAAACCGAAAGGATTTCAATCGGTCAATCGCCAGGCAGGGGTGGATGAGGAGCATACCCTTTGTCTGCTTACAAAACTCGCGCAATGGCATGCCGCTTCGGCTGTTCGGGTAGACACAATTGGACCCTATCCCGTCCAGATGTCCGAGAGCGTTTTTAACGAGGATGGCAAAGATTTCATAAGCAAACTGACCGATAATATGATACCTTACGTTCTGAAGTCCCTGAAAACAATCGAGGGACATGAGGCTTACTACGATGATATTAAAAGTATGGCCGGTCACATTACAGGAAAAATTCTACAAGTCGCCGCTGTCGATCTAAACGATTTCAATGTGTTGAACCACTCTGACTGCTGGCTGAGCAACATAATGTTCCTCTATGATAGAGGAACGGGAAAATTATTAGATTCTTATCTGGTTGACTATCAAATGTGTAAATATGGTAGCGTTGCATTCGACTTACTTTATTTCCTGTTATCATCGCCGAAATTGGAGCTCAAATTAAACAAATTTGATTATTTTATTAAACAATATTACGACCAGTTGATAAAGCACCTGAAGCTATTGAATTACAGCAAAAAACTGCCCAGTCTTATAGACATACAGACGTCACTCCTGAAAAATGGTATTTGGGGTGGGTACTAAGCAAATTGAAAAGCCCGTTGGCCGCCTTTTAATGTTCTCTTCTTTACAGGGTATTGGACGGTGTGCGGTGTCATGGCTGGAAGTTTACTGGAGGACACCCAAACTGCCAGCTTTGATAACTTATTTTCCAATACGCCAGAGGCTGATGAATTTAGAAACCTCTTATACTCCGGAAAGATATATAAAGAGCATTTAAAGCTTGTCTTGCCTTGGCTACAAAATCGCGGAGCTCTTCAAACTGAGCTTAGATAGTTATAGCTAAAACATAAGTGTTAATAATAAATTTACTCTAACCTTTTATTTCGCAATGTTTTTTTTTTTTATTAGACATATATACTGTTTGTAGTATGGCACTTAATGAAAGTACGTGCTTATCTATAAAGTGTGAGTCCAGTACAAGCATACATATATGTACATGAACTAAACACTTTTAAACTGATTATTGATTTAAAATATTGGCGAAATATCTCTGTTGAAACTTAAAAGTCGTTCTCGTTTATGACACAGATCCCTACTACAACAAAGAATTAGATTATTACCGCGAAAGACTGAGAGTCTAGCTAACAGATTTATACCCAACCTCCTTGGGCTGTATAATTGAGTTTGTTTTTATATTTTGAATTTTCATGACGATCCTTAAAAATGAATCTAAACCCGAAACCAAGAAATTAAGGCGAAGATCTTTGAAAAAAGTATCATAAAACTCATAAGCTTGGGGGTGGAATTTCGTAGAGCCGCGCCTTAGCGGGCACCTTCATAGAACGTAACTACAATAAATTTAATCACTTACGATTTGGCCGGTGCTTTGATCGCCAATCAGTCAGACAGTCGGGACAAATAGTTTTTGTATAAAGCTGAAGTGGAATTACACAATTCGTAGTAGAAAACAATAATAATAAGTTCAAGTATGCTTGGCATATTAATACTCATTATCAGTGCTATATATAATTCACAATATACCCAATACTAAATATGGTAAAATGGAAAATGCTTAACGTTTAGGTCAATGCACCGCACAGTTATATCTAAGCTCCGAAGCAATCAGAGAGAGCTACAAGAACACAAACAGTCAATAAGGAAGCTCTCTGAAAATACTGAACAACTTTAACGTAATTCACAATGTTTTCATATGTATTCAGAGAGGGCCAGAAAGCTTTGATATTTGTTGTGGGAATTTGGCTCTGCTCATATTTCATTTTAGATAGCAAGTTTTCAACATTTGAGGCTTACGGCTGGGGCGAGTAGTATAAATAAACGCTGCGCAAAAGCTAGAGAATTATTAGAATCGTGCTGGTAACTACAGGAAACACAACTGCGCAACGTAACGATTCTGTCAATATTTTAATAGCTCAATTATTAACTGAAAATGGCGACAGAATCAAAGCCCGATACCACAGCAAGCAATGTGCCCGACTGGGTGCAGGCCGAACTTTTTCTGGATGTACTGAGAGAATCGGTTAAGGGGTTCTCAAAAATAAAGAGCTTCAAGGCCGCCAGCGGATCGGCAGCAGGTGAAAACTATGCGACGATCATGTTGCGTTTGAATATAGAAGTCGAACTGGAGGGTAGGTGATCTCTTTATACACTTATATCTGATAAGTGAATAAATAACCCACCTCGAAAACAATTACAGATGGCAAGGAGAAATCAGTCTCCTATATGCTCAAACTGCCGCATCAAATGGAGATCTATAAAAAGATGATGGAGGGCAACAATATATTTGCGATTGAGTTTACCATGTACAAAACGATTGTGCCCGAGCTGGAACAAATTTATCGTGACGCCGGAGTGGAGGTGAAATTCGGTGCCAAGGCCTATGAGCTGAAGGGCGCTAAAACAGATTACATACTGCTTGAGGATCTGGCACCTAGGGGTTTTAAGAACACCAATCGCACGGAGGGCTTGGATCAGGAACATACAGAGTGTGCTCTGAAAAGGTTATCCATGTGGCATGCCGCTTCCGCGATGCGTGTTGCCACCAAGGGAGCCTATCCAGAGAACTTGACGGTTGGTTTCTACAAGGAGGAACTGCGTCCAATGATAGCTGAGATGAATAGTAATTTAACAAAGAATTTTCTTAGCAGCGTTAAGCTGTACGAAGGAAATGAGGATTACATAGAAAAACTGGTAAGTGGAGCGAAGGAGAATCCTTAACAAAGGCTTGATGACATTTCATGATTTTTAAATCGCCTTTTAGAGAGATTTGGAGACCAATACCACTGATCAAATGTTCAAAATGACCAAGGTAGATCACAATAACTTTAATGTGCTGAATCATGGTGACTTTTGGAGCAACAATATGATGTTCTCACACGACGCCTTTGGAAAAATCAAGGATATATGTTTAGTCGATTTCCAAATGCCAAAGTGGGGCGTAGTAGCACAAGATTTATACTACTTTCTCCTGTCCTCAACTAAGCTCGAGGATAAGCTGACGAAATTCGATTACTACATCAAGTTCTATCATGATAGTCTTGTTGAAAACCTAAAGACACTGAAGTATCCGAAAACTCTGCCTACATTACGCGAATTGCACATGACCCTCTACAAGTATGGCTTCTGGGGTGAGTTTATAATAATAATTATATTTTATGACTTTATCTGATCAATTTTACCATTATTTCCTAGGTTACCTGACCGCCACAGGTGTTATGAGCGCCGTTCTGGTCGATCCCACCGAAACGGCCAGCTTTGAGAACTTCCTCAGCGACTCCACAGAAGGCACCGACTTTAAGACCTTGCTCTATACCAATCCACGATATCGTAAACATATCCAGGCCATATTGCCTTGGTTGTTAAATCGTGGCGCCATTGAAGGATTCTAATATGCATTTGTATCTATGTATATGTAATATATAAAACACATATCAAGTGTTTGATAGGTGCTTTTTCGCGCTATGGGGTCCAATGGGTCACAATTAAAAAATGAATTTTGGCGCGACAACATGACCAGTAAACGTTGCCTATTTCGTGTTTTCATGCCCAACAATATCAGCAATTTGTGTATTTGAACTCTATTAAAGTAAAGACGAGAAAGAAGGGCTATCTTCGACACGCTGAAGATTTAATACCTTTGCAGACCCAACCTTTTCATAATGCTCATAGTGTTTTGCCCGTATCTAAGAAGCACAGGGAAAATAGTTAATGCCGAGTATGGTTAAGATATCTTGAGAAACTTAATTTTCGAACGACCGTTCCTATGGCAGCTATATGATAGCTGACTACTACTACTATCGGACAACTGTCCGATGTAAATAAGATTTTGCATAAATGGAGGGAGCATAGTAAAACTAATAAATGCGGTTGGTCACGATATCTTGATAAACAAAAATGTTTTCCATACAACTTAATTTTCGACCGATCGTTCCTATGGCAGCTATATGATATAGTTGTCCTATGTTGATAGGATTTTGCATATATATGAGGAGCATAGTAAAACTAATAAATGCCGAGTTTGGTCAAGATATCTTGAAAAACAAAAAACAATTGCATACAAGAAACTACTTTTCGACCGATCTTTCCTATGTCAGCTATATGATATAGTGGTCCGATTTTAATAGGATTTTGCATATATATGAGGAGCAAAGTAAAACTAATAAACGCCGAGTTTGATCAAGATATCTTGATAACAAAAATGTGTTTTATACTTTTCGACCGTTCATTCCTAAGGCAGCTATTTGATATAGTGGTCCGATCTAGCTGGTTTTGACATATGAACTGCGTGCAACAGAAAGAGGAAATTCTGCAAAGTTTCATAAAGATAGCTTTAAGACTGAGAGACGAGTTCGCATAGAAACAGACAGACGAACAGACAGACATGGCTATATCGACTCGGCTGTTGATACTGATCATGGATATATATACTTTATGGGGTCGGAGATGTCTCCTTCTATGCGTTACACATTTTACGGCAAAATTATAATACCCTCTGCAAGGGTATAATAAAACTATATCATAAGCTCTTTAACATGATAATAACGCTTTGCAAATCTAGGAAAGATAGGGGCTTACAATCGAACTTTACCTCGGAGCTCAAAGCTTTTTTGTTTGATTGAAATGCTGCAAGGCCTGACTCTGATAGTCAAAAAGAAGAGAAGCAGATTGATAAAAGAAGAGAGTGCTACGACTACAAATACGCCCGATAGTGCTTTTGCAAATAAAAGAGAAGAAGCGAAAGCGTTCAAGTGCAATATACAGAGCTGCAAAAGCCGTCGAAACATTAGAAGTGAATTGGACAGCGTCGGAAACACAACAACGTCAACCTAAACGAATGCGCAATAAATTTTGATTGCTTAAATTAATAAAAACAAAAATGTCCGCCGAATCCAAACCCGACCCATCCCCCAAGAACGTGCCCGATTGGGTGCAGGCCGAAACATTTTTGGATGTGCTCAAAGAATCGGTTAAGGGGTTCTCAAAAATCAAGAAATTCAAGGCTAACAGCGGATCGGCGGCTGGCGAAAACTATGCGACGGTCGTGTTGCGTCTAAATATAGACGTCGAGCTGGAGGGTAATTGAATTTATTTATGCTCAATTAGACTTAAAATAGTTATTATCCAATACTATATATTTTAGATGGCACTGTCAAGGCCGTATCCTATATGCTTAAGGTGCCGCATCAACTGGAAATGTTTCAGGCAATGATGGAGCATACTAAAAGTATCTTTGATATAGAACGCAATATGTATAATATCCATGTGCCCGAGATGGAACAATTGTATCGTAATGCTGGTGTGGACATCAAATTCGGTGCTCAGGCGTATACTGTAAAGGGTGCTGAAACAGAGTATATACTACTTGAGGATCTGGCGCCGAGGGGTTTCAAGAACTCTAATCGGCTGGAGGGTTTGGATCAGGGGCACACCGAAGCTGCTCTGCGTAAGTTGTCCATGTGGCATGCCGCCTCCGCAGTGCGTGTGGCCAACAAGGGTGTCTATCCGGATCAGCTTATGGTTGGCTTCTACAAGGAAGAAAACCGTGTAATGATGTCCGAGATGAACAAACAATTGACCCAGAATTTTCTCAAGTGCTGTGCAACCTACGAGGGCAATGAAGAGTATATAGAGAAAGTGGTAAATTGTGTACAGCCAAATCGTGTAAGTTACCATATTGTATTATTTATGTATTTCTTTCCTTAGCGAGCTCTGCAGCCCAAGATAAATAATGAACTCTTTAAAAAGTCCAACATCGATACCAACGAATTCAATGCACTAAACCATGGTGACTGTTGGAGCAACAATATAATGTTTTCACACGACTCCTTTGGAAAAATCAAGGAAACCAGTCTGGTGGACTTTCAATTACCGAAATTCGGTTCGGTGGCGCAGGATTTGTACTACTTTCTGCTGTCCTCAACCAAATTCGAGGATAAGCTCACCAAGTTCGATTACTATATCAAGTTCTATCATGAAAATCTTTCGGAAAATCTAAGACTATTGAAATATCCTAAAGTCGTGCCTACGCTTCGTGACATACACCAATCGCTTTTCAAGCATGGAATTTGGGGTTAGTATAGCTAAAAATTAATATTTAGTTTATTATACTATACCTTCCATTTGTAGGCTTTATTACCGCAACGACCATTATGAGCGGCATTCTACTGGATCCCTCAGAAGCCGCCAATATTGAAAACTTTTTAAGTGATTCCGCTGAGGGCAACGATTTGAAAACCCTGCTCTATTCCAACGCACGCTATCGCAAACATATCCAAGTGGTGTTGCCTTGGCTTCATAATCGTGGCGCTCTCGAAATATAAATTTATATTTAGAAGCGTTTTATACCAAAATCGTAAACATTTCTGCTATCGACAGTTTGATCAATAATTTCCTTATCGGTATTAGATTATTGTAAAAAGTATTGTCAAATAAATTTTATTTGTGAATCGGACTAGATAACAGATTTATAGTTGTTTGATTCGGAGAAAGCAGTTTGAATGCTATAAAACATTCACATTTTCCCACCCAAAAACCTAAATGCACTATCCAATTTGCTTGGTGCTGATTTATAAATAAGGTATGTTTTGTGAAAAATTTATCTGATATCATATTACTATTTACATAAATAAATACCAACGTGTTCAACAAATTAAATTAGAAGCAGTTTATTAAGACAAAACATAAGAAAATGTGGCAAAAACAAAAAAATAAAATCATAAATCTAGAAACACATATGTACATATCGTATACATTTGAGCATTGTAATAGGTATAAGCAAAAAGAACAAATTGCTAAGTCTGGAATGTATGATTGTGGCTCGTGTTCGTGCTGTATGGTGTTGGCAAAAATTTAAAAAATATCCCAAGAACTAACAAATACTTAAAAACCAAACTTTGTGTATTTGTGCAAAGCAAATACTAAGCCACAGACACCCATAAACTGAAATCTTTTGAAAGCTTTTGTGAGGCGTTGTCGATATATCAAGTTGTTAAATGCCCAGCGGCATTAGTACATTGTGGGTGCTGACAACGGCAAGTATACTGGCATCCGGGCGCAGAGGATATATATATATGCGGGTGCATAAATTATATTTTACATATATGTATATGCATATATAGTTATATTTAACGAATCTTTAAGAATAAGTATATACACTATTTTACTGCTAGATCATACACGCACATTTTGTGACATTATTCCAATACCGTTTGTAATATCATAATAGTATTGTGTAATCCATGTGAAGGTCTAACCATCATGAGAAAGTTCAGTTGTACTGAAGAATCGTTTTGCCAGTTTACGCAGGATCAAAAGCTTCAAGCCGGTAGCTGGACTTAAGCCGGGCGAAAAAGACTCCGTAATAATGATGCGTTTGCATTTTGAGAGGGAACTTGGAGGTAAATAAAAGTCAAGGTAAAAAAAATATTATATTAAACTCGCTTTATTGTTAATGTAGATGTAGATCAGGAACGTAGATCGTTTGGTGGTTCTGAACCAAGCTCACGTGCTGGGTGTCCTGACCAAACTAGCACAATGCCAAGCCGCCTCAGCAGCACGCATTGAGTTTATTTATTTATTATTATTTTTTTTGTTATTTATTAATGGTCGACAAGACAAGTGTCTTCCTATTTATTAAAACATTATACATACATTATAAGAATTAAATGCTAAAAGACTAGTTAGAATACACAACATGGGTTTGTCGGTAGGCATTGTGTCTGTCTTTTTTCTCTTTGGTAATTGTGCTAATGCGGTCTTCTTTTCTTTGTTGTCTTCAGACTAGAAGACTGCTCTATTACTCTTTCCACCAGTACTGCTGGATCGCTCGGTAGATGCCAATCAGAGGATTTTGTTACGGAAACAGCAGATGGGGAAGGCCTGAAAATGCAAATGTATTCCAATGCCCGATATATGAAACATGTCAGTGCTATATTCCCCCGGCTGTTAACTTCCGGTGCTCTACAATTTTAAAGTGCTTGCAGATTTCGGTACTGCTTCTTAACCAGGTGGTGACAAGCTGTTTGTCAAAATTCTCCAAGACTTTATTAACATTTCTTTCAAGGGTTTTCACTCTTTTCGAAAAATGCATTACTCCTTAGTGGAAATGGGGGTACAAAATGTTGTGGGTGACGTTTCGTTCTTAAATTTATTTCCTAAGATCTATATGAAAAATCATTTGAGACGACTTTCACAGTTTTCGCAGAATCTAAGCTTCCTCGGTGGAAAATGAGATTCAAAGATTATTTGGGATAAGTTTTAAGTTTTGTCCGATTTGCTTCAAACTTGATTTCAAAGCCATCCATTTGAACTTAATAAACACATGCTTTAGCGATTTGCGAAATTCCACCCACAACTGTGGTTAATTTGCGAAAATCGGTTGTACATTTTTTTGCCTACCATCCGATCGGTTTCAAAATCATTTTCAAAGACCTATGTGAGAATTTATTTAATACGTTCTTGGGTGGCAATGCGGGTCAAAGGTTTATTAAAAGAAAGTTCATTCTTCAGCTTCAAGATTCTCACCGCCAGACTAACATAGCTGGACACCGTTGATTCCAACACTTGGATTTTTATTCGATGCACTTAAAACATATTTTTAAATAGAAGTTCAATTTTCCACGGGAGTTTTCTTAGTGCAAAGGTAATATCTAAACTTTTTTAGCACAAAACGTTCCACGGATAAGGCTGGGCAATACCCGCTAGTAATATATATTTTGTTGTCTGTTTAAACGTCTTTTTTGTCGTTACCAATATACTTCAACCGCGGTCCGGAAGTCTTTTTCAGGTCGTATATTATTAACTCTCTGCATCACTTGACGTAAAAAGTAATACAAAGAAAGCTAGACATCCAGCTATCTCTATATAGAAAACTGGGTTTTCTGGCTGATTAACTGATTGTTGACGAACGTACAGCCCAAGTCGTAAGAACTAAGGAGCTGAATCGGAGTTTTGAAAAATTCCATCCGCAAGTATGAAAATCGCGAAAATCAGTCTAAGCAACGTCTTTATTAACCAGCCGATCGGTCTAACTTATTTTCAAAGATCTTTGCTTCAATTTATATGATAGTTGGACAACCCATTCCTTCTTGGTGGAAATATGGGTTACAAATTTGGTGGGTAAGGTTTCGGACTCAAATTTACAACCAAGAATCTTAATGAAAATTTTTGAGACATTATTCATACTTTCCGCAAAATGCAAGCGTCCTCGCTTCACAGTTTTTTTGGGCGCAGTTATAAGATTGGTGCTATTGGCTTAAATCTTAGTTTCATAGCCCTTTGTAAAAATTCATCGAATACGTTTTTCACACTTTACGCAAAATGCAGTCCTTGGACGATAAATGCGGGTCAAAGGTTTAATTAGCAAGTTATCGATTTTAGAGTCATTTGCAATGATCTATAAAAATATTCATTAAAAACGAACTAAAAATTTGTTGCCAAATCCGAGACTAATCGGAGGAAAACGCAGGTCAATGATTTTTGGTGCGAAGTTTTATAATCCGCCGACCGCATACAAACTTACTTTTTTAGCCCAAGATACAAATTTTGTAAATACGTGATTTAGCGATTTTCAAAATTCCACCCGCAATTGAGGAAATGTTACTAACTTACTTTTAAAACTCTTTGCATAATGCATCTTTTGTATGAAAAATGCGTTGAATGTACAAAATGTTGTCGTTTTTTTTTTTTTTTTTTGGTACAGGCTTCACCCAGCGAGACTAGAATAGACAAAAAACGTTGATTTAAACTTTTGATTCTTATTCGTTTTTATTGAAACTTTTTTTAATATCTGTCGGAAAATGGTTGGAAAATTGATATCTCAAAATTGCCTGGAAATACCAGCTATTATAATACATATACAAATGTAATGCAAGAAGTCTTTATATGTGGTGGGTCTCCTCAGGATACAGGCCTGTTTTTTTTATACTTAGTTTAAAATCTATATATTTCAACAGTTCCATAATGATCGATTAATAAAGACAAAAAGTGCCGGAAGGTACCTGGTACAGCTTTTGAATTCAATATATGCTTTTAATAATAATAATAAATGCGGAAAGTATCAAAATGATTTAAGAAACTACAAGTTGTAGTGGGTGCTAGAAGAAAACCACCAGAAAATCGAAAATACGTTAAGGTAAACATATACAGTATAATTTGCTTAGCTGCCTCGATACTTAGCTGCATCGGTAAGATAGCTGCCTAAAATTTTCTTTTTGAAGCAATAAGAGCTTATTTTGTATGAAATTAATTACGTTAAGTGCATCTAACTTAACAGCCTTTTGCACTTAAGCGCCTCCTATAGCCAGTAATTTTTTGCCAATTTCTATGAATATCGTGTTAGTTAACTGCGCCATCTATGATCAGATGAGCTGAATTTTGATTTGTTTTTCTTATGCATACAATAAACTGTATTGAAATTGAATTAAATGTAATTTAAATACATAAAGTTAATAAAAAATAACAAATTAATTTATTTATCTTAGTACTGTTAAATAGAATTCAGTGCAACTTAAAAAAGTCGAGGTTACTATGAAAACGATTCACTTTTAGGAAAAAAAATAAATTAAGTTAACTGCCTTTTTAGGATAGCTGCCTCTAGTGTCTGTGCAAAGTATTCGAGGCAGCTAAGCATATTATACTGTATATACATATGTTTTCGTTTGCCTAGCCTGTACCACTCACCATTTATGGTATTACCCAACATGTTTTAAAAACGTAAAAGGCCGGCGAATCCACTTAACATTCAACACCCTCACACAAGCAATGACTTAGATATATCCCTACATATATACATATAAGAATGTAGATTGTTGTCTATCACATGTTCAACTGAATCACAGTGAATGACACACGAGCAGAAGCAATTAATAAAGAATCACCCAATAATTAGAGCACATAGCAAAAGAGCGATAGAAGTGGAAGTGCAGAGACCCGCTTTACCTGCCTTATCAATAGAACAATTGGCGGCGCCCATATCAAATGTTTATTTAAAAATCATACTGGCCAAGTTTTACAGTGTGAGAGACGCTTTTATGCCAGCTTTTGGCGAATAACATTTACAAAATCAACTTTAATTGAACACACGCGATAAGGCGTTTCTTTGGCTAATGCCAAATCGGGCCGAGCAGAAAGTCGCACGTAACGCCCGGTCCTCATTTGAAATCAACCGTTGACCGAACTGCACTCAATTGTGTTAGCAATTTATCACTCGAGTCTCCTATTTTGTCAATTAAGGAAAGAGGTTTGTGTCCATATCAACTTTTCGGGTTGCTGAGATAATGTTTTCAAAATTCTTGAAACAGTTCTATTATGTGCCAGTTGCAGTTCAGAAGTCCTAACGTAAAAATTTTACAATAAAAATAAAGATATAGGTGTTATTAAATAAAACCAACAAACGCAAAGTTTTTACAGGAAAAATCAACAAATAATTGTTATTAAATGAAATGAAACATGGATGACGTGTGATCTCAAGGGCTAAAACATAAGGCAGTGAAAAGATAAAGTTTTTAACAAGTGAAACCTACTAATTGTGCATATTTTCATTAACCAAATCTACAAGCATTCTGATTTCAATATTGTAAAAGCTGACATGTGACCTAAAATATGAGTTGCGTCCGATATAATTATATGGCATTTGGTTCGATAATGACCTAATCAATATAGACATACATACAGGTTTGGAGAGCACCATGTTTGTGAAAACCAATCAATAACAAATAGCAGCCAAATATATCCCAGTTTCGATTGGCAACAATTATAGTTTAACATCAAAAAGCCAAATTATTATTAGAAAGAGAACCCTAAAACTCTATTGCGGAATTTGTTGGTCAAGTAATAGTTTTTCCGGTCTTAATTTGCATTTATGTACAAAAGTGTAGACCATCTTTGTAAATTACTTGTATCATGGTAAAAATTAAGTGTGCTATTTTCTTATGTTCTTATAATTAGTAAACTGATTATTTGAATTATTATCGCTTGATTCTAATCAAAGTTTTCAGGGTGAAACAGTAGGATTTATTGATAATTGGTTTTATTTCACTTAAAGTTTGAAGGGAATCTCATTATTTTGTTTTTTTCCTAATCAAATTCCTGTATAAAAATAATATCATCAACACAGATTTTACAGAGAACTTTAAAAAGAATTATAGATATTGGTATACACAAAACAAAAATGTTAATGGGGAAATAAAACGACATCAGACTAAATGTTTGCATAATTAATTTCTTAATGCTATAAAATGTCATAAAGATTGGATCCAGTAAAAACTGGGTGCGACAATAGATAATATGGGCGCGCCTGCATATTTTTAATTATGAACCACAATTTTCAGTTGTAAGGGTATTTCATGGACATAAAGGTTCTTTTACAAATCCGATTTAATATAACTAATTATCAATTAACTTAAATGCTGATTCTAACACTCTAAGCACCACAATCAGCTGATAGTACTTGAGCGTATTTTCAACTCTTGATTTGTCTGGATTGTTAAAACCATATATGTAATATTAAAAGCGCTTATCGCTTCTACGTATAAGCATAAATTCAACAAGACATTTACTGCATGTGATTAAATTGATGTCGTTTAATTTAATCTATTGTAGTTCCAAAATGTCGGAGTCCACACAAACAAATGGACACGCTGAGGCAGCGGATCCCAATTTGCCTTCCTGGCTGCCCAGAATCTCGCTGGAGAATGCAGTACGTGCCCAGATTGGTGACTTTGAGCAGATACTCTCCGTAACACCGAAACCAACGAGCTCTGGTGACAACTACTCCGCTCTGATGGTGCGTCTGCTGGTCGAAGTTGAGCTGCTTGGTAAGTGGAAGCAACATGTAAATCCTTTATTCCTTTATTATGCCCACCGCAGATCACAGCACCAAGAGCGTGTCCTTTGTGCTGAAGGCTCAGCATGATAATGAAATAATGGCTGCCATACTCAGCAAGTTGCGCCTCTTCCAGAAGGAGGAACAAATGTATCATAGCATTCTACCCAAATTCGAACAACTCTATGCCGATGCTGGCAAGATCATAAAATTTGCACCTAAGGCATATAAAATTGATCAGGATTTGGGTGTTGATTATGTGCTGCTCGAGGATTTAAAAGTGAAGAATTTCAAGAACGCCAATCGCTTGGCCGGTCTGAATCTAGATCACATGCAGCAGGTGCTGGAGAAGTTGGCAGCTTTCCATGCAGCTTCCGCCTGCTATGTGGAGCACAATGGCATGTTTGGGGAAGAGTTTACGGTGGGCGTGTTCAGCGAAGCCAATCGTCAGCTGCTGCAGGAGTTTAATGCCTCGGCCGCATTTCTGGCGCAGCTCAAGAAGTGGAAGAACTGCCAAAAGATCTATGAGAAATTGGTAGGTCGGCACACAGACTTGTATCATTCCAAATTTAATCTAAGGCACTTATAGGCCAAAAGTGACGAGTATTTGGTGGATCGTCTGCTACAGGATCAGCAGGTTTCCATGCGGGAGTTCAATGTGCTCAATCATGGCGATTGTTGGAACCTTAATATCATGTTTCTATATGATGCCTTTGGCAAAATCAAGGAAACGCTTTTTGTTGACTTTCAAGTTGGCAAATATGGCTCCCCGGCGAATGATCTATTTTATCTGATACTTTCCTCAGCAGCGCCAGATATTAAAACCGTCAAATTTGATTATATGGTTCGCTTCTATTTCGATAATTTGGTGGAGAATCTTAAGATACTGCAATATCATCGCCCTTTGCCCAAGTTAAAGAACTTGCTTGCTGCTCTCTTGCGCAATGGATTGGCGGGTTAGTATTCTAACCTCAACATTGGGAGCACGTTTCGCTAATACCCTTTCTTATAGCTTATATGGTCGTGTCCAAGGTGCTACCAGTTGTCATGCTGGACAAGAACGACAATGCCAATTTGGGGAATGACGAGTCCAAGGTTAAGGCCGCTATGTACACCAATCAGAAATATGTTCAGGTAATGTCCGAAATTCTGCCATGGTTGGATAATCGCGGTCTGCTCGACTGGAAGTAATTACCATTGAAAGCAAATGGTAATGAATTATATAAACACAAATAATTGTTCAAATTGGTCACGCCATATTAAAAATGTATTATTATTATACGAAATAAAACAAGTAAGAGGTTCTAGTCGGGAGCTCCCGACTAGGGGATACCATGAACCGTCTTCTTCCAACACCAACAAACAACATCTTCAAACAACACCACAATAAAAAAAAAATTGTTCCCTTGGCAGGGTTCGAACTCGCAACTAACCGCACCACTTGCCGCCGCCTCTACTCAAGGGCCACACCAATTATTAAGCTTCAATTCAAAAAACCAATTAAAATAGCAGCACAGAAAAAATTATAATCGCAATTGCAATGATGTTGATAGAATTCAAAGCAGACACGCATGAGTACCATGAGTACACGCATGAGTACCAGAAGTACCACTATACGGGAGGTACCAAAAGAGAGGATTGGCCACCAACTCTGGGTGGCCTCAGGTTTTTCCTAAAATACATAATTTAATAAAAGCGAGAAAGAACGGTTATCTTCGGTACGCCGAAGATTTAATACCCTTGCAGACTGAACCTTTTCATAATGCTCATAATGCTTTGTTCGTATCTAATTTCATATTATAATATTATAATTTTGTCTCGAAATGTGTAATGCATAGAAGAAGACATATCCGACCCCATAAAGTAAGGCGTTTCTTCTGCAAGCCCACTTTTCAATTAATACGAACTTCTCTGTATATATTTGTCCCACACTATGCTTGCGATGCTCGAAAGCTTTGAGAGAACTACGCATAAAACACACACACATATGTAAATACATATGTTACACTTTATGAATTGTGATTAGAAATAGTTATAAGATGGACCGATATAAGACAACGCACTACACTTTAATTGCCCAAATGTAAAGAAGCCGGTATTTTTATGCCGATATTTAACTAGTGCGGACAAAACCAATCGATAGTAATTTCAATAGCAAAAAAACTTCCATTTCAAAAACAGTACGCTGATGACAATAAATGAAAGTGAAATTTGAAATACCGCCACGGTAGACAGTAAGTTTAATGGAAAAATTAAAAAAAATGACTGGAACAACTGAAGTTGATGAAGTACTCTCGCTTCACATGTTCCATCCAAAAAATCAAATATGACTTATTTGTTAAACTTTTCAATGGGCTATTTTGTTATTATTTATGTATGTAAATAATGTTATTGAAAGTCATTGTTAATGATGACCTGATGAGCGTACTGGTCTGGTACTGGCATGAAAAGAAGGCGAGACTGTTAAAAATCCTTTAAAAATTCCTTCAATGCAAATCTAATGGAAATGGAGTAAAGTTTGTTTTCTGTTTAAATATGTTTTATTTTGCGCTGGAGTCGATCAGTGCCTTCTGATCTCTACCATTCGAATATATAAGGGCGGTGCTATCCGCATAAGTTGCCACCAGCAGTCTCGCGGGACAGAGGGCTGCACTGCTTTGTCCTTGTATGGGGAGGTCTCCCGTATACAGCGTGTACAGCATCGGGCCGAAGTCGCTGCCTTATGGGACACCTGCTTTAATGCCTTTGATAGCCGACCTTTGGTCTTTAACGGCCACGTTAAAGGTGCGTCCTGCCAGAAAGGAGCTCAGGTTGCTAAAATATGGCGCCGGGAGTAGGGCTTTGGTTTTAGAGAGAATACCATCGTGCCAGACCTTGTTGAACGCCTGTTTGACGTCGAGGAACACTCCGACGCAGTATTGCTTCTGTTCAAATGCCTCCAGTACATGGTTTACTACCCGGTGAACCTGCTCGGGGCATCCGTGAGACTTTCTGAAACCAGACTGATGGTCCGGGACCAGGCGCGTGACCTCGACGAGCTCTAGAAGTCGACTTAGCAGTAGTCGCTCAAAGATTTTCGGAAGCTTCGGCAACAGGCTTATAGGGCGGTAAGTTTCCAGCTGCGTTAGCGTCTTACCGGGCTAGGTGATCACGATCATTTTTGCCCGTTTCCATTGCTTTGGGAAGTGACCAAGCCTGAGCATGGAGTTGATAATGATGCCTTTGAGTGGGGTCTTCTTTCAGCTGTGTCCCGATTTTCGCAGGCGAAATGCTCCTTATTGGGAGAGCCATCTGCTGTTGCGCATCAAGTGATTCAGTGAAGGTGATGGTCGCCTCCTGGTGGTCAGCAAACGCATTGGCCTTCTCCTCGTCCGATCGGAGCCAGAGGCCAGAGTGATCTGTGATCTGTGATCGGGGAGGTAAATATTGTTTGCCTTTTAATGCTACTGGTGAGATTGCATACTGAGGACCCTTCGGGTCCTAGCCAGCAGTCGTCGGAGCCGGTTGGACGTGCTGACTATTTCCGCCTTGGCAGAGGGATCTCCGTTGCGGATGTACAGCCTCCTTAGACATCTTTTGTCGGCAAGGAGACTCCTGGCTTCTGGGTTTCGTAGGGAGCTTCTGAAGGTGTGAGTGCGAGGCAGAGTTTGCGGGACTGCACGTCTGGCAGCTTCCGTTATTTTCGCTGTGAGGTGGTCAACATAGCTCTCCAGTTCACTTGCCGTATTTATAGCAACGTTGAGCTTTAAGGTGACCTCGAAGCAGGTCCGGTAGACGTCCAAGTTAGAGCGTGGCGGGAGTATTTTGCAGATGCCAACAACCCACTTGGGATTCTCCTCTAGCTCAATCAGCAGTGGGAGGCGATCCGAGGCTAGGTCCAGGAGACTTATTAATCTCAGCTGTCCCTGTCTGAATGCCTTGTAGTGGCTATAACTTCGATGCCTTCGGTCTCAATGGCAGAGAAGAGCGTTCTCCCTCGAGAGAAAATGACTTCTGATGGAGGATTAACTAACACACCAAGATTTAATGTAAAAATAAATGTAGAACCAAAGTTAACAAACTCGAAATTTATGAAATTATTTTTACTTACAAGATAATATCAGTAATAGTAATGCGAAAATAAAAAAAAAATTAATAATAACAACACTTTAAAACAAGTTTACGGACTCGGCATTGGTTGTAACGGATAAAAGATAATCATCTTTGACCTTTATCATCAGTTTTATTAATTATACAATGCTGTTCCTTATCAATGCAATTATAAGAAATAATAGCAGTCTAGCTGATACCAAACACTAACTATAGATATATATACCCATATATTCGTTGTATCCAATACTTAAATAAATTAAAAATGTTTAGTCATAATGCGTTTTAATTTTACGCTTTCTATACAGTGTCACATGAGATCTGTTACAAATAATTCAGAGTACTCGACAAGAAAATACCCTGGGCTTAGCTCTTGTGAATTCTAAAATAACAAGCAGAATCAACTGTGTAAATTTTATTCTGAAAAAATAATGTAAATACTTCTTAGAGATGTCTGTTTGGCATACCCCTTTTATGACATCCTTTAATCTACACGGTAATTGCACAGGCTCAACACTTTCAAATCAACTTATACATACTCGTTTGTTTATGTTCAAATCAATTAATGTTTATTAGCATGACGAGCAGCAACCACAAACGGCTTCGCACGCGCCCAATTGATAAACTGGGGCGAATACTTTTTGTCGAGCTCACGATCACCCTCCCCAACCCATCCAATATGAGTCCCTACTCTGACAAATTTAGAACGAAAACAATGGTTCTATGTACAAAACTACTCAATCAGTTAAGCATAGTTAATGACGTACTATGTATTTGGCTAGGTATACCTTCACACCGATTTTCACACACAACCAGTTTGCTTTATAGGCAGCCGAAATCCCAGACCTCGGTTCTCTGTAGAACTGTATAAACTGATGTTCGGCTACTAGCGCTCAGTATTTATTTCGCGTTTGAAAACGCCGGACACTTGTTTCTCGTGCTCTACGCTACGAATTTTAATTAAATCTAAATCTATATAGCCTTTTGTCGTTAGTAAAATTCAATTAAGAATACAGATCGATTTGTGCATGAACAAGTAGAAATAAAATTAATTTGTACTTCCTGTCTGAAAGATTTTTATAATTCTATTCAAGAAATTATTATATGACAAATATATATATCAAGATAAAATATGATTTAAAATAGGAATAGTAAAGAAATTATGAATGACGTTTGAAAGATTAACTTATTCTATTCAAGATATATAAATAATGTGGTGCTTTTTAGAATTTTTCAATGGTGTCAAATGATCTACAATAAATACATTGTGATCGCTGGTCAATTGATAAAAGAGAAATATTTTTAAGCGATTTGATATGATATTAAATAAGTGAACACTTGAAAAGTTATGTGTTTTCACTCTTACAGAAAATGTCACACAATGACTCAAGTAAGCCCGTGAATCCCAACGAGTTTCTGGTCATTCCCAAATGGATAAATGAGGAATACTTTCGCCCCATCCTCGAGAAAGATGTAAACGACTTTGTAACCATTAAAAACTTTACACCCATTGCGGCAACACAACCAGGTGAAAACTACACATCGATTATGGTGCGTGTCGTCATCGACATAGAGCTCAAAGGTTGGTCTCATCACTTTCTCCGTGTCGTGTCTATGTAAGCCAATTAAATTTCGACTATTCCATAGATGGCAGTGAGCAGCAGATATCATACATATTGAAGACGATGCTGGATGCGAATAAGGGCGGCGATATTGTAGCGGGCATGAATTTGTTTCCTAAAGAAAAACAGATGTACGAGGTGCATATACCTAACTATGTCAAACTCTACAAGGAGGCGGGCTTAGACATTGAACTGGCGCCCAAAAGCGTGCACGTTGAAAACACTCCGGAGCGCATAACCCTCGTGCTAGAGGATCTAAAGCGTCAGAAATTTCACAATATCGATCGCCTTAAGGGATTGGACATGCCCCACATGCGTCGGGTGCTACGTAAACTGGCCGAGCTGCATGCCGCCTCTGCGGTGAACTTTGAACATAACGGACCCTACGCCGATATGTACTATGAAACGTTTTATAAGGAGAACAATCGGCCAATTTTTGAGGCCCTTGGACAAATGCGTGTGGAGCAGTATTTCAAAGCCATGAGGGAGTGGCAAATGCCGGATGCGGAGAAATATATTGCGATGGCCCCATCTGTAAAACAGTTTTTTGATGACGCAATTGCCTTGAACAAAGTGGACGAGACCGAGTTCAATTGTCTTAATCATGGAGATCTTTGGTGCAACAATATAATGTTCGCAGATGAGGGATCGGTAGAGCGCACACTGTTTGTGGATTTGCAAGTTGGCAAATGGGGCTCCCCAGCACAGGATCTTTGGTATTTTATTACAACCTCGGCTGCGCTTGACATTAAGGTCAAGGAATTCGATCATTTCATCAAAATATATCATGAGCGTTTGGTGGAATGCCTTAAATTGCTGAAATACTCGAAACACATTCCAACGCTGCGTGAATTACACGTCACGATGATAAAATACGGCAATTGGGGTAAGTTAGCTGCATTTCATTAATTGATCTCTTGACTGAAAAAGTATTTGCTTATTGCCAGGCCCGTTGACGGCAAATGGAGTTTTGGTGGCCGTACTCATGCCCTCTGATAAGGACTCCAGCATAGATATGATGATGATGCCGGGACCCGAGGGTGATGCCTTTCGCTACAAGACCTTCATCAATCCCTATTACGTCAAGGCCATGCTTCAATTGTATCCGTTCTTTGAAAACAAGGGTCTGCTATAAGAATATTCGCTTTATACATATATGTATGTATGTTTAATCATTGTGTGAATTGTACATATGGAGGTGATACTAATGTTACATCATTTATCTGAAATTAAACAATTTTCTACGTCAGAGCACTAAGCAAAGAACATATAGATGGGACATGCCATCAGAAATCCCAAAATTTGTCAAATTTGCATCGGACAGGCAGGCAGGGACCAACAGGCACACAAGCGCATAAATGCTTCTATTCATATACATATACAAGCAAGTCCAAAAACTTTAAAATGCACACATGCCAACGCTTAGGTACCCTTTCCAACAATAACGAGCCTAAATGCAAGAATTTCGCATCGACGTGGCAAACCCTTTCATTATTTCATATTACTTGTCCATTCAAAAGGGAATATATTTGAGAAAAATTGAATTTGTAAGCATTTTTACTTGTGCGGACACATTCACACACAAACATTTAATCGGTACCTAGACATAAAGAGAGCATTGACAGCACTGAGAGTAAGTGCGAGCGAGATGAAAATAAACAGCGATGCCGTTCTATCGCACAAATCATATGGAAGAGAGTAAGCCAAAGCAGTTTCCTGTAGTGTAAGCGAATAAAAAGACATTATATCTTATATATCTTACTCTTCTTTTGGACCAGATGCACCGATTTTTTTTTTAGCCCACTTTGCTTATACTGCATGTCTCATCTATATGTTCTTTGGTTAGTGGTCAGAGCCATGCTACAATTGTATCCGTTCTTTGAAAACAAGGGTTTGCTCTAAGAATATAAGCTTTATATAAGTTTAATCATTGAGTGTATTGTACTTATGGGAGTGATACTAGTATTACATCATATAACTGAAATACAATTATTTCCTGTACTTTGTACTAAAAACCGCGTGTAGTCCTATGTCGTTAGTATGAACATTATCTATGCTTTGACTTATTTCAAAGCCAAACACACCCCTGAAATCAATAATAACCATGACTGGCAGAACGCGCCGAAACTAATTGGTATTTAATTGAGGTGCCAAAGATTAAAATTATGCGCCCAACCGAAGCGTGCATACCCTAACGTGCTGACATACTTAAGTTTGTGGCTGTCTCTGAACAACTTAGTTTACATTGAAAACATTCAAGTAACCCAATTTTGCTGTCCTGGGCCTAAATTATCCAGATTTTTAGGCAAGTTAAAATAGGAAAGTTTCCAGGCTCAAACCTGTTATCCATGTGGTAAGGTTCTTTAATATAGAATTATTATTTTTTCCATGCCACAAAATGCAATCAAAACTATTAGAAAATTTGAGCTTTTAGATGATAGAAAAATATGTGTACGCTTTGTTAAACTAGTCATGATAATATCGTTTATTGTAGATGCATACGTAGTTTTATTATCTATGGGTCTATTCATGAGTATGACAAGAAATTACTTGCGATTATTTAACTTGTGACGTCAAACTGAATTTTAAAATTGGTATGCTTTGAACTTCATAAGCATATAAATAATTTATGCAAAACTTTATAAACAGTTAAAAATGTATGCAAGTAAATAGACATATGATTTATTCAGACTTGTGCGTCGAACTTTAGTGTAAAAGTGACACAAACCTTAAAAATCATTCATGAATTAGTATTCACAAAACTCGTTGTACATTCCATTGAGTATTTCTTTTTTCATAAGTGCTCAAACAATTATTCAAGCTTATTTAAAATTATTTTGACGCCTGATTAGCTAATCAAATATAATAAGACAAAAGTATTTGCATGTTGAATTTGAAAATCTTTTTATAATTGATTTCAATTGCTATAATTACTGTTAATAACAAGTAAGAGGCTCTAGTCGGGAGTTTCCGACTAGGGGATACCCTGAACCAAAGACAATATAAGCACTGTGTTTATATTGTCTTTGCCTGAACCGTAGCCATGTCCGCTAGAGTCGCCAAACTTGACATGTAGCTCCTAGAATAGTATATATATATATCAAGTATCTTTCATTTTATAGCTATCCCCACCTCCCCGCTACTACCACATAGCTATATATCAAGTAAATAACCCAATTCATGCTGCCCACCAATAAGAGCCATTATTTATATGCAATTGACTTTTGAGAATACACAAATATTTCATGGCTCAATAAGATGTACTGTAGATAATTTCATTAAGATCGGTTAAATAACATAGAAATGATTAAAGAAAACGTGTTTTGGCTTTCCTCGTATCAACGGCAGCAAGCGCAAATTCCAAGAATATCTGTATACATGTACACACACACATTCATTTTATTAACAGCATTGCATTTGCAATTGTATTGTTTTCTTTGCTGCTATTTTAATTCGTTTTTTCTCGTTAAGTCTCAATTATTGGTGTGGCTGTTGAGTAGAGGCGGCGGCGAGTGGGTGCGGCCGTGCGGCCTGTTGTTGCGAGTTCGAACCCTATAGAGGAGAACATTCTTATATTGGCTAGTGTGGCTGTTGAGTAGAGGGGGCAGCAAGTAATACGGCCAACGGAACTTTTTTTTTAAAGTATCAAAAATGCTGTTGCATTAAATTTGACCTTTGAATTTTGATTTAAATTTAAATAATTTATTTGAGTTATAGCTTTGGGGTGAAGGCGGGGTGGCGATAGCTTTAAAATACGGTAAACATTTCAAGCTTCTAGCTCCTATATATAAATGCGGATCAAGAATATATATAGATTATGGCGCCGGAGAGGCTTCCTCCTACCTGTTATATACATTTGCACAAGGCCAATATACCCGTTTTACACATTTTTAATGGGGTTAGAGTATAAAAAGAGTGGTTCGACTTAAGATTCAATGATCGAATCAACGTCTTACCTTTAGATTTAGTTTGTAAGACTGGTTTAAAATTCCTCAAGGTGGGCTTGATTTCTATTAATCTATTAATTTCTTACAAAATATTCATTGTTAACCAAACAAATTTAGATTACAGCCCGGCCTTTGCCGTGGCACGTATGTTATAAAATAAATGTTCTCAAAAAGCTTTGAAAATGATTTTAAACTGATCGGACGGTTAACAAACGACTTTCATACAAACGTTTTCCGCCAATTTACCACTGTTAGAGCTTTGAAAATAAGTTGCAAGAAAATCGGGAAAAAATAAAACTTCACCCAAAAAATTTTTTAATCGCATTTCTACCGAAGAAGTTTGAATTCTGCGAAAAGTGAGAAACACGTCTCAAATGAATTTTTATATAGATCTTTGGAAATGAATTTGAGCGCGAAACGTCACCCACCAAATCTTTGACCTCCATTTCCACCAAGGAGGGACGGATTTTCCAAAAAGTGCGAAACACCCCTCAAATGAATTTGAGCAAAGATCTTTGAAAATATAATGTAATGGTAAACAAAAGAGTTGCATACAAACGTTTTTCGCGATTTTTTCACACTTGGGGGTGGAATTTCCCGAAAACCCGTCGTAACGTGCACCTACATCACATAAGGTAACTACAGTAAAAATTTCAGATTCCTAGCTCTTACGGTTTGAGCTGTGCATTGATCACCAATCAGTCAGGCAGTCAGTCAGGACAAACAGTTTTATACTTATATAGAGATATTGTTAATCGGATTCAGTTCACTTTACATATTTAAGGTTCCGAGGTACTTAATAACAATTTTGTTATAATATTTTTCGATCAGTACAAACTTCAATTATTACTATATACAACACCAAAATAAGGTTAGAATCTTAAGCAACCCTTTGAATAACTTACCTGTTGAAAAATAAACTCGTAAACTCAAACTAAGAAGTAGTTTTATGTTCATTTTAAGAGCTCTTTAATTAATCTTTTTGGTTCTCGCGCACAATTTATCAAAGAAGAAGAGTTCATTCAAAGCTTTGGCTATTCTCACACCATAAATACAGCACCGATTGCTTTTAAGTTTCGCTCCAAAGCTTGGCGCGTGAGGTTCAGCCCCATTTTAAAGGTAAAGTTTAAGAAATTTGGAGAAACCCATATAGAGAAATCTTCTGTTTTTAAACGGAATAACGTAAGGTAAGATGGTAGGCCAATTATTGAGTTACTCTAAGGTTCAAGGTTATATAAGCAAGGATATTAATGATTTTCCAAGAAGTCATGACAAGCTACGAATCGCGACATCCAAAATCTGAAGAAATGACTAATGCCCCCAATAGTATGAATAGGTTAGAAAAGCCACTTCATAATACATAGTCATGCAGTGCTCACAACTCTCCCAGACAAATCAGATTCACTGTGATTTTTACTCTGTTACGATGAGTTGCAAAATAAACAAATCGTTTGATTTTTTATTGATACGCCTATCAAGTTGATTAAAGCCTGTTGCCAATTATATTACGTGTGTATGTACATATGTATATTAAATTATCTTTTAGTCGCGTACAAATACAGATAGGTTATCTGAAATAACAATAAAAGCACATAGTTTCTATTTGTACTCTACATAAACCGATCCAAGATATTGTGTGTTGATAATAGTATGGTTTTTTACATTTGGGATTTTTTCACGATATATGTACGTACATTAAAGTGGTTGAGAATTTTATCAATGAACCTTCAATGAACAAGAAGGAGGTTGTAGTCGGGAGCTCCCGACTAGGGGATACCCTGAACCTTCTTATTCCAACCTTAAATGCAGCTCGCGCTACACGCTCGTTTGCTTTAGTACTAATATGGATAAATTAAAAAAAAAGTTCCCTTGGCAGGGTTCGAACTCGCAACTGATCGCATTACTTGCTGCCGCCTCTACGCAACAGCCACACCAGCCAAAACAAAAAAAAATAGCTCCCTCGGAAGGGTTCGAACTAGTAACTGATCGCGCTACTTTGCGCTGCCTCTACTTAATAGCCACACAAACAATTAAGGCTTAATGAGAAAAAAACGAATTTAAATAGCAGCACAGAAAAAGACGCGCATTAATGTGTGTACACGTATGCAGAAAATCTTGGAATTTGCGCTTGCTGCTGCACGTGTTTGCAGACCAAAACACATTTTCTTTCGTGATTTTCAACCGATCTTGATGAAATTTTCAGTGGTAGATCTTATTGTACTATAAAATATTCGTATGAAAATAACAATTACATTTATATATATTGTGGTTTAATAAGGCAGGCAATACAAGTTGGTTTACTAACATGATTTATAAGATGGTAGCGGGGAGGTGGCGATAGGTATAAAATGAAAGATACTTGATATATGTATACTATTCTAGAAGCTACATGTCAAGTTTGGTGACTCAAGCTCATATTATTTACCGAAATTGCCCAAAATATAGGATTTCGATATCGATTTTTATCGATTACTTGGAAACGGGGCAAGTTATCGATTATTGGAAACAAACTCGATCTGCGCATGGACTAGGAGGACCTAAAGCTAAAATTTCTAAAAAAAAGTTCTGAGATCCTTGCATTTATACATACGGACGGACGGACGGACAGACAGACGCACATGGCTAGATCGACTTGGCTATTAATGTGATCAAGAATATATATACTTTATTGGGTCGGAGATGCTTCCTTCTGCCTGCTACATACATTTGCACAAATACACTATACCCTTTTTACCCATTTTCAATGGGTTCAGTGTATAAAAATGTACATTGAATACGCAAGTAGAACAAAAACCAAGTTTTAATTATTTCAATACGAATTGAGTCTTACAACTGGAATTACAAATAGTAAGTTTATTTGCATGTTACCATACGAATGACAAGCAAACTAGCCACACACAAAAAATCAAACAACTATCAAGCTACACTATCATAACTTATATATATAATTAAAAATATGTATAAACGTGTGTATTTTTGTACTGATAAAAAGTGAGTTGATCGCCCGTACAAAAACTTTTTTGTCGAGAGCTTTGACAAAACATTGGCCCAGTGCCCAACTAGACTCTCTGTGGATCAGTCGAGCTGAAATCTTTTAAGAATGTCGGAATCGAATGAAATTGTTAACCCAAATGAACATCTTGTCATACCCGATTGGATCACTGCAAAGTATTTCAAAACCGTGCTTGATAAGGACGAACCGAACCATGTCAAGGTGCTCAAATTTACGCCTGTGGCGGCCATACCGCCCGGCGAGAACTTTACCTCCATAATGCTGCGCATTTACATCGATTTGGAAATGAAAGGTACAAAAACATTTTCCACATTTTGTGAAATTACATTTAATAATAAATTGTTCGCTTTGTTAGATGGCAGCACAAAAACAAAGACCTATATCTTTAAGACGATGCTGCCTAGCGAAAGGGGTGGGGCTGAAGTAGAGAATTTTGGTCTGTTCCCGAAGGAACTAAAGATGTACGAAACATATCTGCACGCTTTCGAGACACTTTATAAGGCAGCCGGTGAGGATATACAAATTGCGCCCAAATGTCTGCACACTGAGGAACGCGAGGGCTACATTCACTTTATTTTCGAGGATCTGGGTGTTAAGAAATTCCGAAATGTGGACCGCATCAACGGCCTGGACTTGGTGCACATGACATATGCCTTACGCAAGCTGGCCGAATTTCATGCAGCCAGCTCAGTTTATGAGGAGCAAAATGGTCCCTTTCCAAGCGAATTCAATGAGGGATTTATTTCAGTCAATAACGACAAGTTCATTAAAGAAGGCTTTCAGATGAAGGAGGTGTCCTTTAAAAAGGCAATGGCCACATGGGGCATGAAGGATGCCGAAAAGTATATAAAGAATTTCGTAAGTAGCAAAGTAAAGAACTATAAATAGTAAAAATAACCCTACTTATCGTTAATTAGCCCACTGCAGAACAGTATTGGGCCATGTGTATGAGTACTCTGGAAACTGATCCCCAGGATTTCAATACCTTAACCCATGGAGATTTCTGGTCTAGCAATTTGATGTGCAATTATTTGCCTGACGGGAATATAGATCAACTGATCCTGGTAGACTTTCAAATCTGCAAATGGGGGAGTCCAGCTCTGGATCTGTTGTTTTTTATTACGTTATCCGCTGCCAACGACATACGTCTTAAGGAATTCGATCACTTTATCTGCATTTATTGGGAGCGTTTAATAGAATGTCTGAAATTACTGAAATATAAGAAGCCTTTGCCTAAGTTGCGTGATCTACAAGCCTCCCTGTACAAAAAGACCAACTCTTTTTATGGTAAAATTCATGATAATTACTTTAAGCATTCATGATAAAAATTTATTTATCTTTCTGTATCTAGCCTTCTTTGCCCTCACAAATCACCTGCCTCTGATTGTGTTTCCTACCGATAAGGATAGCAATATACACTCTACGATGGCCGAAACTGAAGAGGGAGAAAATTTTCGACTGCGTCTGACGTCTAATCCTATTTATGCCAATATTATGAAGGATTTGTATCCATTTTATTACAATCGTGGATTGTTTAATTTTGATGACTATATTACGGAATGAATAAAACTGTATGTCTCACACCTGCTTACATAAATAACTTTTTGTAGACACTGTTTATCTTTATCTTTTAAGTACGTGTTCCCTTATCATTATCTAAGACCATTGAAATATTGATAAAAACACAGCGGAATTTAATTTAAAGCTTTTTAATCTATCCCTATCTATTTAATCTTCTGTCTTTCCATCTCTTTGGAAAGAATCTTATATCATTCCTCTCCACAAGAAAGGTGGAAAGTCTTTTCCTTTTTTTTTTTTATTGTATTGGATCAAAAATAGCATACATTTTTATTACAACATAGTTGGCTTAGTTAATGTTTCGCCAAGCCTGTTTGAGTCCTCAGGCTTTATCGTGGACCAACGTCGAAATTAGCTTTTTTGAATAAGGCTGCATCGTCACATGAGTAGTCGGTGGACTCTGGGGCGTCTCCTGTGTCGTGGTCGCCCTCCCCTGAACCCAAATTGGTGATCAGGATGGATGGCCATGTGATCTATAAGTCTTGCAAGTCAGGCGACAATCAGTCTTTCCCAGACCTTCGACAAGGGAGGCAGGAGACTGATCGGCCGATATGACTTAGGGTCATATTCCGGCTTGCCCGACTTATGGATCATATGGATCCTCGCTAACTTCCACTGGGCAGGGAAGTATTGCGTCCTTAATATGGCGTTGAAAATCAACGTTATAAAAAGGAGCGAGCGCATTGGCAGGGCCTTCAAGGCGGTGTGGCCCGGAGCTTTAGTTCTAGTAGGAACTATGACGGCGTTGATTACCTCTTCCACGCGGATGGGACCGATAAGTGGTGACATCTGAATCGAGACTCCGATGCTCGGGTAGTCTCATCGAGCTCTTCTGGAAAGGCCGAGTTGAATGTTGAAACCCGTTCCTTTAGGTGGCTGGCGAAAATGTCAGCTTGTTTTTTAGTTGTATTTTCTGACAGCAGAATTATTCCGATGGCGTGTTTTTGTACTAGGGCCTCCAGCTTTAGTACTTTTCCCGAAATGCCCTTGGCATTCCAGATTAGTGGTGTGTTCATTTTGATAGCAACGAGGTTACAAGGGTAAGGATTTGCTGTTGCATACCCAAAACCTGCTGTTGAATTTCTGCCATCCTCTCGATAGCTCGGCTCATGTCCTTGATGGCGGAGGAGAGTCCTTCCCCGTTTCCAGATGTCTGCTTTTGCTGTTGTTGCGCAGTCAGCCTCTCCTGTTGCTGTTCTTTCAGCAGTCTATGTAGCCTAGCTTGCACTGGTCCTTCTCGCTGGCTAGAGCTCGGGTCGTTGTTCTCTGTGCTGAATGAAGCTAGTCCTCTTCTGGCGGCAGCGGCGTATGAAAGCCCTTTTATTTGTTCAGTATGTGCTGTGTAGGGGAAGTCAACAGGTGTTGGCCCATGAACTTTGTTGCTGCGGCTTCGGTTAGCTTGAGTCGGTGGGAGATTTTTTATTTTGGCGGGCTTTGGGGCTCCCGCACGCTTTGTATATTCGGTGAACCACTCGCAGCCCTTATAGTTAGCAGGGTGGTTACCACCGCAGTGGACGCATGTTGCCGGAACTGAGTCGGGTCGTGTGCAATCAGCAGAGCGATGATTGAGCCCGCATTTAACGCATTTGTATTGTTTTCTACAGTATGTGGCCGTGTGCCCGTACTCCTGGCATCTATGGCATTGCACCACATCCTGGCTTCTTCGAGCAGTCTCAAACTTGACCACCTGCTAGCAAGGCTTCCTGATGGTAAGAGCCTCCTTGTTGTTGGCCGCCGGCTGCAAGTTGATGAAGTGGATGTTCATGGGCTCCTTGGTAGCTTTGCTGCTCGGATTGTGCACGTGGAGAACGGTATGGCCCTGGGTCCGGAGGTCGTCGATGAGTTCTCGGTTGAGTGTTGAGTGGTGGAGGCCTTTGATTACTATGCGTTAGGGCTTCTCCTCCTGCAGCTGGTATGAGTATAACTCAATTTTGTATTCATCCAGTATCTGTATGATGGTCCTGTATGTGGGCACATCATTGGCTAGGAGTCGCATAGTCCTACCTAGGTTGGATTTGATGGTCAAGTTATCCGCTACTTCGGATAGTAGGAGCCACACGTCGTTGATGTCGCCGAACCGATTTAGGACGATGGGGGGTGGCTTCTTTCCTCCAGTGGGGGCATTGTTGTTGGCCCTTTTTTCGGGCACGGAGGAGCTGGTGCTGGCATGGGCGTCAGCGTTTGGCTGGGTGCCGCCCCCAAACTGAGGAGTCGCTGAGGCAGGCAAGTTCTCTTCTTGGACTGGGTTTATCTGCTCGGCCTCAGATTCTTCAGTATCCATGTCTTCGACTTTATCGGGTGGGGCCAAGAGTGCATATCTGTTGGAAGCATGAGTGCCAACTGGACTGGTGTCAGTCTTGTTCTGTTTTCGCCGCGCGGCAGGTGGGGACCTGTTGTCTAAGACTTTGCGCATATCATTTTTATTTCTCGCCTGTGATTGGATCATTCGAGCCGCGGCTGCGGCGTGCGAATTGGGTTTGACGATATATTATACGCACTAGGGCGTCAACGGGGTCTCTATTTGCACTAGCACCAGCATGTGGGCTGCTGCCGGGGTATTCGGATTCCATTAAAGGATAAGAAGGAGAAACTGAAGTACTTCTTCCAGACATCAGCGCGGAGAATTTGTTGGCAGCTGTTGCTAAGCGGCTGTTAAGCATTGAGGTGCTCGGCGGCGTAGCGGCATCAGCATTTAGTTGGCCTACCTCTTTAGTTCGAGACGACCCCTTTTTACTCATTGTGAGTATGTTGCTGTTCTCAGCACTTACTGGTTTGGTGGCTCTATTTGCATTGCCACTGACTGATTCCTCAATTTTTTTTGACCACCTTATTTTTCGTTTTGGTTTCATTTCACTTAAAACAAATTGCTTTGTCAGCAAGAAGTTTTGTTTTTATTTTTGCCGTTTTCGTGTTTTCCAATATTTGATGCGTTGCAATCTTTGTGCGGGATTGCAAAAGCCGCGTTTGGCCGTTTGGGCGTGCACTCGAATTTTGATTTTCAATTTTTTTCCGCGAACTTCGAACTTCGAACACCAAAAAGTGTCTTCAAGAAAGGTGGAAAGTCTGATATACAAAATTACAGGGGCATTGCAAAACTGTCCGATATCCCTAAATTATTTGAAAAAATAATCACTTCGAATTTACAGCATTTCTGCAAACCAGTTGTCTCTCCTG
This sequence comes from Drosophila montana, assembly GCF_035044405.1. Taxonomy (NCBI): domain Eukaryota; kingdom Metazoa; phylum Arthropoda; class Insecta; order Diptera; family Drosophilidae; genus Drosophila; species Drosophila montana. The sequence goes on from NW_026996956.1 coordinate 710,948, forward strand.
TGCAACATGGATTCGTAAAGAATCGGTCAACTACGACCAATCTGCTAGAATTTACTTCCTTAGTAAATGATGCTTTCCTTTCTAAAATGCAAACTGATGTCATTTATACTGACTTCAGTAAGGCGTTTGACTCTGTGCACCATGATCTTTTACTCTTTAAACTTGACCGATTAGGTTTCCCTCCACGTCTTTTGCTCTGGGTAAGTTCTTATTTAAAAGGTAGGACCCAAAGAGTAATGCTGAGGCTGACTACCTCAAATCAGGTTCACGTTACTTCTGGTGTTCCTCAAGGTAGTCATCTTGGACCTTTACTCTTTACCCTTTTTATAAATGATCTCCCCTCGGCTATATCTCATGCCCGTGTACATACATATGTATGCGGACGATGTGAAACTTATATTATCATACACTAATCCCCTACATCATTCTCGTCTACAAGATGATTTGAACGCTATGCTATTTTAGTGTTCGGCCAATCAATTGCATCTAAATTGTTCAAAGTGTATGTTTATGACCTTTAATCGTACTACACGTTATCTTGTTAGTTATACAGTTGACAATACTCCATTGCAATGTATACTAACCGTTAAGGACCTAGGAATCCTTTTTGATTCTAAACTCAGTTTCAATCTGCATATAGATAACATCGTTAATGAAGATTCAATAAACGATGGTCTAAAGAGTTTAACGATCCTTTTATAACGAAATTTCTGTACATATCTCTTGTTCGTCCTATCCTTGAATACTGCTCTTGCATCTGGTCTCCGCAGTATAAAAACAGCCAGGATCGTATTGAATCTGTTCAGAAGCAATTTCTGCATTTTGCCTTACGAGGTTTCAATTGGGACCCTAATCTTCGGTTGCCATCCTACTCCAGCAGGCTGCTTCTTCTTAATCTTCCGACGTTAACCAACCGTAGGACAATTCTCGGTGTTGTCTTTCTACATAAGTTGATTGTTGGCGATATAGATTCTCCTTTTCTGTTATGGCGTCTTCAATTCTCTGTTCCTTCTAGACCAACCAGGAATTATCACCGCTTATTCTTATCTAAGTGCAGAACAGATGTAAAAATAATAATAGTTTGCATCACGTTTTCTCTACCGAACTTTCTCTACCCCTAATAAAATCATTGCTTTCAGGATACCTTCGGGAACTCACTGACCATTCCCAGCTATGAGTAGGGGCATAGTTTGTATGTTATAAAATCAATGTTTTCAAAAAGCTTTGAAAATGATTTTGAAACTGATCGGACGGGAATCAAACAACTTTTATGCAAATCGGAAAACTCTTTAAATTCACCAAAAAAATCTTAAAAATACATTTTCCACCGAAGGAGTTTAGATTTTGCGAAAAATGTGAAACACGTCTCAAATGATTTTTCTTATAGATCTTTGGAAATAAATTTGAAAACAAAACGTCATCCACCAAATCTTCGACCCCCGTTTGCACCAAGGAGGGATGGATTTTTCAAAAAGTGTGAAACACCCCTCAAATGAATTTGAACATAGATCTTTGCAAATGAGTTTGGGGCCGATCGGATCGTTAACAAAAAACTTTCATATAACCGTTTTCCGTCAATTTACCACTGTTGCGGGTGGAATTTCCCAAATCGCTGAAATACGTATTCATTAAGTTCTTATGGAGAGCTTTGAAAATAAGTTTGAAGCAAATCGGACACAACTTAAAACTTCGCCCAAAAAATCTTTAAATCGCATTCCCCCCGAAGAAGTTTGAATTCTGCGAAAAGTGAAAAACACGTCTCAAATGAATTTTCATATAGATACTTGGAAATAAATTTAAGAACGAAACGTCACCCACCAAATTTTTGACCCCCATTTCCACCAAGGAGGGATGTATTTTCCAAAAAGTGCGAAACACCCCTCAAATGAATTTGAACAAAGACCTTTGAAAATAAATTTGAGGCAGATCGGATGGTAAACAAAAAAGTTACATACAAACGTTTTTCGCGATTTTTGCACACTTGCGGGTGGAATTTCTCGAAACCCCGTCTTTACGTGCACCTACATTACATAAGGTAACTACAGTGAAAATTTCAGCTTCCTAGCTCTTACGGTTTGGGCTGTGCGTTGATCACCAATCAGTCAGTCAGTCAGTCAGTCAGTCAGTCAGTCAGTCAGTCAGTCAGTCAGTCAGGACAAACAGTTTTATATATAGAGATAGAGATATTGTTAATCGAATTCAGTTCAGTTTACATATTTAAGGTTCCGAGGCACTTAATAAAAATATTGTAATAATATTTTTCGATCAGTACAAACTGCAAATATTACTATGTACATCAAAATAAACTCGTAAACTCAAACTAAGAAGTAGTTTTATGTTCATTTCAAGTGCTCTTTAATTAATCTTTTTGCTTCTCGCACACAATTTCTCGAAGTTTTTGTCGAAAACTGGTTTCCGAACTGAGTTTTTGACAAGAAGAAGAGTTCATTCAGAGCTTTGGCTATTCTCACACCATAAATACAGCACAATTTGCTTTTAAGATTCAATCCGAAGCTTGGCGCGTGAGGTTCAGCAGCATTTTAAAGGTAAAGTTTAAGAAATTTGGAGAAACCCATAAAGAGAAATCTTCTGTTTTTAAACGAAATAACGTAAGGTAAGGTGGTAGGCCAATTATTGAGTTACTCTAAGGTTCAAGGTTATATAAGCAAGGATATTAATGATTTTCCAAGAAGTCATGACAAGCTACGAATCGCGACATCCAAAATCTGAAGAAATGACTAATGCCCCCAATAGTATGAATAGGTTAGAAAAGCCACTTCATAATACATAGTCATGCAGTGCTCACAACTCTCCCAGACAAATCAGATTCACTGTGATTTTTACTCTGTTACGATGAGTTGCAAAATAAACAAATCGTTTGATTTTTTATTGATACGCCTATCAAGTTGATTAAAGCCTGTTGCCAATTATATTACGTGTGTATGTACATATGTATATTAAATTATCTTTTAGTCGCGTACAAATACAGATAGGTTATCTGAAATAACAATAAAAGCACATAGTTTCTATTTGTACTCTACATAAACCGATCCAAGATATTGTGTGTTGATAATAGTATGGTTTTTTACATTTGGGATTTTTTCACGATATATGTACGTACATTAAAGTGGTTGAGAATTTTATCAATGAACCTTCAATGAACAAGAAGGAGGTTGTAGTCGGGAGCTCCCGACTAGGGGATACCCTGAACCTTCTTATTCCAACCTTAAATGCAGCTCGCGCTACACGCTCGTTTGCTTTAGTACTAATATGGATAAATTAAAAAAAAAGTTCCCTTGGCAGGGTTCGAACTCGCAACTGATCGCATTACTTGCTGCCGCCTCTACGCAACAGCCACACCAGCCAAAACAAAAAAAAATAGCTCCCTCGGAAGGGTTCGAACTAGTAACTGATCGCGCTACTTTGCGCTGCCTCTACTTAATAGCCACACAAACAATTAAGGCTTAATGAGAAAAAAACGAATTTAAATAGCAGCACAGAAAAAGACGCGCATTAATGTGTGTACACGTATGCAGAAAATCTTGGAATTTGCGCTTGCTGCTGCACGTGTTTGCAGACCAAAACACATTTTCTTTCGTGATTTTCAACCGATCTTGATGAAATTTTCAGTGGTAGATCTTATTGTACTATAAAATATTCGTATGAAAATAACAATTACATTTATATATATTGTGGTTTAATAAGGCAGGCAATACAAGTTGGTTTACTAACATGATTTATAAGATGGTAGCGGGGAGGTGGCGATAGGTATAAAATGAAAGATACTTGATATATGTATACTATTCTAGAAGCTACATGTCAAGTTTGGTGACTCAAGCTCATATTATTTACCGAAATTGCCCAAAATATAGGATTCCGATATCGATTTTTATCGATTACTTGGAAACGGGGCAAGTTATCGATTATTGGAAACAAACTCGATCTGCGCATGGACTAGGAGGACCTAAAGCTAAAATTTCTAAAAAAAAGTTCTGAGATCCTTGCATTTATACATACGGACGGACGGACGGACAGACAGACGCACATGGCTAGATCGACTTGGCTATTAATGTGATCAAGAATATATATACTTTATTGGGTCGGAGATGCTTCCTTCTGCCTGCTACATACATTTGCACAAATACACTATACCCTTTTTACCCATTTTCAATGGGTTCAGTGTATAAAAATGTACATTGAATACGCAAGTAGAACAAAAACCAAGTTTTAATTATTTCAATACGAATTGAGTCTTACAACTGGAATTACAAATAGTAAGTTTATTTGCATGTTACCATACGAATGACAAGCAAACTAGCCACACACAAAAAATCAAACAACTATCAAGCTACACTATCATAACTTATATATATAATTAAAAATATGTATAAACGTGTGTATTTTTGTACTGATAAAAAGTGAGTTGATCGCCCGTACAAAAACTTTTTTGTCGAGAGCTTTGACAAAACATTGGCCCAGTGCCCAACTAGACTCTCTGTGGATCAGTCGAGCTGAAATCTTTTAAGAATGTCGGAATCGAATGAAATTGTTAACCCAAATGAACATCTTGTCATACCCGATTGGATCACTGCAAAGTATTTCAAAACCGTGCTTGATAAGGACGAACCGAACCATGTCAAGGTGCTCAAATTTACGCCTGTGGCGGCCATACCGCCCGGCGAGAACTTTACCTCCATAATGCTGCGCATTTACATCGATTTGGAAATGAAAGGTACAAAAACATTTTCCACATTTTGTGAAATTACATTTAATAATAAATTGTTCGCTTTGTTAGATGGCAGCACAAAAACAAAGACCTATATCTTTAAGACGATGCTGCCTAGCGAAAGGGGTGGGGCTGAAGTAGAGAATTTTGGTCTGTTCCCGAAGGAACTAAAGATGTACGAAACATATCTGCACGCTTTCGAGACACTTTATAAGGCAGCCGGTGAGGATATACAAATTGCGCCCAAATGTCTGCACACTGAGGAACGCGAGGGCTACATTCACTTTATTTTCGAGGATCTGGGTGTTAAGAAATTCCGAAATGTGGACCGCATCAACGGCCTGGACTTGGTGCACATGACATATGCCTTACGCAAGCTGGCCGAATTTCATGCAGCCAGCTCAGTTTATGAGGAGCAAAATGGTCCCTTTCCAAGCGAATTCAATGAGGGATTTATTTCAGTCAATAACGACAAGTTCATTAAAGAAGGCTTTCAGATGAAGGAGGTGTCCTTTAAAAAGGCAATGGCCACATGGGGCATGAAGGATGCCGAAAAGTATATAAAGAACTTCGTAAGTAGCAAAGTAAAGAACTAAAAATATTAAAAATAACCCTACTTATCGTTAATTAGCCCACTGCAGAACAGTATTGGGCCATGTGTATGAGTTCTCTGGAAACTGATCCCCAGGATTTTAATACCTTAACCCATGGAGATTTCTGGTCTAGCAATTTGATGTGCAATTATTTGCCTGACGGGAATATAGATCAACTGATCCTGGTAGACTTTCAAATCTGCAAATGGGGGAGTCCAGCTCTGGATCTGTTGTTTTTTATTACGTTATCCGCTGCCAACGACATACGTCTTAAGGAATTCGATCACTTTATCTGCATTTATTGGGAGCGTTTAATAGAATGTCTGAAATTACTGAAATATAAGAAGCCTTTGCCTAAGTTGCGTGATCTACAAGCCTCCCTGTACAAAAAGGCCAACTCTTTTTATGGTAAAATTCATAATAATTACTTTATGCATTCATGATAAAAATGTATTTATCTTTCTATATCTAGCCTTCTTTGCCCTCATAAATCACCTGCCCCTGATTGTGTTTCCTACCGATAAGGATAGCAATTTACACTCTATGATGGCCGAAACTGAAGAGGGAGAAAATTTACGACTGCGTCTGACGTCTAATCCCATTTATGCCAATATTATGAAGGATTTGTATCCATTTTATTACAATCGTGGATTGTTTAATTTTGATGACTATGTTACGGAATGAATAAAACTGTAGGTCTCACACCTGCTTATAAAAATAACTTTTTGTAGACACTGTTTATCTTTATCTTTTAAGTACGTGTTCCCTTATCATTATCTAAGATCATTGAAATATTGATAAAAACACAGCGGAAATTAAAAGCTTAAATGTGTTACGAGCTTACAGTTTAAATGTTTTAAAAAAAAAACGCCGATCTTAATAAAATCGCTTAAATGAAATATATTTTTTTTCTTCGTAACAGTGCAAGATTTCACAATAGAATATTTTTATGAGTAAAATATTGATTTCTAAAATTAATATAACACCTTCAATCAGCTTAACAGGGTAAGTATGTATGTATATGCATTTTATTATCAATGAGGTTTGTTTAATGTTGATGATTAGAATGTAAGAAACTCAGAAGTATTAAAGGGATTTACTTTTCGTCGACACTGTTCATCTATTATCAATTATAGCGTGCTGTAAAATAATGCCTGCGACTGTGACAGAATCTAACTGAAGCAGGTTTGTCGTTGTCTGTCGTTCATCTACAAAAAAAAGAGAACTATTTAGGAATATGATATAAAGAGAATCTCTATTAGATAAGTTATAAGATGGGGTAAGATGTTGAGAAACAATTAGTTTTGTTTCTGTCGTGAACGAGTTGAGTCAAACTAACATATGTGACTTCGTTTATAGATATTGTCTTTAATATTTAAATGAATTTTTTGACATTAACTTTGGATGTAGTCCTAGTATAAACATAAAATGATTTCGTTTTGATAAATAAAATAAATAATAAAAAAATATTAGATGTATAATTTAATTAATATTGCATATAGTTGGAAAGAAGTAACGGCCATTTGCTCGAACTTCGAAGCAAAATCAAAAGTTCATGAAAGTCACATAAAGGCAACACATGATTTCGAACCGAACTGTCCACTGGTATTGTCAAATGGATTCTACCACTTAATGCTGCCAGGGCACTTAATTTGAAGGCAACCCTCGTATGTAAAAAAAACTATGAGTTAATTGAGTCCAGTTTGAACTGGCTTCACATTGCACGCTTGCTATTGTAACCTTGTAGAACTAAATGCACATATGTATATTGTTAATTGGTGATAAATATAAAAGTATTTATGGTAAAAGACAAAATGAATAATTATAGAAGACGACTAAGTGTAAGTTAAGTGTACCCTAACTGAGAACTGTATTCTTCAGTGATAAGTAATACATGTGGGATGTCAAAAGTGTTTATAAGTATTTTAAAAGTGCTCATCAATAACTGATGAATTATCTAGTCAACAAATACAATGCTTGACCAAAACTTATATGAGAGGTTTACTCTTACATTCGCTGCGCACTCTGTAAGACTCTCTTGCGCTCTAACTATCACACTCAATTACCGTAGCACTTGGCGAACCGGTTGAATTCAACAAGGAGAACCCGTTCGGTGAGCAATACCTGATAAGATTTCCAGAGCGTCCAATCTCACCTGCCTTAGTTAGGCAGGAACACCTACATACTAACATAATATTCGTGCTACGTAGACCTGAAAGAAACTGAAACAGGGGCCTGAAAAAGCATGCTTGATAAGAATGCAAACAGTTGCGTCTCGCTGTTCGGAGCGTACAGAACAGTACAGAACGAGGCCAGATACCAGATCTTTTAGTGCCCACTTGCGTATCAGTCAGAATGCCCGATAACAGCAGCAAATTCTGTGAATCGAACGATGTGCACATCCATATACCCAGCTGGATCAATGAGGCATATTTTAAGAAATTGCTAAAACGTGAACTAACCGAATTTCGAAAAATACTGAATCTCTCGATAATACCGGCCTCGCCGCCTGGCGAGTGTGAGAGCTACACCTCGTTGCTAATGCGCATTATAATCGACATTGAAATGAAAGGTGAGGCAAAGGTAATTACGGCAAACACCCAATGCCGCTGACCTAATAATTATTATGCATATGCCTATATAAATAGATGGATTCACCCAGCAAAAGTCGTATATTATGAAAACCATGCTGACTGATGCGGCGGGTATAGGCTATATCAACACGCTCAACATATTTCCGAAGGAGAAACAAATGTATGAGCTCATTATACCCCAGCTGGAGCAGCTCTATCAGGAGCAGGGCAGATCTGTAAAATTATCACCTAAGTGCCACTGGGCTGAGAATGTGAATGGACGCATATCGTTGGTGCTAGAGGATCTGAAGACCAAAAAGTTCAGCAATATCAATCGGCTCAAGGGTTTTAATATGAAACAAATGCAACGAGTGCTGGAGAAACTGGCCGAGTTCCATGCAGCCAGCGCAGTCTGGCATCAACGTAATGGTGCCTATCCGGAGGATTTCCAGCGTATCTATCTGCCTGCCAACTATCACAGATCCAAGTCATATCAGGCGCGAATACAGAGCTATAAGACGGCCATGGCCACATGGGGATTTAGCAATCCCGAGCTCTACACGAGTAGAATTGTAAGTAAATAGATATACAATATATACTATAATTTAATATACTCTTTATATCTAGCCGACAGCGGATCAGTTTGTGCAATCTGCTGCGCGTTGCTTTAACAACGATCCACTGGAATTTAAGGTACTTAATCACGGGGATTTCTGGTCTGGCAATATTTTACTCAACAGCACTTTGGCCTGTGATATCAAGGATATACATTTTGTGGACTTCCAACGCTGCAAATGGGGCAGTCCCGCTCAAGATTTATGGGAGCTGATCATATGCTCCTCGCATCATAGTCTGAGAACAAAACAATTTGATTGTTTTGTTAGAATATATCACACACATCTTATCCAATGCCTCAAACTGCTGAACTATGCCAAGCCGCTGCCTTTGCTCAGAGAAATGCACATGAGCATGCTCAAACATGGTTTCTGGGGTGAGTTCGTTCGGGAGTTTGTTCCAATTCAAGGTTTTTATTTAGTAAGTTCCACCCGCAGGTTACTTTACCACCTTTATGCATCTGGTGCTCATTCTACTACCCGTGGACAATGGGGCGAGTCTGCCCAAACTTATGCTGTCTGGTGAGGATGGGGATCGCTTTCGGGCCAAGGTCTATACAAATCCATTGTATGTGCGGGCCGCCTTAAGCATATTTCCGTTTCTTCATAGACGTGGCCTATTAGAATTTTAAGAAATTATTATTTATATTTACTTACCCTTGTTGGACGAATTTCTCCTATCTGTAAATATAGCAGTCACTTTTGGCTATCTTGGAAGATTTATCTTTTGTTTAGCTGCGACAAAGTCGGTTGAATATTTTATCAAACTCAACAGAAATAGAAAACAATTGATAATAATGCAGTTGGGGACAATCGACTAGTAAATGCTCTGCATTTGCCAGCAGACATTACGCATGTAGAACAGAGGAACTGTGATTATCAACTATATAAACGGATAGACAAAAGATATATACTATCATATGTATGTATGTGCTATCATGCATATACTAATAGTAGATATCTTTACCTCTCTTAACGATTGCATATATCCCATACAATATTACAAAAATACATTTCTATTCGCTTGGACCTGATTTCAGAGTATTTCGTAGTGATCACTTCCTTATTTATTTTTAGTTTTGTTTTTAATATTCTCCCCGTTCGACTTTCTAAGTGTTTTGATCATAAAGAAGCGACTTTGACTTATCACAAAACATTTTTCGTTTTGGTACTTATGAGTGATTATCAAGTAAATGATTGGTTTAAGTTCATACATGTATATAATTTTTTTTCTCAATATAATCATCATACCATACTAAACACAACCTATTCACACTATACAAATTAAAGATCTGAAGATATTTAAAGTCGTTTACTGACTTTGAGTTGATAAAACTAATAAATGAAGGAATTACTCTTTTTTTATCTATGCAATAAAGAATAATTTTAATCTAACTAGTAATGTTCGTATATATATATGTATGTTATATATGTATATATATATATAACAAGTTTATATATATATATAACAATGAATATATAACTGTAATTAAATATATTTCTAAACAGATATGTAATAAGCTTAGGGTATTTAAAAGGCGACTATAATTTATTTGCTTATACTCGTATTATCATAACATGCGCCACGTTCTCTTTTATTTCTACTGGCCGTCAGCTGATAAACGGAGCGTATGTCAACGAAAGCTAACAACAGAGAGAGCTTTTCGAGTGGGGCCGTGGGCACGTGAGTTGTTGCTAGCGAGAGCTTTGCTGTGCGGGCGTCTCTCGCTCTCGCTCGCACTCTGCAATTAAAAGCTTAACTCAACAGCCGCTGGCGCTCAGCTGCTCGGTGTTTATTAAAGTATATTTTCCCATAAGTCAGGTGACTTGAAAAAGTTAAAAAAAAATTGTTTCATTAAAATGGGCACCGGCAAGAAGAATTACCAAGCACCTGAGTGGCTGACCGTGGAATTTCTGCAGGATGTGCTGAAGGAGCACTTCAAAGAGGAGTCGCTCGTCGTTAGCGATTTGCTAGTGAAAAGCGCCCAAGTGGGCGATGTGGTTGTTGGCTTTGCCAGTGAAATGCATCGCGCCTGCTTCAATCTGCAGCGCGGCAACGTGAAGAGCAAGTTCTCGGTGTTTGTCAAGGATCATCCGAAGGGTCAGACGGGCGCAATTGCTCTGCGGAGCAAACTGTTCAAGCGTGAGATCCTGACTTATAAGGAAGTGTTGCCGCGGGTACAGGCGCTTCTCGAATCCATTGGAGACAAGGCGAAAATTGCACCCATCTGCTATTACACGACGGAGAGTCCGGAGCCCTTCCTTATTTTGGAGGACATGCAACTGAGCGGATACGAAAACTTTGAGCGCGGGCGTCTACTCAACTTAGACTATGTGCTGCCCAGCGTGGAGAAACTGGCCAAGCTACATGCCTGCAGTGCTGTCATAGCCAAGCAGAATCCCGAAGTGCTGGAGTTCTTCAACGAGGCGCCCATCTCTCGCAATCCGGATCGTCGTGATTTTCTTAGTTTCTTTCCGGTAAACATACGCTGCGTGGCTGAAGAGATTGCCCACTGGAAGGGCTTTGAGGAGATCACTGAGAAGATGTTTAAGCTGGCCGAAAATGTGCTCCAGAGCGCCGTGCACATGTATGAGGAGCAGGAGAAGGGCTTTAAAGTTTTCAACATGGCCGACATTTGGATCAACAATCTAATGTTTCATATTAACAATGAAACCAAGGAACCCGATAATGTTGTTGCCGTAAGTTGTTATTTATATTGATGTATACCCTGTACACCTCTCAAATCGGTAAAGAAAATAGGGTATACTGCAGCTGTGCAAAAGTATGTAGCAGACATACGTGATATTATATGACTTAGCACCACAAAGCATAATATGGTTTTTCGATGCACGTATAGATACCTGTATCTGATTCAAACGCAAAACTATAATCGTTTTCAAAGGTGAACCCTCAACTTTTTGTACATTTTTATGAATTGAAAATATCAGACAGATCGATTTTATAAACAGGAGCTATTATTATTCATATTTGGCATCCGAAAAAAGTGAGTTTTTGAGGTATAAGTAATTATGCATATATGTTGTGAAGCGGAATGTAGTCGGAAATCCTCGAATAGACGCACTTATTTCTTATTATCAAGCATCTTATAATCTATTGAATCCTTTACAGCTTGATTTCCAATTGGCCTTTTTGGGCTCGCCAGCTGTTGATCTAAACTATTTTCTATTTGGCTCTCTCAATGAGAATGTACGTAAGGTGCACTTCAAGTTTATTATACATGAATATCAGCGCGTACTTAAAGAAACTCTAGATAAACTTAAATACCAGGGACACATTCCAACTCTCAAAGAGATTCACATTGAGCTAATGAAAAATAGCCTGATTGGTGAGTTCTAATAAAGTAACACATACCATGTACAGTATCTTATACTCTAATATACTCTAGGAGTCATTGCGGCCACTTGTCTAACGCCCCTGATATTCCGGGAAGATGCGGGCTTCGACAATCTTGAGGATCTGAACTCACGAACCGAGAATGGCGATCTTTTTCGACGCGAGAACGTTGAGAATCCCAAATATCGCGCATTTTTACAACGCACTGTCAAAGAGTTCGAGCTATCAGGTTTCTTGGATACGTAATTGTTCCTTATTTCTAGATAAGTTTGAGCAAGACGGGCTTCCAGTATAAAATACTATATTCAGAATAGTATTAAATATCGTAAGAGTCGTGCTTTCCGTACCCAAGAAATATACACGGCATAGCTTAAATTGACAACCTCTAATATGCATAAATTATAAGTATTATCAGAACGATAAAAACTTATTGAAATCATTCAAACATATCGAAAAAATGAAAATATCAAATATAAAATAAATCAAAAAAAAGTTTTAATTAAATTATGTTTGTATTTGCATTAAATTGGTACTGTTTTAATTATAAATAATACTAATGAAACCATATTGTTTATTAACATTATATCTATGTCATGTAAATGCAATAACTGTTCTATATAATTTTAAGGTAAAACATCCGATTTTACTCAAAGTAACCCAGTTCTTCAAATCTAGCCAACAAATACTTAACATCTTCGATGCAACGGGGCAAGTTATCGAATATCGGAAACAAACTCGTTCTGCGCGGGGACTAGGAGGTCCTAAAAAAATTTGAAGTCTCCAGCTCTTATATGTTCTGAGATCCTTGCGTTCATACATACGGACAGACGGACGGACGGACAGACAGACAGACGGACATGGCTAGATCGACTCGGCTATTGATGCTGATCAAGAATATAAATACTTTATGGAGTCGGAGATGCTTCCATAATACCCCTTTTACCCATTTTCATCAGTATATACACGACATAGATCAGATCAAGAGTTATCTGGCAAATATTGCTCATTTGGAAATCCACTAGCATAACATCTTCCACATCATGTTACGCAGATGAAAGTCGCAATGGCCAAGGACGTAATAGCCGTTGGGCTGGCGATTATTGCGGTACTCCTGCATTAGCGCTTTCAAGCTATCCACATAATCTTTTTTCATCTTCTTGAAATGAGGTACAGTATAATTTGCTTAGCTGTCTCGAGTACTTTGCACAGACATTAGAGGCATCTATCCTAAAAAGGCAGTTAACTTAATTTATTTTTTTTCTTAAAAGTGAATCGATTTCATAGTAACAACGACTTTTTTAAGTTGCACTGAATTCTAATTAACAGTACTAAGATTAATAAATTAATTTGATAGTTTTTATTAACTTTATATATTTAAATTACATTTAATTCAATTTCAATACAGTTTATTGTATACATAAGAAAAACAAATCAAAATTCAGCTCATCTGATCATAGATGGCGCAGTTAACTAACACGATATTCATAAAAATTGGCAAAAAATTACTGCTATAGGAGGCGCATAAGTGCAAAAGGCTCAAAATAAGCTCTAATTGCAGCGAAAGGAAAATTTCAGGCAGCTATCTTACCGGTGCAGCTAAGCAAATTATACTGTATATACCTTCTTAATTCTGGATTTTCCTCAAGTTATCCAATAAACGTACCCATGCCAGAGCTGAAAAAAAGGATCTTTCAAAACGCTAGGCATTTCAAACAATCCATGTTTGAATTCTTGCAAGGAATATAGTTTGTCAAGTTAATTAATTTAGTAGTATGATTATATATTTGATTATTATTTAATTATATGTTCGGCATACCTTATGCAGTATATGAAAGCTAGCCGCATGCCATTTAACCAGCTTAAGGAACGCTAAATTTAGTTCGTCCATGGCTGCGTCGCGTTTCCTTATAATCGTATACCCTTGCATCACCAGATCTTCAAATATCATTACCTTTCACGGATTCAAGGTGCAATAAATGCAGAGCACTCATAGCCTGGTATTATCGCCCACCTCTCGGAGAATCTCCTCAAACTTGGGCACCTTCGTGTACATGCCGATCTCGGTACGAAAAATATTCGAGGTTTCGAGCATTTCTTTCTTGTGACCCTAACGATCGGGCATAGTCTTGATGATCAGCAACTTGGAGAGCTTGCCCTCCTGTGTGTTGAACGAGGCATTCGCACGAAACATGGCGTTTGCGTAGTGATCAGACTTGTCACTGCCCGGCGTTATGCGGAAATCCAGGACACTTAGTTCTGATGCCTTTTCATGTTTGAGGAGCACTTCCTCAAGGAACTGCGAATTTAGTCACTCGGGTGCCACCAATTCGTCAGCACTGAAGCTACGTTATTTTCAGTTATCATATCGTTTGTAATTTCTATTGGTAATATTAAGGCTATCGACACAATCTGTTGACTATACCGGCAATCCAACAGAACACATGCTACGAAAAGTTCTCCCTACATATCTCAACTACTTAAGTAAAATTTAGCATGAAAGCTTTCTCGTGATTTGGCAATAAAAATGTTTGGACTTGATTACCGTTGTTATGTATTTATACGTTATACACTTCAAATTTTTTTTTTTTAATAAATAAATATAATAAAACAAGAAAAAATGGAATATATTTTATGTTAAAAGCATCTAATCAAAGCCTTCAGAGACACTGAGATTATTCTCTCTCTCTCTCGCTTCTTATTTCCCTTATTTCCATCTATTTTATTCTACCTCTCTCTATTTTCTCTCCCACATCAATATATATGGATTCTACAAATAACGCAATAGGCCACTTAAATTGCTTTGTTAAAGTTCGACAACCTTGCAGAATAGGCAAATAGGGCCTTCATTGGATAATTGTAATTAAGCAGATTTATTTTTGCTTTAATTTTGTATATGTTCCGGTTTCATACAATTTTATTTATTCCTTATACTTGCTCTAAACATAATATATGTTTTAATAGATATTGCAATCATGGCTGCAAGTGCGGACACAATTGTTGGTTGTTCGTTTCAGGGATTGAATTCGAAAACCTGGTCTTACATTTTTATAAGCCCAGGTTTTGCTCATCTCATTGCCTAAGTAATGAATATATGTTAAAGAGTTTGTCCTAACTAAGGCGGCGTTTTAGAAAATTCGACCTCCAAACTAATATACGCAACAACGTAGCCAACAACAGGCGACAGGTTGTCGGTTCAAATTCAGCATCAATCAAAGCAATAATAATAAATTTAAAAATACATTAAATTCAAAAATATAACTTTTGTTATGTTGTCTTATGGTATGTCCTTTTTCGCAGGCGGCAAGCAGTGGGCGGAGTAGCGTGGTGGGCTAAGCGTCGTCACACTGATGGTCGCGGTTTAAATACCTCAATAAATTTTATTTGTATAATGTAATCTTACACATGATTATGACTTTGCCAAAAACTACAGTATTTTCAAATGCCAAAAACAAATGTTTTAAAGCAACACATATTTTTTTAATAAATATTTTGGCTGAGGTAAAATTTATCATACACAAATTAAACAGCCTTTGCAAAGTATCCCTCTTCCTCGAATCTGGACAACAGATTCTTTTGTTTTCCGCACATCTTCGTTTTGGAATATGTCAGCAGGGTCAAAGGCATACAAACTAAGGGCACACATCATTGGCAAAAATGTAGTTAGCAAGTAAATATCTAAGAAATGTCCAACATGAATATAACCTATAGTACTTATATAGCAAAAAGTGACTTTCAAGTCCTTACTTACCACAGCACTTATTCTGGGACATTTGTTGCCAAAACGCTACAGAGTTCGGCAACTCGCCTTTAAAGCCATTATTCTGCAATGTTGTGAGGAACTCGGAAAAGTATTAGTTAATGAGATGCTTGTAGTTATTGCGACGATCTTCTATTCCCATCAGCATATAGACAGCATAGATCAGATCAATGGTTATCGGGCAAATGTTGCTTATTTGAAAATCTATTAACATGACATCTTCCAAACTTCCATTTTTCTTGTGCTTCAACATCGTCTTTTTCAGATGAAAGTCGCCATGGCAGAGGACGTAATATCCATTGGGTTGGCGATTATTGCGATACTCCTGCATTACAGCTCCCAAACGATCCACATAATCATTTTCCATCTTTTTGAAATGAGGTATATGCTTTCTAAATTCTGGAATTTCTTGCAGCAAATCGAGGAACTATCGCATGCCAGTGGTACAAAGGTCTTGCCTCATATTTGGTATCTCAAACAGACCGTATTTAAATTCTTGCAGGTAATCGGGTTGCTAATGTACAGGAATAGTATAATAAAACATTTTCTTACTACTTAATCGTATATAAGACTTACCTCGTGCAGCTTATGAACACTGACTGCATGCCATTTGGCAAGCTTAAGATATGCGAGCTTCAGCTCCTCAATTGTTGCGTCGCGTTTCCTTATAATCGTATACCCTTGCAGCACCAGATCTTCAAATATCATTACCTTTCGCGGATTCAAGGTGCAATAAATGCAGGGCACACATAGCCTGGTATTATCGCCCACCTCTCGGAGAATCTCCTCAAACTTGGGCAACACCTTCGTGTACATGCCGATCTCGGTACGAAAAACATTCGAGGTTTCGAGCATTTCTTTCTTGTGACCCTCAGCGACTTGGAGAGCTTGCTCTTGTGTGTGGTGTACAAGACATATGCACGAAAGATGATGCTCGCGTAGTGATCTCCCAGTTTGCGAAGCACTTCCTCAAGGAACTGCGCATTTAGCCACTCGGGTGCTACCAATTCATCATCATTGAAGCTATCAACATTTTTATTCGCGTCCATGTTGTTTGTAATATTTTTCACACTTTGTTATTCGTATCCGTTCTATTCGAACTATCGTATAACAATAATGGAACTGAATGCCGTTTACTCAACATTTTAAGGGATTTTTTGTTTAAAAGCTGACGAAAGCTTTCGCAAAGCTTCGACAAGCGCGTTTGTTAATTTTATGTAAAATTCATTGTTTTATGAAATAAGAGGAATTTAAAGCTCTAAAGCTCTAAAGATAACGCCGTTATTTAAACAACAGGTAAAAGTTTCTATACTTATAACAATTAGAAGCTCACGTAATATATAAATAGTTCTGGCAGATGTAATTATAATACATTATATGTATTTATTCGATATTAAATTATACCCTTGATATCTATAGCTCTGCCTTAAATACCCAAAAGTTGGATTGAACGGCTTCCATTCCACTTAAGAGCTGTGTATTTGTCGAAGAACTTATTCAATAACTTTTCAAAAAGATCTTTGAAAATTAGTTTGAATCTAATCGCATGGTGAACAAAAAATGTACACATTTTCGCTTATATAATAATATATATATAATTATTATATAATAAGTTTGCCAATCTACCGAAACTTAAAAGTTCCCTCCAAAAAAACATTAAGCCGCATTTTCCACCAAGGAATCTTGGATACTACAATGAATTTTAATTAGGATTCTTGGAAATTTGAACCTGAAACCTCATCCAGCAAATCTTTGACCCTCAGTCCGCTAAGAAGAGATATATTTTCCAAAAAATGTGAATCACTTTTCTATTGAATTTGAAGAAATATATTTTTAAGTTTGAGGCCGAACGGTAAACATAAAAGTAGCACACATCCATTTTCTCGCAATTTGATCGTGTACTTAACGTGCAACCCCATCAGCTTCCTAGATCTTAGAGTTTGAGCTGTGCTCAAATCAGCCAAATCAGACCGACTCAGTCAGTTATTATATATTTTAACTAAGTATAATTAATTAAGATTATTTTTAATTTTTACTTAAGAATACTTCTTTCCAAACAAACTTCATGAAAGGTCTAAAATGGTAATGACAAAATTAGCTGTTTATAAAGGCATGCTTGGCCCGACGGAAAAATTAATTACCCATCGTATCGGTGATGATATTAGAAATTTTTGTATTTTTTTTAGACTTTTAGCTTTTAATTTTTGCAATATAATGAATTAAATTCTTTGGCTGACGCTCGTCTTATCGACCACTAATAAAATAAAAATAATAAAATATACAGTAAAGTGCAAAATACTTGAGTTAGAAAACAGAGCTGCATGGCTAGATACCCCGTAAGGGTACAACAGCAACTGTACCATCATAATATTATTAAGGCTTTCCAATCTAGAATCAACATTAGATAACAGCTGATGGCTCTCGCTCTCTATCTCCCTCTCGACTTCAATCGCTCTTGAATAATTAGCTTCTACTAGAATATGATGTATTCCACAGATGATAACAATTGCCACTACACTTAAGTTCAAAAGCTTCCTAGCACATGATAAACATTTATAATCATACTGTTAAGTATTTTATATTTTTTTCACGCTTCAATAAAAGTCTGGTAGTATACAAATTAAAATTATAATAGGTAGACGGACCCAACTGAAATTCGATAAGCAATTAAACCCTATCGTAGCCATCTGCTCCAGATAATACCGCACTTTCCAAAAATTACAAAACCGAAAGAAACGATTTTGTGAAACTTTAAAGCTCTAGGTATGTTTGTTAAGATCTTGGACTAGGGTGTCGCTTAGTTGAGCTAATTTAATTCATCATTCTCTGTTAGTTATGACAGCAATAATAATTACAAATGCAACCATATCTACTCATATGTTTACCCACTGAATGTAAATAATAATTACACGCCGCATATTGCCAATTAAATACCCTTGTTGACATATGACTAAAGTATTAAATAAAAAACCTTACCGAACGATTGCTCCTGCAAAAATTATATGAAACAGTGGCCCAATTAGACGGTTTCACAATATCTTCAGAAACTAGTGAGTTAATATTTGCTTAGATATCTTTGCAAGATATATTTGTCAGAAAATTATCCAAGCAAGAATTTATTTTTGACCTATAGGGCTACTTGATAAAATGATGACTGATAGGGTCTTGATATATAAAAAAGATGCTCATACAAGAGTTTAATTTCCGACTGATCGTACATATAGCACCCGATCCGGTCGATTTCGACCCCTATTGCATGAAACAAAAAGACGGACCTCTGAAAAATATCATGTCGATAGCTTTAAAAGTGAAAGACTTTCTCGCAAGGAAACAGATAGATGAACAGAAAGGCATGGCTTTATTAACTCGACTGTTCATTCTAATCATTATATGCGTCACAAATTTCGTGACAAAATTATATTACCCTCTACTAGGGTATAAATACTAAAGTTTAAGCTCCCACCAGCGGCGATTATTTTGCGAGTCATTTTGTTATGTAACCCATTTAATTAGAAAGCTCTGAAAGCTTTTAAATCAACTTGAATAAATTCGGAATTTCAGTAGATTCGCGCTTAGTTAGTTCCTAAAATACCTGACAATAACATCCAGAATGCCTCCAAACAACGACAGCTACAACCCGGATGAGCTCGATGCGCCACAATGGCTAAACACAAAGTTCATCAGAGAAGTCTTGGTTCAGCATCTCAAGGCACCAGAGCTCAAAGTAATTGATCTTAAGTTCTCCCCAGCCAGCTCCAAGGGGGATCATTATGCGAGCCTTATGTTCCGAGCTTACGTTGAGTATGAAACGCAAAAGGGGCACTCGACGATATCGCTCGTCATCAAAACAATGCCCGAGCAGGATGGTCACAAGAAAGAGCTACTGGGTGAATCACACATCTTTGAGACGGAGATTGCCATGTACACCAAGGTGTTGCCCAAGTTCGAGAACGTATTGCGCGAGGTGGGCGATATGACTAGATTATGTGCCACCTGCATCTACCATAGCGTGAAGCCGCGTCAGGTGATGGTCTTCGAGGATCTGTCAACCCAGGGCTACGCAGTCATTCGACGATCTGCTAACATAGAAGAGCTACGAGCTGCCCTGGAAAATCTGGCCAAATGGCACGCAGTTAGCCACAAGTTGCTCAAGGAGCAGCCCGAACTATTTGATCAGCTACAATATGATATAACCACACTGCCAAAATTTTTGGAGCAGGACTTTTTGACCAAATCCATGGACAACTTTATAGATATGCTCGGAAATGTGGAGAGTCTAAAATCCTACCGCAAGTACTTTGAGCCGATGCAAAATAAGTTAATTCAGGGCTGGGTGGATGTGATACGTGAATATCGAGAGAGCCGTCAAGAAAATGGGTACTACGTGCTCTGTCATGGGGACTTTCATCTACGTAATATGATGTTCAAAGGAACCGAGTGTATGCTGTTGGATTTCCAGATGTCTTATGTGGGATCTATGGCCAATGATATTATATATGCCATCTACATGTTGTTCGACGGCAAGTTACGTGAAGAAAAATCAAATGAACTTATTTATAACTACTTCCAAACCTTCGTGAATACATTAAAGAAGATTGGCTACCTTGGCAAGGTGCCCAGTTTGGTTGAGTTTCGGCGTCAAATGTTTGAAAAAAGATATAATGGTAAGTTCAAGTAAAAGAAATGTGATTTATGTAATATTAAGATGTATCTATACCTCAGATTTTCTGCTGCTTACCTCTTTTCAACCTATAATAATTTATATGCGCAAGGGCGCCGATGCTGGAGATATAATGGAGGATGATGAACTGCGTTCTAAACTGTATTATCAGAAGGAATACATAAAGGAACTGGAAGATCTATTGCCTCGAATGCTTCATCTGGGCTATTTTGAGCCACTTTACTCGTGTAGGGTAAATAGTGTCTAAGCATATATTTTGAATAATTATATGGCAAATTATATAATAATGTTGTATCGAGAATTCCCCTTGTTGATATTGTCTTCGACAATGCATACTTATGAGCATCAGCCCTCTCTACGCGTGGAGCATCATAATAAGTATATACATTTCTTTACTCGTTAAGTTTGCCTTTAATTTACTTGTAATTAGAGATTTCAATTCAAGGCAATTTATTGATAGACAGTAAATCTTTGGCTAATCGCGCATTTTCAGAAATTATCTATACAATTTTGAAGTTAGCTTTCTCTAATTACACATTTTAATCTTTTCAATTTCAACTCACGGCATTCTCTTTGCAGTTTATGACATTAACAAAAAATAGTTCTTTTTATGAATGAAAACTTCATTCTTCTTACAACTACGCATAGCTAGAAACATACACATATGTATGTATTTACCAGCAAATAACAACAAGAGGGCTATAGTCGAAAGGGATTAATTACGCAACTCCACCGGCAATTGTGAAAAATTAGCGCAATGTGGTTGTATTTTTGTTTTTTTGCTTACCATTTTATCGGCTTTTAACTCATTGTGATAATTTAAGACTTTTGAAGGTGGATTAAAATTTTTCAAACGCGGCAAATAGGTGGCAAATTTAGAAGCAAAATAGTTGGACCGCGTAAGGGTGGGAAATACCAGCTATGTATTACTTCATATATGTATATTTACTACAAATTTGCTGTAAACAGCACTTGTAGAGAGATATGTGAGATATGCTAAAATTAATCGAGTTGCGCATCGAAAAATCTCGATCTATGCTTGTTAAAGGAGGAACTAAGATCTTTATCTAAAGTATCGACCAGAATACAAAACTAAAATCAAATCCGTGGTTTACATTGCAAACCTTTTAAAATGAGATTGTTTCAATTTTGGGTTAAACGTGGAGAGGTGCGCAAAAAAGTTTTCATTGCATACCTTTGAAGAAGGTATAGGTTTTTTTTCCAAGCTACCTTCCAAAATACCAAAATACACAAACATCCAGAATGTCGCCCAAAAAGGACAGTTACAACTAGGATGAGCTCGATGCGCCACAATGGCTAAACACACAGCTCATCAGAGAAGTCTTGGATCAGCATCTCAAGGCACCAAAGCTCAAAGTAATTGATCTTAAGTTCTCCCCAGCCAGCTCCAAGGGGGATCATTATGCGAGCCTTATGTTCCGAGCTTACGTTGAGTATAAACGCAAAAGGGGCACTCGACGATATCGCTCGCCATCAAAACAATGCCCGAGCAGGATGGTCACAAGAAAGAGCTACTGGGTGAATCACACATCTTTGAGACGGAGATTGCCATGTACACCAAGGTGTTGCCCAAGTTCGAGAACGTATTGCGCGAGGTGGGCGATGTGACTAGATTATGTGCCACCTGCATCTACCACTATTACGTTCTCTGTCATGGAGACTTTCATCTGCGCAATATGATGTTCAAGGGACTCGACTGTATACTTTTGGATTTTCAGTTGTCCTACGTGGGATCTATGGCTAATGATATTATTTTTGGAATTTACTTGTTGTTTGGTGCGGAGATAGGTAGAGAGAAATCGAATGATTATTTACAAATACTTCCAAACCTTCATGAATATGTTAAAGAAGATTGACTTCCAAGGCAAGGTGCTCAGTTTGGTTGAGTTTCGTTTATAATAATATAAGTTTATAAAAATATACATTTATATTAAAGCAAGTTTTAATGTAATTTATCCCATTTCCTAGACTTTCTGCTTTATCGCATTGAACGCATATTTACCTTTGATAAAGCATTTGCGCAAGGGAGCTGATGAATTAGTAAAAAATGAGCAAATGCTTAGTCAATTGTATTATCAAAAGGAATACCTAGACGATCTAGAAGATCTACTGCCTCGAATGCTGCATCTCGGCTACTTTGACACTCTATAAATGTATATGGATATGTTTTTAATTTAAATGAAAGTAATCTGTTTTTAATTAACTTATAATTACATATTTCTACTGATACCAGACTATTGGGAACTGATTGTTCTTTATATCTCCACAGGTTTCTCTTATCTTTTACAAATTGATAATTATTGAATTTGCTATTTATATAACCGGTTTTATGACTGTTTATAAGCAATAAAAGTACGTGTCACCGTGACAAATCAAAAAAACGTTAAGCAAATTATTTCAGTCGGGACTAGATTTAATAATTGCATATACAACTATAACAAATACTATGCTGATAAAAAAGTTAACTTACCTGTAAGGTACTTAATACGGGCTAAATACAAGATAATTGCGTTTTTCATTCCGTTTTTAGGCAAACGGTTCCAATCTCAACTAGACAGATAGCAATTCTCAGATGAAAATAAATCTGATTTATCTCTAAAACATTGTCCATTAATAGAAATTAAAATTGAGGTTCTTAACACGACGCAACAATATATAAAAGCTCTCTCAGTTTTAAAAGTAGTCTGCTCTCTTTTATTTATTATCATTAGCTTTCAGAACATTTTTTTTTTTCACAGCAGTCTATGGTTGCTCTTTTTATGAAACTTTACAGTAAAACTGATCAGCAGATCCAAATGCGTTGGTATTTTGAAAGAGGCCTGCGATAGCGGATTGCATATAGTTTCAACTGAAAAGGTTTATCAGTTTTGAAGGAAAATACATTGATATTAAGTTACGCATTTAAATTTTCTATTGAATGCCCTGAACAACTGGAAAATTATTGTGTTAGACGGTTTAAGCATTTGTTTGTATTATGTATATTATGTTATCAAATCAATCAAAATAGCCCAATTTTTCGAATTTGGCTAACAAAAACCTAACATCTTCGACATATTCATCCAAGAAGTACAACTTTTTTCGAAGTTCATTCTTTTGTATCACGTCAGGTATATCAAAGGCATTGGACCTAACACCATGTATCAGCGGAAGAAATGTTGACAAAAGAAATAGGTCTGTAAATACACACATTTTACATATATTAATGTTTAAGATGCATTTTTAAGCTAAATTCAAACTTACCAAAGAATTTATGACTTGACATTTGCTTCTGAAATTCTACAAAGCTCGGTAATTCGCCTTTGAAGCCAGTTTTCTTTAATGTATCAACAAAAGTGGAGAAATAAAAGTTAACTAGCTCTTCGCAGTTGTGCTGACGATCCTCGGCAGCCATCAGCATATAAATAGAATATATAACATCGATGGTAATCGAGCAGATATTGCATATTTGATAATCAAGTAGCATGCAATCCTCAAAACTGTTATCTTCATTGTTGTACTTGAACATCATGTTACGCAGATGAAAGTCTCCATGGGATAAGACATAGTATCCATTGGGCTGACGATTTTCACGATACTCTTCCATTACATCAGTGAAGCGTTTCATATAAGTATGCTCTATGCTCTCAAAGTATGGCTTGTACTTGGTAAACTCTGGGTTTTTATCAAGAAATTCCAGAAAATTACCAAAGCCCGTCGTCAGGAAGGGATCACTCATAAAGTTCGGCATAGAGCACAGGCCATGTTTGAATTCTTCCAGAAAATCTGGTGTCTAAGATAAAAGAGATGTTAACTAGTTTGTTCTCAATTTTTAAGCGTTAGGTATTACCTCATGTAGAACCTGAAAGCTAACTGCGTGCAATTTGGCTAGCTTCGTTAATGCTCCCTTCAGTTCCTCAACAGTAGCATTCCTATCCCTGACAACAGTATACCCTTGAGGCACCAGATCCTCAAATACCATGATTTGTCGTGGCTTAAGGCTGTGATAGAGACAAGGTGCACATAGCCTGGTCTCATCACCAGACTCTTTAAGAATCTCCTCGAATCTGGGCAGCACTTTGGTGTACATGCCAATCTCGGTCTCGAATAAATAGGAATCACTCAGCATTTCCTTCTTGTGCCCATCTTCCTCTGGCATTGTCTTTACGATTAGCGACTTGAAGAACTTGCCCTTTTTTGTGGTATACGAAACATTACCACGAAACATGACGCTTGCGTAGTGATCGCCTTTGCCACTCGCTGGCGACATCTTTACATTCACAACCTCGAGTTCTGGTGCCTTTTCATGTTTGCGAAGCACTTCCTCAAAGAACTGCGCGTTTAGCCACTCGGGTGCCACCAATTCATCGGCATTGAAGCTATCATTTGATGTCGCTGCCATATTTGTTTGCTCAATAACTATATATTTAATAAGTATTTGAAGTGAACTCGTCAACGAAACTATTAATAATGAGCTTCTCGCTAGCGCACATGTCTTTTTAAGCGTTTTTGTCGAAAGCTTTCGATAACCTATCAACAGAACGAAATTCTTTTCTCTCAGTTAGCCTGTTGTGAAATACACCATTTGTATGGTTTAAATGCAGTAAAAATGGGTTCATATGCTGAGAGTAAACAGTTAACGCGTTAAAAAAACAAAAATTTCAATATTTCATGAATATAAGTGCAATTTTGTCCATGATGGTCCGGGTCGAATAATTCGATAACAAATACTAATAAGCATAAATATAATAATAACTAGCGGGTATAACCCGGCCTTGCCCGTGGCACGTATGTTATAAAATCAAAAAAGCTTTGAAAATGATTTTAAAACTGATCTGACGGGAATCAAACAACTTTTATGCAAATCGGAAAACTCTTAAAATTCACCAAAAAAATCTTAAAAATGCATTTTCACCGAAGGAGTTTAGATTTTGCGAGAAATGTGAAACACGTCTCTAATGATTTTGTTATAGATCTTTGGAAATAAATTTGAACACAAAACGTCACCCACCAAATCTTTGACCTCTATTTGCACCAAGGAGGGATGGATTTTTCAAAAAGTGTGAAACACCCCTCAAATGAATTTGAATATAGATCTTTGAAAATTAGTTTGGGGCCGATCGGATGGTAAACAAAAAACTTTCATACAACCGTTTTCCGCCAATTTACCACTGTTACGGGTGGAATTTTCCAAATCGTCGAAATATGTATTCATTAAGTTGTTATTGAGAGCTTTGAAAATAAGTTTGAAGCAAATCGGACACAACTTAAAGCTTCGCACAAAAAATCTTTAAATCGCATTCCCCACGAAGAAGTTTGAATTCTGCGAAAAGTGTGAAACACGTCTCAAATGATTTTTCTAATAGATCTCTGCAAATGAATTTGAGTGCGAAAAGTCACCCACAAAATCTTTGACCTCCATTTCCACCAAGGAGGAATGGATTTTTCAAAAAGTGTGAAACACCCCATAAATGAATTTGAACAAAGATCTTTGAAAATAAGTTTGAGGCCGATCGGATGGTAAACAAAAAAGTTACATACAAACATTTTTCGCGATTTTTCCACACTTGCGGGTGGAATTTCCCGAAACCACGTCTTAACGTGCACCTACATCACATAAGGTAGCTACAGTGAAAATTTCAGCTTCCTAGCTCTTACGGTTTGGGCTGTGCGTTGATCACCAATCAGTCAGTCAGTCAGTCAGTCAGTCAGTCAGTCAGTCAGTCAGTCAGTCAGTCAGTCAGTCAGTCAGGACAAACAGTTTTATATATAGAGATAATAAATATAATACAAAAAAATAGTAGTACACATTATATTGTAATATTCTCAAAGGCAAATTACATTAAACTTGCAAGCAAAAATTAATAAAAAAATTAGAGGTCGGTCGTCAAAGGCACCCTTCCAAATGCATTTATCTGTTAGTATACTGTGAACAGAATATTAGCTAATTGGCTCCAACCAACTGCAAGGTACTACCTCCTTTTATTGATTAGATAAGATACATAGACTTCAAGTACCTGACCTAGAGGAAGTTAATAAAGTTTGTCGAAATTCTAAGCAATAATGATGCGAAACAAATTTTTATTGCACATTTATAGCAGATCCAATTCTATTCAAATAACCTTGCTGCTCAAAACTTTTTAAAAGCTTTCGAACTTCTTCCACATAGCCCTCGATACGATAAAAGCTCTGTCTTCAGTCGTCTTTATAACGCATTTCCACCATATCCTCGGACTTTTGCTTTCCTCTTTTAACACAATACATCAACGGCAAAAATGTGGTCAGCAGAAACATTTTATAATGGGAAAATGGAATTTTTGAAAACTGTATAAATATAAATATATATAATCTTAACTTACCGAAGTATCTTTGCCGAAACAGCTGCCGGTGAAACTCGGCCAAATTAGACAATTCGCCCACATATTTTATTTTCTTTAAGAAAATTGGAAAAATAAAACTCAATTAACTCATTGCAATGATATTGGCGTTGATCGGGCGATAGCATTTGATAGATTGAGTAAATTATATCGTTTGGCATGGGACCCACATTACTCATCTGGAAATCCAGCAGCATGCAGTGCTCTAGGATCCCACTATCTTTATTATGATTGAACATCATATTCCTAATGTGAAGATCGCCGTTGCATAGCACATAGTATCCATTTTCCTGGCGATTCTCGCGATGCTCCACAAGAGGAGCTCTGAACGTTTCCTGGTAATTACTGCGTATCTATTCAAAGTGTGGCTTATAGACACTCAAGTCAGGCACTTCATCCAGCATTCTTATAAAGTAATCTATGCCGTTCATAAAGGGATCCTCCATTATTTTGAGTAGCTCCATTAAACTGCATTTGAATTTTTCAAATATGGCTGGCTCCTCCTTTTGTAACTTGTAGCTGACGGCATGCCACTTGGCCAGCTTGGAATAGGGGCACTTTACCTTCTCCAGCGTTGGCTCCCGATCGCGCACTACAGTGTAGCCCAAGGGCACCAGATGCTAAAAAATCATTACCTGACGCGGCTCCAAGCTGCAGTATAGGCAAGGCGCATAAATCGATATATCATCGGATGCCTCTCGCAGTATGGCCTCAAACTTCGGCCGTATTTCGGTATACATGCCAATCTCTGTTTGGAAGATATGTGATTCGCCCAGTTGTTCCTTCTTAAAGCCCTCCAATTCGGGCATTGTCTTAATTATTAATGATTTGGCGGCCTTCTTGCCCGCTTGGATTATATATTCCACAGAGACTCTAAACATAACACTGGCATAATGATCACCCTTGACAGTGGCCGGAGACATTTTATAGTACAACACTTCCAGCTGATCATCTTTTAAGTTATTTGTCAATACTTTTTTTAAAAATTGTGAAACCAGCCACACGGGTGCCTCCAATTCATCCGCATTAAATTCATTGTTTTCGTTAGACATTCTTTAATGCTAACAACAATTTTTGTCCACTGCCCAAACTACTATAAGCTCGACAAACAAATAAACCAAGTAAGTACTTGCTTTGAAGCGTTTAATTATATAGTGCAAAAGCTCTACTCAGCTATTTCACAAAATCAAGCTCGCAAGCTTTTTTTTTTGAAATAAAAAGTTTATTGTGAAAACTTACTAAGAAATTAAATTTCATGAAATCGGTTGATTTAAACAATCATGGACAATAGTTTGTAAGAAAAAGCAACTTTATTTACATACATACACAAAAAACTATTATTAATATTTTGTTAATTACAAATTTAAAGAAATATAAAATTTATTAGGGAAATTGTTTAGTTTCCTGTCTAAAAGGCCAAAATGATATGAGTTTTTGTCAAAATCTATGTCTCTTGCATGAGAAATCGATTTTAAAATTGGTTATATTGACTAAAATCTTAAATAATAAAACATTAAAAATGTTTCAACAGTGTTATATGAGTAAATTCTTCTACACAAGCGTTTACTAGTTATGAACTATCAGTAACTTCGAGATATGCAGATGTTCGTTTTTACACTATCGATTAAATAAATAAATAAAAAGTCTGTAAAATACAATGCATTGTATGGTTAGTGGTAAAATGCACCTCATAGATTAAGATCGGCTTAAAATTTATATATATGTTTATTCATTTTTATTATGTTTTTAACTGCATGTTATTGTATTTAATTTACATTGGTAGATGGCTCGTCAAGCGATAAATGTATCTAAGTCGGCCAGATAGTTTACTCAACTTGGCACTGTAAGCACGGTTGGTCTTATTTGTTAAATAAAGCCTTTCTCTACTGGGCTTTAAAATGTCACACTTTCAAGTTTCACATATTGGTGTTCTACTGGTTTTCGGTAAAATGTGAGTGGCAAAAGTACCACTTATTTAAATAAACAGCTGATCGAGTTGCTTTAATTTACATAAGCGCTGCACAGGTTTCCTTCCAAAATTTCCTTCAAATAATACGGCCCCGAAGTAGAGGTTCCGTTTAATTGACTCTTTGCGGGAT
This sequence comes from Drosophila montana, assembly GCF_035044405.1. Classification (NCBI taxonomy): domain Eukaryota; kingdom Metazoa; phylum Arthropoda; class Insecta; order Diptera; family Drosophilidae; genus Drosophila; species Drosophila montana. The sequence continues at coordinate 739,720 of NW_026996956.1, forward strand.
TTGGCCAAATTTAAAAGTTAAAAACTGTGGGATTATTAAAATTTAAAATTATAATTTAAAGTTACCGCTTTCCTTCGTTGCAATTTCAGCTGGTTTATGTTAAAATTGTTCACAACATCGATAGAAAACTCGATAAATCATCGCAAAAAACACGAACTGTTCGGGGCGAATTTACACATTTTTCAAAAATGTGACATTTTTGAAAAATGTGTGAAATGTGTTTTCTAATGGGAAAGCGTACCCATGATCAGCCCATTCACACACATTTGTGTCTGTGTGTGTGTGTAGAGCTCGAAATTCAGAAGTCCAAAAATATTTCCAAATTTGCATCGGACAGGCAGGCAGGGACCAACAGGCACACATGCGCATAAATGCTTCTATTCATATACAAAATACGCAAGTATGCGTAAATAGCAAGTCCAAAAACTTTTAAATGCACACATGCCAACGCTTAGGTACCCTTTCCAACAATAACGAGCTAAAATTAAAGAATTTCGCATCGACTTGGCAAACCCTTTCATTATTTCATATTACTCGTCCCCTCAAAAGGGAAGAAATGCCACCGACTTTTGACAAAAATTTAATTTGTGGGCATTTTTGCTTGTGCGGACACATGCACACACAAACATTTAAACGGTACCTAGGCATAAAGAGAGCATTGAGAGTAAGTGCGAGCGAGATAAAAATAAACAGCGATGCCGTTCTATCGCACAAATCATATGGAAGAGAGTAAGCCAAAGGAGTTTCCTGTAGTGTGAGCGATCAAAAGATGTCATATGTATATCTTACTCGCTCGTTGGACCAGATGCATATTTTTTTTGGTGACCAAAACTTTCCTACGGCATGTCCCATCTATATGTTTTTTGGTTAGTGCTATTACTTAGTTATTGATACTTTCCGCCTCCGGAAACATATTCTCAAGATTTAGCGAACACTGGTCACACTTGGACCTTTTTTTTAAGCGGGAACAATACTAAAATTTATGGTATCTTTTTTTTCATTTTCCGTCAGAAATGTGGTATTAATGCTTTTTCACAAACTGGTCACACCGTTAAGAACACAAGAGCTAACAAGTTGGCTGGCAAACTAACGTGGAGCATTTAACAAAAACCAATTTATTAAATCAAAGAATTCAAAAGTGGTGCAAAATGAACACGTCACATATAGTACTCATGATCTGTTTCATAGTTGGCGTCGCTCAGACGGCGCTGGCGCTCAAAGAAGATGACTGCGAAGGTGCGTACATAGGTGTAAATGTGCCGTTGATGGCCACGTATGTATAAACTGTTCTAGAACAGATTTTCACTGACACTTAATTACAGTTTGCGTGAAGACTGTCAAACGTTTTGCCGACACACTGGACGACGCGACAAAGAAGGATTACAAATTGATTGAAACAGAATTCAAGAAGTACTGCAAGACACAGAAAAACAAGGAGCACAGATTTGTGAGTAGCTCAAGGCCAATATGCCGGTAAACAGGTTGTCTAACCAATCTATCAATAAAACACGTATATATTTTTTGAACCACGTAGTGCTACTACCTGGGCGGTCTTGAGGAGTCTGCCACAGGAATATTAAATGAACTGAGCAAGCCACTGAGCTGGTCAATGCCAGCGGAGAAAGTCTGTGAGAAACTGAAAAAGAAGGATGCACAAATTTGCGATTTGCGATACGGTATGTAATTTTCCCGTAGTTGATGGCGTCGTTGATATATTTCTATATCTACATTTAATTGTACAGAGAAACAAATTGATTTGAATAGTGTGGATCTCAAGAAACTGAAAGTTCGCGATCTGAAGAAGATCCTCAATGACTGGGATGAGAGCTGTGACGGTTGTCTTGAGAAATCAGATTTTATTAAGCGTATCGAGGAGCTCAAGCCTAAGTATTCGCGAAATGAACTGTAAACACATTTAATTAGCTATTTACAAGACACACACGCCCACTCAATACTTTACTACACCCACATACATATATTTTAGTTAATTTACAATTTTGATAGACTTTGAGAGAAAAATATCTATTTTGAAATAAAAAAAGCAGAAAATGTGGGAGAAGACATAATAAACCCACAATGACCTCATACACTCTCGCATTTTATATTGTTTTATTTACTTGTTAACAAAATTACTTTCTCAATACAAAAATTATGTTAAAATTACAACAAAAATTAGTGGACAGTGATGCTAAATAATTGTAAATGTTAAGTAATTCGATTGCACTTACTACGGGCCCCATAAATTTTATTTACTTAAACTATATGTATTCGTATATGCCAAATTGGGCACGCATTTTTAAATAATTAAATTAAAATTATTAGTTAAACATATGAGCTAATTACGAACATAAGCAGTTTTAGTATTATCAACTAACAGATAAGATGTATGTGGTGTATCAGCCGTGTCTGGATAGTGCGAGAGGGGAATCAACGACGATAGGGCTGCTTGTTGTAACGTCCACGTTCGCTTTCCTCGGCTAGATTGGCGTACTCGCTATAGACGACGCACCAACAATATGTGAGCACAGCTGAAAAATATGAACATATTTAGTTACATGTGTCTGTTTCAGAATTCTACAAATAGATGGGTTTGCGCTATACTGAGTAATGCAATATAAGTTTAACTAAAAGCATACCTTCAGGCGCGCACAATGTTACAATATAACAAATGCTAACATTAAAAATTTAATTTAATGAGGCTGAATGCGTATGCTGGTCGATTTTCACTAGGACATTATTTAGTGGTAATCTCAAAATATGAAATATTGAGTTTCTTTAATTTGGCAGATGTAAATTAGTAAATTATAATTGAACTGAACCATAGCTATTAGGAAGCCAGCGTTCGTCTGATACGGCATTTACATGACATGCAAAATAAATTGGGTCAATTCATATTTGTATTCAGTGATGAGGATAATCGATTAAAGTGCAAAATTCAAGTAACACTCTTTCGTTCCCCGAAATAGAATTTATCGAAAATTTGTAAAAATTAGTGCATAGAAAGCATGCAAGAATAAGAAGGGGGATAATAAGATGTGTCCATAACTCGGGGAATAATACAAATTAAAATAACTGGACTGCAATGTGTTGTTTAATTGCAAATATTGAAAATAATTCAATTGTAGTTTTTATTTTATTTAAATTACTGGAAAAGTTTTGCCCTTACTCGAAGGATGAAAGTCAGACAATTAATACAACCTAACAGCTTTGTGTCTTTTATTTGCGAATGTCTACTGTTCTGCCACACATGCCGTTTATGTTTGCCATTTGGCAGCCAAACTTATTGCGTGGCAAGCACTTCGCGCCTCATTTCTCAGCAGACTGAACTCCTCCGTCCCTGCCGTCACTAGCTTTCAACATGCAGGTAATCGGCGCATGATAAATGCGTCAATAAATTAAAAACGGCTGGCATTAAACGCCATCCGGTGCTAAAAACCGCACAAGTAGAAGCCACTATAGGCTTGTGTGGATATGCACTTACCACAACAAATCAGGCCGAAGATCAGCCACAGAACGCCAGTGAGTACAAAACCATCGATGAAGAAGACGACGCCCGTGTAGATTACAGATATCAGCAGGCCAATGGCAATCATTATGCCCAGCACCACCCAAGGAACCATCAGGTAATGATTGCGCTGTAAAAATATGTATGTAAATATAACTGGTATAATTTATATCAGGATATATATACGCACTTTGAGAACACCAGCGATCATTAGCAATGAAATTAATATTGTCATGCATAGATTTATCACCAATATGATTTTTACTATATCGTTTGGTATAAAATCGAAGATAATTGTCTTGAAATGCACACGTGTTGTGAATATCACAATTATCGTGATAATGGATAGCACAATGGCCAAGACTCCGGATATGACTGAGCCATTGCGTGTCGACTGGCACAAGCAGCAGGAGTTAACAAGTGGCTTCGGCATTTTGAATGAGATTTATAAATTAACTGAAAATAAATATTAAAGAAAAAACAACAATTTATTAAAGGTATTCAAACCATAACGGCAATAACCAGTTTAATTTATGTTCATTTACTTCAAGAAAATTCGACTAAAATTAAGTTGGATTAACATGGAATTAAGTAGTTGCAATTCTTCACACGCGTACCTGTTACAAGACGAACTGCTGAAACTTCAGGTACAAGAAATATAAGAGAAAATAATCTGAAATAAGAAAAACTCTTGTTTTAAAAAAAATTAAAACGAAAAATTTGTATATATGTACGCAACGGAGCTCGAGTTATAAAACAAAAAACAAATGTTTTCCTTTTTTATTTTTAAGTCGCGCATTTATTAAAAAACATATAATTTAATTACTCGAATTTTGTTGCAGGGAATATCATATTAGATGTAGTTTCTTTAGATATTTTCTTCTACAAAAAGGTAAATCCCTACCATTAACGTTATTTATATTTAGGTTCGCTGAACTGTTTGTCAGCATCATAAAATTAAAGAGGTGGTGTTGCAATTTTCAGATGCATTAGCAACACGTCGTTTGCTTTGGCCAATTTCACGTATCTTATCTGCCGTCCGCGACAACAAATAAATATACGACGTTTGTTTTTGCAGCAGTCTTACCAACCGCAAGTATTTATGGCATGTCTGTTGCTTACACCTTGACTTCATTGTCTATGGCCAAAGGTAAGGAGAAAACAGACTTCTGTGACGTCAACCATCGCACGAACATTTGGCCAGCTCAAATTGTTTATAAAACAAATCTCGTTTAAAATTAGAAAAAGCACAACAACAAAAGCGCCTGAAATATTCAAATGTTTTTGTACACAATAGATATGTGTTTAGTATGTACTATCTGGGTATATCAAATTGTTAAATATAGCTATGGAATAAATCAACAAATTGAACACAAATCTCCGTGGCAAAGACGCTGAAGCAACGCTTACAATGTTTTCTCTTGAAATTGTATACTAAATCAATTGAACAGCGCCAATTTGCTTGCAGGAGTTTTGGAAAGCTGATATCATCCACATGAGATACACACACACACACACACAACACATACATACAACAACTACACACAGATACATTTAAGCTATGCATCATCGATTGCAGCCTACGGGCATTGTCATTAAATTAATCAAACGCTTAACATGCAACGCCGACAACGGCAGCTCCAATTTGATGTTGGCACATGCAAATTCAAATTTAGCCGGTTCGTATCTATCGGATGCATAGCTACAGCTTGAATGTGCCGCCTAACAAGTTTGGGCCTGCGGCAATGCGACGTCGATGATGAGATAATCACACGCCAAAATGTCTTGTCATACATCGAAAACACTTTACAAAACGGTTCAAGTCTAAGATCAGGAACTATTGAATTTATATTTCTTTGTAAGTACCAATCTCTTTTGCCAGCTGGCCGTAAATTCAGTTAAGCAAATTTCCGTTGCGTTCACGTTTCTTCACACCTCACCAACAAAAAAAAAAACAAAAAATGGTCTAAATAAATATGAATGAAGGGGCAGAGAATGATGACCTAAGTCTCTTAACTCTTAGTCATCCTACTTAAAGAATTTTGTTTAGTTATTTAAAGAGAAGTTGAATTTTTCCTTGTTTTAGACCCATCCGTAAATAAACTCGTTTACTTATTTTTAAAGTTTTAAACTTTAAATAAAATTGCAATATGATAACCCCTAGTATTAATGTTGCTTAGACAGTAAGTTAGTTATCGAGGCATTTGTTTTTTCCTCAAATCAAATCAAACTTATAAATATTGTTTAAAATAGAGTTTATTTTATAGTGTGTTATATGCAAGTGTGTTATATGCTAAATATTCTGCATGTTTATATATTGTATGGGAATCTAATTGTATACCAAATTTGGTATTTCTAGCTCATATAGTCCCGAAAAATGGTTAAACAAACACCAATAAATATCGTTTTCGTGGAAACGGGCTAATCAAAGTGAGCAATAGGAAAATTTAAGTTATGAACTTCAAGTTTTTGGCTTTTATAGGCTCTGAGATCAACACAATTATAGCATTATAGCAGAACCATTCCAATTTTCAATGGGTATAAAAAAACCTCCCAAAAAAAAAAAACAGATGCGAGATAGCTCAAAAGCTCAAAAGCGAACAGCGCAAAAGCGTGCGAAGATGCGAAACAGAATCTTGAAAAAGAGCAAGAGTAAACACACTAAACAAATTACGCAATTAAATAGAATAGAGAAGGGGAGAGGAAGGGCTGTCGCATAAATGAGAGTAAACATTTTATTGGCACATACATATCAAGCACGTTGCGCTATAGTTGGGTATATTAGTGAGATCTGTGAGCGGTTTTAAAATAAATCAGACATGTGGCGCGTTTTCAACGCGTTTCGCACGCGTCTTCGGCCTAATAATTTAATTGTTTAAGTAGTGAATAAATTGAATTTGATGAAATTAATATGCGCAGTTGCCACAGACCTTCTATGGCTTCTATATACAATTACAAAACGCAAAAGTTTGCCATGTCTATTGTCATATGATACGCTTCGTATGTGGCAAGAGAGATTGCTCTAAATGCCCGATACCAAAGACTGTGCTGGATACTGTAATACCGGAGTACAGCACTTGAAGCTCTTAATGCGGCCAATTAGCTAGACTGTGAGACAACCCATATCCACTGGAATTGTGGCATGCCAACTATGTGAACCCACACACGACTGTCTAGGTGGCGGAACACCTAAGTGCTCTCGATGGGCAGCATACATCTCGCTATCAGTTGAGCAATGGTGGTGCGCCACGTTTTCCAGGCGAATCCATCTGCTAAAAGCCCCAGTAATAACCACATTAAAATCTAATAGTGACGTTAACTTCCGCTTGCATACAATTAAAATGTGCTGCCAGCTGGTATGTGGTCATAAGCTGCTTACAAAGCTCAAACTGAGTCAAGTTCAAGCGAACGCGTAGGCGGACACGAACGCGGCACACTGGCGACTCGCTAGCGACTTTTCTGAAGAATTTCCGCGGCGGCTTCGATGATTATGTGGGCTTCAGTTGGCAAGTGTTTGACAAGTGCAACTGGTTGCGCGATTGTCATAGTGCAACGTGTTGAAGTTCCCACCCACGCGCTTTTTAGCTGCAGCAGAGAAAATGCTGCTGAATGTCGAAAATTGTGAAAGGCTGCCAGCTAAAAGTGCTTGAAAGCGAGTGGAGCGAATGCAAGTGGCCTGTAAAGATGCATGTCTTTAAAGTTGCAGAAGAGAAGGCAAACAGATGTAGCTTTTAAGAATATGCAGCTACCGAAATGATTTTTTGTGTTAAGTGATCGAAAGACACATTTATCAGTTAGTTCCTTGAATTATTAATTTTAAAATATGAATCAGAATTATTTCTATTTCTTACTAGATTTCAGCAGACTGTTCTGAATAAGGCACAAAATATTAAGTACAAGACCTTAAATAATTGAACTAAAACTTAAAGCCAAGATTGAGCTCAATATGCATGTTATACATTTATACATTTTCGGTCTTAAAATAAAAATAACAATTCCAAACCAATGTTTTAAAGTTTTGACTTGTATTAAGTAAGGTATTGTAAATGAGAGAGCTATTTTTTAAAAATGTATATTTTGCTTTAAAAACCTTATATTTATGACAAAATATCACAGCTGCTTCAAGATAATAATTCACAGTTATCTGATAATTTAACTCTTTTGCAATACTGTATGTCTTCACATATGTTGTACAATTTATATGAATCCATATCGCAGGCTTAAAAAATCTGGAAAGAATTGGAAATATTTCTGTCCAGGCGGCAGTTTCTAGATGCAAGAAACATATACTTTAGTTGCATCTTGATGTGTCCCATTAAAATGTTAATAATTGAAAAGGTAAAGCATGTTTATCATGGTAGTCAATCGTGACTTATTGGCCTAACGACTAAACAAAAACCACCCGCAGTGAAAGCCGTGAAACGCATATTGTCAATATAAATCATGTCAAGTGCTCTGATTTTAAATCCAGCGGGCAGATAAAAAACGAAAGCCTCTACCTATATGGGTTAATCAAGTTCCACAAATCAATACGAGAAAGGCGTAAAGCATAATTTGCTTGTGCAGCTAGAGCACGTGTTCAGTTTTATTATCTTGTAGTTGAATGCATCTATTTGTTATTTATCTTTTAATCATCTACCGTGTTGTTGCTCACTTTAAACTTTGCCGAACTTTTGTTTGACCCGAGGCGCCCTCCGCCTCTCACACAATTTGTTTGCGCATCGACGCTTAATTAAATTTGACATTTTTTGTGCTACTTTTTACGCGCTACACAATACATACAAAAGCTTATTGTATCTGTTCTTCAATTGGGATTCGGTGTAGCCTAAAATTGCTCAATCTGTGGTGGCTAGTGGGCGCACATGTTTCCATCCGTTGAGCCCTGGCAAACCGGTCAAAAATCGTTCTACCAAATTTGACAAGTTAAAAGCACGCGGCGAGTTTTTGTTTTCTTTTTTTTATGTATATATATATATGTGTATATTTTTGTTTTTACCAAAACTCGAATTGTGACTTGGCTTTTGGGAATGATAATTTTCCTATATACGTTGATTGTTTGTTAGTCTTTCCGCTTGAGGCTTTCAATCACTTGACTGGTAAATGCCACAAGTATATATCAATTAAAATGGTTGCAGCTGCATTACTCGATAGCCGCCTTTGAAGTTGCTGGGTGAACGAACGTTATTCATATAAACTTTTAGCACACGCACATGGCGCTATGTATCTTTGAGATACATTTTGGCGCGTATCTAGCTTAATGCTGTGCGTATGTGTATCGCAATAGACTGCTGTCAACATCAACATCATGGTCATGAACAGACATTGAACGCGTCCAACAACTAAATCTAATATAATTCTCTTAGATTTTCCTTTCGCTTTGTGCTCAAGCGAAAGTGAGAAACCTATGAGAGAAAACATGATATAAAAAACTGCCATAAAAATGATTCATTTGAGAAACGAGCAAGCGCACAAATACAAAATGAATTATAAATAGTCTACAAGGTCGCGAGAATTGCGATCTCTAAAAATCTATATATTTTAGAAAAAATAATATGATTTTAGTCGGCCTCTGTTGGCTCGGGCAGTCGGGGCAGCTACCTCAGAGATGTGTGTAATGTAAGTATCTGACACTATGGGCTTAATCAATGCATACAACAATAAAATGTGAATCTAAAAAGTGCTTGCCATATAGTTTTGTCGGTGACAGATGAATTTAAAAATACATTTATTTTACATCAATTTATAAATGATTATCAAAAAACCTTTTTTCCAAAAAAGTTGGTATATATGTTCGTGATTTATTTCCCCTTCAAGATGTTCGTGTACCACTGTGCCAAAGTCAACGCCTACTCCTATATAAGTATGAAGGTGTGCGGCTCTCTCGTTTATGGCATTAGAACATTTTTCTAGAAATGTATTCCATTTAGTATTCCGCTATTTTATCTTGTTGCGTGCCTGATTGCCTTGTAAATTTTAACCTTCACGTTTTGTTGCTCTTTCTTTTGAGATTTTAAGGGGCATTCACTGCATAAGTAATGTTTGAACGGGTATTTTCAGTTGGTACATCAAAATCCCTATTATATATATTATATAACTCATGGGTATCTTTGTTTTTGATTTTGTTATGCTGATCAGATTTCATATTTTTTGAAAACTTAAATTTAAAACCTGAAACTAACAATCATTTCGATGATTCTATATCAGAAAATTAGATATTTTGACTTTCCAGACGATTAACTGCAGCCCAAATTACATTGGTTCTCGGATATATAAGCTGCAACCAAAACAATAATTGACGAACCATAAGTTTCAAATACATTTTTATTTTAAAATGTGAATGGAACAATTCTATATTTAATTTTCATAGATAAGCAAGGGGATAAATTTAATCCCTACTCAATATGGTTATATAATGCACTGATTGGCTTTCGAGTTTTTTATACCCCAAAAGCTATGTTCGGGTTTCGTTCAACTGTTTTTTGGGCAACTGGTATGGCTTGGGACACGGTTCATATTAAATATTAAGGTGGAATTCCGGGTTTGGACCAGTTCTCTTCAAAACCGGCTCGCAACTAGATATGCCCTACAGTACAGGGCAATCTATAGTCAATAAACGTAAACTTTTTGCTTTGTTTTTATTTCATGTTCATTAGTTTTTAATGTGTATGCATAATTTAACTTAAAAGGGAACCCAATGGTACGTTGTAGTTGCCCTTAATTGATGTACGTCCGGCGATTTTAGATTAAATTAATTATAGTACTATTTTTTTGTCCGTAGCAACAAAAATAAAGAAATATACACTATTTATATAAAATCTTTGTCACACATGAATCTGGTACGACTTTATTCTGGGCTCGTCGCTTCTTATTGGGCATGAATGTGATTTTTATTGGGCACAGCTGACTAGCATATCTAAAAAGTAGCTCAAATCGTTTGCCAAAAATTATAATTTATGCAAATAATGCGTATACGCCCATGCAGGCCACTGTACTTTTCAAGCAGTTTTCACACAAGTTGGGTTTATTTGTAAATTCGATATGATGTGCATTATTTTAAACGCTTTAACATATGTTTCATATTTGTGTTCTGTTTTTAGTCGGAGATCTTGAGGTCCAGAGACGTTTTCAGCTCGCATGCCCAAAAATAACTTTCAGCATTACAGGTTGTCGATGCTAAATTCAATGTCAACACGTTCTCAGGCAGTGGGAGATGAAGCTGACATCATGTCGGGCACTGCAGCAGAGCTACAGTTGAGCTCAGAGCAAAGGAAATACATAACAGACTTTATATAGTATATGCATAGTAAATATGTACATATATCCATGTCTATATGGAGCACAGTTGCAAAAGCAAAAAAAAATTTTCAAAAAAAATAAACAAACAAACTTTTGTTGTGCTCATAATTTTTCATCAATGCCGTCAACAAATTGGGTCAGCCGCAATTGCACGATCAGATCCCAAACGGGAGTCAAAACAATCAGTAGGTATTATTAGTAATAACATTTAATTGTGGCTGTTTGGTTTGTTTTGCTCAGCGTATTAATTATAATTTGTCGGGTTGCTGTTGCAGGCGCTCAGAAATAGATGAGCTTTGAAACGCGATCGTGCCGAAGTCGAAGTCAAGTGATCATTGGATCATTTGAATATTGAAATTGCTGTCGACGACGAAAACAACAAGAACAACAACACAGACAACTTGAACGACAACGACAGCTAAATGAAATTGAATATATTTTGTATAAATAATAAAAAGAAAAACACGACTGCCTCTGCGACTTGCGACTGTCAACGGCAGACGATCGCCTCAGACTCAAACAGCTGGGGTATTGGGACTAGGAACTCGGGTAGCTCGGTTCCCCCACCAACCAAAAGCTGTACGCCTGTTATTTCAATTTCGTGGCGATCGTTTATCACTTGATTTGCATTTGGCAATCGATCGATCGATCAAGCTGCCCAATGCCCAGGCACGAAGGCAAAGACTATATACATATACTTTGAAATGGCAGTTGCATTCGCTTGCCAATTGGCTGCTGATAATGTCAGACACTTGGCATTTGAATTAGCATTATCCATCCGCATTAAATGCTGCCAAATATGTCGGCAGAATGCCAATTTCAATTTCACTTACACTTTCTACTTTTGCGCGCACTTTACTTTTTATTGAAAGCCTATTTGCACCCACAATTAATGACAATTAATTATTTTCATGTATTCAGAATATTTGATCGTATGCCTGCTTTTATTTTAACACGGCGTTTGGCTCGGTTTTTGCGCGCGTTTATGTTGTGGTTGCGGCGAGTTTCACGTAGCGACTGAAACCGCGCGCTGCTCATGCGAGTCGCATAGAGAGGCGATTGACAGCAACGGCAATCGCTCTCAATGTTGGCTGCTGTGACGCGGACCGCTGCGTTGATTAAGTTTTTTCTGTGGCGTAGAAAAGTTCTGAAACTAAAGGTTGCTTGCTATTGCTTAAGCTTTCGTTGAGGAGCTTTCTCTGCGTTGGGAGCTTGTAAATCTAAAAACCTGTTATTTTGCTCTTTGTTTTTCTGTGCGCGCGTCTCCTCCATAATATTATCAAACAGAAAACCAAAAACTTAACATTGAACCTTTGTTTGTTTGTTCGACGGTATCAGTTACAACGTTTTGCACTAGAAGTTCCAACAAATCATTTAAACTCGCTCATTACTTGGGCCGCCGGTCATAGTTGTTGTTGTTGTTGTCATTGGATTTCTAAGAAGTCTGCTGCACATGAGCGTCTCGCACGCCATCCTGTACCAACTGCAGCCCCACTCTCCGTCCCAGCATCCGTACCCCATGGTATGAAGACTAGTCATTTAAGATACGCGCCATAGATATGATGCCAACACGCTCGGCAGTCGCCCATTTTTGGTTAGTGGTCTGCTTGCCAGTTAGTGGTTTCTACTTTGTTTTTTGGCCATTTCACCTATGTGTACAAATGGTAAATGCCTAGATTCAACTTATTGGCAGTTTGGTTCCTTTTCCATTGGAGAGAGTTTGTGGGCAGCTTACTACTTTCCTTCCATTTCTATTTTTATTCTCATTTTTTGTACTTTTCATATCTTGATGAGTCGGTATACTTTGTTTGTTGCTAGTTAATTAAGCGTTAATTTCTTGATCAGAACAACATGTTTTTAGGCAAACCCCTTTCAGTACATATGTACGTATATCGGCCGACATAAGGCACTATGTCATATTTGTATCGGTATAAAATATTGACTTCTTTTCCGCATAGCTTAATGAAATGAGTTATGTATCAGACTGTATTACTTAGCTAATGTTGTTGTACGTGTGGCCAAGTAATTAAATATATTTCGCATTATATATATATTTTTGCAAGAGTATTCAATCTTCGGCATTGTGAGGATACCTACTTTTTATTGCTTGACCCAAAAATGATCAATTGTATGTAAATTTGTGCTAAGCTTCAGGTCGCAAAATAAAATCTCCTGGGAAGTTCACCGGAGCACATCGATAGTGATTCTCTTTTTCTTTATACCCTATACCCATGAAATGCCTTCAAATGGGTAGCAATGTTCAAACTATCAAAAGGTAGCATATACAAATCCAAATTCTAAGTGCATATGGTATATGTACAATAGAAGTCAACTCAATATACTAAATAAAATAAGTTAGTATCTGCATAAAAAATCGTCAGTTTAGATTGTCTAAGATTAAATTACAATATACTCGAGTATTCCCATTATGACTCGGTTAATTAATATGATGTCGAGGGTATTAAAAAATAGGCTACCTAGGATGTATTTATTTTCTTGCTTGAATCATTATAGACAATAGTGAACCTCGGTGAAATAAAACGGAAAATAGAGTTATATTTCTCCTTTCTTTTCCGCTTTAAGAGTAAATTTGAGATGTAACATAATAATTTGTTTCTCTTGATCAAAATCATCAGATCAAAAGGTCAACTTACTTTTTTTGTGGAACGCTCGATAGCTAGCGGAGCCCTTTACAACAAGTAATACACAAATATAGTCTAAGCAGATGAATAAGACTATTGGGACTTGATAAGCATTTACTGAGAACCTTTTTTTTCGGGGACACCAATTAGGTCACTATAAGCCAGCGACATTTTTATTCAGCGTTGTATTCTAAGATTTGCATATTTCAACAATTAAAACAGAAGACCTTATGTTGCATTAACACAATTTTTCACATAAGGGGATATAACATACGATTATAACATATATTTCGTTATTGAGGCCCACTTTGCAGCTTTACAAGTCTTAGAGTCTTACCGATTTATTTCATATAATATAATACGTAATTAATTATTTTTAAGCTCAACGTGGACTTATAATATGAAATGCAATACTCTCTTATCGTAGACAGTCTTAATTAAAGCTTAACAAGACAAGTACGTGCTAAACAAGATATACGAAGGTACATATAGGATCTGGTTGCTTTATTTAGTATAGAATTTCAATCTGTTTTTCTCACTCGACCACGAATTATCAATTTAGACACTATTTACTTACAGATATACTATAATACTATATATATTTTCGAAAAAAATAATAAGACATAATATTTAGCAATGTACTGGTTGTTTTGGCTGTATATTATGTTTTATTTGAAAATTTATATATTTTACAGTAAATAATTTAGTCAGGTATATAGAGAAATAATTAAGATTATTAATTGTTCAGCAGTATAGCGTAACATTAAAGAAAACGAGCCCTTCTTTGTGTGTGTCCTCTCTAGGGATGCGTAGTTATTGATATACGTCTGCTTTGTAGCTTGTAATTCACTTTTTTGCGCAATTTAACCAATTTGATTTGACATTGACTATCCTGGAGTCGATCGCTGGCCTCGATCGCTGCCTCCGGATTGCGACTGCTGCTTTTGCTTTGCTTTGTTTTAAAACTGACTATGCCTAACAAAAATTTTGTGTGACCTACAAAGATTGCACGGATGCACGCTGTTCGAGCTGGTACTGGAATTAACGTTTTTATTTGCTCTTGCCAGAAGCAGCAGCAGCAGCCGCCGCGTCCTCCTCTTTTTTCTTTTGCTTCTCTCGCATTACTTCAGCGTCCCTATAAAATATTGTTAATATTGTAGACGGTCGTACAGCCTCTAAGGCAACTTCCTACTTACCGGGCTTTGCGTTGTTCTACCGTGAGGCTATCAGTGCGCTTGCCTTTGGTCTGTTCAGCCAACTTTTTTTGGTTTTTGGCGCGCGCCAGGTCTCGCTGATTGCCACCTGTAGAAGGACTAAGAATTATTATCTAATTTACAATAACTTTATATGTAAAAAGATCACAGACTTTCCGTTTAGTTACGCATGCTAATTTGTTCTAGTTTAGGTAGAGAGGTTAGAAGCATACACGCTATGCGTGTATACTATATACGCTATACATCTATATACAGGCGTCACAGGTCTATAAATCGATAATCATGCGCCAATATTAAGGTAATCAAATCATAATACAAATTTTTGTAGCTTGGTAGTTATTTTAAAATATATACAACCGTTTGATGTATCCAATAAATCCACAATAAACAACAACCGAAAACAAAGAAATGAAGAACGAAGTTCACCGTCTGCCTACTTACGTGTCATTTTTGTGCTCCTTTTGGGCAGCTCCTTTGTTTAAACAATTTTGATCCAAGTATTATATGTTTTATGCTCTTACTCGTAAAATTTTTTGTTTTATATTTCGTGTAGTTGTACTGTCAAACGTCAGCAGCAGTGTGTTAAAGCATCGATACTGAAACCTTTCTGCTTATCAAGTAAATATCGATATCGACAGTCAGTCCCAATTATGAAATCATCGTTACTTATCGGTATATTAATAACGTTCATATTATTGTCTATGCTTAGGATAGCTGGGAAACAATTTAAAATCATTGATTAATTCTTTATATATGTTAACTTAAACAAATCGAGTTATCATTTATATTAAATGTGTTGGTAAATGCGAACACAAGTATTGCCAGCCTCAAAAATTTTTATTTACCGTTTAAGCTCTGTCGCGCGCTGGCATCGTCCGTAGCCTTTAGTATAGTCAGCAATTTCATTCTTAAAAGTACTTACTGTGCGTTTCCTTCAAAATGGATTCGGATCTGATGGACTTTTTCGATTTTTCGAAGCAGTTCAAGCGGGGCACAGCACTGAAAGGGTGTATAACTGGCGATCCGAATGCCCTTACAACAGAGAGTAGGGACTCCAAGCCTATCAAGCGCGAGACAATCGGCACAGATTATGTGAACGAAATCGTAGAGAAAGAAAAGCAACTTATGAACAAAGTAAGCATAAGATAGCGCTGCGGCTTCACGCGAGTGTGTGTGTGTGATAGAGAGGGAAGTTTGTTATTGGATCTTCGTATTGTTTATTTCCTTGACAGCTCGTCGATGGTCAAAGTGTGGCGAAACGTAATCGAACGCTCGATGAATTGGACAGCGATGATGAGGAGGAGAATATTCAAGAGGTGCCCAGCGTGCGCTCAGATGAAGCATATTATGAGAAATACCGATTCGATTTAAATCGCAACAAAAATCTGCCAATCTACGCGCAGCGTGAACAGATTATGGAAGCCATCAGAGAAAATCCCGTTGTCATATTGAAGGGCGAAACAGGCTGTGGTAAGACTACACAGGTATGTACTTATGCTAAGCACTCCATCTATACATCCATGTATAGCTTGTACAATTGCTCGTTTTTTATTTCACAATTACCATGCATTTGTGCCAGCTAATAGAAAATATTAGCTCAATCAAAAGAACTAGTTCACAAATGATATATAAAGTTGGGATCACTTTGAGCTTAGTGATCCTATCTTATCGTTTTGTCGCGAATTCTATGTGCCCAAGCCTTTTATTTTACTCTTGGTTTATATTCATATTCATATTGCTTTAGATTTGTGGCCAACAGCTGATTCAATAATCATGAGATACATATTCATATACCTACCATTTAAAACACATCTTAACAAATCTTATTAAATAAAAGAAACTAGCATTAGTTTAAGGGCTGTATTTTCTAATACGAACTACGCTCAAATATTATTACATTTACAATTAAATTTAATTTTTAAATTTGGTCCATAGAACTAGTTTACATTTTAAATGCATTTAGCATTCCAAATCTCTAATCACATCATCTGGCAGTTTACGCCCAAAAATCGTCGCTGAGGACATGCGTCGCTCGTGTGGATCGCGTGCTTCAGACATCGGCTGCTCAACTACCTCTTCTGTTGGCAGCTTTTCTTTCAATTCGCCAAACATTGCCTTTTGGCGGGCGCGTTTTCTCACTTCCATCTGGTCATTTGTCCCTGATGAGGTCGCAGGCTCCTTGTCCGCTAATAGATCGTTGATCTCATAGAAAACAATTTGCAGCTGACTGAAAATGTTTGTCGCAGGAAAAGATGAGCGGTGCGGCTCCATCTGCTTGTTGTATGCCGCCTCAAGCTGGCAAAGAGGCTTGCAGTTGGCGACCAGCTCGGCTAGCCCATGCAGCTCCTCGCCAAGATTGCAGGCGCTTGGTTTTCGCCGCTGTTGCAAAACTGCAGTTGTATTACTCTTCTGCTGTTTGGCTTCCGCAAAGCTCTCCAAGCTGTCGTAAGCGGCCAACGCATCCAGAGCCTGACAGTAATCTAGAGCCGTGAAGCGAAACGCATAGTCTTGGACCAATTGCCAGAATATATAGCTCACTTGCTGGGTGTCGCATTGCTCGGCGCTGTTGAGGCGCAGTTGCTCCACATAGCCGGTTAAAGATTGCCAAGTGCGAGGTGACACCTCAATCTTGACAAAGCACTTGGTGGGCTGCTTGTTGTAGATGGCATACAGCAAGTAGATGGCGCCAATGCGTTGGGCGCGAGTCGCCTGGAATGGTTCACCGTTGGTTCGGCGACCACATGCCACACGTTTGGCCACGTGCAGCGCCGCCATGGTTGTCTCAATTACCTCGATATGATTGGTTTGCGCTGAGTAGATGTGTTGCATTTGCAACTCATGCCATGTCTGACAAAACAGTTCAAATTTGGCTTCCTTAGAGACTTCGGCAGCGCGTCCAAAACGCTGAAGCAGCTGCCAGCAATCGTCGTAAACATTTTGTTCCATTCAACGTTATTAATTAGATCTCGTTTTGTTTAGATCTGTTGTGTTTGCACATTATAATTTGTTTACCACTGCAGCACACAGCGTTGCCACCTGAGCGGACTATCGTTTTAACCCTCTTAAATATGGCAATAATTTTTTAGTTATCGATTATTGTGTTATACCTTTTCCCCGCCAGGTGCCGCAATATATTTTGGATGAGGCATTTAAACGGCGCGAATTTTGTAATATTGTCGTCACGCAACCGCGCCGCATTGCAGCTATTTCGATTGCCAATCGTGTTTGCCAGGAGAGACAGTGGCAACCGGGCACTGTTTGCAGCTATCAGGTTGGTCTACATCGGCAGTCAAATGTGGAGGACACTCGTCTATTGTACTGCACCACAGGCGTTTTGCTGAACAATCTCATACGCCTGAAGACGCTCACCCATTATACGCACATTGTCCTGGATGAAGTGCACGAGCGTGATCAGGACATGGACTTTTTACTGATTGTAGTGCGACGTCTGCTCGCGATGAATTCACGCCACGTTAAAGTCATCTTGATGTCGGCTACAATTGATACGCGCGAATTTTCCAAATATTTTGCCACCAGTTCAGCCTTCCCGCCGGTGGTCACCGCCAGCCATGGACGCAAATATCCGCTGGTCAAATACTATCGCGACCAGCTGAAAAATATTCACTGGAAGGATGAGCCGCAGGAGAGAGAACCGGGCATTGGACCTGAGGGCTATGCTGACGCCATAAAAATTCTTTTGGTTATAGATAATATGGAACGCAAGGCAGTCGGCCAATCCCTACAATCCTATGAAGAAGCTAAACGCACCGGCTCCGTGCTCATCTTTTTGCCGGGCATTAATGAGATTGACACAATGGCGGATCATATAACCAGCGTCATGGAAGAGAAGTAAGTAAACAAAAACTTGTGCTAGTGTACAATCAAATGAAATAGCTCTCGAGGATTTTAATTGAATAAATCGACAAGAATCCTAAAGTTAGATTTCTCGTCACATTCCCTTCAGTTAAATCATTCAAGTTCTATTTTAAGTGTAATGAGTTGCTGTTAATCTATTTTTATTTTCACACAGTCCTAGCATGAAAATCACCATTGTGCGCTGTCATTCGTTGATGGCGCCCGAATCGCAGGAGGAAGTCTTTCAGCCCCCATTGCCTGGCCATCGCAAGATCATACTGACAACCAACATTGCGGAGAGCTCAATAACTGTGCCAGATGTCTCTTATGTAATTGATTTTTGCCTCACTAAGGTTCTGCACACCGATACGGCAACCAATTACAGCTGCCTCCGTTTGGAATGGGCTTCCAAGGTTAATTGTCGTCAACGTGCTGGACGCGTTGGTCGCCTGCGTAGCGGACGAGTTTACCGCATGGTCTCTAAAGCCTTTTATTTGGAGGAGATGAAAGAGTTTGGCATACCCGAGATGCTGCGCTCGCCGCTTCAGAACTCGGTGCTCAAAGCCAAAGAGCTTGAGATGGGAAGACCTAGTGAAATTCTAGCGCTGGCCATGTCACCGCCAAATCTTTCAGACATACAGAACACGGTATTGCTGCTAAAGGAGGTGGGAGCCTTGTACACTACAGTGGATGGCGTTTACGAGGAGCTTGATGGTGATCTTACCTACTGGGGTACAATTATGTCACGGCTTCCGCTTGACGTTCGTCTAAGTCGCCTTATCATACTGGGCTACGTCTTCAATTGCCTGGAGGAGGTCATTGTTATAGGTAAGTGGTAAGCCCAGACAGTGAACAGAACCTTTTTAAGAAATTATCTTTTATAGCTGCTGGCATGACTGTGCGCAGCTTGTATCTGACGGGAAAACGTAGGCAAGTGAATGATGCCTTTTGGATGCATTACATCTTTGCCGATGGTTCCGGGTCCGATATGGTTGCCATTTGGCGTGTGTATCGAGTAAGCAACACCTAGTGAGGTAGCTGAGATATTTTCTATATCTGTTGGCTTATTCCAGATCTATTTGAACATGTGCCAGGATCGAATGCTTAAGGAGTCAGCAGAACAATGGGCCAGACGCTTTAACGTTAATTTGCGCTCGCTCAAGGAGATGCATTTGATGGTGCAGGAATTGCGTCAGCGTTGTGCATCTGTTAATTTGCAGCCCTTACCCTATGGAACTAGCCAGATGTGGGATGATCGCGAAAAGTCCATAATTCTCAAGGTTATCATCGCTGGCGCTTTCTATCCCAATTACTTTATGCGCAGCAACAAATCAAATGCAGACTACGATCGCAGTTTGTTTCAATCTATTTGTGGCAATGACCCATGTCGCACCGTCTTCTTCACCCACTATGAGCCCCGCTACATGGGCGAATTATACACACGACGCATAAAGGAGCTCTTCTTAGAGGTGAAAATTCCACCGGAGAACATGGACGTTACCTTTCTGCACGGCTCGGAAAAGGTGTTTGTCACATTTAAGGCGGACGACGATGAAATGGACACCACAAAAGTCGTGCAGGTGCCGGGTCGCGTCATGACCGAGGTTTACAAAGCGGTACGCATGCGACTTGATAATCAAAATCGTCCATTGCGTGTTATGGAGTAAGTTTAGCCGCGCTAATTTGACAATGAATATTCAACTATATAATAACTAATATTACCGTTTGGTTTGACAGTCAAAACTCGGCCCTTAGGTACGTGCAGGACCGAAAAATTGGCGTGGTTAATGAGTGCACCTGGTTTCCGCCAGCCAATCAATGGAATGTTGAGCTGCTTACACTGCCATCTGTCTTTGCCAAGCACATTACTGGTCTTATTACTTATGTAAGTGTACTTTTATTATCTTTATGAATTTAAAAATTCTTGTCAATATATGTTAATGGTAATATGCAGTAAGATTAATATTGTAAAGGGATTCTTACAACACAAAAATTGTGCCTTGATCAAGAGTGGCTCGACCTTTCTTATTATGGCGCCGTCAATCATTTTAACTGCTCCAGAAATTAAGCCTCCTCAGCTTCCCAGTCAATCTTCTGAACTGGATCTTAGAGTATTTGCCTAACAGAACTCAAAAGGTTCTTTTCAGAAATTTGTTTTCTAAAAGTATTTAGGTGACTTCAGATGTTTTCCAAGGGAGTCACCTTGGTCCGCTTTTCTTTACCATTTTTATCAATCGATATCCTCGTTACCACTCTCGAGTACTTATGTATGTTAATGATGTAAAGTTGTGCCTTGCATATAAAGATATGGCCTAGTAATCTTTTACTAGCCGACATTGATGCCTTTCAGTCTTGTTGTCAAGTTAACATGTTGAATTTAAGCTGTTCGAAATTCAAGGTAATGACTTTCCAAAGAAGCTCTCCCCAAATGGACGCTTACACCCTTGATAGCTTACCGCTTGTCAGCAGTACCAGTTATGAAGTTAATGATCTAGGTGTTATTTTTGGTATAAACTTAAATTCGACTAGCAGGTTATGTCCGTGGTCAATCAGGCCAGAATTAGTTTGGGTTCCACCAAGCGATGGTCAAAGACCCTTTTTATATCTCTGGTACGACTTATTTTTAAATACGCTTCTTGTATCTGGTCACCATAATATTCCATTCACCAAAAAACAATTTTTGTTATTTGCATTTCGTGGCTTAAACTGGGATCCTCGCTTGCGGTTACCGTCATACTCAAGTAGACTTCCTTTTTTAATTAATTGTAGAACTATGCTTGGTGTAATATTCAATTTAAAGTTAATTAGGACTGAAATCGACTCTTCTGGGTTGACTAGCCAATTAAACTGCTCTGTTCCTACAAGACTACACGTAATGAAACACTTCGCTTAAATGTTGTTCAACTAACTATGCCTTACATGAACCGTTCCAGATCCTCAGTGATAATTACAACAAGCATTACAGGATATTTATTCTATATAGTCTTACCCTATAGTCTTAGTTTATATTCGTTGTTGTACTTCGCGACTTGTGTCGTACGTAACAAAACTGCGCCACTCAGTCGGTTGGTCTGGAGGTGGGCTGCAGCACATCGGGGATATGCACGAAAAGTACTCCTGCTGAAGGAGTCTTCGTCTGAACTGGTGAGAAGCATTTTGCCCAGATGCTTCCTCCTACCTCAAGTAATACTTGAACATTCGCGGAGAATATGCAATAATAATAATATTATGAATATAATATAATATAATATTGGATACCAAGAATGAAGACTTTTGAGCTTACATTTTGTCGTACCTATTGATAAAAAAATTTATATCGATCCCAATCAGATTCGACTTCTGTTAACAATAAAGAAGAACGCACGCCATGTAACGGTTTGAATTAATTCATCTTATTTATCTTGCAGATTGTAAGCTGCGGCAAGTTTTATTTCCAGCCACGTGCACTCGCTGAGAGTATTGCGAGCATGTCAGAGATATTTAATGGACCGCAGCAGCTGAGCTGTCACGTGCGGAATGCGCGCGCTGTTACGAAGGGTCTGCAGCTGCTGGCCAAGCGTGGACACCTCTTCCAACGCGCTGTAGTCTTAAGGATAGAGACGCAGACAAATGGGCATCCCAAGTTTCGTGTACGTTTCATTGATTATGGAGATGTGGCAGTACTGCCCATGGATCAGTTGCGTCTGATGCCGCATGAGTTGAAACGCGACTTTGATCAGTTGCCGCCGCGCATGTTCGAATGCCGCTTGGCTCTGGTCCAGCCATCGACGGTGACAAGTTCGTATAACCGCTGGCCCAAGGCGGCAAACGATATGTTGATCTCGGTCGCCAAATGCGGTCATCTAGAGCTGGAGGTCTATTCGCTGGTGAATAACGTGGCCGCTGTTTTGATACACATGCGCGAAGGCGTGCTCAACGATAGACTGGTGGAACGCCAGTTAGCTCGACGTGCCGACGAGGACTATATGTCGCGCAAGGATCACGACTTGCGCAACCGCAAGCAGGAGGCCAAACGTAATATTCCCGTCTCAGAGCAGGAGTGCATCAATGAAGAGTATCTGCGGTTTGCCCAGCTTCCAAAGGATGTGGATTTGGAGCCGCCACCTCTAGATAAATGCAATCTCAGTATACGCCTAAGGGGACCTTTCAGTCCGCTCGAGACTAGCATGAATTCAATGCTTCGTATTGGGATGTATAAGTCGGTGACAATTGACAAAGACTCGGTGAATGCTGTATTGTTGGATACCGATCCACAGGATCGTCACGATCAGATGGTGGTGGCTGCCTCAGTGACCGAGACAGACAACACTGAAAGGTTGACGGCACGCGGCACAACTTTAATGCCTAATATACATGGCTTCGGTGCACTCATGGCCATGTTATTCTGCCCCACCATGCAAATCAAATGCAATAAGGATCGTACAAAGTATGTTTGCCTCTTGGCCGGCCTCGGCTTCAATCCCGAAACTATGGAGCCGTATTTCGCAGAGCATGATATGGTCATTAATTTAGATGTCACCATACTTAAGGATGATATCCGAATTGTAAGTGTTTTGTCATGAGATTATTATGTATTAGAATATTATAAGAATGATAGAGATCATTCATTTAGTTCTATAAATACAATATTTAACAAGGTTACAAACTTATGTTTTAGCATAAACCGCATGTTTACTAATGCATTAAATATTTGTATTTTAGATAAACCAAATGCGTTATAATATTGACAGCATGTTTTACAATTTCGATGCCAACGAAATACCTTCGGTGGGTACGGAGGATCGGGTTGTCATATTCAATCAATTGCGTTCTTTGTTAACTCGGTTTGTGCACAAAATCAAAATCTAGCACTTCCCAACATTAAGATTGTAAATTCTTAAAATCTTTATTATAGATTGCTTGGCAAGGATCGGAGTTTTATTGAACGTCACGTGTCAAATTCGGAATATCTTTGGGAAGACATGTCTGACCTGGAGCCACCTTCGGAACCATATGGCAAGCGTGCTATATTCCCCATGCACAGCTCATATGATTTGGAGAATGAGAATTTGAGCAATTTGTTGGAGCTACAAGCGAATTGCAAGCTACTATACGACTGGCGAAACTTGTAAGTATCCCTCAGTTTAAATGAAGATCTGATTTAAGAAACTGATTCGTTTGCAGCGAGGGTAATTTGCAGACCCAGACATGTAGACTGTGCAACGAGTCGCTCGAAAGCGTCGCCGAGTTGCGTTTGCATTTGCTGACTCAACTACATCGGGATCGGGAAAAGCAAGTTGGCTATAAGCAGCAGTAAAATAAAAATCAGTATAACACAATTTAGTTCTCTTAAAGTGCAGTTCACGTTGGGTTTGTGAATGACAGTCTGACACAACAATTATAGTTTTATACCTAAATACGTTATTACAAGAAGATAACTTCTAAATCTATCGAATAAAGCAAAGTACTTTAAGCAAATGACATTGCAAAGTTTCCTCTTATGTTCCAAGAGGTAATTCAAAGTAATTCGAACAAGTTAACATTTAAGAAAACGTTATTACAATTTAAAAGCTTAACTAGGTCATTTAAGTTAATTGAAAAAAGTTTCATTTAGTATTGCCGATGTCCAAAAAAGGGTTTCATGTGAAAATCATTATTGTTTTATTTTTCTTAAAGCAAATCTAATTGACCTTAACGAAAATTTATGATGTTTTGTTGTCATTTCAAATATTTACTACAATCATTTAAATAAACGCAAGCTATGTTGAGCAAAACAAAAAATTTGAAAATATCTAAATGGGGATCCCAATAAGTATGCTATAATTTGTCGAAGCTCTGAAGCCGATATGCGTCAGTGTGAATTATAATAGAAGCCCAGATCTAATTATTATTAAGTTTTAATTAAGTTACATTTGTTTTTTATCCTTTTTGGTTTTATTTTTAAAGAACCAGCTGCGCTGAACCAGCTTAGTTTTCGTGTGCTCTTCTAGGAGGCCCTTCTGTAGCGTTATTTTTACATAAGTTATACTTTATGATCATCCCTATGTAAGAAGTACTTCAGATACATTCCGCACAGGTGTCGGCGTTGATGTTGATGTCGGTGTCGGTGTCCCTCTCGTATCCAGATCGCACAGTGTGTAATTTTGCATGCGATTTAGTGGCTTGCTGCAGAGACCGCACATTTGATGCTTGTAGACGCCAAAAATCTCAAAATTCAAGATGTTGTACAGGTCGAACTGAATGGTGGCGCTTAACTTGGTGCACTCGACGATCAGAAGGTTTTGTTCGTTGAGTTCCACGCTGCAGCAAAAGCAAGATCACATTATTTAAAAACCCTTAATTGCGAGAGCCAGGTGCTGGTTAACCTACCGGAATGCGTAGTCGCTGTCATCGATTGGCCATTGATATGGCTTCAGGCGCACATCATGTGCTGTTTGTGCCTGATTTACATAAATGAAGACAGGTGCCTCATCCAACTGACTGCTATTCCCGGCACGAGAACGTAAATTGAAATAGTTGGGGCCAATGTGTACACGCAGGCCGTAATTGCTGGCCAGGCTCTGGGCGTCCGGTGAGGTTGTTAGGAAAACGGCCATTTTCGGCTGTGGGGAACAATCGGCCACCAGCAGAGTAAGGCAATCCGGCTGTGCAGTAATCTCGGCCAAATTGATGAGATAATCATCGAATGAATTGATCATACCATTGATTACTGAGCAGGAACGCTTCAAGCCCGAATCATAGGTCAACTCGTGCGATGCATCAAATTTAGAGTCGAGCCTGTAGAGGAACGGTATGTGATAGATGCGCCAATGGACTCCATTCACCTCCACAGTTAACCAAAAATGATCGTGCGGCGTGTGAATCGTTATATTAATCTGTTGACTCATATGCAGGCTATCCACCTTGTGGGCCGACAGGGCGGATACCAGATGATCCAGACGCGTGGACCACAGCTCAAACCAGGCGGGCATCTAAAAAACAATGATTAATCCGATATTCGATTTGCTTGATTCCTGATTCAATTATTACATTATTAAATTTAAGGTCCATGTCATATTGTGTGATGGAAGTGAAATTTTCAAAGTTGCTGCGCTTGCAATACTTCGATGTGGGTATGGGCGAAAACTTGAGCACCTCCTTGGGACAGAAATCGGTGTCCGTCAGCGAGATTTTGTCTGAGCGTAAAAAGGCGCGTGCATGCTCCGACGGCTGCATTAGAATGGAACACACATCAGTTGCCACAAATGTTTGCAACATAGTTAATACTTACGCCTGCGCGTGCCGCAAACTGCACCTTGGAGCCGGTTTCAGGGCATTCGCCATTGTCGGCGGCCAATCCAAAGACCACATACCCATTGAGTGTGTGCGGGCGTTTGGTGAAGACAAGAGGTTCATAGGTCAACTGGGAGCAGGCCTGCAAGAGAGACAGTAGCACACAAAGTAAGCTAAGAAGTCAACAACGGTTTCAAGTGGCTGCCACTGACACGCACCAAGTGGCACTCATTAAAACTGCACCCTGTATAAGACACTTCAAGCAAGCACACTGCTGGTCATATCAAAAGAATCAGCATGTTGCAAAGATTTGGCATAGATCAGAAGCCATAGACAATTCTTTCAGAACCAATACATTTTCTAATATCAAAAATGTTTTGCTAACTTTCTGCAATCAGCTTAAATTTTTTTAAGATTGGAATAATGATATTATATCTGAAAAAAAATAAATATTTTAGTCAATCTTACAACTAAAAGTATTTGTAATGATTGAAGAAAATATTTTAAAAGGTAATTGAACAACAAATATATGATTATCACAAAATAATAATATAATGATAATGATATAATTTATGTTAGCCAGCATATTTTTATAACTAACATATTTATATTCTTGTAAGCGTCAAACGAGTAGTTATATTTTTGTGTTAAAAATATGGTTGGAGAGACTTGTTTTTGGGTGGTTTTTGTTATGTGAGTCGGAGGGTGGCTCCGATTACCATGACGAAGCGTGAAGCATGCCACAACCACAACAACTGCGGCAACCATTAGCCTACACATATCCTGGTTGTCTGTCGTCGGCTCTGCTACGCTGCTCTCCAACCAGCCCGTCCGTCTGTTTGTCCAGCCGGTCGCGCCACTTTATTATGCAACAACGACAGCAACAACACGACATTGTCAGTTGGCACACGAGCCACAATTGCTGTCCCACATTCGTATTACTGAGCAGAGGGTGCCAGGCGTTAAACGTCGCCAGTTTGATCAATATGTTCCGGGCAGGTTTCAGCTTTAGAAAGCAGTCAGCTACAATACGTTTCAGACGCATTTCTCACATCATAAATTCAGCAGAAAATTAATTTTTTTTTATTAAGAAAGTGTGGAAAAATCCAAAGGCTCTAAAGTCCGTCAGGCGTGTTGGTTTTGGCCGCTTTGGTTTGGAGCATTCAATTAGTTTTTTGTTTCCTTTTTAAATTTTGGTTTTTTTTACCTTGGTTCAGCAGATTCTGAAAGATGACTTCGGTAAGAGTGAAAGAGATAATATAGATTGCCTGGGTAGACTCAATCAATAATCTCTTTGCAGATTGAATCAAAGCGCGTGCAATATCGCAAGTACCTGGAACGGGCGGGAGTTATTGATGCTCTAAGCAAGGCGCTGATCAAGCTCTACGAGGAGCAGAACAAGCCCGAAGATGCCATTCGATTTGTGCGTAAATTTATGTGCGAGAGCTGCCCGGACGATGCCCAATACGACTTGATGAAGAATGATTTGGAGGAGGCCAAAACGACAATAGCTCGCCTGGAGCAGGAATTGGAACGTCTGCGTGGACAAATGTAAGTGGAGCGTACTAATATGACCTGATGTAATCTAAAATTCACTTGGATTTTCTTTCGTTATGCAGCAAGAAATCACCTGAGGAATACCAGGAGCTTACCATGGCTGGCTACAAATCTCTTATCGACGACGAAGAGAACGTCAGCTCGCTTTTGCGTAAATATCTGACGCCTGAACTATTAGAGGAGTACATGCTGGTGACTACGTCGTCACCAGTGGATGCATATCTGTATGATTGTGCCGTTTCTGGCTTTGAGCATCACGACTCGGCTATGGGCATCTATGCGGCGGACGCCGAGAGCTACGATGTGTTTACCAAGCTATTTGAACCGATTATCAGGGAGTATCATGGCCAGGAGGAGAACGAAAGCGATGTCCTGCAGAAGGACATCGACTGGGGAAATGTGGATGAGATCGAGAATCTGGATGCGGAACGCAAATATATACTATCTGCACGTATTCGCATTGCCCGCAACATTGAGGGCTTGCCGTTCTTCCCCAAGCTAACGGAGAAGCAACTGATCGAGGTGGAGGAGAAGGTGCGTACCGCAACGGAGACCATGGATGGCGAACTGATAGGCACCTACTTGACGCTGGCTGATATTGACTCAGAAACGCAACAGGAGATGGTCAAGAGACATATACTGTTCCAGCGAGGCGATCCATATCTGCAGACCGCTGGCTGTTACCGCTTTTGGCCCACCGGACGCGGTGTATACCATAATCCTGCCGAGACGTTTTTGATTTGGGTCAACGAAGAAGATCACTTGCGTATCATATCAATGGCACAGTGCGGTGACCTGGGCGATGTATATCAACGCCTCGTCACTGGATTGCAGGAGCTGGAGAAAAATCTAACCTTTGCGCGCCATCCGAGCTATGGCAATCTGAGCGCCTGTCCCACTAACTTGGGCACCACACTGCGCGCCTCCGTGCACATTCGTCTGCCTCTCTTAAGCAAGGATGAG
Organism: Drosophila montana; assembly: GCF_035044405.1. Lineage (NCBI taxonomy): Eukaryota > Metazoa > Arthropoda > Insecta > Diptera > Drosophilidae > Drosophila > Drosophila montana. The sequence continues at coordinate 768,003 of NW_026996956.1, forward strand.
GAAAGATTAAAGGCAATGTCAGAGGAACTGTTCTTGCAGATACGTGGCACTGGCGGCGAGCACACCGCCATCGAGGATGGCGTCATGGACATCTCGAACAAGCGTCGTTTGGGTTTCACCGAGTTCGAGCTGGTCAAGTCCCTTCAAGACGGCATTGTGGCGCTCATCAATGCCGAGGAGGAGCTTGAGATAGCCGGTCAGGAGGGTTAGTCTCGCCCAGCGATAGCAACAAAACACAACGTAGACAGAATATGGGGCTGGATGTTCGGTTTTACTCTAAACAAATTGGCTTGTCTATCATATTGTTCAAAACAAGGTACATTAATATTCGGTTTAATAAATTTGAGCCCCCTGGAAAAAAAGTTGCTTATATCACGAATGAAACCATCAAAGAAATGGTCGGTGGATCGGTTCACACCAACTTCCTGGTTTATGTTCGGCAAGTGAACCTGCCCCTTTTACTTGATGTGTTGTCGCGCGCTATATTTGATCTGATTTTTTAAACTATCAAATTAAAAACTTATATGGCATTTCGGGATAGAAACGGATATAGGTGCAAAGCCGTAGTCTATCATGTCTATCACTTACTTTCCAATCCTCCTCGTCGTCCTTTGAGTTGCGCTGCACCTTGCCGGTGACCTTAAACCAACTGGATTTGGTTGAGGTTTGAATATCTAGGATGACGTTCCATTTGTGAAGGGAGTCCACAATTTGTGTCTCATCAGTGTGCTCCAGTGTGAATTGAATTTGCTTGCCTTTCAGCTCCGATGTCTTGAGCACATCCTCAACGCAGATGTTGCCATCAATCTGTAGTTGATTGAGTGGGGGTTACCTAACGCCCAAATTTGGTAAACTCCAAACACTCACCCTGGTGGCATTTTCATTGTACATTAACAGGGTAAAGTTGCGATTATGTCCCAAGTGTATGGAACTCAGCTGAGTAAAGCCAAACGTGTACATCATCAGACTGACGATCATGTTGCGGGAGAAGCCACTGTAATGACAGGGGAGAGGGCAATTGATCAGTTTTAACTTCCACTTTATTTTTTGTGGGGTGCTCTACTTCTCTATGAACTCGGACTTGAGCACCATGCCCCGGAATTTGATTAGCTCATTAAGATTTACATTGACCTTCAGTTTGACTCCCAAGTCTGGCAGGGCATAGCTTAACGGCTGGAACTGCAGAAGTGGATTATAATACCAAATGTACATGAAATGATTAATGATAATTATTGCAGTGCTTACCACTTCATTAACACGCTCTGGATACATAATCTCCTCGAATGGTGCGGCGGCTGTTTTGGTCATCAGGCCGCGAGTTGTGGTCACGGCCCGGGACTTAAAGGACAGCCCACTGGTCAGGTTCTGGGGACGCGTAAAGCTATAGCGGGCACACCTGCCACTCTCGTTTAAGGTCAGCTCACTGCTGAATGGTATGTAGATGAGGAAGCCCTGCTCTCGATTGATTTCATGATCGAGATTAAGGAACGGATTGTAGCTGCGGCTGCGCACCGAAGCATACGACGAGTAGCGTGCATCGATTTCCAGCGTGTGCTTCGTACCGGGCGGTGTACGGTGCTCCGTAATATTGCCACGCAGCGATGTGAGCACCGTTGTCTGCAGCAGCACATCGGAGGATGTGCCCAAGACAGTGGGCACTGAGTACTTGTTCATAAATGGCCAACGCACTGTCTGCATGTTAATGTGACTATCGGTGCGGATCAGCAGTTGCAGGCGATCCAAGACTAATCGGATAAAGTGAATAGAGATAAATATATCGATCGAGAGAGCGAGAGAGAGAGTGAAAGTTTTGTATACGGTAGCTGGTTTTACCCGACTTTTCATGGGTTAAATATTTATTGTCAATATCCACTCCCTTGTGAAAGGTGAAAAACATACTGACTGAACGGGTTTTCAAACCGGACAGAAACTTTACAGTCGTCGTATTTCATGTTCCGCGCAGTAAAGTGGATTTTCTGTAAATTGATGGGTTTTGGGGGTGGATTTTGCAAAGATTTTAATACTCGTTTACAAAGCGAAGAATTTGTTAATCTCGTAAATAATCCGTCTACCTGTCCACCCAAACATTTATTTGTCCATAAGTTTCTCTGGCCGTCCGGCTGTCCGCCTCTTGCCCACCTGTCCATTCACCCGTCTGTCCGTGAGTATACAACCAATTTTTTTCAGCATTTGAAACTTATAATATAAATTATGTAAGCTTGCGTCAGATAAAATTTTAAGATTATGCGACTACGCCCACTGAGGCAAATATGAAATTTTGAAAGAAGTCTACGGATATTTTCTAATATTTTGGCTACGCTTACTAGAAACGTGATAAATTGCTAAAATCCATATCTGTGTATTACACAGTCGTTTGCACCCTATCGGTAATTGGGTAAACAAAAGAATGTTTCTTGCATCAATTTCCACTCGTTTTTCAGCTGTGTGATATTTCGTGGACATAGAATGGAAAACTGATTCTCTCCATAAATATTTTTAGGCTAACTAAGCATACTTACTGTTATCGTAGGTCAGTTGCTGGAACATGCGCTGATTTAGATAGTAGGAGAGCACAGTTTTGCCTTCCATTTGCAATATGAACTCGATATGCAGATTCTTTGAATTGACAATGGGAGCTTTTAGCATGGCCAGCAATGTTTTAATGCTCTTGTAGGTAAACGGGTCGGAGTTGTTGGATTTGGACTGCACCGTCTGCCAAATGGCATCGGGTAGGCCACGCGCCTTAATGTACAGCTGAAAGGAAGTAATTGAGCATTAAAAAGCAGACCTTGGATAAGTCTAAGAGTGTAACACACCGCCAGCTGACCCGTAAATTTTCCCAGTGCCTCAGTGTCAAACTTGAAATATACCACGACGGGCATATCCGACTTAGGATCGCCGACAAGGAACGTTTGGAGCATGGCTCCAATGCCGAACTTGGAGTCTCGGTAATCAAATATGTAATTGCCTGTTACCCAATAGCGGGGCTCCGGTTTCTGGGGTAGATGACGATGCATGTAGGAAAGCAGGCGACGACTGAGAGAGAGAGAGAGAGAGAGAGAGTGAAAACTGGAGGAGTTAGAAACAGAGCAAAAGGGTTCGAGATGAATACAGATCCTTGCACTTACAGATGCTGATAGCACGGATATGTTGTCTCTGAAATGCTCGTGACTGTTGTGCGATAATAGTTGATCAGATGTGGATCGGTCTCGCTTTGTATAATGCGATGAATGCTGATCAGTCGCGCAGCCGTTGGATTTGAAATCAGGAGCAGGGTGACAGCAGCGACCCGCAGCTCCAAGCTGGCGTTGCGTGACTCAAAAATAGGCCAGTAGATCTCGTAGATGCGTTCAGCACGCTTGTCGGCCAAAGCGAGTGTGGTCCAGGCAGCCATAAACCTAAGATCCTCGTTGCCATCCTCCAACACAATGGGCTCCAGATAGTTGGCCACATTGCCTAGCTGCAAATTGCTAAGGCCCTGTAGAAACAGCATCTTCTGTTCATAGTCACGATCATCTGCGGTTGGATAATAGTTGTTTGATAGCTTAAATTTCTTATAGGATAGGTCGGAAGCACTACTTACTTAAGTACATATTGAAATACTTTTGCACATATTCCTCAAACTGATCCTTGTCAATGCCACGCGCCACATAGACGTTATAGACGAGTGTGGCAAAGCTTAAAATTGCCGCCTGCCGCACATCGGGACGATCGGGTCCGATACTGAGAAAGTCTTCGCACTCCTTCACCAGCTCCGCTGACAGTTCAAATATGTGAAAGGGCATTGGAATTAGCAGCTGCACCGCAATGGGTGACTTAATGGATTTCTCAATGACCAGATGGCGAGTTAAAAATACTGAGGCTTTCGTCCCGATGCGCGGTATAATCTCGTGAAAGATATTTCGTATTGTCTCCTGCCGATACGAAGTGCCAATGTCCACTTCCGTATAGAGTTTCTTTAGCGATTCAAAATCCATTTCACTGAGCAGCTTGATCACATCGGATAGTGTGGAGTCGTAGGGCTCATTGAATTTAAAATCTGTACTCTCCAGTGCCTCGGCTAGGTTGTCCAGCAAGCCAGCTGCGGCCGAGATCAGAGTCTCCTGCTGCTGTGGATTGCGTCCGCCGGTCGGATCGTTGATTTCCAGCGGTTGCAGTTGCAAACTTGATATTTCTGTAGCCATTGATGTCTCAATATCAATGGGATTGTCGATGGGTGTTTCATTTTGAAAGTTTAGCAAAAGCCTGTAAATTAATAAAAGCTTAGCAATTGTCATATACCAAGATTAAAGCTCAACTTACTCCGAGTTGATGTATTGCGCCTCGCCCGTCGACTCGAAGGTATGGATCAGCGTAGTGCCCTTGGCATGCGCCATGCTCAGGAAGTAGCCCGTCCCATTGTGTGGCAATATGCCGTAGATGGCCTCATTGCCAATGATCACGCTCTTCTGATGATCAAATTCACAAGTGTTTGGGGGCACATTGCTGCGCGTAACATGGATAGCTTCCGAATAGGGCACACAGGTCTTGAGCTCCGGCGTTTTCCGTATGGATATGTAGTTTGTCTTGTTGGAGACAAAATATTCGGTCTGGCACTGGCCGTGTATGCCCGTCTGAAACATAGAGATGCAGCTTAAAATGAAAATCATTGGTATATTGTGATAGTGAGATCTCTAACCTCGTCCACCACAAAGGCGCCACTGGACTTGATTTGAAACTGCAGTGTGCTGGCAATGGCGCGCTTGAAGTTCATCGACCAAATGGGATCGCCCTCCTTGAACACCACATGGGATATGGTGCCCTCTCTGGTCAGTATGATCTTGAAGGGCTTATATGGCGGATACATTTCCTTGTTCTGAAGAAACTTTTCGCCCGAATTGTTGAGCGTTACATCGTCTATGACCAGCTGGATTGTGGTTGCGCAAATGAAAGCGAAGGCGAACAATTAGTTATAATGTATATTTGTAAATATGTATGCATAGGTCGGGAAATCCCGAGCCACTGTAATCTCCAGCCCATACACGCTTGCACACTGCGGGCAATCAGCTGTCTTTACTGATAGAATACGCTGCGTTTATCTTAATACAAACAATTCGATATATTTGGCATGCCGAAGATTAAATACCCTTGTTGACAAACGGCATCATACTACATACATACATTAAAACAAACGCTTTGTTTAGGACCGATCTTGCTCTTATATAGAGAGGAAAGTAAAACTCGTAAATGCACAGCACTATGTTAAGTCATATGGCAGCTATATGATATACTGGTCCCATCCGACCGACAGATGAACTGTCCACAACAAAGAATCCACTATGGGAATTGTTTGCATAGAAACACACATATGTAGTTATATCGCCTCAGCTGTTGATACTGATCAAGAATACATGTAGGTTACAAATTTCGTGACTTTATTATAACAGCCTCAAGAAGGGTATCAATAATTAGTCAGCCTTAGCGCGGAAATAGCGGGAAGACTGAGCGATATTACATATGGCAGACACATGTCTATGTCTGTTGATAAGCATAGCGCCGCTTAAGATCCCCACTTCCACAGTCAAAACAATCTAAGCTGATTACTCCGCATGCATATGAATGTACATACATATAGTATATACAATATTCGTATGTGTATGTATTGTGTCTATATGCGTGTATGTGTATGTGTAGCATCATTTTATCTGTCTCGCGCTGGGCCTCAATGAAAGAAGTTCACAGCCGAGTTCAGTTCATTGTGCACTGGGACTGTGTGAAAGGTTAAATTGTTTTTAATTCATCTGCGAATTCTTTTGCACAGTGTCTGCAAAAGCATGAGCCTGGGGGCAGCATTTGCACTTCTGGGAATCAACTGGGCGCTGAGAACTCGCACTGCTCAAGCTGATTGGATTGTGCAAATTGATCATGAAATCAATCAAAATTTTTTGCTTTTTTGATTTTTTATTTAATTGACTACAAATATGTGCATAAAAGTGTGCTATGAGAGTAAATATATACATATGTTATATATAGTATTAACAGATACTATACATATGTATTATATATACAGAAATATGAACCTATTCACAATCTTGTTACATATACGATGTAAACAAAATGAATATGTGCGTGTTTCACGAAACTGATTAATTCTGGTTTATAATACTTAAAAGGGCGACACAGTTCACTAACATTTGCTGTGATTCGTAGATCTCTAAACATACATACATATGCACAATTTACTTTCGTATTTCTCTGACTTTTGTAGATCTGAGCTTGATAGACATATGTACATACATGTATGTATGTACGGGAAAAATAGTATGTATTTCACTAAAGATATTAAATATGAAAATATAAAAGTATCAATGCATATTATATAATTTATGCATACTACTAACTATTTTTATGGAATATTAACCTAATAATAAAAACATTTAATTTAAAAAAATATACCGAAAAGCTGACATTAAAAAAAGGATCTGTGATGGCAAACTTTAACTTTTAAAGTATGTTAGTAATTTAATTATGAAAAGGGCTGCAAGCCCAGGATGAAAGATGATCGGTTTTCCATATCTATATATATTCAAATTTTAATGAAGCAATTCAATTTTTGCAATTGCCCGTTCTACTAAAAATATTGTATGTTGTATACATATATTTTCATAGAGAAGTAGATATCTACCCAAAATTAGCATCTATCAAATATGGTTAGATAAATCCAATGGTTGTGGCCCAAATTATTTATACTTTGGCGCTGAGCCTCCCTTAAAAGTTATTTATTTTGAAGCAATCCGTCTTTCGGTTCGGTTCAGCTGTTTTTTTGAGGAAATCATTTGGTTTAATGTTCGATTCATATTAACAAAAAATTGTTATCCGTTATAGAACCGGTTCTGCTTAAAACCGGTTTGCAGCCTTGATTACAATTATGAACTTGTACGACTTTCAAGTATTATAGCCACCATTATCCACCAGACTTACCGCTGCGGCCATGATCAGTTCGCTCTGTCGCTGGAGCGTTAATTTTCCACGGACAATCCAACCGGTTGTTGGCGGTGCCGGACGACCCTCGTCCTGGGGCTTGGAGCCAACAAGAACATTGCCTACATACTCGTAGAGCATTTGCTTATTGATTCCAATTATGTTAAATGCATGGCCGACATCGATTACCAAAAATAGAACTGAAAATTAAAAATGATGTTCAGCATGTGCATTCAACAAGAAATTGTTGTGTGTGGCAATAAACTTGAGGACAGCCCGTGCCGGGGGCAACAGCATCCAATACACTTTATCAATTGAATTGAATTTTGTCTATATACTGCACATATGTATATAAATGTATGTACGTATGTAGATTATTCATGTGGTCATCACAGAGCAAAAAACTGTTTAATCAATATTATTATTAAATATACATAATGCTAGTGGGTTTTTTTGTGTGTTTTGTTTTAAATGTTATTCAATGAAACATTACGTCATGTTCCTGAATAAACATTTAATATGGTTCCTGGGGCTTATCAAATATATTATTCTCTACTTTCTACGTACACAGACACACGGAACACTTCAGTCGCTGCATGATTTGCTTTATAATTATTTGTGAATATGCCGATTTAATAAAGATGTACACGACAAAGTCTAATTGTGGTATATATACGTATATAAAATTTATATGTATTTGGAAATATTTCAAAGAAACCGCCGAAAATTTTTTGTTTAACACCAACGTATCGCAGAACGCCTTTTAAATTCCACGTCTGCTCAGCTCGCGTTTCGCACTCGAACTGAGGCTGGCTCAGTTTCAACGCCTATGCTCAGGCCTTGCCGGAGGCTCTTGCTGATAAGCGACAGTCTCAGCAGCTAAGAGCGGCTCTCCCGCAGTTGCTCTTTCAAAGGGCAACAACTAGCTAGCAAGAGAAAGCTTCAGAAATTTATAAAAACTATAATTATATTTTATTATTACAATAAAGTAGACAAGAACTAGGAATCAGACAAGCTGCCCATTCACAACAAGTACCACAAAAAATACATGTAACAAAAGTAATCGAATTAAGGCCTTAGATCTACATTTCATACTGCCTATTCCTAACGTGCGCCTGTATGCCCATGTCCAGATCTAAAGAGCGCGCCACCTTCTGCCTCAGACTGCGGCTTTGGGCGTTCCGCTGTTCCAGTCGTACCAGCAGCAGCAGCAGAACCACCAGCTGAAATTGACTCGGAGCTCTCAGCTGCGTTCTTTTCGGCATCTAAGTTCTTCAGTTGCTGCTGCCACATATCCGCATAGATGCCGTCGTCTAGTTGCAGCAGCTGCTCGTGCTTGCCACGCTCAACAATGCTGCCCTCCTTCAGTACCAATATCTCATCTGCGTGTATAATAGTGGACAGACGATGCGCAACAATAATTGTTGTGCGATTGGCACAGACACGTGCCAGTGCCGCTTGTATGTTACGTTCTGTATGCGTGTCCAACGCCGAGGTAGCCTCGTCTAGCAGGACAATAATGGGAGCTTTCAAAAGAGTTCGCGCAATGGCCACACGTTGCTTTTCGCCTCCACTTAAACGTAGTCCTCTCTCGCCCACTTTGGTCTCATATCTATCCGGAAAGCCCAAGATTCTTTCATGTATATCCGCTGAGCGCGCAGCCTCATATACTGCATCAGGACTTGCTCCGATTTTAGCATATTCAATGTTGTAGTAAATGGTGTTGTTGAAGAGTACCGTGTCTTGAGGAACAACACCTGGAAAACAAATATGTTAATTAATTGCATAAATTTTATAAATGTTTTTTGCTTACCAATCGCCTTTCGCAGACTTTCCTGTTTGACCAACTTGATATTCTGTCCATCTATCGATATGGAACCCGTTTGCACATCGTAGAAACGGAAGAGCAGACGCATAATGGTACTCTTGCCAGCCCCAGAGGGTCCTACAATGGCCACTGTCTTGCCCGCAGGTACCGTAAAGCTTATATTGCGCAACACATACTTTTCCGGCGAGTAGCCAAATGTAACATTAGAGAACTCTATGCCGCCGCCAGCTGTTAGCAGCGGTGCACAGCCAGGCGCATCCACGATTTCTTCGTCCTCACGCAGTAGATCAAACATATTTTCCATATCCACAAAATTCTTTTGTATAGCGCGGTAATAGGTGCCAAACCAGTTCAGTGGCATGTACAAATCCATGAGGTATGTGGAGAAAAGCACAAAATCACCTACCGTCAGGGTCTGATGATGCACCACCAAATACACGCACAACATCGAGCCAGCCAACAGGCCCAGGCAGAGTATAATATTTTGAGCGGTGTTGAGCATATTAAGCGTGAGCATCGAGAGGAATTCCTCCTTTTGGTACTTCAATATGGCCTCCCTGTAACAGTCTACCTCGTAGCCCTCAGCACCATAATATTTAACTGTCTCAAAGTTCAGCAACGAGTCCACACTTCGAGCACGCTGTTCATTGTCTGCGAGATTCATTCGCCTTTGGTACTGAGTGCGCCATTCCGTTATGGCAATTGTGGATGCTATTGAGAAGACAGTGTTAGAATTAGCAATAATTTCAAGTTGGATCTGACCTACCTATATACAAAAACATGGTTAAGAACACAATCAAGCCAAACCACCAGTTGAAGGCATAAATGAAAAACACGACAGCCACAATCAGATCGAGTATGGTAGGCGTTATGGAGAATACAATATAGTTAAGCAGATTGTTAATTGAATCTGTGCCGCGATCCATTATACGTAGCACCTCGCCTGTCTTGCGCTGCAGATGCCATCTTAAGGATAGCTGATGCAAATGTCGGAACAGATCAATCTCAATCTCGCGCGTTGTGTACTGCTGTACGCGAATCCAAAGGAAAGTACGCAGATTATTAAACAAGCCCATGCCGCCAGTGCCACCGCCCTGAAGAAACGATAGAGCCACATAAATAAGCACAAAGTCCCAGCGAAAATCGATGGGCTCGATGGTCAGGCTGTCAACTGAAGGGAGAGAGATTAGAGATTATTCACGCCACATGTGATAACTGGAAACATGACCTACCCAACAGCTTGCGATAAATGGGCAGAAACAGTTTGATAACGCGACCGGCGACTAGCAACAATATGCACACAGCCACTGCGCATTGTAGCATCATGTCCTTTTTCGGCCACAGATATGGAAATAGGGTGCGCAGTTTGCGCCATCCGTTGCGAAATGCAGAGCCGGTTGGTATACTACCAGCTGAATCGCTCGATGAGTCGTTCTCTAGACGATGGTGCGGATTAAAGGGAGCCATAATGCCGGGCGCTTTCAGGCCCAACACGAAAATGAGCAGCGAGCACAGGAAACGGGTAACAAACATTCCCATCTCAATATCATCTTTGTTACTGTAGAGTAATATATGGATTAGATTAAGCATTAAGTACAACAGGTACTAGACAAACGCACTTCTTTAAATGGAACCACCAGTCCTCGTGGTCCAAATTGACAATCGCTAGCGCTTCATTAATCAATGCCAAAGTCCAGAAGAGCAGCAAAATAAGGCCGTGTCCACGAGTCGGCACTGAGGGCAGCTGATAATGACGCTCCTTGACTATGAGGCATATACAAAATGGATACGAAAAACACACAACGCATGTGTAAAATATCTGCAATGGAAGTGAAATGAAAAATGTTCTGCTAAATAATGGTTATGTCAATACTCACCATATAACCATAAACTGCACCGTCAGGATAGATGCGAGCGTTCAGGAAAAAACGCAACAGCGCCAGCACCGGCACAAGGAGGAGAAGAAACAATTGCAGTGCATACAGACGGGACTTGGTTATCTGAGTGGGATCCGTGGGTGTAGCATATTTGCGATACATGAGCAGTTGTATGCCGCCAAAGAGAAGGAGGAAGCCGCCACAGACGGCTGGACCCACTGTGTCCATAAAACAGTGCGAAATTCCATGCTTAGTCCAAATCTCGTTGAACGTCACGTTCGGCGGACAGTACAACATTTTGTGTGCCCTGCGGTTATTCAGATGCTATTTTTTTTAATAAATTAGGTACACAGTTCGATTAAGACCTTAAACTACTCATGATAATTACACAAAAGGCGTGCGCAAAAAGTGATAATTATTATACGATAAGCGAGTCGGGTGCAGACAATGATAAAAAAAAACTGGAAATAAATTTTGTGACATAGGAAAGTGAGTGACTACTTGTATTTAGACAAAAAGCTGTTCTATTTGTCCGTGCTATTCAAGCACATAGTATATGATATTATTTTTAACATAAATAATTGTGCGGCATCGTTTTATTTTAATGCGCATCTATTTTCCGGCTAGTTTGTATTTCACAATAACATGTCAAAGACAAAAATCACCGTAATTATCAGTAAAAAAAAAGACGTTTTACATACATTTTGTGGGCAGACTACCAAAATTGTATCCACAAAGTTCAAAACAAAAGTTGCAAATCATTCATTGATAATTTGCATTGTTAATTATGCAATTCCTTTTTCATTGTTTTTTAATATCACTCATGAAAACTGTGATTTACATGCTAAAATTCACAATTTCTTTACCTTTACTTACGCTGCTGCGTAGGATTTGATTATTATTAATATAGTAGTTCGGTTTAAGCAATTGTTCAATGTACATTAAGCAGCTGGGCTTCTATTTACATGTTTTTACTCAAAACGGCACTTAAGACTCAAAATGGCACTGTTTTACTCAATTGGGACTGTTAAGAGTTAGATATCGCAAAGTAATCGGGGATAAACGCGGATTCAGTTTTTAAAAATCGTTTTATATTTAGTTTGTAGTTTTACATTTATTCAAAGCATTTTATGTATTACATTTTTATTAGCATAAAATATTAGACTTATTTAAAATATCATATGTACATTTAAATCTTTTTAGATATTTGAATATACTTCGGCTTAACGATAAAGTTGATTCTTACCTTTTTGTTGATACCCATAAACAGAAATTTAATTGTTTTAAATAAATATTAATTTTATTTCTTTAAAGAAACTGGGCTTTTAATACTTTATAATGACATTTATAATTAATTAGATCAATAGTAATCAGGATCCGTAATTTTTGCACTTAAATCTGTTTTAATGATTTCTTTTTGTTTTGTTTTTCTTCTGAGCGCCTGGAACGAATCCATTGAAGTAGAACGTACATTTGAACAATTCGTTTAAAACTTTAAACTTTACGGAATTGTAGTTTTAAATAATTCACTAATTATATTTAAGCTTTTTACACTACATGCGCAAAATTTTAAACATTACATTTTCTAATTTGAGTTTCTCACAGTTACGCTAAGGTCTGCTCTTTTAGATCTACATTTTTAATTTTTGTAGTACCTTATATTGTGGGTTTCGTGAACTAATGTATACAGTTTTAAATTTAAGGACCATCCAATAGAAGTTGAGAATATATATTAAGTGTGCTGAAATGGTCGGTATAGTACTGGCTACAAATGTACACGTTTCAATTGGCTATCAACTAAATTGTTCAACTTGGATTTAACTTATATATCACAAACAAGTACATTTAATATGCATCATTACGAGTAGGTACTAGAGATGGGCCATTGGGCCGGAAAGTTTGCCGTCGACGGCGCAATAAGTCTCTAAGCTTAAAGTTACGAGTTGATTTTAGCCAGGAGTGGCTGCGTCACGGCGCCACTAGTGGCACCACGCGCCGTCACAAGTGGCCTTGGACACTCTTCTGCCAAAGAGTGGTCATGTCCGTGAACATTCGAGACAGTTGGTGGCTTGCAGAGAAGCTGCTTATAGTTTTTGACTAGATAGCCATACGGATCGTCACTGCTTAGATTTGGAATGTTTTGATTACAGCAGCTGCTACCGCTGCGCTCCAAATTGAGCCCCGCCGAGGCGGGCAGCGGTGGTGTCATGTTGTTAAGCAGTGGCGTCTCATCGCAATCGGCAAACTTAATCCGCTGTCCGCTGCCCGTGCTGCCAGTTTCTGGCGTGTCGGAGGCATCGGTGCGGCTGCTCTTCAACAATGTTGAGATCGTGGGGGATGGCTTCAGACGACTCCTAGCCTGCGGCGCAGGCTGCAGAATGCCGATCAGATTGGAATTGGAGTTGGAGTGTGCATGTTGGCCGTGGTTACTGTGGTGATTCTTGAGCGTACCGCTCAGTGGAAGACGAAAATTGGCCAGCTCCCAGCAATCGGTTGTAGCTGCATCCGAGCTGGTTCCACCTTCCTCCATGCTGCGAAGCGAGCGACTGCTAAAGATATCACATGGCTGCTGTTGCTGTTGTTCAGCAGCCAAATAGTAATTGTTGGGCTCAGTCTTTTGATTCGGATTATGCTCAAAGCAGCTGCCATTTAGCTTGGGCGAACTGGAGCTAATCTTGCGCTTAGCCCGAAGATCGGGTGAGGCTTCCTTCTCAGCAGCGGGCAGAGCTATTGTCGGCACTGCCGCTGCCAATGTGCCTATAACGGCCAGCTCTGAGTATTGTTTGTAGAAGGTGTGCGACTGACGCTGCGGTTGCTTGAGTGACGAGCGTCTCGTTAGCATCAGCTTGTTGGCAGATGTGTTTGCATCCGGCTTGGGCACCTCGCCCTCGAGCCAATACGTCATCATTTCTCCCTTACCCTTCATAGGCACCAGGCCACGTCGCGTCGTCAGAAAGCTGCCAAACTCGTCCAGCGCCAACTTGGTCGTTTCGCTTATGTGTATTTTCAGTGCCTCACCATTAGACTCCATGCGGGAGGCGGTGTTCACAGTGTCGCCAAACAGACAATAACGCGGCATCTTCTGGCCCACAACACCGGCTACACATGGGCCCGTGTGCAGCCCGATCCGCAACTTCAATCGATCGTCGGGTCTGTGGTGTATCCGAAAGTTATGCACCGCCTCGAGCAGTGCCAAAGCCAGGCGCGCAATTTCACGAGCGTGGTAGTTCTCATTGCGTATGGGCAGACCGGATACCACCATGTATGCATCGCCAATGGTCTCCACTTTGTACACGTCAAAGTTCTCCACAATCGAGTCGAAGCAGGTATAGAGATCGTTAAGGAACTGAACTACTTGCATGGGTGTGCTCTCTGCCGAAATAGCCGTGAAGCCGACAATGTCGCTGAAGTAGATGGTCACCTGGTCAAAGGTCTCGGCCACCACTGGCTGACCACTAATCAATTGAGCAGCAACGCTCTGGGGCAGCAACTGATAAAGCAGCTTCTCGCACTTTTTCTTTTCCTCGAGATAGTCTTGAGTTCGCTCTTCGACGAGCTCCTCCAGGTTGTTGGCATACATTTCCATGCGTTTCAGCAGATTATCCACAATATTTCCAGTCTCGTTGTCCCTGCGGGCGCATATAAAAGTTTAATAATTTTAATTTAATTTGGTATTGTTTACTAAATCTTTTTATATCCTACTAGCGGGTATACCCCGTCCTTGCCCGTGGCACGTATAAAATAAATTCTCTCAAAGATCTTTAAAAATTAGTTTTTAACCGATCGGACGGTAATAAAAAAAAACTTTCATATAACCATTTTTTGCTAATTATCAAGTGCTGCAGGTGAAAATTCCCTAATCGCTGAAACGATTATTCATTAAGATTTTATGTTGAACTTTCAAAATAAGTTTGATGCAAATCGGACACAAACTAAAGCTTCGCCCATAAAATCGTTGAATCGCATTTCTACCGAAGAAGTTTGGATTCTGCGAAGAGTGTGAAACACGTCTCAAATGATTTTTCATATAGATCTTTGGAAATGAATTTGAGCGCGAAACGTCACCCACCATATCTTTGACCTCCATATCCACCAAGGAGGAACGTATTTTTCCAAAAGTGTGAAACACCCTTCAAATGAGTTTGAACAAAGATCCTTGAAAATGAGTTTGAGGCTGACCGGATGGTGAACAAAAAAGTTTCATACAAACGTTTTTCGCGCTTAGGTGTACAAAATTAATTCTATTTATGTTTACAAAATGTGACAACAATCAACCTCGGTTCACAGATGTTCAAAAAGAACTGAGCCACCGATAATTTTTGTTGGACTTTTGTCATTGTTAAAAATACGACTTTAGATTATAAGTTGGTAAGGATAGTCTCACTTGTTGAACTTCCTTATCATAGACTTGAGCGTATTGAAGTCGGGCCGCTCCAGCAGATCCTCGGCCCAGCAGCGTCTTATGATGCCAATAACGTCCGCCTTAGTATCACCGCACGGATCCAGCTCTGGACGGAAGGGCTTATTCAGTTGCGGTTGATAGTTCTTAACCAGCTCAACGATCTCTGGAATAAGTACATATATAGACCGCTCTGCATTATAATTCAGTCAAATTTTTGTAAAAATTGTAAATTGTAAGTTATTTGTTTGTGTTTCAGTTCAAGGACTAAACCGAATATAATGCCAAATAGGCCACTAAAATCGCACACCGACACACGCACAAACACACATAAACATACATTTCAATTTTAATATGTACTCGAACACACAACATTTGGCACTTATTTGCCCCTATATGATGACCAGGTATACAGTCAGGCAGCAATTGACGGATGGACAATATAATGGCAGACCTGGTGTCTGGCACCACGATGCTAGGAATTGCCTGATCGTGGCATTCTATTGTGAGCGTGAGGTCCAGGCGGAAGTTAAGATATTCAACCTGTTAATGCGCAGTTCTAGGAAAACTGAAAGCATTGACTTTGAGAAGAATCGCCCAAGAGGTTAGTCAATACGTGGCTTTCAGGACTTTCAAGGATTATGCCTAAGTTCCTTTTTAGGGTCCACAGATGCTGAGGTTATATTTGGAGATTGTGATTGTGAAAAGATGCTTTGCGACGGGGATTTATGCAAATGCGGCTGGGATAAGTCACGCATCGACTGGCTGTGGGAATTGGAGCGCCGGCAACAGTCTTGGCTGAATGAGAGCCAGAGATCAACACCTCCAACCGCTCAAAGAGTGAAAAGGCCGGTAAGAGAGCCTCAAAATAATATTGGCTGCTGGAAATGGCTGCGTCTTAATTGTGGCTGTGTCTCAGATACCGAAAGCTTTGATTTGCCCTATCGCAGTAGCACTTGTTTATGAGTTATAGTTGATATCATTTTGTATAATTTTCCACTAAATTAAAAACATAAAACTTTGTGTCAATTCATTTGCTCTTCACTTCGCTTTAGCCTCATGAAAATCAAATCAAAATGTTGTAAATCATCAAATGCAATTTTTTAAAATATTTACAAAACATAAAAAAAGATTTAGGTTCCAAAATAATGATCTCGATTTTTTCAAACCGAAATATTTTGTAGCCACATCCGAATTGCAACTCCTAAATCTTGCAAAACTTTTTTGTTTATATTTCGAAAAGAGTTTCCCAAATCAAATTATAATAAATATTTTGTTTTACAAACTGAGTAAATTTAGACTTAAGTGTAATTTTCTGAAATACTTTACAATATTGAGGCTTTTTTAAATTATTCGAGATTTTTGTGCGATGTCGCATTTAGAGCGACTGTTTAAAATTTGTTAGTACATTCTGCTTATTGGGTATATTTCCTGCTCCCAGAACGTTAAAAGGGGAAAAAGTTATGCAAAAAAAGGAAACACATTACAAATGATATACACCTTGGAACAACCCATTTTTATCGATTTCTAATGATTTCAAATGTTAACAAATTCTATGCGAATAGCCAGTTGTTGCATACCTTGAGGAGTCTTCTCATGGGCACACTTGCCCAGATAGAAGGGTCCCTGCCGTGTGGTTATCTCATGCACTATGATCCCAAATGAATATACATCGCCCTTCTGTGTGCCTTCAGGAGCCCGCTGATTTTCCAGCCGCAACAGTTCAGGCGCGGTCCAAAGGCGCTCTGCAGGTAGGAATGATTTCATATGATTGATGTATATATTGGACGCCAGCTGTGGGCCAGCCCACTTACTTTTCCAGTAGGCATGGCTATTGCAGTTTTCAATATCGCTTTCGACATCATGATGGGTGCGCCGCAGGCTATGCAGCCCAAAGTCGGTGATCTTGAGCACAAAACGTGAGTCCACCACGCAATTGGAGGACTTAAGATTGCCGTGGGAGCGTATATCAGAGCTGTGTAGAAACTGCATGCCCCGCACAATATCATGCATTAGCGACAGCTTGAACATCCAGTCCAGCTGAAACTGCTCGTTCTCTAGTATATCCTGCAGCGAACCCTTGGGACAGTATTCGGTAAGCAGAAAACTGCGACGCTGATCCAGGCAGGCGCCGTAGAACTTGACCAAGTGATCATGCTGCAAATCCTTCATGCGCTTCAATTCCAGCATTAGACTGCGCGACAGTATACCCTGAACATTTTCCAACTCGATGGGCTTGATAGCCACCTTGCTTTTCCTGTACATGCCCACGGGTATGAAGATCTGACGGTCCCCATTTATGGAGCCCATGTCCTCCGACATGAGCGTCAGCTGGGAGCTCTGCTTGACTAGCGAGTGAAAGGAGCCGCGCATGCCATGATCTGCAGCATCCCGAAACATAACATCCTCCAATGAAACCTTCCAGCTCATTGAATTGATCTCGGCCTCGGCAATATAATGTCGATAGCCGAAGAAGAAGCATACGGCCATAACGATTACCATTATGCCAAGAACGATCGAAAGAATGGCATAGCCAGGCAGGGCTAGAAAAGATGAGAGCATTGGGAAAAAAGTAACGAAATCGGTAGCTATTATTATTATATGTTTTTTTTTTTTTAATTTTTTCATAACATCGTAAATATAATTTTTTTTTTGAGATAACAAGTGTTTGCTAGTTCATGTGTAGGTATTCATAAAAAAATGTTTTTCTGTATTTGAACCCGTATCCTTCTTTTAGTGTGGAATGAAGGATACTGGTTCGAACTCGAGAAAGTCAGTTTTATGTTAAAGCCAAAGGCCTCATTTTTGTTTTATAATTGATGTAAGAAAAGTCAACGGAGTAATATCCAAAAATTACTTTATTATAGATCGAATATTTTTACTTACAATTGTCCGGGCATAGCGAACCATCGTAACCACAGATTGGACGATCGGGTGGCGCCTGTTCACGACCACCAGCCCAATGTATTTCCTTTTCCGATGCAAACTCCAGACGATTGTGCAGGAAATGCGCGACAATCTCAAATCTGCCAGTGCTGGGATTCATGTCTAGCAGAGAATATGCCGAGATGCGATCTCCATTCGAGTCGATGGTCACGTTCCCAGTAATGCCCGTGAAGCTGCGGTTCCACATGCGTCGCACCATATCGGTGCCATTGATGGGTCTTGTAAGCATGCTGGGATCTTCACGGATGCTATCATTGAGAGCGTTCGCGTAGAGGAGGACGCCATCAAAGAAGGAGGTAACAAATGCCGAAATTGGTTCATTCTCGCTGAATGTGTAATTGTATTTTGCCGAGGCGATGTCTTTGATCTGTAAATGGAGTGCACAGCACATTAATCACAGGCAGAAGTAGTTCCACTTATCTGCGTGTTCTAGCCCTGGCTATCTGCGAAATGCTGTTGTTTTCATTGCTTTGGCACCCGTGAAATTCAATTACAACCACGCCGACAACAAATCCCAATGGCAAAGGCAACGCCAACTACTACATCGACGAGAATTTGCCAGAATCCGTCACACGTTTCAAGTTGTGCGCTTGGAGTCCATCAGCTTGTCGTCCAAGAGCCCCAAGGCGGCTAAGCCAGAATAGGCGAAGGAAATTTTGCCAAGGCCCGCCCACCCCACAATTTTCACAGCCGTTGGCATTGGGACAGGGAAATGCAACTGAAACCGATTTCAGAAGTATTCTCAAGCGGAGCATGCCGCATAAATCAAAGACATAACCAAACGCTAAGCCGCAGTCATGTTCCTAAACTATCGAAGTCGCGAATAGAACACTTAAGCGTTTCATCCGTAAATTGAAGATGTGCCACAATTTCAATGCAATTTCAAATATACATATATGCATAATACCTATGTAAAGTTTCATGACGATAGACGATTATGATTGTATCGACTCTACTGTTTATACAGCTAGGGTATAACATGACCCAAGCACATTACGGAAACACGTGTTCTTGTGGCCTGCTGAGTTGGTTAAGTTGCCAAAAGTTAGCTAACAAATGCTTTCAAAGGCGACGCTTGGCCCCTTCTTTCCACACTCTGTAGTCAGAAATTGTTTTAAGAGGGTATAATGTTGAAGATGATTCCATGTTGTTGTTTTTTTTTAAATGACCCCTTCAAGCCCATCTGTCTAATCGATCTTTCAAGCTAGTTTGTGTTGGTAGTTCTCTGAATATCATAAGCTGATCCCAAGTGTTTCTATATAATCACAATTTTAAAAAACAGCCCAATTTTTTGTTTAAATATCGGATAAAAACCACAGATCCCGTTTGTATTAACCGTTGTGAAGATAAAGGGACACTTTTGTATATGAATCTGCATGGAAACAAAATTAAGTGTTAGGGAACAGTCTAGCTAGTTATATGAAGGAGACTTCAGTCGAGTGAATGAAATATTCTTGCTTGTTTGTTGGCGTTGTTGCCCTTGTAATTTCCTTGTGTACCTTCAGAAATATGTTTACAATTTCACAGACTGGTAAAAACATACGTACAAGTTCGCTAGTATGGAAATGTAAAGTGTGTTGGCGCTGAGCACGTGCACTGGCATAGAGTATGCATGGGGCTCAAAACAAAAAAAATCGCCAAGAAAATAATAAAAAATAAACAACGAAGAAGAATAGTCCTCGACACGCCGAAGATAAAATACTGTAATCAGCCGCAAAGAAGAATATTAAAGACTCCATACACTGGCAATTCAGTTCCATAGCCAATGCAAATTCATTGACCGCCTTTCTGCCGCGGAGACTCACCTCATTGGAAACTTTTGTGTAGGCGTCGTCATTTGGCTGCTTCGGCGTGACAGTCAACATGGCTGTGTAGGCCTTCTTGGCGCGTTCATTGTTGAATTCGGTGTCGTTCTTATCATACCAGGGCAGCGACGTCATATATGGCACTCTGGAATAAGAAAACGGGTTGACAAAGTTATAGATGCTTCTGATGGAGAAACTTGTGCATGTGTGTATGCCAGTGTGTGTGTGCGTGTGTAAATGTACCTAATTCCTGAATCTTATCAGTTTGGTATTACAATGTGCCCCGCAGTTTGTACTGTCGCCTTATCAATGACTTTGCGTTTATTCTTTGCTCTTGTCTGATATGCGTCATAAATTATTTATTAATAGAAATCTAAATTGCAAAACGAAAAACGATTTCTATCTCTGTCCGTGTCTGTGTAATTGCACCTCCACACAGGCCGTGCCAATAAACGATATGTGGATGCTGCGGTCGAACCCATTGAAAATTGGAAAAAAGGGTATATTGGGCAAATATATATAACGGGCAGCCATGTTTGTATGTCTGCACGTCTATCATTTTATCTGTCTGTATGCTTGGGATACTACAAAGCCTAGAGATATGAAATTCCTATTACATAGTCTCTTATTTTAAAGGCACAACAAGTATAACTTTTTTCCTTGAATTCTCCCTCAATTTCCATAATATCCTATGTTGATACACTTCGTTTAACGTTTAGCACACCTTGGAGATAATAAGATGTTCAGAGCCTAGATTTGGTATGTATAGCATACGTATGGCATGTACAGATTTCGAGCATTTATTTTTTTTATTTTCCCCTGTTCTCTACACAATTAAAAAATGACCGTCCTTAAGCTTTCTAGCTTTGGGAGCTAGAGAGTGAGACTGGAATAGATTTTGATTTTAACGAAAATTTTAACTTCTCTGTTCTGGACCGTGTTAGGCAGGGTTCGTGTACGTGTTGGGCCGTGTCGTTAAAACCTGGCCCGCACCCACCTCTCAATTCAGGGCATTTGTCAGTCGGGCACTCCCGAATTTTGGTGTTCGATACACAGTGTAAGTGCATGTACGTGTTATCAGTTACAGTTTGTTTGCGTTACCAACCCAATGTCAGCTGTTTTGCGCCAAGTCAGCGGGTGACATTTCTAGCAAATCGATTATGGATGGTAAACAGATTACTTTGCCACGGGCGGAACGGCTGAATACAAATTGTGCAGCTGATTAAATTCAGAGTGTGAAAGATTTATATTGGATATTAAAAGCCGAAAGAAGATCGTATTTATCGTATTCCAAGACTGTTACTTACTAACACTGTCCGAGCAGCGACTTACAAACTGTGACTTGAGGAAATATTCAATTTTTCGATATGAAGAGGCGGGAGTGCTTGTAGTCGCAATATTTTTGACTCGATCCGTAAAATTTTAAACTTTCAATTATCTAGCTTCAATTAAGCAAAACTAATATACCCTTTCACTATGTGACGAGAGTATAGAAAGGCATAAAAATAGAATGTTTAATTGCCTAAGTGTTATATTGTATTAAGTAACTCCTAGGTTTTGAATGAATCCCTGAACCTTAAATGCAAAGCAATAATTTATCGGCTGTGGGTAACCATCAATTAAATAGAGTGTCAGGCAGCGCGTGCAATTTGGAATTTATATCAGGAAATGCATTAGTTAATGCAATAGTGCATATTTTTCGAATTTTTATTCATTCGCACACTGATTACAAGTTCACAGAGGTTATGCGATTAGCCTGCTTTTTCAAGTAGTTAACGCAAATAATAACCGAGTATTCGCTCACGTATTATTCGATTATTCGCTCACGTAAAAGAGAATCGGCCCCAGCCATCTGCCCCTTTTTCTTCTCCCATTTACTGCCGCGTAGTATGTGTTTGTACACATATATATTTATAATTTTTTTTTATTGTAAGTATACCCCAGCTCGTACATATAGGCATAAAGTATAGTACGTTTTTTCAATGGTGTAGGAGTAACAGCCAGATGAATGTAACACGCCTGACCCTAAATTGTCATTGATTAAAAAAGGAATTAAAAAAGAAGAGTTCGTAATCAGAAAATGTTTTAGTCATCTGAAACTTAAAAATTGATTTTAAAGTCTCCCTAATTTAAATATCCATTTTAATAAGTTCCCATAATTTTTAATCGAATAATAATATATTCAAAGTTAACCACTTAAATTTTCTGCACAGAAATTTTTGAACGCGAGAAAAGAAGGATATATTTAAATACTTTGTAAATTTATTTGGTTTTTGAAAATCATTTTTAAAAAAATAAAGACTGAAATGATCTTAATCGCTATAAAGTATGATGAGCGAGTCGATCTAACTAGTATGTCTCTCTCTCTGTCTGGTACGAAAAAATTAGATTTTAATGTAATTTTTAGAAATAATAAAGAGGGGTTTTATGGACATTTCAAGCTTTCATAAATATCGTTTAATAAATATAGAGTCTTATTGGAGAAGGCATTTTCCATTTGGCTGGAGCTGAGGGCAGAAGAAGCTCAAACACTGTTTATAGTGAGTAACTTAAAACTGCTGAAAGGGTATTGTGTAGTCCAGAAACTCTACTATAATGCTCTATTCGTTTCATTAAACAGCAATCCGCAAAGATAGCCTTGCAGAGAGTGGTTCACTTATATACATATAAATACAAAGAAGAGCTCATATGTGGGGGCGAGTAAGCAATGACTCAGCTAATTTAAGGTATAATAGTAGTTAGACAGCAGCTATCTGGAAGGGTGGTGTGGGAGGAGGGAGTGGGTGGTTTTGGCTAAGCATATGTGTTGACGCATTTTATTTATTTTTATATGTACTTGTCTGTATTGTTTGCTATCAGAGTTAATAATGGTCAAGTCAGACATGTGTCGAAAATCGGAATTTCCTCGTTTTATAAATATACATTAATTGCTGACTGGTCACAGTGTCTTGGAAGCGCTCAAAGCTATTTTTGTTGGTAATTTTCAAAATTCATAATAACCTTGGCTAATGTGTATTATGCGCACTTTGCAAAGAATATTCAAAGTGCGCATGTTTGGCGAAGTGAAAGGCCACGAACTGTAGCTATAAATGATCAGCTTGTGTGTTTGTTGACGTTATTATAATAATAATTATTATTTTTGTTGTTGTTGCTGTTGCTGCCCCACTTGGGGAGTCATTTATATATTTATTTCAAGCTCGTACTTGTACTTACCGCGAAAATAATTCAATATTGATGAATACGTATTCGCCGCTATCGATCATATTCAACTCCTCGGCTGTCAGCATAATTTGACGTATGGACTGCGGATCGGCGCACATAATAACAACTGCAAAACAAAAAAAAAATAAACAATAAAGAAAAGGTAAATTAATAAAGAAACAAAAATGACCACAACAATTGCAAATTTCAGTTAACAGTTTCAATAACCCATCTCTTGTCAGCCCCAAGCCTGATCGCTTGTCATTAAGAATGTATTTATTTAATTGACATTTGTACGTTTTTAAAAATGTAATAAGGTAATTAGTATTATTTGTATGTGTTTTTTAATATAGGTTTTTTTTTTTTAGTTTTTGTTTTTTTTTTTTCAGTTGCTTTGACGTCAGTAGCTAATTTGGATTTACTTTCATGTTGTTAATCTGACTTAATGGCGCGTAAGTATATAAATGAATTGGCTGGAAATTGAGTCTTGCTTAACAGCAGCACATTATTCATTGCCTTGTCATAAATGTGATGAAAACTGTGATCACATGGGCTCTAGATGTTATGATCCTATAATTAATGGATTTCCCGAAACGTGTGAAGGGGAAATTAGAAACAACAGTTTTCACTGATATACATATATAGACTAGCGTGTATAACCCGGCCTTGCCCGTAGCACGTATAAAATATACGTTCTTAAAAAGCTTTGAAAATTATTTTGAAACTGATCGGACAGTAAACAAACAACTTTCACACAAACGTTTTCCGTCAGCAATTTACCACTTTTGCGGGGGGAATTCGCCAAATCGCGATTTACACGAATTCATTACATTCTTATGTAGAGCTTTAAAAATAAGTTTGAAGGAAATCGGACAAAACTTAAAACTTTACAATAAGTTTTTTTAATGCACTTTCCACCGAAGAAGTATGTATTTTGCGAAAAATGTAAAACGCGTCTCAAATGATTTTTAATGTAAATCCTTTTATATGAATTTGAGCGCGAAACGACACCCACCAAATCTTTGAACCCCATTTCCACCAAGAAGGGATGGATTTTTCGAAAAGTGTGAAACACCCCTTAAATTAATTTGAACAAAGATCTTTAACAATGAGTTTAAGGCCGATCGGATGGTAAACAAAAAAGTTTCATACAAACGTTTTTCGCGATTTTTCCACACTTTCGGGTGGAATTTCCATCATCACATAAGGTACTTCAGTGAAAATTTCTTCCTAGCTCTTACGGTTTGGTCTGTGCGTTGATCACCAATCAGTCAGTCAATAAGACAGTCAGTCAGTCAGTCAGTTAGGACAAACAGTTTTTTATATAGAGATATATTTTCATCATTTCTTCGATTAAATTTTTAGTGAATTTTCTAATCATAATATTTTTTAATTGGCATCAAAGTCAATTTCTTCAAAAATATAAGATGTAAATCTATTTGAAAACAATAACAGAGCTTGCCATTGGGCATTCAACTGGTAATTAATATCAAAATTCATATAAGCGAACAATAAATATATTTGCAACCAGCATACATTTATGGCTATTTTGTAACTGATTTAATTAAAGCTGAATGCCGCAGAGAATGCCATCAATGCCTTATAATGTGGCACTGATGCACACATGCCACAAATTGCAAACAAAGAAACATTTTTTTTTTTAAATATTTACATTTGAAATTTACGCATGTTTATTCTTTAACTTAGCCTGTTAACGCAATTGAGCAGAAAATGACAAATTAATTAATTAATTGTGTTTAGTTATCTGATCTTTTGCGGGCACAAATATTGCATCAGGCTGTTTATGCTAATATTTAATTAAATAATAACAAACAATCTTGTTTGACAATTTGTAGTGTTGCAATGTTGTAAGTGGCACGCAATTAGCTATACCACATGAAATTGCATTTTCCTCCTACTGTCTGAGGATTAGTTTAATTATTTAAGAGCCAGTCAATTTGGCAACAACCAGACGAAAAGCTCAGAACAGTAAATACCGATGCGATACACATTTGCACGCTATTTCTATACCCTATAAACAACAGAAAAGTGTTGTTCTAAATGTATGTACATTTTTAACTGATAAGAAGAGGCTTATTTATATTATATTAGCATTATATTATCATCTCTAAACATCGATTTTATTTATAATAGCTATGAAAAAAACTATTTACAAAAAGCTACATTATAGAACTATACCTAGTGTTTATTTATAAAATTTAATCAAACAACATATTTTAATTATTTTATATATTAGTTTTAAAAGAAAATAATTTAAAAGACTGGTTTACAGGTCTCTTCTAAAAACAAGCCACTTCCTGAAGTCAAATTTCCCAAAAAGGTAAATATAATAAATTCTTGATATTATATATTTATAAATATTTCCTTTCCATGTATTACCTAGACTCAGGTAATTTTAGAATTACGTACGGGGTATTCCCTTTGCATTTCCAAGCAAGGCTTGGACTTGATTTAATTATACAAAGATGCCAAAAAGTAAATTCAGATGCAATGTATATTTGTATAATATAGGCTTGCGAATGAGTCCAAGTATGAGCTGATTATTGTTGTTGCTGATGTAAATTGAATGGCCGACTTTGCTCTGTATTGAGTCATGGAGATATACATACTATACATATATGTACGCTTTTATGCTTTTATGCTTGTGTGTATATTATGATTGTGAAGCTGACAATCCAATTGAGTTCTGATAGGCGGCTTGTCATAAATTATATCATATATATATTAATAAAAAATCATGAATAAAAATAACAAATTATGCAATTAAAATGTCAACAAGTGTTTATGTCTATCTTATATAAATTATTTTACATTAACAGCTTTTATTGTACTACTGTTAAATTAATTATCACATCGTCAATAAAAATCAACGTTTATTGTACTATATACATATATATATATATATATATATATAAAGCACAAACTTGATCACTTCAAAATTCTATACATGAGAGAGCATATATTACTCTGTATATATTTAATTTCGACTCGGCCGCATTACAAATAAAAAGTTCAAAACGTAGGTCAAATGTGCAAAAGTATTCGCTGAGCCTTAAGCAAATGATATAATGAAATGAATTACATATATATTATCCGGTTCCTTATAATATTGCTTACAATTCTTTATACCTCAAATCATTTGATTAAAATACTTTGGATAACAAGTACTAAGGCAATTGACAATTCAATGGAGTCTGCCAGACTCTTGTATATTTAACGAATTCTGATATTCTATTGAAGTAAATGAATAACTCATACGTAAAAATCAAATAATTGTCAATGTAGAATATTGAGGGAATGTACAATTAGCATATATCAACCGATTGCCCTTGAACTAATGTGATATTTTTAGCTACTTTCAAATGTCGAATCTATTCTTTGTCGGCTTCTTAATGTGCTGAACTGTCCAATTCGAGTTAAGAATAAATTTGTATTTTTTTTTTTATTTCGGTATTGCCCACAAAGCCATAATTATGTTTTAATGAGCACATTATTTCTGTTGATATTGGTTTAACAATATTCGTAGATTTGTCATAAGCATACTAATAAAGAGTATTTAAAATATGTGATACACATTTGATCTAGGCAGAGGGTATTCATGTTTAACCTTATATTTGCTTAATTTAAGCTTTTGTATTCATTCAATATAAACATGAAGGGACAAGCACATATTGACACAGCTGTCGATATTTATAGACGTTAAATGGTTCAAAACACACAATACGTTTTGTTTGGGGCCTACGCCCGGCTCTACAACCAATAATACGCATAGAGTATTTTGGAGGGCCACCAACCAGTTATTGTTATTTCGAGATCAATTTTCAAATATATTTGTATACCCTGAACCATCTTTGCCTATACTCATTTGGAATGGTTATATTGTTTTTCTGCAAATGTATAAAAAAGATACCTTCCCCCATTATCCGGAGGATGTTAGAGCGCTTGTAAAAGGATCTAATTGCAAAGGTCCTTCTAGCTTTCCTTCTTCTACATAATTTGTATGGAAAAACTTACAGGTAGCACCTGCAACATAACTTAACCAAGTTGAGGAGGTATACAACCCACCAATGTCACTTACTTCTTGTCCGTAAGGCCACATTCCGGAGCAGTCGTATGATATATGCCTTGGTCCAATGCGCAGTATCGAAGCCGAGTTGATAAACCGACTCCTTCTCGATGGTGGCATGTATTGCCGCCAGACACAAGAAACACACCGAGTTGCCCTTTATTTTAGCATTCTCGTTCTGATAGATCAGGGCCGTGCGTGTCCAATTATAGGTGCTTAAAATGGCACGGACCATGTTGCCCAGATTGTTGACTTGGGCACCTTTTAGCCGGGTCAAAGTTGAGTAGCTCTCCGTCTTTTTACTGAACTCTCCAGCATTGCCTCCGGTCGTGAGTAACGGAATCTGCCAGACATCGGCATATCGGGAGATGGGCGCCAGCACATACTCGCAAGGCAGGCCAAAGATTGCGTTCATCTCCGGCCACTGTGTATAGATCTCAAAGAAGCCCAACGGTCCATACGTAGAGGAACAAAATGTGTCACGTGATATCAGTGTAATATCAATCTGAACGCCACCAACGAAACCCAAGCGTTGCACATGCGCAATGCCCAACTCCAGCACGGGCAACACCTTGGGCATGATGCAGTCGTTCTTGTTGTCCGACTCCACTGACGGCAGCAGCGCCACAAACACCAGCTGGCGACGCACCACATGCCCGCCATGATGATGATGATGATGACTGCCCTGGCTGGCGGTGCTGGGAAACTGCTGCACGAGTTGCGTTCGCTGCGATTTGTGTGCATTCCTCGTGTCGGGCACTTTAAAGCTGTGCACGTCCGTTATGGTACTGATGCTGGCCACGCCCGCAACGCTGTCCACATCGTAAAACCCGGCATACGCTGACGCTGGTCCGGCTCTCTGGCTGGGCACCAGTAGCAGGAGCAGCAGCAGCAGCAGCAGCTTCAGAAATTGTTGTCGTTCTTGTGGCTGTCGCACAATGTTGCTGGACATTCTGCGACAGCTCGTCTTAGCTGAGGCTTTCTTCGATGTGTTCGATTATCGGTTCCTCCAGCTATTTATTTAACAATTAGTTTTATTTTATTATTTTAAGTGAACATCGTTGTGGTATTGTTTTCGTACTCGAGCCTTTGGCAATCGTTACATTAAAAGCGATCTCATTATTTATGACGATTTATTTAAAATTGCATTTTCGTTTTGGTTTTTAGATATTTTTGAAAATCTCAGAGACTGCCTGCAACAACAATAGGGCAATTAGCGCAAAATTCTTAATTATTTATTTGTGTAATTGTGTTAAATTGTTATTTTATTCAGCTCTTAAGCCTTCACGTGTGCGCACTTAAATTTTATATTTGCTTGTACATTATTTTTGTTGTTTATTATTAATATTATTTATCACGAATTATTGCACTTTTAATTATAAAAACTTTTGTCTGAATAATTTGTTGACGTTGGTCGTATG
This sequence comes from Drosophila montana, assembly GCF_035044405.1. Classification (NCBI taxonomy): domain Eukaryota; kingdom Metazoa; phylum Arthropoda; class Insecta; order Diptera; family Drosophilidae; genus Drosophila; species Drosophila montana. Next base: position 796,527 of record NW_026996956.1, read on the forward strand.
CAGAATTCAGAATTTTTATTGCACTTATATTATTCTTTATTCCGTTATGTTTAAACAAATGTTAAGAGGATATAAAAGCGATTGCTTAAGAATGTTCTCAGAAGAAAAAAACCAAAAATAAAAATTTATACGAAACATATATTAATTTAAAAGTCTTTAGTGAGCTTCACACCCATCTGCTTTATGTTCTTACTGTTCTTTCTATAAAAAACACTTGCATATAGAAAATAATATACTAATTATTCTATTTTTAGCAATTATTTAGAGTACAATTGTTGAAACACCTATAGGGGTTTTATAGTTAAATTGCAAATTTTGTAAATTTAAATAAAAGAAATTAACTTTTTAAATTTGAGCAATAAATTGATTGCCAACAGCAATTTTAGCCGAGACGAAATCCGCTTAAAAAGAGAAGCACAAAGAACTTGTTCTGTTTTATATTTTTGCTGAACTTTTTATTTAAACTTTTTATTTAAAAATACAGACATTAAATTTACGAGTTGTGAAATAAAAAACACAAAAGGGCTAAAAATAAACCAGCTATGTCGTTTACAATTCTATTGACCTTCACTTTTTTTTGTTTTTTTGTTTTTTTTGTTAAACAATATACGCTGGAGAATATTTGTATTAAATACTGGCACGTATTAAAGTGGCTTACAAATTTAATAAGCTTGTAGCTGACAAATATAAAAGTGTACCCACGTCAAAAACGTATAGATCTTTGGAGAGTCCCCTGACATATGTCAGAGAATCGTGGAAACTTTTTCGAACGAATCTAATCGAAATTTGTTACAAATTAAACGGCAATTACCAAAGTAAATAATTGCCAACCGGAGCTTAACAAAATGAAGCGAATGAATTGAAAGAAGCGGTTTATTGAACCACAAATCACACCTGAGGTGTTGGCAATTTAAGGCACAAAAGAGCTCAAGTTAACTGACAAATTATAAATACAATAGATTTTATTTTTTGGATGGCAAACTGTTCCCTCATTTCGGACAATATGCTGCGAATGATAATCTACAGCTAAGTCACAAAGAGCTGCTGCTAAAAATAGCCACAAACCAAAAATGACCTCAAGCCGTGCCAACTGGCCACAAGAAACAATAGTATTAACACAATAAATTTACGAAAGGAAAAAATTGCAACAAAAGATTGGCACAGCGATTCGAAATGATGCCCTAAGCCATTGGAGTTTGTAAGTATTATTTTTTATATTTTTTGTGCTAACTCTAAAAGTAAAGAAAATCACGATTGAAGAACTTTATTCTGCTTTCGGCACAATTGTTGTCCAGCTTTTTCGTTTGCTAGTATTTGCGACCTTAACACTGACTAAACTGTGGTAAGGGCCCGAAGCAAGATTTATAATTAGGCTTAAATTTATTTAACGATATGGCTTCTGTTTTGAATTTGTAAATGATTTGAGTTGATTTGAAGACTGTTGCGAATTGCTCTCATTGATTTTTGGTTTTATTTGCACTTCTAGCAATTTCGAATCTTTACATATACTTAATATTCTCTGTAAATATTAAAAACGTTTTATTCTTTGGAACATGCATCATGAAGCGTATATCTGTGGAATACATCTATCCATTGGAATTGTGTAAAAAGTTGTACAATAACCTTTTGAAAATACATATATATAACGGACTGGAGAATAAATAGTTTAAATTTGTATATCTCCTCCTAACTCGCAAAAACTAATGTAGGTTTTCGTATAATGTTTACAGATTAAGAATATTTGACTTTTTTGATAAAACCCCCCATTTCCCACCATAATTGAAATTGAAAACTCACTTTTGAAGAAAGAGCTTTACACTTTGGTATATGCGAACATTTCGGTGCCATATTTGGGCCCTGGGAAATAAAGGTCTGCTCATGAGCTTTATATAAATATATCTTATTTATAAATACACAGAGCTTATTTTATCCATAACTCATTCTCAATTGCTGACCAGCTACCAATTGAAAGCCCACATATGTCTATTTTTAAAAAGAGCCGGAGACAATAATATGGGTCAAATCACTTCGTTCCCCAAACTTGGACCCATGCAGACACAATACAGGTACCTAAATCTTATTGCCAATTTTTTTTCCATGTCTATTACTTTTGTATATTCGTTTTCGAATGTTCAATTTTCTATGGTCTTGGGTCTTTTATTTTATTTTTATATTTTGTTTTCTTTATTTTTTTTTTGGAACGAAGCAGATCTTAAGAGCTTACACGTGCCGTGGATTACCAGATCGACCGCCGGGCAGCCGCACAGCGGGCGGAAAGCTGCCCGTGGTCAGCGGTCATTAGTGTTGGCTTGTTTGTGTGCCGTTAAAGCTGCGGACAGTTATTGACAGCTGAGCTGCGTTTTAATTGTTGTTCGCACAATGATTATGAATTATGAGTTTATAATATAAGATTCTCACCTAGCGATCCATCATGACTCAAATGTGCAGGCGAACCCACTTATTCAAATTCATATATGTTTATTTTAGTCTATTTGTTTCATCTTTGCCTGCCAAATGCCAAATTCACACACCTTATAATTCGTTTACTTGATTTCGACCAGCCCCTTTTGGCCGTCTGTAATACACCTTTCCCCCATTTCTGAAACTAACGTAAAATACGCACAGCAAATGGAATAGCTTCAACAGAATCAAGGACTTTGTCGAGTCTCTTGGAAAACTCGAATTTTTTATGAATATTTTTAAAGGTTTGTTTGTCTGTGTTTTTTAAAGTAATTTGAGCGGCATTCTATGGTCATTCAGGCTCTTTTTTTAGCATTCCCCAGCCATTACTACTGTCTTTATTTGTTGGCTAATATTTTTGTTTTGGTTGGGATTGCTGCTTAAGCAAATTGTTGTTGCTGCCGTTGGCCTTTTGTGTGAAATATGAGCTTCACTTTTTTTATGTTATTTTTAGCTTATTGCAAATATGTATTATTGTGTGCCGCAATGCGCACTAGTAAGTTGACCGGAGCAATTAAAATAACAAAAGTTCGATGGAAGTGGCACATAAAAACACTAAAATAATTGTGCTCACTAATTGTAGCTGTATAACATTTTTTTTCGTCTAGCAAAACTTTTCATTAAACTAAGATGAACTCGGTTGGATGCTGGGTTGGAACAAGCGACCCCCTTTTCGTTAGCCCGACGCTTAAACACTACAGCCTCTCAGGCTCCTGATGTTCGCAAGGCACAGAAATGACTGCTTGGTTGTTGATACAAACCGGTTCTCCCCACTTGGAGGCTGATTTTTTCAATCACTAGATCACTTTCGGCCGAAAAGGAAGTATCAGGAAAAACTTGAGCATTCTAGCTCTTACACTCTCTGAGTACAAACTCCTTTATAGATAATGATATGTAGTTCAATGACCACATTATTTACACAATTGTCGTTATTATCTGAGAGCATATCAAGTTTATAGGAATAGGTAGCTGCACAAGTATTTATAAATAAATGGATTTTCTGAGCGTAACACAAAATCAGTTTGACTGCCTCAATAAAATCGCTAGCGTTTAATTACCGACTCTAATTGCTTTATTTACTTATGAGTTGGACGTCTAAGTCAATCCATTCAACTCGGCATGTTCAACATTTTTTCTAATGTAAACGAAGTCGGCAAAAAGCAAGAAAAATAAATATGTGGTTTTGAGAAAATATTCAAGAAAAAAGATGTGGTATATATTATGAATTTGGGAACCCATTTAATAGCACTTCTTATAACAATTTTATTTATTGTTCCATATGTGAGAGTTATAATACTTTTATATTTTTTATATTACGATTAAAATAAATCTCTTAACAAAATAAGTATACTTGAAATATGTAAGTACGTTAAAATGCTTAGAAATTGTTAATACAGATTTATTTAATTTTTAATGATAATATCGTAGATTACGAAGAACGCATATTCTTTTTCTGAGTTACATTGGCCGAGTTGCACGCAATAATCAAGTTGAATTTCCGTCCGCACAATAAATCAGAGTAAATACTTAGCATTCGCAACAACAAATATATACCCTATAGAAGCATTTTGCTGAGCATGAAAAACATAAATCAAATAATTAAAAATTTTCAAGTACGACGCGTCTGAGAGACAGATTGGCGTCGTTTTTGTGATTTGGGCCAGAATTGATAGTTTGTAGCTTTCCCTACTGCTGAGACTGTGCGATGAAAAGCACCAACAATTAATTATAAATCAATTAGTTTGCAATTTACGCACATATATAGAAACTAGAACCACACGAAACGAAATTCCAATGAAAAGTAATTTTTGCCAGCAAACTAGTTTTGAGGCGGCAAAAAATTAGTTTTAGCATTTGTTTGGCTAATCGAGCGTGATTTTAATTTTCTTTTTGGTTGCACAAAATAAATGTGGACGTGAGAGATTCTCTAAAGCATAGAGTTTAATTGCATTTGGCTCGTAGAAATGAAAAGTTTTGAAAATGACATTCAATGTTTTCTTTAATATATACTGAATAATTAATTGAATGGCCTTTAGCCATAAACGAACCCGAATTCCCCTTTAACGAATGAATAACAACAAAAGTAAATATGTAGAATGCATTTTATAATAGTTTCATAAATGCCGAGCTTTGTTTAATTCGTTATTTAAACTACATACAATTTATGGCCACAAGTAAATGGCCCCAAAAGGGCGCCACAATAATTGTTTACACTTGAATATTTGGCAGACATTTTAAACAGAGCAGAAAAGATGCAAACAATATTATGTATTAAGCGATAATATTGACCAATCAAGTGATCAACAGATATCAATAAGTAACTGGTATATATTTCTTCATCACACAATCAATTCCATAGAATTATCATTCATGAACGTTTGTCAAAGGTTGCAATCTGTAAGTGTTAATTGCTTCCAAATCAGAGTGGGTTAGTCTTTGATTTCTTAGAATTGTTCAGCTTCAGATAAAAATAACAAAATGTATATTATATCTTCGAGGAGATAAAAATACATTTTTACTTGTTTATACAGATTAATGTCAAGTACGTTCGCACAGATAAAGAATCGAACGGACTTGACAGTTTTTTTTCTCATTTTTCTCATTTAATTTCAATTTCACTTTCTAGTTGCCGCAATTTGCTGGCTATTTATAAAATCCACTTCACAAAGTCTCTGTAACGGACTTTTACAATTGTTCGTTTTCTATTTCTTTTACATTTAATTTTACTTTGCTCTAAGCAATCCAATTATTAAGCTTTTTATTATTTTTTTTTTGTAAGGTAAGTTACATTCACCGCGACGGTTTCCGTATCCCAATTGAATGCGTTTTGAAATTATTTTTATTTATTTTCAAGTGTTAAAAAACGCGCGTTTTGTTTGCCGTTGCGTTGAGTCTCGAGTCGAAAACCGAACTAAACGCACGAACCCTCTCCCAGACCCGGTCAGACGCATCGACGCGTCGCCAACGCCGACGCCGATGCCGCCAACGACGTGACGCAGCTGGACGCCGAGGAGAATGCGAACGAACTCGTATGTGAAAACGTAAGCAAAACCGTAAACATAAACGCAACTGCAGCAGCGGCGGCGACAGCAGCAGCAGTAACGTGAGCGTCAAAAGCGCAGCAGACGCGATCCGTTTTGAATGGAAAGCAAAACGTATGATGCAAAACTTAACAAAATGAACGCTTTAAACGAAAGCGCGCGCACAACACAACACAAACTCTCATTCTCTAACGAGCTCTAATACACTCGTGTGCTTTGGTCAACAGTATTAGTTATTAGAATTCTCAACTAGTGAAAGCATCGAAACGGTGACAAGTTTGCAAACCTGGACTTCATAGCAAAGTGTGCTAATGATCAATTTTTTTCATATAGTAGCTAAGCAGAGAACCTGCATTTTGTTATACTTGTTCATTGTTTGGTGTTGTTTGTTGGTTATAATATACAATAATAATAAAAAGATAAAAAAATACCTTACAATGACCTTGAGTCGGGCTTATTCTTTAATTTAACCTATTAGACCCTAATGTATGTGAATTAATTATATGTATATAAACACGTTTTAAATATTTAACATTTCTGATTAATTAGTATTTAAAACATATTTAAATTGAAATTCATAAGTTTTGATGGCTTTTGATTAATTTATAGACATTCAAAGACTATCCTCAGACTTTTCTCAAAGGTGACATTATTATCACTGCCAAAACGACAAATTTAATGCCACCCCCCTTAAATATTTCAAGCGAACACAAACAAAGGAAATCATTCAACTTGAACTTGGGACATAATTTATTCTTGACACTTGTTACCTTATCTGCACATTGTGGAGTTTCAATTTGGATATGTGCGTGATGCAGTTCATTTGCTTAGATTACTCAAAGCACAAACTGATACACACAATCACTCGTGCACATAGCATACGTTCGCAGCATGCCTAGCCGAAATAGTTGTAAACGAGTGCAGACTTCAGTGGGTACTAGTGTGTGCATGAGTTTAGGACAGGATTTAATTCTGTGCTCTGCTTTTCCTTTTTATATCTCTGTAGAGGGCATTTTAATTCATCACGAAATGTGTAGCGTATATATGAAGATGAATCTGCCCTCATAGAGTACAATTATGCATATTCTTGATTAGTATCGATAGCCGATCTGATATAGCCATTATATCATATAGAAGAAGAAGAATGATCGGGCCAAATTTAATTTTTGTTTTTCAAGATATTTTGAGAAAACACCACATTAACAAGCTCCTTATAAATGAACAAAAACGTATCAACATCGGACTGGTATATCTTATACCTCCATAGGAAAACTTGCCCGCTTTTGTGTAACAATTTGTTAAAGATATCTTTTTTTCAAGATATTTCGACCTAATAGATCTGCAAATCTGTTTCACATCGTACTACTGTATTATACGACCGAACTTACAAGGGTATTTGATCATCGGCGTGTCAAAGATAGCTAGATTTCCTTTGTATTGTTTGTTTGTTATTTTATACTGCCGCAAGGCACAGTTGAACTTAATGAATCATATGCCTGAGACCAAGGCGGCTTACGGGTAAGGACATAGCGATTGAGTCTCATCTGGCACGTGCAATTGGTGTCAATGTGTGTGGCTATGTGTGTGTGCGTGTGTACACGCGTCTTATGATAAACTTGTTGCCCATCCCATTTTGGCAACTCATCTGGTGCTGGCTGTGCTGGTTCTGTGTTTCATCTATCTTTTGGCAGCTGGAATTCGGTAATTGTTTGCCATTAATTTTCGCTGCGTTGGCAGCATATGCATTTTTTTTGTTATGCTGCACACGCACACACATAACCACAAACAAACGGACTTTGGTACGCTGAAAAGCGGCAATCGAGTACTTTTTTTTTTGATTGTATGGGTTGATTTTGACTTCGTGTGCACTTGGGACCGGGACCCAGGTGATTGCGATATAAATTAGTTTCTTGCTTCTGTCTCTTGGCAGCTCGCATAAATTCAATGGCAATTTCCAATTTCCTGACACGAAACCAAATCAATCGGCTACGCACAATGCCTGGCAATACTGTTGCGAATAGCAACTTGCTTCCAGCAAAGAACAGATTTCAATCAAATGACGAAGGATATCCGGCTGTATACGGCAGATGGAAGAATCAATGCGAAACGTCAGCTTGGGCTCTTTTGATAGAACCAGGTATTACGGCTTTACGTATGTGTTCTTGTGGTATTCATTTAATATAAGAACATTTCCTTTAGAAATAAAACTATTGCATTTCATTCTTAGTTAAGGTTAAATAATTATAAATTTCCTGAACACGAAATGCAAGATGGCAATCGCAAACCATTGAGCACCAGCACTGAGTAAAACGTGTTAGGCTTTTGTATAAGCAACTTACTTTAAAAACGTGTAATAAAAATAATAATAATAATAATAATTCATAGAGATATCTGAATAATTATTAGAAAGGTAAAGGGAGGCCGATAAACACAGCTAATCAAGATGGTCGACTAGAAATCGAACCAATTTTATAATATCTTTACGATAATCTACACACGGCATTGTCGGTGGGACTGGATTTGGTTCATGAAGCTGGTTTCCACATCCGTGAGCCTAGGTCATTGTTTTTTCTATAATTTTAATATTTTAATTATAACAATTCAATTATTTATTTACTATTGCCCGTTGTACTGAAAGTATTGCATCTAACAAGAATGGTTAGATAACTCATATGGTTGGGACCCATGAGGATTATGTTTTAAAGCTGAGTCTCACTCATAAGTTTTTTATTTGTAACCATAGCATTTTTGGAGAATCGCCAGTTTTCGAATATCGGTTGAACTATATTTTAGTTTTGGTTTATTAAGGTTCGGAATTGGAATTCTGAGTTCGAGTCGGTTCGAAGCCTTGATAAAAATATTTAAAACAATTTAGCCCTTTTAGTCTTTCAGGTCTATGTAAAGAATCGTTGTTGGATCGATGAGAAAGCTTCAAGTTAATATTATCTAATAATATCCTTAATACATTTTAGAATGTGCTCTTTATTTTTTTCAAAAAATATTCAGTTCACAGGAAAAACGAGTCAATTGAAACGAGACATTATAAAATTTATTGCAGTATGTTCCTTATTGATAATAACAACCTTTCCATTAAATCTAATATTCAGCCCCTTTTTCCTTCTAACAATACCATTTACAACTACGGTCAACTACAGTTGGCATGGGCCAATCAACAGTTTTGCACTATTTCGCTGCAACTATTATATATTAAGTGCCAACAATCCACATAAATTGTCAAAAAAATGCGAATGACTCAAATGCTTTGGCGAACAAATTGAATGTACTGCGTGCTAAATATGTAACCGATTTCCCTTAATTCGAATCCATGCCTTGGCTCTTTGCTGTGTGACAATTGAAAACGAACCGACAGGGGCTGAACGCGATGACAGAACAAAAATATTATAGACAAGAATGGCCCTGAAATGTAAGAGTTGAAAATATAGAGCAGTAAATGTAAACGACTCCCTTTCAGCCTTTCAATAATTCCACAACTTCATAATACTCTTTTATCGATTTTTGGTGTACATGGTATACAGTTATGAAATTAAATGATAATTGCCCGACTTTTCCAGGGCGCGTCGACTTTTTGAAAAGTGTCATATACGTCGAGTTTTCACGATGATCTTTGAAATAAGCTTACCATCCGCTCGGGTGATTGAGAAAAATCGAAAGCAAGCATTTTTCACTCACTTTCCACAGTTGCGGGTGGAATTATGCAAAACAACCCAGATTGCACATACATATCATAACGTAACTACAGCAACAATTTAGCGTCCTAGCTCTAGATCATTCAGGTCAAGTATTTTTGTATATATAGTGAAATCTTACATAGCGGACTGATCCTTTAACCGGACAGGACAAATTTCGTCGATGCAGACTTTTTATAATGTTTTTCCATGCAAATGCAAGGACTACATTTTAAAAAATATTATTAAAAACAGTTCTGATAAGCAGACAAAAGCATAAAATCGCACAAACAAGACTTGTATTAAATCTGTAGTTAGCCATTTTTCTAAATCCTGTTCATATTAGTTATGTGTTTGGATGAGAGAAGTGTTGGTACGCGAAGTTGAAAAGAGTTCAAGTTTCATGTTATTTAAAACTACAATTGCTTATAATATCTATCTCTATATATAAAACTATTTGTCCTGACTGACTGACTGACTGACTGACTGACTGACTGACTGACTGATTGGTGATCAACGCACAGCCCAAACCGTAAGAGCTAGGAAGCTGAAATTTTCACTGTAGCTACCTTATTTGTATGTAACTTTTTTGTTTACCATCCCATCGGCCCCAAACTTATTTTCAAAGATCTTTGTTCAAATTCATTTGAGGGGTGTTTCACACTTTTCGAAAAATCCGTTCCTCCTTGGTGAAAATGGAGGTCAAAGATTTGGTGGGTGACGTTTCGCGCTCAAATTCATTTCCAGAGATCTATAAGAAAAATCATTTGAGGCGTGTTTCACACTTTTCGCAGAGTTCAAACTTCTTCGGGGGGAATGCGATTTGAATATTTTTTGGGTGAAGTTTTAAGTTGTGTCCGATTTGCTTCAAACTTATTTTCAAAGCTCTACATAAGAACTTAATAAATTCGAATTTCAGCGATTTGGGAAATTCCACCCGCAACAGTGGTAAATTGGCGGAAAACGGTTGTATGAAAGTTTTTTGTTTACCATCCGATCGGCCCCAAACTCATTTTCAAAGATCTTTGTTCAAATTCATTTGAGGGGTGTTTCACACTTTTCGAAAAATCCGTTCCTCCTTAGTGGAAATGGAGGTCAAAGATTTGGTGGGTGACGTTTCAAATTCATTTCCAAGGATCTATGTGAAAAACCGCTTCAGACGTGTTTCACATTTTTCGCAAAACAAAAGTTACCTCGGTAAAAAGTGCGAGTCAAAGATTTTTTTGGTGAAGCTTTAAGTTATGTACGATTTGCATAAAACTTATTTTCAAAGCTATACATAAAACTTAATGAATACGTGTTTCAGCGAAAATTTCACCCGGTGGAAATCCGGCGGAAAAAATTAACGTAACTTTTTGGTTTATTATCGGTTTCAATCTCATTTCAAAGATATTTATCAGAACTTATTTGACACGCCTGCGCAAAGTTCACCACTATTGGATCGAAAATGCGGGTCTGTTTTTTATTCGACCTCAAGACTCTTACCACAAGACTAGGGCGGAAACCTTTGGTTCCAAAATTTGGTTCTTTTTTCGATGCACTTTAAATATGCTTTTAAATAGAAGTGGATTTCTAGATGGAACGGGTAGATTTCAATTTTCCACAGGCGTGTACTTAGTGGAAAGGAAATATTTAATATTTTTAGCACAAAACGATCCACGGGCAAGGCCGGACAATACCCGTTAGTATTTTATATTTCAATGTTTAATATTTGTAAATCATAGGCGGCAAAAATGAATTATAATGAAAATAGTATTTTTCGCTGGTTACCACTTAAAATAGATAAATTATACCTCGCCTATAAGCGGCAATCTCCCATAACTGGAGAAAAACATGGCGACGGTGGGTTTCCGACTATGGGAGCTTTCACTGTATAGATATTTGATTGTAGTAGTTAGCTTTAGTTGTTGTTCATGTTAAATATTAAATAAATATGCATAAGCAAAAATACCCATTCCTAAATAGGTCTAACTGCAGGTTAAATCATTAATTAATAGTCAAGGGGCCACATAAGTTTTCCTTTTTCGAAAACTAGTTTCTGATTTGTTTTTACCATTTTTCAACTTCCAAAGGGTAATTGAAATAAATTCATGTCAACGCTTTTAAGTTGAAAAGCAAACAAAAATACGAAACTTCATTTTTTAGTAATGCACCAAAGTGTTTATTAATTCTAGTTGTATTTTTGATAGTCGGAAACTATGAAATGTTTCATAAAATATTAAGCAAAAGTATGGCTCATACAGCAACGCGCTATAAACTTGTACGCCTAATAGGCTGTCCATTAAAATTGGACCTGCCAGTTGACCATGTCCTGGCAGTGGCTTCGCTGTGGTAGACCATGTAAAGTCTTCCCACCGCTGTGCAGGTATCAGTGTGCGTGTGTGTGTTTGTGCGAATGTGTTTGAGTGCCCATGAGTGGCTGTGGAGGCTTTACGACCGCGCCGCGTGTCAGTTGCAAGAAAATCTTAAACAAAACCCATCACTAAAATGATTTCAGAAAATGCAACTAAATATTTGTTGCTTTTTATTTTAGCTTATGCCCATGTTGCAAACTGGTTATTAACCGAACTGCTTTGAATCCGAATCCGATTAATTGATAAGCAAAGCCTGAACTGAATACTATTGTTACAAATAAATGGCTTAGTTTTAAAACAATGCCTTTTTTGCAATTTTAAAATATTCCACAATTTTTTAATTTTTAGCCTGACCAATTTTGCAATATTATAAAAACAACATAGAACTAAAAACAAAAAGAATTTAACTATACTTGTTTTTATATAAAAATAATTTCAATCGATGTTTATTTATATTTCTAGGAAAAAATCGACCATCTTTTAGAAGACTTAATCGCGGTTGACTAAAACGCACAAACTTTTTGTTCCTCATACATTTATTGCTTTGCTAACCTTTAATTGGAGTCACTCATGAGCTACCGTTTGACATTTCACATTCCGAAAACTGGGAGAGAGTTGTGGTCGACAAAGCTGAAGTAGTCAACGAAATTACAACCGGACTTTGCTAATGCTGCACAGTTTGCGGTTTGGCTGACTGCCTGACCACTTCTCTGGTCTGGTTTATGCAAATTTGTGAATTGTTCTTTTTATAAACAACATTCTAACAATCAGGAAACTCGATTACGCCATTCAACTGACCTGACAATCTGCTTAAAATTATCTGACTGTAATTGGTATTCTTTAGTTTAATTGGCACAGGTTCAGGTAATGTTAGGGCGTCAGCTTTCAACATGCCACAAACGTCGAGGATTCAAAGTGCACGTGATACAGTTTTTGTTCATGTTGTTGCTGCCGTGAGTTGTATAAATAACAGGCATTTTGTAACCCAATTCGCCTGATTTGTTTTTAATTTGCCAATTGGCTTCGTTGGCATGCAGTTGGTCTAACAAACAAACAAGCAAAAACAATTCAAATTTAATTTGATGACCCCTAATTGATATGTCATGTGTAGATTTTAATGATTATTATTGGCACTGACAATTGAATAAATTAAGTGGATAAATAACTAACTAGAGTAATTTACATGTTTTTTGTGTATAGCTTTCAAAATAATTTAAAGCCAATCAAACGACACTTGAAATTTCGTGCGTACAACCTCAGTCATCTTTATTTTACCATTTCTTAGAAGAATTTTGACAAAGAAACATACTACCAAATAAACTTTGCTTCGAAACGTCGCCTGTTTAGTATTTCAATTCTGTTTCAGGCAGGTGAATTTTTCGAAAAGTGTGAACACACTGATATTTGTCTTAAAAGACGATATGATAGTTAACAGAACATGTTATAAGCCGTTTTTAACTTCCAATAACTTCCAATAACACTATAACTTATTAAATTCTCCTCAAGATTAAGCATAATTTTTTCATTTAAATGCTGTTTTTTGTGACTGTACAAAAGTATACTTATGCACAATTTACATTCGCGTTGCAAGTGAATGACCCAGGGTGTGTTTATTCGAACTTATAAATAATAGCTTGTTAGCTCATAAGAGATGTCAGAGGTGTCAGGGGTGTAAGAAACACGTGTGTATCTTGTGCCCGATATGGATAGGCTTGATTTCCGAAAATAAGCTTAATTAAGAGACTAAAACGAACTAACGCACACATACACAGAGACAATCAAAGTGAAAATACAAACAATACAAATTTCATTGCATAACTTAAAGGGCAATTTGCATATGACAAATTAATTTGCATTTGGGCTGCCGATTTTCTGCTAAACAGTAGGAATTCCAATTGACTGACGACCAATCATGTGTATCTATATACTATAAATTTGTGTACTGGTTATGTTTCTAGAAGCTAAAAGCTAGAAGAACAGTGACAGCAACAGCAATGAAAAATTTCCAGCTTATGTGGAAAAATTTCAGCTATACTATAATGTGAGATGTCTTAAATTTGTATGAATAATGAATAAAGATTATTATTTTACATAGTTTATATCTTTGGCAGAGCTTAAACACTTTATATGCAAGTGTGTGTGGTTTGTGTGTGTGTGTGTGTGTGTGTGTGTGTGTGTGTGTGTGTGTGTGTGTGTGTGTGTGTGTGTGTGTGTGGGTGTGTGCGTGTGGACTGTGTGAGTATTACGGTCACCCAGTTGGGTCCATTTCACTGTAATGTTGCATAATCAAAAATGATTAGCATAAAACTAAAATGCAAACATACACAGAGCTCTGCGGTTAGATGCAAAGAAGGGCGGACAAGAGATTAAATATACGTTGTATGTGCTATTTTCAAAGGCGCATATTAAAAATTATAATTTAAAATAAAAATAATATTTAAATAATCAAGGTTATGTATGTGACTAGGCTTATATTGATTTTCTAAATATTCGATTTACGTACCTCTTTGATTTGAAAGTTTTGTATTGACATCGTTATTTAAATAAAATAAGACATTCACCTATTGTCGCCGAACATTCTATCAAAACAATACAATTAATTGCAATTGCATTTCAACTTGATAATCCGGCTAATCGGAAACGAACACAGTTTTTCACTTAACGAACTTATTTGCATTCAAATAAAACTTTTTACATTTTCGTGCTGTGCCAAAAATCCTCAAAACTACTTCTGTGCCTTTATGTTTGTCACTAAGCTTTTAAGAGCTACCTGATTGCACTTAAATACTTAAAATCTTTTTATTATTGATATTATTATTGTCGTTTTATTACTAAGAAGATTATCATTATCCCTATCACTATCACTGATTCAACACTGGTCCGCGTTGACAAGTGAATGCCAAAAACGTGCTTTTCGCATACCGAATTTGTTTTTATTTAATTAAATGCCGCTAATCTACTCTCATCGAGAACGGTTAAGTCGTGCATAGACAAAGCAAGTGTTGATCTATTGTGCAATCTACATAAGTGTGCTAAAATAGCACAAACCGTAAATTTCGGACGCTGCCACGTGCAGTGTCGGCAGTTTGACAACAACAAAACACACGTGTAGTGCGACAAGACTGCACTCGCTGCCCGTTTGGGCAAAACATTACCCCTCTCTCTGCGCGCAGCCGCACAAGAGGGGCAATCAACGCCGCGCTTATCAGCTAAGTAACACAAATCAAATTAAAATGGATGATAACCTTTTTTCTAACTCTCAGCTTGGTGCGTCAAGTAGCTGGAAAATCACCATTGCAGATCAGGACAGAGTTTTTTAACCGCCTTTTATGTACTGATACTCAGAACATCAGCACAGTAACTACAACACTAACATTTACTAGTGCTACTAGTAATCCTACATACACCACGGCAACTGCTGCAATCAGCAGTATAGGCCCTGGCGAAAGCATGGACAACCATGGAGCTTGTGGCACCCAACATTCCTCAGACTTTGCCGCTCCTACACTCAGTGGAGCTGCTACAAAATTTGTGGCAGACCAAAAAAAATTGAAAAATAAGAGGAAGAAATCTTTATCTCCCAATACAACCGTTACGAAGCCGAACAAAGATTTGAAGCTGGTCTCACCCTCAGCATCAACTAGCATGGCAAACTCTAGCAACAGGTTTGCCTTGTTAGACATGGATATGGACATGGAAGTTATCAGTGGAGGCCATGTTGACGAAAGTTCTAGAGTTACAAATGAAGGTCCTACTAGAGCTTCTGGGGCTGCTCATCAGAATATTACTAATGATAGCACTGATGCAAGTGACACAGCCAACAACCCACAACACAACGTATCCAATACGAACAATCATCTTAACAATACCCCAAAGCCACCGCAAATAGTTGTGAGTATTGCTGACCTTAATGATCTCTTTGAACTCATTATGGAGGTCACTAGCCTAGATAACGTGGCAGTCAAAGTCAGCCAAGGAGAAACAGCCAGAATATTTCCCAAAGACAGTGACACTTACAGAGCTATTGTTAAGCATTTTGATGGTATTGGTATTGAGTTTCATACATACCAATTGAAGGAAGAGAAACCCTACAGAATTGTAGTTAGGGGGCTTCACCATAGCACTTTAAGCCACGAAATTATTTCCAATTTTAAAAGAAATGGATTTGATGCTCTGCAGGTACATAACCCAAGATCAAGGATTAACAAAGACGAAAAGCTCAATATATTCTTCATTAATATTAGGCCATGCGCTAAAATTAATGAAATATATGATATCAAAACACTTTGCCGACAAAAAGTGAGTATGGAGAGGATGCGCAAAACATCTGAAATCGCCCAATGCACACGATGCCAGGAATACTGTCACACAGCCAAATACTGCCGTCGTCATCCCAATTGTGCACGATGTGGTGAAGATCATCTCACCAAGCTATGCGCACGTTCCCAAGATGAACAGCCTACCTGTATCCACTGTAATGGGAATCATATGGCTAGCTATAAAGGATGCCAGTGGTACCAGGAGTATCTTAGACGATCAATGGGCTCTGCAATGAAGCAACAGTCTTCCACGTTGCCGTCCAGACAGATCAGAAGGGATAAAAATCAAGCAAAGCAGATACAACCACAACGAAAACAGCAGCAGCAACAACCAACTCGACAGCAACAAACACAACAAATTCCTAACAATTCTAGCGTCAATAATGGAGGCAAGTCCTATGCCTCAATAGCAAGAAACGGCAACCAACCTGCCCAGCGTCGTCTACATGATCTTCAAACGCAACTACCAAAAGAAAAAATTTTATGCAGCAGCAGCATCCAGTTGACGTTCAGTCACTATTGGAACAACAGCAACAGCAATTTTTGAAATGGCAACAACAGCTGCAAATACAGCAGCAGCAGAAATTCCTCTTATGGCTTCAGGAGCAACAACGAGAACAACAACAACAAAACAAGCAAAACAGTCAACGACTAGAGCGGCTCGAGAAAATGGTTCATGAAATGGCCAACATGATAAAGCAATGGACTGGGGATACATCGACTCGCCAGCTCCATAAAAACGCCTCAGCCTCACAATGAATTCACTCAAGATCCTTATCTGGAATGTCAATGGCATTGCAGGAAAAGCCAGAGAAGTTGAGCTCTTCGCGCACAACAACAACGTCGATATTCTCCTCTTAAATGAGATCAGACTAAACCGAGGGGAAACAGTCAATATATTCGGGTATACCTTCTATCCAGCTTACAAGCCAGCAAGTCACAATCACGGCGGCGGAGGAGCGGCGGTATTCGTGAGGAGTTCTCTCCGCCATTTTCCACAAAGGGTCATTGAAACGCGAACCATACAAATGTCTTCAATAAAAGTTGCCACAGGTTTGGGAGACATGGTATATAGTGCCATATACTGTCCACCAAGGAATAGAATTGAAGAGAGGCACTTCAGTGACATACTCGCTTCTTGCGGCCAAAGGTATCTGATTGGTGGAGACTGGAATGCGCGACATTGGCTGTGGGGAGATACCTACAATTCACCCAGGGGCCGGGAACTAGCCGAAGCCATTACAGCCAGAGGAGCTAAAATTCTTGCAACAGGATCACCAACTAGATATCCATATGTGTCCAGACACACACCTACTTGCATTGATTTCGCATTATACCATGGGATACTGGATTCTCAAGCAAATATCTGCTAAAGCTGGGACTTAGACTCTGACCATATAGCCCTTGTTGTAAATTTGCAAACAGATGGTTCCAATGTCAGGCCAACCCCTCGGTTAATCACCAACCGTACTGACATTATCGCTTTCAGACAACATCTTGAATGCTCCATTCAATTAAATTCGACTCTGGACTCTGGAGAAGACATTGAGAACGCGGTAGATTTTCTAACAGAAAATATACATAGAGCTGCTACTGCCACAACCCCACCCAATCCTGAGTCACGCCCCATTAGTTATGGCATTGTTCTCACGAGGGAAGCTAAAGATCTAATTAGAACAAAGAGGCGCCTCCGAAGAAGGGCAATTAGATCTCAAGATCCTTGGGATCGAATTTTATGGAATCGAACAGCAAAACAGCTACGTCTCCTCTTAAGGGAACTCAGAAGTGATTTCTTCGAGCAAAAACTGGCTTCCATGGACTACACCGACGATGCGAACTACTCTCTATGGAAATGCGTAAAATCGCTTAAACGACAACCCTTTAGACAGGTTCCTGTCCGATGTCCTGGTGGCGAACTTGCTAAAAATGAAAGGGAACAGGCTAATGCTTTCGGATACCATCTGGAGGCTCGTTTCGCTCCTTACGACTTTGCTACGATAGAGCAGACTAGGGAGATCCATCAGAATCTCCAGACCCCACTGCAGATGTCCCTGCCTATTGATCCTATAAGGATTGAAGAAATAACTGAAGCGATCCAGTTATTGCCGAAATATAAGACTCCGGGTATCGATAGGATTTGTAATGCTACGTTGAAAGCCCTGCCTACAAGAGCGCTCCTCTATATTGTATTAATTTTTAATGCTATTATCAGGCTCCAAGTGTTCCCTAAGCAATGGAAATTAGCAGCGATTCTGATGATTCACAAGCCAGGAAAACCAGAAGTTGATCCTGAGTCGTATCAGCCAATAATTCTCTTACCCTCCCTGTCTAAATTATGGGAGAGGACTATTGCCAATCGGATTACTGCCATAATAAGCCAATGCAATATCTTGCCGGATCACCAATTCGGCTTTCGAGAGGGACACGGCACTGTGGAACAGGTCCATAGATTGGTGAAACACATCATGCAGGCTTTTGACGACCTAGAGTTCTCCAACGCTGTCTTCATTGACAAAGCTACGGTAAAAAAATGTCGTCACAGATTGCAACAACTGCGGTGGCTCAACAATAAAAGAAGCACCTTGCCGCTTAGATGCAAAAGAGCTGTATATGTGCACTGTATTTTGCCAATATGGCTTTATGGAGTGCAGATTTGGGGGATCGCAGCCAAATCCAATTATAAACGTATACAGGTATTGCAGAATCGGGTACGTACTCGTATGTACGCGGTTCCACGCTCCATAAAGACCTCAATCTGCATACAGTCGAGGATCAGATTGGAAGGCACACAAGCAGATACAGCGAAAGATTGCTAAGACACCGTTCCCTGCTCGCAAGAGGACTACTCCCTGCCCGACCTTTAAGGCGACTTAAACGGCAAGGTTTTGCCAACACGATTGGACGACAATAAGACTACCTGCATCTAAAATCTTCATACAGCGGTATGGGGTTCGGTTTTTAATTACATTTGCCATCCATGTGTTGTTAAGGTACTAAATTATGATTGTACAGGTTCTACACTTAATAGAAATAAAATCCAAAAAAAAAACTATCACTTTAAATTAATGAATTAATTTTTATAGCATGCTTTCAGATTCGATAACAATCAGTTCGTAAATTTGGTTTGTTCAAGCGCGGGCTGGCAAGTGGCTATGAAATTTGCAAGATAAACACAATTAGTCGAACGCCAGAAAATTTAAGTTGGCCCAAAGTTTGTGTCAAGAGTTTGCTGTAGACAGTTTTGCCACAGTATTGCGGTCTTTGGGAGGGCTTAGTTATTTGATACTAAATAAAGCATTGCCAAAAGAAAATTAAGTTTTTATTTTGAGGCAGCTTCTGGCCGCACAGCAAAATCTGACGTATTATGTGCACGACATGGCGACGCGTCAATTCAAATCAAAAAAATCAGGACAGGATGCTATTGAAATGTGCTGCCGTGCAATCAGCAAATGTAGCGCTTTACAATTAAATTTTTTTTTTTAAATTAAAACACAGTGTGTACTTTTTTGATGCTTGGCATACGCGTGTGGTAGAAGCACATATCCAAATTCTGGAAAGCTACTCAACACGTATGAACAATTAGTCGTAAGCAGTTCTTGATGAATATACCCTGTACAGGAACATAAAGTACCTTAAATGAGATATATGTAAAGTATATGCAAACATTTTTACTTAGGAAAACATTAGGGACTAATATACTCTTTATAGGGTCGTAGTCATTTTCTTTTGTGCGTGACACATTTCGGGACCAAAACTACAATTGTATAAAAACACACTAAATATTAATCAATGGTGGTTATCAAGACATTTATTAGCATAGTGCCAAAGATTTCTTGCACTGCTTGATACAGCGGCATACCCCTTTTATTTGAAATCATATTATGTCTGCAGAGTATAAAAACAAAGCTGTGTTACACGCGAAAATTGTCACGCAAATTTGGCGTGAACATTTGCTGAAAAGTAATCAACAAAGCTGTCGCTTCGTTTTAACTGTTCTGTGGAAAATAAGAAGGGGACAAATTTGAATCAGATATGCAATTTGTTCTGCAGCAGCTGAAACCGCTGTGTTTTGTGACATACTTCAATATAATGCTTGTTTTATTGTGTGCTGAAAACTTAGCCGAAACTTATTTTGATACCCGACAAATATTTTCGATAAATTTAAGAGAAAATGCTGCAGCTGATAAATTTTGGCTTATTTGATTGAATCTGAATGACAAATGCAGATACAAACTAATAAATCATGTTTTCCGTATTTTTATTGCATACTTTCAGGAGCGTGGTGTGTATATGTGTGTGAACGTGCGTGCGCGCGTACTTCGCAAGCCGAAGCCAAGTGAAAGGCCAACAGTCGGAAAGGCGGCAAATAAGACAACGCGAACAAAAGCAAAAAAATAAGCAGCTGCAGCGGCCGCACCGGTAATGCCAATGAGACAAAAGCGCATTTCGTGGCATTCGGACTGAAAAAAGTATTTAAGTGGCATATAAATTTCACACATTACAGCAGTGCAGCAACGGGCACAGATAACTACCGCGTTATTTATATAGCCGTAATTTTATGGCATTTATTATATGGCGAAGCGCTACATAGCTCGAGCATATCCTCTATGTTAATTAGGTGTGTGCGTGCGAGTAAGCAAGGAGGTGCAGAAAATATTGTGCTATAACAAGATCTTATCGGAAGATTTATGGATGATATACTCCTCAACGTTCAGAAAAATTTCATCTTCCCTTTTTACATGCACACACAATAACACACATATACATAGGAAGGCAGCAGTTGTGCTTCTTCTTTCTTGATGAACCTCGGTGCTTATAGTCCGATCTCTATGAAATATTCGGCGGTTAAATAAGTCAAAAAAAGTGCAAGGCTTTTAGCAGGATAGACACTCATAGCAACATAGATATAGAGTCATACTCAGTTCACTCACCCACTCAGTTCCATGATACAAGATAAAAGATATAACAAGTAAGAGGTTCTAGTCGGGAGCTCAGGACTAGGGTATACCCTGAACCATCTTATTCCAATACCAAATACAGCTCGCGCCAGGCGCTCGTTTGCTTTAGTAGTAATTAAGATAAATTAAAAAAAAAAGTTCCTTTGGCAGGGATCGAAGTCGTAACTGAACGCATTACTTGCTGCCGACTCTACTCAACAGCCACACCAGCAAAAAAAAATAAAAAACATTTTCCTAAGAAGGGTTCGAACTCGCGCTACTTTCCGCCGCGCTACTTTCCGCCGCCTCTACTCAACGCCACACCAAAAATTAGGCTTTGGTGAGAGAAAAACAAATTGAAATAGCAGCACAGAAAACAATACAATCGAAATTGTAATGCTGTTGATAGAATTCAAAGCAGACGTATACAGACATGTATACAGAAATTATTGGAAACTGCTGCTAACATGTGCGCACATAACTTTTGTGTTTCTTAACCGATCTTAATGAAATTTTCGAAAGTACATCTTATTGTCCCATAGAATATTTGTGTATTCTCAAAAAGTCTATTGCATTTAAATTGTGGCTTATATTGTGCGCAGCATAAATTAGTTTATTTACTTGATTTATAGCTTTTCGGTGGTAGCGGGGAGGTGGCGATAGGTATTAAATGAAAGATATTGATATACATACTATTCTTGAAGTTACACGTCATGTTTGCTGAGTCTAGCTCTTATTATTTACTAAAATTGTCAGAAAAACAGGATTTCGATATCGATTTTTATCGATTACTTGGAAACGGGGCAATTTATCGACTATCGGAAACAAACTCGACTTACAGCTAAAATTTCAAGTCTCTAGTTCTTATAGGTTCTGAGATCCTTGCGTTCATACATACGAACGGACGGACGGACAGACAGACGGACATAGCTAGATCGACTCGGCTATTGATGCTGATCAAAAATATATGTACTTTATGGGGTCGGAGATGCTTCCTTTTGCTTGTTACATACATTTGCACAAATACATAATACCCTTTTTACCCATTTTTCATGGGTTCAGGGTATAAAAAGGGAGATAAAAAGAACTACGCTGTGTCTAATTCGCTATTCGACTGCATAGCATTTAAGTTTTCCACAGGCTCTACCTATAAAGGTGAGTGTTTTCTTCTAATCTTGAGAGGGTGTTGTAACGGTATCAAACAGTAAAAAATATCTCAAATGTGTATACTAATAATTAAAAATCATGTCTCAAACCATTTTTATCGATATTATGAGGTTGGGAGGATATATCGATAGAAGGATAAATAGAAGGATATATACATGAAACTACACGTTTCTAGTTTTTGTAATTTTCGATATCGACGCGTTCACACGGACTGATAGACAGACAGACATGATAGGTTGACTCAGCTCGTCGTCCTGATCAAGAATATATATACTTTATTATGCGGAAGATGCTTCCTTCTGTCTTTTGCGCACATTTGCAAAAAACTATTATAACCCCTTTTACAGCCCAGCTGGGAAAAGCAGTTAAAAATAATTTGCATGGCTTACTATGAACATAAAAATGTGAGCCAAATTCGGACAACTCTTACTAGAATGCCGTTTATTGTTCTGAATTCGGGCATATGCAAATTACCTTTTCATAACTTCCCAATTTAAAGTAGTTGCAAAATTGCTGCACCTATCGATTTCGACTGCATACATTTGCGCATCCAAACAACGATTCAGCAAAAGGCAATTGGTAAAGGACCTTTGAATATTAAGTGCATGTTTTGCATATTACCTTCGTTATTTTTTTTGTAATAACTGAGCTTAATTGACATAGAATGTATAGCATTAATTTGCATTTATTGTTTTTTATATGGATTGACTTGGCCTAGGCAACGCCACCTATCTCTGAAAGTTTATCTATATTCGTTATCATTATCAACAGTCGACTGTTCTGCATAGTCCCATCTTTCTGTTGCTTGGAGACGGGCGGTAGGGTCACTACATCATATAGCTGTCATAGAGTCGATCGAATATTAAATTCTTGTGCGAAAGATATGTTTCACTATACTTCTTACTAATGAGCAAAATCCTATATGCATTGTATTTCCATAGAAAGAATCATTCGAAAATCGCAATAAAGACGGTTTTCGGCAAAATGTCTAAAAGGGTATTCAATCTTTGCCTTGTCGAAACATACAATATGTGCACATAAATACCTATTGGGCATACACTTTGAAATATGCAAATATTTACTCAATATCTTTAGTAAGCACAACGACTTTACTACAACGTTAGATATGCTCTTAAAAGCCTTTAAAATCGTGAGCGAGCGGTGAACGAGACGGAGTCGACGACGGGAATGAGAACCTGCCATTACGTAGGCTTTTCGCTCTGGTCAATTTGCTGTTACTCCCGGTAGGCGAAATGCTAACGACAGGACGTCGCAGACAAGCGAGCCACAAGTCAACATTAGCATGAAGGCATACACTGTGGAATACATGGAGATGCATAAGGGTGGACATAAACAATGCACAATGCAGCTAACAAGCCCGTGCAGCAGGAAGGGGATAAGGAAATTAAATCTAAATAGGGTTACTGGAAACACCCCCAGAAACAAATCATACAAAATGGAAGCAGAGCAAGCCACAAAGTGACTCCTGGTTATATCGCCTCCTAGCTTGTATTTTAATTTTCATATTTGTCTTGTAGAAAACTTTTGATATGCGTTAGTTCATCGAGAATAGCTGGTTCGAAACCCCAAAATGCGCTATTCGCCACATATTATTTTCCTTTCGTCCATAATTCCGTTATTCATATAAATATGAATTTTTTCTAATCTTTTGAGGGAATTGGCTATTGAAAAAGCGAAAACAATTTAATTTAGATGGTGTATCTAGATTCTATAATTTTTCCAGAGTCATTCCGGCTGGGGCAGAGTAAGCAGTGAGACGAGTACTAACCAAGACTATTCGATATTAATAAGCTGAAATGATGAATCAAAACCAATCAATGAATGATTTTATTCATAATTCATGACATTAGCAATTACCCAAAACACAAACCTCAAAATCAACTCATTTTAGTGATTCAATTATGGTCGATAACGATTTGGATTCGAATCATGGCGGCAATATGAAAGTCAATTGCAAATTATATATATATATGCGCCCGCGGTCAACACGGCGGACAACAATATTTCCAGCGTTACGTGTCTTGCGAATTACGTGACCTGCGCATATTTTCTCAACAAGTGAGACACACTTGAATTTCATTTGTCATTAATGGCGGAAGTGTGCTGGCCCCAACGCACATTAGTGCCATCGTTTAACAGCAAAAATGTAATACGTATACGCTATGCTATGATAGTTTAATACGCATACCTCATGCAATGATAGTTTTATAATACTCATGTAGAAGGTATTATAATTTTGGTGTTAAAAAGAAACGAATAGATGTTGCAGGGATGTTCGTAATCATTATCAATAGCCGAGCCGATATAGCCATGTCATTCTGTCCGTCTGCTTGTTTTTGAACAGGTCCAGCTTCTAAAGCATAGGAGGATATATCGAAACCGGCAGAATAAAACCACTATGTATATAGCTACCATAGGAACGATCAGTCGTAAATAAAAATCTTGTTTGTTCTATAATATTTATTTTTGGTTAGATATGTTGAAGGAACAAGGATATAGTTTTACTTTGCTGTTTACATATATGCAAAACCTTATTAAAATCGGCCTACTTTATATTTATATATATCTCTATAGATAAAACTGTTTGTCCTGACTGACTGACTGACTGACTGACTGACTGACTGACTGACTGACTGACTGACTGTCTGACTGACTGACTGACTGATTGGTGATCAACGCACAGCCCAAACCGTAAGAGATAGGAAGCTGAAATTTTCACTGTAGCTTCCTTATGTGATGTAGGTGCACGTTAAGACGGGGTTTCGGGAAATTCCACCCGCAAGTGTGGAAAAATCGTATGTAACTTTTTTCTTTACCATCCGATCGGGCTCAAACTTATTTTCAAAGATCTTTGTATAAATTCATTTGAGTGGTGTTTCACACTTTTAGGAAAATCCGCTCCTCCTTGGTGGAAATGGAGGTCAAAGATTTGGTGGGTGACGTTTCGCGTTCACATTCGTTTCCAAAGATCTATAAGAAAAATCATTTGAGACGTGTTTCACACTTTTCGCAGAATCCAAACTTTTTCGGGTGGAATGCGACTCAAAGATTTTTTGTGCGAAGTTTTAAATTGTGTCCGATTTGCTTAAAACTTATTTTTAAAGCTCTACATAAGAATGTAATGAATATATGTTTCAGCGATTTGGGAAATTCCACTCGCAACAGTGGTAAATTGGCGGAAAACGTTTGTATGAAAGTTATTTGTTTACCGTCCGATCAGTTTCAAAATCATTTCAAATTTTTTTGAGAACATTGATTTTATAACATACGTGCCACGGGCAAAGCCGGGTTATACCCGCTAGTAATATATATATATATATATATATATAGTGACATATGTACCACACCCACAACATAAACTATAAGCACACATATACATAACAGATGTCCACAGCACCTAATGCCAACCCCTTATACATAAGCCCTAGCAACTAAGCGCACCAAATATGTAACACGAGACACCCCAAGTTGTAACAATAAACCCTAGAGCCCCAAAAATCATAAATTCTTGGTGAAAATAATAATTCTGGCGTGGGACTGATCATAAAATCGAAAACCATTAGACATAAACATCCGCCACAATCGTTATTCCCACCAAATGCCCAAATTGCCAACGCAGCTCAAATTCAGGCTTTTAGAATATTCTAGAAACTCATTAAAGAGAATGAGAGCATTGTTTAAGGTGAGCGAGCTCATGATCTTGAGCCCTCAGCGGAGGTTTACTAAGCGTTGACAAGACTTTAATAATTGAGTTCTACTGACGACTTCGACCCGTCAAGTTGCATCGTGCACAACTGTAAAATTCCCATAAGTCGCGCCTACTGTTAATAAAGATATTTTTTTTTAAGTAACGCGTAGTGACTTATTTGATTATATATATATATAAATCTATATATAAAACTGTTTGTCCTGACTGACTGATTGGTGATCAACGCACAGCCCAAACCGTAAGAGCTAGGAAGCTGAATTTTTCACTGTAAATACCTTGTGATGTAGGTGCACGTTAAGACAGGGTTTCGGGAAATTCAATCGGCAAGTGTGGAAAAATCGCGAAGGTATCACATAAGGTAGCTACAGTTAAAATCTCAGCTTTAGTCAGTCAGTCAGGACAAACAGTTATATATATACAGATATCCGATAAGATTTATATCAACATGAGTTTGTGTATGGACAATTTATAATTTTTTTTAGGATTTTCGACACATTTCGAATACGAGCTAACAAAAAATGGCCACTACACAAAACGTGAAATAATATGAATTTTTTTATTTTTATGGAGCAGCAGTAACAGATATTTATGTCAAAAGCGGATTTGTGCAAGAGAAAGCTAGGGAAAAAATAAGTGCCAAATGTGCTTTATTTAAAAATTGCTGTGTCATCTATTCGGCTTTTAAAACAGTTGCAACTTTGCCATCGCAGTCAATTGTCGGTAATGCCCAATATTTCAGTTGCGGCTGCAGTTACATACATATATGTACATAAGGTTCGGATTTTTTAAACATCTTAAATTTATGAAATCTGGTAAATTATGAATTAAATTTTGTATCTGTATCTGTATCTGTATCTGTATCTGTATCTGTATCTGTATCTGTATCTGTATCTGTATCTGTATCTGTATCTGTATCTGTATCTGTATCTGTATCTGTATCTGTATCTGTATCTGTATCTGTATCTGTATCTGTATCTGTATCTGTATCTGTATCTGTATCTGTATCTGTATCTGTATCTGTATCTGTATCTGTATCTGTATCTGTATCTGTATCTGTATCTGTATCTGTATCTGTATCTGTATCTGTATCTGTATCTGTATCTGTATCTGTATCTGTATCTGTATCTGTATCTGTATCTGTATCTGTATCTGTATCTGTATCTGTATCTGTATCTGTATCTGTATCTGTATCTGTATCTGTATCTGTATCTGTATCTGTATCTGTATCTGTATCTGTATCTGTATCTGTATCTGTATCTGTATCTGTATCTGTATCT
The DNA here is from genome assembly GCF_035044405.1 of Drosophila montana. Lineage (NCBI taxonomy): Eukaryota > Metazoa > Arthropoda > Insecta > Diptera > Drosophilidae > Drosophila > Drosophila montana. Next base: position 823,498 of record NW_026996956.1, read on the forward strand.
GTATCTGTATCTGTATCTGTATCTGTATCTGTATCTGTATCTGTATCTGTATCTGTATCTGTATCTGTATCTGTATCTGTATCTGTATCTGTATCTGTATCTGTATCTGTATCTGTATCTGTATCTGTATCTGTATCTGTATCTGTATCTGTATCTGTATCTGTATCTGTATCTGTATCTGTATCTGTATCTGTATCTGTATCTGTATCTGTATCTGTATCTGTATCTGTATCTGTATCTGTATCTGTATCTGTATCTGTATCTGTATCTGTATCTGTATCTGTATCTGTATCTGTATCTGTATCTGTATCTGTATCTGTATCTGTATCTGTATCTGTATCTGTATCTGTATCTGTATCTGTATCTGTATCTGTATCTGTATCTGTATCTGTATCTGTATCTGTATCTGTATCTGTATCTGTATCTGTATCTGTATCTGTATCTGTATCTGTATCTGTATCTGTATCTGTATCTGTATCTGTATCTGTATCTGTATCTGTATCTGTATCTGTATCTGTATCTGTATCTGTATCTGTATCTGTATCTGTATCTGTATCTGTATCTGTATCTGTATCTGTATCTGTATCTGTATCTGTATCTGTATCTGTATCTGTATCTGTATCTGTATCTGTATCTGTATCTGTATCTGTATCTGTATCTGTATCTGTATCTGTATCTGTATCTGTATCTGTATCTGTATCTGTATCTGTATCTGTATCTGTATCTGTATCTGTATCTGTATCTGTATCTGTATCTGTATCTGTATCTGTATCTGTATCTGTATCTGTATCTGTATCTGTATCTGTATCTGTATCTGTATCTGTATCTGTATCTGTATCTGTATCTGTATCTGTATCTGTATCTGTATCTGTATCTGTATCTGTATCTGTATCTGTATCTGTATCTGTATCTGTATCTGTATCTGTATCTGTATCTGTATCTGTATCTGTATCTGTATCTGTATCTGTATCTGTATCTGTATCTGTATCTGTATCTGTATCTGTATCTGTATCTGTATCTGTATCTGTATCTGTATCTGTATCTGTATCTGTATCTGTATCTGTATCTGTATCTGTATCTGTATCTGTATCTGTATCTGTATCTGTATCTGTATCTGTATCTGTATCTGTATCTGTATCTGTATCTGTATCTGTATCTGTATCTGTATCTGTATCTGTATCTGTATCTGTATCTGTATCTGTATCTGTATCTGTATCTGTATCTGTATCTGTATCTGTATCTGTATCTGTATCTGTATCTGTATCTGTATCTGTATCTGTATCTGTATCTGTATCTGTATCTGTATCTGTATCTGTATCTGTATCTGTATCTGTATCTGTATCTGTATCTGTATCTGTATCTGTATCTGTATCTGTATCTGTATCTGTATCTGTATCTGTATCTGTATCTGTATCTGTATCTGTATCTGTATCTGTATCTGTATCTGTATCTGTATCTGTATCTGTATCTGTATCTGTATCTGTATCTGTATCTGTATCTGTATCTGTATCTGTATCTGTATCTGTATCTGTATCTGTATCTGTATCTGTATCTGTATCTGTATCTGTATCTGTATCTGTATCTGTATCTGTATCTGTATCTGTATCTGTATCTGTATCTGTATCTGTATCTGTATCTGTATCTGTATCTGTATCTGTATCTGTATCTGTATCTGTATCTGTATCTGTATCTGTATCTGTATCTGTATCTGTATCTGTATCTGTATCTGTATCTGTATCTGTATCTGTATCTGTATCTGTATCTGTATCTGTATCTGTATCTGTATCTGTATCTGTATCTGTATCTGTATCTGTATCTGTATCTGTATCTGTATCTGTATCTGTATCTGTATCTGTATCTGTATCTGTATCTGTATCTGTATCTGTATCTGTATCTGTATCTGTATCTGTATCTGTATCTGTATCTGTATCTGTATCTGTATCTGTATCTGTATCTGTATCTGTATCTGTATCTGTATCTGTATCTGTATCTGTATCTGTATCTGTATCTGTATCTGTATCTGTATCTGTATCTGTATCTGTATCTGTATCTGTATCTGTATCTGTATCTGTATCTGTATCTGTATCTGTATCTGTATCTGTATCTGTATCGGTACCTGTATATCTATATCTTTATATATATATATATATATCTGTTTCTGACTTTAGGTTCAATTTAATTTACAATTAGCCGTTGTACTACAAATTTTGCATATCATACATCTCTATATATAAAACTATTTGTCCTGACTGACTGACTGACTGACTGACTGACTGACTGACTGACTGACCGACTGACTGACTGATTAGTGATCAACGCACAGCCCAAACCGTAAGAGCTAGGAAGCTGAAATTTGCACTGTAGTTGCCTTATGTGATGTAGGTGCACGTTAAGACGGGGTTTAGGGAAATTCCACCCGCAACAGTGGTAAATTGGCGGTAATCGTTTGTATGAAAGTTTTTTGTTTACCATCCGATCGGCCCCCAACTCATTTTTAAAGATCTATGTTCAAATTCATTTAAGGGGTGTTTCACGCTTTTTGAAAAAATATATCCCTCCTTGGTGCAAATGGGGGTCGAAGATTTGGTGGATGACGTTTTATGTTCAAATTTATTTCCAAAGATCTATAAGAAAAATCATTTGAGACGTATTTATTATTTTTCGCAAAATCTAAACTCCTTCGGTGGAAAATGCATTTCAAAGATTTTTTTTGTGAATTTTAAGTTTTTTCCGATTTGCATAAAAGTTGTTTGATTCCCGTCCGATCAGTTTTAAAATCATTTTCAAAGCTTTTTGAAAACATTGATTTTATAAAATACGTGCCACGGGCAAGGCCGGGTTATACCCGCTAGTATTTTTATATTTTGTATAAACTTGACCTATATTCAATGTTGGCATCTTCTATAGTTAAGTAAATACAATTTTGAACCAAACAATTTTGGTATGCGCCGGTTAGAACGCAGCAAGATTTGTAAGCTTCATAACCCAATGGATGTGTACTCAGCTTTAATTAAATGCAATTGAAAGTTCCTCCTTTGTGCTCACTTTACATCTAGAAAGATTTCACGAATTGGGAGCTGGTTTTAGATATCCTTTTAAGTTGACAACATGAAGCAAAAAACATCCTGGATATTTGCATTTAACAGCTTTGGTCTCCTTAGCTATGTGAAATTGAAATGAGTTTGCAAAGTATTTGGTGCTTGCAGCTAAGGTAATGGTATCGAGGGGATTGTTAGGCCAGAAGCTGGTTGGGAATAGGTACAAAGTGCACTGTTTAATACAGTGGCATACGCCTTTTATTTTAACGCATTTCAAATCTGCAGAGTATAAAAACACAGCTGTGTTACACGCGAAAATTATCACGCAAATTTGGCGTCAACATTTGCTGAAAAGTAATCGACAAAACTGTCGCTTCGTTTTAAATTGCTCTGTGGAAAATAAGGAGGGGACAAATTTGAATCAGAAATGCAATTTGTTGCAGCTGAAACCGCTGTGTTTTGTGACATACTTCAATATAATGCTTGTTTTATTGTGTGCTGAAAAATGCTGCAGCTGATAAGTTTTGGCTTATTTTATTGAATCTGAATGACAAATGCAGATACAAACTAATAAATTATGTTTTCCGTATTGTTATTGCATACTTTCAGGCGCTTGGTGTGTAGGCCAAGTGAAAGACCAAAGTTTCATGCAAAATTTACACATTACAACAGTGCAGAAACTGGCATAGATAAGTACCGCGTTATTTATATAGCCGTTATTTTATAGCATTTAATATATGGCGAAGCGCTACAAAGCTCGAGCATATCCTCTGTGTTAATTAGGTGTGTGCGTGCGAGTAAGCAAGGAGGTGCAGAAAATATTATACTATATCAAGATCTTATCGGGAGATTTTGACTACAATATACTCCTCAACCGTTACCATAATTACAGCTTCCCTTTATACATGCACATACATATACACAGGAAGGCAGCAGTTGTGCTTCTTCTTTCTATATGAACCTCGGTGCTTATAGTCCAAACTCTATGAAATATTCTGGGTTAAAAAAAGGCAAAAAAATGTGTATGTATACTAAAGTGCAAGGCTTATAGCAGGATAGACACTCATAGCAACATAGATATAGAGTCATACTCAGTTCACTCACTCACTCAGTTCCATGTAATATTGTCATTCACACACTTTAACAGAAGCCTTAACATTAACACGCTCCATAACATTATTGTGTACGAAAGATAAAAGATATAAAAAGGGAGATAAAAACAACTACGCTGTGTCTGATTCGCCATTCGACGGCAAGAATGTAAATATAAATTAAATTATTTTGAAGTTTAACAAATGTGCATTGAATGAGAGAAAAGTACTATGTACATTTTCATTTGAAAGTGTTTTTAGCTTCTGTTTCGCAAGTTAACTAGTTGATTTTATGTGAAAGAAAATAGTTTAATTGAAATTTTAACTTGACAACATGAACCAAAAAAACATTCTGGGTATTTGCATTTAACAGCTTTTGTCTCCTTGGCTCTATGAAATTGAAATGAGTTTGCAAATTATTTGGTGCTTGCAGCTAAGCTAATGGTATCGAGGCGGTTTTTAGGCCAGAAGCTGGTTGGGAATAGGTACAAAGGGCAATTGTTTTCACTGAACTAACTCATTACATTGTCTATTTATAGCTGTCATTTCCTTTATAAAGATTTGCCCAATAGATGTATATATATTTCGGCATTATTATTTGTATTCGCGAATTCTTTGCAGCCGAAACAATGTTCTTATTTATATATACTTGACATCCCTTCTAGCCCCAATCCACAAACTCATTGATTCAAACGTCGCTTATAAATAATTGTGTAATAAAACTTATGCCTTACTGGGTTCTGTTTGCACATGTTTTCAACAGTTTTGTGCTTGTTTCTGTTCTGAGTAGGTGACCGAATGCACTTTTGCTCCTGTGGGCAACCTCGAAGGGGCCAAACATTTTGCAGTTTGTAAGAGGGGCTTAACGGTAAAAGTCAATCAAAAAAGGTTTCAGCTTGTTATGAAAGAACAATGTATTTTTAATCAACTCTTAAGTCACAAAGCGCAATTTATATTTAGGTTTAGTAAAACTAAGGAAAACAAACAAAAATGTTATGTAGAAATCACAACTAAAATAAACAGGTTGTTGTTCAAAACATCGTAATGTGCTACTAACAGCAAAGTGCGATAAAAGGAAATAAAGTCGTGTATTAGTAAGTTACAAAATTAAAGATTTTGTCTTGTTTGAAAAAGCTTTGGGGTTTTCAAGTAATGTTGACTAAATGCGACATTTACGTCTTAAGCCTATGGTCCTTAACTATTGGAAAAATCTGATCAGCATCGGAATATTCTTGTCACTATAGAAAGAAGCGGTCAGAAAATAAGCTTTTATATAAGAAAACTTGTTTTCAAGACTTATATTTCGTTTGAATAAGTCAGCAGGCTAAAACAAATTTTCATTTGATTTAAGAAACTTGCGTTATTAGTTTACTAGTTTTAGCGGATACAGTTTTGCATAGGAATTGTTTCACATTTAAGATGCACTCAAAAAAAAGGCTACATTTTTATAACTCAAATGAACTCTGCAGTTACTTAAGAAACAAAATGTTTTACGTACTTCATAGGCGACATTCAATTTTTAACAATGAATACCCTGAGGGGATTGCAGATCTCCCCAAAGTTCAGAAATGCTTCAAGCACTTTTCAGAAAAATGGTGCGTGTGGCTGACAGGTAAACAGGAAATGGAAAATGCGAAGAATGCGTTTCACGTTTCCATACGTAGTGCATTTAATAGCGACAAAGGATGCCAGCACAAGAGTATGACAAACAGGCTAACAATCCAAACAAAAAAAAAAAACAGTCACCCATTTGAATCTCTTTTTTGTGATAGAACATTTATCAGAGCGTAGCTCGTGGCTGTCAGCGTTTAATTTGAAAAATTCCAGTTAAGAACCTTTATTCAATTGTCTTATGATATTTTCCTTTTCTGTATGTATATAAATTCTTTATTTTATAGATTTTCATGTCACTTTCACTTTTCAGCTTCACCAATTTAATTGTCGTCAAGTTGACTTTTTTTCTAATTTAAAACCCCTTTCGCCCGATTAGATTTGTGGTCCGCACTTTACAATTTGACGCCGACTTCTGGCGGCTGCAGCAGCAAGCAACCAAATTACGGTTGCTTTTCGATATCGAAATTGTTTCTGAGTTTACAGCCGGCTTTTTTGCCAGTTGCATTGGTGTGTGTAAACAGCTGTTTGATATCTCTCTTCGAAAAAGCACGGACGATGCATAAGGCGCTGTTAAAGCTTTTTGAGGATTAAAATTGGGTGGCCTTTGTTTATGGTTCAAACAGAGCTTACTCCAAGAATTTAACTCAAAACTATACTGCCAATTTTAAAAGTATAGTATTATTAGCATTAACAAAAATATATTAAGGTTTTTAAATTTGCTGAGGTCTAATCATATATATTTTCATTGAATATTCTTACATTTTGATAAATAAATATTTTATAAGAATTAGTAAGGAATCGATTAAGTTATTTTCTTATGAACCTACTACGTATTTTTATCAATATTAAAAAACAAGTTATGAAAAGATTTTGAATACACAGGCCAATTATAAGTACAGGCACAGTCTGAATTAATTTTTTAATTTTTTAAATGATTAAATTGATGATGCTGTGCGTAAGACTCTTGTGTAAACAAATCACTTATAGAATGCAACAGTTGCATAATTTTTTAACTCAAAATCATTTTAGGGATTTGTGTTCTAAATAACAACTTCTTGTAACTTGCAAAATGTAGCTTTCGTATTTTCTTGAATTATTATTATTGCTTTTACGCATGTTAACAATAGAAGCGTTTGAAAGCACATTTGGTTGTGGTCATTGCTTATCGCTATGTATTGTTGAAAATGTTATTAACAGAGCGCGTTAGTTTCCGCTGTTAGCGGTTAGGTTAGCAGCTTTGCTGGCTGTTAACGCATATTAATTCACAGAGAAATTATATCTTGTTTATTATTATTATTTTTAGAAGTATAGCATATTGTTATTTGTTAAATATATAAGGTCTTATATATTTGTATTAGTTAGTCTTACATTGCATACGCTTTACTTACTTGAATGTTTATTGCCAATTTCGCGGCGCATTTCCTCCGACCGGTTCGTGATATTTGGCTCAAGCGGATATTGGGCAAAGGTCATGTTTTCGTTGCGCATCTGTTTGCCGAGGGATTTCATCATAAGAAAACAGGTGTGCAAGCCTGCCACATTGCGCTGACCATCGCGTTCATAGTAGAAAATAGAATGTGACCAGTTGTGCCTGGACGGTAAACGGACCTAACATTGATTGGGAAATGCATAAAAAATACAATTGCCGACTTACTGCTTCATCACATTTATGGTCAATTCGGATAAGGACTCAAAGCTGAGCATTCCTGTGCGCAGTAGCATATAAAACTCATCGCCACAATCGGTTTTCTTCTGCTCAAAGTCGTATGTGGAACCGCCCACGGTGATGAGGGGCGTGCCCTGGCTATTGAAATACTTGGTAATGCGACTTACAGCAGCTGAAAGTTGTTGCATTTAGTGGAGTTGCGTGGTGGACGTGTGCTTCACCGTAGCTTACCCAGCGAATAGTCGCAGACAGGTCCAAAAATGATCTGCGCACACTGCTTGATGATGCCATCCATGGCCCGGATGACGCCCAGCGAGGCATCGCACTTGGTGTCGTGGGCAAGCCACTCCAGGTCAATGTACGATGGTATCAGCGATGTGGCACGGATCTGCTGCTCTGCCACCTTCAGAATGGGCAGCACGCGCTGCAGCGACGCCTCGTACCCATCGTCATTTGGGAGCAGCACAAGGGCCCGTATGGAACAGTTGCCACCAGCCTTATCGCAGATGGCCTCACAATCGCGCGGCGGCTCGTCCCGGCACCTGGCCTGGCAGCTGCCCAGACTCTGCAGGCACAACAGCAGCAACAACAGCAGCTGCCCCATACTCGCATTCTTTACACCTGGCTGTTGCTGTTGCCAGGCTCCAAGATTTCTAATAATTTCAAATGATTTGCAAATTTTCACGCCTGCATTTTGTAGCTGCGTTTTCCTCTGGGCGCACACTGGGCTCATTTGCATTGGCGCCAGCGTTTTCCTTCAGCCTCTTGTTCACAGCCTGCCTTTGCTTTTCCTCTTCCTCCTATGACTTGCTTTGTGAGCGCAATTTATCAATCAATTAAGTTGCATTGATTGCTCGCAAAATATAAACGTTGATAGATTTTGCAGCATGTTGCCGCTGAAAATAAATAATTAAAGAGGTTTTCGATCAAAGTTCTTCATCTTAAATAGCATTTTTATATTATTATATATATATATAGCGGATATTACTCAACTTTTCCCGAACCAAGTTTTTTCTTCAAGTTTTCGGTTTTACTTTTCATTCATGTCATTTTGAATCACACGACTTTGAAAATAAACATGCGGTCGAGCGGCATTGAATTGTGTGTACATTTTCTACAATATCTGAGCACCAATTTCCCACACTTACTGGTGGAATTCACCAATTCCCCTTGGCCAATGGCACCTTTTTAGTAGGCACTTGAGTATATCACATTCCGTCAGCAGTTCAGTCAGTCAGCTGTTCTTTCAGACAAGTAAACCGTCAACAGTCAGTCAATCACCCAATCATTTGAAATTGATTTTGAAGTTGAATTTATAGCGAAACGTCACCCACTAAATCTTTGACCCACAAGAGTGTGAAACTTGCCTCAAATTAATTTAAACGGAGATCTTTGAAACTTAGTTTGAGGCCGATCGGATTGCGGGTGGAATTTATCTTAAGCACCTTCGTCACACAAGGTAACTACAGTGAAAATTGCAGCTCCCGAGCTCTTACAGTATGGGCTGCGCGTTAAAACCAATCAGTCAAATAGTTTTAAATATAGAGATACACAAACTTTTAAAAAGAAAACAAAACTGAATAGAAAAACCATAACTTTTTATAATTTGTTGAAGAGATTGTATTTACAAAATCTACCAGGAATTGTGCTACGGAGAACAATGGTATATCCTAAGTAATTTTAATCCCGTTCTGTTAAAATCCGTGTCTAGTTTACTTGCAAGGCATTTGATTCTGTTTGCTTATTTATTTTAATGATCTGTCGGCTCCCTTATTGCTCGAGTCAGTGGGTTCCATTATCTTTATGACAAGGCCTGTTGTATCGTTGTTTGTAGCGGTGCTGCAATAAAAGCTGTAATTGTACTTTAAAATTAATTATTCCATACTTTCATTGCACTACCATAGAGCACACACAATCCCGTGCAATAAAAAATCAAAGACTCCACAATGATATATATTTCAATTTCTCATTGGGTGTTGTCATAAAAATTTTACAATCGTTTGGAATAACCTAATGCGAAGAAGTGTCTGTGAGATCAGCAGCAGAGAGGCTTACTGTTATAACGGCTTTGGAAGGAACAAGTATTTTGTTTTCATTACGTTTCCACCAATTTCCCACACGTATACAAAATTTATTTTATTTAAATCTCTATATATAAAACTGTTTTTTCCTGACTGACTTACTGACTGACTGACTGATTGGTGATCAACGCACAGCCCAAACCGTAACAGATAGGAAGCTGAAATTTTCACTGTAGTTACCTTATGTGATGTAGGTGCACGTTAAGACGGGGTTTCCGGAAATTCCACCCGCAAGTGTGGAAAAATCGCGGAAAACGGTTGTATAAAAGTTTTTTGTTTACGATCCGATCGGCCTCAAACTTATTTACAAAGATCTTTGTTCAAATTCATTTGAGGGGTGTTTTACACTTTTAGGAAAATCCATTCCTCCTTGGTGGAAATGGAGATCAAAGAATTTGGTGGATGACGTTTTGTGTTCAAATTCGTTTCCAAAGATCTATAAGAAAAATCATTTGAGACGTGTTTCACACTTTTCGCAGAATCCAAACTTTTTCGGGTGGAATGCGACTCAAAGATTTTTTATGCGAAGTTTTAAGTTGTGTCCGATTTGCTTCAAAGTTATTTTCAAAAGCTCTACATAAGAATATAATGAATACGTGTTTCAGCGATTTGGGAAATTCCACTCGCAACATTGGTAAATTGGCGGATAACGTTTCTATGAAAAGTGTTTGTTTACCGTCCGATAAGTTTCAAAGCATTTTGAGAACGCTGATTTTTAACATACGTTCCACGGGCAAGGCCGGGTTATACCCGCTAGTAGTATATATTTCTTGAGAAGAATAATTAAAATCCCAACCGAGATCACACATATATTAGCACCCAATACAGCGAGCTACTTGGCTACTTTAATTATCATTTACGACGGTCCGTAAAACCCCTCATTCTGGTTATCAAATGTTTGTACACATATGTTCCGATTGACTGACGTATTATGTTTTATGGTCCCTCATTAATTAAATACAATGAATCATGGTGGAAATGTTATGGTAAAACGTGTACAACGTTATTTGCTGCTGAACTCACCTACAGTGATAAACAAGTGTACAAGAGTACATTGCACTCGGGTGCAACGAACTGCGCCATACTCTGTTTGTAGTTAGACTGATGCAAAGAGGCTTCATTATTAGTGACTCTTATTAGTCTGTAATATCGAGGAGATGTACCTGACTGAAAAATTATATAAAATAGATTTTCATCTTTCCCTTCTGGTAAAATAAAATTGTAATATCAAACGAATATACTCTCTTTCGCTTTATGCAAGGGTATAAAAAGGTTCAATTGTTTACACAAATTTCAGCGGAATTGTGTACATTTACTAAACCTATTGATAAGGCCGCAATGAACGGAATATTTTCGGTGGAAATTCAGTATTTCAGAAAAAACTTCGTCAGCGGATTTTGGAAATTATTTAAAGCTCATAACAACCTTTCCATATTGAGATGTTAACCTTGTCAACCGTATCGAGAATAAGCCAATAAGATCGTGATGCATTGACGCTATGTTTTATTTTTCAACGTTGATTTTTAATCTTATCAGAGCCCACTGAAAACTCATGATTTCTTGTTCTCTATCATTGGCCATGAATGAACATCAAATTTGTAAAATTACGAAGTTGCTTAAAAAATGTTGTAATTTGATATATTTTGAAAAAAACAATTTAATCAATATCAAAAGCGTCCAAATGAACTATAATCCTTTTGAATAATAGCCCAAATACAACAAAACAAGTAAGAGTGCCAAAACACATTTTCTTTCTTAGCTATAAAATGAAAGATACTTGATATATATATACTATTCTAGAAGCTACATGTCAAGTTTGGTGACTCTAGCTCATAATATTTGCCGAAATTGCTCAAAAGACAGGATTTCCATATCGATTTTTATCGATTACTTAGAAACGGGACAAGTTATCGACTATCGGAACCCATTAAAAATGGGTAAACAGGGTATATTGTATTTGTGCAAATGTATGTAACAGGCAGAAGGAAGCATCTCCGACCCTATAAAGTATATATATTCTTGATCAGCATTAATAGCCGAGTCGATCTAGCCATGTCCGTCTGTCTGTCTGTCCGTCTGTCCGTCCGTCCGTCCGTCTGTCCGTATGTATTAACGCAAGGATATCAGAACCTATAAGAGCTAGAGACTTGAAAGTTTAGCTGTAGGTCCTCCTAATGCCCGCGCAGATCGAGCTTGTTTCCGATATTCGATAGCTTGCCCCGTTTCCAAGTAATCGATAAAAATCGATATCGAAATCTTGTTTTTTGAGCAATTTCGGCAAATAACATGAGCTAGAGTCACCAAACTTGACATGTAGCTTATAGTTATATATATATATTAAGTATCTTTCATTTTATCGCTATCGCCACCTCCCCGCTACCACCGAAAAGCTATAAGTCAAGTTAATTATCCAACTTGTTTTGCCCATCAATTTAAGCCACAATTTATATGCAATTGAATTTTTGAGAATACAAAAATATTCTTTATTCTATTCTACAATAAGATGTACCGTCGAAAATTTCATTAAGATCGGTTAAGAAACACAAAAGTTATGTGCGCACGTGTTAGCAGCATAGCTGCTGCGCAAATTCCAAGAATTTCTGTATACATGTACACAAACACTCATTCATGCGCGACTTCTTTGAATTCTATCAACAGCATTGCAATTGCTATTTTAATTGGTTTTTTCTCAATAAAACTCAATTATTGATATGGCCCTTTAGTAGAGGCAGCGGTAAGTGGTGCGGTTAGTTGCGAGTTCGAACCCTGCCAAGGCAACAATTTTTTTTTTTTATTTTCATATATCTTTATTACTACTAAATCAAATGAGCGCGTCGCGCGAGCTGCATTTGGTGTTGGAAGAAGAGGGTTCAGGGTATCCCCTAGTCGGGAGCTCCCGACTAGAACCTCTTACTTGTTATTGTATTTTTTTGTAATTCAATCGTAATAAAATGCTTATTATTTACATGTGCTAACATCTTTATTTCCTCTGCCAGCGAAATGATAAAATCATTTTGTTAAAAGTGGCTGAAAATCGATACTTTTTGAATTCAGACGAATCGTAGAAGTAAGCGATTATTAAATAACAGAGATTTTGAATGTTAAATCTCTACTCCAAAGGTCTATTAAATTTGATCGGCTTTACCATACTCTATTTAACCATGTTTAATAAATACAACATTGAAAAATCTACGCTGAATGCATTGAAGTTTCTTTATCGGGAGGGTTGATAAAAAAATTGTTGATCGCGTTTACCCAGCGTAGTAGAACTTGGCGCCAGGGAGCAGGAATGCCACGCGTCTGACAGTTTTGAGCGTTGTCTTGTGGCCTGAAAGTCTGCTCAAGGAGTTAAGCAAACAAAATATTGTCAGTTGTATGAATGGGCGGGAGTACGGGAGGCTCTGCTTATCAGATTCGGATGTAGGTGTGCGCCAGTGGTGCGGAATAGCAGAGCAACGGCTGGTGATTAACTAATAAGAATTCATCACCAGCATTTGACAGTGCAAATAGTGGAAGGCGCAGAAGGTGATTTGCAATTTCGAAAGCGAAATGCCAATGATACCAAATATCAAATCGCTTGAGTCATGTGCTTCATATCAACAGCTCAGTTGAACGCTTGAAATGCCCTCATTATGATATGGTAAACGCCAGCTACAACATGTTCTGACAGAAACCCCACATCAATCATCTAGAACCATGTTAACATCGAGATTTTTACTAATGTCAAATATCTGGCTCGAGATCTTAACTTAGAGATACCCCGCAAATGTCTATATATAAATACAAAAAATAAAGTTTGCTGTTCAAATTTAATTGATCGGCTTAGGCGCTATATATTTTTTGTGATATGTTATTTTCTTTATATTTAAATTCAAATGATAAAAAGTGATCTCAACTTTCCATGATTATTTGAGAGTAAAGTGTAGTGAGTTTACTTAATTTAATTTTTATTTGTTCTGAGTCCCTGAGAAAATCCTAAAACATACGCTTTTCACCCATACAGAGAACCCGGCAGGCACAACGCATTGAACGGACCAGCATCTATAAATAGCTCATTATAAAAAATTTAAAAAAATAAAAATCAAATAAATTAATAACAAATTGACTGGAACATTGAAACGCTTATCAGCTGGTAACCGTCAATTTATTTTTAGGCCGTTAACAAAATTAAATAACTGCTGATTGATTAGGATCGGAAAACCTGACAGTGCCCACTCGGGCCGAACTGCAACTCGAGTGAATCAATCATGTTTACACACAGTTCCACAAGTACAAATGAACAAATATTAATAAGCACCCTCATACATATAGACATGGTACATATACATATGTATGGGCACTTATGCCTGGTAGGCCATAAGCCCGTGAGCCCAAAGCTTGTACTCAGACACCTCGACACATGTGCACAATTTGTGCGCTTGTTGGAAATATAAACCAAAAATAAAGACACAAGCATGAGTACTTACAGATACCCTGTATCCAGCACCGTCGTAAGAAACATTCGAACCTTTCTTAATATATTTTTTCTTTCCACACTTTGATGGTATATTATTTAACTTCAAAAGTAACAGCCCGATCTTTATGAAATTTTTGGAGCACCACTTGCACATATATGACTATCATAGCCTTTTTTACCCCTTTTCTATGGATACTGGGTATATGCAAAAATTGTATGCATTAAGCTCCGTGTTGCTTTCGTATTAACGGCTCGTGTATTACTTACACATAGTTTCTGCTTAATTCGAGCACTTAACTGATAAGCAAATGAACTTGGAAATAGGCTCTGTAGCTATTCAAGAGGCTAGAAATTGAATAGATGTGTTGTATTGCTTGTCACCTTTGCGAAGAACAGAAATAGCGGTTTCTTTGAAGCTATTTATCAATTTATATTATTATGAAATCAAATAAAAAAAAGTGATATGTTGGTAATATGTACACAAGTAATATGAGACGTCTTGAAGCTTGATCGACAACATCGGCAGTTCAGGCTTCGGTCAGGGTCTTTCGAGACTACAAACACTTCTACTATCAGTTTAATTAGATTTAATTTCCTTTTAGATATCCACTTGCTCAATGTCATTAACTAAGTAGCACTTTGTTATGTAAACTATTGGAGTAGCTGTGGAGCAATCAAGGCAAAGTCCTCGTCAAGCCAGTTCTAGTCGGTTCTATTGCAATTTATTGAATCTGAAACCCGCCAAGACAAAACGTCTACAGTTCAAATTTACCTATTTATAGGCATTTGTTTATTTTTAGTTCTCTAATCAATGAGCCGCGTCCACTCTGATAAGATTGCGAAATGTTCAGAAATTCGCGCAATTGCCTATGGGTAAACTTATAGATATCAAGCCTCAATGTTTCGACACAGGCTGATACATTTGCTCAATTTATATAATGAACACCACAAACATTCCGTTTTCAATGGTTTTTTTTAATAAATTGTTTTTAAATCTAGTAATTTGCATGCAACTTAAATGCCCATTCATCATGGCCATAATTAATTACATTAAACTGGCCTAGCTTTGCCGCAACTAAATTTATATTATATATGAATTTTTAATGCGTGCATAATTATAGTTATATATAGACACGTTACCAGGAGCTAAGTACGATAACGACTAGCCCGAAATTTGCACAAAATATATTTTTAAAACTTTTGCTGAAATGAATACCATATAATCACCCCATAAGATAAACTGCCGTCGAACATCCAATATCCGTTAACCGCCAAAATGACAGTTGGGGTTTATCTTAGACCAGAAAATTGCTGTCGCTATTGTGAATTCTGTCGGCACGAACAGATTTTCAATCTTGACACACTTTCAAAACAACAACACCCAATAAGCTGCGAGGGCTATACTTGTTCTTTGGAAAGGGAATTGTTCTTCTGATATGAGATATATGTATAACTATTCCATTTTATCGGTCACTTTCGCGTAGATCTCACAAATAACTTCTATGAGGAATTAACAGATCATAATCTGTATCTATATAGGATAATGAATTTTCGAAATTTTAAGGCTGCGGCTCTTATAGACTCGGAGTTAGACAGACAGGCAGATAGAACTATCCACTTTAAGATACTCTGTAACAAGCTTTATTATATACTGCGTAACAAGCTTTATTATTATATATAGCACTAGCGGGTATAACCCGGCCTTGCCCGTGGCACGTATGTTATAAAATCAAAAAAGCTTTGAAAATGATTTTGAAACTGATCGGACGGGAATCAAACAACTTTTATGCAAATCGGAAAACTCTTAAAATTCACCAAAAAAGTCTTAAAAATGCATTTTCCACCGAAGGAGTTTAGATTTTGCCAGAAATGTGAAACACGTCTCTAATGATTTTTCTTATAGATCTTTGGAAATAAATTTGAACACTAAACGTCATCCACAAAATCTTCGAACCCCATTTGCACCAAGGAGGGATGGATTTTTCAAAAAGTGTGAAACACCCCTCAAATGATTTTGAATATAGATCTTTGAAAATGAGTTTGGGGCCGATCGGATGGTAAACAAAAAACTTTCATACAACCGTTTTCCGCCAATATACCACTGTTGCGGGTGGAATTTTCCAAATCGTCGAAATACGTATTCATTAAGTTCTTATTGAGAGCTTTGAAAATAAGTTTAAAGCAAATCGGACACAACTTAAAACTTCGCCCAAAAAATCTTTAAATCGCATTCCCCCCGAAGAAGTTTGAATTCTGCGAAAAGTGAGAAACACGTCTCAAATGATTTTTCATATAGATCACTGGAAATGAATTTGAGCTCGAAACGTCACCCACCAAATCTTTGACCTCCATTTCCACCAAGGAGGAACGGATTTTTCGAAAAGTGTGAAACACCCCTCAAATGAATTTGAACAAAGATCTTTGAAAATAAGTTTGGGGCCGATGGGATGGTAAACAAAAAAGTTACATACAAACGTTTTTCGCGATTTTTCCACACTTGCGAGTGGAGTTTCCCGAAACCCCGTCTTAACGTGCACCTACATCACATAAGGTAGCTACAGTGAAAATTTCAGCTTCCTATCTGTTACGGTTTGGGCTGTGCGTTGATCACCAATCAGTCAGTCAGTCAGTCAGTCACTCAGTCAGCCAGTCAGTCAGTCAGGACAAACAGTTTTATATATAGAGATTATTATTAATATGAAACATAAAACTATTTTCATGTAGAAAATAATCTAAATTTAAAATATAAGATCTATTTTTCATTTTGCTGTTTTATATATACATTATCAGCTATTTTTACTGGGCACAGGGTATATAAAACAACACAATTGCGTGTTCGCAACTTTAATAAAAATCCCTAATAGTTTGGCAATTAAATGGCTTTAAGCGCCATTATAATTAAATGTATTAACATTTATGGCCATTGGCAGTGAAAACTTTTTAATATACAAATGTGGTTAAGAACTGTTTCTGACATGTTCATAAATTATGTTAAATTTAATTGTCCTGCTCTTAAAGTAAGCCGCTTACGTTCTTAAATATATTTTGTTTCTGAACTGAAGTGAAAAAATTAAAAGTTTACAAAACTAGAACGTAGCTCTGGTGCACATTGTGGAAAACTTAATGGTCCGTGAGGTATGTGTCATAATTATTAATTATTTAAAGAATTTTATCGACTTCTGTGAACAAATATACAATGGTATTACAAGTATGTAATAATTCGTTTAAACTATCTTTTAATCTGTATTTTCGACAAATGTCCTTTAAATATTACATATAAACAGCTAAGAACGTTAAATTATTTAATTAAAAGTTAATTAATAGAATTTTACATATATTTAACAGGCTATCAAGTATATCTAAAATAAAATATTCTAGTCAGGCATTTGACAGGAAAAATCATCATAATTGTAGAAATCCCTGTAAAAGCTAAAGTCGTGAAAAACGTGTGAGTTGCTGTTTGCTAAATGGAGTGGAAGGCATTAACAGCAAACAAAAACATATGCAAATACAATATATGTGCATTCAATTTGTGTTGGGGTTTCTGAGGTCCACCCATATGCTGCACATGTGCACATATACGAGTATTACGGTTATGTATCTGTCGGCGGGAGCTTAACTAATACATTTAGATTTCAATTGTTTTGATAAATATTTGCATTGGCTTCTCTAGAGGCTCAACTCTTATTAGGCACAAATTTACGCATTTATTAGGCCATCAGCTGGCGCAAAAGTCAAGTATTTGATACAACATATCTCTGGACATAGGTATTCAGACATGTTTGAAATTTCAATGGGGCGCGTCGTATGTGGGCGCAGAGGAAAAAATGCATAATGTAATGTGGTTGCCGGAAACAGCAGGTCCTTTTAGTTCCGCCAACTATACGGGTTCGCTTGCTTGCATAGCAATGCTGAATTGCATTACGCATACGCACTGTGTGGGTGTGACTTAAAGTGTTCGAGACAAGCTGCATACTTCACTGGGTCGCCAACTGTCACAACCCGTTCAGATGTCAAACTGAGTTAACAAATTGATGCGAAGCTTGTAAGCCCAACAAAAACTCGGTGTGCCACAGAGTGTGGAATTAAATATTTGGAAGCTGCTCGAGTGGGATCAAAGCGTAACTGACTGCAGACCAAAGCATTCAATTAAATTAAGTGACTGTATTAAGTTAACAACAAAAAAAGACAAAGCAGCTAATTAATGTCTGTTTGTTAGCGCGTTTTCTCTAAAATCAAATTTACAGTGTACTCAATGAAGTATACATAGAGTTTGCACTATAAAATGGAACATAAAGGCAACAGAAATCTTTGCTTGGTAAGATTAGAAGATAAATAAAATTTCTCATTTTATTTCATTATATTTTGTCAGACTGGACTAGCCCATGTCCAAATCAACAGCATACTAAACGTATGGTAAAAGGGGAATTGAGGGGAATTACCTGACCAGAAAAGGGTATGTCATAGGATAGTGCAACTATTATTATTCATACAAAAACAAAAACTTTCCGAATTTTTGTATCTTCCATAACTCAGCTGGTTTCAAGTGTTCCAGGTTTCGAAAAGACATGAGAGAACCACAAGCAGGAATCACATATCTAAATGATACGATTACTTTATGGCCTTTGAATCTAATAAGTAAATAGAATACAATGCCAGCTCGGAAAATTAACATTAAGGAATAAGAATTCTCCGTTTTATGTGGATATACAAATTATAAGAAAATTTAATTGATATTTAACTGAAATAAAGCCTAATAATTAACTTTAAAAATTAAATAAAAAAATATAATAGTAATATAATAAAATGATTTTGTGATTATTTATTGGAAAAAGAATCGTTGAGCTTTAAATATATACATACATATAATTTAATTTAAATAAACTTAAGTAAAGTATTAAAATTATTCATGGAAAATTATATTTTAAAGAGACATTTTAAGAAATTCAGTTTAGTCTTTCCTTATATTATCTCTTTTGATTATATACAAACAATTTAAATTTGTATTAAATTTGAGAGGAAATTTAAAATAAGTTTAAAAGTTTAATCAAATTTGGACTACACATGACTGCGTTTAACTGGATAAAAGCTGTCCGAATTGTCAAACAAGCATCTAACATGAAAAAAAATGTAAACGTGCTCAGAAGTCGGGATCTAAGCTGCATTCTCTAGGAAATGTGAGTGGGGAGTTGCGTCGGACCACAACATAAGTGCGTACTTCATGTTTGTATTTTCTGTGCCAATGTGTTATATTTTCTTCGTTGACGGCAGATGTTTCTAAAGGTCAACAGACAGGTTAAAATCTTATTTATATCTGCCTTAAATTAAAAGAATTTTTGAATAACTGGCTTTTTAAGCGACTATGGCAGTTATTTTTTATTTGATGAAAGTAAATAAAAAAAAATATTAATACACTACGGGGAATTCTTTGGTGCTTCCGTTAATGAATTCTTTGAACGCTTCGTGGAGCTTACCTATTCTGGGTGGCTGTGAGACACTATAACATATATTTGAATTGGCTTTGATTTGATGTATTATATACTTTATTTGAGTAAGACACTTTTATGCTGATAGCAATTCTATTTATTTCTCAGGCACTTTTACGAACTACACGCAATTAGCTTCTTTTTTTGATGATTCAACAATTAGTAGTGCGATAAATATGCTTTTTGTGCCTGCTCAAGAGTTGATGGTACAGAAATAAAGTGCTGATATGTCCGCATTGACATCAGAACACAATATCACACACAATCTCGCGTTTTCGCAAATCGTTGACAGTTTCAGATATTCACGTTTCGCCGCGTAATTTAACCCGAAATGCGCGCTTTCCGCTTAACTGATATTTTTCGACTATTATTGGCGAAGTATTAAAAAGCTTGCCAGCACTTTTACTAGCCATCAATTTTAGCACATTTCACCAATGCAAAACCAACTCAACAATGGGCCATGTTAGTGATAAGAAAGCGCCCAGATAACAGGCAGCAGGCTAGTAGATGCTTCACTTTTTGCTGTTAATGAGCTGGCAGTTAACAGAGCTACTGTTAGCACGCTGTTATCTGCCAAGCGCTAATAATCATTTTCCTGATAATAGTACTTAAATCGCCTCCAATTTTACACTTTTGGCTGATTTTTAACAAATATTTAGCGATTATTACCAAACTATTTGGCTCTTTTTGCCTTTAATAATAGCTCCATTCGTTAGGTGACTAAAAATAATGATTTTCGACTTAGATTTGAAAATCATAAATAATTGTAGTCCTTCTCATTCACCAGCTTAAAGTTCAAATTTTAAACAAACCATTCGTTAGTAGATAAATCTATATAGTGGGTAGCCTAGTAAACTTATTCTGAATTTTTCTCCAGATCAAATATCTTGAATATACTTATTAAAAGCAGATACCATACTTCGTTATGAAATGAAACAAGTAAGAGGTTCTAGTCTGGAGCTCCCAACTAGGGGATACCCTGAACCCTCTTATTCCAACCCCAAATGCAGCTCGCGCTACGCGCTCTTTTGCGTTAGTAATAACAAAGATACTTTAAAAAACCAAAAAGTTCCCTTGACAGGGCTCGAACTCGAAACTGACCGCATAACATGCTGCCGCCTCTATTCAACAGCCATACCAGGCAAAAAAAAAATAGTTTCCTCGGTAGGTTCGAACTCGCAACGTACCGCACTACTTGCCACCGCTTCTACCCAACAGCCACATCAATAATTGAGTATTTATGAGAAAAAAACGAATTAAAATAGCAGCACAGAAAACAATACAATTGCAATTGTAATGCTGTTGATAGAATTCAAAGCAGACGCGCATGAATGTGTGTGTGTACATGTATACAGAAATTTTTGTAATTTGCGCTTGCTGCCGCTATGTGGTAGTAGCGGGGAGGTGGTGATACCTATAAAATGAAAGATACTTGATATATATATACTATTCTAGAAGCTACATGTCAAGTTTGGTGATTCTAGCTCTTATTATTTACCAAATTTGATCAAAAACAGGAATTCGATATCGATTATTTTTGAATACTTGGAAACGGGGCAAGTTATCGAATATCAGAAACAAACTCAATCTGCGCGGGCACTTGGAAGACCTACAGCTCAAATTTCAAGTCTCTAGCTCTAATAGGTTCTAAGACACTTACGGTCGGACGGAAGGACAGACAGACGGACATGGCTAGATTGGCTCGGCTACTGATGCTGTTCAAGAATATATATACTTTATGGGGTCGGAGATGATTCCTTCTGCTTGTTACATACATTTGCACAAATACATTATACCCTTTTCAGGGTATAAAAATCATTAAATTACCTGAAAAACAACATGTCGTATGCGCAATGTAATCCAGTTGCACGTTACGTATACGCCGAGTGCCATCTGTCTGAGCACTAAGAGCTCCAGCGTTTTTTGCTCTTCGAAGACACGATTAAGGCAAGTGCGATTAAAATGAAGGCTGGTCTATTATTTTGTTGTTGCTGTGTTCGCGTGATGGTATGATGGGAAATGGCTTTCGAGTGTGGCTAACACTTGTCTTCTTTTTCATATCTTCTTCTTTTCATTTACATAAAACTGAATGAGCCGTAAGAAGCTAAGTTTTTACAGCAGCTACTTTTTATACACTCACCAATTGAACATGGGTTAAAAATAGGTATAATAGTTATGTGCAAATGTACATATATAGCTGTCAAAAGAAGGCATCTTTGGCCCCATAAAGTATATGATTTTCATCAGAATGCCATGATGAGTCAATCGGGTCCCGTCTGTCTGCCCGACGGCTTGTCTGACTTTCTGTCCGTACCCGTAAGCATGTCGATCTTGGGATTTCGATTTTAAATATTATGTATATTTTCGCATATTCTACTTCGAATGAAGTATTATATTTTTTTTAAAACCTTTCTTCATAACATCGAAATTAATCAACTCAGCAATGGTGAAATATAACTAGAAGATTATAAGAGCTAGATAAACATAACTTTATATATGGGTTCTCGTATGGTATACACATTTGAAGAATATTTTATACTGTAGATATCTCCCGATTTATTCTTAAAATGAAAATTTTTTTGCGGATATAGCATCACATTTTGGTTGGCACACACTTCTACATGCCACAAGTATGCTCTAAATTTTTCATAAAAATCGTACTGTATACACTGAACTTATTCAAGAATGCAGCTCCAACAAGGGGACTTTACCGAAAATGTATAAAGTTATTCCTGTTTAAATGGGTACGGATAAGTCGCCCCTTATTGATACAACAAGAAGCAGTTTTACGGCTACAAGCGACCTTTTTAATTTATTTATATTAATATTATTAAGTGCTTAAGGCTGACAATGGGTTAAAGCTTTACAGAGCAATGTGCATGTGTGTTATTGCTTAACATGTGTGTGTTTGCCTGTGTTTGTGTGTGTTGGACTTGTACTGATAAATACAAAATGGAAGTAGCTAACATTTATCATTAATCATTTACTTAAAGCTACATAAGCCGTGCCTTGCATTATGAGCTGCATGCTTTACTCTCTCGCCCTCGCTAACTTTCTTTGTCTCTCGCTTTCTCTCTCTCTGCTTAGATGGCATCGCCGTCTTCGTTGATGGTCTTGAATATAATGTCATAGACGTGATCGATCAGCTTAGTCCACGTTTCTACTTGACTCTCGTTTAGACTGCAGGCAGCGGTGAGCACTTCCAGAATAACTTCTTTGAGTTGCTATTAAAGCAAAAAAATAAAAATTAAAACAAAAATTAAATTGTATATTAATAAGAAGATCCCATGGCACTTACATTGTAAGATTCTCTAGATATTCTTCGTGGTATGTGGTTAACTGCCACCTTGGTCCATATCTCATCCAGTTTCTCCTGATCACCATCCTGGCCGAGCACCCTAATCGACTCGTCGAATACACGAATTATGCGACCGGCATGGGCCCGGAAACGTGCATTGGACTGCAGTGCAAAACGTTGAATTGAACTCCTCAGCTGTGGAGTGATTTTTACTTATTACTTACGGGTAACTCTTCCAATGGTACATCACGAAATGGAAATTTATCCAACGCGGACGGAAAACGATTGATGAACGCCGTTAGTATAGCAGCTCCAGAGTCTGTTGGTGTCGCCACGGGTATTTCCCAAGTCTTCCTGATCATTTCCAACTCATCGCTATTCATGTTTTCGGCTCAAAATACTCGTCTAATGCTGCTGCTGCTGCTGCTCTTCAAATGGTAGCCTCGGTATTGGGTTTTAAGCTGTCAAACAAATGAGATGTACGCATTAGTATTGTCATAAATCAGAGTACCAGCCTTCACCCTCACTCTCTCCCTCTTTCTCTCTATTTCTCTCTGTCTGTCGCTCTGCCTGTCTCTCCAGCAAACAATTAAGATTGACAGTTTTACATTGCAATTGTCAGTTAGCATTCGCATTGTTGGGCCCGGCAAACAATGAGCGCTCGCTAGCAACAAGCCGACAACAATTGAAAATCAAAATAACAATAATGCCACAACAACAGTGGGTTATATACATGTGCGCACACACCACGTGCTAAAAGTCAATGGCTTCGCTATGACACGAACAACCACACAAACAAAAGTTCATATGTGAATCGACGTTCAGCGTCCAGTCGGTAATCCCAACAAAATATTATAAATTATTATAGAGATGGATGCGTGTCTGCGTTCCTCATTTTTGAACTACTTAATAAAAATAAAAAAATAGTTAACATTAAATATAATAAGTTTATCTGAATATTTCCAATATTATGTATATATACATATATATATATATATATATATATATATATATATATATATTATTTTTGTTAAAGTAATACAAATTATCATGACATCTACACAAAAAACTATATTATTTATGCCATTTATTTAAGAACAAGAAAAGGATTTAATCTTTTCTGCTCTTCTATATTATAAATCGTAAATCTGCAAAATACGTTCATAAAAGCAATTAAAAGATGAATCGTAATGAGAATAGAATATTTATTGCATATATTTGAATATAACTGTGAAGGGACTTAAAACTTTTAAAATTAATTTTGGTTTCATCTCGAATCAAGTTCGTGTTCAGCTCTGTGGACCTGACTTTGCCTCCATCCCACTCGCCCCTCTCTGTTGTGGTCGCACATCTCAATAAGCAAATCTTGTGGCTTGCTCCCGTTTATATAAATTATGGTGGCACTTGATTTGCATTGTGAGGCACACATTCAATTCAGATGCTCGACGAGAATAGGGATTGGAATAGAGAGAAAGAGAGAGAGAGAGCGAGAGAGAGAGAGAGAGAGAGAGAGAGAGAGATCTGGCTGGAGGTTCCCATGCGGAAAACGGAAATATAAACAGCAATGGCAAAAATACACATGCGAATAACACATATATGCCCCAAAAATGAAAGCCCACAAATCGAATCTCATTGCACAGGGATTGTTAAACAATAAAACTCAATTATGAGGTAGTATATTTATTTGGACTAAACTTGAGTCAATTGGCGCTTATTTAAATGCAAATAACAATGATTATTCAATACGCCTAATACACATAAATATTTATGCCGAATGCTTAAAAGAATGCCCACTGTTCAATTTTCATGAGATATTTATGAGGAACTGCGGACAAAGCTAGATTGTTTAGCATAATATATGCCATTTTGGTTCCTCTTCTTATGAGATTTAAGGACAAAAACAATTAAAGAAAAAACAACAGCATGGGCAATAAGCAAGAATAATTCAAAACGGCATCTGCAAAAGTCAGTTGAAAGTTTTATAAAAATGTACAAGCTGGCAGGCCAACCTCAGGCAGCAAACTCACACACACACACACAGTGAGAGAGACATCATGTGCAAAAATAACAAACAGACAGCACAACAGTGAAATGGACTCAAGTGCAGCCGCAGCAGGTGGCCACCATGTTATTGTTGCCGCAACGGGTCGGATTGGGTGGGGATAACAAGCTGGGTTGGCTAGCTAATGCCAAGTATAAGTGCGGCCATCAAAAGAGCTCAACTGAAAGACACCCTTAAATAAGTATGAAATTTCTAATTTCTAACTGTCAATAAACATTAAAACCTGAATTAGTACTACAAATTTACAGAATTTCGAAAGCAGAATTTCAGTAGAAACAAGCAGCGATTCCTAGCAGAAAATATACAATCAAATTTGATATATGTATAAACATTTATAATGAAACATGCAAAATACAAAAAGGTGAAATTAATATCAACAAAACGTAGAATTTTAACAAATAACATACTACGGAAAATGTCAAGAAACTCATAGTAAATCATTAAATGCCCGTCACAGTCACTAAAAAGCCCTTTACAATCGTTTTATTTGCAGGGTATTGAAAATGTGCCAACTGTAAGTAACCTTGTGTCGGAGCCCCTTTGAGACTCAATCATCATCATCGGCTTCTTCATTAGCATCATCATTATCAGCATCATCAACATCATCAACATCAACAACAATAGCAGCAGCTAGCGATGTTCATACGAACACACATAATTCCCCCCATTCCAAGCGTCCTGTGGCTTTTGTGGTTGATGTCACTACAGGTCTGTGCCCCACTACACATACATCAATCTATACATAGATAAATGTATGATGTGTGAGTGAGTGTGTGTGTGTGTGTGTGCTGCTGCAGTCAAGAGTAAAAAGCAACAACAAATCAAGCGTTGCCTCACTTGCCTTGCGTGTACTTGTGTGTAGTCTGTAAGGACATTGAGCGCTTAATTAAATTAAGGAAGCTTGATGGACAGCTACTAGACAACGAGACGCAGGCCTGACAGTACCATCCACTGCCCCTTCATCTACCTCTGCCTCTGGCCCAGCTCCTGCTGCTGCCACCTGGCCACATTAAAACCTACCAATCATTCAGGTGTTGCTAAAGGGATGCTCTAGCCTTGCCCATAAAAATGTGCATGTGCGAGTCTGGCGGTCTCTGCCTCTGTGCCTGTGTGTGTGAGTCTATAGTGTGTATGCTGTCACTCAAATGTCGTTGAGCATTTCAATGCTATTCTGGAGAAAAACACAAAATTATTTATTTGATCAAACCTTACAATGTCACTTTTGCCAAGAGGCTTGATCTTTCGATATTCTATATATTTTATACCTTATTTAAAAAGATTAACACAAAAATCAAATATTCGAATATAAGTACGTTCTTAAGTTGGGGCTATAAAATTTATTAACATTTTTAGGATTGACATAAAACATATGAAAATAAACTTGATCTGGGTTTCATCAAAAACATCAACAATTTATCAAAATAAAACTCTTCTGTTTTTCCCAAATATAATAAGAAATCATAGAAGAATAAGGGCATCTCCGACATTCTTATTTTATAAATATCACAAAAGGGTGTAATCTCGTTTGTTCTGACAACAAAAATAGAATAATAAGTTCAAGTTAAAATCTAATAAAAAAAAATACTTTTCAAGAAAAGTACAAGAAATATTCAGCTGTTTATTTTTAGAAAAAGAAAATAAATATAAAAATAATCCTATGTAACTTGAGCACAAGCCTTTCAAATTGAGCTCTGACTGAGAATAAATCGAATAAACAGCATCAAATACCTTTCCTGCTTAGCTAAATCGTGTTAAATTTGATTCCTGCAACCGCCCCAAAAAGCCGAGAGGCTTTTAAATTTAAAGCATGGCCGTTTTATTCGCACATGCACACATTTACAGAGTGAAGCACACACATACACACACATACAGATGTAGACATATGCTCATAGGAAACATTAACGATAATGACAAAAACAACAACGAAACGACACTTGTTCGCAAGGACACACGAGAAATCCATAAATTTAAAGCATGCTTTTGTGCGCCAGAGCGCAAAGAAGAGGAAAAACAAAACTAACTAAATACGAAACCGAAACAGAAACAGAAACAGACAACTTTAAATCAGCTGTAGCCTGTTGAGCGAGCGCGGCAAATTTAAAGAATTCGCAAAATACACAAGCTAATATTTTCACTTGAATTCACAGCTAACTGCAGTTGATATATAGTAATAATTATAGTAATGGATCTATGATAGTCGCACCCAATTCTTTCATAATTCCTCGAGCGGGTTTTCCAAGCGTTTTCTGTGGCGTTACGCCTTAAGTATTACACTTTTTCTTTTTGCAATTTGTTTATTTGTATTATTTACTGTCAGTTCGTTAGCCTGTCGTCGCAGTCGCTGCCGTCGACTCCACTATGAACCGCACGCTTTGCGTTCGAATCAGACACTGAGACTGAGACCTGAGGCAGAGCTGAGACCAGACTGATTGAGCACGCGACCAAACGGCTCGTTTTCAGCGTAAGCAAAGCGCGCTCTCTGCCGGCAAATACAGATTTGCACACTTGCTGTTGTTCCTATTGAGTCCGCGCCAAAAACGTGCAAGCCGAGTGGTGAGAGAGCAACAGCACAGAGGCGTCGCTAGCGGGGGTCATTTTGCGATTTCTTATCGGGAATGCAGTGCCAGGTGCCACCTGTAGACCATATTATTTGAGCTTTCAACAGAGAGAGCTAAGCTTTCCTACACAGTCTCTCTCTCTCTCCCTCTATCTATCTCTCTCTCTCTCTTTCTCTCTAAAAGCTTAGGGTTAAGCTTTTCTACCGCCAAAAGAAAACCCTATATTCAATAATTTCAAAGAATCAGACATTAAATAAATTTGGCCTTCGTCTGATAATACCTATATTAAACCTATCATATGATATTTAACTTGTCAAATATTAAGATAATAAAAATAAGATACATATATTTTTTAAATATATGTACATAGTTCTAGACCTTTTTTTCAGGAGTTTGGCGAACACCAATCTTTTGATTCACGCACGCATTGAAATTTTTATTTTTTCATTCAGTCTCGTTGGTAACCGCATTTCTATATAGCTACCTATCTGACCAAGTTCTGATGTTTTGTTCTAGATTTTCTACTTGTTATCAGCTCATTGAATGACGTCCATATAGAAACCCACACCAATAGCTTATCGATAATTAGCGAAAACAAATCTAGTTTCACAGCTCAGCTAAACAAAAAAAGCACAAAAGTCACACCACACTGCACTAATTCGATGTTGTTTATATAAGTAGATACTATATAAAGTTCCAGTTCCCATATAAATATTATTATTATCCAAACAGAACTCACTTTATTCACTGATGCAACCACACTCAACGCC
Source organism: Drosophila montana (assembly GCF_035044405.1). Taxonomy (NCBI): domain Eukaryota; kingdom Metazoa; phylum Arthropoda; class Insecta; order Diptera; family Drosophilidae; genus Drosophila; species Drosophila montana. Next base: position 851,618 of record NW_026996956.1, read on the forward strand.
GTTAAAATTCAAACTGAGCAGCATCGTCGACTCAGGCGGCTATTTAAGCGATTTCCGAACCGAACGAACCAAAAGCAAACAAACAGTAAAACAAAACTTCCGACCTAAAGGAAGACAAAGTTGAGAACAACAAACACTCCTCCCTTGTTGACACTTCTATCTATCATCATTTAGGGAGCGCAGGGGTTATCAAACCGATGTATTAGAAAACAATGGAGAATTTCATCAGATCAAGAAAATATTGCGTGCACTAGTAGAAATTGCAGCTTAGTTTAAGAGTCATTAAAACGTAAATCGGTTGATTGACTTGAACTTAATTTAGGTTCAAAATGGGAGCTTCGTAGAGTATTTTCAATTGCGAATTAATTGGTTCTTGTATGAACTTCTTAATATACTTTTATGTGTATGCATCAAAATATACATCATGGAAAATATTAATATTTGTTTTGCTCGCTGGGAGCAGGAATTTAAATATTACACACGCATAAGTTATTCATATGTATAATTTTTATTGCTAAGGGTCAAGCGGCCAAGTTGTGCGTTAGTTAAAATATGTTCTTTAATTTACGCTGGAAAATTTCAAACACATTTGAATATCTACTTCTGTTTTGTGTTGCCAGACAATACAATTCAAAAAATATTCCATCTAGCCTTATTAATTCTTATGCACTGCATAACTTCTAGATTATGTTCGACTGTCACGAAACATTCATTGTACACTTAATGTACACTTTGCATGTTGTCAATGAAGTTTTCACACCACATTATGGCAACTCCTTGACCAAAAGGAATTATTTCAGTTCTAGCCACTAATTAATTATCTTCGCTGAGTTGGTTTCTGATGATCCAACAACAAAACTGTAGCATTGTTAATTGTTCCATTGGCTGAGTTTTTATTTTAGGGAATTGGTCACAATAAAAACCAAACTTATACAAACACATAGGAAAAGTCTTAAAGTAGTCACATTCAAACCTCCCAATTGATCACACTTCTCTTCCTTTTTTAATCCCAGGTCTTATAAATAATGCATTTTAAGGAGAATCAATTTTAATTGATCAAAATAAAAAGTAATTTTATATTGCTCGAGCTGTTTAAAAGGCGAATGGAACCTGTAGAGTCGAGAAGCGTATGTACAAGTGTCTATCATTGTTGCTAATTATTCGATTAATTCAATTAACATGCGGAGAATATATGATTGAAAAATATTATTATTCGAACAAATTTTATGTAATATTTTTTTATGCACATCGAACTATTGTCTCGTCACCGTTTCCTTTGCTTTATGGAGCCAATTGTTTATGCCAAAATTGGCGGTCATTATAAACCAGTCGAGACCCAAATACTAATGAATCTTTTCTAAAACAGGCAAATAATATGTAGATTATTCCAATTGTATGTTTAGATTTTGTTTTTTTTTTTTTTAACAATTGCTACTCTATGCCAGTCACGTTGACCATTCCGGAATGCAGGAATTTAATATATGTATGTATAAATATATTCATATATGTTTGTATGTATGTGGAAACTCTAACCAAACCTTTAGCAAACGTAAACATTATTTTATTTATTTAGTTTGCAATGGACATGCCTTGACTATCAGGAATTTTATAGCACATGGCAAATGTTTATAAAACCGTGGAAATGGGCTCAAATAATAACGCGATTTTACTGACATATGTATCTTTAATTGCAAATTGTACAACTAACTTACCACATGTTATTTGTTGTTATTAATTTACCTTTTCTTGCAAACAATTTTTAATATTCAGCAGACAAAAATAAAAGACAGCGCAGGAACAGAAGCGGAATGCAAATGAAATGAAAACAAACACACAAAACTGACAGATGGTGCTCCCCAGAGAGCGCGAGAGACACACACGCAAGACGCGCTGAATGTCACAAAGGCAGCGAGAGAGAGAGAGAGAGAGAAAGAGAGATAGATAATTAAAGAGTTTGGATATGCGAGCGTTTTTTGGTAACCAAAACTCAGTCATATTCAGCGCGAGCGCCAGATCGTAGCAGAAGCGGTTCTCTCTCTCTCTCTGCGGCCAGTTTTGACAGTTGATGCTGGCACGTTGGAACAGCAAGATAAAAGTAAATCTGCGGAGAGACATCAAAACAAAGGAAACGCAAAAATAAACTGAAAAACAAATGTAATTAGATAATAATGGATACACAACAGCAAGAAAACCAAACGAATAACAAAATCAAATGTGACAGCGAAAAGTGTCGGAAAATTAAGAGATTCGTAATTATCGCTTTACTTATCACCATTGGCATTCTGAGCTGGCATTTCTACGGTGCGTATCCAGACACACACCCATTCCAACGATACCATACCAATACAATCTTCTATTTGTAGAATATTTCCATAGTAAGCCGTTGCCCAAAACGCCAGATGATGTGCTGACCTTGTCCCAAGCACTCTTTGCCGAAGAAACAGCGTCCAGTCCGTATCTCTACAATGTAAATCTCCAGGTCAAGACGAGATCTGGCGCACATGATGATCGGGCACCCCACCCGTAAGTATACGAATATGTGCCATATGGATATAATAACTATGTATTCATGTTAGTCTCTTTGAGCTGCATTACGATTTGCTGACTAGGGATGTTAACTCCACAACAGCTCTGTTGATGCGGCTCTTCAACAACTATGAACTGGATGTTGCGGTGCCGGATCAGATTACGGCCGAGCATGAGCAGGAGCAGCTGGATTTTCTGCGAGCCGTCATGAACACACGCGTCATGAAACTCTCTATGCGTTTTCTGGTGAAAAGAGGTAAGCTGCAAAAATGCTTGCCCATGGAGTTAAAAATCTAGTAGACTTATAGCTCACCGGTTTTATCCGTTTTATCAACATTCAGTAAATAAACAGCACTAGACATATTCGTCTCTATAAACAGTATATATTCTCGATAAACGGAAAGAGCCAAGGAGAGCCCCATCTAGGTCTTAACCTGAAATCATATTCGTTATACTTTTTGTTGATATATTAAATCTAATTTTATTGTTGTTGTATTGTATTAAAACAATATCTGTCTATCTGTTGTTAATATAAAATATGCTTTTTACATGTTTTCTACGTGCTTAAAGGCATTGTCAGCAGCGACTATGATGAACAGCTTAAGTTACTGCAGGAGCTTTGGTTCACGCCATACTCCAGAGGAAAAGGTATTGTGGGCAGCTCCAGCTTCGAGCACGTCTTCATGGCCGAACTTCGGGATCAAAAGGTACTAGGCATGCACAATTGGCTATACTTCGCCGAGCAGGAGCAGCAGGGTCACGTGAACTACAAAGGCTGGTTGAATCGCTTTGATACGGGAAGGGTGTGTACAATTGGCAATTTAACATTTTTTTTTTCTCTTTCATAGTTTTCCATAATTTAATTTATTTGTAGCACAATCAATTTGCGTTGGCTTTTCGCATGAGCTTCTTTGGAATAGAAAAGTCGTTCAATGGCTTTCTTGTGGGCACTTCGCCAGAGCTGGAAATGAGTCTATATACAGTATGCTTTTTAGCCACAGCAGAGAAGGAACCTTGCGAAATACAGCTTGGCACGGCCAAGTTGTCCATTGTGACGCATGTCTGGGACTGGAAGGGCAAGCGATTGATAGCTTCAACATATGTTGAGTTTCCATAAATGCAATTGAGTCTTGGGATATACATAGCACAAATTCTAGTATTCTATAGTCAAGTACACTTCATTAAGCGCAGGGAACTCTTATTATTAAGACTTTAATCATGATACACATACTTTAAAGTGCGTATCAATTTGTATTAATTGTGCATTTTGTATCAGCTATTATTTGTAATATTCCGCGTTAAAAACTTGCATTTTACAATGGTTTTTGTCTTAACGAACAAACTGCACGTTTTGTACTTATTACAATGTATTTTCTCAGTGTAAGATAGATAGATTCGATATATACTGTTCTTAACGTAAAATCCCGTTAATGTGTAAATATGAAGGGCTTTTTCGGACAGGTAATTGGCGACTGGTGACGCCTAAAGTGCGTGCCAACGTCAATTTCTGCGCCCGTCAGTCATAGGCTCCCTGCCAGCCAAACAGCTCAGTTTATTTGTTTTGACAGCTTTGTATGGTATTAAGACGTTCCCTGTTATATCTACCCAGTTGTTTATTAGTTTTAACGTTTATGTTTATTGATTGTGTGCGGAAATATCTGCTGACCTTTAATGCCACGCTTGAAATTGAAACAAAGTGCGTAATAGACGCGAAAAAGGCTATCAGAATCGAACAAAACTAATTTGCAGACTTAATACTAAATTGTTAAGAATGATTTATATCGCTAAACTTTGGCACGCACTTTTCATTATGAAGGAATGTAAATTTGATCCTATTTATTACTTATTCAATTCTTATCACTCATTACGTTATTTTGTACTATTTTATTTGGGATTTCCTAGTCCAGTCCTATCGTATGCAAATATTCAAGGATTTTTCTAAGCATTAGGGGTTCCGTTTTCTAAAAAATGAATAAAACCTTAAACAATATGCATATGTATATTCGCAGCGAAAACCTACTCGCCTTTTGAATTGATATATTTTGGTTGAATCCAACAAATAAAAAAGTAATTGATATAAAATTATTATCCTCAGATGCTTTTTAAATGCTTCGTTAAAAAATAAATAAATAATTAAATAATTTTAAAAATTACAAGCTGAATTCGAACCGAACCTGCTCGTACCCGGAATTCTATTAAATTGTTTACGATTAGCCAACGAACCAAAACTATAGGTTAACTAAAAACCATTTGAGGGAAATCTAGCCCCAAGGCATAATTAGCTTGTATAGATGCGAGGTAAACGTGGTTCCCGAACCGAAGCTAGAGGCAGGCTGTTGATGCTCATCGTAAGCCGAAACCCCAATACTTTTTTTTTGGGTTTGTAGCTCCGGAAAATAGTTTGTAATTTCCTTATATAACCATGAATTAAACAAATATATTTTGATCAAACGAACACTTTTTGGGTGGAGGGGGTGGAAGTTTACCAATTGAAAGCCATACCATTGATTAGTAAAAGTAATTTGTATTGCATTTAAAATGGTTGTAATTACAAAATGTTAATAGCATATGTTGGTTATATTTGTAAAAGCCAATCCGAAACATATGAGTAGAATAATATAATGGAAAAGGTTGGACTAGCAACTGGAAAACGTGTGCTTAAAACTAGAATGCACGATGGTCACGCTCAATCATCGACGTTTCGGTCAGCAATTTCACCTATGTACATATATTCCGCTCCGGCTGCCCCTCAATGATTATAGTCTCGTTGAGATTCTGTGCCTGTTGCACCGCCGCCGGTGCACTTGCTCGGCGCACTGTGACAATGGTGGTGTGTGCTGGCGATAGGCTGGCATCGGAGTCCGCTGCTTGCAGGACGAAGGTTTCACTCAAATCGGCGCAAGAGTCGCCGTCTTCGAGATTGGAGGCATCGCTGGAGCGCATCAGACTGGGACTGCTAATGCCGAACTCCAGCTGCAGCGGATCGATTGGCGTGCGATCGTTCGACTCGGGACTCCAGCTACTTCTTGCCGGTGGCTGGCGTGGCAGACTGTTGTGGCACAGCGGATCTGCCGCCGCCGATGGCTCCAGCTGTAGCTGCTGGCCCCACAGAGCCGCTGCTCGGGCGCGATTGTGTACGGCTCGCTGTTGGTAAGGGCACAGAACCGACGCCGGCAACTCCAACAGGGGCTGCTGATGATGTGGCACTTGTCGTTGGCGCCGTCGTCGTTGTCGGCGGTGGCGATCGCGCGTACTCCGCTGCGGCTCCGGCAGTTGACTGATACTGTGGCTGGTTGTTTGTGTTGGCTGCATCTGGCGAGGCATCATACTGATATCCGGACTGCGCATAGTCGCCGGCGCTGTAGTCGTAGCCGGCATTGCCATCGTAGCCATACTGCTGAGCATCGTATGGTTGCTGGGCATAGGCGCTGGCATCATAGCCACTGACATCATATTGCTGTTGATCGTAGGCACTGTAATCTGTGTTGTAGGCGGCAAGATTGGCGCTGCCGACATTGGAGACGCTGGCATCTTCAAGTGGTTGCTGTTGCAGTTGCTCTGGCTCGGCATTGCTGTACCGTCGATTGAGCTGCGCCTGCTGCTGCTCCGTTTGCTCGCGTTCCCGTTCCCGTTTTTCACGTTGCTCGCGCAGCTGTTGCAGCTCCCGATCTCGCTCCTCGCGTTCGCGCTGTCGCTCGCGTTGTTGCTCGACTTCTTGTTGTTGCTGTTGCTGTTGTTGCTGCTGCTGCTGTTGCTGCTGCTTTTCGCCCATGCCAATGTTGTCCTTGAGATTTTCGTCATCGTTATCGTTGAGTCCATAACTGCGGCTGCTGTCGGGCAGAAGGCTGGAGCTGCCATTGCTGTTGCTGCTTCTGCGCGCTGTTGCAGCTGTGCCAGCAACTGTGTTGCTGTTGGCAACAGTTGCTGCTGCTGCTGCTGCTGCTGTTGCTGATGCTGTCGCTGCTGTTGCATCGTAGCCGTAGGCACTGGCACTGGGTTTGATGTAGTCGTCGTCAGCGTTGTTGTTGTGTAGTTGTGGGGTGCTTTGTATGGGTTCAATTGTTGTGCCATATGTGGACGGCTCGTAGTCGTATGCGGCTGCAGTCACAGAAATTTAGATTAGTGGGTGGCAAGCCAATTGAATGGAAGAATCTATTCGAAATGCTGTGTAAGAATTCTCTAGCATATGAATGTTAACATTCTCTGGGAGCCAGGGTCTGCCCAGGCCAGGCAATTATGTTATATGACTTATGATAAGACTAAGTGTAAGTGTGTTGTATGCGTGTGCTAATGGGTAGCTCAATGAAGCTCGAAGAAGTTCAAGATTTACCTTTGCCTGCGCCTAAGCTAGTATAATCATGTGGTGTGGTATCTAATTTACTCATATGCTCTTCATTGCTTAACATGCGATTCGACAAATACTCTAGATTCGATTGTAAAGCAGATATTTCCTCTCTAAAGCGATAGATCGAGAGTTACGCAGAAAGTAGCATTGAAATGTAGTAGGGAAATAGAGAAAAAGAGATAACAGAGAGAAAGAGAGAGAGAGAGAGAGAGGGTTTGTTAGTCAAATACATATTCTTCATTGACAATTACCTGTATGGTCTCTATTGGGTGCATTTTTGGTGAACAAATGCGTTCATCGTTGGGTATTGGCTCATCGGAACTAAGCTCGTTAATGCTATTGTGAACTAATTGTGACTTATATTTCGACCAAATTTGCCTGAGACGCGCCATTAGCTGCTCATTGGTAGCGCGTAGTTGTAGCTTTTCTTGGCTGAGAAAATTGAGACAGGAATTTTACAAATTAACACAAAATCCTCTACTAAATAATAAAAGTGTGTTTCCAGAGGATAAAATCTTAAGTCCTAAATAAGATGAATTCAAAAAATTTTAATTTCTTAATAAATTCAATTTCAATCTCCTAATTTACTCGCTTCTAGTTAATAGTTAAAGACTGAATATTTATAAATGGTTAATCATTTTCAATAAAGCTTCGGTACAACTTGGACCAAAATGTAGAAACATCCTAGAATCTAGAAAAGTTCAATTAACATTATGTTAATAAATACAAAAATCTTTTATGTTTTCCCTTGTATTATTAAAAAAAGGGAATTATGGCATTCCGAATCTCACATCAAATCCAATTAAAATCACTTTTAAATAAATAATCTGTTATTTCGTAAAAATTCGATGAACGCATTTCGGGAAGCAGATTTTATAACTATTTATAAGATTTTTTAAAAATGAATTTGAACCCAATCTAATGGTAAACAAAATATTTGTATGCTTCCGTTTTCACTTATTTTTCACACTTTTGTGTGGATTTTCCGCAACACAGCCATAGTTTGCTATGATATCACATAAGGTAACTGCAGTAAATTGAGCTGCGGGGCTTTTACAGTTTGGGCTGAGTCAATCGGTCAGCCAAGACAAACAGTTTTATCTGTAAACATTAATATTTTTTTTTCGAGTAAATACTTTAGCATACAATTAGTTTTACATTTCTTAAGGTAAGTAAATTGGAATTTAGCTTTAAAAAAAATAGGAAAAACAAACAATCTTTCATAACCTTAAAGCAGTCCGAAATTTCTAATGACTGTGTATCTTCGGAGCACATTTGTGGAGTAATATAAGATAGGTTTGAGATCGAAATAAGTAAAAAAAAGTGTATAGCACATCTGTACATCTGTATACGAATATAAAAAACATTACGACTAACTTGGTGTCTTTAGCTATGAAAATTGAAAACTAATAGTGGGATATGTTTTTCAAAATGAGATTTAGAGGTTGGTTTTTTCATAGGTATATTAACATTATCAAAGTTTGGTGGCTTGCTCCTGTTCCAGATCCTTATCATCACCAGCGTCATCAAGGGCATCCTCAAATTGAGCAAGTTGCTCATCAATTTTCGCCAATTCTGGCGCACTGTCCTTCACAAAAGTCTCGTTTAGGGCTTGTGCAACTGCGTCCAGCTCTTTGACAAATGTTTCGTTCAGTGCATTGACTTTTTGCTTTGACTGTTTCGACGGTTTGGGCACCAGACGCACATTGACATCTACTTTGACTGGTGGGCGTGGCTTCTTGTGACAGCCATCGCGCTGCAACAGTTGCTCGAAATACAGCTGAGGCTTGATGCTGGCACTCAGTGCATTGCTGTTGGGCCCCTTGCATGTTGCTGCCGTTGCTGTTGTTGTTGCCGTTGCTGTTGTCTCAGCGTCCACCGTCAAATGGGATGTTTGACATGGGGGCTGACAGCGATTGGCACTGCTGATGGTTTGATTCAAAACCAGGTGCTGTTGCAGCCAGGGCAACAGCTCCGTTTTGCATGGATGGTAGCAGGTTGCTGTTGTTGTTGGCGTGGTTGTTGTCGCGGTTGTTGTCGCGGTTGTTGTTGTTGGTGCTGTGCGATATTGTTGTTGTGGGTGCGTGTCTAGGGTGAATTCATGCGAGTGACAATGTATGCTCTTGCTGTGCGTGGTTTGTGTACGCGCTGCTGTAGCTTGCTTCCCGCTGCGACTGCAACTGTTGCTGCTGTTGTTGTTGATATTGATGTTGCTATTGCAGTTGCTGCAACATGCAGCACTAAAATCGCCGTTATTGCTGCCGCTGCTGCAGCGCTTACGCACTATAGGCTTCGCATAAACGTGCTCATGCTCGTGCTTGTGGCGCATAAAACTGGGGCAAAAGCATTTCGGCTTGGAAGCCATTGCTGTTGTTGTTGTTGCTGTTGTTGCTGTTGATGATGTTGATGCTGCTGCTGTAGTGTCTGTTTTGCTGCTATTGCTATACACTCTGTGCCTCTTATAGCTTGTGAATTTTGGCAATGGCGGCATCTTGGCCAATTCCTCGGCCAAACGCTCATTGCTCTTGATTATGTTTCTGAGTATCTCATCACCGTAATCAACATCAGCAACACCAGCAGCAACATGCCCAGCCAGGGGCTTGCTGTTATTTAGAATTTCCATTTCAAGCGGCAAAGTGGACGCGCTTTCGCTTGCGTTTGCTGCTGCTGTTGCTGCTGTGGCTATTGTTCTTGCTGGTGCAGTTGTTGTTATAGGTGCGTTTATTGCTGTTGTTGATGGGACTGCTGCTGCTGTTGTTGTTGTTATTGTTGGCTTCGCATAATCGCACACTGATTCTTAATTTTACAATTGGCAGAGGCAGCACAAAAGAGGTTTGAAGAAGTACAGCGTGTTAATCCAGTGTCAAGCTTTAGTAGTTGTTGTTTGTGCTTTACGGATTAATGTATCTCAAAACAAAATAAAATTGCACTGCGTGCTTACAATATTTAATTGGCTGGCCATGAATTTCATATTGGGTTGTGTAAAATTTTCGTATATGCTGAATAATATGATTGTTAAAACGTTGATTTAAATGCATAGGCGAGACTACTATTGCTTGAATCTGAAAATCAAAAAGTCATAAACTATTTCCCGCGACAGTCGAGTTACTTGGATGGATCTCAAAGTATGTTTAGGTTTGCACAAAATATTGCAGTGTGCGCCAGAAAATTTGTTGAAATAGTTGGAAATACATATATAATAATTACTTGTGCTTATATGTTGTATCCTCTAATTTGCCGGTTAACGTTTTACACTCGTTCGTCAGTTTATCCATGAGTTGCTTCTGAGAGTTTATCATTTCTTCGAGCTCATTTACCGTTTCCGCTACAAAAAGTAGACAGACAGACAAATTGTTGTGAGTTATTAGTGGATCAGGTGCGAGAGTATACTAACTATATTATCATTATGGGATAGGCAACGCGCTACAACACAAACTCATGGATAGACTATTGACGTTTTATTTTTGATCAAATTAGATTAGTTTCAATGAAATTCGGTTTAGAGTCACGTAGTTACATAGTATTCACGCACACAATATGAAAATCAATAGCTCAACCAGAGTTTACAGAAAATGATAGATTAGAAAGAGTAAGTAGTGCTTGAGAAAAGTTGAAGAACTATCAAATAGTAATAGTTATTTGATAAAGTGATTATTTGTAATTAAATACAGCATTTAACTGTCACATACCATGCTTATCCTGCATCTCTGAAATGCGTTTATCCAAATCTTTTTTGGTGGGTCGTATTTCGTTCTTCAGCTCACCGTAGGCCAGCTGCAAATTTGATTTCAATATTTGTTTACCAAATGGTTAATACTAGAGCCCTGCGTCGGTGAATTCATTTGCTTGGATTCTCAATCGATTTAACCGAAAGGGGGCAGGATCGAGCTTTCGATTATCGAACTAATCAGTGTTCGAATAAACGACTCACCAACCCCGAAGGCATTCATGCAAAACGAGGTTCGATCTGCTCGAGTCAGCAACATGTTCGAGCTAACGGTAATAAATTCGTCGCTCGAACGGAATCGAGAGAGTCGGCCTCGATCAGGTCTGGTTTATTTTTCGATTCACTTTGCAACTCGAACAGCTCGAACCTCATTAGCTTAAGTCTTGACTCGCTCGATCGAAATAATTATTTAAGTATCAGAAACGCATTTCGTTTGACTCGATGCAGGGCTCCAGTCAATACTACTAAATACCTCCTTCTCCAGATTTGCAATGTCATCGTTAAGCCGTAAGACCTCTCGCTTCGAGTGCAGCAGATCCGCATCGCCACGATCAAGACGTTGGCGCAGCGAATTGATCTCCGCCGTAAGCCGAGACGCCTCCGTCTTGGTCTCGCGTGCCGCACGGTCCAGCTGCAGGCGCAGCGCGGTAATCTCCTGTTCTAGCGATTGCTTCTCCGCATTGGCCTGTGCCATGTCTGCCAGGAAAGTAGTACGATTGGCGCGCAATTCCATCTTCAGCTCGTCTATTTGTGAGTTTCGATTGGCCATATCGCGTTTGAGATCCGTTTCGTAGCGCTTTTGACGCTCCAGCTCCAGCTGCAGTTTAGCCACCTGCTCCCACTGGCTGCTCAGATCACCGCCCAGCTGATCCACTTGGCTGTTGTAGCGGCGCTCCGCACTCGCTCGCTCATCGGCCAAGCGTCGCGCCATCTCATGTTGCAGTTCCCGCACGCGCTCGTGCTGCCTGTCAAGCTCATCCCGAAGGTGGCGTACCTCCAGCTGCAGAAGTCAAGAAACTCGTGAAATTTATAGGTAAGGAGGCCGTGTTATATATTCTTCTTGATTCCACTAGTCGACACGCCCTTGTAAAACTATCCCGTAAAAGAGCGCCATGTCTAAAAACAAGAGTGCTCTAGTTGTCAATTTTTGACAAGAAGAACATTCTATACCCTTTACTACCCACTTAGTATCCGATCTTTTTTTAATATGACTTAAATATGTCACAGCCAAGTGTGTATATACCAAAGCGCACAACTCTATCTAAATAAGATGTTTTTAATTTGGGGGGAATGTGGGGAGGCACCAAAAAGGTGATATATTTTTAACTTTAACACACTGTATAAGAGTCTATATACCAAGTTTGGTGTATCTACTTAGCTTTTAAAATCTTCGAGGAATGCTTAAAAAATCATGTCTCAAAATCAATATCTATCGATGTTATGAGTTAGGATGAGGATGATACGAAGATAGACAGGTGGCTATCGATGCGGATTAAGTAAGTATACTTCCTTGCTGCTACATAGACTCTTAAAATGCCATAATACCCATTTAACTCATTTCCCACACAGGGTATAAAAATGGAGTTACTCTTACAAGTTCTCCAGCTTATTTCTTATAATAAGTTTTGATGCCACTTACCTCAGCCTGAGAGCGCTCCATTTGCACCAGGTCAGTTATATATCGCTTGGAGCTGGCGCTGTTGTGTTGCTGTGACTTGGCCTCATCCAGCAGGCGCTGTAACTGGCGCACAGATTCCTCCAGGGTGGTTTTATCCTGCTGCAGCAGCTCCAGCTGCTTGCGGTGCGTCTCACAGTTGCCGCTGCCCAAGGTGGCCACAGCACTGAGGGGATCCGTGTGGGCCAGCTTGCGCTTCAGCTCCTCGTTCTCGGTCCGGACGCGTTTCAGATCGATGTTGGCCTGCATCAGCTCCGCCTCCAGCTCGCTGATGCGTGCCTCGTAAACAATGTTGGGCGCACTGGCGTAGCGCGGAGATTGCACCTTCGGATTGCTCTTGCGTGGCGTGCCTGGCGTCTTGCGGCCGGCGGCAAAAAGCAGGTGCTCATCGCTATCCGAGGAGGGGGTGCTTGTAGTGGTGACCTGTGGGAGCTTGGAAGTGCCACTGCCCAGTGCCGCCAGCTCGCTGCGCGCATTCTCCGTCAGATGCTCATTCTCGTTGATCACATCCTTCACCTTACCCAGCAAATTTGTCAGCTCGTTGCGACAGTACTTGGACTCCTTCTCCAGCTGCTCAATGTAATCCTCCTGCTTCTCAATAAAATTGAAGATCTCGACTGGCGCTTGAACGCTGTCCGTGGGCAGAGTAGGCGGTGGCACATTGCTTGGATACAGAACTGGTGTCGTGGCTAGATTCTCCTTGGAAGCGGAGAGATAGACAGCGCCATAGCTCTTCTTGGGACGATAGGCACTGATGCGCGTCTTCTGGCTGGGCGACAAATACTTGGAAATGTCCGAGAAAACGGGTCGTTCAATGACCTGAATGAATGGAGCAAACAATATCTAGTGGGTAATATTAAATTTCATGTGCTAAACCCACCGACAAATTGTCCGAGAAATTATCGCCTGAGTCCTCATTGAAGTTGCGCAAATAGGCCGCCGCACTGCCGACCATTTTGGGCGTGGCCGCATAGGAGCTATCGGCCAGCATTACCTTCAGGCGGCCCACCGCCTCGTTATACGCATAGTTTGTATAATCCATCGATTTGCTCTTCTTGCTGATGCCCTTCGAGGACTTCATCGAGAAATTTCTAAAGGTAGCAAAACAGAGAAACGCGGCACTTTTTAGCGATTTACATCTATACTAAATCACATTTTTTTATTTCTAGTAAGTAAAAAATGTATCCCTATGAAAGCGCATAGTGCGCGAGTCGGCCGAGAACTGAGGCTGCCCATTTTCATTGGGGTGACAAATGCTGCACTTGTGCCACGGGCCTCGAACGGTTGCCGGGACGACGAGTTGGCCAAAATACAAATGTGCTCAGTCCTTTAACCCTGCCGGGTATACACACACACATGCATACACTTTTGACCATGTGTGCACGCGTCACGGTTCACTGGACACGCCTAGTTCTTTTTTTCCTGCCATTGCAGAGCGTATCAGCTTGGAAATTTTAGGAAATGAGTAACACATATGAATAAAAAAATCCATGACTTTAAAGATATATAAACTAATCCTAACTGATCCTTAAACTGTCCGTGTTTCGGTTCACTGTTCGGCTTAATGCTTTTAGGCTTAATGCTTTTGCCTGGTTTTTCAAATCCATGAACATAGGTTTTGGTGCATATAAGTATTTTCAAAACATTCTGACAGCATTTTCATTTGTAATTTATAATTCTCCGTATGCCGAAAAATATTGCAAGCCGTAACGCCTCAGTCTGAACTACAAGTTAATTATGTGTTGGGGCTGGGTCTCCTTCTACCAAACCGTGCTTAACTTTACTTATTTTACAGTTTGGAGGTCGGGTGTTTTCTCGCTTTACTGAAAATGAACTGGTTTAGTTTCTGGCTCGGCTCATAGTAAAAAAATAAATTGAAACTGGTTCGGTTCAAAGCCCTAATCCATTAAATAGGTTTAAATATCATGTTTTTATCTAAATTATAGGCTTGACTGCTAGGGTATAAAATCTTCGACCCCTTAAAGTTTTATGATCTCACTTTTTTCATGGGTAGGTATATAGAAGGGGGTTGCTAGATTTACTACGGGAAATTATTAATATATATACATATAGCATTAGATCCGTATAATCGTTTTAAATGTTTTGGATGGATTTATTTTCTATAACATTTTAGACTCCAGCCATAGAAGAACTATTCAAATAAGACGAGAATAAAGAACAGTCCTAGGTAGATGAGCTTTCGAAGTAACTTAGTAATACAGAGAACTGAACTGAGCGTTAGGTGAGCCTATGTTCCAAGCTTTAAGTCTCAATCTTTTATAGGCTTTGAGATAAACTCGTTAATATCAATGAGAACAGGAGTATAAATACAGGGGAAGAGGCTATTAAAACTAAGAAATATACACATAAACAAAAAATGGGACAAAACCTTTAGAAATAGAATTGCTAATTAATATTGTACAGAATACAGAATAGAGTACAAACAATATAGAATTGATTGCGTTTTCACTGATATTATTAATATACATATTATTATTTTTATATTTAACATACTTTCAAATGTCTTACTTCTTGGATTTGTGCTTAAATATATTTTATCAATTGATATTTGAATGCTATTTAAAATAAACTGATGAACACATAATCCAAAAGGGGATATTGCTGCTACTCCTACCTCGATCGCCTCTTAATTCGACCACCGGCGCTGCTCAAGCTGCAGATGCTCTCCCTATCGGAATAGCCGGAACCGCGGTTCTGCGACAGATTACGCAAGTTCTCGTTGGTAAACAAAGATGTAAAGTTATTCGGATTGCTGTTGCCGACACTCTGCGGTTGGGCTTCTGAATGAGCGCGAGTACTTTTCAAGTTGTACAAAGGAGCGCCGTACTTGAGGAAATTTTCAGTTTTCATTTTACACACAAATGGCGAGGCCAACCATGGGGGGCACAAAGAAATCCAATAACAACAAAAACTGGGTCTTGAGCGGGTCGGGGCAAGTCTTAAAACTTTGTTGCAATTTGTTCTGCAATTTGACTGGCATGCAATGGATAAGTGCAAGGGAGGAAGGCACTTGTGGTATGCACTTCCTTCCGCTTGGCGGTTATGCTTTAATTGTTTCTTTGAGCAGGCGTCAAGATGCGGTTAAGGAGCGGGCGCGACGGGCCACGACAGGAAGACAGGACGACAGGACGACAGGACGTTGAAACCCGTTGAAGTTAAACTGAAACGGCTGCATTCGTAAGTCAAAGCTTTTATAGACTCGGTATTGCAACACAATCCCCTGACTTAATATAGGTAGGCAGGCAACGACCCCCAAACTATGTTTATGTATATATAGTTTAGTGTGCTTTTAATGTGTTTGGTGCCATGGCGTTCCCAGTCAGAAATTCCACAGCATAATGTTAACATTTGTGCAAATGCAATGGCTTCCAGTGGCGGCACGCCCAAGGGGCCAAGGGACACCAATCCCAAGTGACCTTTGTGGCTGACGCCGCTGCTCGGCAATTCCGCGGTGCGTCTGTTTGATCGATAGCTGAAATGGAAATGGACGTTTGTCGCCACCAAAATGTATTGAAAGCACGCTCAGACATTTGTGCCAATATTTGGATGTATCATTGCTACCCTCAAGCCCTGCCCCGGTTGTTCAACTCGCCCGAAACGGGGCCAAAAACATTTCTAGCCCCACCAAAAAGAAGTAGTGTTTTGCTCGAGAGTACCCTACCAAGAGATACCCTAAGCCTAGCGCGGATCTGCAGTTAGAAGCTTTTGAAGCTTCTTTTATACTCACCCAAAAAAAATCGTTTGTCTAAATCGCTAAATTTTGCAGATTTAAAAAAAAAGGTCTTTTAATTAGAAAAAATTTGACTAAAATTTAAATACTTAGAAAAATTGTCAACTTTAAAGACAATTTTTTCTACTTTCAGAAAATATTTTTGCGTTTTAGAAAAAAAATTTTAATATTTTAAAAACTTTTGTATGTAATAGAAAACTTTTACTGCTTTAACGAACAAGGAATTGGTTTTATAAATATTGTTTAACTTTTTGTTATTTAAATAGGACGAATGAGGAGAGGAACAGGGCTTTAGGCCCGAATTCAAAGGGAATATTTAGAATAATAAGGCAAAAGTGGGCTGTTTTTTTGTTGCTGTGCCTTTTCTTCCCATAGCCTCACACTATGGGAACTGGGGGAACGCGGGGAAGGATTCAAAAAGTGATATATACGAGAGAGCACATACAAAATTTAGGGGTTCCAGCACAAACACACTTCGAGTTATCGATTTTAATACATCTTATAGTCACTGAGATGGACTCGTTCACACAGTCACACAGTCAGACAGACGGACACGGCGAGATCGAGTCAGTTCGTCGTCCTAATCAAGAATATATATACCCTGTGATCTGAGATGCCTCCTTCAGCCTGTAGCATGCATTTGCTCAAAGCCTATATACCCTGTTTACCCAATGCGTTCAATGTATACAAAAAAAAAGCACAAAAGACCAGTGCATATTTTTAGGGTTTCTGCGAGTGGTTTATAAATACTCGCGAGTTGCCATTGACAGTAGCACTTGCCGCTGTCTGTTCTTTATTGTATAATCAGAATATTGACAAGCTGGCCAAAAATCATTTGCTAAACGCTCACAAATTAGTGCCTTCAACTAGATTAACGTTAATGTTTATGTTATACTTAAAGGTATAAGTCCGGTAGAAGTCCCAACAAGGCCAAATGGTTAGACCGTATTCCTTTATTATTGTTATCATTAATTATAATATTATTTTTATTTATATATGATTATTCATTTATTTTATTATTATTATCATGTTTATATTTATATTTAATTTATTTTTAATTAATTAAGAAGCTAAATTTCGAAAGGCCAATTAAGTATGTTAACAGTATTTTTGAATATCAATTTTTCAGAATTTTTAATTGCTATTTTTTCAATTAGGCAATTAATATATTTAACTTTAATTATAATAAACAAGTGTTTAGCACAGAGCAAAATGCAAATTAACTCTAATTCATTTTTTTATAAAAGCAAAAACTGTAGATATTTGTCTTAAAATGAGATGAACCCAAGTGGTATTGAGTGTTAAAAAGTATTCCCTGTACTAATTTGTGGCGCGGTGAGCACAATAACCACAGGGGCACAGGCACATGTGGAAGCGCCCGGGCTGCCAACAATTGATCTAGAGATCGCAACAGTAACTTATGAGCAAATCACAGACACTTAATAGCTCAAATAACTCAGGCTGAGAGAGTGCCAGCTACCAGGACCAACTGTGGCCGAGCCGGAGTCCAGCTCCAGCTGAGTCGGGCCCAGCGCGCGCGCAATCAATCAATGCAATCTGTGTTATCATGAATAATTTCCTAGAGGGCATATTTGGGGCTGTAATTGTGAGTATAAGTCTGGAGCGGAGAAACCCTTTTGCTGTTGCCCGACTACGCTTGTGTTGGTTGCATCATTATCAGCTTCTTGCGATTTAATTACCACAAGACAACAATGCAAGGCCTAGAAAAAAAATATATATTAACCCTCTAAGATAAACGCATAATTCCGTATTCCCGTCCCGATGTGAATATCTGCAAGACAATTCATAAACATAAACAGTGACTAGCATATATACGTGTGCGAGTGTGTGTGTGTGTGTGTGTGTAAGTGTTATCGATCGTGGTCAATGTTGTTGGCAACAGCAAATGGCCCGGACTTAAGACCTGGTCAGATCCAGGCCCAGTCCAAGTCCAAGTGGAAGCCCTCGGGGCGCTCTCAGCAATTTTCATTGCTGCCGCTGCCGTTGCTGCTGCTGCTGCCGTTGTCGTGGCCATGGCTCTGGCTCGGCAGTGGCTGTGTCTGTGTCTGTGGCTTTGTATGTTGTGCTCTGATCGTTGTCGCGATCTGCTGCCTTGGCTGACTCTGGCTGTGAGTTGCTCTGATTCTGCAACCAAGCCAAGCCAACAATGTCGACGTCGTCGTTGCTGCAACTATTTACAACACTGCATTCCTGCGCCGCAGTCATTCAAGAAGCCAAAGCCGATGCCAGAGCCAGAGTCAGAGCCAGAGCCGTGGTCTGAACTTGTTTTATGCCACTTTAGCTTATATGTGTGTGTGTGCGGTTGAGCGCGCGCTCCTTCAACAAATGCTGCCCAAGCTGCCTGCCTTATAAATGCTGTAATAAGCCCACAACAACAACCTCAACAACAAAAATAACAACAACAGCATCGAATGTACGCTCGAAACATGTTTATGAAAAGAAAGAAATTCCATTGCTAACAAAAGCAAAGCGAGCGACTGATCGGTGGGAGAGGCGTACACTGCGCATGCTCGCATGTAATCCAACTCGCAGAGTACACACACACGCACACACAGACACATTTACATATTGATTTGTGCTCTCTTTTCCAACTGTTGCCATTCCATTGTATTTGTTGGCACTGAGCACTATAACAATTTTATACCTATCTTTTTACTCACACGTATATGATCAGCACTGTTATTCTCTTCTGCCCTCTCGGTCTCTGTCTCTCTCGCTCACTTTCGAATAACTGATTCTCTTTGAGTATGACAGCCTGTGGGGATATTTATTAATACCATGGTGAAATGACTAAGCTAACTTAGTGGCCAGCTCAAACGGGTGACCACTGCAAAAGTAGCACAGAATTTTCACCAGGCGATCCCAGTTAAGGGAGCAGCATCTATGGGAAATATCTGACATACTGAAAACATAAATAAAATAATAATATACATTTTAATGTTGACCAGACAAAAAAAAAACCAAATATGTAGTAAGATGTACCTAAATAAATTTCGATTAATTATTTCTCTATTTATTGGTATTAACTATAAATATAAAATTGTCTAATGAATTAAACTAGCAGTAGTAAAACAATAACTGAACCGGCGTTCTGTCGCGTGTTAGCTCAGACATCTTAGACTCATTTTGGTTGACTATAGTCAGAAAAGGTAGGAAATTTCAAATCGTATTCATTCATAAGTCATTAGGCACCAAGATGTCTACTTCTGCCCATTTTTGCTTGATAGTAGGTTTTATTCGAGAGGTTATCACCCTCGCAATTCAAGAGGTAAGAATATTGCTATACCATTAAAGTTCTATTAAAGTTCTGTTGCTAAAAGAATAGCTAAATGACGTACTCATCGAGGAGGGTAACATTGAAAACATTGTAGATCCAGGAGAGCTGTTAAATTTTAGCATCTCAACAATGCAACGTTATCATATTTAAAGATAGTTGGTAAACTATTTAAAATAATTCTTAAAGATTTAGAAGAACCAGCAAACATAGGATGGAATAACCTTCCGATCAGAAGAGTTATACAGTACATTTAGAGCCGGTGTCATTTGATTAACTTCTATAATTTAAATAAACATATGTACAATAAAATTGTCCTCTGCCTTATATATCTCGCAAGCAAATGAAATACATTGGATGTACAGACTAGACATGGAAAATTATTATGTAGCATAATTAATATTAAAACAAAAAAAAGAAACACCACGGCGAAGAATAAATTCCTTTATATACTGATTTTTAGATATAATAGCAGCTTTAAGGACTGAGTTTGGTGAAGTAATAAAAACTAAAATTAATTTCGTAAAAAAAAAAAATTATTTTTCGACAGATACTACCTATATAATAAAATTTTGTTTATATATAAAAAGCATTCATACATTGAAAAATATTCCACTGTTCGATCCCAAGACTCCTATATGATATAGTGGCACGATCTAGCTGGTTGTGCGACATATATATATGACTTCGTAGAGTCGAAAATGTCTCCTTCAATGCGTTACACAATTCACGACAACATTATACTACACTCTACGGGGTACGGTTTCCCATATCAACAATTCACTATGGTATGACTGATATAATATCTTTATGGTTATGGTTAGCGCAAATAATTTTTCCTTTTGCCTACTTTAAATAAATAAATTCAAAATAATTATAGAGAAGTACAATATTTATACTTTATTCACAACCTGCAAGAGATGTCCGTCTGCACAATTCAGCAAAATAATGTTTAACGGTTTAATGTGCTGGGCATGCCCATTAGGACTAGAGACAAGATAGTCACAGGCAAACTGTTGAAGACCTATCCCAAAGATGAAGCCAACACTTGCGGTCACACCCACCCACAAATTACAAAAATCGATTCATCATACAGTCACCGTTTGAAAGTCACTGCCTTGAGGTCACAGTTTTTGAATCCAAAACCAATACACAATAGAACTCTTTTCTTATATTATTATTATTATTACAATTATTTATAAGAATCCTTGTTTTAAATTAATGAATATACAAAAATCACATGCACATATATAAATATTTCTTCTTTTCAATAATTAAAGTGGAATTTTTACCAAACCATTTCAATGCCGCAAGTTTGTTGTCCAAGTCTTTTGTTTTTACTGGCAACGCCGGCCAATAAAGAGTGACGCAGTCGTCCAAGGTAAAATCTCTTTATCTCTTCTGTGCTCACTTACTCTCTCTGATCACATAAGCAAAGAGCAGCCACTCACACACATAGACACATACACACCATGTTCACCATGGTCGCCGCTGAAAGAGGGACGCGCTGGCCGCACGCTCAGTTGCCATTTACCTGTTGCCGTGCGCTGTAATTCGTCCAGTGTCGTTGCGGATGAAACTGAATCTTGAGGCGCCGCATTACGTTGCGTGCCTGGCCTGCGCGTGTGTGTGAGTGAGTGTCAAGTAGTGCGTCCGTGCAGTGGTGTGCTGGTGCTCAAAGCAAAGGCAGCAAAAAAAAGTTAACATAAAGCAAAGTAAAAGAGCCACAGTGAAAGATACGTGCACACACACACACACGAGCCCAACTTGCAATAAAAATAAAGTAGAGAAAAGTTGTGTGAAATTGAATAGCAAAAGGAAATTAAAACACATGCACATATATGTGTACACATATATAATAAGGAATTTAATGGAGCCGCAAAAACTGCCAAATAATGAAAAGATGTGCGATGCATAAATGAAAAGTAAACGAGTGACGTGTATAAAAAAGGTAGCAAACTGCTATTTATTAAATTGCAATTCAAATTCAGGTTTTCTCTCTTACTCTGTGTGTCTCTCACAATCTTCGCTCTCTTTGCCTCCATCTTTTATGTTTTTGTGTGGCTTCAGTAAACGCAAAAAATTCTTAAGCTCTTTTTTGTGTTTTTTTTTTTATGCTGTATGCCCGTAAAATTGTAAAGATATAATTGTAGCCACACGGATATCCTAGACTGGCCTTAACTTGCTAAATTATTACGCATCTGCCCCAAAGCCTTTGCAATGGGCTGCGACTGTGCAACAGTCTTAAACCAGTTGCAAAGTTGTCACATTAAAATCACACCTTCGAAGAAATATTTATTGTTGTTGTTGTTGTTTATTTTTTGTCTTTTCTGCTGCTGCTGTTGCGACTGTTGTGGTTTTCTATATATGCACCACTTTGCCCATAACTCGTTCGCGGTCTCACAGATACACACACACACGCACACACACAAGTACACTCTGGCTGCCTGGCAATTTCGCATGCAAATTTTACGTAAAGGAAGTCAGACAGCCTCAGCATTTGCTGCTGCAGCAACTGGTTGATCTGCATAGACGCCCATTATAAGTAACAGGCTGCATGCTGATTTTTTATATTTTTTTTTTTTGCTTTCATAACTGGTACACACACACACTCACTGTGATATGAGCGAAATATGTTATAAACATTAAGGCAGCTAGGCAATGCTAGTTAGTTTCTCATTACCGGCCATTTATTCAGCCAGACATAGGATATGATTATTGCCATTTAATTTCATTTTATAATACTCATAGGCTATGTGATCAGACGCAGCAAATGTACATAAATTACATCCCAATTGGTACAGCGACTTTCCCGTCTTTTCCCTTTCTAGCAAAATGCAAATGTTCGAGTATTTACTATTCTCTAGCTATATATGTATATGAATACACAGTAAAAAATGTTGTTTCGATTTTATTTCATTCTTGAATTTGAAATCTTTGAAAATCTGAAATTGCTTACATTTGATACAACAAGCAGTCAATTCCATGGTATACAGTTAATTATAATTAATTAGGTTTTACAAATTCGACTTAACAATTTCCAATATTGTTGATTTAAATAAAAATAGGTGTAAAATCGCCAATCGGATTTTTAACCCTATTGTATTATTCAAAAACTTCCAAGATTCCAAATTAATTGAAATTCTATTTTTATTTCAATATTTTTGAGAGTAAAGTTTATTACACAAAATTTAATATATAAAATAAACCAAGAATTAAAACAAATTTTAATTTTAATTTACTTATACCTTACACAAAATTTAATATATAAAATAAATCAAGAATTAAAACAAATTTTAATTTTAATTTACTTATCGCTCATATATTATCAATTAAATCAAATTATCAATTAATTTAAATTTCAAATAAATTAAAAACAGACCATTTCATAGCCTACTCCGCTTTAATATTTGAAAATATTTATTATTATTTTAACTTATTTAAAGTTTATTTTTAATTTACATTGTGTATTCAATACCTTCTCCATTTCAAAACCAAAGACAATATTTCAAATATCAGCACCAAAATGGTTTCAAGATGTTAACAATTTTTTTACTGTGCATTGGTGTGCATGTGTATTTGCGCACCCCATGCTGTTCCATATGGCACATGTGTGTGTACCAAATGTTTTCAATACTGTTAACGTTATTCGAATGCCTGCCGGGTATCCGCTGTGTTCAGCCAGCAACGCGGAAAACATATGAGCTTCAAAAGGTTAAATGTTAATAAATTGTTAATTTGATATCTGTCAATGATTTGACATAACATTATGACATTTGGGCAAAGCACTTTCCATGCCAAACGTCATTATATCAATATTTCCCCGTCATCTGCAGCAACAACAACAAGAAGCAAGTGCTTGCTTTCTGTTGCCATTTGGTCGCTTTCCAAATGTCCCTGGCTAAACAAAAGACTTAGGCGACAAACTTGATCGGCTCACAAAAATATCATAGGCCAAAGATTTGCCCGCCTGGCGGGACCAGCCATTTTATGCATTTACCAACAATTTAAAGTATTTAAAAAAAAT
The DNA here is from genome assembly GCF_035044405.1 of Drosophila montana. Lineage (NCBI taxonomy): Eukaryota > Metazoa > Arthropoda > Insecta > Diptera > Drosophilidae > Drosophila > Drosophila montana. Next base: position 874,964 of record NW_026996956.1, read on the forward strand.
GTCAACATATGCGCATTGCAATGACAAGCCAGCCAGCAGCCGGCCAGCCAGTCGCTACTTTGCCAACAGTCCGTTCCAGTCCAGTCAGCCATGGCCCGCAGCCTCAATCAAAGCAATGCCTCCCCCACCGTCCCCCGCTCGTACGGGCTATCAAAGCCAAAAAGCTTTCAAGCCAAAAGCAGCCGACAACATCGACAACGACGCCGCCACAGACATGGAAAAGCAGCGCCTCGATTTTATGAGATTTTCAACAATCTTTCAAATATTGCTGTTGGGTATGATAACTATGCCATCCAGTTTGCAAATTGATGTCTGCCAAATTAGTATAATGAGCTGACGTTTTATTTGTGTTTAAGTATTATTCTTAAAAACGCTTCAATCTTGTGGCATATTTTCTTCTTTGTATGCCTCTTGTTATTAAAGGGATTATTAATAAAAGTATTCAAAGAGTTACAGGTTGTGTTTTATATATTATACCGACAACAAAAATATTCGTATATATCTTATTATTTTAGGCCAAGCCATGACTTTACAGATTACTCTTATACATATATAATGAAAATGTTAGTATCATATTATATAATAATAATATTTTCCATTAAATTTACACATTCAGAAATCTTGAAATAGCCATCAATATGAAAAGAGATGTAGAGTGACATAATCGTAATTTTTATTGTTTGCTTTTGTTCAGTTTTCAATCTTTACTCACAGTATCAATCGAATAGAATGGACTTATTCCATTAAGCACATGTATATTCTGATAAGTTTTGAATATTTGGTTCCTTTTATGAAGGTTGCGAACCGGTTTTCAGCCGAACCGGTTTGAGCCCTGCATTTCTACTTAATTTGTTCGTTAAACCGAATCTTATACCAAACCAGTTGCCCAAAAAAACCAAGCCGAAACCCGAACCGAAATTTAATTTGTAAGAAAACTAGTTTTTTTTTTCAAATAAAAAACATTTGACATCCCTTAGCGGGAACCTTTTACATAATGCAAAAGTATTTTAAGTATAATATTTTCAGTAGAGCGGGCCATTATAAGTTGAAAATTGAATTGTTGATTGAGAAGTTGATTGCAGCCCTGAAACGAACGACTAAAAATTGTATCTTGGATTTGCAGCGCTGATTTTATTAGATAATGAATCCCTGTCAAGGAAATGTTGTATGGTTTTTAATTTCAGACTTAGTCTTTATAAGAATGAGCTTGTTTAGTTTTTTTTAGTATTAGTATCATTTGTATCAGAATAAAGTTTTTACATATTGTGCACGATTCGATAAAATAAACAAACAAAATTTTAACGGATATGCATTACGGAAAAAATTAGAAAAAAAATGATAGAGTAACACGCGCTTCGTTGTAAGCCATCTGTTGTATTGACTTTATTGTCTACAATTTTGTTGTATGACTTTTTTATATACATACAATATATGATTTCCAAGCGCTTGCAACGGCGCAATAAGCAATAGTAAAATGCAATGCGATGTGTTTTTTACTATTTTTCTATATTTTTTCTGTTGTTGCCAGCATTGGCAAGAGACGGAGTCTGAGATGGTCCGAGCCCGAGCCATCGACAAAGCCATAACCAAAGCCACAGCCAGAGCTAGAGCCAGAGCCCAGAGAGTTGCAGTGTAGTTTTGCAGCTCTCACGGCCACAAGCGACAGTTTTGTATTAGAAACGGCAACTTGTAGCTGCAGCTAGTTACGGGCTTGATGACTACTGAGATGTCGATGGGGGGAGAGCGGGCGACGAGCGGCTGGCGGGTAGCGAAGGTAGCTGGAATGTTGTCGTTGCTAGTTGGCAATGTTGCCAAGTGACTGACATAGTTGTTGTTGTAGTTGTTGCAGTTGTTGTTGCTTTTGTAACAGCAGGATTTGTTGTTGTTGCCGTGGCTTTTGTTCTTGTTCTGGGCAACTGCCGCCTGAACTTTAAGTTTTAATTTGTAGAACCACACAATTTATGTGTGGCATATTAGAAAAAAGAGTGTTACGAGAAAAGTCACCCTATGCGGGCGTTGTTGCATGCGGGCAGCCAGCAGGAGATACAAAGATACAGATAACCTGTTGCCGTTGCTGCCCCTCAGCATCTAAATCTCTGTTGCATGTGTATGTGTGTGAAGCAGAAATCAGACAAAACTGTTCTTTACATTTGTTTTTTATCCGTTTTTTACATTTTTTGAACCTGTTGAAAATGGATGAAAAGGGTATATTGGTTATGGCAAACGTATGCAACATGCAACGGAAAGCATTGCCCATAGGCAAAGAGGGTATCATTTATTTTCGGAATTTCCTTCCTTTTTCATCACAACGTTAAGTTTTACAGCTTAACTGGAGCTAGATAACCCAAACATAGTATTTAGGTTCTCGTATTGTACATATATACACACTAGCGGGTATTGCCCGGCTTTGCCCGTGGAACGTTTTGTGCTAAAGATTTTAGATATTACCTTTCCACTAAGTATGCGCCCGCGAAAAATGGAAATCTACTCATCTTAATTTTCTTTACTTCTCTTCTATTTAAAAATATGTTTTAAGTGCATCGAATAAAGAACCAAGTGTTGGAATCAACGGTTTTCGCCCATGTTTGTCTTGCGGTGAGAACCTTTCATTTATTAAACATTTGACCCGAATTTGCCATCTCAGAGCGTATCAAAGAAATTCTCATATATATATTTAAAAATAAATTGAATCCAAATCCAAAAATTTTCAAACGTTTGAATTTTCAAACGGTGGAATTTCCCAAAACCCCGTCTTAACGTGCACCGTCATCACATAAGGTAACTAGAGTGAAAATTTCAGCTTCCTAGCACTTAGTCAGTCAGTCAGTCAGCCAGTCAGTCAGCCAGTCAGTCAGCCAGTCAGTCAGCCAGTCAGTCAGTCAGTCAGGACAAACATTTTTTAAATAGTAGAGAGATTAAGAATATATTACTTTTTGGAAACTACTCCTATTAAAGAACAAGTTTTTTAAGATAAAGCCTTGCAATTTGGTATATAGCCACAATTGGGTACCATATTTAGGATCTTCAATTTTTATGAAGATCGGAATACAAATAACGAAGTTAATCAAGAATGCATTATCCAAACATAGTGTGTAGTAACGAGAAGAAGAAACACAGCCACTTGCGACGCATGCTTATGTGAGATTCTGGAGTATCTCCTGGTCGACTTACCTGTTTTTTTTGTGTGTGTCTTTACTCTTCACTTGCTCATCAGGCTGGCGGCTTCTGCTTCTTTCTTACTTTCTTTCGCTCTGTCGCGCTTTAATGAAATGTAATTTGAAAAATTGCGCGCGGCAAATTGTTGGCTTGTTGAAGTCAGCTCGTTGTCGTCATCGTTAGAATTTCAAATATTTTGTCTTAATTAAAATTTTAGTGTCAGGCGATCTCTCTCTTCCTCTCTTTCTGTCTGTATCATCTTATGTCTAACTGCTTCGCATGCTGTGCAAAAGTCGGGCAAATCTTTTAAATAAATTAGCGCTGTCGTTTCGTTCGTCAAGCATTTGTCGCGTTTGCATTTAGTCGACATTTTTATTGGATTAAGTTTGGCCTGGATTTATGCGCTGTCTTGGATTAGATGCGCCATCATTCACGTCCGCAGTTCTTGTGGTTGTTGTTTTTGCTGTTGCTGTCGCACAGCATGTAATTTGCGGTAAGTCTGCTTCTTGTTGTTTCTTTTGGGCTTGTTGTGATTTATTTTGTTTTGTTGGACATTGCATTTTGGGTTAAGTGGCGTTTATGCACAGTTGACTGTTGCGCCTGTCGCTTTGTTGGAAATTTAGGTCATTAAACAAAAGACTTAAGCAACGAACTGGTTCGTCTGCTTTGACTTTGCATTGGAATTTGAATTATTCCCCCAGCAAATAGCAGCAAACAAGACAGCAGCAAAGACACAGAGAGAGAACAAGAGAGAGAGAGAGAGAGAGAGAGAGAAAATCGTAACTATTTTCCATTGATTAATGACAGGTAAATATCATCCATTGGTCTCGCGATGCTGTGTGTAAGGGAGGAAACCATTGCGAGGCACAAATGCTGGCAAAGGGCATTCGCCCCATGGTCTTCATGGTTCATTATATAAGCATCGGTTTAATTAGTTGGGCTAAAGATTTTTTTTGCATGTTTTTAATGAATCTGCCGACACAAAGTGAAATTTAAATCGAGATAATGATAAAATGCTACAGAATCATTAAAGAAATATTCTCAATTGGTGGTCAAAAGTGGGGTATTACAAATCATAATGATACCGAGAGAAAGTTTCAAATTGTGTAGATTTCGAAAAAATTAAAATATTAAATAATAAACATTTAAAGCTAAAACTTGATCTCGAATAAACAGAAGTGTAATTGACACATAATCAATTTATCCGACACGGAATTATTAATTATTTAATTATTTAAGGTAATAATCATGTTAATAGGAATATTTTTGAATCTATAAATATTCATATAATATATATATATATAAATAGAGTATACATACTTTCTATCTTCTCTGCGACTCATTTAGACTTTCTCAGACCTTCTTCTAATGAGCTATTCACAGGCAGTCATCTTCAAATTGTTTTGGCCGTCTATAAATCAATCTAAATAAACAATTTCCATATTTTGTAAGTTTATTTCACACATTCCAAAATCCGCTTCGAGCCCAATTTCGCACTCTTTCTAGACGTTAACTGTGTCAAAGCCTCGACAACTTTCAATAATTTGTATGCCCATTTACATAAAGCCGCCACAGAGTTTGTTCAAACAAAATTATAAGCCAAGAAACTTATATTTATCATATCTTCCGCTCACAAATATACAAAATAAATAAAATACAAAATAAAAATATATATTTAGATTCATGTTAATATTTAAGCCAGCAGCTATTTTATTATACATAATATTTCATGAAATGCTATGAATATTAATTTTAAAATAAAATAAAAGCCCACTTGCTCTATATACGACCATGTTTCTAATAAAATTCTGTCTATAGATTTATAAATAATTTATAAACAAACACCTTACCACGATTTGTGGGTATCTAAAATTAGATTTTATATGCAATCATTTAACAAAATAAATATATTAAACTTTAATGACATAGAGGCACATTTATAATTAAAACAAATCGCATTCTCTGCTAGATATTATAGAAAAATTGCAAAAAGAGCGACGTTTCGACGCTCGACTCAGCAGCTGCACCCACTTTTTGTTTGGCTGCAAGAAATATTTCTTGTTTCTCAAAAACTTGTCAGCGCCACCCACTTTCTGTCCACTTCAGATGTGTGTGTGTGTTTGTATATGTGTGTGTGCGTGTTTGCATGTGTGTGTGTGTGTGTGTGTAGGAGTCCATTTGCCTGGCAATTATCGGGCGGGGCACTGACAGAGCCGCAAAAGCGGCAACTGCAATATTTTGCTAAATCAAAATTGACACTATGCAAAAAGCCAACCCACGGAGCGCAAATTGCAACACGGTAGCCACACACACACACACACAAGTACTCATACAGACACAAATACTCACACACACACTCTCGCACATACACTCGTCCACATAGTTGATTGTCGGGCCAGACTGGGGCCAGGCGCTCAGCGTGCCAAGCCATAGAGGCCAAAAGGTGCCCCTAGCCGGGCTCCATTGGCATGTGTGTTGTTGTTGTTGTTGTTGTTGTAATTGTTGTTTTGTGGCGCCAAGTAATTTCTGTGTTAGCGTTAGATTTCAGCCATGTGCAGACAACGAACACTACACACAAACAGCAAGCACAGCAGTTATTAGATTTTACACACCGCACAGTGGGTCAGATATATATCAAATATGATATCAATTATAAATTCAATAATTCAATATAGAAAGTATACAATGTGTTAAAAACCTATTAAATGTGTTTTAATTATAGGAAATTACTCAATCAATCTCTCTCAATCTCAATCTCTCAATTTTATATAATATATCTTATTATTTCAAATCCTAGTTAAAGTCGAAAACTTATTATATAATATTAGCAGCAATGGAATAAAATATTAAAAAATAATTCAATAGTCTTAGTTTCTTGAATTTATTATTATAACTCTATTCATTCGTCAAGATAAATTACACGAATTGGGGAAACAAGCCCGATTAGCACCGCACCACTGTGCGGTGGTGTCAGTATAAATGTGAATCACTCTGGTTGCTGCACCAGCGTGGCCACCACCGTTGTGACATTTGTTCATTAAGCATATTAAATAATTAGTACTTGTTGTTGTCATATTTTATGTGCTTGCTGCTCGTTGAGCCCGCCGAGAGGCTTGGCATCAAGGACCAGTTTTCAATGGCCAACTCAAGTGTTGGCCTTTTGGCTTCGGCAAAATATGTGGCTTAATTGAATAGCCAGCGACTAGCCCCGCTCATATGGTGATCCATACTTTAAAAAAAGACAACAAATGGGATGCCTGATTTATAAGTTCACCCAAATTTGTAACTAACGTGCAAGTAAAGCTTCTGATGCATTCCATTTAATTTTAAAAAATAAATGGACATCTTAACTTATTCTATTCTAGTACCCGATTTCTCTCATGTCACTTACACAACCTTCATCCGTTTCCTCATAACACACCAACACTGTGAATGGATCCAATATATGAAAGTACGCATTCTTATCGTTAATATACTAAATTAACTAAATCTCAATTGACTTGTAACTTTTTTATATTTATATATATTTTGTTCAAGAAAAATTAACGCAGATCTTTACTTAACTTTATTTATAACGCGAATATCTTTCATTAACCCAATTAATCCATTAATCCAACCAATGTAAATGGGCTCAGTTTATCAAAGAACATTAATTCATCGAAATTATTTAATTACTTAAATCTTAATTATCGCTTTCGTGACTGTTAATTAATAATACAAATAGTTTTAAGATTTAAAATGAAGTGCATATTTTTATAAATCTCAAATACCATATGTGATAAACGAACGAAGAAGGATTATAGAAAAATTAAATCGAATTTCATAAAATAATAATTATGCCCTACAAAAATAATTGATGCTATAAATAAGTTATTATCTTAATGGCATTTTTCCCTAGAATCAAAATGAAAAATTGTATAAGTAATGATAATTTAGTAAACTTAAAATAGGACTTTTCACAACCTGTTGCATTTTTTTTACTTTTTTATTTTCTGCGCATATCTACCAGAAATTCATTAAAGTACATTTGTAAAAGTACATTGTAAATTGACTTTTAAAAAAACATATTCAATATTCATCAACACCATCATCAAATTTATCATAATCATCATGGTAATCGCACAATGATAATTTAAAGATTACTTTGATTTACGCACTGTCAAAACTAACAAATAGTTTCGCTGTGAAAATCAAAGTAAAGAGTAAAAGTTGGACATGTGTAAGCGATAGCCCCTTAAAGGAATGAATAAATATGTATCTTGTGGCTGTAAGTGACAAATAACAAATGTAAATTTATGCAAATTGTATGTTGTGTGTTGGGGAATAGGCTATTTGACACTTTTGTCCTCACGCAACTGATTTGGTTATTAATTATCTCTTCTGCCAACTATTTTTGAATTATGGAAAGCAAATACCAAAAAGATCTCTCAGTATGGAGTCAAGTGGCTGTCGTGGCGGCGGCTGTGCCTCTGGGCCTTTTCCTTGGCTCTATTGAATACGTTTTTTCTTTTTCTCTGCCTTTTTTTTTGTTTTTGCTTTGAACCAGTTGAGCGACATTCCATTTGAGGCGCGACAGGCGGCGTCCATTTGGGGGAGATGCTAAGATTAATCAGCTGCCATAAGCCAAATGACAAGACATATTTTTGTATATTTTTTATATATATTTTTTTTTTTGGACTTGTCTCGATTGCTCAGTTCTTTTGGCCTTTCAAATGCGGCCTAGTGTTATTATTGTTATAATGTTTATTTATGGCAAAGCAAGAAAAAAAATTAATTTCAAATTTGATTACAATAAAAATAAAGCCACACACACACCTCAGATCCGAGATCGAGCCACTTGTAAGCAGCATTTGATTTACGCGTCCCAAAGTGTGCCCAAAACAGCCTCTCTAGGAAGGCAAATGAAAGACCCATCGCAGTCCCCGCAGCTCTCCAGGTGTGTGCGTGTGTGTGTGTGTGTGTGTGCCGTGACGGCCCAACCCAAAATGCCAACCAATACTTAAGCAGTTTTAACCATAGTCAACAGCAAGAATAAATTCAAATAAATTTATTGTTTTCTATTTAGATATTTGTCTGTATGTAAGCAAATTATGCAAAGCTGCCTCTAAACAAATATTATAGAGACAAGCGGGACTAAAGTGGCGCATGGTTATGTTTATGGCTGTTCCCTGGTTCTATTTGCTGAATTGGGTTACTTTCAACATCATTTTTTAAGGTCTTAGGTTACACCAACAACAATACAAACAATGCCAGCAGCAGCCGACTTTCAGGCCAGGCCCAGCTGCAGATGGCCACGGTCTAAGATTAGAACAGCCCACGCCTGGCCTGTGATTAGGTTTCCAATGTTCCGAGAGACACTTCAAATTGTTTTTTTGCCAAAAAAAAAATAAAAACAAAATAAATAAATAATAAAAGTAGTTGTATATTTAAGCTGTGGCTAATGAATGGAGCACGAGCCGAGACTGAGGCTCCCATATTTCGTTGACGGCAAGGGAAATATGACAGCATACGTGTGTCTGAAAAGTCAACCAACATAAAAACCTAAATTGAAAAGGGAAAAAACAAGAAGATTAAATACCCCTGGGTAAAAGACCCATTTTCCGTGCAAGCACTTATTTTTCGATGCTCATAAGAATTTGCTCATATTTCAGGAACGTGGTAAGACTCGTACATGACAAGTTTGGTCAAGATGTCTTTCAGTTGTTTATAAAACAAATTAAGTTTCGATCAATATTTTCTACACATTTATACGATAAAGTAGTTCAATCAAGACAGTTTGCCTGGAAACAGACAGATAATATAAACACTTAATGGGATCGGAGATTTCTTTTAAGCATATTTATGCGTTGCACATTTCAAGGCCAAATTATAATACCTTCCATAATAGTACAAAAAAAAACTCAACTGTACAATTGATAAAAGGCGTGGGCGTACTGCTTATTAACTTTTAAAATATTAACAATTTCAGCCAAATAAATATAAGACTGGCGCCGCATTTAAATAGCTAATCATGTTAGATACATCTCTGCTCTCTGACGTGGGCTCAACAAAGATTTTAGCTAGCAACATAAATTGGCTAGAATTTAGCTTTGAATTATCTCAAAGGTCAAATGCGATCCACTCAAAGGTGTGGCACGCAGAGAGAAAAAATATATTTGCAAATAGGTGGGCACATACGCATACAAAATATGAGTCGGAGGAAACCTACTTTGAACTGCCCACACAGCCGGTGCACAGTCCATTCCCATGGCCAATGAAGCCAACGACTGGCGAGGCTCAGGCTAAATATAATTTATATATACTTCTATTATTATTTATTTTACTTGTCTTTTATGACTATCAATGACCCAAATTCCATTGCTCGATTGCGCATCCACGCAATTACTCCGCGTATAAAATGAACATTGCCAATTTTACAGCATTTAAATTCATATAGACATATATGACAATAGTTTTAGAAGCTTTCGGGATTACTGAATGGGTTTTTAGCTCTACAACTTTAAAAATATATATTATGTAGAATTGTGCACAGAGTCAATCAGTCAGTGAGTATGTCAGTACTTCATTCAATCAATAAGTCATTCAATCAGTACGTCAGTCAGTAAGTTAATCATTCAGTCAGTCAGCCAGACAATCAGTTAGGCAGACAGTAAGCAGTAAAGTCAGTCAGTCAGTTAGGCAGTCAGTCAGTTAGTCAGTTAGTCAGTAAGTCAGTCAATCCTTCAGTGCGTCACGCAGTCAGTTAGGTTCGGTTCAAGTTTTGTTTTGGATACTAGTTTCAACTCTGGTTTAAAGTACAAATCAAACTGTCACTCCGGGGTCAAATCGGTTCGGTACAAAACCGAATTACATCCTTGGTCTTCAAGATGCATTCATAAAATACTCCGAATTTTGTTTATTTTTCTAATGCAGTTTAAATAACAATATATTCATTTTAATTAAGAACGTGTTATTTATCTTCGCCTTTGCAGACTTCTGGCCTTAAAGCGATAGTCGCTGTATAAAAGACAATAAATAATACAAAACGTACCGAAAACAAAAATATGTCGCACAAGACGAGCACACGACGTGCCACAGATCTGGAGTGTCCGCTGGCTTCGCTTGGACGGACCAGCAATGGGGTGCGGGATCAGCTGGCGGCAGCCCACTACCATCATCCGCATCCGTTGAGCTCCAGTCCGTTAGACCCGCAAGCCTATAAGATGTCGCGCAAATCACCAAATCTGGGCCACAATGTTAACGACACTGTCGCCAACGGGGAGCTATATCCACTGGCCTCGCGCAGCTCCACGCCACACAGCGACCAGCAGACGCCATCGGCAGCGGCCACTACGGCCGCTGTGCTGCACATGGTGCAGCAGAAGGCGGCCACATTCGAGCTGCGTGGCCGGCACACGCGGCATGATCAGTCCAGCTATGGCGCACACTCTACCGCGTCTGTGGGCCGCCATGCGCAAACGAAGAAATCCCCGGAACTACAGGCGATGCCTGCACCGGCAACCAGAACCAATGCTCCTGTGCCGCAGCCGCGCAACTTTCTCACACTGGACTGGCTGCATGGCAATAGCGCGGACACCGAAGACTCCAGCGACAATAACGCTGGAGGTGCTGCCAACGGCGGTAGAAGACGCGGACAAGCCCAAGGCGGACGCTGCAGTGTGCCCACGGTGCTGGGCAATGGCAACAGTGCCCAGTATCTGCTGGACAAGAAGATGGAGTCTCTGTATCTGGGCAATGCGCTGCGTGCCCTGCCACTGGGCGCCGAGGCCAGCCAGTACCAAAACGAGCGTTACTACCTGGAGGACTACAGCAGCGGGAGCGGCAACGAGCGATTGCCAGGTGAGTACACATGGAGAAGTATTAATTCCTACAGCTAAATCCTATGGCTTGAAGCGCGTATACTTATGGCAAATTCAGTTTCTTGACAGTTATTGGAAATAAGGGGGAAAACAAAATGAATATACTTTTCAGTTTATCTCATGAAAAAAATAAACACCATGAGCTCCGATGAATGGTAAATTATGTAAAATATTATTAGTATCGAACTTAATATGTATACATGAAAGGGTATTTAAGAATATACCATACATTTTCTAATTGATCTGTTTATATTCAGTTTAATTTCATAACCCCGTTTTTATTTAGGTTATAGAACTTAGGTTTTAAAAAACGTTAAATTATTATTCTTACATAAATTAATAATAATAAATTTGAATTGTAACAAAACGTAAAGTTAGCCGCTTGAACATAAAACCCTGAATGTGAGCAACTTTCTGGGATGCCCAACTGATTCTTTTAACCAAGCAACTTTTAGCTACAAAATTTTATCGTTTTCATGATATAGCCTCAAATATAGGAACAACATTTTTATCAACATTAGTTCACATAGGCTATTATATCATATATCATATAGGAAGTCTTGTCATATTATTGCAAGGGTATTTAATATTCAGCACCTCGATGGTAATGTTACCGATACTTATCCTTTAAATAACAGTTACAAAAAGTATTTAAAAAAATTAGAACTCTGTCTTTGCTTCGCTACAAGCGAAACCAAAAATTCTCACAAAGTTCTAATTCTCTTAATTTATCTTTGTAGAACGTCTGCATCATCCGCGTAACTCCAGTCCCAGTGAGACGAGTGGCTCGGATCGTTATTTGCTAAATCGCAGCACCAACTCGCCCGCCAATGCCTTCCAGCTGGACCATCACCACACCAAAGTCCAAAGTCTCTCCGATGGCCTGTGCAATATGGGTCGTTTTTCACCTAGCCTGGACCAAGGATATGCCACGCTGGTGTCGCCTTCGCCCACTGGCCATCATCCGAGCACCACGGGTGGCATTGTTGTGTGCAACAATCCCAAAAATAGCAGCCCTAGCGTGGTCAGCGGTGGTGTCATTACCAGCAGTACTCCCGCTACAACTCCGCGGCGTGGATTGACCAGCAGCAGCAGCGGCACGGTCAATGGCACAGCCATTGGGCCGCCACCCTGGAACCGTAAAGGTCCCTATCGCTGCGGACCCTACTTTGACCGCCTGCCCGATGAGGCCGTTGTGCGCATTTTCAGCTGGCTAGATAGCTGCGAGCTGTGCAATGTGGCGCGCGTCTGTCGACGATTCGAGCAGCTCGCCTGGCGTCCGTTACTCTGGAAGTGCATCACGTTGCGCGGAGAGCATCTGAATGGTGACAAGACGCTGAAGATGATCTTCCGCCAGCTGTGCGGACAGAGCTGCAATGGCGCCTGCCCGGAGGTGGAACGCGTTATGCTCGCCGATGGCTGTCGCATTTCAGACAAAGGTCTGCAGTTGCTCACGCGTCGCTGTCCCGAACTGACGCATCTGCAGCTGCAGACTTGCGAGGGCGTGTCCAATCAGGCGCTGGTCGAGGCGCTCACCAAGTGTACCAATCTACAGCATCTAGATGTGACGGGTGAGTTGGAGCTTATAAAATATTATTTTAATTTTGAATGCGACTGATATTGTTACCCCAACGCAAACAGGCTGTAGTCAGGTGAGCAGCATAAGTCCGAATCCCCACATGGAGCCGCCGCGTCGTCTACTGCTGCAATATCTGGACCTGACCGATTGCATGGCCATCGATGACATGGGCCTTAAAATTGTGGTCAAAAATTGTCCACAGCTGGTGTATTTGTATCTGCGCCGCTGCATTCAAATTACAGGTAACACATTGGTAGCCAGAATCATAATTGAATGATATAACAGTTCAATAATTCCATGATGTAGATGCGGGTCTGAAGTTTGTGCCCAGCTTTTGTGTCTCGCTGAAGGAGCTGAGCGTCTCGGACTGCGTCAACATTACGGACTTTGGTCTGTATGAGCTAGCCAAGCTGGGCGCCGCCTTGCGCTATCTATCTGTGGCCAAATGCGAGAGAGTCTCTGATGCGGGCCTGAAGGTCATTGCACGCCGGTGCTACAAGCTGCGCTATTTGAATGCGCGCGGCTGCGAGGCAGTCAGCGATGATTCCATCACAGTGCTGGCTCGCTCCTGCCCCCGCCTGCGCGCCCTTGACATTGGCAAGTGCGATGTGAGCGATGCGGGTCTGCGCGCGCTCGCCGAGAGTTGCCCGAACCTAAAAAAGCTCAGCCTACGCAATTGTGATATGATTACGGACCGTGGCGTACAATGCATAGCCTATTACTGTCGCGGACTGCAGCAGCTTAACATACAGGACTGCCAGATATCCATCGAGGGCTATCGGGCGGTCAAGAAGTACTGCAAGCGCTGCATCATTGAGCATACCAATCCAGGTTTCTGTTGAGGGATCCCAAGCTGAAGCTGGTACACGTTAAAGCAAAGAGGCAGGCCATATGAGCAAAGATGTTCTAAACAAAATAAATACATGCACACACACACACACACAAAATGTTAATTGTTAGTTGTAGTTGTTATTTTGTAAATACATACTTAAGCAGCTTCTGTATATATGGCTGGAGAGGATTAGCATAGGCCATAGAGCATTTTGCTAGCATTTAAGTAGCGCGGCTTTTAGACTAATTCTTGCATAATAAATTATTTCATATAACCCCCTAAGTCTCCAGATAACTATACATGTTGGGCATCATTTCTGGCACATGCTTCAGTATAAAACGAGGACGCACGTCTATTATGTTGCGGTAATTCTTGTTCGTCGTGGCAATAGTGGCCTTTACATCAGAACCGAGTTTAGCGGGCTCCAGCCAATTCATGCGCATCTTGACGGGTTTGATTCGGAACTTGGTGGAATGGGATTGTTTCACATATTTGATTATTGACTGCAAATCATGGATATCACTAATGACGTGCAGCGTCTTTTTATTGATCCGATCCAGTCCACGCTCAAGTCTCTCCAACCGTTGCATGTCCTTTCCGTGCCAATACCGCAGCCAATCGACATGGAGACCTGCGGAGGTACCAAAGTATTTGGGCAGCTTTACCAACAACTCCATCAGCCTGATGCGATTTAATAGCGAACTGGAAGGCAGTTGCATCTTCATTCTGCGTAGTCTTTCCTTTTTTTTGTGACTCAGCTTTAGTTTTTTTGAGTGCAACAATTTGTCCAGTTGATAGCGCAAATGATCCATCATTTCAATTTTCTCAGCATATTTTTGACCCTCCTGAGCAATGTTGAACTTTATATCCGTGTGTTTGATCAATAACCGATGGATCTGGTGGCTTAAGTGCGTCGCTTTCACCTGCCCATTATGTTGTTGATGGACAAGCTTCTTGTAGTTTTTCTGCCATTGACCCGTTATTGGTTTAACCATTTTTTTTTTAGTTTTGATTTCTACTATTTCTATTTCAATTTCATTGCAAATGTTGATCAAAAAGATTTTAAATTTCGAATAACTAATATCGGGTCTTTTTTATCGACGGTCCACCACAGCTCATGGACGGTCACACTAAACTTCACTGGCTAACAAGCTGTACAAAGCCAGTGCTACCCATCACAAGGCATACAGCTGATTTAGCTTGCTATGCGTGCCGAGTCTGGTTAGAGGTTAGGTACGTTGTATAATGACAAGCACGTAGATTTGTTTAACTTGCTTATTAGTGTAGAGCTAACTTCACTTGCGAGATTTGACGACAAACTATTGTAACCGTAGGAGACATGGCAAAATACATTGCTCAAATTATAGTGCTGGGTGGTCAGGCAATAGGACGCGCTTTTGCCAAGGCGTTGAAGCAAGAAATAGCCGCATCGCAGGAGGCTGCCAAACGTGCCGGTGGCGGTAGGCAAGGGGATCAGAGTGCCGAGTCGAACCTTCGTACGGGTATGTGAAAGTGTTTTTAAAACAGCCGCTTCCAGCAATAACATTGTTGTATTCAGGTATGACCCTGGAGGAGGCCAAGCAAATTTTAAACGTTGAGGACCTTAAGAGCGTGGACTGCATTGTCAAAAACTATGAGCATCTATTTAACGTCAATGATCGTGCAAAAGGCGGCTCATTTTATCTGCAATCCAAAGTCTTCCGCGCCAAGGAGCGTCTGGATCACGAGATAAAAGCACAGGAGCAGCATCAAAAACCAAAACACGAGCATCAATCGGAAGAAGCGCCCCAAAGCAGAGCAAGGCAGAGTAGTTAAGAAACTTGTGTGCTTTCTACCTCCGTATAAAATTAGCTTTAGTTTTAAATTGATTAAACTAGATTCTAAGTAGCAATGCAACGTTTTTTTTGTTGCGTGTAAATAGATACAAACAACCATTTAGCACATTATAACGAGGTTTTTAATATTGCTAAGAATCAGCTGTTTGGTGTATGACAGCCCTGTATGTTGCTACGCAAGGTTGACTGCGCCGAACAGCTGGTGCTTGGCAGCACTGGAAGGCACACAAAGACAAGATCGAAACTAAATGCTACGTTGTTATTAAATATACGTATTTATTTTTTGTGCGTACAATTAGACGTGTCAATTTTTTGTTTTATTTGCGCAACCCAAGTAGCACTAAGGACGCAAAACAGCTGGCACATGCGCGAAAATACACAGAAATTCCAGTACAAAGCAAACGCTGAAATCAACCACCAGCAAAGTCAACGACAACGGCTTTCCATCAGTGGAGGTAACATTCATAGCATCGTTCTTGGAGCTCTGACTTTTATGTACGAGAGAGCACACACCAGACAACGGTATTTGAGAAAAGAAAATTCCGCTGCTCAGTCAGTTTTCAGAGGACCTTCGACACAGGCAGCCGAAAATTCCAGTTTCGCTCGTTTAACCAGGCAGACAACAGACAAAAATCAGAAAAAAGAAACTTTCTGAAGTGGTAATTTACTACGTTACGTTATAAAATTATAAAGTCGGAGGCGTGAACAAATATCGATTTAGCGCGACATTTTTAAAGTGCCAATAATAATTTTGACAGTTAACCGCAGTGTACTTACATAGTTTAATTTATTTGCCTATTTATTGATTTTCCTCGCCTCTGGCAATAGTTTAACTTGCCCTGCAGTTAATTTTTATTGTTTTTCATTTTACAGCGTGCTAACATAATTAACTGTAAAAAAGCAAACAAATTTACATAACTTACCAGTTAAAAGTGAAACTACATTGATGCAAAAGAAAAACCTATTACAAAATTTCTGCCAAGTGTAATAAAAGTCAAGCGAAAGAAGGGGAAACAGCAGCAACGTTTGCAGAATACGACAAGAGAGTCAATTGAAGCAAGCGAGAGGCAGCGAGAGAGGGAGAGAGACAGAATAGAGAGCGACCGAAAGTAACAACACCCCACAAACAAGCGCCCGCTTTGTGCACGTTTGCACGTTTCTGCCTTCTGAGTTTTTGTCGTCGCTTCGACTTCGGCATCGGCTTCGTGTGGCAATCGTTTTGTGTGTACACGACGACACCAGGCTAATCCTTTAGAGCGAAAGCAGGCAAAAAGCACACAAAATACAACACAACAAAGAAGCGAAACATGTTTTCGGGTCTAACAAATCAATTCACCTCGCTGGTGGGCGCAGTCAAGGGCGGCGCAGGCGATGAGGATGTACCAGTGCCTACAGCCGATGCTGCCGGTGGCGCTGCAACCACATCTTCAGCAGAGGTGGTGGCCACATCAGCGGAACAGGAAGCTGCAGCCGCTGCCAGCGGCGAGCAGGGACTCGAAGGCGAGGAGGGTGCCAAGAGGTAAGTTAACTAAGTTTCTATCGCCTAGATTGACGAATTTATCTCTCGCATTCTTTTTATAACCGATAAGCGTTCTACGTGTGTGCTTATCTCTTGCCAGCTGCCATTCAATGCCAATGCATGTTATCTGCCAGCACCACATATATACATGCTGTGCTAACATCTATAACCCATTGGCATTTTACCTTTCGAAGCGCTTCGTACTTTGAGCCACTGCAAAGACCCACGGGGGTCTTTTAGGGGCCAATTTTATGGCGTGCCAATTTGACCTTGCAATTTGTACCTTTTAGCATTCTGCCAACCTTTTTTACTCCCCGCACCCCTCCGTTTGCTTATAGCTTATAAGCTTCACCATATTTGGATTTGGTGTCTGGAATTGACTCTCGTTTCGTGACTAAACACATAATTGCTTTAACTGCAAGCAAATAGCTGATCAATTTGTAATATACATATTGCATTTGGTGCAAAAGTTGATTTTTTGTTTTTTCCCACAAATTTGATGGCTCTTAACGGCAAATGGTTCTGCAGAATAATTCTGGCATTTTGAGCAATATATTATTCATATGGAGCCCATTTAAAAAGATCTAAGAAATAAACAAATTATATCTAGAAAAAGGATAAATATTTTTTCATAATCTCTTACGGCCTTCATTGATTTGCACGGCAATTCTATTTTGCAAAAACCTCAAAACTTGCATCGGCATTTTCAATGCAATCAAAACATCCAGTTTTGAAGCAAAATTTGGTCTGTTCATAAACTTTTGCATGCAAATTACGCTTGCAAATAAATTATTCCAATTGTATAAACGAATACAATAATTAAAATTCAACTTTATTTCAACTTGTAAATATATTTGTAGATTTGTAAAATTGAACATAAATGGTTTTTTTAAAGGCCTTATTCAAAGATTTATTCACTTTTAATAAAATAAAAAAAACGCAATAAATTGCTTTTCAGAAAGCTTAAAATCAAAACCACATCTTTAACGCGAATGTTCAAGAACGTAATTAAACGTAATTTCTACTAATTCAAAAAAAAAAATAATAATTTATAGATTTTTTATATTTAAGAAAAATCTCCTAAATCTTGTGTTTATTTGTATTTCAAAAGATTCATTCTTCCTATATGAATCTTTAGACTTATACTAAAGATTCATATAAGATTCACATAAGCAAGTCTAATTTGCATGAAGTCCGCTCTTATACTCTGCTTTTCATCTTGCTATTTTCATATATATATATATTTTTAATATTATTGAGTATTAATTGATTGTATTGATATAGTCAAAAATATATTAACCGAAATCCACTTACCATTTGATTAAGCATGAATTGATAAACCTTCTCGAACTATATATGAATTATATATATTATTGCGGCCTAAAAACATTGAAAATGGCAAAATGTTAACAAATATGTGTTAGAGAATATGACAGTTAGAGACTTTAAATTGAAACTTAAGTCCTCCTAGAGCATTATTACTTTTATTTTCAATTATGATTATCTCTACCTGTATTTTTTTACACCCCAGATCTAATAGAAGCTAGAGACACAAATTTTAGTATCTAGGGTTTCGTGTAGAATACTTTACCGACCCAGGATTTTTCACTATTCTGATGAACTCCCTCGTTTCAGCACAAAATAAAAAAATGACATATTTACTAAAATATAACCATTTTCAATATTTACGTAAATTTGAATGCGAATTTTAAGCACTGTACATTTCATTGAGATCGGAAAATAAACACAAGTTATTTTAGAACTCATTGCACTTAGAGTTGTGCTGAGGGAGAGGAACACACTCTCTCCATAAAGTGTTTGTCTTGCGGCTTCCATGCTTTTTTTATTGGGTAGATATATATGTATAGAAGAGAGTTCGAATGCTTGGAGCGGCAAGTTTAGGGGTACACCCGACTGAAGCACTCTTACTTGCTTTTAATTTATTTTATATGAAAAGACAACTTAAGCCCAACTCACGGCATCTTAATGCTACAAGTTGCTACCTAATCCTACACACAATCGACAGTCAACCCATTGGAGGTTTTTGAACAACGCAATGAATTTCCCGACCCCCCTGCCGACAATACTCACCATCGAATTCCATTTTTCACCTAATATAGCACATTAATATTTAATTGTGTTTGTGTGTGTAGTCAATTCTGTGCACGTTCTGCCAGCAGCCTTTGCCAGCTGCCAACAGCTGCTGCCAGACTTTGAAGTGCGCCTCTTGCCTGTGCCCATCTCTGTTATTGCCTGTTGTTGCCTTTCTCTGTCAACTGACATTGACAAGTTGGGCGAGTGTCGCGGGCATCGTATCCGTTTCCGCTCTTGTTTCGCTCTCCAAACATTGCACGTGTGTACATTGGCTTATGCATAACCACAAAATGTTGAGTCATAGTTCCACCCACACGCACGCCGCTGCTGTTGCCATTTCCATTCAGTCTTTTTGGCCAGTGTCGTCGCAAAAAAGAAAAAGCTGTCATCAATGTCAGAGATATTTGCTCCATACTGAGCAAAACCGCAGCAGAACAGGATTCTGGTGGTTGTTTCCAGTTTCCAGTTGACTTTTGCATGTTTCACAGATCGATACCAAAGAGAGCGCCGGCCCAAGCAGAGCGGGATAGAGGGAGAGAGGAGTTAGTGATTGGGTCGCTCTCTCTTGCTCTGTTGCGTCTGCAAAACAACCAAATGTGCACATGTGATATGCCCACACCAAAAGAGTAACAGAGGACGCTATCATCGCCCTCTGCTGCTCGAGCAGTTGTTGTTTTCCTTTTGCCAGCCTATTTAATAATTGTGCATTCAGTAAACGTGGCATGGCATTAGAGAATCAAACGCCTCCTCCAGAAAACAGCAATCAACGTTAAATCTCTATAATTTTCGTTGAATTAATTTATTTAATTTTGCCTGCCATGCATAAATGTTGCTCATTAAACTGACAAATGTAAGCCCAAAAATATTAACGTTATGTATTTGGGCTTAATAACACCTAATTTTATATTGTATAGGCCTGAATCATAAGAATTCATAGCATTAATTTACAGGTTTTCAAATCAACAAATTCAAGTCTGTTTTTCAAAAAAATTTTCAGAAATATATTGCAGTGACTTTTTTTATATCGCCTCTTAAGTGTGTTCTTGACAAATTTCTCAGTTATTCTAAGATAAAAAATATATTATTTATGTTTCATTTTAAAGTAAATAAATAGCTTGTTCAATAAATAATTAAAGATATTTGCATGGTTAATATTTAGAATATAAACAGAACGAGCTCACATTAAAAAAGCATTTAAAATCAGAGATAAATTTGAAAAAACTGATATAAATTAGAAATTTTTGAAGTTTTCCGAAAATATTTCCAAAAATGTACATTTTAAAACCATTTCTTCTTAAGAGGAACAAATTTTATATAATGCTTAAACTCTTTTGCAATTAAGAAACTATTTTTATTTTTTTTATAGAATGCATTTTAAGAGTCCATGCATACAAGGGAACATTTTTTAACTGAATGCTAACAGATGTAAACATTACTTTCGTAGTTTTTTACATTTTCAAACGCGCTCAGAATTATGCACTGTATTTCTACGAAATGGAGTAAAAAAAGAATTTGGGCCCGTTTTCGTCCTGCACAGCCTTCACCTGTTTGTACGTCGCCAGGGCCAAACTATGTTAGCTTTGTCATTTGCGCGATTTCAAGGACATTTTCACTATTTGCAGTTGCTTTCTGTGACTGCGTGTGTCTCTGCTTATGTGTGTGAGAATGCCCTTGCATTTGTTGTTGTTGTTTTCACTGCGAATGCTGCCTGCGTATTTATAAATGATGCCAAAAACAATGAAAACAGAACTTGCACTCAAATTGCTCCGCAAATAAGCAGGACGAACAGCTAGCCCTGAAGTATTTTATGTATTGTTAATTGTCTTTGTCACAGCTTTTTATTAATTTATGCACAAAAAGATGTACGTTTTAATGTATGTACATCGTGTGTCCAAAGTCTTGAAAAGTTTTGATTGCCTCGCCAAAAAACATGACCATGGGTTAACATGAAATCAAAAGTCGCAAATATTTGCATTGCTTCGATTTAAAATTGTTTCGGATGGTTTACCATAGTATCCAATATTCATCCCACACACAATTTTATGTGATATTAAAAATAATGAACACAATTTTATATACATATTTTTCGCATTGTCTGTTTATATTCCACAGAGACTTTTTATTTGCATACCATGTCAAAAATTGTATACGACCTGCGTATGGTATGCAAATCGGAATATTCCAAAACCAAGCATTTTTGTTAGGCATATAGCCTAGGTTGAAAATCCCATTAAAATCGTATAGTTTCTGATATATGACTATATGTATAGAGGCAGATTGGCCTACCTGTTAAATGCGTTAGCACAAAGCCAGAATTAAGGGTATTTATTATTATTTTGTTCCCGCTTTATTTTTAATTTTACTGTTATTATGGGAACAACTTTTATGAACATTTACAACACAAGTTATTCTACTGTTAGGTCTAATATAAAAATTTACAAAGATAGGATGATTATATAAACCGATCCGAAAAATCGGTTGAATGAGACCTCGGCAATCTCCTCCGCTTTCGGACTCCTCTAATTCTAAGTCTCTTTGGCACTTTGCCAGACGATTTGGATGATTTCCAAGCCACGTTATATAGTTGGTAGCCTGTATGTTTATAAGGTCCCCGAGTTTGCACACGCATAGGTATTAAGGGTATGCAAAAATCCGTAATACACAAATTCTAAAGATAAAACATGAGCGATAGCGCTATTCATTTATTATGCTCTTATGTATGTATCTTGAATACATTTACATGCGCTCATGTTCTATAAAAATAAACATATGTATATGTAATCCGTCAACGACTTCAAGGTTTGCATGCACTTTTCATAGCCTAAATTTGTACGCCAGTTGTTAGTGTTGAAACGCGAGCGTAGGAGTAAAAAAGCTGCCTTTTGACCACCAGAGGCAGTTGCAAACACACGGCAGTACAATCGAATCAAAGCGATGGCCTCAAAATAAATATAAATAAATAAATAGAGCAAAGGCAACTCTGAAAGTTTATCGTCGAACGCCCGACCAACAGTTGGCAAAGAAATAAAAATAAAATGCTGTGCTGAATTGAAATGCTTCCAAAGCAAACGCAAAGGCCACCGACAACTTGAGGCTATTTAAATTTAAGGACGATATTAAAATTGTATGCCAACAAGAACGACAGAACATTGGACACAGGCACAGACACGGGCATCGCAATCGCAAATTGGCGTGGGCGCTAACGACGGCTCCGCCATTTGGCATTTCAGGCAATTAACGTGTCGACGAAAACCTTCGGAGACATATTTTGTATGTCAAGGAGTGGTAGGAAAATGTTATTTTTGTGTCAATTTCCAATAATTCATGCCTTATTTGCCAGTGCAGGATTTATGCAAGTAAGAAGACGCCTGAAAGCATGCAGCATAAATATTGAATTATATTTCGGTCACTGCAACTATTTTCTTAATGGCGCCATATCTCCGATTTCGAAATGATATACCTCTTTCTTCTCGTACGGATCCCGACTATCGATTGACACAAAAAATCTTAATTCTAAGAAATGGCCCATTTTTAGAAAAACTGCTATGTTTTTTGCAAAAATTACAATGGTGACTGAAAATGGCTGTGACCACGAGTCGAACGAGACCAATCTTTCCAAGATCGGGGCTTATTTGGCCGAGATACAGCGATACAAAAAATGCCGTTATAATTTTGAAGAATTTTCGCGGTGGAGCAGCTGAAGTACTGCTCCGCAGGGAGTCTTCCTGCGCGACAGCTACAAATATACTTAGGGGTGCACTTAGACAGGCGTTTAGTAAACACATCTCATCTTTAAAAAACAAAGTAAACCTGCCTAGCTCCTGCCTGGCGATATGGTATTCAAGTTTACGGTATTGCTGCAAAATCGCGCCTCGCGAAAATCGGGGTGTTTCAAGCAAAAACGCTCCGCTATCTGTCAGGTGCCCCCTGCCTGGTATATGCGAACTTCCGATTTGGAAAAAGACCTAGGAGTAATGGTAAATAATCGTTGATGACCTATTTCCTATTTTATAAAAGGTTTTACCGTTTTGATTGTACTTTGTCGACTGGTCAAACCAAAGTCCAATCAATTTTATTGTTTAAATTTAATAGACACAGTTTGCCGTGATGCAGTTAGCCTAGTTTTTATCAATTGGCGGCCATTTATATATAGCCTTATTTTGCCAGCTTTTGGCAGCTGTTTTTATGACACACGCAAATCAAGAAAAAAGTAGTCCTTTATCGATTTAGCTTTGCCAGAAAATACCCTTACATCAAGTACACTTTGAAACTTAGCTTAAAACCAAATAAACATTTTGGTTGATTCGCTTAGGTCTCTTTCCTGAGCCTATTTTCAACATACATCACATTTTTTCAGTTCTTTATATAACATTTAGAGCAAATAAATAATTAGAATTCTGGATGAATCCCATTCAGTTTTAAATCGATTTGCAGTATTACCTTAAAAGTTTAAGCCATATCTCATACTTGAACTGAATTTTTTGAGGCATTTCCTTACTAAAGATTAACGTGGATAACCAAGCTCTTTCCGACAAAAGGACTGTCACAATAAATTGTATATATTATTTTAAAACCCGCTGTGAAGCAGCTTTGAAAACATGATTGTAATTGAAAACAATTTGTGAACACGCAAGAAAATGATATTGTGGCCAACAGATTAATGCAATTTATTTATCATTCTCTCTTTTGTTAATATGCAACTTTTATTCAGACATAATTAAATTGATGATTTAACTTGCGTTTATTTACATGCCCTTAATTGGGCGCTTTTAATCCGTTTGATATAGAGACAAATAATTACCCCATTTGATGATTATTTATTTGTATTAACACCTGCTAGGTATTTTTTTATTTATTTTAAAACGAGAAGCTTTAAGAGATACCACCAGCCATGAAGCAAACGATATTTTTTACACAGGATACTTTTAGATAGATAGTCGAGGCTTATAGATATTGATTACCTGGTTTACAAACCGAACCGTGAGCCGAAAGAGTATAGAGTATGATTAAAAATAATTTTAAGTGATTCAATTTTATAACTATTCGAAGTTAGTTGTTGTCTGAGCATATGGACGATGCTGGCAAAACATATGCTAACATATTCCCCTCGTCATTATGCCTAGCAAAATAAAAATAAATGTGTAAGCGGCACAAAGCGCAAAGTGCACGGATGTGGCGTAGAGCACAGGAAACGGAAAAACTGGCAAAAGTTACGCTTTTCATATGTGAATGTAACTAGAAATAGTTGGCAGCCAGAGAAAGAATTATACAGCTGAGCAGGGACCAAGACGAGGCGTATCAAGGCAGAAATATTAACGCACGGCGGAAGCGACAGCCAAAGTAATGCCAACAAATGACGTGAAAGTGAAAACGAGCCAGCTGTGAGTTTGTGGGTGTTGAGACAATGCACGCACACACACACACGCTCATAAAATCTCTTATATCTCTCCTGGCGGCCAAAATGATACAAAGTAGCAAATTACGCTGTATCGTAAAAGTGCTACGTGTTTTATTTTGCTCAGCCTTGTTCGGTGACAAGTGCGACAAAACGCGACATTTTATTTACGTTGTTTGTGAAGACGTTGCAAAAGTTTGCGAAATGAAAATTGCATGAAGCCAACTTGAAAACAACATTCGGCAAGACAAGTTGTCTAACAGAATGTCCAAGGAATATTACTTAAAATGCACACTTCACTACTTATTTCAAATAATTTTGCGAAACGAAAGTCAGAACTGAACAAAATGGAAGTGCTTATAATAAAAATTCTATTTATGTTGCATAAAATAACTTCATGAATTACAAAATGCAAACATTTGCTGCACTTGCAGTTTAATAATATATGCATTAAGAAACTTTTTACGATAGCTTGTCAATTTAGTTTATCTATCATAGTAAATTAGCTAGTAATACTCTCTGACGATCGTTGAATGTCGACGCAATATTTAATTCTTTACAAAATGTAATGATTGTTTGGTTGAGGATGCCTGAAATCCAGAGAGTGGTTCGTAACTTTAACTACGAATAGAAATCTGTGCTGTGGTAGCGGCATTTAATCGTTGCAATTATTATATATTTTCGATATAGTTTCAATTTTTAAACTTGACCTTTTAGATACCAAAGGCTGGGCTATGCCCCTACTCAACTCTCTGGGGATTCGAGCCTGAATCCTATAATCTTTGCTTTTCAAAGATCACTTAGTCAATTCATCTACCAAGTACCGCTGAGTACAAATAATATTTGTGCAATGTTAGTTTTTGCTTTTAATGAGCAATCATATTTAACTTATTAGCGCTTCTTCCAGTTTACGTTACATGCTCGCCAGAATAATGACTTTCAACTGTTATTTATTGAAACGTAGAAGGTTGCATAATGTTTTAACAAATATGTTAATTCCGATGATGTGTATATAAAGCAAGCAATGCCTTATTTCTCTTATCTATTTTGTTTATTCAACTATGTAGTTCCGCTTGTCATAATAAGCCCCCAGCATACAACGCTCCTCTTTTGCTTTAGTACTAAACGAGTAAGAGTTTTCTAGTCTGGCTTCTCAGACTGGAGATACCCTGTAATCAGCTCCGCACACACAAAAACACACACGCCTTTAAGCAGCCTTTTTCCCTTGGTCCCGCATTTTGGAACATAAGCATTGATTATCTTTGAAGTCAATTCTCCGATCTCATTCAAGTTGCTAGGTCTTAAGGATGGTATTCAAATATGGCAAAAAGCGAGGGGTAGCTTTGAAAATTTGTTTCGAAAGACACTGTTTTTATTGCTGTTACACATATTTTCAGAAATCCATCAATCCAGTTCTATACAAGGTATAATAATGTCAATCATTGTTATAAAAGTGGCTTCAGAAAATAATCTAGCAAACCGTGTCCCCATCATTCTCCCATCTATGACGAGCCAGTCGAACGGAATATTCGAAAAATTAACATAAAACTCGCATGCTCTATAAAGCGCCAAAATGAGTTTGATAAGAGGCGCACTTACTAAAATTTTGAAATTATTCGCAGCCCCGGGCTAATACCGATGGTTGAGGCTTGGTTGGGTTTCGGCTGCTTTTGCTTCTATTTGCATAACATTAATGGATGCTGACGGATGCTGCTCATATGTGAATGTGTTGTTTGTGTAGTTGTGTATGTGTGTGCGTGTGTGCGTGTGTTTGTGTGAGCTTGTGTGCGATGTTGGCATAAAAAGGTGATTTCGAGTGTAAAACTCACCGCCTAAAGCGTAAACGTTGGTCATTTCAGCTTTTCCGAGTCAACTTTTAAAAGGGGGAAAAAGTTTCAAATAAGGCTTAGTAGAGCATGGCAGAAAATTTAAAAAGTGAATAAGCTCTTGTTTAAAATTCATATCAAAACAAACCATGACCAAATAAACGTCCTTCCATTATACTTCATTTCGAAATAAACCCATATTTTAAAACATTCAAATCGTAAATCATACTCTCAACAAAACCAAGCGCTGACCAGCCATTAAAAATATCTTAACTACATATGTACGTATGTATCACACACACACACACACACACACCCAGAAAAGCACTTACGCTGCTAGTGTCTGTGCTTGTTCCTTACTGGACTCTATGGGAAATGCGTACTTAAGTAACTTCGGTGTTTTTTGCCCGAACTTCATGAAATTTCCAGGGCTAAAATACGGCATCCAAATATGAGTCGGTACCAAAGTCCAATTCTATACCTCAACATCCGAAAAGTGAAATATTCTAGACTTGTGTATACAATACGAGAGCCCACATACTAAAATTGTTATCTTTAGCTTTATATGCTCCGAAATATGGCCAACAATATGGAAATCGATTTGAAATAAATTCGATCTACGCGTGATTTAGGAAGACATACTTTTACGTTTTTAAGCCTTTAGCTCAATAAGCGATGGATTCCGAGCATAAAAATGACAGCATCAATTATATTGCCAGCATCTACCCGGCGTATACGCAATTTGCTAGTGACAAACCCTTTGACAGCCATTGTTTCCAGATGTAACGCAATTCCGTGGCCACAACTGCGCATCGTCTATTGGCCCGGGAAATGTTTTTATAGTTGGAATGAAAAACAGCGCCTAACTCAATTTCAGTTTTAGGCGCATGCGGCAGCAAGGACCAAACTGAATGGCGTTGCTGCTGTTCATGCAGCTATGGCTGTCGCTACTGGTACTGCTACTCCTGTTCTGGCTGCCGCTGCTGCCGTCGGCACATCGTTTTGCAATTTAATTTTGTTTGGCGCACTCCTCGCTAACGTGCGCAATTAATTCTGTCAACAACAGGCAGTCTGAAGACCAGGACGACACCTTGTGGCTATGTCGAAACATTCTTCTTCCTTCTCACCCACGCAATTTGCAATTTAATATTTGTTGTCTTTTCTTATCGCAACGCAATTCTACTTTGTAGCCCACCTTTTGGCATTGTCTTAGACCGCAGCTTCTTTAGTTTCGCTTTTGTCCTTTGTCTTGCCGCTCGTCTAATCTAATTGTTATGTTCTCAATAATTTGGCGACCTTTTTGGTAATGTGTTGCATAACTTTTAATGACCATCTTATACTATATAATTTTGCTATTTGCTGATTCTCGAGCTCTGGTGGGAAAGAAAACGAAAAAGTGTAGTCTAGGTTGTCGATTCCTGGAGACATCCTACACAGCACAAGGTTTGCTTTATTTTGACATCCCCGGTTTCGGAAAAGTCAATGTCAAACTATATTTATTTTCAGTAAGGAACGCATTTCTCAGAACTCAAATGAGCTCGACCACAAGTATTTAGTATTATTGTTCTCCCATAGCATATACATATCAAATATAATTACCTTTTTTAATTAAGGGCCCACAGCATCATGGGCCGTATGGCACAAAGGATGCAGATTCTTTAGCTAGAATTCTGGCGTAGTTGTGTGATTAAAGAGCAGACAGGAAAATGTGAACAGTTCCTTTGTAACTTTCCTGCACTTCTGCGAAAACGGCCGTTTTTCCAGGAATTGTGCAACCACTGGATGGTCTGTCTGTTTTCGTTTACTCCACGGGTTTGCTTCAGAAACTCTTGAAGTCGTGCGAAGCCGCCTGAAAAAAAGACACTGAACACCATTCACCCTACCAGACGAACAGACAGCACCGGGAGAGCTTCACCTCCGGATTGAATGAACTTCATAACCGAACCCAACTTGGTTGATACCTCCCACCTTAGCTGAAAAATTGAACTTAGGTTGGTTTTTATTTTTGGTAAAGAAACACTTTAAATTTCCATATCGATGCTCTTTATAGCGATAGGGCAATAAACAAGAAGTTATTCAAGAATGAGCTTTATACAGTTTGAATCAGGGGAAACAACTAGCTTGTACCGTGTGGGTACGGTATTTTTTTTTTTTAATAGTCGTTTATTGTATTAGATCAAAAATAGCATACATTTTTATTACAGCACAGTTGGCTTAGGTGATGTTTCGCCAAGCCTGGTTGTGTCCTCAGGCTCAATCGGGAATAACGGGGACGAAAGCGGCTTTTTTGAATAAGGCTGCATCGTCTCGAAGGCAGTCGGGAGACTGCAGGGCGTCGTAGTCGTAGTTGAAGGAGGTCCTTAAAAGATCTTTTCTTGAGCCTCCTGACTACACACCTCTCAACGAAGTCTCTTACTACCCGGTTGCAGTGTCGCTGCAAGCGTTCGCTGTAGCGGTTGGCGAATGCTCAGACTTGGATGTCGATGGTGGACATATTGAGGTCTCCGTGCGAGGTAGAATTTCTGATGTACCTGTCAGCTACAGTCATTTGGCGCAAGGCCAAATTTTACAGTGTCTGAATCTGTCTTTGATTTGTCCGAGACGCAATTCCCCAGACCTGGATACCGTATCTGCAAGTCGGCGTCACCACGACGTTGTAAACTGCCCGTTTGCAGCGATGTGGCAATGGGCTGTTGGGGTTTACTAGCCTTGAGCCGGCCGTCGATGTGCGCCCGAAAGCTAAGGCTCTTATCCAGTAAAACTCCAAGCTACTTGGCGCATCTGCCAGGATAAAGAGAGTTGCCATCTATCCGCCTGGCACTTCGAGGTGGTCGGAGTAAAATATTGTCACGTCATCGGCAAATGTGGCCATCAGGTGTTTGCCTGGGATGGCAAAATTGTGCAGGTCGGCCGGAGTGAGGATTTCTGCCTTGTGCAAATTGTAGAGAAAGGGGACTAGTACGCTGCCTTGGGGGACACCCGTCTTTATTTTGCGAACTGGAGAGATTGCTGCCCTTGTCTTGACTTCAATGTTTCGCTCCAATAAATAAGAGCGCAGAAGTAGAAAGAAGGAGGCGGGGGAGACTCAGTTTGATTTTGTGGAGAAATCCGTCAATCCAGGTGCGGTATAGTCTAATCGGGCGTATTCTACAGCACTCTCCAGAAAAACTTCAACTTTAGCCTGATGCCTAATGCTGCAGCGTTAACTCAATTGATCGAAACGATTTTGCTTACATGATTGAGCTATAAATTTAGCAGGCGCCCAAGTAAATTAGCTTTTTGGCTCAGCCAAGTCACCTGAGGCTATTTACCTGTCTTCAGGTACTCAGAAAGCACAACTTCTTATCCGACAAGCTCTTAAATTATTAGTGGCAACTCTTCTACGGACTTGTTGGTTTGTGCACTTGACAGGCAATCATCAGGCTGTAAAACTTTTTCGATATTTTTGACAAAACTTATTAAAATTTCAGGCTGTCGGGCATCTCCGTGCGCCAAGCCCAAACGGAGAACCAGCACGACCTTTGCCCTTATATAAAAATAGATTTCACAGCTTCCAGCGTTGTGAACGTTGGAGACCGCCGCACAAAGCAACTCCATGACTCCATATATCGTGTTTCTGAGCCAACACAATTTCCGTTTCGAGCCACTTCCTGCCGTCTTATAGGGACATGACTGCCGTTTGTGCTGCCAAGCAAATGCGTCCCACAGCTCCTGTTTGGCATCCTAACTTTGTGGCCGCCTGGGGAGCGGGTAGAAATGGTGACTCTCATAAAGAAACTGACAAGATGTTCATATAATGCAACAAGCTGTCTCTAATTGCAGGCAACTCTTCGTTTTTTCTTTCCATACATACACCAAAACACATACTTCAAGGATGAGTTTTTCCGTATTTTGGGAAATTCAATAACCTACATACTAAGTATGTTGTGTCGTATAATCTCGTATAATCTTCAATTTTTGGGGTATTCCAAAAATAGTTTAAATATTAATAGAAACTATATTTTTGGCTTTACATTTTTTTTTTCTTTTAATTTTAATTGCTTAAAGTTAAGGCTAGGACAGTTAATAAACTTTCCTTATATCTAAAATTCTATAATTTATATTAGTTTTTCCCCTTTTGTCTTTTTTAGACAAGTTTTGATGCTTATAAATTTTTTACTTTTATAGTGCTATTATCTGCGTTTCTATTAATAGATTAATGATTTACCTTTTTATTTCAACTCCAACATGTCATCCAATTACAATGACTGCAATTACAAGTTGTATATAAAGATTTTACCTAGAGAACAATCTTGTAGTGCCCTCAGCATTCCAATGCAATAACATTTCTTAATTAAATACTTGATGCTTAGAGCCACATCATGGTTCCGTTTTAATCGGATTGCATTGTTTCAGGAACTGCTTTATTCATTAAGATGTTTTTTTCTGATACCGCTCACCTCAATTGGTTATCTAGCGCGCAGTGGCCTTCGTGCCCTGTGGCAATGCGACCTTAGCTGTATTATAATGCAGGATGAGCTCTGATGCTTTCCACTCAGTCTTTAATTGAAAATTGCAAGCGACAGCTGCTTTAGCATCTGTCAATTGTTTGCTTTGTAATTGACTAATGAAATATGCGCACACACCGCAACAAAGCTGAAGCCCTCTTTGGAGCCCGCCTCCTCTAAATACCGCTTGCATAGCAATTGAAAAAACACCGGACCACTGAAAGTTGAAGAGGGTATTGTCAACTTTAAAACTTGAACAGCATCTCTCTTTCTTCCTAATACATGCGACATATGAACTATGAATTGCAGTCCTAGCCGCAAGAAATAAAAGTAACTGCTTCAAGAGAATAAATTAACGACACTTTCAATAGTTCCACTTTATATGCTAACTAGACATGAGTAGACTAACTAAATTGTTATTTATTAGTATCAGAATCTCCCAACTACGCAATGCTCTTTAATTCAACTGAAAGGATTCATCTGATTCGCAAATGTTCAGATTCGGTGACCTTTCAAGATTCGGGTTGGGAGTCATATAGATAGTTAGCTAGGAGAGGCCGCTTACACAAAGCCAATAAACTATTTTGTATGCCCTTGAAGGGGGTTTTATTCTCTTGTCATGACATGGCAGTAGTCTTTAGCCCTATTAAGTATATTTATTCTAGATCAGTATGCATATCCGCTTCGATAAAGCCATGTATGTCTGTCTGTTTCTATTCAAACTAGTCTCGCAGGATCGGTCCACAATAATATATAACTTTATAGAAGTCATGGGTCAAAAATTAAGGTATTTCATAAATAACCTCTGTTTGTCAAAATATCGTAACTAAACTTGGCATTTGCGAGTTTTACGATGCTGCTTACGTATGATCAAAATCTTATAAACAGAATCGGTTGACAAATGAAAAATATTCAAATTTTTGAAAAACTGCTTTCATAAACGCACCTCCAAGCCAAACATCCACAAAGGTATTTAACCTAAGGCGTGCCCGAAATTACGGTTCTTTCTTCTTTCTTTGTATAGAAAATAAAGTTAATATTTTTAATTGCTTATCTAACTGATTGAAATTGTTCATTGAATCAAATAAAAATTTTACATTGTTGTAATTGAGAACATTAAGGGCGCCTGCTTGTTTATTTGGTTGATTGGAATATTTTCACATGGCTCAACTCATCAGACTAATTAAATTACATTAATTGCATCATTGCTTTGTTCTGTCCTTCAAATACAAATCAAATGACAGCTCGTGTACATGGCGTATACTTAATTAGCATTGTAAAGACAGGCATGCCATGTTATACTGATGTATTTGAAGTTTAGCTGTGGCTTCAACAAGTTGAAAAACTACGTTCTACGTAGGCGGCTGAGTTTCGTATGAGTTTAATTAAATAGAAAAAAACAAGGGCTTTGACTGCAGCATGGGGCATTATTTTGCATAAATTGTGAAAGTCCTTGCATTTTTTGCTCTATTTGTGCGATCCTTGTGGCAGCATAGAATTAAATTGGCCTTGCTATTGTTGCCGTACTTGTAGTTGTAGTTGTTGCCTGCCCTTTAATGGCAGTCGTTCGTGTTTTGTTTCAGTGCTTTATCACAGGACTAAGGACCCAGGCATCAAGCTTCAACATGGCGCATGCATTGGGCCAAGGTCAGCACGATTCACATTTCAATTTCCAGCTCTATTGCAAGTTTAATTTTTTATTCTCTATTTGCACCTGAGTGAGTTTGTGTGTGTTACTTTGATTCGATTCTGTTATTCCTATCAATTGATTGTTAAAACAGAACAAACACAAGATACATTGTGAATGTCCTTGACGGCAAATTGTTGAAATACTCGTCGAGTTACCATACCCGTTGGACACACACATTTTAAGAGCATAACAATATTTCTCTTTGGTCTCACATTAATTTTGATTTACGCCTGGCTGCTTGAAAAGATTTATGTCTTACCCTGATTTTGTTCTTCGGGCTTATTGGCACTTACAGCACTCTGGGGCCGGCTTCCCATTTAGGTTGCGTGTGAACTTTGAACTTCACTAGTGGTGCAAAAAACAATCAAGTTCCTTTCACTGGCTTTCATGTTGAAGCGCCGTTTAACATCATTTCGCTTTTGTAATCATATCTCGAGACTTAATTAAAAGGCATTCATTCAGCGGTTGCATGTGGAGCGGGTCGGTACGCTCATTAGGTAATCCTTTTCTTTTCGCCCCAATTTTCCCGCCTTCTTAACGTAAAATGTCTAATTAATTTCTTAACATTTCCATCGTTAACGATGCAATCTTTATTAATTTTAAACTTTTCCTCTTTGCAGGTAAATATGATGGCAAACTAAACGCATATTAAACTTAAGGTCAAGATGAAAAGTGCTTGAATAATTAGGTATTTGATTAGCTTATTTTCGTGTAATATTCTTACTAAATTGACAATCAGTGTTGCAATATTCTTATTATTATTATGATTATTCTTCTTATTATTATGATTATTATTATCGTTATTATATTTTTTTTTAAGTCAGGTTCTTTAATCAAAAGTTGAAGGTATAAATAGACAAGTTTAGGGAATTGTAAAATGTTTATATGATAAATATTCCAACTTAAATTTTAAAGATGAGTTTCAATCAAGTAAAAACGCCTGAAGAGTATTTTTTAATCCAACAACGTTTCAAATATAATTTCTTATATATTCTTTAGATTAGATTACATTTTGTTGTTTTCTATATATTTTGATGCATTAGTTTCCTTTTTTTAATTTTTATTATTTATTTTATTAATTCTATTTATTGCACATATCTTCTTTTAGCATACCCAAATCAGCTTCCCTTGTAGATTCATTAGTCAGCGAAGCCACGTAAGTTTGCAATTTTATTTTAATTTGATACATCACAAAATATTTCATGTAAATAATTTGGCTGACTGACAAATCGTTGCCTTTTGTTTATCTATAATTAAAGTATTTTTGTCTTCACATTATTTAAATTCGTTTATTTTCAAATAAGCTTAAATATTTATTTCCCTCATGTTATCGTCATGTCGGCACGATGAATTACACATAAAACAAAACTATTAACTGAATGGTAGGAAAACTCCACACTATAAAATCCACACGCGCCCATGCCCATCGGCAGTCACTTAAGCCTCCAAATGGCAAAAGCTGAAAAAACTCTATAATTGTAGAAGTCAAATAAAAGCTGCTGCCATGGGACCCGCGTCCCGATGGCATTTTGAAACTTTAATTGCGCCAAAGTGCTTGTGAATGTTACTGCTACGCCACACACACACATACATACATACACACACACACACGCACACACACACACACACACACACACACACACACACACAAACATACATACATACATACATACACACACTCACACTCAAACAAACACATTCGCGCGCACACACACACACAGTATCTCATAAGAAAAGTTGCGCATTTGAATCGCTTGCCTGGCAGCTACAGCGCCACGGCGTATGCAACAAGATTTTGTAATGACACTTTAGACGCTATCCCCGTTGGGCGATATTTAATTTGCGCGGGACTGCCAAGGACTTGGCGCTCGGTTTCCTACCATCTGTTGTAATTATATTCTGGGCAATCTAGCGCTGGTTGAGCAGACCAGCGCAACTGATTCTATTACAGTTCGCAGCTCTTTACCCGCTTATGCCCGCCCACATGTTGGGCATTAAATTACCATAGCCACGGCTCAATGACGGTCCAAATGGATCAAAATTTATTTATTTACTTTTTTTTTGGTCATTTATTTCATGATAATTCATCTCAATCAGCTTAAATGTCATACTAAATGTTTCACTTGTGTTCGGGACTCGAGTGCTACCTTTCGGTTCGTCTTTTGTCCTGGCTTGCCTTTAATTAATGCGCATAAAATCCTCGACATTTTGCACCTTTTATTTGGCCTCGCGTGCGCCCGTACACATCCTTTTGCACGTCCTGTCTTGTATTTGATTGAGTGCGCTGCCATGGATCCAAGCAGAGTCCTGATTGTTAATCATTCACAACGCCTCTTATACCCTACCCTACCCTGGCAGCGGAGAACGCCCTTATATTAGAATTCATGATAGTTATCATTTACAAGATGGGCATTATTATTTATAATTTGTTACCGATTTTTTTTCACATTTATTTTTAAATATTTATGCGACAATAAAATAAGCTTGATTTAATAATTTTATTAAAAAAATATACAAAATCGTTTCTAATTTATTAATTTAATTTTATTTTAACTTTTGAACTGAACCAGTTTGAGCCCCGATCGCTAATTTATCAGATTATGAATACAACATTTAATTTATTTATTAAAAATTTTGAATAATCTACAATATTTTTTTGGACTTCTAGCCTTGAAACCTAATAGATCTATTCAGTTTATTTTAAAGAAACTCAGTTTCTGATATATATCTCATTTACATTAGTGTAAATTTATTAGTGTAAAATTGTATAATCCAATGATTATATTTAATCAGAAAGTACTTTATTTTCAATGTTCATACAGCAAGAGTGTAAAGTAGATTAGTGCGTTCAAGGCCCAACAGTATTTGTGTTAGTTATTTATGCGCATTTGAATGTGATGAGAATGAAACTTGCTTTCGGCGCTCTTGACATATTATCCAAATACACGCACAAATCAGAAAAGGTATCAACTGCCGTTAATGCGATTTATTTGTTGCTGTGTATCGAGCGTGATGCGTGTGTGCGTGTGTGTGTAGGTATAAGTATTTGCTTAGTCCATGGCACATCATTACATTGCAGAGAGATCAAAATAAAATTAAATACACCAAACGAAGCCATATAAGGCACACGCACATAACCCCCGTGTGTGTGTGTGTGTTGTGTATTCGTGTAAGCGTGCTTTAGTAAATGTCAAAAGTTTTAGAGCATTTATAACACACACGGGCATATTAGGCACAACCAAAGGACCTCTCAGAGCCTTTCTCTTGCCTGTCACTAGCACGCAACCTTTGGATTTCCATATTTTTAGACATTTGTGCAACTTTTTAATTTTTGATGCCCTTTTGTAGTTATAATTATTTTATTTTCTCATTTTATGCGTAGAAAGACTCAAACTCAGTGTTGTCCTCGTACAGAGTATATAAAATGTTGGCTGTGCAAATGTGAAGTCTAGGTTAAAGCCGCGACAAAATGACACCAATCATATTAAGTGGATTGTGGGGCGTCGACGACACCTGAAGGGCAGAATATAACAAGCGGGGATTGAAGATGAGGTGCGCTCATTTCATTTATATACCCAAATTGCTGGCAGTGTTATTTACAATTATGTTGTGGCTTTTCGAGATTAGATGTGCGCCATGGGCTACAACTAAATGATCTGCACATGTCCCTGAAACACAATCTAGCTACTATCAACTATTATGAGCCGTCGCTTAGTTAATGGACATAAACATACCCGGTATTAACGCGGAGCCTTTAAGCTGCTCGGTTGTGTCAGAGAATGTTTTCATTTCATTTCGAAAGCAGTCTGAATTACTTAAACGGAAACTTATTTCCAGCTTTTTAGTTTAACTTAAGAGCCAATTTGATTTGTCAAAAATCAAAAATGCATTACTCGCAGATTCTTCTAATAAAGCTACACTTTATAGCAGTCGGCTGCTAACTTTAAGCATATGTAAGAAGATTGGTAAAACAGCCAAATTTGGTCAAGAAATCTTTAAAAACCAAAAGAGTAGTACCCTCTATGAGGAGGGTACAATAAATCTATTGTGTGACGATAGTTCCATCCTGCTACGTAATTGCGTCAATGGTAGACTCAGCTGATTTAAATGTAGATTCATGCATTCAGAAATAAATAGCATAAGCAGCTTGCCATATTATTGTTGACTTTTCACCAAAACATGTAAACAAATTTAGCAAATTTCTTCGGAAAAGTCCTAATAACTCTTCCCTTTTGTCTCCCGATGCTGCACTGCATATTTTATTGCGCACTTTTTCGAAGGCTGCACATAAAAAGTCGTATTTGCGTATTCACAAAAAAATAAATTCAAGGAAATATAAAGGGGAAATTAGGAAAACGCAAAATTAATAAATGAGGACAACAAATAATAATAATACAAGAAAATGTTCGAAAGAAAATAATCGGAAGTCAGAAAAGAAGAGAAGTCAAATGTCATATGACGAGCAAAAACCATAATTCCTATAGGGTCGGTGCGCGTGGGAGGTTGGAAGTTGGCAAGCGTTAAATGTGCTTTTCATAAAATATTAATAGCTTCACATGGCCATAATAATAGATATATACGTAACGTCTTACTGACTGGCACATTCATAACGTCCTTTTTTGCACTGTTTACTTTGAGGGCTGCATCCCTTACAGGCCTATTCTACTCTATTTACTAGCCACACCCCCAGCTGTCTCTTAACCTGCTTTTTACCTGCTTGCTGGTAATTTGTCAAATGTGGATTTTGCCATTCTTTTTCATTTCTTTAGCCCGCTGTTGCTCCTTTGCCTCGTGCAACACATGACAAACGAGGGTAGCTCTGAATGATTTTTATAGCTAGTCTACAAATTAACCTTATTTTTTCAATTGAAGCAAGCTCTAGTTAGAGTCATAGCTAGACATTTAGACCACACACCTAGTGGAAAAAGGGAAAAGGGTGGACACAGCTTCTGCCTAAGAGTCAATTAAAGAGTCAAGTTTCACTTCGGCCTGCAGCAACAAAAAGTTATGGGCTGTTATCGGACTAACTACAGAAAACATGAATTCTTTATTGTGCGAATTCATCAAATATTCCTGTTCAGGCAGCCTTTTTAAACTTCCAAAGTGAAATGGCCGATTCTATTGAATTCTTTATAAGGTACACTTTGTCATTTAAATTATTTAATGTAAAGTCAATTAGTAGTACATTCCACACTTTGTGAATTTGCACTCAACTCAAAGAAGACTTTTGTGTATAAGCTAAAATGTATTTAGAGACGGTGATTTGGTTCACGGTTCGAAGCATCTCCCTTCCCTTAGGCTTGGTTTTTAGTGCAAACTTTGGCTTGTCATATTTGTCAAAAAATGAAAGTTTCATAAAAATAGATGTGAAGTTCCGGGCTGGGTCTCCTCCCTTGCCCCCCTCTGAATATCTAATTTAAAAAATACCTATGAAAGCTAAGATACAGACGCAGTATCAATCGTTTGTTAACTTTTCTCAAAACCCTCGCACAGTGTGGCCTGCTAAGCTGTCTAAGCAGAAAGCCTCAGCTTCATACCACCCGACTGGTTGCTATACTGCGTGATATTATTTAGCTTTTTATACGCATTAAGTGTTATTTTTCTGCGCAAATGCAATAAATTTCCTTTAGCTTTATCCTAAATATGCTGGGCGCGTGTGTGTGTGTGGGAGGGAGGTGGGGTGTGTTTTTGTGCACGTGTATACATCAGAGTCTTAACATAGCAACGGGGGCGTTGATGGGGATTGGTGGTTTTTCCTAAGCTTTGACTTTACTTTAAAATTGCGCATCTTGGCGCCTTTGAAATGGAAACTTGTGAAATCTCAGCTCGCCAATGCAATCCAATTACAGCACGAGCCCACGCGTGACTCTCAACACAGACTCAATTAAAAATAGCACTTACAGCCATTGAAATAAACTCTACCACTTCCAACAAAGCCAACCCCCCGCCCCCATCTCACCCGTCTCTGGTGGCTATCGCTATTTGTTTTTTGCCAGCGAAAAGCCATAAAAAGTGGCGATAAGCAATCAGCCAGTTCTCCTGAAAAATAAAAGCCATATAAGCTGCGTTGGCTCGCAACGCAATTTGCGCATCAGTAAGCACGAGACACTGAGGGAGGGAGGGGTCTTCATTCCATAGGGGAATTGTCACATGGACATACTCTTCTGGCTTTCTCGCATTTGCGATTCTCTGGAACTGCAATTGCATATTGCAGCTTGCTACTCGCTTTACTGACTCCAATTTGCATATTTGTTCATTTAAATTTGTTGCTATCCTTGGCGTTGTCATGATTTTAGAAACATAAAAAAAACAAATTTGTTTTTAGTATCTAATGGTAATTTTGTATCGCTGAAACATTTAATCATTTAATAAACCACATTGTTCATATCACAGATAGAAGGGTGCTCCCGAGGATATGATATCCAGAATATTATGCAATTTTAATGTTCAGTTAAAGCTAAAAACATGTTTGAAACATTCATTTATTCGCCTTTTTGCTGCACATCATACAGCTGCTATAGGAACTTTAAACAGGAAATTGTGTTTTTGTAAGGACAAATTTCTTGTTTTTCAAGTCATTTTGACAAAACGCACCATTCACGACAGATACTAATGTTCCTATCATTTTAAAAAACAACATTTAAAGATTCTTTAGTATATAAAGAATAAAACATTGTTATTCAAAATGTACTGACAGCGATTAATATTGGCAATGCTAAATTAAAAATAAATTAAGAAAAGTTGTTTTTGCTCTGCTGTATTTTTTAACTTAAAAGAATAAAATTAAATTAAAAAAGAGTTTACAAATTCTTGTGTAGTGCTCATATTTCCTGCTTATAATGGCTATCTAGTAATATTACTCAAATAGTGTTTGCTGATACATATGTACATATATACGTATATAGAATGCTCGTGTTAATGCGATATAGATATATATAATAGACTACCCTTCAAATGGCATTCGCAAATAGCAAATAGCGAATAGGAGGAAAAATGCCAATAATTAGTTTTCCCTTATTTACTTTGCGAATTGAGGACAGATTTATTAGTATAACTTAGTCAACTTAGATCATCAAACATAAATCAGTGCTAATATAACTTAAAACTTGAGTTGAGTTGGTCAGGGCTTAAATAAATGAATGATTAATTTTTCAAAATGTCGCGCATTTAAAGCCAGAGAAGATCCATAGCTGAAAGTTAAAAACCATTGATTCCTGTCAAAATTCCATGACCGTGTGAGTTGAGTTCATTTTTACACTTTTCATTTTAGTCATGCCGTCTTATTTTTCTGTGCGCTTTCTAGGTTACCCGCAGAACGCTGCGGCAAACTTTTATAATTAAAACTTTCTGCTGCGAATCGAGTAAAAAATAAAGAAACAAGCAAATGCGTATATATGAATTGTTCAGCAATATATACGCAAAATATTTTTCCTACACGGAACTAAATGTACAGCATGGAAAGTCAAAAGTACATAAATTTAGTCCCACAGACAGATGCCTAAGGTTTCAGCGCAGTACACATATTTTAAATGTTTAATTTGAACGCAGCAAATACATTAAAACAAACGTAGGCATATGTATAGAAGCAATTTGTGGCCAATTAGAAATTTTTAAAGTAATTTCGAAAGTAAAAAAATAAATATTATTATGTAATGTCTTAGCAATTTAATCTACTTAAGTTTTGTTACCCTGATGCCTCTGCTCAACTCAGAAAGAGATATATTTAAGTATGGCACTTATCAGAATCTGGGCAGCATTATACGGATGTTGGATAGTCCTAGGCGGCCCATAAATAAACACTGTTGCCGCCTGTCAGGCGAACAAAACTGCGTAAAAGCGTCGCGCCCCCAAAACCCATAAATCACACCAAAAGGTAGGGGTGGCGAGGGTGGGACGAGCTGGCAAATGCTAATGATAGTTGTACAAGGCTTATCAGCTACAAGGAGCCGTAAAAGTTGCCTTGAAATGCTTTACAAAACCAGCTGCAAAATGAACTCTATATATGGCTAATTGAGCGCAACATGGCGTATACGTTATATACATGCTATATACGACTGGCATATGCCATATTTCCACTTAATAATTTAATAGATCGTATAGGCCGTCGATAACAAAGCTGAACACAGCGTGACTCAATAAATATTGCAATGCAATGAAATTAACTTGCGTCACTTTATGGCCACTTTTTGTACAAATGAATTCAGTCCTTGCCGCTTCACTGATTAAGCGGCTGCTTCTGTGCGTCGGTCCGTCTGCGTATTCCAACTGGAGGCTGGGGTGTGGAGGTGTCGTACCCATTATAATAATGCTACAGCCCTGGCTTTGGCCTTGCCTTGTCAATGCGCAAATGGAGCTTAATAATAAAATAGAATGGCT
Source organism: Drosophila montana (assembly GCF_035044405.1). Taxonomy (NCBI): domain Eukaryota; kingdom Metazoa; phylum Arthropoda; class Insecta; order Diptera; family Drosophilidae; genus Drosophila; species Drosophila montana. The sequence continues at coordinate 915,612 of NW_026996956.1, forward strand.
AGGCTACAGAATGCCTTTGCTTGTCAATTTGACGTCGTTTCCTTTATCCTTCACAGCTCTAACGTGTGCATCATCAATATTTTGCATGCATGAGCTAAAACGACGCTGTGGGCGTGGCAGCACGGTGTTCGACAATACTTGCGCGTTGTATTGCCGAAGCATTCAATATTTCAATGCAAGCTCCCTATAAATAAATCGAATTGCATCATATCACATCAAGACCGCACCATGCGAGCTCTGCCGCACATATGGAATTGCTGGGCGTAAGTTATGTGCCATTTATTAGGAAAAGTTCTGTCAATTCATAAACACAATCAAAGAAATTGTGTTCTTGAAATCATTCTGTTTTAAAATTGATTTCATTATATTTTTTGGTTTCAAACTAATTAATTAAAGTTAAAATTCGGAAGTTTGAAAACATGCAGTCCTTCAGAGTCTCATGAAATGACTAAAAAAATAACATGAACTTTATTTAAACAAATGTAAACCAAAAATGGAAAAACCAAAAAAAAAGGAATTTAAATATAAAAACCGCTAAATTTAATTAACTAAACATTATGGTTAGACAGTTATTGTCAACTTCGACTATTGGCACAGGCCACTATGTCAAAAATACGATCTTTATGCCAGAGCCACGTTCACGCTGTGGTATAGGTGTATATATATATATATATATTAGATGGAATTGAAAAAGTTTCAACTTGGACAGCAAGTAGCCAATTAGAGGGGTTTATAGAGCAGTCTCTGCCTAATTGGATGTTTGCCGTCCGTCAAGTGTAGCCAACTACTTACAATATAATACTCGAAAGGAGCTCGACACAGCGGACAGACCTTGGTGGGGCAGACATCGTAGACCTTCTTGAGACAGCGCTTACAAAATGTGTGCTTGCATGGGGTGCTTACAATGCGATGTTTGCGGCACAGACAAATTGCACAATAGTCCTCAGTATCGTCCATTTTATGGTTGTATTGAATTTTTTTTGTAAATGTTAGTTTATTCTATGTATGTACTAGAAAAATGACGAGTCGTTCATACACCCAAGTGAAGTTTAGCGCAAAGACGAATTTATTTGATGATGTGTTTTCTACATTCTACGCTCTTTCGTTTCACGAAGCACATATTAAGCATACGCCACGTATTACATGAGCTTGTCAGTGTCATTTTATTTATGACAGCGAGCACATAACAAAGGAAGGAAAAGGCTGCAAAAATGGCTGATCCAATAAATCGCAGACCTATCAACGTAGGAAAATTGCACACACAGAAACTGGCCGACATCCTGCATATAGGGTGTCAGGGCAGTGCAGCCCTAGTGTGTGTGTGACCTAAATATTAAGTAAATAATATTTAATTGATTTCGAGTTATATGAATTACATACATAAAGGTACGGGGTGGCCTTTTCTATAGCGACTTTTATAAGATACAAAATATTGACACACTTCTTAATTGGACACGTATACTTGCCATCGCTTTTTTCAACTAGACACTCCCAGAAGAAATTGACAGGCGTTGAAGGAAACAACTTTTGTTAAAAGTCTAAGTTTAATTCGCTCCAATTTTAAATATTCAATGCTTTTTTTAAGGGAATTCTAGATTTTTTGATTACTTCATCCTGGTTAACGATAATGCCAATGAAAGAGATATAATGCAAATTTAGGAACTGCTCTCGACGCTTAAAATTGGGTTACAACAAACTCCGATCTAGTATGCATGCATAAATAGGTACATGTTAACTTGTTGCTATAATATTTTTTGAAGAATTTGAGTTACCTCTCTGCTGTGACACCCTGTAAGGGTATGTGCTTATATGAAGTGGGCTTTGTGAACGTTTGTCAAATTGACTCGCCTGCTCATTGTTTGACAAAATACATATTATATAGATATTTTTGGGCCCGCTCATGAGCATCCAAACAATGAACATTGTCAAATTACGGCAAGATTGATTATCTGTCTGGCTGTCGGTCAGGCTGTCTGATTATTGCGCAATGTCCAAGAGTTTCGTGCACTTTATTAACTTAACTTTTTCTTTTACAGTGGCTGGCTAGGCAGCGCCAAGGGCTGGTTGGGCAATGCTTCGATACCATCGATGCCAGCCATGGCAATGCCATCGATGCCTTCGATGCCAGCGATGCCATCAATACCATCGATTCCCGGACTGCGTAAGAGCGGCACTGCCGATGGAGCTGAGGGCGGCGAAGGTGCTCCAGATGTCAATGCTGCGGGTGCTGTGAGTGCTGGCGATGATGACGACAAGTCGAGGTATATTAGGTATGGGCCCCTGCTTAAGAATGACGGAATTATATACGAAAAGAAACTGCAACAGTGAAGAGAAAAAACTTATATAAAAGCGCGTTTGTATTTTAGTTCATAATTTTTGTTTTGTTTTTTTTTTTTTACTTATTCAAAATAATTGTTGCGTCCTTTGTTTGAAACTAACCTGTCTTTCAACGTTCACTCACTTGACGGCTATTGTTCGTCTGTTTTTTGTTCACACCCTGAGGAAAAAGGCAACTTTTGAATTTCAAAGAAGCCCTAAATTAATTATACACAAGCCTTTACCAACCTTGCTACATTAAAATACTTCCAGAAAACCATAAGAATATGTTTTGAACACAAGTTACTTTAAATATATGACTATTGACATTTAGTTTTGCTTAATATATTCACGAATTTTCCTCTAATAATTATTTAGCTTTTAAAATAAAATACAAAATATCACTGATTACTGTTGCTCACTTAAGCCTCTACGTTTTTCCGTTTAAACTTGAACTTCATATTCTTACACTCGTTCTAACTTTTGTTTCACTCTTTATAACTTTATCTTAAAGGCGTATACTCTTAAAACTGTACAGACAAATACCTTAATACAAACCACATATATAACTTTTTAAACGTTTTTGTATGTATATATATAAATATATATTGAGAAACTTACGAATGTTTGGCGAATTGATAAACGATCGGATATCAAAACCAATTTTGTCCCTTAACAAAGTGTTAATATATACTTTAAGATTAATATTAATTACAACTTTCAAGAATAAAGGTAAGTCATTCTGTATTTCAGAATTAAATAAATTAGGCATTTTGTAAGGGGACACAATGATGGTTAGATTCTAAAAATGTTCTTTAAGAAACGGAAACATAAATAAACCATTTCATAAAGCTCTTCATCCAGTTATACAATCACTTAATTTGAATTCATGCTGCTGTTACACATGCCCCCTACAACATATTCCAAGTTCATCATTAGTTGATTTCACACTTTGATTCATTTCATAATTTCGTTTCGTAACGCGTTGTATAAAAATAAAATCAATTTGTATAGCATTTAGTAGAGACAGAAATGTTCAAGTATCAGATTCCATCATTATTGAGCGGCCCATCAAACAACCTCAAGGATCTAAGCAAAACCCATACTAAAATCTGGAACTATTCTTGTGGCAACGCAGTAGATAAAAAAAAAACTAATTGTTGTAACTAGTTGTTATCATTTTTATTTTCGTCTTAGTAAACAATGATATTTTTATATGCCACCCTGATTTCTCAGTGTCGATGTGTAGCTCATCCTGTGTCAGTAATTCGCTTTTTTTCGCTATACTTTTTTATCAATTTTGTGTGTGTAGAGACTATATAATTTTCAGCTCGTTGGCAGCTCCTTCCAAATATGCTCTCTAAGTGTGCGCTCTACTAGATTTCTCTGTCACTTGATGTCAAAAGAAGAAAAACTCAAGAACTGATCTGAAAATATATTCATTAGAGATGATCCAAGTGTTAGTGCATGCATTTAGTGTGTTCTCTTTTGGCCTCTTCATTTCCGATTAATGCATTTATATAATTTCCATCCCTTCATAAACAATTCATTTGAATTATCTACTTACATTGCATTTGCATCGACAATCAACATAAATAATTTCAATATTAATTGTCCTAAACTTAAACGAAAAACAAAGATCTGATAACGTGTAAATATACATAAACGTTAATGTGAATACAAAAACCAAATACTGAAAGCTAATCATAGGCTAACTTAATAACTGAGATCTTAAAAGAAAAAAAAAACAAAATGTTGGTCATTTTAATATCAAATGAAGCTATGTGTGCATATTATTAAATATTATCCAACCAATCATTTAAATTTATTAGTTAAAATCGTCACCGAGAACTTAAATACAATTAATTACTCAATAATAAATATTCTTGTGTAACCTATTTAAATTCATTGATGCTTGATTGCAGACACGTAAAAACAATTTGAAGTTCTCTCTAATCAGTGTAGTACAAGGCGGCTTTAACCTACCTTGTAAATGTTACCAAGCAGACTTAATTAACATGGACCTTAATATTTATTAACATGAGAAATCAGGCATTAATTCACAAGAAATGTGTATAACATCAATAGAAATTTAAAAACGAGTTCTTATGTATGTTCTTTTTCGAAAATCCAATGGCCAACAAATAATTGTTTTGAGAACCTATTGATTTAGTCTATGACTACATTTAGTACCCGAACAAGCTAGGGACTCGGACTTAAATCGCACGCACTTTCAGTCAATATCTCTGTTGCTGAACGAATCCAATAGGATTTCTGCCGAATTTCATTTGGTCGGTTTTAATGTTGCATGCTGCATGAGTTGAACTGCAATATCCACACTAGATATCCTATATATATGTATATATTATGTATAAACGTTTCCCCAAATTCACGACCACAAATCTGACACAAGCTTATTTTGTTCTCTCTCTGTCTCTTTTTTCTCTATTTCTCTCTCTATGTTGCACGCTGACGCAATTTCTAATTACAGTGCTACAGAGGGCGCTGATTCGCATCCAGCATCGGGCGGCGGCACGCCCACTGGCGATGAGGGTCAAATTGGACAGGGTAAGGGCGATGAAGTGAAAAGTACGTGTCACAGTTTGATTGGTAACAAAAAAAAAGTTATATAAATGTCAATTGAATGTCAACCTTAAAAAACAAGAAATTCAAATGCAATGCAATGCCAAAACGAAAAGCGAATAAAATGATAGAAAGCGGTGACAGGTTACTAATCAGCTTTCAGTACTATACGTAGTTAATATGCCCTCGAACTTATAGTACACACTTATTTATTTACCCATAGCTGAAAACCTTGATAACCCCACACCCAAAAACAATTTCCTTTTTAGCCTAGCGATTTTGGTTGACTGCATTAATTATTTGCAACCACTTTTACTTACACTTTGTATCTATACCGAGGAACTAAACTAATTAAAATGTTTATCACATCAACAGTTACCACAAAAGTAACACAACAGGCCAAACATTTTGGATCATTCTTGTCATCGGCCATCAGCAAGGCTGGCAGCAAGATCAAGGAAACAGTCAAGGATAATGTGAGTAAAATCGTGAGATGCTTGAACATTGTTCAAAATACATTATCTTTTACCTGTGTTTTTGTGTTTAGACCATTCTCGACTCGTTCAATAAGGAGCAGGAGGCATTCATTAAGGGTCAAGGCGGTGCTGGCAATGGTGCCGCCCCCTGGATTGGACATGCCAATGAGACAAAGATAAAGGAGGAAATTTTGGGATTATCACAGGATCGTCGCAACTTTGTGCGCGCTCCGCCAGCCGGCGTGGACTTTGAGTTTAGCTATGACATCGCATATCCCACTGCCATAGCCATTATGGCCGAGGATAAGGCGCTCGAAACGATGCGCTTTGAGCTGGTGCCCAAGATGTGAGTAGCCATAACCTACACCAATTCGAATTACTTTCATTGATATCCTTCAACACCGCGCAGCATTACTGAGGAGAACTTCTGGCGAAATTATTTCTATAGGGTCTCACTAATCATTCAGGCCGCCGAGTTGGGCACTTTGGGCGCTGATGGTGTGGGCCAGGCTTCCAGCGGTGAAGATGGTAAGTTCATATTCGGTTACTGCCCATCTATAAGCTATCACACTGAAGACCCAATAACAGAACACAATTAAGCGCTGGAGCAGAAGGAGGCTAAATTGCCCAATTTTTTGATTTTCTTGCGCTTGCCTCTTCCGTAACTTTCTCTACTGAACTCTCTCTTTCTCTCCAACACACATACAAAACACTCGCTATTCGCGCGCTCTTTTATTTAAAGCTCTCAATCAAACTCTATTATCCTCGCTCTCTCTCTCTCTCTCTCTCTAAGTCTAAGTTTCAATTTTTTTGATTTTGTAAACGATTCTTTTCACACACGCGCCTGTTCTTTTATTATTTTCGAACTAGCTTAAAGTTCTCCAAGCTCCCTAGTTCTTTGTTTTCAATTTCGGCTAGAGTCTGTATTACACCGCCTATAGTAAGCTCTCAACGTTAAGTTTCTGTCCTTTTAGGTTATTTTATTTACCTTCGGTTCGGTTTTAATTTTCTTATTATAATTATAACTGCACCGGCAGCTGTCGCCTGTGCTAATGACGCGATTTCCTTTCACTCCAGATTCTCATTTTCACTTTTCACCACGTTGCGCGTTCAGCTCTTTAAAATTGATAATCAAAAATCAACTCAATTTCTCAATTCGCCTTTCACTTGGCCTAATTTTCTTTAATTTTGTCTTTAATTTTTTATTTTATTTTTCTTTTCATGATTTTTGCTTTTTTTTATACACAAAATTACAACGATATTGTGAACAATATAAACACAAAAATCAATCAATCAAACTCAACTGTGATGAATTGAAATGCATAAAAAAGCATGTAAACAATTGCCAGATAAAAATGATATTAATAAAAATATTAGCCCTGCGAAAAGTGGGCCAATCGCCGATTCCCCATCAGAAGAAGCAGCAGCAGCTCAAGCCGCTGTCTCTGACCAACCCAAGCCTGTTATAGAGATTGTGGTTGCCGAAGAGCTCATGACTAGGGACAAGAAAGCTTTGACCCAAAAAATCTCCGAGTCCGAGTTCGTATCGGATGAATTTCAAACATCCAATGATACCGATTTGGCCGAAATCAAAGATGGCATGCGCAAGCTGGGCATTGATAGCATGACCCAACAGGCGCTTGCCGCCAGCGATGGTAAGAGGTCTTAGTCTGCAATTTTTACTATGAATTAATTAATTTGTAATATAATTATTTATGGGTAATACTTTTATTATTGATTAAGTTTTCAAATTTATGTTACTTATTCCTTTTTAAGTTTGTACATTTATTTTATTGCCTCTTCAGACTTATGCCCTTTATGCCTTTTGAATAACTAAGAAAGTAGCTATGAAAAACTAAATGTAGACCCAATCGTCCGTCTAAATTTTTCTTTATAAGAGAAATATCTCTGAAATCCCCATCATATTCTGGCCTTTTTAATGAACGCCATATTCTATTTCTCCTTGCTGGTTAGACTAATCAAAAGCACGAAATCAAAATCATTTCAATAAAGTACATACAAATGTCGTTTAAATAATATAAATCAAAAGCAAAATATTTCACATATACTTTTGTATATTTATATTTATATTTTTGTTTTTTTTTTTTCTTTTTAAAATTAAAGGTTTTGCTATCTAGAAAAGTTTCCAAAAAATTTGATATACTCATACCGCAATCCTTAGTAGAGGGCATAAAAAAGTCGAGCAAGCTTGATTTAAAATTGTTTCCGCTTATTAATTTTAACATTTTGTACATACATTTTTGGTTTTATGCTGTGCCCTCTGTGAAATCTGTTTTCCTAAGCAAATCACTCTACAAATTTCAGTTGGCACTGCATCTAGCCAAACACATACACATACAAAAATATACACATACATAAAAACATTTTGTGATAATTCATTTTAAAAATAGACGATATTTCTTTGATAAGAGACGGAAATACTAGAAAATTAAATAGGTTGTAGGTTCGTAGCTTGCCAACACACAGATTATAATTCTCTAATGGCACTTACATACATAAATGTAGCTATTTACGAGTCGTTATATTGAGTCGTGTCTAAAATATTCAAGTCTCACGATTTGTGTGTCCGTACATAATGTTTATTTGAAGAATTCATTTATTTGAACTTATATAGTCTATACTAGATCATTTCATTCTCCATTGCATCGTCTCATAAATGAATTCACTTTTTATTTGTGTCTATCCGTATTTGTTATTTGATTGCTTTTCGGCCCTTGCCTCATTTGAACTGTTTGGCTGTGCGAATTTTAATTTTCATTTCTTATCATACATAAACTAACTTTAATCAAATATCTAATGTGCATATTTATTTTTCAATCTTCACAAAAAAAGACAAAATTTAATATTTCAAATAAAACACAAAAACAAATAAAAACTCTTAACAAAAAATGTGTGTACAAAACAAAGTGTAAAAACCAAACAATTCTCTTTTTTCTCCTCTGCTCTGTTTCTTTCTTTTGTATAAATTACATTTTGCCGAATCGTTTTCTTTATTGTCGAACTATACTAACAACAAACCAAAGCTCTGGCATTTAATTATTAAAAAATAAATATCAATTAAAATGAAAGCAACAACAAAACATAAAACGTATATGCAAAACCCTATGGCATCTAACGGATAACAAAGTATTATAAATTATATAATCATCAATATACTTATATATATATGATATATATATGATAACACAAACCGACATTAAAAGTCCAGTCTAAACTGTTGTTGCCATTCTTTTCTAACTAGCATACAAAATATTTAAATAAAATTCTATAATTTCCACTTAAGTATCTATGAACTATAACAAACTAACATGATTTAAATATTAACTAGCCACAAATCAATTTCGAACAAGTTGAGTATGACCAAAATGATACAAATTCTTATTATTAAAATACTCTTTACAATCTTGTGCTTTTTCAATTGCAAGTCCATTAAATTCTTGAATTTCGCTATACAACATCTTTGTATTTATCAATTTTCGAATTATTTATTTTTAGTTTTTACACATATTCTTTCTCCAACTATTTCGGCTAAATTTAAAACAAAATAAGTATAGATTTGTATACCCAATCACAATTCGCGTTTTCCTCTTTTACACAACCACCAACAACACGGAAAACTTTAAAAAAGAAATCCAAAAAAAATCTATGCAAATTCTTAGTATTAAACACAATATGAATTATATTGAAAACATTTAACAAGCATTTATTTTTCTTCATGTATTTCTTAATTTATTCTCAAATCATCTTGCAGAAGATTGAATGGATAAACGCTAAATAAAAAAAAAAAAAACCTTAAAATAAAATACATACAAATAAAAGACCCACATGACAGAAAAACAACTAAAAAATACAACAAATTGTTAAGCGATTTACAAAAACCAAAAGCAACAAACCAAATTATATACATATATATATATATATATAAATATTCACTTGACAAACATTTAAACAAAACGCATTATTTATATAAACCGAAAGAAAAAACAAAAATGTTACTTAATAACTGAAACAAAATTTTGTGTGGTAAGTTAGAAATTGTTGGTTAAAAAATTCCAATTTTCACTTATATACAAAAATTATTAAAAATTTAAAACAAAATTTTTATAATATTTCGTTGTTGTTTTCAATTGCATACAAATTGTGTTCAGCAAAATAGTTGCCACAGATTTCGAGTTTATTTATTATCTCTGTTGTGTCCATACGAGTGTCCATATAAGTATTATAATATTGTCTGCCTCTGTGTTTATTGCTATTCGTATTGAGTTAAGTTCCTTTGATTTTTCTTATAAAATAAAAAAAATAAATATAGAATTTGCATAAGTAGTTGCTAATTAATTCCTTAAAGTAAATGCAATCCTTCTTTGAGCATAGCCTTAATTTATTTCGTGTATTTTTGCATATTCCAAGCAATGCCCAAAAAAAAAACAAACTTTTCAAAATTGAAATGAAAAAATTACAATTATTGTCAATGCAAAATTTCAATGCTTTTTAACTGCACAAAGGTGAACAGGTTTTTTTTTTTATAGAAAACAATCCGATTTTAAATGTGTATTCGAATTCGTAATAAACCCAACTCATCACACAAAATCCAAAGAAAGAATTACAAACCCAAACAAAAATATGTATCTTTCCTTAACAACGTAAGTCAGTCTGTCCATATGTATACCCAGACATTTTTCAAATTTGATTGTTGTACAGAAACATAAGATATTAATTTTTCGAGAATAATTGTAAATTTTTAAATAGCTTTTAGTTAGTTTTTATTATATATTTGGCGTGCTTTGTATAAGTAAATTTTGTAAAAACAATAGCAAATATTTAGCTTGCTTTTAATTTCGATGTTACATATGCTGTAAATACACACAATATTTTTACTTTCGTACTATTAAACATTTTAACTGACATATATAAATGTATACCTATACCTTATATACTACATTCGGTGTCACCTCTGGCACTCGATTTGGTGTTAGAACAACAAGCAAGTCATGGCAATAGGGTACTTCGTTCACTTCTTTACTGGTGCGGTGCGCGGGTTTTGCACGCTATTCGTTAATCAGTTAGGCTGAGGGGAAACTGTATTGTATTGGCCTAATTACCATATTAAAAGAACATTTTTACCTTTTGTAGACGATTACTTTTCAGTTACGGTGCGCATACCAAAACGAATTACAGTCTGTGAAAACCTATGCCTTAGTTATATGCCACGCGATTAGTTACGAAGTGTCTAAGGTAAACGAAAATGAGAAAGAATGAACAAAATAATCCATGTACTTGCTTGGAGTGTCACAAAATACCAAACTTCAATGCTTGCTAGACACACATTAAAATATATAATCAATAATATAACATGATTTGCAATGTATGCTATATTTAACTTATTTATATGAACTTATATGTAACCTAACCTGTCTATTAGCCCGTGTAAGCCACACACATAGTAATCTTCAGTTTGATAAATCTTTCTCAGAGGAACAATGGGAGAAGGACCTGGAAGCTGAGCTCAAGGACTACGAGGTTGTCGACGAGGGCGGCACTGGTGGTGGTCGCAGCAAACACGGCGTTGAGCCGGAACTAGAGGAGGATGAGGAGACACCGAAAATATCAAATTTGCGCACACGTTCGACTAACAACGATTGGGAGGAGTATGCTGATTTAATTGAGGATACCGATGATTTAAAGTAATTAAGAGCTTATATCGTAGTTTCTTCTAAGTTGGCTCTAAGTTTATAACTTAACGTTTCTTTCCATTCCTTTCTACCCCTTGTTTCTCTTTTATAAACACATTATTTGATTACTCTCATTATTGTTACGAAACCCGAAACCCAACCAATCCAATCGCCGCTTCAACAGAACTTTGAAGTGCCTAAAACGCACCATGTTGGGCTATCAATGAGACGAGGCATTCTTTACGCTCTTCTAGTGTTGGCGTAAAATGTTCGTAAATGTAAATAGAGTTTGCCTCGATTCCTATTGGAAAAGTTGGTTGAGATCTGGCCATTGGCAGTTAACAAAAGCAAAACCGTTTTATTCAGTTACTTTTAAAGATGATATAAGACACTAAACTCAAGTACATTATGTAATGATTCAATCAATCCGGTGCGTCGAATTCTCCTTTTCATTTTTTGGTCACATGAGGTGACGAGTCGGGAACTTTCGCCAATTGTTCAACACACGAAAAATGGCAAACAGTTAACTATAATTAAATATAAATACATACACAAAATTTCAAGCTAAACAGGAAACTGGTTAAACTATAATTGAAAGCAGCAGCGTATAAATCGTATTTAAACATAGTAATGAATACATAAATTCAATATAAACAAAAATGGTACATAAAAAAGCTTCAAAGGGAAACATTTTGTTATTTATATTTATAAATAAATCATATATATATATATATATATACATATACATATATATACAGAAACAGATAAAATTAATGCATTTGAATTTAATGTGTAAAAATTAATATATATACATATACTATATATATATATATATATATATATATATATATATATATATATATATATATATATATATATATATATATATATATTTATGCAGCTTGTATGTATAAATATATATATACATACACACTATATGTACTCTGTAAAAAATATAAATATAAAAACCATAAAAAAATATATAAATCAATAAAATTATAAAATATATTTGCAAAATTTTGTTTTAAAAAATTCAGTTTCTTTACAATATATATATGAACTTCAAATGGTACTTAAATTTTATTTACTTTAAATCAAGTATGTTGACGAATTGTTCGCATGTCTTTTGAATGATATTTGTTTAAAATTTATCACAGTTTTATATATAGAGGCACAGGCAAGAATATTAGAAGTATTTGAAAAACAAAATATTGGTATTGCGTTTACCTTAGGCTGAGTTTACCGATCTTTTCACCAACACCACACACATATTCCTTATAATATAAATGCCAAAAACAATAATTAAAATCAGACAACACTTTTGACAAAATAAAATTAACATGGCAATTTACAAAAAGAAACCAAATAACAAAACCGCAATTATAAACAATAAGCAGTTCAAAAACCTTTATAAATATATATATTTACATATATATTTCACTAGAAAAATTTTTATGCATAAACTAAAAAAGAAAGCAAACAATCTATATTATCAATGTTTTTGCTCTAAATGTCTAACTAATTGTTAAAAAAATAATAATAAAAAAATTATTTTCAGCAGGCAAGGACGTGTTAAATAAAGTATAACGTACGCTATAAATGTGTAATTATTTGTTAATAATGGCAGATTATATTGATACTTGAAAGTCAAAAGTTGATAACACGTTATGACATTTCACTGAAACTGTATATTGTACATTTTACTTTAAACCTAATGAAAAGTATTTACAATAACAAGCAAGAGTAAAACTAAACATATTTAAAATTTGAATTTAATTTATTCGTTTCTCAACAAGTTGGCGGCACTATAGAAAGCGATTTAAGCATAATTTAACTAACACGAAACAAAATTTACTTACGCATAATATTAACAAGGAATGACAAATAATGAAATGTTGACATGTTTTACAGTACATCAAATTCAAATAAGATACCAACAACTAAGAAACACATATTTTATTGTCTGCAAACAATTAACAGGCTTTTTATTGAAAATAAAATATACGAAAAAAAACGTTAATTAAAGGTTATGAGCAAAGTACGTTGAAACATACACGCAGTAATTTCCATAAATATAACATCGTAAAAAATAAATTAAACAAATAACAATATCATATATTAATGAGTATATGTATGTATCACAAAAAAATATATTATTTAGTTGACTAATAATAAAACCGGACATTATTAATTTATAACATTTAGACAAAAGAGCTGGCCTATAATAAAATTTGAAAAACCTTAAAGTTAGCGAGAAATAAATAAATATATCCATAAAATGCCACAGAAAATTGAATTTCAAGTTATATTTAGAGCGCATACTAAAGGAGTACCAGTACACGAAACCCCATGCAAAAGTTTGGAAAACAAGGCAACAAAATAAACTAAACACGAAAAGAAGATCATTTGTATAAGATTTAGTGACAAACCGACAAATTATACTAGTCTACATATTTAAATACATAAATATATGACAACAATTTAATGAGAATAACATCAAGTAACATAATAAAATGAAAGTGTATAACTATTAAAACTAACAAAACAAAGAAGCCGTTATTTTATTCACATACTTAAGGTATTTTTTGTCATCTCGATGGGCCTTAGCGGGGTCAATAAGTAATTTTAAGTATATTATTGTTAGTTGCTTAGTCCGGTGTTATTCATTTTAGTAATAAGACATTTATTTTTTAAATGTGTATCCTACGCGATTCGGCGTCCAATCGCGTCTATTATCAGGGAGTTTATATTTTTAACTAGTATACCCCCAGATACCCCGGCCTTGCCCGTGGCACGTATAAAATATATGTTCTCAAAGAACTTTAAAAATGGCTTTGAAACCGGTCGGACGGTAAACAAAAAACCTAGCATACAACCGTTTTTCGCCAATTTACCACTGCTGCGTGTGGAATTTCCCAAATCGCTGAAACACGTATTCTTATGTTATCTTATTGTCTATTGGATGTCAATCGGATAAAACTTAAAACTTAGTCCCAAAATTCTTTGAATCGCATTTTCCACCGAGGAAGCCTGGATTCTGCAAAAAGGGTGAAACACGTCTCAAATTATTTTTCTCATAGATCTTTGGAAATAAAATTAAACTCGAATCGTCACCCAACAAATCTTTGACCCCTATTTCCACCAAGGAGGAATGTATTTTTCGAAAAGTGTGCAACACGCCTCAAATGAATTTGAACAAAGATCTTTGAAAATGATTGTGAGGCCGATCGGATGGTAAACAAAAAGTTTCAAACTATTTTTTCACACATGCTGGTGGAATTGCCCGAAACACCGTCCTCTTTTTTTTGATTAAAAAGTTGTGCTTTTAAGAAATTAATTTTTTACCGATGGATCATATAGAATCTTTATGATACAGTTCGCCCTTTTAAGTTATATGGCTAATTTTTGATTATTCACATTTTTAAAGTTCTTGTAAGAGAAGCTTACATTTTAGATTCAGACTAAAAACATGTGGGGTAGAGAATGTATGCTACATTTTTTTTAAAACAAACTTTGTTCTGGGTATAAAGAATCTTCAGGTCAACAAGTAATCGGACGCAGTCTGAATAAATATTTTCACAGACCTGTAGAACTGCTTTTCTATATATACGTAATGCCCACAGCGTATATCTTGATAACAATTCGGATATGTGTATGTTTAAAACATACTTCTTTATTCTTAAATAAAATGGTTTGATACATTTTTAACAGATTTATTCACAAAAATTTAATAAAATTTACTAGACAGGCTATACAATTTGGAAAACAATACACATTGAATTAATATTTAAAAATTAATAAGCATGCGATTGTTTAAAATACTAAATACATAGTTGCCCAATAATTACAAAATCTTAAAATATTAAAAACCTCTTGTTAAAAATGTTTGAGGAACAAACATCTACGAAATCCAAGGGACTGAGTGCCATATATATTTTAATGCTAATAACACAATTTTTAAAGGGAAATGCCCTGAACCCCTACCCCCAGTGACTAAATGCAGGTGCAGCTCCACTAGACAATTTTGACAACATAGATATAGCTACTCAATTCAATTAAGATTACCGATAATGTGACGATCCATAGCGTGGACTGCGACGATGCGACTCGGATTTTTCATACGTAATGCTCTTGAAATGATTGCTTGATTCAAGTGGCTGCCTGGGCGCAGATCCACCACGATTTACAACCAAATCCTTCCATATCATCGCTATCAATATAAAGAAAGCGCCGACAATCTTGTTGAAAAACTCGATCAGCTTAAAGACGATTGGTGTGGCGGTATGTGTAAATCGGCTAAGCTCAAAAAGAAAACGCACCGCAAAGATGCCCATGAATCGGAGCGCAACAACTGCGCCGCTCAATATGGAAAAGATAAGCAGACCCAAGAAGCGTATGGTGCCCATTATATTGCGCTTGTTCACATCGTTGGCCATAAATTCGTACACAGTCGTTACAACTGACTGACGCCATTGCTGTAGAACAGCCAGAAAATCATCCAGACCGATTTGCGCTCGCTTTTCCTCGCTGACGACATCATCAGCTCCTCCTGCCTCAGCACTAACACCAGAGGTAAGCGCTCTGCTGGGGCTGCCTTTTTTCATCGATTGAGAGTGTCGTAGTGTCGGTGTTGAGTCTGCCTCAACTGCGCGGATCATTTTCAGTTTAAGCTGCACCTCCTGACCTCTAAACCGTAGTGTTCTAATGCTGAACCAGTATTCCCCAAATGCCAAATCACTGAGCTCCGTCCAAACGCAGGTGTCCAGCTGTGCAGGATGTGGTGTATGCTTATAGCTGCCCACGCTGCCTTTGGTAATGCCCACCCACATGTTAGGCACGAAGCGTTGATAAAACAGTTGTAGTTTCGCTGCGCTGCTTAGCAACTGCTTCTCCAGATCACGTTCACTGCGCTGCAGGGCTATAACATCGCGATACCCACCAAGCTGCTCGACAAAGCAACGCTCGAGGTAAATGCCTCGAAAAAGTCGCGATTTGTATAGCTGTTTGGTAAGCGATTGCATGGCTAGCTCCTCGGGCGGCATAAATCGGGCGCCAGCTGCTGGCACCACCCCTGTCCCCGCTGTGCTGACAGCTGCATCCGTTTCGGTCATTGTTGAGAGCTGATTCTATGTAAATGATAAATATGCACAAATTAGGCAATCGAAAGAGTGCTCAGTTTACCTCTACCTGCTTTCCTGCAATTGTCTCTTGGACTTCAGCTTTCGCCTCTTAGTCACCAAAAGGTTTTGTTATTGTTTTGGGTAATCTTGAACAAATCTTGGCACTTGTAAGGCAAAATTGAGTCTTCCTGTCCCTTAATTACACAAAAAACAATGTTATATTATTGCCTAATGTGGTATGTAGCAATAAAGCATATTTGCAGGCAAATAACTCTATAACAAATTGTTTACAACTAATTGCAAGAAATAATGTTTTAATGTTATCGACTTCGTAATCGATTACAGTATACCATTAAATACCATTTTGGTATAATCGGTATTTTTAGGGCTTTTTAGACTACTGCGGCCACACTCAGTGTGTGACAACAAAACAAAATAGTACCAAAACCATTTTTACAGCTCATACATTTTTCTATCTACACGTTTCTATAAGTCTCTGTCAAAATTGGATCCAAAAACCGTCTCAGAGATTATTATATAAGGATGACTTTGGTGGGGTTGGCAGCCCGCAAGCTGGCTCAAAGGCAGCGGTAAGCTTAACACAAAATAATCAAAAGAAACGTAACTGAGCATTTTATACGCAGATCCGCAAAGTTGGCCGCTGCTTTTCCAAACGGCATTCGCTGTCAGAAATGTCTGAATTTGGGACACTGGAGCTACGAATGTAAGGAAAAACGAAAATACGTGCACCGCAGCTCACGCACAAAGCAGCTTAGCAAACATTTAGCTGAGAAAAGCGCGAACGCCGCAGAGACTACGGCGGTCAGTAAGGCACGTTCTCCAGATGCCGTCACTGAAGTACGTCTCGATAGCCAGAAGCGCGTTAAGCGTAAAAGAAAGCGCAACAACAGCTCTTCATCATCGAGCTCTTCAGATAGCTCGAAAGGCAGTTCAGAATCATCAAATTCTGATTCAAGCAGCAGCAGCAGCGACTCGGATAGTTCCAGTTCCGATGAAGACGACGATGGCAGCTCCTCCGATGGTGAATCTAGTTCCTCTAGCAACAGTGAAAATGACGACTCCAGCTCCAGCAGCAAAAGCAGTGACAGCGGCGACGAGCAGGAAAACTCATCACCTAAGAAGAAGAAACGGCGCGATAGCTCGGATGAATCGTCCGATGGCGGTGTCGAAGATGCGTAGAGTTGGCCCGAATAATAATAACTGTATCAATGCGTATAATACATAGCATAGCTTTAGTAGTTTAGTTTATTTTTTCCCCCCGAGTGCTTTCATCAGATTAACAAAAAATTGCAACATGTCATAATTAATTTCTTTTAAAATAATCTAAGTTTAACATTTGTGTTTGGAATTCTTTTAACTTAGCTAAATTCATACCAATAAATGACTAACAGCTGTGAAATTGATTAGTCCGAATCGGTTTCTATTTCAAACGTCTGCATCTCGCTTCCGAATAATTCCAAGTCAATTTGCTGCCGGTTAATTTGCTCGTTTGGTGTAACTACGCTTTGAGCAGAGGATTCAGTACCAACTTTCAGGTTAGAACTAGATGGAACCATAGACATCGTTCGATGTACCGACTGAGATTTTAAATGCAGCTCCTCCACCTGAAAGTAGGAAAGGTTCATTAAACTATTGCGTCTGTGTGGATGCCCTTACCTTAAGGGAATTCAAGGCTTCCTGAACAACTGGAAGCACTTTGACTAGCTTCCTTTCTATGGCATATAAGTCAGCCTGCTCCTTTTGTAAGACACGGTTTGATTGCAGCATATTAACTAAGTTGGCAATAAAACAACAGAGTTGCCAAGTACCGCTTGTTTTTACACTACTCACTGTTGCGCTAACATTTTGACCATGTTTTATTTACACTTTACTATAATCTTAATCTTTCTGTTTTGCAATGCATTGTATTGTAGTTCACTGTAAAATAGTGTTAATAATTACTAAACCCAAAAACTTTCTAAGAAAAAATTATTTCCGATAACAATTGTGAAGAAGTCGCGAATTTAAATTTAACAAGTGCAAAGTGACCTCCAAGGCTATCTGTAGCAGAGCCATAACAGGACCATAACATAGCAAATAATTATTGCAAGTATTTTAAAGTTTGTTTTTTGCAGTAGAACCCGCGCATGCATAACATTTTATGTCATTTGGTCAGATAACCTGTGTGTAGGTAATTTAGAACATCGTTGCTTAAGAGTTTTTAAAGAAATTGCTACTAAGTATTCTATAATACATAGGTGTATGGAATTGAGTATATATATTCAAATTGATTGCTTGAAGAAACGGGACTGACAGGCGGCATCACAAAATACAGTGTGACCAACCTTACCGTGCTGCGTCGCATTTTGATATTCGCGCCGAAAGATACGTAGAATTAAGAACTTTTCGAGCAATTTTATATACAAAGGCAAGTAATATTAAAAAGAAAAACAAGCGGTGTACAGCTAAAACATTATCTTCTTTTTGTTGCAGCCCACAAATGATGAAGATCGAGGACAAGGGGACAATCCTTCAGCGCTTCGTTGCAAACTGTCAGAAACTAAAAATTGAGCAGAATATTTGGCAAAAAGCTATGAAAACATTTCATAAACTAAACGTTGATGGCGTCCTATCCAATGAGGCTGACGACTGGCTCTGCTGCGCTGTTTACAGCGAGCTGCAACAGACCAAAATGAAGGACATGCGGCAAGAAGTGGACAACACAAAAGCAGATGACCATGAACCATGGGATAAGAAGGCGCGATGCCAAAGCTGGAACATATCGCTGACCAAACTGCTTCGCAGCTTTAGTATAAACATTAACAAGTTTCTAAGGCGCATGGAGCATTGGAATTGGCTCGCACAGAATGGGGAGGTCTTTCAGCAGGAAGTGAGCGACCTGGAGCGACGACTCGGCATCACGCTACTTCTTCTACAGCACTACAAGCGCATCTTTCAGCAGCTCTATGTGCTGCCCGCGACAACAGACAGTCGTGCTCATTACCAAATGATCTATGAATTTGGCTGGCTGCTGTTTCTGGTGGTGCGCAACGAGCTGCCCCCGTTTGCAACAACTAATATAATCAATGGTTGCCAGGTGCTGGTCTGCGCCCTGGAACTGGTCTATGTGAATGCGCTTGAGGTTTACAAATCAGATGTCATCAACACAGCGTTTCAGGGCGTGCCCCCAAGATGGTGCAACAAAGATTTCGATATTGATCTGCTGCACAAGTACAGTGCCATGGATGCCATATGCGGTCTCATACCGGAGCTGCCAGCAAAGGGTGCTCGCATCATGAAGAACGCCTTCTTTCACAAGGCTGTGATGGGCTTGTTTATGGATCAACGTTTGCTGGGCAACGATCGGGTTATGCGCGAACTAATCAAAGACGGCATCTTGGAGGTGAACTTGGCATCTTTGAATCGCAGCTACGCTGTGCACGTCTCGGATATCAGCGAAATTGACGAGCGGGTACTTTTGAAGCACACACCACAGTCCTCAGCAGACAAGGAACCAGCGCTAAGGGAAGAGAAACAGCAAAATAACGTAAGCGAAGCAAACCGCAAGCTAATCTCTGAGCTTACAAGCGACACACAGCGCGATAATCTCACCAAGCTGCTAACTGACGCATTGCCGCAAACGATGGCCACTTACATAAGCGGTGCTCTGGGCAAGAGCGATGTCAAGCTCTTGCAGCAATCTTTGCTTGAGATGTGCCACAAGTTTGAGAGTGCAGCGCATCTAAACACGAACACAACTGACAGCCGATTTAACATGGTTAGGGGCTTGTACTACCAGTTGCTGGATAAGATCATTGGTGCCGAGCTGCGTCGCAAGCCAACGATCAAACTTGCGCAGCTACTAATCCAGCTGCAGCGCACCTTTAATGTCGCACTCATTGCCTGCTGCCTGCAGCTGGTACTGCATATTTTTGAGGCACAGGAGCCGCAGCTTAAGTTTCCCTGGCTGCTGAAATGCTTTAACATTGATGCTTATGAGTTTCAGAAGATAATTGAGCTAGTTGTGCGACATGAGAGCGGCTTGCTGACACGTGATCTCATCAAGCATTTGCATGACGTCGAAGCCCAATGCCTGACTTCGCTGATTTGGCAAAAGAACTCGCAGCTGTGGCGTATATATGCCAGCACGGGGCTGCCACGTTGCCAAGACGTGCAATCGAGCTCGGGCCAGGAGAATGTAAGAGCTGCGCCTGGCGCAATCAACATTTGTTTGCGCAAATTTTATCACCTGGCCAACCAAAGGCTGGCCTACCTTTGCAAGTGTCTATCCCTTCTGGCGAGCTACACGCAAATCTGGCACATTGTAGAACATTCCATCATTGTGCATGGCTATGAGCTGCTGCGGGAGCGTCACCTCGACCAGCTGCTCATGTGCGCGATCTACCTCTGCGTGCGCAAGGGGCAGCTGCGCATCAGCTTCAGCGATATCATTCAACAGTATCGACGCCAGCCTCACGCCCAAAGTGCCATCTATCGAGCCGTGCACTTTGCCGATGGGCAGCCGAACACGGACATCATTACCTTCTACAATCGAGTTTATGTGCAGCGCATGGCCGAGTACGCTTGTGCTTTACACTGTGAGCAATCCTCACCCGGAAATAAAAGTATTTTTGTCCAGTGGCCACTGCAGGAGCTCAGCAGCAAAATGCGCTTAAAAAGCAACGGCAATAACACGAATGTCTTCGTCTCACCGGAGGCGATGCCGCGCATATGCATGGCCAATGGCTGCAGGGCCAAAATTATAACCGAGACGGCGACGCCTAAGAATCTCAAGCGTGCACACTCTAACGAAGAGCTGGGCAAGCACACATCCACATCCAAGCGACCGAATATACTCAGACGACGCACAACCTTCCAATGAGCACAGGAGTGCGGCCAGAACTGGACTCTTGCATGTTAAGTTCTTTCGAGGCCCATACGCATGCGTGCGGCACCTTTTTTTTGTAGTGTATAGACTATGCTACCTAAAGTTAGATTTTTAGGGGATATCGATTGTGAATGAATCTAAAAATTGAATTGTCTGGAAACTGAATTTATTAATGTTTATATTGAGTTGATCGATTAGATAGGCCAAATTAAAAGACTCGTCTATTAGTCTTATGCATGTTAAAGACCTCAAATTCTTAAATTATTTATTTTTTACACTTCCACTTTCACTTCCGCCAACTACAACACGCATATCGAAGTCGGACGCATATAGAAAATTAATTATTTTGATTATCCCGAATATAAGATCTTTTTCGTTTCCTATGGAAAATTGAAAAAAAAATACAGTGAAGTTGTGCAAATGTAAAATAGAAGTAAATATAGAAACGTAAAATATATTATCGTAAAATATATAAAATTCTGATCATTTCCTTCCTTCCGACCGTGTCAAAATAACTAAATATCAATTTTGACTTTTTGAGAAAATCCGGCAGATTATAAGATAGTGAATTTATACAAGCACGTTATCATCATAGTGCTTTTTATGATATGTATACACATGCATATGTATATCGTGTTCTACCAAATCCTTTTCAAATTACTCGACGTAAGCTGACAAAATCAACGAATTATTGTCGTTTGTAATACATTTAAATAAATAATATTGCTCAATTTCATACATCTGAATAGACTTTATTTTAATGCAGTTTTCGGTTTGAAACTTGGTTCAAAGTTGTGTAAATATTGAAAGGGCGCCTAGTCAGAACAAATGAGCAGGCGCCACAAGGGGACTACAACAAAATATATAAGTACACTAATGAGGGGATTTCAAGTGGGAACAGACAATTGGGTTACGGGAGGGAAGAGTATACAATACATACTGAGAGCGTGCAACTTATAACTAAAGTTTTTTCTCATGCCTACACACATAGTTTTAAGATGAAGGAGCAGGAGGAGGAGGATTAACAGCAGGAACGCTTGCCGCTGGAATGCTTGGAGCAGGCGCAGTACTGGGCGCAACTGCTGCCACGCTGGCGACCTCGGCAACAGGTGCTGCATTAGCTGGCGGTGTAGTTTCTAAAACACAAACATGTCAATTATCATTCTAACTTGAATTTCGGCACTCTACTCACCCATTGGCGTGGGCGCTTGAGCTTGCGCAACAGGTGCAGGCAGCTCGCCGGGCGGTGTTGGCGGCGCAGCGGCTGCAGGAGGGACAACTGGCGGCGCTGGAAAAGGTGCACCATTGGCCGGTGCACCTGCAGCTATGTGCGCCGGCAACGGTTGATGCTGCGCCGAAGGCGCTCCCACCGGTTGCGGCTGCTGCGACTGTTGCTGCTGGTGATGATGCGGCGGCGGTAATGTCTGCTGCTGTTGTTGTTGTGGCGGCATGATCATGGCACCCGCAGCAGCGCCCACTTGCTGTCCCTGTTGCTGTAGCTCCTGTTGTAGGCGATGATGCGCCTGCTGGCGCGCTCGAAATTCAGCCGCTTTCAGCTGCTCCAGATGGAATTGCTGGCGCTCCGTGATAAGTTGCTGTCGCTGGTATTCAAGACCCTCGCGTTCACGCTCCATGGTTGCCTCTAGCTCCTCAAAATGCCGTAGTTTAATTTCTAGCTTCTTCATTTGTGTCTCCACCAGTAATGCTACCAGCGACTTAATCTTGCGCTCCTCCAGCGCTGCCAAATGCTTCGCCTTGACGGCTGCCGAGGCCAATGCTGCGGCTGCTGCTGTTTGCATATTGTTCTCGCTGAAGGCCCCGTCCTTGGCTGTAGCTCCAACGCTGCTGGCATCGTTGCTGCCATCCTTGGTCTCGCCGTCCCCACTGTTGTCCTCAGTTTTGATCTCAACATCGCTGTTGGTGCTAGTTTCTGTGGGTGAGGAGTTGGAAGCCGTTTTGTTTGAGGCGTTGCTCGTTTTGTCGTTTTTATTGGCTTTGTCGCCGCCGGCCACCGACGACGACGAATCTTTAGATTTTTTATCTGTGTTATTGGTGGTGGGCGTGTTGCTTGTTGCTGTTGTAGTAGTTGTTGTTGTTGATGTGGAACTTGAGTCTGTGTTTGTGTTGAGCTTATCCGATTTCGTTTTGTCTTTGGACTTGGCTTCGTCTGTAGCTTGTGTGTGAACAAAGGCAACACAAAATAGGCCAATTTTTCATCATGTTTGCAAATTTTGTAAATAAAAGAAATGTTAATGAGAACTTAAAAGGTTTTGGCAAGACAAACGAAACTTTTATCGGCAAGCCGACAAAAATCATAACTTTGCAAAAACATTTTTAAATATTATTATTTTTGAATATGCAAGACGAAGTTTAAACTATTTTAAGATAATGTAGTTTAATCAGTAGTCAGCTATGAAGACACTTTTTGAGGAAACACTTTGATCACTGTTACCAAATCTAAAGTACTAAAGGAGGTCTCTAATTTTGTTCTTCACAACAAAAAATTACCTTAAATGGTTTATTTATAAATGTAATTTAAATAATTTGCATTTGACTTAATTGTTGTTTAACATTTGGTGACGCTTCTTTTTATTTTTTTTTTTCTTATATCACTAGATATTTTATTTTGCAAAAAAAGAGGATGGATGGGAATTTGTTGGCTGAAATAGTTTTAACTGTTAACTAATCAGATAAAGCTAGTAATATCAGCTAACACAATACAATACATTTTATATATTTTTTTCAAAAACACTCAACTATTACAAAAATTTTGCTATTATGAGCAGATTACTATATCGAAATAGTTTATTAAATTGCGGAAAATCTTTTTTTCAGATTTGAATTAAAGGTCACAAAGTTTTCACCAATCAAAAATGCATAATAAAATGCTGTTTATATTGTAGATCTGCTTACCGTCTTTTTTGTTAATATCCTTAATTTCCTCATCGTTACCGCCTGCTGTGGAGCTACTATTGTTGCCCTCCTTTGATTCGTCGTCGTCTTTGTCATTGCCTGTGCCAGCAATGCCGCTGTTTGCTAGACCAAAGTTGGGATTGAATTTGCCACCAGCTGAGGCCTTCTCCACGTTCTTCATATGGTTGTCCATAATAGTAGCTGGCACCTCGTCCTTCGGGTTTAAACATTCATTAATAAGTTTAATGCTTGTTTTTTTCGGAAACTTACCTTGATGGCGGCGAATTCCTCCATGGCAGCTTTTGCGGCGGCAGCAGCAACACGCGGATCCACCACGGATGCTAGAAATGCAACTGTCGACATAATTGGATTGCCAGACTTGCTAAATGGAATTGGCTGACAGCCAAGCGGGCCTAAGAAGCCGCCATCATCTTCAAGGTACGGATCCTCGATGGGCAGGCGCAAAAAGTGCAAAATGCATTCATCTTGGGTGCGGGTACCCACGTGTTCGCACACCTTATTCCAGTCGTCCTTATGCATCTCAAGGCCCTCGAGCAGCAGCAACGTCTCCTGGTCGGTCCACTCGCGCGACATGCTCGCCGCAGTACGATTTTTCATGGCCGCCGGTTTCTTGGCATATTGATCTAACTTCAGGCCAAACTGGCTAACCCCAGAGGCTAAACCACTAGGGGCGCCATTCTCCAGTGTCTCAGTCTTGACGCCTAAGCCGCCGCCGCCGCCGCCGCTCTTATCGCAATCGACGCCAGTTTCCTTACCCAACGGTTTCTTATCAAGATCGAGCAGTGTCTTGGCCGCCGACGGTTGTTGCGTCTTTTGTGGATTGATTGCCTGCAAACCAGATGGCGTATCCGAGAGTATGTGAAAGTGTGAGGTGGGTGGCGGCCCCATAGGAGTAGGACGCAAATCGGCGTCAATCTGATAGTTGATGAGACCCCATTGTTCCAGGAACGCGTGCACGCGCATTATGGCGCACACATCCCCAGCCAAATTACGGCGACACGCTGTGCTGGTCAAGTATTCTGTGGGATTAAGCCTGCAAGCAAAAAGCATTAACGGTTAAGAATTTGAGATGTTTTTTTAATTAATATATCCTGCTGAAAGGTACTTTAAGTGTGCATTCAGGCCAGACTCAACGCTTAGCCCGATTTAGAAAAATATCGCCGCACGGTTTGGAATGGGTGAAAAACTAATTTTTAACAAAAGCCGGGTTAAAACCGGGCTAAACCACGGCTATATCTGTTAGACGCACCTGTAGGTGTCTATCATAAAGTTGCGATAGGCCATATAAATTTCTGGTGTCTTGGATTTGTTCTTGCTGTTGAAGAACTCGGGCATGGCGCGCTTTTCGATGACATGAATTGAGTTGTAGTCGAACCAGGCCGAATATGAGGGCACAATGATGTGATGCGTCTGCTCGGTCACATTGTCCTCCATATCTTCCTTGGCCGAGGATGAAAATTCCTGGGTGTTGCTGTTGTCGCTGGTCTTGCCCGTTTGTGAATTGTCGCCGTCGCCGGTGGACAGCGCCTGGGCAGCACTGCCGCCAGTCATTTCATCGTCCAGATCAGTCATGGTGCCACCTGTTTAGCAGCGATAAATATAAATATAAAACGCCAATTGGGTCACATGGATAACTTACCCTTAATAGGCATCATATCGTTATCACCTCGTGATTTGCCACCGGGTGCTGGGCTAGCTGTCGATTGCAGCGCCGAATGCGTCGCCTTATGCACTTCCTGGATGTTAGGTTCAGCCGGCGGATCGTCGAGATCCCGTGTAAGATCCTCATCGTCGTCGTCGTTGCGCGATTTCTTGTGTATGACCGCTGGGGACCGCTTTCGCTTTCCCGGCTTCGATGTAGACGTTGAGGTTGTGGGTGACGGCGACCGACGTCGTTTTTGTTTGCCGCTGCCGCTGCTCGTGGTGGGCTTCTTTTTGTCATCGCCAAAGGACATAATGTCATCGATGGACATGCGCTGTTTGTGCGTCTTTTTCTTGCCCACCTCATCCACCTCGTAATCTTCCTCGGCCATCCACTCGTTGTACTGCTCTAGGTCTAAAATCCATGATGCAGCCACCCGCCAACGTTCTGCAGGCGATTCTGGGTTCTCGGGTATATTCTCCGGCAAATCAAAGCTATTCAGCGTCCAAGAGTCATATGACTCAGGAAAGTAGTACCAGTGAAGCATGACATGATTGCCACGCTTGAAAATTGGGCGAGCATATTCATCAGGATGTGGATCCACCACAGGATAGACAATATGCGTGGCATCCTCCTCATCAGTGACGATTTCAACCCGCCGATTGTCAAGAATCTCACGCAGACGTGCCTCAAAGCCCTTCTCAATCTCTGGTCTTATATAGATGTAAGGTATGCGATAGAGATCTGCCTCTACAAGGGCCTGTTCGATCTCGATCAGCAATTGAATGTTGGGATCCTTGCGGGTAGGATTCTTGCCAATTGAAAAGTCAAATTTTTTGCCACGTTGCTCAGCTCGAAAACGAAACATGGTGGAGAAAATTATGCAGAGACCTCCACCGTTTTTAAAATCCAGAAAACAGCGCATCTGCAATAAGGGAATTTATTAGTATTTTTGGGGATAAGCTAATATTTAATAAATAATAACTACTTTTTCGTACATAAAGCAATAAATAATTAATATACAGTTTACATATTTAAATAAATAAAAATAAGGTGAAGGTTTCTCAGTATTTTTTTTAATCCAAATATTGTTTTTGTAGTTTATGATTGCCGCCTTTTATTATTTATTTTAATATAGAATATCCTGAAAAGTGTAATTTTTATTTAAAATAATTAACATGTTTCGTGCCTGAATAGATCAACTCGTGTGCGTCTCAAAATTGTCGCATGTGCGCATCTCTATTGCGCGTGTACATACAAAACATTTTGCACACCCAAAACACCCTGTTCCCCCAACACACACTTACCGGGATTCTCGTTGCCGGCGGTTCAGCCGAGTTTTTTCCCAATTTGGCCTCCACGTATTGCAGAAATAGTATAAGCAATTGTGCAAGGGATTCCTTTGTTACCGGCTCTGAGCTATGCGCCAAGTACTGCAATACAAATAGACGTAAGTTGTCGTGTTTTCAATTTGCGCGAAGCGCCATTTTTGTTTTCGCTTACGGTGGCGGCGTTGTACTCACCTTTTTACAATTC
The DNA here is from genome assembly GCF_035044405.1 of Drosophila montana. Taxonomy (NCBI): domain Eukaryota; kingdom Metazoa; phylum Arthropoda; class Insecta; order Diptera; family Drosophilidae; genus Drosophila; species Drosophila montana. Next base: position 942,797 of record NW_026996956.1, read on the forward strand.
TTTTGTAGCCATAGTCGTATAGACTCAAAGCCTTGCAGCGTCTCCGGCGATTGGAAAAACTCAATATTAGGACTTCCGTCCTTTTTAGGACCGAGTGTGTTCATTGTGCAACACTTTTTTTATGCTTTTCTCTGATTTGGTGCACAGTTTCACGTCGAAAACGAATATTGAAAATGCTGCAGCCGCAATAGACGCACACAATTGGGGTGGCGGAGTATCGATACCATTTAAGTATTGTCGTGCATTATTATCGATATAAAATAGTTGCTCGAGTCTAACCAGTAATGGATCTAGTTCCCAAGTTATTCAAGTTAAATAATTTTGTGTATTCTCTTAAGAGTTATACAAATTTTACTTACAATAATTATTGCAAATTATATTATGTCATACTCTTGCGTTTTAGATAGTAATTCAAGTAATTATTTTTCCAAAACTCTCCTCATATTACTAGTTCATATTTACTAGTTCAAAACAAACACTTCCATCTCTAAATCTAAATAGTGTTGTCTATTAACATAAATAAACACGTTGACCAATTCTGTTGTAAAAAATGTTATTGTTAAAATTTGACCAACTTTTTAATATATACTATAATGCTGCTTTAATTATGACATTTGTTTGCTGAAATTGTGATTCGTTTTTTTGTTGTATTATATGATGATAAAAATTATGAACTGGTCAGTGGCAACCCTGTTTGAATTTTATTTCATGCGCCATTCGAGCACCGCACAGTATAAATGTGACTTGAACACCGCGAACATGGCTTTCCCTGGTAATATTTATATCCGAAAATTTGAGAACATTCAGCGGACTGAGTGCATTTGTGTCTGTGTCAAACCAAATGTTAAATTAAAACATTGACGGATTCGGCCAAACGACGTTTGCGACACAATCGTATCCGCTGCGGTCTTCACGCCTACGCCGGTGTGTATGTGTGCGTGTAAAATCGATGGGTTGAATTGGCTACTCGTGCGAGTGAATAAGAACAGTTTTGTGACGCTTGCAAAAAAAAATAAGTGAACGCGTAGCAGAGCAGCGCTGCAGCAGAGCTTAACACACATATGCGCAAGCAAAAGTGAACTGTACAATCTAAATCTAAAAACTAAACATTAAATAGGAAATATTTTTCTATAAAAATTGTTAGCTAGCGGTGAAAAGTGGACAAAAATGCATCAACTAAATACAGCGCGCATGTGTTGAAGTGACAGCAATCAGTCGGAGTGCTGCCGCAGAATACGTCGACGACGACGCCGCCATAGGTATGCTGCAGTAAGCAGAGTTGCTAGCTCAGCACGCCGCGAGAGCACCAGCCGAATCGTAACATTTGCCAAAGGTAAGTGCCGCGTAATGTGTTAATAAATATGGCAGGCTATTATGCATCAGTGTGTTTGTGTGTGTATGTTTGTGTATATAAGCATATAAACTAATTACATTAGTACAGACTATTCCGTGGAGACTCGGCCCTCGTGTACTTATCGTTGTGACGACTACGCTGCTTTCCTTAACGCTGCCGACACAGCGCGTCTTTCTTCCGTTGCAATTGTAAATGTGTGAGTAGAGTGTGTGTGATTGCGCTGCCTCTGATACTTTTCTTGCTGCGTAAGTACGCAAAAGAAGGGGCAACGGGGCATGCTGTGCTGTGATAAGCTAACATTTAAGAAATTTTATAAGTACATATTATGTGTGCACATGTACGTAGGTTTGCATATACATACACATATTAATATATACGTGTGAATGTGTGAGGTTATATAGAAGAATATAGCAATGTTAAAGGTCCTTTGTTTAATTCATGTCATTTCCCTGTGGAGTTTATTGGCTTTTTTATTCTTGGCAGCGTTTGACATGTCCCCGTCATTGTATTTTTAGTCTCAACCATTTCCCAATACATTTGTTTTTAGCATTTTGAATTGTTTTTCGGCTTTTCGCTATTGGTGTCTGGCACTCTCCCGAGTGGTGTCTCCCATCGTTCATGTACTTACTTTTTTGGCGCTCAATGCGCACCAATTGACGAAATAACGGCGCAAAGCGTAAATGTTGACTACGAGCTTTTGGTTTTGCCTAATATTCAAGTGCCCTCGCTTGCCGCTACCGCAGTCGAACTCAGTCAATATGCGTTGTCCACGTTGACGGCGACCCAGCAGCAGCAAGCGGCATTTATATTTATTTATGGTCTGCTACCGTAATCGACATTGCCGACTGAAGCAGTCGCTCCCCAGCTTTTTCTCTTTCCTTTATATGTATGTACTTACATACACATGTACATGTATGTATGACTCTTTAGTGGGGTAGGGCACTTGGACTAGCTATATACATTCATGTGTGCATATATTTTGTTCCAACTATGTTTTTCCGTTTTAATCTTTGGCATAAAAATGTAAAATGTAAGTGCAAACCTTTTGTTTTCATTTTTAATTTACTCCTCAGGGTTACCGATATTTCGATTTATTGATTTTTTTAACATATCCGAAAATCATAGACCGGTTAGTTCGGAGAACATAAGATACGTTCCTAAAAATACGTTGTCAGCTGCTGATATCAAGATATTTATATTGGCATTAAAAATGACAACACAAATTGCAAAAGATGACTCTCAATTTGTATACAACCATTTTCATAAATACATACATAAATAACGTAGTGTCAAATCCCAACAAAACCGTTAAAAAAAAAGTGATTAAAGACTAAAATACACAACAACAAAAAAAATACCATAAAAATTCTTAAGAAGTTCTGAAGCTATTTTAAAAAAGGTTGCTCTTTTTTTTATGTTTTTGTATATTGTTTATTTTATCGGTTCCCATAAATAGTTCTTTTCGTGCATACTTTTATCATTGGATGCATTCGAGATGGATCTGTGTATACAGACCGCCTCAATAATAGCTTATAAAATAATAATGCAATGTTTGCAACAGCAGCTGTTATAATATTTGTTAAATGTGTCTGCCATTGTACTATGTATGCAAATTTGACTGCTTAATATTTAAAGACATTTACTGTTTCTATTTGTACGAAATTTCTTAAAAATGATATCGAGGACACCACTTTCGGTAACTTTTTTTAGTCTATAAATGCGTTTGTCTAAATATATTGACAGACAGACAGTTAACGAGATTTGCATATTTTCAATATTTTTCAAGTTAAACTTTACTTTGTGAACTCAAGTGTACTTGCTTACATATATTTTGATCCGCCTCATCTGTCGTTTACTTCAGCGACGTCTGACCTGTTTTTGCAGGTCCATGTCTGGGAAATCTGTGAGCCTGGCTGGCTTGACTGACTGACTGGTACCACTTACCATACAATTGGGAAGAGATGTATAATATAGTAGCCAAACCGTTACTTTCAAAAAAAATATTCAGGCTAATAGACACAATTACAATATATCGACTTGTCGCGGTGATAAATAGATTTATTTATTTGTAATCTTATTTTTACATTAATTCTTATCAAGGGAGAAACACTCCATATTAACATATTAACACATTTTGCAAAAAAAATCGGTAGCACCCTTGAAAAGAGCATAAATAGTCACTTGTTCTTTAAATATTAAAAATTAATAAAATAAACTCTACAAAGAATACGCCACAATCTTGTAAAGAAGAAGGCAACGTTCCGTTTGTTATAACAAAACTCATCTAAATACGGGAATGATGACTCAGAAAAGTAACGAGGGACAAGGGGGCTTTTAAAAGACGCTTATTCGAACCAACGTGGACTTAAATGATTGGTCACAATTTGAAACTGTTTCAGACAATTCTTGAAAGTTAAAGTTCAACACTGTACAACAAGTAGCTCAAGTAGGGAGTGTAGTCTTTACATATGTATGCAAGTATTAATGAATGAATGTATGTACATTTATACATTTCAGCTGGCTTTTCGGATTGTGTGTGTCCCTCTCTTGCTAATCATTATATGCCCATTATTGATAATACAAATTTTTGCTTGGCTTATCTGCAGCTACAAAATGTCTGTTAATAAATTTCTTAATACGTGTACCAGGCGACAATAAAAATAAGTAAGAACGGGTATTACCGACCTAGCTCACATGTTGAAAAGAGCCTTTTACGTCGATACGGACGCATATTGCACAAAACCAATATGCCTTTTTTTTATTTTGTGACCAGGGAATGCCAACCACAAAAACAATTATAAGTGGTTGATTTGTTGCAAATTCAGTGGGAGGACAATAAGAGAGGGCATTCTATTCGATTATGATATTGTTTCTATTTCAAAATTGAGCTATCTCTTATATAGCCCTAGCCATGTCAATCGTAATACAAATAGAATTACCATGCAAGGTTGTTGTTGCTTTATTGACAAATACAATAACTTTTTTATTACTGTCAATTCATGATCAAACCATGTCATACAAATGTTTTCATTATAACTTTAACGATGTGCACTATCTATGTATGTAATCTGACGCTTTTATTATACTGATGTTTAGCTCGATAAAGCTAAATCAATTTTACATTAAATTGTCATTTGTATTGCATTTCGTGTTATTTATTCCATAGTTCGTTTCTAATAAAATTATCACTAATATATTGGGGGTAGTGAACCACACAACTATAGTGCTTATAATTTTATTTATGTATGTATATTATTAAAATTGTTTTTATCAACATAAGAAGCAACAACTATTTTTTGCTTATCTCTATACTTTCTTCCATGTGTGGGTATATAACATTCCATAGATAAGTTCAGAGAAATAATTTTTTACTGCGCGTACTTATAAGTGATATGTGCTCAAATCTTGTCAAAGTACAATTATATCTGTAATTAATATGAATATGCAAGCGTTTAAAGTTTGCTTTGTCTTGGATCAATCGATTAACTTTTTCATGAAATCATCGACATTTTCACGTATTTTAAATAGTTTAAAGTATATTGCTTATAACCAAATAAATCACGTCCCATTTATGACGTGCAGTAACTGTTGCTCATCCTTGTCAATATAAATAATTAACTCGAGCGCAATATTATGAGTAACTTCTAAAAGATTTTTATATCTTACTGTGAAATTGAGTAGTACAATTAGAAAATATTTCTATAGTATATTTTTCCGATACATTTCGGACACTGACATCAAGGGACAAAAACAATTACCATTAAAATCAATTAAATTAAATTATTAATTAAACATTTAACATACAATATTTTACTCGTCCACACTTCTTGACGTGCAGGTTGAAACTAGTTCGCTACTCAAAGAAAGTTTGCCAATAGCAGCAATAGATCTTAAGAATATTTCTTGCAACTAAATCGTATTATGAACTTTTCCGCAAATTAAAAGTAATTCTATAAGTGAAAAAATAATAAATCTGAGGTACCAGAGAATATTCCAATTTCATAAATTGAAAATATTAATTGTGTATATATTTAAATTTAATTATTTCTATAGATGAGGGTTTCTACTTTTGCTTCCAATAATTATAAACTGAAATACTTTATATAAATAGGTGTTTATCAACATACGAATAGAATCTATGTAGTACATATAAAATTGTGATTTTAAAGTTACGCTGAAACATTTATGCTGAAAATTAAATAAAATGTATTCTTACATAAACGATTTGAGCGTAAGCACCTGAAATACGTGTGACTGCATTACGTAACGCCATATGAGTCCTGGTCATGACAGATTGTAAATAGCCGACTTAAATCATTGCAGATTAGCAAACGCTTCCTTGAATCCACCCCTTAAATATTATATACACATGTATAAATACATATTTCAAAAGAGATTCGTGTGCTGCATGTAATCAGTCTTGTATGTTTATTCCCCTAATCGACTTCTAGCTGTCGCTTGGTTGGTTACTCGTTGCGTGTTTCATGAGCTCGACCCACAAAACCAAAGAAATAAATACTCTGTTTGCGGCCGAAAATTCGTAATAATGTGTTTCGGTTTCGACGACCCGCTTGCTATAAAAAATAAGAAACACACTGCGATACGTACATACGTAAAGTTATATAAATACTTGATTAATATTCAAGGTTGCAGTAGCTAAGATTTAGCTTCCTTATACAAAAAGAAAGAGAAATAAATTCAAAGAAACAAACAGTTTTTTTGAACTCGCACCACACGAGTTTCTCGTTTTCTTGTTGTTTTTTTTGTTCCTTCTTTGTAGCCGGGTCGGACATTGATGTCGAAAGGTTCCTAACTGGTCCACCTATTTATTATTAGGTTGTTTTATTTTATTTATTCGCAGAAACAAAAAACAAAAATTATCGGGGCCAATTTTGAATTAGGCAGGGTCTCTTCGTACTTATAGCTGATTGTTATTTTGTGTGGATCCAATCACAATGCATCACATAAAAGAGTTTGCATGCTATCGTTTGCAACTTGACGTATTTAGTATGACGATAGTAAATAAATTTTCTCAAAAAGCTTTAAGAATAAACAAATAACTTTCATACCAACGTTTTCGCCAATTTACCACTGTTGTGGGTGGAATTTCCCAAATCTCTGAAAGAGGTATTCCTTAAGTTCCTATGTAGAGCATAGAAAATAAGTTTGAAGCAAATCGGACAAAACTTAAAACTTCACACAAAAAATCGTTGAATCGCATTTCTAATGAAGAAGTTTGGATTCTGTGAAAAGTGAAAAACACACAGAAGTTTGGATTGTGCGAAAAGTGTGAAACACCCCTCAAATGGATTTGAACAAAGATCTTTGAAAATAAATTTGAGGCCGATCGGATGGTAAACAAAAACGTTACATACAAACGTTTTTTGTCCACACTTGCAGGTGGAATTTCCCGAAACCCCGTCTTAACGTGCACCTACATCACATAAGGTAACTACAGTGAAAATTTCAGCTTCCTAGCTGTTACGGTTTGGGCTGTGCGTTGATCACCAATCAGTCAGTCAGTCAGTCAGTCAGTCAGGACAAACAGTTTTATATATAGAGATTTTTCATTTTATACCTATCCCCTATCGGAAGAAGAGGGTTCAGGGTTTTTCTATTCGGGAGCTCCCGACTAGAACCTCTTACTTGTTTTTTTTTATCAATCTCCACTAACCGATGCCTTTTGATTGTCAAAAGATTTACATCCTTCTCAACATATAAATCAATTTCTGCTTTTAGGTGATATGTGAGAAAATAATGTAAACTGATCTTATCCAAAGTCTGCGGAAAGTATTATGACCTTATAATAATTATTTTATTCCTATATATTTTATTCGCTTATCTGGTTCTATGTTATGGATTTTTTGTACTTTCATTAAAGCCCAATTTTTGAGAATCGTCATCAAACCCAACCCAAAACCACACAACCCAAAATCGTATAAAAATAGGAAACAAAATCTCAACAATGATCTTAATTTAAACTTAATGCAACTTTATTAGTTAAAAAATGAAATGAAAACTCCCAATTTCATTTTTTACACAACACAATTTTAATTGTTTTAATAAATCAATAACAAAATTTACGAATAAATAATACAACTCTTTTATTATCCCCTCCATGGCACTAGTAATTTGTAGTAACGTAGCTATATGAATTCAGCTGGTCGGTAAATGCCGCCTGGCTTTACTTAATCAAATATGAAAATAATGTATAATGTAGCTTTCAATGCTAAGAATCGAACTCGAACTAATTTGTATTTTGATTCGAATCCCTGCTTAGATTATGTTTGTAGTATTGTCTTAACGGAAGGTCATATTAACAAGTACTAATTAGTTTAAACAAATTTAATAATAATAGTAATATTTTGTTTTTATTTGCAGATTAGTTACATATAGTAATTATAGACGAGTTTAATCGCACAATCAACCGAAAGGTATCACAAATCTCAACTGAAGAATGACATCGCGGTAAGTGTTTAAAACTGGTTTTAATAAACCCCATTAACAACTTTTCCTGATTTCAGACTCGATCGTCTTTTCATACTACTCGAGTCGGGATCCACGGCAGCCACGCGCCATGCGGCGGCCAAGCAAATTGGTGAGGTGCAAAAGCTATATCCACACGAATTGCATGCCCTGCTCAATCGGCTCATGGGATATTTGCACAGTGCGTCGTGGGAGACGCGCATTGCCGCCGCGCAGTCGGTGGAAGCAATACTGAAGCAGGTGCCGCCATGGCAGCCCGAGCTGCAGTTAGGTTCCATACATTTTAAGAAAGAGCGCACGGCCAGTGATACCACTGAGGAGGACAGCTGCCAATCGAATGCCTCTTCATCCACAACCATAACGCCGTGCAGCGAGCGATTGCTTAGCTTTGATGAGTTCGATCTACAGCAGGTTTTGCAGAAAGGCGCCCGTCTGATCGGCTCCGAGGGCAACGAATTCGATGTGCAGGAGGAGCAGCCGGCCAGTGGCGGTGCTGCCGAGGATCATAGTGTGGCTGCTCGACTGACTCGCCAGCGTGCGCTGCTCAATGACAAGCTGGGACTCACCACTGCCGCCAAGCTGGGCGTCAATCTGACTGACATGATAACCGACGAGGATGTGGCCCTGCAGCGCACTGGCACCAGTTACAATGTGAATGCCGAGAAACTCCCTGTGGAGCAAATATTACACATCAATCAGGCCAATGGAGGAGGAGCAGCTGGTATCAGTGCTGCAGGCCAGCGGCTCAGCTGCCGCGAAATGAATCGTGCTAAGCGCAAAGCACGTCAAGGCAGCGCCACTGCTGCCTCCTCAGTCACGCCTACTTGCAGTCGCCGCAACTCAACAGCTGGCATCGGTGCCGGCAGCAACAGCAGCAGCGCCGGTAGCAACTGCAGCAACAACAATAACGGCAACAGCACAACTGATGAGCCAGAGAAGAAGAAATTGAAGGCAAACGACAGACACGAGATTTTCTACAACTTGAACGGTGCGTGGGCGGGTTAACCAACTTTTAGGCATGCAAAAGTCTCAATTTAATTGTATATATCTTTAAAGATCTTTTATGTGATTGTGATTTCAAGGGTGCAAATTTTTGAACGTATATTTTAATATCTATTTTGATATTGTACAATATCGAACCTACCCGGTGAGACAGTTTTATTGCCATTATTTGAGTGTTCACCTCTCAACCTTATTTGATTATCACAAAACAGCTTGGAACGATATTCTAATACTTTTGTGGATTTTTCTAGATCTTTTAGACCAAGTCTTTTAAGTCTACTTGTATCCAATTGCTTGCAGATGCCACTAAAATGTTTGCAATGTGTTGCGTATTGACTGTTCTCAATTTAAACGAATATCTATGCATACGTACGTGATTCAGTCGTACAATCGGTTGAATGATGTCATATTACCCCTTAAAGCACTTAATGTTTCATTCATCAAAATACTATTATTAATTCCGCTAAACCGGAATAGGCTTAATTTATAAACGTGCACACAGTATATACTTTAAAAAGAAGGTTTCTGGGTGTTTCAGAAAGAGCACCTTGTTCCCAGAAATTGTATGGTTTTAAAGATTTTTTGATAACACAAGGTGTTAAACAAGACAGCAAGGTCGTTAAAAAATTGAGTTTTATGAAAATCATTTCGCTTTATAGATTAGATTAGATTACTGATACTCTTCCGGAAATAGAGATTTGTTACTATAAAATTAGAATATTTTAGACATTTTGCGAACGTGTCTCAAACTTAGCTAATACGTCGTTTAATCACTGGTTTAATTAATAATATTTTTCTGCTTGCAGCCGCTGTGCCAGATGCAACAGGCACATGGGTCGATGCTGTCTCCTGGCCGTTGGAGAATTTTTGTGCGCGCCTCTTTATTGATCTCTTTCACGCCAAATGGGAGGTGCGCCACGGGGCGGCCACTGCGTTGCGACAGCTCATCAATCTGCATGGCAACGGAGCGGGCAAGTGTGTGCAGCAGAGTCCCGAGCAAATGCACGAGGCGCACGGTCGATGGCTGGAGGATGCGGCAATACGATTGCTTTGTGTGCTATGCCTCGATAGATTCGGAGACTTTGTCTCCGATCAGGTAGTGGCGCCGGTGCGCGAGACCTGTGCCCAAGTGCTCGGCACCCTGGTCAAAGCCATCGATGAGCCCAAGGTTCATCGCATCGTGGACATTTTGCTGCAGCTGATACGACACAAAAACGAGTGGGAAGTGCGCCATGGCGGTCTGCTAGGCCTGAAATATGTGTTTGTGGTGCGCGAGGAGCTCTTGCCCATTTACCTGCCTAAATCGATATCGGACATACTGTCAGGCCTGCTGGATGCTGTCGATGACGTCGGCGCGGTGGCGGCAGCGACACTAATCCCAGTGGCCATGTGGCTACCCAAGCTGCTCAATGCCACGCAGGTGTCGTCAATTGTGAAAATGTTGTGGGATTTGCTGCTCGATCAAGATGAGCTGACTTCGGCCTGTAACAGCTTCATGGGCCTACTGGCGGCCATATTGTGCCTGCCACAGGCAGCCAGCTGGATTCAAATGGAGCCAATAGGCACGCTTGTGCCACGTCTGTTTCCCTTCCTCTCGCACAGCACCAGCTCAGTGCGTCGCTCGACATTGAAGACGCTGCTCACATTAACAAGCGGTGGCAAGGCTGAGCCCAAACGGGAGCCAATCGGTGCCAAATTGGTGTTGGAGCAGGCAACTGACAGTGCCAATGGCGTGCAGAAATCTTTAAAACTGAACTTTGGCGTTGTAGATTGGAACTGGCAGCTGCTACAGCAGGGGCTGCGGCATATCTATCAACGCATTTTGGTGGAGCCGCAGGTGGATATACAGACCCTGGCGCATCAGGTCTGGTCCAATCTCATTGAGCACGCGGGGTTGGGAGCGCTGCTGCACGCTGCCTGCCCCTATGTATCATCCTGGATATGCCTGGCCATGCAGCCGCCACGTCTGGCCTTTGATCCAGCCGTGCTCATCAGAGGTAGTGGTGGCGCCAGCGATGTAGCCGCCGTATCAGCGCCGAGTACTCGTCGCCGAAACCTGCGCATGGGCGATGATCTGGGTGGCGTTGTATTGGCTCACTCGAATGCCATGCAGAAGTTGTATTTGGGCGGCAGTGAGGCTACACCACTGGAGCTGCGTGAGGCGAACTTTATGCGCGCCCGCATCACGGCATCGCGGTCGCTGGGTGCTCTCTCGCACTACCTGGTGAAGCCGGCACCGGGCGTCCTCTATACGCCGCAGATGGAGAGTCCAACAGATTGCTATACCAAGGTGTTGCTGGGCCATTTGAATGCCCATTCGGCGGTTCAGCGGATTGTGTGCGGCCTTATAATTGCATTCTGGGCGCTCGAGGATGAGCCCGTGCGTCCGGGACCTCCAAATCTGCAGGAGAAGCTGCATCAGTGTGTGTCAGAGTATTTTTATTATGACGAGGTTGCCACGTCGCTAACACGACTGCTGCAGGAGGCGCAGGACTTTATAGCAACGCTGAAGCAAAACAAGATACCCATCAACGACTTCAACAATGCGAAGATTCTAACGCTTGATCAGATAGAGGCGGTGGCCACCACACTCAGTGACAATCTGCGCAGCTATGCGCTCAAGCCAAAGGTGCTGGATACGCTCCTGGAGCGCAGACGCAGCCTACAGGCCTCGTATCAACAAACGACCAGTGAACAAGGAGCCTACCATGTCAGCGCCCAGGCAGCGTTGGCCGGTGCCATTTGTGCGCTGCACTGTCTGCCCGACAAGTTGAATCCCGTGGTCAAGCCGCTCATGGAGTCGATCAAGCGGGAACAGTGCGTGCCACTGCAGCAATTGTCTGCTGACTTTTTGGTGCATCTTATGGAACAAGTTTGTGATAGAAATCCTAGTCCCAATAGTAAAATTTTAAACAATCTGTGCACTCTGCTGCGTAGCGATCCAGAGCACACGCCGAAGCTGGTAAGTGGAAGTAGCTTGGAATACCCCGAAATACCATAGCTAATACAAATACCAATTTTTGTAGATGATCCCGTTGCGCACGTTTCTAGCGACACGTTCCAGTGCCTCTGTCAGTGTCCATGACACCTGCGACTATTATGGCATCCTAACGCTCAAGCAGCAACAGGCGACGGGCGGCAGCAGCGGCGGAGGCGGAGCAGGCACAAGAGCTGGCGGCGCGCCTCTAACGCCAACGCCTAGGGGGCCCGGCAGACCGCCGGCCAGTGAAGCTTTGGCAGCTGCGGTAGCTGCTGCGGCTAGCAAAGAGATCAGCACTCAACAGGTCAAAGAGGCTGAGGCGCGACAGTGTCGCATACAGAGATTGGGTGCAGCTTGCGCCATTGCCAAGCTCTGCAGCTCATTCGGGGAGCGCATTGTAGAGAAGGTGCCCATCTTTCAGCAGCTGATGTTTGGCAATCTGGACCAGTTTGTCACCAGCTCGGATATGGAGAAGCTGTCCAGTACGCTGCCTGAGCTGACGCCATGCAATGATCTGATTAGCTCGTTGCAACTAATCGAAACGGCGGCGCCGCATTTGCACGTCGCGCTACATGAACAGCTTTTTGCACTGCTGCCACACCTCGGCTTCATATTGCGGCATCCTTTGAAGGTATTGCGCCACATGGCAGCTCGTTGCTTTGCTGCCCTGGCTGAGATTGATGCGTCCCGTACCATGCAGTTTGTGGTAGCAGAGCTGCTTGGACTGCTCCTAAAGATTGAGCGACCCATTGAACGACAGGGCGCTGTGGAGGCCATTGAGCGAGTGGTTAATCGACTGCAAATCCGTGTTGTGCCATTTATTGTGCTACTTGTGGTACCGCTGCTGGGCGCTATGAGCGATCCAGATGAATCAGTACGCCTGCTGGCCACGCACTCGTTTGCCACACTCATTCAACTAATGCCACTGGACGGTGCCGCCAATGCAAAGACAGCACCACAGCTCAAGGGCGAGCCATTAGAGGAACGCAAGACTCGAGATCGTGAGTTCCTCGACTATCTGTTTGCGCCCAAGACGATACCGGACTATAATGTGCCCGTTGCGCTCAGTGTGGAGCTGCGCGGCTATCAGCAGGCGGGCATCAATTGGCTGTGGTTCCTTAACAAGTATAATCTGCATGGCATTCTCTGCGATGACATGGGTCTGGGAAAGACGCTCCAAACCATATGCATACTGGCCGGCGATCATGTTCAGCGCCAAAAGGCCAAGCTGGCTCCATTGCCCAGCCTAGTCATCTGTCCGCCAACACTTACCGGCCACTGGGTGTATGAGGTGGAAAAGTTTCTGGCACAGTCACCAGTGTTAAAGCCTTTGCACTATTTCGGTTTTCCCATTGGACGCGAGAAGCTTCGCAGCCAAATTGGCACCAGTTGCAACCTGGTAGTCGCTTCCTACGATACCATACGTAAGGACATTGACTTTTTCAGTGGCATTCACTTTAACTACTGTGTGCTGGACGAGGGGCATATTATAAAGAATGGAAAGACGAAAAGTTCCAAGGCCATAAAGCAGCTAAAGGCCAACCATAGGCTAATTCTATCAGGTACGCCCATACAGAACAATGTGCTGGAGCTGTGGTCTCTGTTCGATTTCCTAATGCCTGGCTTTCTGGGCACCGAGAAACAGTTCATTCAACGCTATTCGCGACCCATTTTGGCCTCACGGGATGGCAAGAGCTCGCCCAAGGAGCAGGAGGCCGGTGTGCTGGCAATGGAGGCCCTTCACCGTCAAGTGCTGCCCTTCCTACTGCGTCGCGTCAAAGAGGATGTGCTCACGGATCTCCCACCCAAAATCACACAAGATCTACTATGCGAACTGAGTCCCCTTCAGTTGCGCCTCTACGAAGACTTTAGCAATAAACACTTGAAAGACTGTTTGGATAAGTTGGACGATACGGAGAATCTCGGTACCAAAACGCACATCTTCCAGGCATTACGTTATCTGCAGAACGTTTGCAATCATCCCAAGCTGGTACTGCGTCAATCCGGCGATGAGCTGACCAATGTTGCTGCCCAGCTGGCACTCAGTAATAGCTCCCTTGACGATATTGAGCACTCGGCCAAATTGCCAGCTCTAAAGTAAGTGTCTATCTTTTAGAATCATTTCCGGAAGCTGTTAATCCTCCACTCTATCCTTATAGGCAACTGCTTTTAGACTGCGGCATTGGTGTCCAAACGGAATCAGTCAGTCAGCATCGGGCGCTTATATTTTGCCAGCTGAAGGCCATGCTGGACATTGTGGAGCACGATCTGTTGCGCAAACATTTGCCCAGCGTTACGTATCTGCGCCTAGACGGCAGCGTGCCAGCTTCCTTGCGTCAGGACATTGTGAACAACTTCAACAGTGATCCCAGCATTGATGTGCTGCTACTAACCACTTTGGTAAGTTCATTTTCATTGGTTACCATACGCATCGTAACATAACTGTTTTGTAGGTGGGTGGCTTGGGTCTAAATCTTACCGGTGCCGATACTGTCATCTTTGTGGAGCACGACTGGAATCCCATGAAGGATCTACAGGCCATGGATCGTGCCCATCGTATCGGACAAAAGAAGGTGGTCAATGTGTATCGCCTGATTACGCGCAACTCGCTCGAGGAGAAGATTATGAGCCTGCAAAAATTTAAGATACTCACCGCCAATACGGTGGTGAGTGCCGACAATGCCTCGCTTCAGACCATGGGCACCTCACAAATCTTCGATCTCTTTAATGGCGGCAATAAGGCCAGTAACAGCGGTGCAGCAGCAACAGCCGCTGGTGGCAGCGGTGGCATGTCCATGAATACAATCATTGAGAATTTGCCGGAGCTTTGGTCCGAGCATCAGTATGAGGAGGAATACGATCTGGGCAACTTTGTGCAAGCCCTGAAGAAGTGAAGTCACCGCTTCTTCCTCAATAAGACTTGGAACATACAGTCTCACAAACTATACTTAAACACATAGACACACAAACTGCATTCGCACATCGCTGAAGATGAGTCAAGCTTTCATTTTAATTTTACAGGCACATGCTTGATCCTTTTTTCTGGCTGTTTCCTTTCGTTCCCTTGTAGTAGTCGAAAGTAAACTTTATAATAAAAACATTTGAAGTCAAAATTTTGTGCAAAAAAGTTTTAGTATGGGAGTCAGTAGATGAAAATACAGTGGTCCCTCAAAGGAAGGGAAAATCTTGTTTAAACAATTTATTTTTCATTAAATTTTTCAAGCCGCGATCAGAAAAAAACATAACTATTCAAGACCCGACACCTAAAACCATAATATTTAAAATCTTTAGCAGAATAAATAATAGACCGATAATGCAAGACGCTTAACATGTTTATATATAATTACTAGCTTACTGGTGTCACACGGCCTTGCCCGTGACAAGCTTTGTAGTAAAAATGTTAGATATTACTTTTTCCCCCAGTCACCGCCCCAGGAATAATTAAGTTTTCTCGTATTATCTTCAATTCCACCTTTATTTGGTGAAAATACTTTTAAGGACCATCGAATAAAGAACCATATGCTGAAAGCAACGGTTTCCGCCCATTTTAGACTTGTGGTGAGAAGCTTGAAGACAAAAAGTAAACTTTCTGTCATTAGACCTTTGAAATTTCCATACAAGAGCTGTGGCTACAGCGAAGTGTGTCAAATAAATTTTAACAAAAAAGTTGAATACAACAGTTTTCCACAGTTGCGGTTGGTATCGCTGAAACACGTATTCATTTTGTTTTTATAGAGTGCTTTAAAAATAGGTTTGAGGCCGATCGGACGCAAGGGGAGCGATTTTACGAAAACTCTGAAACACGTCTCAATTGAATTTCCGCAAATATCTTTCTAAATGTAAACTAATAGCTTTTATACATTCGTTTTCCGCCTATTTACCACAGTTGCGGATGGAATTTTTGAAATCGCTAAAAAACGTATTTATTAACTTCTTATGTAGGGGTCTATTTAAATCGGAACTACTTAAAGCAAAAAAAATTTGACACGCAGCTTAAAAATTTAAAAGAAAAATCTTTTTTTTGCCGAAGTAGCACGTCTCAAACGAATTTTCATAAAAATTCTTAGGAATGAATTTGAGCTCGAAACATCACCCACCAAATCATGGACCCCCATTTCCACCAAGGAGGGATGGATTTTCCGAAAAGTGTGAAACACCCCTCAAATGAATTTGAACAAAGATCTTGTAAAAAAAGTTTTATTCCGATTGTTACCATGCAAGAATTTGCTTGCAAATGTTTTTCGCGGTTTTTCCACAATTGCAGGTGGAATTTTCCACAATTCCGACTTTCCCGACTTAGCTACAATGAAAATTTCTGCTTCGTAGCTCTTACGGTTTGCGCTGTGCGTTGATCACCAGTCAGTCAGTCAGTCAGGACAAACAGTTTTATATATAGAGACAATGAGTCTGACGTAAATTTAATTTTATTCACTATAGTTATAAAGCCCTTCCTGGGCTGTTTATCACATTTCTTGAGGAATCAGAATGGATTAGACATGTATAAAAATTGTCATTACTTAGTCAATTAATGAAAACCATGCATGCGGCGTTGGTCAGATATGTTATTTCACCAATCCTTCTTTACTCTTCTAACGAGGATAAATGATGACCCTGCCGGCGGCGGACATACACACACGAAATACGCTGCCTTCCACTTGTCTTCTGAAACGTCTGCGTTGACTTCCGCCCATTTCGATATAGTTGAGAACAAATTTGATTAGCATCGATGGGAGGCGTCGGTCCGGTGTGGTCACCCACCAATCTGTGGGAGCTACCACCCAATCCTCCTCTGGCTTGAACTGAACATCTGCGTTAGGAGATCCGTCTGCAGGTGTTTCGCAGGTGGAACTGCTGTCGCTTGTCACGATTGATGCCTTACTGTGTACCAATCGGCTGCATCCATTGTCCTTGGGAGTCGTCACCCCAAGTGCCTCCCAGTTGGCGGCTCTTTGATTTGCCAGATCTATTGCATTTGGACGCTTCTCGATTCTGCCGCCTGCCTCCCAAGACCTACGATCTAATGGCAACGGACACAAACGAAGATGGTTTAGGCCGACTTGGAGCACCGCTCTGGTCTGACGCAAGAAATCCAAACCTAAAAGAACGTCGTCCATCACGTTGGGCATCACCAGTGTCACTATATACGTGCGTGTTTGTCCCAGCAGTATCTCCACTGCCATCGCCTGTGATACGTTTGTATTTGAACCGTCAGCTAGGAGGATTTTAACTCCAACCTTTAGATGATTCGAATCTGTTTTGATCTTACTGGCGATGTCCGCGCTGATAATGCTTCGTGTCGATCCCGTGTCTATGGTGGCAATACGACGGCGTCCATTAATAACAATCAGCGCCGCGATCCAATCTTTATGCATTAGCAGGGTGTCCATAGCTCCTAGATCTTTCGCCACAACGTACTTGACTGCCGCTTGTGGCTGCTCCATAAGGCGGTTTTTCAGAGGCTTAAGTTGGGGCCAATGGTTTGAGCTAGAGAAAAGTATTCAATTATTATATTATATATATATATATTGTTATGAAATAAGATAAATGCAGTAAGCTGGATGTTATCATACTTAAACCCCCTCAATCATACTATAATTTTTATAAAAATAACCGATTGTAATCATATTGGTTGCTTTTCGATTAAATTGAAACAAATCCAGCTCAAAGAAACTGTTATAAATTTTTAATAATAATAATAATAATACTTAATTTACGGTATCCAAAAGAAAAATATCCCTGCATTTATGTAACAAATATTTGTTGCATTTTATTGTTTTTATAGACAAACTACATTTGTGGTTGTTTTTGTTTTTAATTTTTTTAAAGGACCTTTACAGTACAATGAACGTTAGGTATAATTATGCGCATTGTTTGATTAGGAGAACTAAGAAATAAAATATTTTTTTTACCAATCGTTGTGTGCTATATATACATTAGATTAAAAATCATTTCTATTCACATTCTTCTCACTGTTCTTTACGGAATTTTTATTCAAAGTTTGAGACTGACTTCTGCTTTGACTCCTGCTCTGCGCATTTTGGAAGTTACAAAATCTCTATTATTTCAGAGACCTCACAGTGTCCATGCTCATCGGGGCTTTTTTAATGGGGCTGTCAACTTAGATGCATTGCCTGTACACGTCTACGGGTTTCCCATCAATAGCATCTTGATTTATAATATGATCATTTAAACTCTAACTATCTTTTGACGTCTTTTTTACCACAGTGGACACACCTGGGCAAAAAGAAAACCAATGTTCTGGGCCACAATTTTCATTTATTAATCGTTGTGCATTAAATTATTCTGTCTTTGTTTGTCACAAATTGGGATTTTGTGGTAACGGTCGTCTTGGCAGCCAAGAGCAGTTTTTGAAAACACGAATACGGTGCGCGTGCGTTCTTAGATCCACATCCAAATATAGCAAAAAATTGCAAGCGCAAGCTTATCAACTTTCCTTGCGTCCGGCAAGGCCCCTGACAACTATTTCACCATGGCAAGCCGAATGACCCACTCCCCACTAGCCGTAGCTAACCTATTGGCCATATAATCACATAATATATACTCCACACTTACATACTTAAGTATACTTATAAATTAAGTAACTTACAACATTTCCGCGCAGTTAATCCTTCTGAAGTGTGCTTTTCCGTAGCCGACGTCTCTATGAGTTTTTCGACTTTAAAGTTTAAACAGCTGCCTGCATTTTGCCATGGTGAAAATATATTTTGTCTAATTTCCCCACACTTCTACTAGCAGCGCTGCCGACATCGCTGACCGTCGTATCACGATATTTTTCCTTAAAGGTTATCACCCATCGTCACATCTCATTTTTGATAGCGTATGCCTTTCTATTTTTTTCACTCACTATTATATCTACTTGTACAATTTTGAGTCGTCCCTGCAGGGCTGAGTCGTTTTATTTGATGGCACTTAGTTTCCGAATTTTTGTTGCTTTTGAAAACGTTACTATCAACAATTTTAAAACGGCGAGGACGTAATCTTTATAATTATGTCTTTTCGGGATCTGAATCCGGATTTATTTTCAGCACTAAAATATCAATATGCTATTGATCCGTGAAGCTAGAAATTTAACGTTTTGTTCATCGTTTGAATTTAGTATGAACAGCTGTTGTTTGCTGTGGTGGTTGGACGATAAGTTGGCAATCGAGGATTCCCAAAAAATATAAAAAATACCAAGTTCGATTTACATACGTCGTAAATAACGTAATAAGCCGAGCTCATGACCGCATTGACGGCAAATATTAAATTTTTTACCTTATTTTAGAAGTATTTATGCCACTGTTCAAAATAAAAATGTAAATATTTATATTAACTATCCAATGAATTTGTAGTTATTATTAAGTAGAATTAATGTCAAAAGAAAAACAAAACAATAATTATTTTGCTTTTCTAGTCTTTCTAGCTTTTACAACTGTTGTTACTTTTAAAAAAGGTGAAGCGAACAATATTTTTCTAATAAATGGTTTGGTTTATAAAAAAAACATTTGTAGAAGATTCAGAAGCAAAACACAAATTACTAGGATGTAGATAAACTTGTATATGAATATGTACGGAAATTATAAGTTTAAAAAACATTTTTTCATTACCGTATTTTTTTTTGTTTTGCAGCCCCGAGCACAACTCAGACGGAAATGTCAATTTAGCATTAATTTAAGTTGACTTCATTTTGAAATCCGATCTAGTTAATAATTTGAAAAAAAAAAGTAATTTTGCCAATAGTGTGCGCAGTACAAACAGTTTCACAGCAAATCATTGTATCCATTTAATAAAGTAAAACAAAAGCACTGGCTTTAGTTTCCCAAGTCACCTATTGGCTGTTCTAAATACGCATAATGGAAGTAAACGTATCAAAACATCACTAAACACGCAAAGGCAATTAAAATTGTTTTAAAACATGCAAACTCCTACAAGTAATACGCTCCTGCTACTCCAAACAGCGATCGGGGTGTTGGTTAACCAAGTTAAATAGCATACAAGCATGTTCTTCATTCGAGAGTATTCGACTGTTGTATACTCTATGTACAGTTGGGTACACATATGAGTACATTCTCACTTTAGGGAGTAAGCGTTCAAATAGTGGAAGCTTTCTGAGTATGTTCGATATTTTCCCATTAGAGGAATGGGAAGTGGGTGTATTGCTCCTCAATTAATTGCATCAAACATGCTACAGTAGGGTGTCTTTCATTTATCCCAACACGAAATCTAATTCAATTAAGCAAAGTTAATAGCCTCTGCACAACATACGTCACCGTCAATGCAGCCATTGTATGTAATTGATCTTTGCCCACTGATTGCTCTCCGTGCTCTGGCAGTGGTCATTATGTGCGCGAGGCTTTTCAAATCGAATTGTAAGTTGAATGCGACCGAAGGATTATTCAGCTACAGCAAGAGGCGTGCAAAATTGTCTGCTAGAGGCAGCTACGATTGTTTCTCGCATTTTTCATTGCAATTGATAAAATATTTGTCGAATTGGGTACTATTCCTACACATGAACTAACAAAAGTATATTATTAATATTAGATATTGTAATTAATTATAAAAAGACTTCGGCTGACACATTACTACAATGTTTTAAAATATTCCTATAATTAAATTATTTTTATAATCAAAGAATAAAAACAACATCAACATTTTTGAGTCTTACATGGAAAGGCGATATTTGAAAATAATTTTTTTGCAGCGCAGCCGGGAATGAAGCGTAAAGACAAAGTAAGGTTGTTAGTAATTCACAATGTCTTCTTTGGCTTTCTTCTAAGTCAATACTAAATTAATACATTGACTGGGACTCGAAAATTTATTCTCGTGTTCACTTACCCTCGCTTGGACACATAAACAGCTTATCAACCGTGGACGGCATGCGCAACAGCTTAATTTACATAAATTTTACTCTTAAGCCTGCAATTGGTATATCATTTATTATAAATACAGCATAATCTAACGATAAAGTGATAAGGTAACCTAGACAAATGCCTTTATGCTCCTCGCATTTATTTTAGTCAGATTGCGACACTTAAGCGTTGCATTACCATCGACACCTGCGCATCGATCCGGTTATTGCCTTAACTTTGTTATGCGATTAAAAATAACCATGGCTTCGTCTTCAGGGGAAGCCGGGTAAGTTTAAAGACCTATCTCAAGTTAAAATACCAAAGCACAAAATTGGCTACAGTAGTTAATGGCGATGGGTAATCATTAGTACTGTTATTTCTACGTAGTTCATTTCGCTTTTTTAACATTATAACTGGATTCTATAGGAATACGTTTTATGGAATTTTCAATGTGTGCATATAATACAACAAATACATGCATATATACAAGCGTAATATGTATGTATGTGCATGGTTGAATTGTAGTTAAGCCATTTTTGGTATTTCTTACATATGTATGTACATGTGCATATTTTTCGAGCTCCACTTGTCGTGCAAATATTTGGTACCGTTTGCAATACATACATACATTTATGCATACATACGAACATATTATAAGTAGCATATGCATATACATACATAAATACAGGTGTTTAATGACAATCATGTGGCTGTGATTTATGCAAATGGTGCAGCATAATAGCAATAGCCAAACGCTTGGCAATTTTAAGAAAATGTAGCAAAGCATTAAATAGACTGGCAGCAGCAGAATACGGACTCTGCGCAGGTTACAACACATAATGGAAGTAACCTGCCTTTCTGCAACTTCATTCATTTAATGCGGCAAAAGGTAGGAGCTCAGAGTTTAGCTAAAAATTTGGTCGACAGCGGAGAGAAGCAGTAAAAGAATAAAAAAAGGGGGGAAAAAACGCTAACCAATAAAACAATTGAGAGCTGTAAAAACCACAACAAAGAAGAAGAAGTCCGAACTGGTTTTTAACACAACATAACTATAACAAGTTAGAGCTGTTTATTGAATGTTAAATTAACAGACACTGTTAACCGGTTAGAGTTCGCATTTCATTGGCTTGCTATACGCTGCACCTGCAGATCGCGATCGAATAAATACAGATATGCCAACAGTCCTCGACGTGTGAATAGGGTTAGAGAAAATTTAAACATTTTGTGGATACTACTACCAAGTGCTAAGTGGCAAATATAATATGTTAATTAATAACACTTCTTACATGAACTACATTTTCTTTGCCAACACTTATAATAGAATTATTATTATCAACTATTTCCAACATATATTTACATACACACAGCGCACACATTTATACACACATGCGCATGTACATACTTATTTGTACATAATCCTTTTACTTGTATCACCAGCCAAACAAGTACCAAAACCAGTTTAACACACACAAACCAGATTTCTTAACCGTTTCGAACACAGCGCCCACTTGTTGCCGCGGTGCTGCCATGGTCGCCAAAGTCAGTTCCACGCCAGCTACCTGTGTCTTCAGGTGTTATAATCGTCGTGCGCGCTTACCTCAAATATTTAATACGAGCTTCGCGCTAGCCCCACCAGCTTAACTATGTGTACACAAAACGAACTGTAAAAATAATAAAGAAAAAGCAATCTGGCATTCTGCAACAGCTCGTGGGATTATTAATCAACTAAAACACCTTCTAAATATTGTGGTTTTCTCTGCAAATGAAGGTCTTATATAAAGCTCTGCAATGATGTGCTCATTTTTGTGAAATAAATTATAATTCAAGAAGTTGAAAAGGTAAAAGAGTTATAAAAAACTGATGAATTTTCAAGTTAAAAGTGTGACTAGATGAAATCATCGATTCTTTATTTGCACTTTAAGAGATTATACTTTCTATTACCTATATGTCTATATTTAAAACCCAAAATCCAAACAAACCTGCTAATGCAGGAAATGAAATGCAAAAATAAATCAAAAGTGAAATCTTCGCATACAGAATCCAAAAGATCAGTAAATAAAATTAACATATAATATCAAAACGTCGGCTCAGCTATAAAATAGACATCGTTCTAACCAAATAATATCAGAATATTATAATAATTGTGTTGGCTTATAATGCGTCTGCACTCTTATAATTCGGAAACACGGCATTTACGTCGATTACAATTACAGGACGTCTTGGGTTACTAAGCTGACCTCAATTTCGCTTGGGAAAAGCTATATTATGTTGGGGTTGGCAATTGGGGTCACGTGTGTTGAAAAGCGTTTGCAAATAAACTGCTGTCACATGGAGACTTAGAGAGTCGCCAGACGAACAACATCAACTTGCCACACTACTTTTACTGCCCGCAACCAGGCCCACAGCCACAGAGAGTATTGTTGTTGTGCTGCACGTTTTGCAGATTTTTGAGCAGGTTAAAATGATTTTTGGCCAACTGATGTGGGTGCCTGTGTGTTTGTGTTTGTGTGTGTGTGTGCGTGTGTGTGTGTGTGTGTGTGTGTTTGATCGGCCATTGCCATGTTGGCAAAAGTGAAAACCTTAATCTATTCAAATCCTGAATGAATCGGCTGCCGGTGTGGTTATTTATACTATTAACCAGGTAGTTTAACGAATATTAACACTGTTTATCATTGTATGCGATAAATCAAGCTCTTATTTGTCTATCGGTTAACTGTGCTCATCCCACTTATAAGATAAATCAAGTGAAAGTTGTCCTTATCGGCGTGTCAAACTTGATTGAAGTCAAACGCATAGTTTCGTCAAAAATCCGGTTAAGCTGTGTTCCATGCAGTAAAAATATAAATGTGCATATAACTCAGGAGTTACCCAGGAGTAAATTAATAATCTTTTCAAAAATAAAAATAAATTGAAATAAATTGTATATATTTTTTTATATGTTCACATGTAGTGTACATGAATAAAAATAAAAATTATTTTCACATGTAAGATATTGGCACAGAAATCCCATAAAACCGCATATCTCAAAACCGCATGTCAAATGAACCAATTGTATTAAGGTTTCAGCAGAAACGAGCATCACACACTATTCAACCTTTTCTTAAAATCTATTATACCAGAAGTACCCTAAAATTAAATATTCCTTATGTTAAAAATAATCAGAATTCGCCATTCAAGGCAGACTTTTTGTAAGTACTTTAAATAACAACAATTAAACGAAGTTTCATAAAAATAAATTGTCTCTAGCATGCTTGGGTTGGGAGCAGTAGGTGATAGAATAGAAACTTAAGGGGTATCCCATTCAAGTGTCGAGGAGTGTAAGTGCTTTACAGAATTTCACTTACTTTTATTTAGTTTAGATTATTTGCCTTACTTTCAATTGTATTTCAAATGATTTCTAAAAATACATCTAATGCGATAATTCCTTATATGAGCGTGCTCTCTTAATTCAGTTGCCTTTCTCTTAATCATACTTAACATACGTTCCACGCAGATTACAATAGCTTACATTAAAACCACTCTTCCAATTGATTAGACGCTAAGCAGTCGCAGTCGCGAATAATCAAATTAATCGGCACATTTGCTCGCAGGCAACTTTGGCATGATCAAAGCGATAACCCCGACGCTCATAGGCATAAGTATTTTGACGAAGTTAGTCGCTCCCTTTTTCCATTTTTGTTCTTTAAGTTAAATCGCGGTGTGTATACATGTCTCAAATGTTAATATTAGCGAGCTATTTTTTTCCTGAGTTTATGCACGTACACAGTCCAACACTTTTAAATTTTGAGTGCATATGCATTTTTAATTTTGAATTGATAGTGCTGACTTGTACAGTCAGAATATTATATGTTGAAATGTAGAATATGATACCAGACGTAACGCGACACGTGGTCAATTAAAAAATTGGTGCCTCCAAATGCTTCAGGCCTTGATGGAAAAATTTGTGCACACCATCTCAGTTTTAACCTTTGGCATATATACTGTTTTTCCGGTTTAAGCGGAATTCGAAGCTTGTCAAAAGTCTGAAATGAAAAAATATATAGATTTAAAATATATAAGTACAAATTTTGCACAAATCTTGAAATATACGCTGCTTAGGTAGGTTCTACTTAAGACGAGAATTTGTACATCAAATATGTCCGACCAGGAAATTCGCAGTTCCTGTATGTGCAACACATTTTGCAACCTCTTCAAAATATGAATTTCCCAATCGCTGAAACACGTACTCATTACATTTTTATGTATACCTTTGAAAATAAGTTTGAAGAAAATCGGACACAATTAAAAACTTCGCAATAAAAAATCTTTAAGTCGCATTCCACCCGAAAATGTTTAAATTCTGCGAAAAGTGTGAAACACGTCTCAAATGATTTTTCTTATAGATCTTTGGAATCGAATTTGAGCGCGAAACGTCACCCACCAAATTTTTTAACTCCATTTCCACCAAGGAGGAACGGATTTTTCGAAAAGTGTGAAACACCCCTTAAATGAATTTGAGCAAAGATCTTTGAAAATAAGTTTGGGGCCGATCGGATGTTAATCAAAAAAGTTACATACAAACGTTTTTCGCGATTTTTCACTCTTGCGGGTGGAATTTCCCGAAACCCCGTCTTAACGTGCACCTACATCACATAAGGTAGCTACAGTTAAAATTTCAGCTTCCTAGCTCTTACGGTTTGGGCTGTGCGTTGATCACCAATCAGTCAGTCAGTCAGTCAGTCAGGACAAACAGTTTTATATATAGAGATTGTTTGTCCTGACTGACTGACTGACTGATTGGTGATCAACGCAAAGCCCAAACCGTAACAGATAAAAAACTGAAATTTGTACTGTAGTTACCTTATGTGATGTAGGTGCACGTTAAGACGGGGTTTAGAGAAATTCCACCCGCAAGTGTGGAAAAATCGCGAAAAACGTTTGTATGTAACTTTTCTGTTTACCATCCGATCGGCCTCAAACTTATGTTCAAAGACCTTTGTTCAAATTCATTTGAGGGGTGTTTCAAACTTTTAGGAAAATCCATTCCTCCTTGGTAAAAATGGAGGTCAAAGATTTGGTGGGTGACGTTTCGCGCTCAAATTCGTTTCCAAAGATCTATAAGAAAAATCATTTGAGACGTGTTTCACACTTTTCGCAAAATCCAAACTTTTTCGGGTGGAATGCGACTCAAAGATTTTTTGTGCGAATTGCTTCAAACTTATTTTCAAAGCTCTACATAAGAACTTAATGAATACATATTTCAGCGATTTGGGAAATTCCACCTGCAACAGTGGTAAATTAGCGGAAAAGGTTTATATGAAATTTGTTTGTTTACCGTCCGATCAGTTTCAAAATTATTTCAAAATTTTTTTTAGAACATTGATTTTATAACATACGTGCCACGGGCAAGGCCGGGTTATACCCGCTAGTAAATTATATATTTAAAGGCATATATATATAAGCATATATATATAAGCATATATTTATATGCATGTATCTATCTAATCATGTATGTATACTAATTTTAATTAATAATCTAGACAATAATCTATAGTCCTCGGTGTAATCATCCCGGGCTTTGCTGATGCCTTATCCTTAGACCAAAACAGCCAGTACTTATATAAAAAATATCATTGCTAACAGTAATATTAATTAATAATAATATTAATAAAATTAGATAGTGCTGCAAAGGGTCAACAGTCACATCGTCAATAGAATAATGCGTTATACAATTTTATACCACCACACATGTAGTTAAATTACGATATAAAACCATGATTATGTTGGACCAATTATGTGTTGCCAACTACTCAGAAGCTCCGTGTGAAGTTAACCACGAAATATACGCAAGATTACGTTCTTTTTTGTTGAAGCTCGGCAATGTTGTGTCGTGCGCTTTTCACGAATAGGCAGACTACAAAATCTTATCTTCGAGTCCCAAAGGCCTTTATATGGGCAGTTCTAAAGTGGGCAACAAGAAAAACGCGTAGACAGCTCCAAGATGGGCAAGTTAAATATTTATTGCATATTGATGTCATGCCATTTAAGGTTCTGCCAGCCACCTTTTTGCATATATAAATACATACTTACAGCTGCTTTTGACTATATCCTTAAGCAGAAGTACCTTCTTTAACTGAAAACTTGTATTTATTTATATGTATTTATGCAGACCACATTTTAGTGGCACGCTGCTTGTGCATTTGCAATAATCAACAATTTTTAAAATAAAACATTAAAATACAAGTGCTATAAATAATAACATAAGCTTATTGGTTTATATATCGTCAAATACATTTGCTAAGTTATTTTGCTTCCTTGCAGCTAAAATGATTTCACACAAAGCGACCACACCTCTGAGACCTGGCTTTTTGGGACTTCTTCTGCTGCTATGTAGCTGTCAATATACAGTCTGTGTTTTGGGTAAATCCCAAATGTGCGAGGTGGAAACGGGCCAAACTAACATAATACTGGATATAGAAGAGAGTCGAGGGAATTGTAAGTATTTTAGAATTTTATGAATGTATACAAAGGAATATGTAAAATCAATACTCCCTGATCTAGATTATGCAGGCTATCTTATATAATAAATAAATATATACTTATATACTGAATAGGTAACTATTCAGAACACTTACATGAAAGAAAATATAACATAATTGGAATATCGAATGCATTGTTCGATCGACTACAATTTCCTAGGCAATCAAATCTAATTAAATACGCGTATTATAACAGCAACTAAGTAGAGGAAAGAAATGGTAAGGGCAACTGTAGTTTCTCATCGCATGAGACACAGATTCACACATACATATTCGATCGGCTTTGTGGCAATACCTACTGGCAAATGGTTTTAGACGCAGCTAAATTTAAAGTAGAAGAAATATTCCAGCAAGAATATTTTAAATATCACACATGTTGATTTGATTTTTACAAAAATTGAACTTCAATGGATAGACGTAAACATGGCCGATCCACTTACGATGGAAAACTGAAAAGTGGAAATTGGATCCGTGGTTTCCGTTCCTCTGTGTGTCTGCACACATTTTCCAATAATTGAGTAGAAAATGATTGTCCCAACATTTTTCATATAAATACTTCAAGTCACAAAGACAAAGTGAAAGGCTGATGTCGACACAAACATGCCCTTCTTGTCAGTTGTCTTTCTGACTGTTGTCTTTCTGACTGAGCTTCGGTTTTCAATAGTCCAAATATGTGGTCTATTAAGTAATTATTTATTTTATTTGAATCATCCACAGTCACTGGGCAAAGTACAATACCTGCACAGCTGCCTATTTTCGGTGATCCATACACGGAAATTGCGCTCGATCTAGTCTTTCCAAAGGGACATCCGACTTTCCTACTAGAGGGAAAGAGCCTGAAGCTGATTCAGCCACTTGATCGCGATGAGGAGAATCTTAGTCACATTGTGTTCCAGGTGAGTTATTGCATTGAATTTTAGTTATTCAGTTACGTAAGTTAAACTTCGTTCAAGTATGTATATAATTCTCAGAAAGCCCTTATAATTTTTTTTTACTTAGATAATAACATGATTAAACTCGTTAAATCTAAGGCTTATATTCTTTAAATAAGTTATTTTGTTTCTATTAAAATGAACTTAAATGAAACTCTTTTGGAGTTAAAAAATTTTTAAATAATGTCAGCCGGTAGATATTTCAAGAACTTCCCGGTTCTATTATCAAAAAACTTTGCAATCGACTTCTGGCTCAACCTTAAACAAGCTGCGAACTTTAATTCAAAACAAAGTCTGCAGGTGAAATGCAAGCAGATTACTTACACTAAAAAATGCAATTTAATTATGTGTTTTAGGTCTCCTGCACCATCCGCGAGTCAAATAAGAAGCGTAATATTCCGATCATTGTAAGGGTATCCGATGTCAACGACAATGCACCACATTTTATGAACACACCCTATGAAATCACTGTACCAGAGGTAAGTTACATTCTCCTATAGCAAGTACTTGTACATACAGTGCGAATAAATATAATCATCACAATAATTTATTCATTCGTACAATTTTCACATTTCTTAACTTGATTTTGAATAAATTTAAAACAGATGTAAGTTTTTCCTTTTAGTGAGTGCTGAGACCAAAAATGTCTTAACAGCAACCTGTTGAAAGAGAAAGAGAAAGAGAAAACGAGACATCTCGGATTCCATAAAGTATTAATTTCTTAATCAAATCCGTTGTCATAAATCAAAAAGGTATTTCCGATTTCCAAACCCACGTGATTTAAGAGATTGTAGGAGCCAGGTATATCAATTTTGGTAGTTGTGATTTTTTGTCCATGCGTACAATTTAGAGAAAAGTAAATGTGCAGTGCTCAGAAAGATATGTGTGTGCACAAGAAATATCATACGTTACGAAAATTTGGGTCTGGATTCTTGTGCCAAGATGGGTAGATATTTTCCTGCTGATCAGGAAAATGTATCATTTATTGATAGACATTTTTTCTGTCACAATAAGCATTGGTGACAGCCTTGTGGCCCATTCCTGTGGGTATCGAAGCCTGAAACATTCCTCGATATGTTGCACCTTGCCAAAAATCGCATACTAAGTACAAGCCAAATAGCAATCGCTTGCCATTTAATATACCTGTGCTCTATGCAGGCAGCGAAACCAATTGAAAAGTTCAATCCGATGACTAAGTAACTTCTCGCCCGCGACCAGCAGGCGGAATGATGGGGCACAAGTAACAGGTAACCCTGAGGGTGAGAGGCGGCTCGTGTGCTGCCCGGCTGCAGAGGGGGCCAACATACTTACAGATACTACTTACAAGCCTACATTGTGATAGTTAAATGTAAAAGGCTGTTTGCTTTTTGCCCGTTATATAACTGCACTTTTGGTGCATCTCAATGTGGTTGGGCACGTTTTGTCACCCAGCTTGTTTTTTTGTTTTTGTTGTTGCTGTTGTTGTCGTTGGCTTTGCAGCAGCGGTGCCGCCTGAAGCCGTCCGGCACACAGTCTGAAGAGGCTAACAACAATAGCAATAGCAATAGCCGTGGCTACCTAATTTTCATGAACATGCCATTTTTGGTTTCCGGCGCATCGTATTTAGCATATTTGCACGGCATAAAACGGTAACAATCATTATCGTAACTTTTATTGTTTCTTCATCTATAAGTCAAATTTATCAACATTTTGCGGCCAGTTCTAAGGTTTTGAGGCATCCACCGATATTTTCAATGAACAGCCGCATAAGCTTATTTAAACTTAATTATAGCCTTTGGCGAGGTCCGACCAACTTTTTAAACTGGGTAAAACGGGCATATAAGTTTAGGTCAAATATATATTTAGATATATTATATGTGGGCTGGCATATTAATGTCAAATGCTTAGAACATATGAAGTATATATTCTTGATCAGGCTAATGAGCTGAATTAATCGTGTCATGTCGTCAGTCCGTCTATATGAAGGTGCCAATGTCGGAAATTATAGAGTCAGGTTATACGCTAAACAATTTTATAAGTTTTTTTTTACATTATTGAAAAAGATCAGTTTTTTGCTACAGAGTGTCCTTTAGTCGGGCATTCTCGACAAGATCCCTCTTGTTATACCCTTGTACAGGCTACTATAAATTTGTGATGAAATGTGTAATGCATAGAAGCATATTTTAGTACATAGATTCTAGATCCACATCAACAGTCGAGATTATAAAGCCGGGACCGTCTTGCTGTTTTTATGCAGACTTGTATCTCAGTTTTAAAGCTATCAAAACTTTGCTTAGGTCCGTCTTTCTGTTGCAGTACATAATTTTTTGAATGGCAAGATATTTTCATCAAACTCAGCACTTATGAGCTTCTCATATCTCTCTCACATATGTACAAGCCCGTAAGGCAAATGTCTACAAGGGTATTAAATATTTGCCGTGCCGAAGATATACAATTTTATATTTTTTGTTATTTATTGATTATTGATCAGCATATTAAGATAATGAAGAATAAATTATTTAAAATTAACTTTTACTAATGTTAATAATTAAATGATCTATTTTTATTATAGAGCACACCCTTAGGAACGACTGTGTATCGGAATATACAGGCGCTCGATAAAGATGCTGGCGTAAATGGTCTAGTCGAGTATTTTATAGTTAAGGGCAATATCAACACGACCGAAGATGATAAGTTGACTAGCGCCGATGGTTTCGGAACTTTCGCAATATCATTTCCCCACCAAGGACAGGTAAATAGCAAAGGATTCACATAACATGTAAATTTGAGAATGGAATATAATTCGCTTTAATTTTCCCATATTTCCAGGTGACAGTGGCCAAGACGTTGGATTACGAAAAGATACAACGATTTTATTTGACCATTGTAGCATCGGTAAGTAAAATTGTATGGCAGTTATAAGATTATTTAATGTGTATTTCAGTATTTAAAATATAAGATCGAGGAGATGCTTTTAAGATAAATTAACATTTTACGCATGACGTCTGCGTCTGAGTCCGAGTCCCATTATAAAACTTGGCTTGATGCAATGTTTTGTAAATTTGCATTTTAAATATTTTTATTTATTTATTTTGTTGTTGTTCTTTTTCCTTAATGTATATGAAGTTTATCAAACTAACCATTTAATTTTGTATTTAGGATCGTGCGCGAAATGTTGCGGAGCGACTATCTTCGACCACAACTCTGACCGTAAACATAGCCGATTCTGATGATATGGACCCGTCTTTTATCTACCGTGGCTGCGTGCTACTGGATGGTGCTTGTATTAATCCTGAGTACACTGCGTCCGTACCTGCAGGCTCGGTACAAGGTGTGCTTAATGTTCTACCTGAACGAATACAGGCCGTGGATCTGGACACAATAAGTTCGCGAATACGTTATAGTTTTGCCAGTGGTATTCCCGGCAACTACGCGGACTACTTCGAAATTGATGAGGAAACGGGTGTTTTAAAGCAGATTAAAGCTGTTGATACTTCGACAGCCAAAAGATATGATATTATAGTGCGAGCCGAAGAGATCTCACCGGCTCCACGTCGCTTCACGACGGCTAAGCTGACCATTGCTGTGAAGCCAGTGGATGCAAATCCACCGGTTATATCGTCCACAGATATTGTGGGATATGTTGATGAGAATTCAGCAATCGGCACGAAAGTTGTGGATGCGAATGGAATACCAATCTCATTAAGAACAACAGACGATGATTTGGGTGAGGACGATCCAAAGCCCGA
Source organism: Drosophila montana (assembly GCF_035044405.1). Classification (NCBI taxonomy): domain Eukaryota; kingdom Metazoa; phylum Arthropoda; class Insecta; order Diptera; family Drosophilidae; genus Drosophila; species Drosophila montana. The sequence continues at coordinate 974,646 of NW_026996956.1, forward strand.
CTATATATATGAATTGACGACGCCGTCATTTAATGTGACGAGCAATGGAGTTCTGATTGTCAACGAAGAAGGCTTAGACCGTGATCCACCTGCGCCAGGACGCTACAAGTTTCAGGTTGTTGCACGGGAGCCCCGAACAAACGCGGCCAGTGCCCCACTGAGCCTAACCGTACATTTACGTGATGTTAACGATAACGCTCCAAAATTGGCGATGGTTGCTCCCATTTCCATTTCAGCCGGCGATCAGCACGAGCAGCGCTTGGTGACACAAATGATGGCAACGGACATTGATGAGGGTGCTAATGCCGTGGTCGCCTATTCTATATACCATGTCTCCAATAATGGTATGCAAAAATTCCATATCAACGAACAAACCGGAGAGATTCAAACTCAAGGGCGCTTGCTCGCCGGAGAGCAATACAGCATAACGGTCCAAGCAACTGACATTGGTGGGCTCTCCTCCCAGGCAATTGTTGAGGTGACCGTAACACCGGGCCCGAATACAAAACCGCCTCGTTTCACACACATGCTGTACGAAGTGCAGGTTAGTGAGGGTGCCGAAATTAATTCAACGGTCACAGTCGTACATGCCGATGACCCGGAAAACGATCCAGTTGTCTACTCAATCATATCCGGTAACGATCTTAGGCAATTCTCTGTTGGCCAGCAAAGTGGTGTTATTATGGTTATACGGAAACTAGATCGCGAGAGCCTCACACGTTATCAGCTAATTGTGAAGGCGGAAGACAACGGTGGACTGTCCAGCAGTGCCACAGTAAACATTAAGGTTACCGATATCAACGATAAAAATCCCGAGTTTGATGAGCTTACCCAGCCCTATGTGTTCCATGTGGATGAGGGCTTGGAATATGCTTTTGTGGGCATTGTGCATGCCACAGATGCGGATGAGGGTGTCAATGCTGAGATAACATACTCAATACCCACGGATATACCATTCTCCATCAATAATAAATCTGGCGAGATACGCACCTCCGATAAGCTAGACTTCGAGCGCCTCAATGAATACAAATTTGTGGTGACAGCCAAGGATGGAGCACCCGATGCTCGTCTGGGTACGGCAAGTGTGACAGTTGTTGTTCACGATCTGCCCGATGAGGTGCCAAAGTTCAATGATGCCAGCATCAGTGTGCGGATTCCCGAAAACATGCCCAACTTTCTGGTGGCCACAGTACAAGCCCATGATCCGGACTCCATACCAGAAATCACATATGTGCTGCGAAAAGGCGATGCCGAGCTGTTTAAAGTCGCCCCTGACACGGGCGAAATTCGAACAACAAAGGGCTTGGACTACGAAACGCAGCAACAACATCAGTTGATCATCGGAACCATTGAAAATGACGGAGATGCACTGGGCGACACTGTGCGCATCGTGGTCGAGGTCGAGGACCGCAATGATGTGCGCCCTGTGTTCATATCAGTACCGGGTCCGGTGACTGTCAACGATGACCAGCCCATTGGATCAGTCATAGCGACCATGCCCGCAATTGATGGCGATGGAACGCCACCGGGCAATGTGATTCGGTATGAGCTAGTAGGGCGTGGCAAGGCGTTGAAATATTTTCAAGTTGATCCCGATACAGGAGCGGTGCGTATTCGCGATGAACTGCGCAAGCAAGAGGATACCGAGTACCAGGTGGACATTCGAGCCTATGATATGGGGGAACCGCAGCTTAGTTCAGTCGCCATGCTGCCAGTGTTTGTCCGCCACCTGTTGGTTGATTCCGACGAAGAGAACCTAATGGAACATCAGATGAACAGTGAAAAAGGCCCAAATACAAGCTCGGAAACAGTCGGACTCGCTTTTGGTGATGACAGCTACGTCCTCAGTGTGCCTGAGTCCACGGCCGTGAATAGCACGTTGAAGCTAATTCAAATCATGAACTCCAAGAAACCATCGAAGGGAGCACCAAACTTTAAGTGCGAATTTGTTCGGGGGAATGAGCAGGGCGTCTTTGAGCTGAGCTTCGAAGATTATGGTTGCCTGCTGATACTTGCCAAGCCCTTGGATTTTGAAAATAAAATATCGTATACACTAGAGCTACAACTGGTCTCACAGAGGTATTTTGTAAGTCCACGTAAGGACCGCACCACCGTCAATATCATGGTGCAAGATGAGAACGATAATCCACCAGAATTCATATTTAATCGACTCCACGGCCAGAATGAGACCTATTATGCGGTTGTCACACCCGAAATGGACGTTGACACAACCATATTGCAAGTACGCGCCATCGATCGGGATTCGGGTAAATTTGGTTTACTGAGATACAAGCTCTATGATGAAGAGGATTTCCGCAACGAAAATCTAGTAAGCTACTTACTTAGACTCTGTTTAGTCACAAGATTTTAACTCAAGCATTTTTGCAGCCTTCTACATACTTTATGTTAGCTGAGGATACGGGTACTTTGCGCACCGCAAGACCTTTCAATGATGCTAAATTCCCCATGATATTATACGTGGAGGCCAGTGATAATGATGCCCAGGAGCAGGGCTCGCATCACACAAGAGCCCGCATCGTAGTCAATCAGTTGACAGATGTAAACCGTTTGGCACTAGCCTTCTCTAATGCCGCACCCAATAAGATTCGGAACCATTACACGGCATTGGAAGAGCTGCTTGAGGTGAGGACCAATGGCTTAGTCAGCGGTATTGAACGTATTAGCAATCGGAAATACGCAACGAGCAACGGCACGGTTGTGGAGAATCCCGAGGCAACCGATGTCTGGTTTTATCTAATCGATCCAAAATCGGAGAAGCTATTAGGCCGTAACGATAGCATCATCCAAGAGACGTTGCTGGAATCATCAGTGAGCTCGGAACTTAACTTGGCGGCATCGAATCTAGCGCAAGCCAATGCCGATGGCATCCATGCACCAATTCAGATAAAAGAGCAAGTGCACAAGGTAAGAAAACAAAGTGGGGGATCTAGGAGGCAATACTAATATAAATAACTCATTAAAGATCAAAGCAGCAATTGCCATCGATGATGAAGTATTTTCTTTCACGCTTATATCCATATCGATTATTATCCTAATTTTGGGTACAGCCGGCATAATATACATATGCATATCATGGTCCAAGTAAGTAATTAGTTCTTGAATGCTTTAGAAATTCCCTATTGAATGTTTATTTTCTTACGCAGATATAAGAACTTCAAGCAGCGCATTCGGCATTACTCGGCACCAAGTCCGACACGCTACGATCCCGTGATCGTCAACTCGCAAGCCGCAAATTCTGGCGATGCTGTGGCCAACATGAAGGAGTATGAAACCCAAATGCTGGCCATGGCTGTGCCACCGGATGGTGACGAGGACTTACAACTGGATTTTAGCGCAAAGAACCATGCATTTTCTCTAGACAATGTCAGCTACATAACACACAAGCAAAATAGCGGAGGCGGTGCCGGAAGAGAAATGCAGTCGAGTCCCGCGCATTTGGATGCGAGCACGGGCACAATTTCCACCATTCGCCATAATAATCTCAATAACATAGCCAATAATATGAACAACAATAACAACAACAACAACAATTTAACACTGAACAATCGTCAGAATACATTTAATCGCACACTAGAAATGAATTCCCGCAACAATGCCAATCCCCTGGGCATCCCCGGAAATGGCAACCCAGCCACCCTAACCTTGGGGCGTATTAAGCACCATAATAGCAATCAATATCAGAATGATGGCTTTAAATATGACACTTCAAGCCGGAATAATTTGGCCAATGCCAATGCCCAGAACAATGGCTACAGTACGATGGGTAGACGCGGCAATACCTTTGGCGGAATGGCCTCATTGAACGGGGGCAACGAGTTCATGACCAACACTCTGGGTCGGAATAACCAGCAAAATAATCGTTTATACGCTGGCGAATTGCCCATAGCCAATCCGTTGTTTCAAAGGTGGGTTTATTCAATTTGCTCTCCCTTAATTCATTCATTAGTTATTCATTTCCAATATTTTAGATCGAACGGCGATGTGAGTCAAAATCATATGAGTTTCACCAATGAAAATGTGATTTTTGGTAAGCGAGACTACGGACAAATGAGCTTCTCATATTTAAACGACTTGGATCGGTCCGAGGTGGAGACAACAACTGAGCTATGAATAGTAAACTAACTGCAAATTAGTGTCAAATTGGGTGTATTTATTAATGTTGTATTTATGTACATAAGTATGTCATTTGCGTTAAATGAATTTAAGTAGCTGTATATTCTCAAACATGTTATAGATAATTAAACTGAATGAGCTGTTGCCATCATATTGAGAATGTGTAAATATAATTTAAAATATAAAGAAGAAACTGATAAGATTGAATTATTTTTGTACATAAGCAGGCAACAACTGCAGTCATTAGTTTTATAAAGTTAACGTATACAAGCATATTGGTATACATAATGTTAAGAAAGGGTATTTAATGATCAACAAGTGTTTATGCCGTCCATAAACATATGAATCACGTCTTTTATACCTTGATTATTAATTTATATGAAATAATAACACGTGTATTTACGCATTTAAAGCAAGATTGATTTTGTAATAAAAATTTTATATTTTTTTATTGGAAAACGCTTTTTTTTAATTGTGCATATATTTTCATAGGCAAAATGGGACAAAGTAAAAAAAGTAATACAATATAAAAAATTTGTTATCAAAATTTTCAATTAAAATTTAGTCAAAGTCAAGTCCGTCTTGTCTGTTAAACTGTGTGCATGTGGGCATTATTATTATAAAAATACAGTTTAATTGATTTTAAAAGTCGACTTTTATGCGAATATATATCCAGGCCCAGGAATATATTTTTATTAAAAACCTTTTATAAATAGCTTGTGATTTGTGAGGTAGCCTCTGTATGATATTTAATATATATTATGTTAGTCGGATTTTTGGTTTACGACGTGCACGGTATATGGCATATTTTATGGCCCTTTCACTTAATATTAAATAAAATCGAATTAACACATATTAGTGATAAATTTGAAAAGACGTTTTTTTCGTGAACTAAAAAACATACACAGTTATTTACGATTTATTATGTACATATTATCTTCATTTTATAAATATGAACTTATGCATTTTTTCATTTCCGAGGCCTGGTCACACAATTATACAAATTTTACAATCGATAAGTCAATTTTTTTTGCTTCTGTAAACCGGCGAGATGGCAAAGTTAGATGAGCGTATTGGATTTATTGGAGGCGGAAATATGGCATTTTCGATTGGTTCCGGCCTTATTCGGGGTGGAATTGTGAAGGCCAGCCAGGTGATGGTGTCGGGACCGCATATTGAAAATCTGTCCCGCTGGCGTGAACTAGGCGCAACTACAACTGATGAAAACAACGACGTATTGGAGCACACAGATATTATTTTCATCTGCGTTAAGCCCCATATGCTGGGGCTTTGTGCAGCACAGCTCAAATACAAACACGTTCCATCGGCAAAAGACGCAAACAAGTTGTTCGTCTCAGTTTTAGCAGGCACAACCCTACAAACGCTAGAGGAGACATTCGCGTTCATAGAAATGTCGGGCCTGAAGATGATACGAACAATGCCCAATACCTCTATGCAGGTAGGAGAGGGATGCACTGTTTACACTGGCAATGCGCATGTCGCACACCAGGATCTAGAAAAAGTTCATTTGATGCTAAACTCATTGGGCTTGGCGCAACAAGTACCAGAGCCAATGATCGACGCAGTCACTGGTGTGACCGGCTGCGGACCAGCATTTGTTTACACCATTATTGAGTCCCTTGCCGATGGTGCGGTGAAACAGGGAGTTCCACGTCAAATGGCATTACAATTTGCCGCACAGACATTACTGGGCGCCGCCAAGACGGTGCTTTTGACCGGAAAACATCCAGCTGTCCTGCGCGATGAGGTCTGTTCACCTGGTGGTTCAACTATCGTCGGCGTACACGAGCTGGAAAAGGGAAACCTCAGGTAGAGAACCCACAATTTAAAATGCGAGAAAAACCAATTAGATTGCATTTTCTTTTGCAGAGCTACGATTATTAATGCTGTGGAAAAGTCGTCATTACGCTCAGCTGAGCTGGGCAAAAAATAAGTTGATCTAAACCGTTGAGTGTGTCCCTTCACAGGTAAAGCTCTCTAGGCATATATGACAAACAGTTCCATTTAAATATACTAAAGTCGGTGATATAATCAACCCATGTACATATATTTATTCACGATCCTTTTTGCTTACATACTCGACACATTTGGAGGGATCGGTTGGAAAGTATTCCTGGCATTTGGTCATCAGCCGCTTTAGTCCCTGAATATACTTACGTTGTGTTTCGTCGTTCATGACATGAGCGACGTTTTTTGAGAAAATCTTTTCGCGGCCCGTTCTGGCATGTATGCCCACCATGGTAACTCCAATTGGCCATGGAGCGTTGCCTATGGCCATTTCCAAGTAGGCATCACTTGCTGATATGTAATTGCGATTCAGCAAATGCTTACATATGTCCCGTAAGCTGTCAAGAATGTCTTCGGGCAAGGTATGATGCTTCAGTTTGCGAAATAATGGCTTCACATACTCCTTCGTCTGTGTGTAAATGACGCGAGTCATTTTCACTTTCGTCGACATTTTCTCATGCTTGGTGTAGCTGGCGATCTGTGCGTTCCACAACTTTAGCAGAAATGTTAAAAGCGTTATGATGACGTCCATGTCATAGTCTTTGTTTCGGCCCATTTTTTGAGCCATCGCCTGTATACTCTCCCAGGAAATGGATTCATCTAGCTCCGTGAAGTCAGATTTCTTATCCTCCTTGGCAGTGGGTGTGTTAGCAAACATTTCCTGCAAATATGCTGCATCCACCTGCTCCATTGCTTCCTGGAAATCGTTACGGAAGCCACGGTTGGCTTCGGGCTGTGAAATCTCGCAGATTCGTAATCTATCAAATGCCTCCGGCTCAGTCTCGCCGAATAAAAGCACGGGTTCGCCGCGCTCACGTAGTCGGCGTATAACTTCTAGGCGAGGTAAAATATTCTGTCCATCAGCTACAAAACTGTATGCGCCCTCAGCCCTGGGCGCCACAACTTGCTCTTGTTTCTTGTAGCCCACTTTTTGTAGCACTTCCTCGGTGTCTTTAGCACTGAGGTCGCCGCGGCGAAAAAACTTTTTTTTATCATCCACTAATTGCTTTTCCTCAAGTAACTTGCGTTTGCGAGCGATTTCGGCTCTTAATATCTCCATAGCGACTTATTTACGACAAACGAACTGTAAATAAAATACAACTAAAAGGTATGACCATCTGTCAAATTAATTGGTAATTGAAATGAATTCAAGTATCGGTGTGACCGTTTGTTGGATAAAAATATTTTTAAAAAAATACTAAAAACGAGAATGAAGCCCTGGTTACCATATGTTATCAAAATTTTGTCGTTGTTGAGAAAGATAGTGGATTCTAAAATCAGATAGACATAGTGTAACGCGGTAATACTGCTTTTGTAAGCAATCAGTTGGTAAAGTACATAACATGCCTAAGAAGATGGGAATGAACTCAAAAGCAGTCGAGGCTCGTGACCGCAAGGATGCCAACAAGAAGGCCATCCAAGAACGCAACGCAAAGGAAGCCGAAGACCGTTTGTGGCACGACGATGACAAGAATCTTGCCAAAAAACAACAGCGTCGTGAAGAAGAAGAAAAAAAACGGGCTGAAGCTGCCCGTCGTAAGGCGGAATCAAAGGCTTTGTTGGATCAGGAACTTAGCTCAATAAACACCCAACGCAAGCAGCCGCTGGCTAAAATTAATCGTCAACAGATAATAGAAGAGCTGGAAAAGAAACAACGCGTTATGGAAGCAATCAATGAAGCCAACAAGCCCTTGGCCCCTCGTGTCGTACTACAGCATAACACCATTGAGGAGAATCTGAACAGATCTCTAGCTGATGCCAATGTTGCCACAAACGTTGACCAGGCCCTGGCAGTGCTTAAGTAAGTGCAACTAGTAAATTCAGTTACTTTTTGTTTTGTTTAATTAACAAATTGCAAATACATTTATCTATTTTTAGTGTCAAAGACAATGATGACGACAAGCATCCAGAAAAACGTATGAGAGCGGCCTATAAAACATTCGAAGCCAATAATCTTCAACGCATTAAAGCTGAAAATCCTTCATTGCGTATGTCTCAGTGGAAGCAACTTTTGATGAAGGAATGGAATAAGTCTCCGGAAAATCCGTTTAATCAGGCTTGTTGAAAGACCGCGGCCTATCATTTAGTTTGTGAATTTATCGTACTATTTTGTTCAATTTTTGAGTGCCCAGCAGAAAAGCTCATCAATTGAAAAAAACTAAAAAATTTAAAATAATTTAGTTTATGCTTATAATTTAATTTTAGAATGCAAAAATAAATTAGCGAGCCTTATTTATTATTCACATATTGCTATTGTCATATCGTTCATACCAGCACATACACCCTATTTCATTTGCAGAAATTTTAAGCCCAAAACCATGGTGCCATTTACTGCCAAATTACTTACATTACGGTTGTGCAACGAACGAGCAAAGGTAAAAAAACTGATGGCACCTAAATATGTGTGTACCATCAACTTTTGTGTGTAATGAAGGCAAATATAATTGACGATCGCTTTTCTTTGCTTATTAAATTGTTAATGTTTTGTTTGCTCGTTTTTTTTTTTACTCTGGTCTAGTTCCGGTTACGTTGGTTTGCGTAGCTATGAATAAGATATGAATGTGTTTATAACACAGCCATTAAATTTCCGCTTTCACTAAAGTCAAACATAAACATATATAAAGGATATGCATACTCCGTTCATCATGATCTTTGATGATGAAACAAATATACAAGATAAACAATGTTTTTTTTTCGCATACATTGTAGATCCTGCTTAGAATTTTAAAAGTTAAGTTAAGTTAAGTTAAAGCTATTATCAAATTTTCATTAAATATTAATTTTGAAGTTTATTATTTAAATTTTGTAATGAGAAGTTTAAAAACGGTTTTATAACCGAGCTTGCTCAAATGTTTCACAACTTAAGTCTACATATCAAGTTAACAGCAACAGCTTTAACAGCCTCTGTTAACAGGGCAGCTGGCGTACAGCTCATTGAGCCATTCATTTGGCTGTGCTTTCTTTTTTAATAAAATTTCTTTGGACGCATCGGTGCTTCATTCTTCATTCAGTGCGAGACCGTTAACAGTAACAGACGCGTCGTCCAACCATAGAGTCATTATATACGTGTAAGAGAAATGTAAAGCTTGAAACCAATACAATATTAAAATTTGTTCGACGTATAAGTGTGTGTCGAGCTCGAGTTCAACTAAAAACAGAAAAGAAAATTGTCAGGCGGCAGAGACGAAAGATAGAAAGACGTGGTTGGAAAATAAATTGAATTTTGTATGCCGTCGACATCGGAAATCGCAAACGGTAATTGTGCCCTCTCGCTCTGCAATGGATTTTAGCGTTCGGTCAGCGCAGGTGCACCGAAAGAGGATTTTCTACGAAATAAACTATACCAAAGGATAGCCAGCAGTTTGTAATCCTAAAGGGATAACTCCATAAATCGCTTAGTGAAATCACTATGACCAAAAATATTGGGCACATATGAAAATGGTTTGAACAGTTTCATCTAATTAGTATTCCGCATACCACGCCTAAAACGCATTTTGTGAAAGAATGCCAAAATTAAACGCAAATTACTCAAATAACACTCTAATTTTACTGTGCGGCTTATTGTCCAAGTTTTTGTCGGTAGTCTTTCGTTTTATTCCGTGGCCATTAAATTGTCTGCTTTTGTTGTTCTTCATAGTTAAAGTGGGACTTATTAATCTAGATCTCTTATATGTATGTTAGTTGACGTTGTTTTTGTACCATTTCTTTGGCCTTAATACATATTGCACTGCTTGGTCGGGCTAGTGCTATATTTTTTGTTTGTGTTTTTTTTTTTTGTCAACTTTTTTAGTCGCATTGACCTTAAATGTGTAACGATTTCTTCTACTTTTACTTATGTTTATTTAACGCGTATACAGTTTAAATTGTATATATTTATTCTTCATGCGAAATGTCTTCAATTCATGTACATATAAGTCTTAAGCAAAGTCCCAGATGATTGCGTGATTTGTATTTCCTTGGTTATACAACACAAAATTATGGAGATGTAGAGGTATGCACGCGAAAGATGTTGCATATTACTGCGGTGTAGACATTCTTAAAATAAACAAAATAATTTGTTTTTAAAACTAGATTATTAGATCGCAGTTTGGTGCATTGCCCCAAGCCGTAACTAGCTGCAATTGAAGCAAAGTGCAAAGCAAAATGCATCTTTATCAATTCAGTCAGCCAAGTTATGTAGGTTTTACTCAGCTATGTGCCATAAAGTCAAGTGACCATAAACAAGCTCCGTAAGTACCAACAAGTCCAAACAGCGCTGAGCCAAATTTCATGATAGAAATCTGAGCAAATGAACACATATATGTAGTTCTGGATGTTTGTTTGGCTAGCTCGAGGTCTTTCAATTAAATTTAACCTGAGTTGAGTAAATGGACAATGGGCATAAAGAAACTGGCGGGTGGGAACATTTCGGACCATTATTTTATCTAGTGAGTCAAGCATTCTTATTTGGCTTTTGGCTTAAATAGTTTTGTCCACTCTTATAGCAATTAGACTCTTTCCCTTGATCTTGTAGTTTTCATTGTGGTAGCTTTGATTGGCCACTTAATTACTGCTAGCTTATAATTTCTCTGTGACTAACCCTTAATGAGTACCAACACGAACTTTACTACGCAAACCAAAGACAATTTCCCATTTCTTTTGAATTTGGATTTTTCTTGTCTCGATATATGAATAAAAACATAACTTACTAACTTATTTCTTATAGCCACATTGTCAATATTTACGCCGATTTGATTTATGGCATAATGCATTTCTGAATTTTACATTTTAAGGCTCCTTTTAATAACATTCAAGTTTTTGAAGACTCTCAGATTTTTCTTGCTTTTAATAGACATTAGAAATGATTCACAGCAGTGTCCCAAGCCAAATTTAAAAATTTCAACCAACGAGCCGAAACCTGCTTTTAAACAACCACAACGACAAACCATAAAAATCATATGCATACATATCTTTGTATGAGTATGTATATTTCTGCAAGTGTATGTCTTTATGTAAATTTGAATGACCGAGGCTGATTACGCACCTTAAAAAGTGAAAATTTTTGGCATTCTTTTTTTCTGTATTTTGCTTTCTGTTTTTATGAGTTTTGATTGCTATTTTTTGCAGACGATATAACGAATGCCTTACAGAAAGTACCGATTTTTAACAAAAAAAATTTTAAAATAAGTTACAAAAAAGGGGTTTTTAAATCCAAACAGTAAGGTCCTTTGTTTTCTGATTGAAACAAATTAACTTTTTTGGGACTGATTTAAAAAAATATATATAATTTGATTATGTAGTACAAAAAAGTTAGCAATACTTTTATGAAAATTCATTGGCAATAGTTATGACCAGTAACAACGGGAATTGAGATGTTTACTACGCAAACATTATACAAATACTCGGAGACTCGGCCAGGCCCAGGCTTGTACAACTGTCCACATTCCATTCTCGAAGGTAAAGAAGAAGAAGTAGCAGCGTAGTGGAAGCATGCATTCGCCATCTCCAGTACTCGGTCTTTAACGGGGTCAGCTTTTTAATGCCTAGACGGTTGGATAAATGGGGTTTGTTTTGGCAGGGGTTTGGTTGGCCGGCGTTAGTTCAAAAAAATAAAAATATGTGCGGCCGATAAGAGAGCATTGTGCGGCTACGAAGAACAAAATAAATTTCACTGATTTTCATTACATTTTTACGGGTCTTACCACTTCGGCTTTGCCACTTAGTTTTGGCTACTCTACTATATAAAAATTGTTTGGTTTTTTCTTTCTTTATATTTGTGGTTAAAGTTGAGCATAAAGTCGTCTGCGTGTGCGCACCGCGTCAGAAGTTGAGCGAGAAATTTTGACTGTCAAAAGTGAAAGTTGCAGCTGCAGCCAATGCCGTTGAAAGAAATGTAGAAAAGCGGTAGCTGGGGCCCCGCCTGATGAATCAACTCACAAGCGGCAGTTTAAAGTTGAGGCTTGCGAAGCGCCTAGGTTTCTTTAAGCTGTGATTTTTTGTTTCTTATTTTATTTTTGTTGCTTAACAATCGCTTAAGTCTGAACATTTTCGTAATTATGTTTTGTATTTTACATTTTGCTGCAGGAATATTATATGATTATCCTCATTAACAAATTGAGTTTCTTTTTTCTGTTAATATCAACAAATAAATTCCTATGTTTGCGATACAATAATCAACTGAGTTGAAATGCAATTCAACTGCATCTTCGGTCAATAATTATTATACAAATTTAACATATTTTCGGCAATACGTGAAAAATGGGTCAAATATAAACAGTTCATCGAACTTTTAGCCATATGCGCATGCCGTAAAAAAGACCAGTAGAGAGCGAGCAATGCCAAGGCGAGCCATAACTCTTTTCAATATTTAAATTTAATTAAATTAGCACTTTCTACACGTTTCCCCCTGCAACGGCCGGCCGTATAATTTGTCGGTGCTTCATATTGAATAATAATTTTAAACAATTAGCACAGTGACCCAAATGCGTGCATTAAAAAATAAATAATTTAATATATAATGCAGCGACAGCTAATCCAAAATGAGTACAAACGTACTTTTTGGCTCTCAGTGATATTACACACATATAATCATATCCATACATCAAATATATAGTTAAAGAATCCGATTATCACACAAGCATACAAGTTTATGTCTTAAGTCTTTCGTTTTGCACCCTATAGCTGACAAAATGTACTGGTCTTGAGGAATGCATTATTGACAGGTTTTTCGTGTATTTTAACATTTTTTTTTTTTACAAAATCGAACGAATTGGCTTCATTTCTTGCTCCGTGGATATCTTGATATCCTGTATGCCCAAACATTATTAAAAGGGTATCACATATTTGTGCACTTAAATGTTTTGAGAGGAATATATTTTTCTTAGTTATTTGCGCTGTGTGCTGCTTAGGACAGTAAGCAAAGCATTTAATACTAAAATAGACAATTAATAAGTAATACTTATAGCCAAAATTGACTTGCGGCTATGAAAAAGTTATTATATTTATAGTAAAAGCAGTAAATGTATGATGTACTGTATGATGTAATGAAATAAAATCGCAATTCGTTATCGCCCATGGTATATCTCTGATCAGCATTAAACGCGAACTTGAGACAGCATATTTTGTATTTAGTTTCTAGTTGAATAAACACAGATGAATGAGTGTTGATTCCCATAAAAGTGGACTACTTTAGATCTGCTTATAGGGTATTTTCCTGTCGAATATTTTGAACTTTATCATTCTTTCCTGTTCTTACCGAGCATGGCGATAGAAGAAACTGTCAGACGGTTGTCGTCGACGGCATTATCGATGGTGCGTATCACATATTGTAACGTAAACAAGTTTCCTAAAATATGACCCATTTACCCAGTTACCCAGTGTTCTGATCTGCGATATTAAGGCAATGCAAATAGCTTCTTTAGTTATCTTTGTGTGAGATTGTAGAAATACTTGCATAAAACGCAATTACTGCAAGACATGGTCTTTGAGAATAATTGACTATTCGTTTGACAATTTAAATGAAAGTTGATTGGTATCTCAACGCACCACTTGCATTCGCTGAAAGCGGCAATAAAACTTGTCCCAACTTAATGGGCATGCAGAGCAGTTGTGGTAATGTGTTGGCGTTGACAATTGTTTTGCCACAATTGTTTCTTGGCTTTAAGAGCAAATCTCTGCTAAACTTGCACAATATAACTAGAAAATAAATCACGAAGAAGGAATATTACTTTCGCCAATCCATTAAGTAATAGCAGCTATTGAATCGACGAGGGGGTCTTTTCACAAGAATCTCTCTCTTTTCTAAAACTCCACTCCATTTGGTGACTCTAGCAGGTGTGGTGGATGTAGTCAAACTTATCTTAAAAGAATACACGTGTATATCAGCCGAGTTCCAAGTATTAAGTATATATATCTGAGTCGAAATAAATTGTATTGCGATTGTACTGATAAACAGATGGGCGACAAGACGGACATTAAACAATATAAACGGTGACTCTTTTTTGTATATATATATATATATACAGGCATTTATTTCAGATTGCTTTCTATCCGAAAAATCAGTAAAAAACGAATAGTCCAAAAGAAATTGTATGATGTATGACGATAGTCCGGTACAAAAGAAAACCGTAATATACTTATATAAACTATAGTAAAATAATTATATTTAGGGATATAAAATAAGAGGTAGAGAAGGAGAGAGGGGTTAAAAAAGGCAGCGACCGAGAAAGAGAGAGGCAAGGTGCAAATTAAATCAGTAAATTAAAGTTAGAGAGAGAGATATATATATTGTCATCACAACTTTTATAATATATAATATAATATTACATTTGCACATCTTAATCTTAAGTATACCCTGGCTTACCATTTTCATGGGTGCAGAGTATTATAACGCGTATGAACCAGCTAAGCAGCGTCTATTTGAACAATTTTCACTTTTTCTTTTATTTGCTGATTGTTTGTTTGTTTGTTGGTTTTTATGAAAACCAAGCATGACAGCCGCTCCGCAAGAGTGGAAGTGCCATTACTAAATTTGGTGAGCTCTAGTTGAATTGAAGTCGGCATCATAAGGGGTGGCATAATCCTAAACTGTTTAGTCAGGCGAGAGTGTTTATTAATTCTATTTTAAAATATGTTTAAACGAGTATATTTATAGCTTATAAGCATGGAAACACAATATTATAAAAATGAGTGAAATTTACCATTAAAAGATATGTTGACAAAATTGCGAGCTGTGTTTAATATGAAACTCTTGTTTACATTTTTGCTACGTCATCCTTAATGAATTAGTTTCTTTTGATAGTAGTTACATGTTTCAAATATTTTCACTTGCAGCTATCAAAACCATCTGCAATATGAGAGCCAGATGTTGGATCGTTGGGCTACTCATGCTTATATGCGAAATAAGTCAGGCAATCGCATCGGAGCAAACATCTTCTGCTCTGTTGCCATTGGAGGCACGCAGTGTTGATCTTTCTGCCGAGGAGGACGTAATCTCCAGCAGTTATGTTCTACCGAATCAGATCTTTAATGATGGAAAACCTTATTACCCGAGGCAAGATCCGATTTCGGGTCAGTTGGATTTCTCTGCTAAGAAACCTGCTGGTATCGAGCCAGAGGTAAACGAAGTTCTTAACTCTAAAGAGAAAATTGTGCTTAACGGTATCTCTACTCCGAACATTCACGACTTTCTCAATCTGCCAGTCAAGTACTCCTCATCAAAGTTCGTATACCCGTTAGTCTCCAGTTCGTATGCCAATTTAAAGTACCAAGGCAGCAATAAGAACTACATAACTAACAAGAAACCGACCACGGTGGTAGCGCCTGTAACACCGATGGCGCCCAAATACCACAGCGAGAATTATTTCACGGTGTCAACAACAAAGCTGATGCCCGTCACACCCACAGAATCGAGCTCAACATCTACAGTAGCATCCACGTCTAGTCGCCCAACAAAACCAATTGTGACCTCCACGTTGTCTACAACAGTACGCACTCCAACGACGACAGCAAAACGAACAACCACCACACGTCGACCTGATCCCATATCCGTACCGACAACGAGTCAGCCAGTACGATTGAGTACCACACGGAAGAAGTTCGTGCCGACAAAAAAGCAGAATACGCACAGTACAACCTCAACGAGCAGCCCAAATTCGACTGATAACATAGCGGAGCAACAGCTGCCTAAACAGCAGCCCAAGCCAACACAAGCTAGCAGCGCTGTGACATTTACGACCCATCATCCAACGCCACAGGCCGACATATTTCCCACAGAGCCAACGACTAGCGCCAAAATGTATTCAACCCCTAGCATGCGACCACTTCTGGTTAGTGGCAATGATTTTGGCTCCAGCTCAACCACGCCGCAAGCATTGACACCAATTATTGACAGCACAAAAATTCCAAATCTGGACCCGGCGGATGTCTACCATACACTGGGCCAGAAAAATAACAAGGCCCAGCAGCAGCAATCGGCTGCTAAACCAACGATGACTCTAAGTGAAATTTTCAACAACCTAGCTGAGGAGGAGGTAGCAGTTGCCAATAATTACCAGCAGAATCAAGGCTTCGATTCCCAGGGAAATCTTATAGAGCCAATCGCACCTTCCCAGCCGTCGCCATTTGCTATGCAGCCGCATCAGTCATATCCACCTACGACCCAGAACCAGAACCCATACTCGACAGACCAGAAAGTAATATCTGCTCGCCCCGAAGGCGACGACAACCAGTATGTTTCGTACCAGGTACAGCAGCCAAATGTTATGCAGTACCGTCCCATACCAGGTCAGATCAACAACGTGGTCATCTCTCCTGGGCAGCAGTCGGCATCCTTTGTGCTTGGCAGTCAGCAGCAAGTGAGTCATTCTAGTAATGTGAAGAGCGAGGGACACTTTTCGGTGGATACCGGCAGTGTGCAATATGGGCAGGTCATCAATGAGGAGATAGCTAACATTAAGCGTCCACTGCCTTCCAATGAACACCAACAGCAATTTCCATCGCCACAACAGCCAACTCCTCCAAGCATCTATCAACAAAGGCCCAACTATCATTCCAATACAAAATATCAACCGAACACTAACATCGCGTCTGCTGCTGCTCCTGAGACTCCTCTGACAGGAAACGCAGCTGCCCCCGGTAGTTACCAAGAGCTACCGCCAGAGGCACCCACTCCATATCAACAATTGCCGTTGATTGGCTCTAATTTGGGCCTGAAGAAACAACCTTCAAAAGTAGCTGACGATACCTTTTCCACGGCTTTGGCTACCCCACCGAAAAATCAACCAATGCTCTCCACAATGTCAACATCAGCCCAAGTTCAACCGGTAGCTAATAGCCAAGACACTAAGGAGCTGTTAGTCTCCACCAATATTCGGTTCCCGTCTAACCAAGATGATTCAGTTAATATGCCTCCTGCTGGCGTTGCTCCTGGTCCACCAATCTCTCCACATATCAATGGTCATGCACAGCCACTGAGTCTACAGCAAATACAAAATGCCAATCCGGTGGTGTTTCCGAAGATCAGCGACGAGGAAGCTACTGGCTCAAATGTTCAAATTCAACAGCACGAAGTAGTCAACATCAAACAGCATCAACAACAATTGGTAATCTTAAATTTAAAGTTGCCTTGGCTACCTAAACCATGTACTTACATGTAATTTCTTCCGTTTTGCAGACATTCCCCACGCAACAGCAGAGCAAAAATGAACAGCCCTCACAAGAGATGGTACCACCACCCCGATATGCTCCATTGCATCACTCGCAGGTGCAACGGCCAAACGATTCACCTTCAGCGCCCTTCTACAAAGAGTTCGATCGCAAGTCTCAGTCTCAACCGCAGACGGGCCCACGTCCCAATGTAAATCTGCCCAACATTTTACCACAGTTCCGCCCCAATGCCAAAATCTCCATTGGTCATCCGCCAAACATGAAGCAGGAGCCCGGAAATATACGTCTACCCACGCAAGGAATGAGAGCGCCCTACAACCCTTCCACTCCTCCACAGTTTTCGAATAGACGACAGCCCATGCAACAGCCACAATTGCCGAATCGTTATCCCTTAAACCGCATATCAGAATATAGCGCCGTTAATAGACGCGTCTATCGATTGCCACCCAATGGTGGTCAAAGAATGCCTCAAGTGCGGGATCGCATGTATTCTCGTCGACCCAACGGTCCGTTACGTGCGATCGACGGCTACTACCCAGTCGAGCGACACGCGCCGATTACTCCGCAACCATCCAAGCTGAAAGGTGGCGATCTAGACGATTATGAAGAGGAAGATCTAGTAATTAATGATCCACCTCAGACACCTAACAAGGATATCCAGAACACGAACGAATCCAAACTGGAGGCAGTCGTTACGCTGCAAATGCTGCAGTCACAAAAGAAACCTCTGAACGGTGACGACACTGGAGCCGGTGAAATACAAGTAACAGCCGATCATAATCCGCAAGAAGCTTTGGCCAGCAAAGTAATCGAGCAAACTTCCCATCCAAAGTCTAAATTAGCGAGCCGAAGTGAAAATGAGGAAATGGCCAGCGAAAACAGAGATTCGATGCTACATCCAGAAGCGGCGGCATTGACTGCCGTTGAATACCAGAATACACCTTTCTCGGTAATTCGTGAACAGCCTCAAGAGCCCATCTTGAAGAACAAAAAGCCTCAGTCCCTTCAGCAGCAGGCAAAAATACAGCCCCTACACAAACAAAAGTTCCCATATCCGATTGAAAAGCCTGATCCGTCATACACTGAGCTGCAACCAGCCCTACAAGTCCCGGGTGTGCTCGTCGCGCCACGAATTATAACGGCCGCTCTCAATACCGGAACAGAAGCCCCAATTGCGATTGCATATACCCCAACAGAGCCGAACTCTTACCTACGTAGCGGTCCTACGAAACAGGAACAACAAATTTTGAACGTCAAATACGAAATGAGGCCTGAAACACAGACCGAGGAAATTCTAGGGAATGATTTTGATTTACGTGGCCACAATTTCGAGAAGGACTTTATGGCACCTTTTTATCCAAGCATTAGTTTAGGAGGGGCGAGCACTGGCGTGACGAGTAATCCTACGCTGAGCAACTGGAAGATTGTTCCATCTGCCTCAGAACAAAAACTGTACGAAAAAAATAGCATAAGTCGGGCCGATGTTGAGGTTGCTGCAGATAAGAAGCAATTACAACCTGGCAATGCGACGAATTTTAGCACTGAAAAGCATTCTGAACTGGACAGTTTCCAGCCGCAATTACAGGGAGGCTTCAGGCCAATTTTCCCAGCTGATTACGTGCATTCGGAACAGAAGGACCCAAATTCTCACGACGAAAAGATGGAATCAAGTGAAAATAATAATAAGCCCATCGCACTAGCGCTGGTCAGATCACAAACAACACCCCCGCAGACTATAAGTAGTACTAGCGCTACGACTTCTGGTAGCAGCACCACAACGGACATCACAACAACAACACCAACAACACTTATTCCCGTCAATACAAAAACCTCAACAGCTGAAATTGATAAGAAGGGAGAGACAACTACGAAATCGCCTGTAAACCAAAGTGGGCCAACGATCAAAAAAAAATCAACCTTTGAAACGAGTCTAGCTGCTCTGCTTTTCGGTGATGATGATGACGAGCTGGGAGATGGAGCACGCAAGTCGTTTAATAACGCAAAAGCATCAGTTAGGCCTATTAATGTGGCTCGCATGGGACCGCGAAGCCTTGTGCTTAGCTAAGTGTTAACGGAATATTTGACTTCGCTTAGCAGAATTATAAGTAGTTTGTAATATTTATTAAAACAAAAAAAGGTATAAAGCTTGTGAGCGAATATTGTTAAATTGCGTAACTACAGCTTAATTTTAGTTGTAAGCTCACACCATGCTAGACGCTAGCCACCAATGAACTTACACTTAAGACTTTTGCGAGTCTGATTCGAAAAATACCCGTTTTCGTATTGGACTCCCGAATCGTCGCTATCTAATTACAAGCATGTATTCAACTCTACGTACAAACCTCTTAAATACATACCTACATACACATACCGAGACGCATACATATTTATTATACTTATACTTGTAATAATAAAAATATGCATATATTTTTAAAAATTAAACAGAAATGAAAATGTTAATACGAACTTTCATTGTAATGGGAACGGTTCTTACAGATTGTTTACATGGCATATGTGTGTTATGTATATATGACTTAATATATATATGCATACAAGAAAGTTTTAAATTAATTTAATTTCGAAAAAGTGTGTTTATTTTCGAAGATTTGAATAAAACGTTATTAGCCTTTTGGTGTAAATCGAACATACGATATTTATGAACATAGGTCTATCGTCAATACGTAACAACTTTCATCACTTTGAAGCTTTATCAATAGTTCCATGACTATAACAAAAATGATTATCATATTTTGTCATCGATACTGCACAACTATCGTTACTCAATTTCGCAGTGACTCATCGGCATCATTTATAAACATTAATTATCGATACTATCGCTTTGTTGAAAAGGTCGCGCATTTTGGCAGTGAGCCCGTGACGTCATTTGCCGTAAAAGCTAAAAGTTTCGCAAATTTATTCTGCAACTCTATCCATTCGTTCAGCTCTATTTTGTTACAAGACTTTATTAAATGTTAAAATGAACATATATATATATGTACATATATTAAAATCGATATAATTAAAGCACTTAATAAATGCGTGCACCTTGTACAACATTTTTATATATGTAACATATAAACTTGAACATATTTTTTTCTCTTACATACATGTAGGTGTATCTACAGCTTACCTCAATATATTCATATTAGTTTGTGTTGCTAATTAGCGTATTGTAGGTCAAATTGTGTAGGGGCAGTCAAAACAGAAAATAAATGTTTTTTCTTAAAGTGAAACTTACTTACTATGTTTACTATTGTAATTTTATCCATATTTACAAAGTAGATAATAAACTAAACCTTCACTAAATGTTAACATATTTCATTTCTGCATCAGAATCACGAATCAACACCAGTTGTTCCAATCGTTCGATACGTAACAGCATATCCTCCTTTTCCTTCTGCACCACATCCATACGACGTCGTAGCTCTTCATTATGTCGCCGCAGCTCGTGCAGCTGCCGACCAATTTCTGACGATGTCGGCAATGGCATCACGTTTGGACCCTTCGATGTATTGAACTCATTGCCAGTGCGTAAATTCGAACGCATGGGTGCAGTGGCTGAAGACTTAATAACAGCTCCATTGTTGGTGGCTCCGACAGCAGTTCCGGCTGCTAAGGATGGGCGCAATTGAATGGTTTGTACGGTCCCTACTTGCCCACGCAGTGTGCTCGTCGCTGCGGGATTGTGTGTCACCGTTGAGGCTATGACTTCGTTCAGCAACTGCTGCTGCTCATCAATAGCGCCGCTGTCAATAGGTCTGGATGGTAATTTCAGCTAAATATAAAAACTTTTGTCATAAAATATATTGTCAATGGAAAGACGACAACTCACCTGACGAGCCTGTAACTGTCGCATGTTAACCAATTTGGTACCATCGGCAAGTTGGCGTACCACTCCAGAGCTAGACAATATATATTAAAGTAAATATAATCATATAAAAACACACAAAAACTTACCTTGCTAATGTTGCAGGTATTTTCTGTAGAGATTTTGGCTGATCGCAAAGTTTCTTAAAGTCGGTCAACGATATAATTCTTATGTTCTGTTAATAGAAGAAAAAGAAAAATTGTTTTTAACATTGATATAAAAATTACTATTCGATATAGCTACAAACAATTAAATGAGGCCGGGTCACTATATATACATATATTTTGAGGACTGCAAGAGTTAATTTAAGAACTGAAAACTTTATGTTTCTAACCTTGTTTTTTGTAACACCACCTGCTGGACTGGCTGACGATGACTCCTTTTGCTTGATGACATTCATGCGTATTTTTTGAGGAGAAGAATTGTGGATAGCTTGATTTGTACTGGGATGCAAACTGATTGCGTTGTTTCTTAAGTTATTGTTAATAGATCCGTTTGTACTTTGTTTCATATTTGAACCACGGTTCGTTTCGTGCAGCAGCATACGTCCACCCTCTGAGAGCACCAGCTGTCGACCATTTCGAAGAGCAGTGTTTAGCATCTTTTTCGATGCTTCGTCGTCTAGAATATCGATCAATTTACGAAAAGATATACTTCCTTGAAATGGAAAATATACTACCTATTTGATTGTCCTCCATCATGTCTGCAATACCATGCGTCTTGAGCATATTTAAAGCAGAATTTCCCAGCATGTTTGTGTCTATTAGAAGAAATGTTTTTTTTTTACTTGTGATATTAGGGAAAGAAAAACAAACTTACGCCCACGTAACGTCTCTAAAACATCCATCTTGTCCTCGACCGACATGTCGGCGTCGTCAAGACTTCGTATTGACTTAGACTCATCCATAATAGAATTAACTGCATCGCTGGTTTCTTTCTAGAAATTATGAAAAAATTATTTTGAATAGAATTGGATGTTTTGAAAAATAAAGATGACATAGTTGTGATTCGATTATAATTCATTACGTTATAATATGACACATACTTTTATACAGCGCATCTTTTGCTATGGTTTGCAGTCGGGAATAATAAGAACGAAACAAAAGGACATTTTATTTCGATTCAAACTTTGTTGATTTTTAAAGTATTTAAAATCACTGGATTCTTAATAAAAGTGAGTCGCTAAGGTACTTACCTCTGTCTCCTCGTTGAATTTTCGGTTAGCCTGAGACTGGCGAGCAGCTTCCAGCTCCGCCAAAATATCTGCCTGTTCAGTTAGCACGGCTAAGGCGATGGGGGTTTTGCCAAACTTTGAGACTAGTGTTACGTCTGCCTGACTTTTCAGCAGCATGCGTACAATACTCTTGTGCCTCTTCTCCACAGCCCAGTGCAGCGGTGTCATGCGAAGCTGTGCAAAAAGAATAACTCAGTTCAAAAGCCAGTCCAGGCCGTAATTAGCTGGCTCTCACCATATCACGTGCATTCACGGCACACCGCAGCGCCAGAAATAGGCTTACAATTCGCTCGTGTCCGAAATAGCAAGCTAAGTGGAGTGGCGTTCGGTCCACTTTTGTCTTTGCCTCCATATTGATGCCGCCTTGCAAGAGAATTTCGCAGATTTCCAGCTGATTGTTCATCGCAGCGAAGTGAAGCGCCGACATACCCAGCTAAAATTTGAATGTTGTAATTACAGGTATAAGATTAAAGTATTATGTTTTTGACTCACCCAGTCTGATGAAAACGGAGCGCCATGAGCAAGCGCAGTCTTCACGCCAGGAACATCGCTGTCTCGAGCACATTGTAAAAGTTGCTTTCCCAAATCAACGACTGTTGTTGGCCCAGGCGCGTTGCCCTTCTTCAATAGAAGCTCACCCTCAGTACGCTGCGGTGTTTACTTTATAGTTGGAAAACTTTAGAATATGCTTCATTACTTACAATTTTATATTTTTTTAGTAAATTGGATAGCTGCTGGTTGACGGATTGCGCCTCCATTGCCACACTGCCATCAGCGCGCAATGTGGCCACAACTTTGCTGTTTCCCGTGGCTCCAACAGCGCTGTGCATTTTAGCTAGCAAACACACTTTCAACAACACATGCGACGTTTAAATAACATTACAAGTTGTCAAAATTATTGGTAAAGTACAACAAATGCTAACAATTTATATTGATCATCTGTATTAGGTGCAAGAATGGGAGAATACGATCATCCATTTGTTGATCTTCTATCGATATGAATATCGATGTTTACAGCGTCCTCTATTTTTAGCAGTGTTCTCTGGCCACATAAATTGGCACCCTCTTACTTAACATAGCGTCCTCCACTAAGCTTACTTGGTATTCCGTTACCGATAATCATAAAAAGTATCGATATATTCCAATATCAACTCTTCAGATATTTACTTACAGCAATGTTAAGGATTGATGGTCATGTTAAGAGTTAGGCAGAAGGAAACACTCGTTAGCGGACTTTTGTGGGTTTACTGTTGTTCGATGGGTGAACGACCAATAACTGCATTTTTTTTTTGTATAAAAAACATCTAATGTAAAAATATATTTTGTCTTGCATTTTCTACATACCGGCATACCCATATATTTAGCGATTTATATTTTATTTGATTATAAATAATAATGATTCAAAAGATTAATTAAGCAAACGAGCTGCCAGTCTCAATTTGCGCGGAACCGATTGTCGTTGAGTTAGAATCTGCATCAAAATCTGGCTTGTGAGTTGGCAACGAGTTCGACGTCCCGTTGAAGCTTTTTAACTTGCGAAACCAGTTACTTAGACGGCGAAGGCTCAACGACCAGGCTGAAGTTGACATAAGCATCTGCCCAGACCCATGGCTGGTACTGGCAATATCTTCGTTCCACTGTGCGCAAGGGCGATACGTTGACTTGACCGTGAACTCCGCTCCTGAACTGTCACCACTGGAGGATAAGCTGCCCATTGTGTGCTCACAGTCTGCGAACTCGTAGTCCGATTGGTCAGAGAAGTCGCCTGGCCGTTCCTCCTCGAACTCATTGAACTCAAATCCTGTCATCTCGGAAACGTCCAGAGTCTTGCCACAAAACTGTCGCTCCAGGGCAAGCGCATGGAGAAAGACATGTTTACGGATGGCGGAGCGAAAGCTAAAGTCGTACCACTTCTCTCGTGACTGGCAATAGAAGCGAAGCATGTTCTTGACCGTGGGACCAAACATGTTTCCATCCTGCATATTCACGATGCGACATCGATCCAAAATGATGCGACCCCTATAGATGAAATGGCTGCGCTTGATGATATCCCGCTTGCAGTATATCAGCTGGTTATCAAATAGGAACAAGGTGCAACTGCTGCTCCACATGTTCTGCTTTTGCCGCATGGCGTCCCCTTGTAAAAAGAAACGCGTGCTGTGCAGGTTCAGCATGGGTCCTTTAAAGCTCTGGAAACTGCCCTGAAGCCGTGCAAGAATCTCGCTTTGGCGTCTACCCTCGTTTACAGCTTCAGTGATACCGCGCATCTTCTTAAGCGCCATTTTAACGGTGGAGTGCGTATCAGGAATATCAAACTGGAACACATCAATATGTTCATAGTCTAAAATATCAGTTTGGACACCAAGCTTGTTCCTGTTATTCTGCAAAGTATTGCTAAGTAGTTCGTTGAGGTGCAGAGGATAGCGACAGATGCGCTGCACTGGCGCTAGCAGATGCGCAGATAGCGGTAGTTCAGCCAGGTTATCGGATTCGCGGCAGCTTTGAAAATTATTGATTAATAATTGATTAATGCGTTTTGCAGCTCAGATTGAAATGGGCAAAAACTCACTTCTCCAGAATTGTGCGGGCTTCCTCAATGCGTTCGTAGGGTTCGAGCTCGACAAGAGCACGTGAATAATCATTGCAGTATGTTGAATAGCATAGAAATCCTTTATGCTATTTGCAAGAATTTCGCGTAAATAGAAAAAAAAAACAATTATTTTCAAACGGCACACACTCACCATCTTTAAAAACACTTTCGATATTTGGTTTTGCTCAATGCCTTGGCGCAACGCTTCCAAAAACTTTCGGTGAAATTTGTATATTGCCGTTATATTTGAAAATATGATCCGTATGCTGCTGACAGTAAAGATATCGAGGCGTTTGCTCATGGCAGGTAAATATCTAGAGATAGAAGTGTAATGGTTATTTGCTTGGAGACTGCAACTGATGACTCACCCGTTGCAAATGGCAGACAGTAGCTTCACGTAATTCATTTCCGTTTCAAGCAGCTCACGTGTAGCAGCGTGTCGTAATGCATCGTAATCGTCCTGTTGGCAGCACGAATGGCCCAAAGATAGAGATGGCTCGATGATTTTGGGTGTGATGTTTTCCTGATTCTTCATTGTCGTGGTAGCCTTGGTGTTGGTCAATTCTCTTGGTGTTACCATTTTCACATTGACCTAGACAATCTATTAAACGACTGTGAGTAATGCGCATAAAAGCTGTGGCTTTTGGCTTTTAGAATCGAGTATTCTATAAGACTAGCATGCTCCCTTCTAACGCATCCACGTCTCCAGGTTCCCAATTCCCAATTTGAAAATGTCTCGTTTGAAGTTTCCCGCTCCAAATCCAGCTCTTGCGGAGCAGCCACTTTAAGGCTGTGCAGCACTTCCGCGTAAATGGGATAACAGCTGGTTGTTGTAGGGCTAGTTCATGTGCATCAGTTACTCATGTCTCGTCGGCCAATTAAAGTCAATTAATGCGATTGTGCGTACGCGTTAAGAATTTTATATTACATAATTTTACCCAGGAATTTATAAACAGATTTTGACAAGCGTTTTCTAAAAATTAAATTTTCAATATAGGGTTTGTTTTAAAACATAGCCTATGAGTAGCAGGAGATAAGCCCTTATGACCGCCTATGCTTAAGTTACGACTTGAATCGTTCGTGGACGGGATAAAGTTTTGATTTAATATTGCCCTATTTACGAACCGATCATTCATTAGGCAGATATTATTCTAGTTGTACCATCCGTCTGACCGTTAATGACTTACTGATCAGGTATTCTATTTTATGTGTCGAAGTAGTCCCCTTCTTGGCGGTGTTTTGTGACAATAGAATATAATATAATACAGGAGTAAAGCTTACTAAAACAAGTTCCTAAAAAAACCATACTACCTGTTTAAATTTTTATTACACCGTAAATGTTCCGACTGCGATGTTTTAGTACTTTCTTTTTTTGGAAGTACTTTTTAATATATACTTTTGCAGTCAAAGAATCTTCGGGTAACATGAACAATTTCTCAAATATCTCTATTATCGGTCGGGTAAATCCTGAAATTCCCAGAAAGCGGCAGGTACTTGAATTTCTAACCAATAAGTATTTTGCCTATTAATATTTCTTAAAAAATGAGTTCAGTTTATGATGTAATGATAATAATAATTTATAAAACACGTTATCTATTTGGGTACTTTCATGTTTATTAATAATTTTATAATTTAATTTGGAAATTTTAAATGATTTTTATATTCAGTACAGTGGTCGCTTAGAAATTAGAACATCTCGAAATTACAACCGCTAAAATACGCGGTTCAAAGAAGATATTTAAAACTAAAACTCGAATTTTTATCGTTGTTTTAATTATTTCAAACACTTTTCAAAAAGAGTATTTCAGTAATTTTAATTTATGTTTTTTCGCAAAAACATAGGACTCCTATATTAATAATGAAGCAAACTGAAATCAACTTTAATCCATTTAATTTGCGAAGCATTATAATTTGCAAGCGATCACAGAAATGAAATATCTTGACGATCGAGTTTATTAAATTAATTGTAGAAAAATGCAACCTTTATTTTATAATATTTTTAGCTAAATTTGCAGTTTACTTTTAGATAATTATAATTATCATACACGTAATTTGTTTTATGTTTAAGCCGAACATATGAGTACTTTTGATTGAAATTAACACTTTAAGTGTCTAACTATTATTTTATGTTCATTTGAATTTAATTTGATTTTTGCCAGTATTTTGATAGCTTAGTTACTATAAAGTAAGAAAAATGTTTGGCTATATAAATATAGTAATATATATATATATGTATATATCCGTACAAATACAAATATGGGGACTTTGGGGGGCGAAAGCGAACAGATATTTTAATGTAATTCCCATATCTACGAATAATCATATTTGCGGCATATCTGATCAATATGATTATCGGCATTTTATAAATAAATATGAGTCTGTATTGTTGGAAAGTATTTTAGTTGCTTTAGTTATTAATAAAAAACCCTATAAATGTTGGAATTTCATTTTAATCGTTCAGACATTCGAATAGTAAATTTGTTTTGCATCTAGTTTTGTGAATAGCTGAGTGAATTAATGATTAATGTTTAGCATATGCAATAATTTCTTATAAAATGAATATGAATGAATACGTGACGACTTAGCGGTATTTTCTAATTACAGTCATAGGTTCTTATATATATATACAAGTCGATGATTATTATGTTTGCTTAATGAAATGCAATGCAAGACCGAGACAAGACAGACAGACAAATACAGTCAAAGGCATTTACACTTTTACTTAAAAGCTAGACAACATTCACTTTGGCCTAACATAATATAATAGAATAATAACATTGCCACAACGCATAATCAACGATTCTGGCTACAATAACAGTTATTGTTTTGATTTCGTTTTATATACATATATATAAAATTTTTCTTTAAACATACTCTTTTGGTTTATCAGATCGGCATTTTAGCACACAAGATGATTAATCAATCCGTTCGCTTAGATTTTCATAAAAAACCGTTCTCACAATATGCCATTCGTATAATATTGATAGCCATCGTACAGTTTGGTCGATAGGCTCTTCAGTGAGTCCTGTACAAGCTGTTCCACCTTGCGTTCCATTTCCTGTTCAGTTAAATTCATGTGAAAGCGTTTTCGGAGATTCTGTACTGTGCCGGAACAGCCATTCTTAAAGCACGGCAATTGTGCATCTAAAAGGGAAATCACAAAACAAATTTCTTAAAAATGTTTCCAATATTATTTTCATTCCTACATACTACTGCGCATGATTTCCACAAAGTTGATTATGCGATCCATATGCTTGCGCGAAGACATCATGCCGACGAGAAGCAGACGATTAAATTCTCGCCAATGTACGGATCCAGTTCCGCCCATAACATCGACAAATTCATGTGTAAGCTTAAAGGGTGATTGCTCGAAACCTGCAAGAGCCAGAATAAAATTAATATTATCATATGCAATTAATATTATTTTCAATACTTACCCAAATTTTTGGGAGATATGCTTAGAATAAAGCCGAAGTCTATGTGTATTATATGACCATCCGAATGAAAGAGTATGTTGCCATTATGCCTATGGAGTGCAAAAGGCAAATCGGTATGTACAAATAACTTCCACATAAGCACATTCCACATCTCAACACTTACCTATCCTTAACCTGAAGCAGGTAGGAAATCAGACAATACGCCGCACAACTCTGCACAAAATTCTTTTGGGCTTGACGAAAACTGTCGCCTGTTGGTGCTCCATATTCGTCAATAAAGTAATCTCGCAAAGATTTGTTTGAGTTCTTTTTGATTTGATGCAACGAAACGGTGTTCAGTATAGGCTCAATCAGACCACTGTCATTCGACAGGCAGATTATCTTATATGGCCGTACCCACAAATCCACATGCTCTTCCTCCCAAATAATCTTAAACATCTTTAAATGAACCAAAAAAAAAAACAACAATTTAAAGACTAATCATTGTTAACGCATAGTTTAGTTCACTTACCTGCAATAGCTGCGTAGCCATCAGTTCTTGCCGTAAATCATCTCCACATTTGACAATGGCCGACAACAGGCGCCAGTTTGATAAATGGCCATAGGGCGAGGATTCGCGAATGAGTTTCTCCTTTTCATGCCAGGGCTCCTTCAAAGGATACGAAATATTAGAGCCTCTGAAATGCATACTATTCGGGTGCACTAACCTTTAGAGCTGCCGCCGATGGATCCTCTGGATCATTGCTAAAGGATTTTGTATTCTCGCAGCTCAAATTGTTGCAGTGTCGCGTGCGCACATCACCAATGTTGAAGACAATTGGTGGACCTGTGTAGGTAGATTTGTTAATCTTAACTAGGCCGCCAAGGATTAATATTTCACATTTACCCTGATCTCTGGAGTCGCACGAGTCCATTGACATCTGTGATATGGCGTCCCTTTCGCTGATCTTGCGCATATACAAGTACTGCGCGGTGATCTGGTCATCCTCCTGCGACCAGACATCATCCTCATTTAGCTGCAGCCCGCCCAGTGATTGCAGATGATGGCTGTTATTGCAACTGCAGCAATTGTATGTGCCCGGCTCGCCACAGCCACCCCCCTCCGCATGCGATTCAGTGTCCTTTTTACGGCGGCAACTGGATCCATGATGAGTGCTGCTACAGCTGGAGGTCCGGCTGCAGCTCTGATGTGTATTCAGACAGGCGCCCTCTAAGTGCTCCTCACTTTTGGTGTGTCGCAGCGATGGCATCATTTTAGGTATAAGCGTCGATGTGTAAATATCTGGAACTTCCACCACCTCCACATAGATGATGTACGGCGTTTTGTCCTTGGAGTTGAGCACAGCAGTCTTCTCCTCTGTGATGCGCACCACGTGATGCGGAATATCCGAGTAGAGCGGCAGCCAGACACGAGCGGGCAAATTTTTATTGATCAGATTTAGAAACATGCGCAGTGCCGAAGTCTTCTCTGCCTTCGAGGGCAACGAGATCAGATTCTTGCCCACATTCATAAGCGCCTTCATGAATTCTTTCTGCGGCGCTGTCTTTGGCGCGCCGCAATTGCATAGCGTACGCTGCCCCAGAAGACCATTCACCTGTCCACGCACCGTCTCAAAGCAGGTGCACCCATTATCGAAGGCAAGACCCGAACTTAGATCGCCGAGAAACAGTTTGGCGGCTGTTGTGGGCAGCGTTTGTGTGGTGTACGGCGGCTGCTGGTACATCCGATGCGTTATGCTGAGCGTGTGTGGGCTGCGGGAGTCGGCGAGCAACACTGTGGCATCAGACTGGGAGCGGTGATGGGTTTTCTTGACGAGCGCAACAGCTTGACCTTGGCCATCATCAGGTTTGGTTTGCTGCTTGTT
The DNA here is from genome assembly GCF_035044405.1 of Drosophila montana. Lineage (NCBI taxonomy): Eukaryota > Metazoa > Arthropoda > Insecta > Diptera > Drosophilidae > Drosophila > Drosophila montana. The sequence goes on from NW_026996956.1 coordinate 1,004,947, forward strand.
CTCCTTTTTGGGAAATATCTCCTTCATGAGCGCCAGCTTGGACTTACGGCTGTTGCTGCCATTGCCCAGCGAGTCCACCTGATAGTTGTACGCCTCCAATAGCCACAGGCACTTGAGGGAGAAGTCCACGGACTTGCGACAGCGAATGGTAAGATAGGGATCCAGCACTTCGGCCAGTTCATCCATTTGAATATACATTAATATCAGCTGTGGTATATAGAGATCCACTTCTTGGTCCAGAAAGCTGAAGATCTTATTGCCAATGAAACTCAGCACACCAGGCTCCTTCGAGTAGAATAAATAATGCACAGCAAAATGAATATTGAATACGGGCGATTCAAAAAACCGCAACAGGCCGCTGGGACCACGCTCCGAGCTCGGCAGCGGACCAGTTGTGGGAGCCCGGTCGCTGATGAAATATTTCACCACGCCCGGCACTGGCATTTTCAGTTGGTGCAGCGAGCTAATGGAGGAGCTCTTCGGCAGCGTCGCATCGTGACTGGCGTCACCAGTGTCTGCCCCCGGTAGCCGCAGGCTCAGTGTGCGCTCCTTAATCTTTACATCCATGCCAGTATCCCGCGTGGGCACAAGTTTGCTGGCGTCTATCGGCGCCTCTGTGGTGGGTGTTGTTGTGTTAGCAACAGCTGCGGCAGCAGCAGCAGCAGCTTTCTTGCTGGAATTGGAGCTGCGAAGGCTAAAAAACTCTTTCTTTTTGGAAATATCCGTGGGCGATTTCACCAGATCCTGCGACATTTGGTCTGCACTGCTTGGCGCGGTGTTCGCCAAAGATTTCGCCTTTAAAATGTCCTGTAATTCGCCAGTTTTCTGCTTGGCCGCATTCTTTTTCTCATGGTTCTCGATGATGCTTTGCGCCGTGCGGAAAATAGCGTTTTTTGTGGCGCCGAAAAAATTCTTAAAGAGCACTTGATCGTTCTTGCTACTCTCAGTGGGCGTGGCAATGGGTGTGGGTGTGCCAGCTGGTGTCATTGTGGGCGTATTTGCTGCTGTCGCCATACTGTTATTGGACATGGTATGTGTTGTGGGCAACGGCTCATGCTCCCCCTCCTTCTCGTCTATCAGCGGCGCGCTGGGCGCCATGCCGAGCTCAGTGTTAATAGCAGCCTGTGACATGTTCATTACGCGATAACGCATCCTATCATCCCCATCGTGTTCTTCCTGATCCTCCAGCTGTTGCTGCTGTGCTGCCGCTAGCTTGGCTTGCTCCCGTTTTTGTTGCTTTTGCTTACGCGAGGGTCGCAGTGTACGGCAGTCGAATTCGTTGGCGGCATGCGACGGAAAGAAATATAGATCCGGTTCCATTATATTGTATTCTTCGTCCATGGACGTTGTTTCCAACATATCGATGCATTCCGCCTCGCCATCCGCGTCGGCATCGGCATCCATTTCACCCGAATCGAGCGACTCATGTGAGTGGCATATGCGATTCAGAGATATTTGGTCCGACTCCGATCCACATATGATGCCTGACGTGATGAAAGGGGTGAAGGGTAGGGTGTATAAATAATTATGCTCACATAATGTTCAATAATGAAAATTACATGGAATCTTGACTGAACATGTGTCAAAAATTCAAAAATATTTCCATTCGGAGATATCTTCAAAATATTTCAATAAACCTACCGGAATCATCAGATCCAAGGCTAGTCAGATCCTCACGTTTCTTGTAGCTGCCTGTTCTGCTGCAGTTGCTGCTGCTGCCAGCATTGCCATCGACCGTGTCCTGGGCAACCGTCGTCACCAGCTCGTTTGACTTGGGTCGTGTTCGTAATGTTGGACAGGACTCAACTAAACGGAAAGAGCACAGTTACAGTTAAAAATAACTTGCATGTCCGCCCGCTGTAAATACTTACTAACTCCAGTGGGAATATGGTGGTTCCGTTGCACGTGGAGTACGACTGCAGTTGTTGGTGGATCCCTTGCTACCGTGACAGAGGCAACTGTTTCAGAGCCCGGCGCTGGATTATTATTGTGTGCAACAGTGAGGGGTGGCATTGGCGGGGATGTGGCAAGTGCGGCCGTTACACTTGCCGCAGTTGTTGCAATTCTCGAACACATATTGGTGCTGAGTATTGTTGATGGTGAGCAAAATGTGGTCTCACTCTCGGCATTGGGCGAGGAAATCTCGACCTGTAGGTGTAAAAATGTTCATTTAACAATAATAATAACTTGTTCACAAAAGCATTTTTTACTTTTCGGCAGCTCCGAAAATGTCAAGTGCCAAAAAACAATTCAATAATATAAAAATGCTCTCTCAAAAGATTGCAGTCGAATTTAAAAGTTGTTTAAGCTGCGCTGCAACAATAACAGCATACACGAGATTTGGGCGCGTGTCTGTGTTGAGCGAATAGGTCCGACGAAATAAGTGTTCGTGTCACGAACAAACAAAAAACCGACACGCACTCAGCTCTAGTACAAAGCACACACTCTCTCTCTCTCTCTCTCTCTCATTATCTTAATTTACACTGTTTTCAGCTGCGATGTTGTGTTCAGTACAACTGGCGTTCAGTATTTTTCGTTATATTGCCGCTCTTGATAAACACAAATGTAAACATAAAGAGTGCAAAAAATAAAATGTTACTTAACATGCTACAAGCATACATACATATGTATATGGAGCACAATTAGTACGCGTGCACTAATCCAAACACACACTCTGTAAATATGTATATGTATCCAACTCCGTAACTTTCCAAATTCAGGTGCGCCCACAATTTGCAACATTATACAAGTATTGTAGGCGGGGGTTTATTGGGGTTTTATAACTGAAAATCTCTAATATTACTCACCTCAGGAATGCGCTGCAGGGCGCTGTCCAGACTTCTATTGCGATGATGTTGCGTGTGATTGATACGAGTGTTGGTCACTTGAGAAACGGGCGGCAGCATAATGCCCATTGATCTAAAAATGTAGAAAAATAATAACTTTTATCAGCATCTACTGTCTGTAATCATGGCCAAGCAACAACTTGCCTGCACTCAGAACATAGGAAAATTATTAAGGTAATTACTTTTTTTACTACGATTGCCTCGTCGATGTTGTGTATGACAAGGAAGGAGGCACATTATACATATAGCAATGTCTCTTAAAATAATACATTTTCAGTAGGTACAACGCAAAACAATATATATCGAAACACTAAAAACAATGACAATGAGAAGGCTCTAGTCTCCGGTGCCTGACTAAGAAATACCCTGTATGCACTTTTGAGTATCGGTAACAATAGTCAAATTCCTCAGTACTCAAAATCCAGAAAATGTTTTCTTAAGCAATTACTGTGTTAATTTGTCGATCATATACATACACAAATAACGATGTAAGTATGGTGTATGGTATGGTATCAAGATATATGGTTATCCTTAATTTTGTGTATGGTTTTTATAATATGCAAAATATACATAGGCACAACTCAAGCTTATAATTGATATTCTATTATCAATATCGCACAGAATATATCAGAAGCTATCGAAAAATTAAAAAATGATTTATACTAGATATGTTTAGAGATTACAATAATCCACCTTTAGGCTATGGATCCACGCGTTCGGACAAAAATACGACTGTGGTGTTTTTGGATGATCCTGATCAAGTATACAAATGTACATATATGTACTTTATGGGTTCCTATTTATTACTTACATTTAAACAAATACAATATACCCATTATTTTGTTTATAAATGGGTACAGGGTATTAAAATAAAGCACGCGAGCCCATATAAATGCACTAGCAACCGCAGAGAAGAGTGAGAGCAACAAGTGCTCGCTGTACGAGTAGATTCGTGGAGACCCTCTGGCAAACTGGTGTTGCTAGCGTCACTTTCTGTATTTCAATCTAACAGCCATGTTAACAGCAGAGTACTCAAAATGGAACGTTTATGCTCAAAGTTCTCACAATATTCTGCCGCTTTGGACAATTTGCGCAAAAATTACGTATGTGGTATTGATAATTCTTTTAACAGATAATAATAAAAACCGTTGATGGTGTGTCATTCGCACTATGTGTTTATCACGAAGCAAACCAAGCGAAACAATAAATACAAACAAAAACAAAAGGAACTAACTCTTCGGTATGCCGAAGATGAAATACCCTTGTCCGCATATATCAGATATGACCGTCTTGTTATAACCATCATTGTAGTTCTAAATTTAACATTACAATAAATATGGGGTTCCGATTATGATATGATTTTACATAAAGTATTTGATATTCATACTTAGAAAGATCACAATGTTTTAGTTTATGTGTTACTTTGATAAACAAACAAATTTGTTGATACAATTAAGAACTCAATTTTTTTACCGGTCGTCCCCATAAGGGCTATAGATATACATGATACAGTATTCGAAATTAAAATTTCTCATGTTGATAAGATTTGACTTATACGTTCGCATAGTCAAGCTCCTAATTAGTAATTGGTAATCGGGTAGCTATCTTGGAAACTACACAAGGTATTTATAAAAGAACTTTGTTTTCAAACATTAGTTTCTATTGCAGTTAATGATTAAATAGTCTGATCCGATCAATTCTGATCGCTTATTTACATCTATTAAAATTGATACATATAAATAGACAGGAGATGCGTCCTTCCAATCCGTTACACCCTTAGTGGGGAAATCACAATACCCTCGAGTAGAACGTGCTGGAGTAAAACTTAAAGACTCACCTGAAATCTAAACTCAAGTTTCTTTGGTGCGTTGAAATGCGTTTTGGTGGTATACCGCCCGTCTGGGCTCCAGTTAGTCCAACGCCAGTTGGCATCACGCTTAAATTCGGGCGACCATGCACGGAGGGCATGGACTGATTGAATCCACGGCTGAGGCTTAGGCGAGGTTTCGTGTAGCGCACGTGCTTGGGCGTGCTGGCCGCCGAGCTGATAGTTGGCGTTGAAGTTGTGGAGAGGCTAAACTTGTTGCCAATGCTGGGGTTTTGTATGCTGAGGGGCAATGTAACGGGCGGGGCTTTAAGGAACGCAGGCACATAATCGTCATGACCTTTTGTCAACACGGGCGATGCCAGCGTCGGCTGGTAGTCATTTTCACTATTTAAGGTGCACTCAGCGAGTGGCTCCTCCAAGTGAAAGGACGACAGCGTTGTGGTTGACGTTGAGTGTGGCTCACAATTGGCCGAGGATGTGATGGTCAAAGATGCGCTGGAATCCTTGACAGGATTGGGACTGCAACTGGAGCTGGTCTGTGGGTTGGCGCCCACCACCGTTGGACTGTGCACCACGGTACTGTTGCTGTGTTCGCTGGAGCTGCTTGTGCTGTTGCAAGCGGCCGTCGAATGATCCGAATTGTCATCTTCATCCGGCGACGTTGGACTATGTCGGTCGCAAGGCAATGCGTAGATATCCATGTTACCATTTTCGGCCATCACCATATTGGAAATGCTGCTGGTTAATCCGTTCATCTTGCCGTTCATATTGTAATCAGATTGCGGTGCATCGGCACTGGACAAACGCACCATGGCGGGTGCACAATGATCGACTACATCAGCGCTTGCGGCAGCGGCATCTACCGCTGGACGGAAGTGCAACTTATCGCTGCTCTCCAAGAACGAATTGCTGCTGCGCATGTGGAGATCATCGGCGGCAACGGCTACAACTGGTGACAGCAGCTTGTTGGCAGTCTCAATTTCACGTATTTGTCGCAGGTATTGATAGCCATTGTCTTGGGCCACAGGCTTCTTTCTGATGCCGCCGCCAACGCTGGCTATGCTTAGGCCAACAAGGCTGCCGTTTTGCTTACCGTCCGTTGTTGCAACATTGGACGTAGCTGCCACAGCTGTTGGGCCGGTCGTGTTGCTTTTCTTGGTCTTAAACGCTGAGATGACGGAGTTCATTTTTGAATTGCTTTTAAGTGTTAGGAAGTAGGGAGTCTTGAGAGTCTCAACGTTCAGAGTGAGATTGTTCAGTCTTAAGACTTTTGATTAAGTGTAGGTTTCTTTAAATGGTTGAATTTAAACTCAGATGTTGTATAACCAGCTCCATTGTTAGCTGCTGCTGCTCGATGAGAAGGTGTGCCATGAACTCATGTATGAAATGGGGTATGAATATAATGTTTGATGTATATTTAAGTCATCTACTCGCCGAGTGCTTTGAGCGGCTGCGTAAAATCAGCATATTTAGGTTCGCTGCAAAATACAAATAAAATTGTGTTGATTAGTATTTTGTTATTATTTGTAGACAAATTTGAGTGGTTTTTTTATAATCTCAGCCCATTGAAAATCGTTATGATGTTTTTGTGAAAATGTAATAGACAGAAGGAAGTATTTTTGACCTCATAGATATCAAGAGGACGAGCTGAGTCCAAAAAGCCATGAATGAGTCTAAATTGAGAATTGAGCTTTGGTATGTACATAATTTTGTATGCAATATTCAAGGTCTGAAAATTTCATAAAGGTCAGACAACGAACTTTATCAAAAATGCATTCCAATACTAATGTGGGAAAAGGGTGTACAGGTTTCGTGTGTTTCAGAATGTTTGTTAGGGCATCTTTTCGTGGATTTGGGGTATCTCATAGTCGGCACCCCCTTGTGTTTTTTCTTTTTCTAAACCTACTTGAAAAGAAGCTTTTTATTTAGCAACTAACCTCTATCCCAATCCCATTGCCGCTCCATTTGTTTTTTTTTGTTTTTACTGTATTGCCATAATCATAACAGATATACAACTATTCTCTTAATTCACAGCTATACGTATAAATATTTATGTATATGTGCGAAAAAATCTCTGGCCCATGACCAAATGCAAATCAATGACGGCAAAACCTCTGTATAAATACATTTTGTACGTATTAAACAGTCAAGTGGCCTTGACAATATATAAATGTAGGAGACATTCAAAAATACATGTATACATATGTACATACATAATATACATAAGCGATTTATCAGTGATCAATATTTTAAGCAAACTTGCTATTCACTGATAATACCGAAAGATATTCCGGTTATTTAGCCCTATATTGAGAACATTTAGTGCAGTTTAGACACAGTTCCAAACGTTTGCTAATTATTATTTATTTATATTTGAAATTACGTCCCAATTAAAAAATACAGGCATCGCAAGAATTGAAATCCCGGCAACAAGCTCTCTTTGCTGTCGACTTTTCGACAGCGGAAGATATAGATTCTTAAATGATTGTACATTATATCATAAGTGTTAAAAGAAGATCTTATTTTGACTACCAGTTAGTACGTTTATATAAAGTGGTTTTCATTTTTTCTACATTTTCAATCCAACCAAGCATGATGGTTTAAATATATTTAGAATCTGAATCTAAATACCATCAGCAAAATTGCCGATCTGACTAGGAAAATCTATTTTTAATGGTGTTACACATTTCGTGGGAAATCATGAGGCCCGCTTAGAGAGCGTACAATTTAAGGGGTTCCTCTCGTCAAAAACAGCAAATAAAAATATAATTAAAATTGAGACCGGAGGCAGTTTTGTGTGTCAACGTAATTAAAGGGCTCAAAGTAGCGCCAAGCGCATTTTATTAATTTAAGAATGTAATCTTTTTAATTAAATAAAAAATAACAAAAAACTACATGGAACGCTAAGCCAGCAGATTAACTTCGTTCCCTCAGTTGACCTTTGGACCATCAAAACTGTCCATTGTCTACTTGCCAACACGTGTGAAAGACGACCTTCCGACTTTGTGTACAACGCATATCAACCTTCAATTTACAAATTGTATGAGGAGCAGGTCAACTTTATTATACTAAAATTAATTGATGAATCAAAAGGCGTATTCAGATAATATTTCTTAAATTTTCAATGAGTATTAGCAGGGCAAGCGGAAAATGTTCGAACCGTTCTTTGGATGTTAGTCACATATTTTGCTTCATCTCTTGTTATACTATTTTTCATATCGACTACATCATAGCACTAAAAATAAGTAAGAACATTTCCAGAGAACCCATAACTTAATGGATTATTCAATTGATTATTCATCTGAACAGCTACACTTGAGATTCTGCAGTTTTTCTTTGGGCGCGGGAGGTGGAATACATATGTGAGTTTAAGACTCTCAGAGCTATTGAGTTTTATGAGACTAAATTCTCATATCATAAAATACATACTTAAGTCATTTTCTGCTTTTTCTTGTAGAGAAATGTAATTTCGTATATCTTTTTAAGGCCATTTTAATTGACAAGCCATAAAATAACATATATCAGTTGAAGTCCTTATTAGTTTTCTAATTAATCCTGACATGTAGGAAACTGAACAACGAGGCTGTGTGACAACCCGAACACGCTTGCCGCAGACCGCGCACTTTATTATCAATGTGAAAAGTTCTTAATCTGTGTAAATTATAAAAAACAAAAATATTATGAGTTTAAAATCTATATTTATCAATATTATGAAAATCAAAGGATATATATACATATGGTCGGAGATTCCTGTCCGTTAAAATATTGCCTATTTTATCCATTTTTAATGGGTTCAGGGTAAGGAAAAGTAAGCTTGTTAGTTTGTAATGCTTATAATGATAATAATAAAAAACTATATAAATTCTCTGTATAAAATCACAACAATATGTTGCTCCAATATATTCGGAGAACTAAACAAATATAGGTTTTCGCTTAAAGTGCATATAGGCCTGCTTACTGTGAATCGGTCAACTTGAATTTCCCTAAATCGTTGGCTTTTTCTTGTTAAAACGTTCTTGAATTCGTCGTGTTATTACAAAAGTTTCATTAAGTTGTCTCAGTCGAGCAATACCTGTTGACGACTATCTAATTTCAAGGCAATTGGATTTGTTAGTTTTGCTTGCCGTGTGGTCGCTCACCTGTCACATATCCATATACCCATTAAAAGAGTCGGGGAATTGAGCAACAAGTGCGACGACATTCGGCATGTGCTCGACAGACTTGATGTTGCAAGCACGCGCTGAATAAATTTGTTGCTTTTTAAATAATTACTGATGAACTTGATCCAATTAAGAGTCAAAGAGTTCAACAACTATACTAAACAATGCCAAGAACCAAGTAAATAAACACTAGAAATCTCAACAAAAATACATAGGCGAAATTCTTTAAATTGACTTCTCAATGAAAACCGATAGACGGACATGGCTAGAGCAACTTAGCATCTCGTACAATAATATATACAGACTTTTTGATGTGTTCCTCCTGTTTCATTTATACACATATTTGCACAGCTTTATAATACTCTGTTTACCTTTTTGGTGGGTACATACATAAAAGTGAAGAGTAGCAAAACTTGACCCCCGAACCTGCTACATTCTTAAATTAATCATCACAGCAATCAGTCAAGGCCTCCGAATCACAGACAAACGAAAACAAGTTTATTTTTCTCGATTGGACATGGCAACCCAGAGACAACCAGAGCTACCCGGTCCGTGAAAGTCGTCGGTCTGGCAAGAAATAATACTCGAAATTGACCCCACAATATACACTGTCCGTGGTTACATGCATCGCTGCTCGACACCCTACACGAAAGAAGAGTGTTTAGTGGAGAGTGTTCGACTAGTATATACCAAAGGGAATACTCTTAACCTATTTTTAATGGGTACCGGTTATATAAATAGTCGCCAGAAATGCGAAAATTAATAGAGATAACAACACCCTTCCAAAAATTGATTAACTTAATAAAAATGAAATTTCTTGCCTTTGTATGAAACTTGGTACACTTACTTTAATTTAGTAGAGCAGATCCGAAGGTGCAGATACCATATACTACCATATACTTGTAATTGGTACATGGTATTCGTACTCTCTCGAACACAAATCGTTTAAATAAAATTGATATTTATGGTCTTATAGTCGGGACGATTGGATTAGCAAATATCTCAAATATTCGCTTTGCTTAATTGTAATGACAGTCGTTTAAAGACAGATTCCGAATTATCTTCATAGAGAAAAACAACACCTGCCCAGCACAAATTAACGCAATAAAATTAAAATTTCTTGCCTTCGTCCGGAAACTTGCGTAACACACCCCATAATCCAGCAGTGAAAGTTCCACTAGCGGATACCCTATGTTCTCTTAATTAATTTGTAATGGTAACAGGGTATCCACAAGGAAACCAACAATAAGCGAATAAAATTGAAATATCCGGAAACATGTTTTAATCAACCTTTAGCGGTGCAAAATTTCCAAAATGGAATCGTCTAGGAAATGGCACAACTTAAACTTATCCATCTCCTCAACTCCAACTCCAACTGCAACTCCAGCCGAGCTCAGAAAAACCAAACAAGTATATATTATTACAACATGATAATGCTGTATGGACTTCCTGTCCGGACTGTGCAAGCGACCGACTACTTATTGCGGCTACTGTGGATCGAATTGTTCTCATGCTGATTTTGTTGTGTAAGCTTCCCGTTTTACCTCGATAACATTGCCTGACGAGTTGACTGGCTTCTCCCAGTTTAGTTATTCAAGTCATGTCTTGCTTGGCAATTTGTTTTGTGTTTTACTTTTTGTTTTCAGGCAAGTTTAAGTTTAGTTGTTTAGTTACTTCAATGATTTAGCAGCTTTTCGAATGATGATGTTGGGAGTAGCAAAAAAAAAACATAAAAAAACTGTTGGATGAACTCCGTTGCCTATCCCAATATACCCAGCGAAACGCGGTTCTCTACATTTACGGCCAACAACTGTACTTTACATATTTTTTCCTTTAAAAAGAAGTACCGACCATTTAGAATTGTCAGGGGAGCAGTTGGGTGAAAAATTAACTTTCCAAAAAGCTTGCACAGACAGTTAAAAATAATATCAACTATTTCTAATGCCTCATTTAAAGATTTATACATTGCTTGACAAATTAGTAGCTGTGCTAGGTATAGAAAGTTTTGGAACCCGAGCTGTTTGATAAATAAATTCGCCAGATACATCTGAAAATATTTCTACGACGTAAACAATATTTTTAGGAAGCTGTTTAGTTTCCTTGTGTAAGATTCGATTCACTTTGTTTTATGTGCCCAGTTGAGGCATACCTCTGAAGTCTGTACCTGCTGTGCCTACCTGGACCAGCTCTTTGTTTCCAGCACTTGGCTACGCTGAGATTTTCACAACTTTTGAGGCCGTTCGGATGTACAGCAATGCACTAAGTAACTGTGGTCTTCAAATTTCAATTTTCTTCAATTCAACTGCCTTGAATCTCTCTTTTTATCTAACGCACTATATGTTGTTTCTGCAATTAAATATGGAATATATAAGAACAAACATCGAATTCTCAATCAAGACTCGAATCTGAAACGTATCGCACACTAGTCAGTGTCTCAAACTGCTGCTACAAGCTAAAACACCTTTTTGGTTGTAAATCATTCATCACACTGGATGTGTGGGTGAAGCGCGTATAATAAATGCTTACGTTTCCACACTACCTTATGTGTTTCTTTACCTATCCTGATGCCACCTTCTGCAAAAGGTTCTTCAAAGGCTTTAATAAATTCGCACCCAATGACAGAGAAATATGTTTAAAATTGTGAATTTTATTTTTATTTGCAATCTTAAAATATGCTTAGCATACGGTAACCAAGTTTGACTCATAGTTTTTATACTTTGATCACCAAATAAGGAAATGTATATGGATGTGTGCAATATTCTGGTTGCTATTCGTCTGTTTGTACGTACGCTGATCAAGAATATATATATATATATATATGTAGATGAAAATGAACAGTTCATTAGTTGCATTAAAAATAATTGTTTTATCCTAAATCCATTCAAGATGCATAATAGGTACACTGAAATTGAGTGAATGTATGTTACTTTCAGATATGTATATATATATATATATATATACGTACGCGTTGTAGGATCTAAGTTGCTTTCATCTGAAAGTAACATACATTCACTCAATTTCAGTGTACCTATTATGCATCTTGAATGGATTTAGGATAAAACAATTATTTTTAATGCAACTAATTAACTGTTCATTTTCATCTACAGATCTAACTGCATTGTCGGCGAGTTGGAGTTGGAGTCAGGGCAAGACTTGGACGCATTCTCGACATAGTTCTGGTTGCATAGAATTGAGGGTCGCAAGATCTTTGGGTATGCGAGTGCACTAATTTTCTGAATTTTCTTTTGCCTTGCCAGCAACAATAACAACCAAAACTCTGCGAAAGTTACGCTGCAGCAAATAAGAAAATTTCTTTCAGCTGCTGACGATGCTGATGATTTGTATGCAGTACAATAATTTTATGCTCCAAAGCATTTACACAGACCGCACAGTTTTAAAAGCTTACACATACACACACATACGATGAACTTTTTTATATTAACTAAGATTGTAACCATATGTCTTCACATGTGTTTGGGTATACTTATTTTTGTTAATCTAGAACAAATTCTTTCAGGTTTTCTGACTTTTGTTTCGCAGAGCCCACTTAACAATATTTACCCAATTTATTGGGAGAACCTCTCTGCTCTTGCTAAAGCCAGACTCCTAATATCCATTCGCTAGTCTCCAGTTGTACTCAGTGGATCTAATGCCATTCCAAATGCCAAACAACGTGGGCTGCAGTTTTGGTTCTGTTGCTGCTGCTGTTACTTTTATGGCGGAATGTGACAGTCAGCAGCTGAGCGCTAAATTGCTTTTGATTGTTCTTAAATATAAAAATAAAAGAATTAAACAAAAATATGTAGTTGCGCACACAAAAATGTCAACCTCCAATTAAATATTTATTTGTTCGATTCAATAAATCAACTAACAATTTCCATATATATTTAGACACATGCATTCCAGATGTGGTCATATGGTAAAGGTGCCCCATGTTGATTCTTAGATATGATAGGGATATGACATTCAACATTTGATACTATTTCGACACTGCATAAAGCAAAAATTATTATAAATTGGCCTCTTCCAATCAGTGAAAAACTTATGACAACTCGTCTTTGCTAGATAATCCCATTCTACTAAAAGAGCATGTGTAAAACGAACCTTGCAAATTGCAAGGGTATTCCAATGAGTGGTGAAATTTTTGATCTTATACTTCATTAATGATGAAAATTTTATTAGAGAAAATCCAACAATCATTTTCGGTGGTTTAGTTCATGGTTCGTCCTAAGGTTCGGTTCGTAAACTTGGTTTAAAGTATATTTCATTCTAAAATTTTAAAACATGATTCAGATAAGGATTCGGATATTTTGTACACAAATAATTATATCAATGTTTCCGTTTGTTGCAAAGAATAAGTAGAATCCCATGTCCAATCTGGCTAAAATCCGATTTGCTCCCTTCAAATTAATAAAGCTTAATATATATTTTTAAACAAAACGTAAAAGCTATGGACTGCATGTTTGATCATCCACCGAATATGCATACGATTATTAAAAATAATTATTTTTAATTTAATTTAACTATAATAAAAGCCTGCATGCAGTCCTTGTCAGACATCGGCTATAGAAAGTACAGACACTCACTGTATGCACAAAAATAAACTTCCCCTAAATTAATAATAATACTAATCCCATTAAGATGGGCTGGAGAGCAGGGCGTTGTCAATCTAAAACACATGGCGAGGAATGGTTCAAGTGAGCCATAAAATGTGAGGGTCAGCAAACACAATTGAGTGTGAGTTTTAAAAGGATGACGTTCTTTCGCCCCTGCAGGATATGTCTGTTCCTTTGTTTTCTGTTTATGGTCATTGTCTGAATTGAAGGTGTCGGCTAACACAGACAGCTCCACATGTTTGTAATCCTGCGTTTAAACTATATATAAATCTGTTATTGACTAATTGGTTATCAACGCACGGACCGAACAATAAGAGCTGAAAAGCTGAAATTTTTACTGAAGCTTCGTGTTTGGTCGAAAGTGAGCACTAAGACGGGCAATAATAGTCCTGGTTTAGGTCTATGGACTTATACGCGGCAGTTCGCCGGTTCAAATTCCGCAGCAGTTTATCTAATTTGACCAGCCGCTTGAGTAGGGCACGAAAGACAAATATATTTTCCATTTTATTGCATTTCAACACTATTCAATTGACCCGGTCGAAGCCGGGTAATTAACTCTAGTTTCAAATAAATGTCTTCAATATGTGAAATATTCGACTCTGTGGCACAACAACACTTTCTCGCCGCGTGTGTTCAGTTAATGCGCAACATGAGAGCTGTTACACTTTTACACACATATTAACTATGCAAATTTGCCAAACAAACAAACAAATAACAAAAATAAACGGCAAGCAAAATTTACACAATTCCAAACGCTAACACCGTTTGGAGTTTATGAGTGTGTATGTATGTGTGTGCGTGTTTGTTTGTATCTAAGCAGCGGATATGAAATCACCATATCCAAACTAACGCAGCTAACAGTTCCACAGTTGGAGCTATTACTGGGTCTGAGATAAATGCAATTGGGAAGGAGATAGGATCCACTGAACAGCATCCGCAATTTTCCATCAATTGGCTTTCGCCAAAGCAAATGGAAAACTATGCGATTCAATTTAAGCGCACTAAAGCGGACTTCACTTGAAAATCCAGAAGCAGCTTTATAACCAAGCTGCGACATTTCCAATGCCTGTAACAGGTGAAAATTGTTTACAATTTTGCCTTAATATTCCACTACGCAGTTTCAAAAAGACGTATTACCTTTCTGCACTTATAGGAACGATAAGATGTTTGTGTAATATAGAAACTAATCGAAATATTGATTCCATACTTCTCGAATCTAGTGTCAACCATCTTAAGTCTTACATTCTGTCAATTGTGGTTCATAAACCGCAAACAAAACAAATATATGTGCGCAAAGATAAATCTAGCCTGTTCACGAGACCCACAGCGAAATTTTACGTAACATCTAACCTCGTTGTATAATCTGAAGGTCAGCCAGAGACATTAGAAAACTGGTAGAACTCGTAGAAATCAGGTTGAATAACATTAAGATAGTAAAGGGTAAAACCTGGACTAGGGCCACAAATAAAACAAATTGTTAAAGGCATTGTTAAGGCACTTTAGCCAGATACTCCGATTCTATATACCAATCGTATCCGATCAGATTGAATATCTAAATAACATCAAAGAACTGCAAAAAAAATATAAAACAGTGAAGGAATTTTTAAAAATAAAAAGTTTTTTTTGAGAAGCTGTAGCTTTTCGGACGAATATGGACGAATGCCAGCTACATCTAAAACTATCGAAATTTAAGGTCAAAAGTTCAATGGCATTGATACAAATTTCAGAAGGGTTTCTTTTAGATAAGTAACGTGTTTTTATTAGAGTTGATATCGAGCATCTTTCAAAATAAAATTGAATGGCACTTTATTAGGAAGTTCGAGAAAGTATTTGCTTTATGTATTTTTTTTAAATATTTTTAAAGCATATTTTCCAAATTTCCAAGGTAAACATAGCTGAGTGTTAGCATCAGGTATAGGCCAAACATGTAATTTTGCAAATGAAAGCTGGTTAGGTGATGGTTTTCAAGAGATTTGGGTTAACCGAACCAAAAACGTAATAAGAGAAAGATAAACGTCAGAGGTTAGTAAAGTATTCATCCATAAATGGCTGTGTGAAAAGCGTGACTATGCGTTAAACACCATTTAGATGTTTTATTGAGCATTTAAAAATAAATGCTTGCGCATTTTTGTAATTAATGAAATGCTAGATATATTGCACGGCGTGAAACTAACTAAATTCCACTTTCAGTAGACAATTTGATGCGAATAAGCTGTGCTGTTTGATCAAGTGCTCCAATATTTACCAAAGGAAAACCATTCGAATATCATAATTGTTAAATACACTTTGACATTTACAATAAAAAGTTGATTTATGGATATTAGAGCTGAGGGTATTGAGATAAGAAAAAAGATTTTAAAAACGATAAAAATGCATAGTATATACAATGATTTAAAACTTTACAAATAAGTCTATTTGATTAGTTATTATTATTGTAATTGTTATTAATTGAATATACAAATCATTCTGTGAAGAGAAATTAGTGTGCTTAGCTATAAGTCATAAAAGAGTTACACGTTTCTGTTTATTTCTTATCAAGCTCTGTAAGTACCCATAATAATACAAATCTTACTTAATTCAAAGTCTAAAGATAAGCCAAAGGAAATTCTTCACTTATATGGAAAATAAAGGCATTTGAGAAGAGAGATATAAATAAAAGCAAGGTCTCGATTTGCACAATTTAAAAAAATTAAAATACCAATGTAGACCATGCATACGTACACATTCATATTCATGTCCACATTAGTACATATCATGGAAGTGGAATGTATAATATACATATACAATACGATACTAAATATATTCAATGAGTGCTCACTATGGCGTCACAGCATACAGCTATAATAATAGTGAAATAATTTCCATATATAAAAGAGAATTATTACTGTACGCTCCAAACATAACAATTATACTATATATATATATATATATATATATGTATATATATATAAATGTGAATTTTGTAAGCCGGATGGAAATTTCAGCATTACAAAGCCCTTGCCTCAGCGGCGTGGCAACTGGCGCTGCTGCATTTAACTCAGTCGAACGCTATGCAACAGGAAACAGACTTGACAGAATTTATCTTTACTTTCATAAAGTAAGTATGGCCAATGGGGCTTGCAATATGTATTAAATGTATATGTATGTATGTAGCAGTAAGACAGACAGCCAAGAGAGCCAAATGCAGGGTGCATGGCACCGGGCGCAGTGTATTAAATGTCGGCGAGTCGGGCACGCCAATTGAAAATGATTTGCGTCTTGGACTTTGCTCGGAAGAGCGGGGCAGATGACGAAAATGAAATTGAATTGATTTGAATAGAATAAAGAATAGAATGCCTTATCAGCTGCTGAGAGACAAATGAGCAAAAGTCACAGACTGAATACAGCTATTTAATGAGTACATACAGTAACGAACAAAAAACTCCGTATGTATTTATATTTCTTTAAATGGAGAAGAAACCCCGAATAGTTTTGAACCGATTCTTGACACGGATTTTATGTATCCGAGTGATACATAAGATTTTTTTCAGAATATCTCCAATGAAAGGCTTTTATACCCGGGATTCTCACTTATTTGCCGAATAATCAAATTTGCTGACAAATCATTTTCGGTTATTTTGAGAATTTTTTACTTTGATTTTTTTTCAAAACATAATTTACTTTCGCTTAAAGTGTAGGTGCTTTAAGTTGAACCTTTTATATGCACATGCAATAAAAAATACACACTTTCGGTATAATATGATATGTGGATCATATTCTCTACAAGGCAATGCAAAACTGGTTGTCTCGATTATATTGACCGCCACTGTTTAATTATATATTTATTCATAACAAAAGGCAAAAGTAAATGATAATTTGCATAAATAATACAAAGAGAGTGAGAGCGAGAGAGAGAGAGAGAGAGAGATAGAGAGAGAGTGTGTGTTGATTTTTAGTTTATAAATAAGTCTATATATATATATTATATTATGAATTCCTTTATGAGAATACCTTAGTCTCTATGTCAAGCAGCCAAGCTTTAGAATAATGATGATGCCAACTCTCATCTCTACCGCTTTGTGTGGGTATGCCTAAGGAATTTGGTGCTGGAATGTGTGGAATTTTTATGAACTGAACAAAACATAACAAAAAATTATAATTTTATGCGACATGTTTCTATTTGCATGCAAGCATACACACAGACTTATGTATTTAGGTTGCAGCCGCATTTATTTTATGAAAATTCCCCAACAACAAACTTTCTCAGCAGGCATATGTGTGCTGTCATACCCTATAATATAAGGCATGAATCGCTTTGTTCAATCTTCAAACTATATTTGTAATTTCATGAACTGTTTTATCGGCAAATTAAGAATATATTTCGGTTTCTGCTGCATTTGTCGTTGATTGCATATTAAAATGACAGAAATCCCCAGGGCTTACGACATTTTGGACAATCCGAACTTGGTAGCACCGCTACCCTATCTAAACTTTTTACGTTATCTCAAACGCAAGCACCCACGTTTTGGGCTCCGGCGCCTGCTGCAGGAGGCGCCCGCGCAGTGGGATGCACTGAACAAGGGACAAAAGAATTTATTTCAGAGGCAGGTGAGCGCATATACCAGTCTTCACTGTATTGTGTTATTTTTTTATATCTCTCCAGCGCATCCTGGCAAGAATTGCGCGCTCTACTCGCGCTCGTCTCCGCCGCGTCCTGCAACGAAACAAGACAAGTCCGCGAAAGCGCAATGCAGTCCGACGTCTCATATACGATAGACGTCCGCGGGCGTCCCAGGCGCGCAAACGGGCACGTAAAATGAATTGATCTTTAAAGTCTACAGATATTATGAGGTATATTTCATGCATTCCCGAAAATCTGGACATAGTCGAAAACAAACATTGGCCCAAAGCAGAAAGTCTGATAACCTGCAGGGAAAATTACTATACAAATTTAACTAGTGAATATTAAAAATGTTTATCATAAACACACAAATATGTGGGAGATAAACATATATACATTTTTTCAGATTGCTTCCGAAGTATAGTTGACAAAAATATTAATAAATATAAACATAAACAAAAGCCATCGAACAGGCATTTCAAGTTCTGGCAGCTTACTTTGGATCGATTTTGTATACCAGACGAGGAGGATTTCGGTTCCGCTCGACTGACGCTTGGGTAAGCGGAACTGAAGACAATGTAGACATGGGTCCCGCCAATACGAATGTGATATGCAAACACCTGACGATGGCTTTCACTTTTGCATGCTTCATGCGTCTCTTCGCCTATTGCAACATGAGAAAGACGTAGAAAGAAAAGCCATTTCATTTGATTGTATGCCGCACTGTTGCAGTTGTACCTATATGCCTCAGAATCGGTGGAAGACAAATTTGTTCTTGTCCTGAAAGTTTAGATGTGAACTTTTTAAGTAAATAATAAAATCCCAAAAATAAACTTTAATTCCACAAATAAGACGTCAAATTACACGAAAGGTCAATCCTTGAACTAAGAGCCAAATGTTAGGGAGGTTTCAAAAATCAAAAATTTTTAAGTTTAACTATTTGCGGCGGCAAATTATTTTTCCGCTTGACACAGACAGCTTTTTAGCTTGTGAACAGAGAATGTAAGCCTGAGCTGAACATGCACATATAGTCTCTGAACAGTCAGGCAAATGGCAAATGTATCTCCTTATCTCCCGCCTTGTTCACACTTTAGCACAACTCTGTTATAGCAATTTATGGCCATTTAAATGTTGTAATTTTTTATAAACAAAAACACGAAAAAAACGTCTAGTGATCTGAAATTTGCTCTGCTCTGGTCAAAAACAATGGCTTTCGCTTGTTTGTTGCTTGCCCGCACATGTGCGCCACAGAAATTCTCTACATAGGAATTTGATCCCCAACCTCGCTGCTCATTTTATCGCCTCATAAACAATCTTTTGCTCTGCCTGACCGACTACTTTGAGCACAATGGAAAACAACATCAATAAATGTAGCAGGGTGCGTAATCAAGCAGGAATGCGGGAAGGGACAGCTCTTATACTCTCACACTCATTGCAGCAGAAGTACAAATGAAGCGAACCATTCGGTTGCACCGTTCATACAGTGCTCGTCACTTAAATAGGGAAGAGGAAAAGAAAAGTCGGCGCAGTGTCCAATAAAATACTTCAACAGGCAAACGGGCTGGCAGATGAATCATTATTGCAATGTAAACGAGAAAGAAGTGCTATCTTCGGCACGCCGAAGATTTAATACCCTTGCAGACCCAAGCATTTCAAAATGCTCATAGTGCTTTGCCCGTATCTAAGAAGCACAGGGAAAATAGTTAATGCCGAGTATGGTTAAGATATAGATAGAAAAACAAAACAGGTTTCCATACAACAACTTAATTTTCGACCGATCGTTCCTATGGCAGCTATATGATATAGTAGCCCGATGTGAATAAGATTTTGCATAAGTGGAGGGAGCATAGTAAAACTAATAAATGCCGAGTTTGGTCAAGATATCCAGAATATATATATATATATATATAGGGAGCTTAGTAAAACTAATAAGTACCGAGTTTGGTCAAGATATCTTGAAAAACATAAACATTTTCCATACAAAAACTTAATTTTCGACCGATCGTTCCTATGGCAGCTATATGACATAGTTGTCCGATCTTAATAGGATTTTGCATATATATGGGGAGCGTAGTAAAACTAATAAATGCCGAGTTTAGTCAAGATAACTTAATAAACAAAAATGTTTTTCATACAAGAACCTACTTTTCGACCGATCGTTCCTATGGCAGCTATATGATATAGTGGTCCGATCCAGCTGGTTTTGACATATGAGCTGCGTGCAACAAAAAGAGGGAACTCTGCAAAGTTTCATAAAGATAGCTTTAAAACTGAGAGACTAGTTCGCATAGAAACAGACAGACGGACATGGCTATATCAACTCGGCTGTTGATACTGATCAAGAATATATTATTTTATGGGTTCGGAGATTTCTCCTTCTATGCGTTAAACATTTCAAGACAAAATTATAATACCCTCTGCAAGGGTAAAAAAACGTTTCTTTAAATATAATTCCTTGTGGTTTCGAATTTATGAAAACGATTTTGAATAAATTTAAATTTAAGAACTTAACGTTACATTTAAGACTCTTACTTAGACTTAAGACAAACTTGCATTTTGAGCATTTTATTTTTTCCTTGTTTAATTTAAAAATAATATAAAAATTAAACTTGAATTTTAATTCGTTTCCCTCACCGTTGGATACCAAGCAGGGCTAAAAGTTATTATTTTTTAATTCATATTTTTAAAGAAATATAAGAGTTTTCATTTGATTTTACTGTGTATCTTTATTCGTATTAAAACTAAATTAGCAAGCAATACATAATATTGGGAAACTGTTGGAAGTTTTAACTATATTATTATAGTATTGCAATAGCTTTACTATTATAGTAGTTATATCTATCTGTCTCCGCGGCTAACAGTCAGAGAGAAACGGGTACTTCATCAGTGAGTAAACCATTTTTCGATTGTTATATTCGTTATATAAAAACGAAAGCTCAAAGCAATAACCGATAGTTTCAAAAATTGATTGGCTGTTTATTTATTCCCTTTTGGTTTTATGCTTTTATTACGAAATGTATAAGATACATATGTTAGTCAAGATCTCTCAATTAGTGTACTTAGGATTCGGTAGCCAAAGGAGAATTATTCCCTTTTGGTTTCTTCAAATTGATCGCCTCTTAAGTGGCCAATTGAGAAATGGAATTCGAATCAAACTGAGTAGATCAGGTGGGGACTTAAAGCGACAGGTTTCAAACTGACTCTGACTATCGACACATTAAATCGGAAATCATTAGTTGAAATTCCAAACTGGTTCGCTTTTGTGACGACTTTTGGATGGGACAACAAACAAAATTTGCTGGCTTCGCGTGTTTAACTCTCTGTCAGTGCCAGTTGAGCAACAATTATTGTTTAAATGTTGGTCAATTTTGTCTAAAGGGGAGACTAAGACAATTTAAGCGCTTATGTCACTTTGCCATTTTGATTTGTTTATCATATCATATCAATTATTATTAGGAGAAGCTACTTTTTCCCTTTTAAGCTGTGCTTATGAAATGCAATGGAAAATTAATGCCCCCACCCCTAAATGTTTGTGTACTTCTACTAGCATTTTTATAAAAGATAAAAGCCAGGAAAAATTGTTTAATAAGCACAGGGTATAATGTGAGATTTCGACTAGCAAACAGCAAAGGATAAACTATGGCGTGATATTTGGGCGAAACGAAACTAAATTACAGTTGAAACAAAAACAACGCGTCAAAGAGCAAAACCGAAGCAAATGCAAAACGAAAACACAGATAAGTGAAGCTTTGCACCGAAGCGACGCGTCGGCAAGTTGAGCTTTGTACGAGCGGGCGAACGTGTGTTGTGAGACAACAACGGTAAAGATTTGTGTACCACACAGTTAATTTTTGTTTTGCACCTCGTCGGTATTTTCGTACTCGCTGTTTGCTATGCTGTTACTGTTGTGCTTGAAAGAGTTCATCGACATAAGCGCTCTCTGTGGCTGGCGTAAGGTCGTCGTTGAATTTATCATTACATATTAGCTTTCGTAGAGCACCAAAATAAATAAAAACAACAACAAAGTTTCACTTTCGTAAGCCTTTTTTAAAACGATGCCGCTGGAGAAGCAAGAGAGAGAAAAAAGCTTAAAAAAGTTGATCAATTAAAGGGGAATAATGGCTTGGGGCTATGATCACAGCTGGCACTAGAGCAAGCATACATACAGCATATACATATATATCAGTCATTACATCGATAAGCGGTCAATAGCCACCAATTAAACCAGGAAACGTTAAATTCGCCTTCCCAGACAAAAATTGCTTAAATGTCACTTCTCAATGAATGCGACTGTGTCTACCGGCTGGTGTACATACATTCATACATACATGTGAATATAAGCGAGTACAGTGAAAGATCTACTAGCGGACAGCTTTCTGGGGAGGACATTTCTTTAAGTTTATTTTATTGTTTTGACATTTCTTCTTTTCATTTATATTCAAGTATGCTTATATGTATGTAAATATTGCTGTATGTGCTCGTGTTGGTCCCATTTTAAGTATTTGTATTTGAATTTTTTGCGGAATTTTTTTGTCTTGCTGATTGTAATCAATGGGGAAGCCATTTCATAGGTTTCACTTAGCGTACAAGCAACAGGAGCAAATGTTTGCCCTTTTCGGGAGTTGCGAACAAAAGAAATTCTATGAAATGGACCAAAAACTCAGTATTTATCGAAATACAAATATATCAAACTGAATACGATCTGATCTTACATACTTAAACCCACTCCCAAAAAGGAGCACGATTTTTTTTAGATAGTTTAGTTATATATTTCAAATTTGTCAGATCAAATTTAACCGCGTTTCCCTAAAATCAATCAATCTCGATTTTCAGTCTCGGTTTTTAATTTTTTAGTGTCCTTTGCAGAACTATCGACATTTGTATTATGTACATTTGTATTTATATACATAAAAAAAAATGAAGTAATAGTTGTATTTTGCGAAAACATGGGTATGGGTACAGGATATCTCTTAGTCAGGCTCACATACTTGTTATATATCCACTTAATTAACGACCGATTGGCAGGTAGGAGAGATAAAATTGACAGCAAAAAACTGGTGCGAAAGAAGACCCGAAACAAGTGTCTGCGTTTGTATGCATACATATGCATGTATGTATATGTATTAATACAGATGTGTGGTGATTACCTTTATATTTGCAACAGTTGCAACTAACGAGTATTAATTCCTGGTTGTGCAGTGTAATCCAAAGTTTGTGCAATGTGTACAGTGGTTGTTGGTTTTCTTCTTAATTTTTTGCAGTTTATATTTTAACATTAAATTATGTTTGTTGTAACACTTTCACTTGATGTTGGGCATTGTTATTAGAAATCACATACAAACGAGGCGAAAATATTTCAATTTTATATGTTTCGCTCTCTTACGCTTACAAACATGCACCGACACCCGCGCATACAGTTGCAAAAACAGTGTGCAATACGAAAAAAAAACAAACTGCAGGTGAATTTGATGCGGCAATACTAAATATTTGCGTATTTAAAGTGCCAAAATGCTTCCACTTTTAAGGTGCTTACAATTGTGTTTTTGTTGTTGCAAAACAAACTCAAACAACGACACAACAAGAGCACATCGTACATATGTATGTATGTATACAACCTACTACGTACACAGCGACTCACACACACGAATTGCGGCTTGCAAAAAATCTCGTTTTGGCTTTCGTTGTATGTATCAGCGTGCTAAATTCTACTTAAATCGCAATTTGACATCAGCAGGCAACACTTGTTTCAATATTTGAAACGTAACACTTTTTATTAATCAATTCATTATTTTGATTGCATTTAAATATTTGTTTAATTGGTCTCGCGCATTCTCTTTTTTTGTTTACCATGTATGTTAATACACATACACATTCATATAAAATCAAATGAGATGCAACGTACACTCCTTTCCGTATGTGTGTTTGGAACTATATTGTATACGTCAACAATATGCTATATTCGTCATAGCGCATATTATTGTTAAGAAGCGCGATAAAAACTTTTTTGTTTCGATTGCTTGGATTTTTCACTATATTAACAAATTAAGTGAAGCAGCTAGGCACCGACGCACACACCCAGTTCGTTCAATTATTTTGTTGCTACTGAACGATAGGGATGATACATTGTGGGCTAGTCGATATTTTCTACTAGTGGTGTCGCACTATCGCATGCTATCGATAAGTACACAATACCAAACAATCGAACAAATTTGAATAATTTTATGAAATTATTTGTTAGTGAATTACCAGAACGGCTTACTCAAACCATATTTAACTAGTATTAAAAAAATCACCAAAATGATCTATAATTATTCCTTCTTAAATGAATGATGGACATGCTTCGTTAAATGCAATGCTAAAGTAAGTGAATCATTTTAACGGTTCCTTTGGGGTTCAATCAACCCCTCATATTTTTTATATACATATACAGCAGTGAAAAAGTCTGGGTATTTATATTGTGAATAGGGAAGGCACTGACTCTCTCATTGTTGAGATTTGCGGACATTTATCTTCGCAATGCCCTTCATTGATAAAAATAACATGCAGAAGGAATAACAACAACAAAAATGAGAGAAACCACCCAAATAGCGGACCGATGCCAAATGAGACCATGAGTCATACATCGCGAAATCCAAACGGACTTTCAACTCTTTAAAAGGACGTCCCTTAAAGCTGATTATTTTCTATTTATAATGATTTCCCCAGAAAATAAACATTGCGAGTTAAATATGTAAGGGTCGCTTTCCGCCAAACGTTTGCACACATACAATTACATTTGTTGCAGTCCACTGGTTTGCATCTCAACAATTTCTTTGAATTGAATAATGCGTTTTTAAGTGACGCTTAGAAGCATTCTTCAGTAAATTGTGCAATTGTTGAAGTGGCCGTCAACTATGCGACATAAAGACATCCCAAATTAGATATGAACTCCAAGTATGTCAGAAGCATTGCAGTCGCATACAATAATTTACAAGCGTAGCGAAATAAAAAACAAAATTAAAGAT
Organism: Drosophila montana; assembly: GCF_035044405.1. Classification (NCBI taxonomy): domain Eukaryota; kingdom Metazoa; phylum Arthropoda; class Insecta; order Diptera; family Drosophilidae; genus Drosophila; species Drosophila montana. The sequence continues at coordinate 1,030,001 of NW_026996956.1, forward strand.
AAGATGTTGGGCCGCAGATTACAGCCGTCAAGTGGTCCAGCTGCCAATGAGTGCCCATGGCGACAGTTCAACAATCTGTAAATAAAGAGGGGGCGAGTAGCTGTTATCCGTACTTTACATCCAGCGCTACAGCTGTACCCCCTCCAGTTGCTAACAAAAGTCGTGTTTGGGCAATTGTGGACTATTGCCTTTAAATCCATATCAATATGCTTTACATTATTTATCAAAAGATATAGGACAATACTGAAGAACACTTTTACAAAAAATAGCTAAAATTCTTGGCGAATTTTATAGTTAAATAGGAAGGTATTAACAGAAAAATATGATGCTTAATGGTTAAAGTTGTGTCAATTATTAATTGAGAAGAATTTTTAAATTAATTTAATGATCATCATAATTTTCTTTATACAACCTATATAAAAATAGTGACTAGCGAAAACCAAATAAACAGCATTTCCGATGAAATGAACACCTACATACATGCATGTCTTGTATATAATGTTCTCAAATATAGACTGCAATATATAGATATTTTCTTATGAGAAGAACTCGATTGCTGATTGTAAACATGTGGACAAATATATGAGTGTCAGCTTGAAGGCTGCTCTGACAGCGTCCGAGCCACTTGAAGCGTCTAAAAATGATTAAAATTTAGATTACATCTGTTGTATTTAAGAGAAAAATATGGAGAACGGAACAGAGACAATGGTAATGTGTACAATCGATTTCATTGTCTTCACAATTAGTCTTGCACTTTTTTTTTGCTGTAAAGGAGAGAATTTGGAATTTTTGAGTAATTTATGAATGTCTGGCAGGCGCCAGATTCTGTTGGCTAACATTATTGTTATTGTTGTTGTTGTTTGGGTGCTTATGGAGCGTTTGAATCTCAACAGCTGTTGAGTGACCCTTGCACGCCAGAAGCTCAGAAGTATCTAATCTTTGGCACTCCGCAGATAACTGTTCTGGCTTGTTTTAAAAACTTCCAGGCTGTTTTGGCTTGCAAATTGTTTTGGGCTCCAGTAATTTGAGGCAAATGTTGAGTACAAGTAAAAGAAGGCAACTAAAAAAAAGGGAAAACTTTGATGTAAACGAGCACATAAAATAGGAACTACTTCCCGTTGCCCCAGAATTGTTTGTGAGCAACACGATAAAAGGCTAACGGCAATGCACTTGTGCACAGCAGGAATTTCGTGCCTTGCACTAGATGGGGGCATCCCCCTATGTATGTGCTACCTAATGTATTTTTAGGCGCTTTAGTCCCCCAACTAAACGTTTTGGTATAGGGAGAACAAGATGCTTTAAATTCAACTTAACAGGGCGACATTTGGCTGCCCTCCTTGTGTTCTTTGCTTTACGCACAAATTGAACTTCTTTGTGTTCCACTTTAAGTTCTGAAAATATGTTTATGGAATGCACATATATATATATATATATATATATTTATATATATATATAGGCATGTATGCATTAAAAAGAGACAGTATTCATGCCACACATAAATATCTCACGTTTCGACCAGGTATCTAAACACTTACGACCCCTCTGGGTGCGCCCTACGGTTCCACTTTGATGGGGCTTGTTATTGAAGCAATATCTTTAATAGACTACTAATCCATTTCAAAGGCATGCCTAATGTCTGTGTTCTGAAATAGTTTTAGTCCAAATGTTGCAAAATTGCTGCATCGAGAGTGTAAACATATACTACTATAATTTAAAACACAGATAAAATGAACTAATTAGTTGTTGAACTAATTCCAGTTGGAATAAAGACTCTTGATTGCAAAGATTTTTATATTATCCATGGTCTGGACTCAATAAGCTGATGTACACATTTTCCAGTAATTATAATAAAACTCTCATTAATATTATGGCTTTTCTAGAACGAATCCCGTAGAATCGAACAGGATGAAATATGAGTATGTGAAGAGTCTCTGTCACAAACTGTGCCACGTTGTTGCTGCACATTATTGTTTGTTGAGGACACTCGCTGCCAGCATGTGACCCGCGCGACTGTCATGAGTCGGCATGACAAACACCCTATCCGAACTAATAATCAGTACAGTCATGCCTGTGCCTAAGGGTGGCAAAGCAACAGTGGGTTCATTTAAATTGTGGCTTGCGCTCGCCGAAACCACCATCTGGTTCTGGTAATGCGGGCTATAGTCTTCGAGTTAATGATCTAATAGAAAATAAGATGAATGATCTGCTCAGCTGAGGCTTTCTGTGACAGTGGGTAGTATTTTCTCCATAAAAAAAAAGAGGAATTAAAAACAAAAAGTAATTACTAACAACATTTTGTTGGGATGCGCACACGCACAAGTCTGTATTTGCCCTAGTCCTCTTACAGAATGTGCGTGTCATTTGGTTAGAGTTTGGGTTTGGAGTTTCAGGTTAAGGTGCGGCCGGACCAACGCACCCTAACACTCGTCTTTCCTGGAATGGTTTGAATGCGCTGTGTACAGCAACAAGCGCAACCGTTTGTCACACACGCACTGGCCCATTGTCAAAATGCTCATTTAGGTCATGTTCCGGGCAGGGTTACAATAGGTTTGTCACATATTTAACTTCACGTTATGGCAGACCTTTGAGCTAATTGTGGGTGTTAGCCAGATTGCCAAAAGGCATTCAAAATTTGTTGGAATCTTTACATCAACTAGGTATATAATGTATAAGTGGTAAAAAAGGAAATGATTGCTTTCAGTTCTCACATATATTTTTATGGTTTTTATGTTTCCGCTCATTCACAATTCACAGTTTACTTATAAAGTGCTTAAGTTCGGGACCGGCGCACGTGCAGGGTTTTCAGGTTTTAGCTCCAACCCTTAACTATGTGCCGCACCCATTTTTTATTAGCTCTTCTTACGCACCCACAACCGACACTGCGTAAATTGTTGTGGCATGAAAGCCACTCATCTCGCACATTCCACTTTGGTCTTTCCAATGCGGCTCTATCGTATCCGAAAAATGTTCTCCACACCCGCTAATTGCTTGGCTTGACAGACAAAGGCTCAGTCGTGGAGTCACTTGAAGTGAAATGCGGATGGATGAAATTAGTTTTAGTCTAAGAATACATCTGGAAATTATCGCACCAGGATATATTTCTTAGTTTTTTTTTTTATAATGTCAAGAGTGTAGAAATATAGTCTTTATAATGATAGCTGGCGCATGTATAAAAAGCATACTTATTTATTATATTTTATATACAGCTGCAGGTAACACCTTGCCTTGATTCATTCATCTAGCCTACTTGCGCTTCCTTGTGCCTCCAGATTTTTTCTGTGGCGCCGCTTTTGGTCTTTGATTTTTCCGCATACTTCGCTTACGATTGTCGGTTTTTTTAGTGATATTCTCCTCTTGACGCCTCTTAATGGACTCTAGACGCATTCGCGCCTTTACTATCTGTTCGGGTTTACGCAGCTCCTTGTCATTGCCGCTAATGCGCTTCTTTAGCTCCAGCTTGGCATTATGGCGAGCATGACGGCCCACCGGATAGCGCTGGACATGGGATAAAGGCTTGAAGTTTTCGTCGTCGCTGCCAGCGTTCTCACGTTGTAATTGCTCCTCAATCTTGGATTTCTCCTTCCACTCGTTGTAGCGGCCCGTCTTGAAGGAGGCGGGTATCCAAGCGCCAGATTCTGTGCGTATTTTGTTTGCGCGCGGATCTTGAACCGAAACCATTTTCTTTTTGATGCGATCCCATTTCTTAAGTCCTGGCTTGTGCTTTGTATCCTGTGCTGCGGAGCGATCTACCACAGAAAACTCGGCATTCCGGGCTTGTCGCTCAAATGAGTTGATGGCAAGGCCATCCTCGGTATGTTTATCCACTGACTGATAAGGTACATAGTTCTCCTCGTCCTTGGTTTGCAACTTGCGTTTCTTTTTTTTTGGTTTTTCCTTGTATAGAGCCTCCATATTCTGCCGTTTTTTCGGCGCGACAACTTTTTTAAACGTGTTAGTTATCGACTCATCATCAGCAGTTTTAATGGGTTTTATCTTCTGGGCATCCGCCATCTTTTGAGCTTCATCAACATCCTCCTTATTGCGTTGTTGGCGAAACTTTTCAATGACTTCGCTGTGATGTGAACGTTTGTTCTTCATAACAACGAACGGCACAGACTTCTGTGTGGTGTTCAGTTCAAAAATGGTCTAAAACATGAATATAATATGAAAAGGGACTTCTGATTAGCTATTGTCTCGACTTACACCACATGGCCGAAAGTTTCTCATTTGGACTAATATGTCATGTTTCTCATTTTCCAATTTACGCTCAGATTCTGCTACTTCAGCTTTTGAATTGGCATCTAGCTTTTGACCAGATATTTTAGCGGCTTGCTCCAGCACAGGGGCAGCATCGAAAAAATCCTCAAGTGATTTTAAAGCAAAAAATTTAATCTTCTTAGCACGTGCATTAGCATCTGTGGATGCTGTGGGACGAGAGCTCAAGTATTTTTTGTACGCATTCTCACTGGTGCGTAGCACGCCCGCCTGTTTGTAAAATACACAGTCAGATACACAGCTCTATAGGAATGGAAATGCCATAACTTACTATATGATGACTCTTCTTGATCTCAGCCACGCCCAGATACTCCTCTTCAAGCAGGTCTTGTGGTATAGTACCTATAGATGAGCTATCATTGATATTAAATGGCCTATTTAAAAACAAGTGCAAGTCTAGCAAGTGTGCTGTATCATCCGTGGAGAATATAGAGTAGGCAGTGCCAGTACGACCTGCACGAGCACAACGTCCCACACGATGCACAAATAGTTTCGGTATCCCCGGAAAATGTAAATTAACAACATAATCCAAGCTGGGTATATCAATGCCGCGGGCGGCTACATCTGTGACTATAAGAACAGAAACCTTTTTGCTAGCAAATTTTGCAGTATTGATTTTACGTGCAGATGGGTCCAAGCTGGAATACACTGAAGTGTTGGATATGCCCGCCTGAGTTAGTATCTGAAATAAAATTAATAATTATTAATTAATAAATATAAATAGTTTCAAAAACTGAATTAGACTTTACTCACATATGAAATAAGCTCGACGTGATGCTGTGTACCCGCAAAGACGACTGTCTGTGCCTGCTGGGGTATCACATATTTCAACAGGACCACCAATGCTGTATAGCGGTCATCTGGTCGACAGTACAAAAATTTGAGAGCCAGTGTTTCTGGCAGCTTGGATTCAACATCCAAGCGTATAAGCACCGGATCGCTAAGTCCAGCTCGTGCGAATTCCACCAGAAGCTTGGGCAGCGTGGCCGAGAACATAACCATTTGGCGAGAGGAAGGCAAGCGATGCAACGTTTCGTTCAATTGTTCGCCAAATCCCATTTCGAAAAGCCTATCGGCCTCATCGAACACCACATACTCTATGGAATAGAGCAATGTCTGTTAGAGTTTATCGAATATAATTATTTGCTGTGGCATACCTATTGAGTTTAGTTTCAGGTCCATTTCTACACACAAATGCAGAAAGCGTCCTGGCGTAGCTACAATAACATCTGGACAAGTATGTATAGCTGAAAATTGCGAATCCATGGAATCACCGCCCAGTACTAAAATTGTCTTTAACTCCATAAAACGACCCAGATCCTTAATGAATTTATATGTTTGCACAGCCAGTTCACGTGTCGGCGATAGGATCAGAGCACGTGCTCCTTTTGTTGGCTCGCGGCGCTGCAACTTCTCAAACATAGGTATAAGAAAGCAGGCGGTTTTGCCGGAGCCTGTTTTGGCCATGGCTACAACATCACGTCCCTCCAAAATCAATGGAATGGTTTTTCGCTGAATGGGCGTGGGTACCTTGTATCCACGTTTAGTTATGCCCTTCAGCAATTCAAATCCCAGACCTAAGGATTGGAAGCCACCGCTCTTTTTCGATTTTGGTTTGCTTTTAAGTATGTCATCGTTGCCGCCGCTGGTGCCACTCTGTTCCAATAACGGAAAGCCAGGTATTTCATCGTGCTGTTTCTTACGCTAAAATTCAACGTCGATTAAATATTAGTTGTTAAAACATTTAACACAGTTCCACTCACCATTTCCGCACTATTCAAGTAAAATACACGAAAAACTTATTTACACGTGCATGTGCACAGTGTGCCCTTAACAAATTTAGCGATATCCGAAATACCGATGGTTAAAATATCGATAAGGTCATTTTTAATTTAACTTCATAGTATCGATATTACTTCTTTCTGATTAACAGGTTGAGCATTACAGGAGTATATAATGGGGGCAATCAAAAAGACGAGTGTACTGGCTGAGTTTCATTCCCGTAGATAAAGAATGTGCAGGGAAGTATTTATATTTGACTTAATTTGACTTAAATAATTAAGAAATAAGAATAATTATGCTAACAGTGCCATAATGAGTCAAGTGCCGATAAGATTTCACATGAGTATCGACCGAGGGACCATCTACCAACGGAAAATTCAAAAACAGACAGCTAAGAAGAAATACTAAATTTTGTAGGGGAAAAATGGTGTAATTTTTCGGGAAAATATCTATTAGTTAATAATATTAGTTTTACTCGACATAAAAATGATTTCGTCATACCGAAATTATAAGCAATCATAGTATCAGCTTTATTGAATATAGTTATCGGCCCGACTGCCTTCGTCGACAATGATATGGCCAAAAATTTGTCTTATTTTGACCTTATTTATCTACGGGAACTAAATTAAACAATTGCATACAAACTAGCTTTCTGACATACATATTTTATCAACTCAACTCTTGATATCGAGAATATATGAATATATTAATTATGGTGTCAAAGACGTCGCCTTCGTGACAAAATTCTAATACCCTCTGCCTGGGTATAAGCAGAAAAGCTTTGAAAAAGATTATCTATATAATACTTAAGTTGGCTATCTCGAGTTCATTGGTATAATTTACTTACTATTAAACTGGTCAGTAAAATAATTTATCAATAATGTCATGAATCGCGAGCCTAAACCAGTTATTGCAGGAGACTTACTATCTCTTTTAGAAATTTGGTACACATACATATGTACAATACGTCCAACCATAACATTCAAAGCGAGTAACAACTATAGATACTTAAGTCTGTATGTAAACATAAATGCACATAGATAATAAATACTTTGTTTTTGTTTGAAACGGAAGAGTTCAGCTGATAGGAGTTGATTAATGTAGAATTTTCGACCAGGCTATACCAAAGACAATATAAACACTAAGCTCAGTCATGCCCAAACATTTCAATGCGACGGAAAATTTCTAGTGTGGCTTATTGCTCTTCAAAACGAACGATTGCCGGGAATACAAATTTGGGGCAGATCACGGTCAGCGCAAGAAAACTTAGAAATTAGTTTCTTCGCCAGCAAAAAGCCATTACAGCGGATAACACATACATATAGAAATATGCTTCGCTATAGTATGTATGTTGTTCACATACATGCACACATCATGAGAGCGAAGTTGAGAGTACATTCTATTTTTAACGTTTTTGTGGGAGCGGAAGGGTACCGATTTTGTGTACGTTCTCAATTTTGTAAAAATTAAGCTGCATAATAGAATTTTGTTTATTTTATTATTTATACTGTCTTTGGCTATACCCCACCTTCCTGGGCTGTGAGATAATTATTGTTTGTAGATAGATCATCAAAATAAAAGAATGAAAATAAATGTAAACATAAGCGTATGTTGAGAATCTCTGTCAAATCTATAGTTTTAATAATGTGACACAATTGCCTAACATTTAATAGAAACTTTTACTAAATGTTATTTGTTATACTTTAATTTTCTAACTTTTGATATTTTTAAATACACCCTTTATTAACAATACCTGAGCATAGGGTATATGTAAAAAAACATTTCATGAATAAACATGTTTTTAATTGCCTCTCAGCTTCAGTATGTGTGTCTGAGCATGTGTATTTGTCTAAACTTATAAACAAATTGTAAGTCATGCTTATGAACTGAATTTCGTTTTATTCCGCAAGAAATTAAAAGCTAATTTTATTTTTTTCTAACAAAAGTATTATCAAGCAATTTTGCATGGGAATGAAAATAAACCAATATGTTTATCTTCGAAATTGCTTTTCCTTATTTAGATTTCTGGTCAGCGAAATAATTTATATTTCATTATGTATTATATGGGGAGGTTATTAAAGTTCTTAGTGAAAAATACCTGATCTTTCATTCTAATTAGTGAATTTCTTATAGCTTGGCGTACAGAATATATACATATGTTGTATATACAAAAAATATACATATACCTTAAGTGATATATAGTTCAAAATTCGTTTCTTCCTTGCTAGCCTATGGCAGAACATCAGGAAATTCTTCAAAACAATTTAATTAATGATAGAAGCTCTCCTACGATCATGAAATAGAAGAGAGAGAGAGAGCGAGAGTGTGATAGAGAGTGGAAGAGAGAGCAAGAGAGAGTTGGGAATTGAATATACAACGGGCGAACCAAGGTAAGATTCTATAGAGTGGACAGTGGGTAATAGTGCTATCAGAATTACGTGATGTTGTTCAAATCTAATAGCTATTATGAGGAGCGGGAGAGGCGGATATGACGAGTAGCCAAACAGCTGCTCACGCACAGCCAGTTGCGCTATAAAAGTGACGCCATCGGAGACGTTAGCGTTCAGTCAGATAGTCAACGTTGATATTTTGCTTGTCGAACTAAAAACAACTAAAATGAATCGTTGGTTAAATCGTGTTGCCGTAGTAACTGGCGCCAGTTCGGGCATAGGTGCGTCATGTTGCAAAGATTTGGTGGCCAAGGGCATGGTCGTGGTGGGCCTGGCTCGTCGCGAGAATCGGCTTCAGGAGCTGAAGGCAGAGCTGCCGACGGACCAGGCGGCACGCTTCCATTACCGCACCTGCGACGTGAGCGTGGAGCAGCAGGTGATCGATACCTTTGCCTGGATCGATAAGGAGCTGGGCGGCACAGATGTGCTGATTAATAATGCGGGCATAGTGCGTCACACCCAAATTATCAGCGAGGGCAACAGCGCCGATCTACGGGCCACATTGGACACCAATGTGCTGGGTGTCTCCTGGTGCACACGCGAGGCGTTCCTTTCAATGGAGCGACGCAAGATCAACGATGGTCACATACTCATTGTCAATAGCGTTGCCGGACACCAGGTGCCCATTATGCCGCAGATGAGCTTCAATATGTACGCACCATCCAAGCATGCGATCACCGCACTGACCGAGGTACTGCGCCAGGAGTTTCTGAACAAGGGCACCAAAACAAAGATAACAGTAAGTGGCACTTGAAATACACTTTATCTGTACCGATTCTTATATTGTGCATTATTTTTAATGTAGAGCATTAGTCCTGGCGTTGTGGATACTGAAATTATTGATAAGGACCAATTCTCCGCCTTGGGTTTTCCCATGTTGCGGGCCGAGGATGTCGCCGATGCAATCACCTACTGCATTCAGACACCTCCAAATGTCCAAATACACGAGCTCACGATCAAACCTGTTGGTGAGAAATTCTAAGCTCACAAAATGGAAACAAAGAAACTATAATTTAATATATAAAAAAAGCAAAGTTATATTTATTAATTTTTTTCTTCTAACAATTATAATCTGCAACTATGTTTCACAACAAATTTCGTTTTCTTTAAGCAAATGGGAAAATTAAGCAATCCTAAACAGTAAATTTTTTAAAACGATTTGGTTAAATAGTGGGAGCTTGAAGGCAACTATTCTACATCCAATAACACAGGTAAATTGTTATTCTAACAATAGTTGCTTTATTGATTATATACGAAAAAGAGAATATTTAAACGCATGGATGCTGATGAATAGAGAGCTCGAGCTAGATTCAAAGTTAGTTTCACCAAATTTATTAAATTCAAAAAACTTAAATGTTTAAATTTCTGAAATGTCAGATCGCCACGATTATTCAGTTTGCAGCTGTTGACTTTAAAGACATTTTATACGACTTATTTCTATGGTTCTATAGTACCACTAACCAAAAAACATATAGACTGGACATGCCGTGTACAATAGGTGGTCTCCAAAAATTGGTTTGCATCTGGTCCAACGAGCGAGTAAGATATACATATGACATCTTTTGATCGCTCACACTACAGAAAACTCCTTTGGCTTACTCTCTTCCATATGATTTGTGCGATAGAACGGCATCGCTGTTTTTTATCTCGCTCCCACTACAGGAAACTGCTTTGGCTTACTCTCTTCCATATGATTTGTGCGATAGAACGGCATCGCTGTTTATTTTTATCTCGCTCGCACTTACTCTCAGTGCTCTCAATGCTCTCTTCATGTCTAGGTACCGTTTAAATGTTTGTGTGTGCATGTGGCAGAACAAGCAAAAATGCCCACAAATTCAATTTTTGTCAAAAGTCGGTGGCATTTCTTCCCTTTTGAGGGGACGAGTAATATGAAATCATGAAAGGGTTTGCCAAGTCGATGCGAAATTCTTTCATTTTAGCTCGGTATTGCTGGAAAGGGTACCTAAGCGTTGGCATGTGTGCATTTTAAAGTTTTTGGACTTGCTATTCACGCATACTTGCATATTTTGTATATGAATAGAAGCATTTATGCGCATGTGTGCCTGTTGGTCCCTGCCTGCCTGTCCGATGCAAATTTGGCAATATTTTTGGACTTCTGAATTTCGAGCTCTGCGCACACACACACAGAGACACAAATGTGTGTGAATGGGCTGATCATGGGCGCAAAATTTAAAAATATCATTTTTGGCACGCGTCTGACGCGCGCCCTTCTTTTTATGATTTAGGATTTGAATTGAATAGCTTGAATATGATAAGTCAATAAAATTAATAATGCAATAAATATATACATATGTATATACATAATTAAAGATTTTAATTTTTGCACAAATATTCGCTGTTCATAAAATTATTTAAGTGATCAGTCACTTGACCTATGTATGTACATATGCAAGTGCAGGTGCTTGCCAAAAGTTAACCCTTTCGGCCCAACGGGCTGCTACAGGTAATAAGGGGTCAACATTCATTCATCAATTCAAACCCAAAATCATAAAAAAGAAGGGCGCGCGTCAGACGCGTGCCAAAAATGATATTTTTAAATTTTGCGCCCATGATCAGCCCATTCACACACATTTGTGTCTCTGTGTGTGTGTGCGCAGAGCTCGAAATTCAGAAGTCCAAAAATATTGCCAAATTTGCATCGGACAGGCAGGCAGGGACCAACAGGCACACATGCGCATAAATGCTTCTATTCATATACAAAATATGCAAGTATGCGTGAATAGCAAGTCCAAAAACTTTAAAATGCACACATGCCAACGCTTAGGTACCCTTTCCAGCAATACCGAGCTAAAATGAAAGAATTTCGCATCGACTTGGCAAACCCTTTCATGATTTCATATTACTCGTCCCCTCAAAAGGGAAGAAATGCCACCGACTTTTGACAAAAATTGAATTTGTGGGCATTTTTGCTTGTTCTGCCACATGCACACACAAACATTTAAACGGTACCTAGACATGAAGAGAGCATTGAGAGCACTGAGAGTAAGTGCGAGCGAGATAAAAATAAACAGCGATGCCGTTCTATCGCACAAATCATATGGAAGAGAGTAGCCAAAGCAGTTTCCTGTAGTGGGAGCGAGATAAAAAACAGCGATGCCGTTCTATCGCACAAATCATATGGAAGATAGTAAGCCAAAGGAGTTTTCTGTAGTGTGAGCGATCAAAAGATGTCATATGTATATCTTACTCGCTCGTTGGACCAGATGCAAACCAATTTTTGGAGACCACCTATTGTACACGGCATGTCCAGTCTATATGTTTTTTGGTTAGTGATAGTACCAAGCAAAACTATTTTTATGGGATCTACATATGTATATGCACAGTTGCCAACTGAGAAAAATTAGATCGTGCCATGTCGGCACGCCGAACATTATATCCCTTGTATATATGTGTGGATACTTATAAGGTTCCTAAATGCCGAGTTTGGTAAAAATATCTGAAGAACAGACAAATTATCCATACAAAAACTCACAATCGACCGATTTTTCCTATAAAGCCAAGTTTGGATAAGAAACAAAGACGCCTTCGTAAATATCTTAAGAAGCCAATTTAATATCGGCTAAGCAGCTGTTGTTAGCGATGCGCCTTGGTTTCGACTACTCTTAAGGTTGCATTTGCATTTGTTATCGATACGGTTGGGAAATTTTAAAAGTATTTTGTTGTCGAATGAACAGTAGGTACACAAAGACTTAACAGAATGAGCAGGTCCAGCGTGCCAATGGAAATAAACGACCAGTTTGGTACGAAAGAACCAAATATGGAAATGGGAAGCATGGTTGCCGTGTCGACATAATTAAATAAAAGGCGGCCAAACTCCGTTGATATAAACTTTATTTATCTATTTTCACTGTAAAATTTGTTTGTTTATCATAAAATTCCTTTTCACGGGCTATAATTGATTGTGTTTTTCTAACTTAATAATTAACATTCAATATTATTCACCTGTTTAATCATTACATTTGTAGGTGGATGGGGCATGATAAAATACTAGTTGTAAGATAAGGATCACTGGTAGTTGACAACTGGACAAAGCGAAGAAAAATCAAGCTACTCCTTTTCCGGTTGAGATTTAGCTTGATTTTCGGATGGTACTGGTGGCGACATCAGTTCTGCTTTTGGATTTAATTTAATTGCGTGCATACTCTGCTCTTCGTTCTTTATTAAACGTTCCTGCCGATTACCTAAATGAATTTTTGTTTGTTTACTTAAGTAAAAATATACAATTATTCCTCTACATACTGAACGCCAGTGTTACAGCTTGACTGATGTCATCTGTTAGACTCCTAGCCGCTAGGCAAAGCGTATCAATCTCAGCAGTTACACAATTCAACATATCGTTGCGTTGGTTTCGTGTTAATGCAGCAAATAAATCCAGATGGGGATCCCAGAATAATGGAAGCTTACCATTTTTTCCAGACACTACCAAACAATTCGCCAACTCTCTGAACATCTGCACAGAAATAGGAATTCATGAATAAGTACTAAGGGTCTTACGTACCAACTTATTTACACGTACATCGATCAATATTTTGTTTAGCTGTTGGGTTTTCCAATAGGTCGTTGGCCTGGCATCTATTTGCCATATCAATAAGGTTTTGATATAATAGCTCTTTAAGGTGCTGATATTTTGTTTTGAGTCGCGGAACTTCTTCATAAATTTAATAACATCCTTTAGCTTATATTTGTCCTTTATCATGGCATATTCGGCTTCATAGTACGATGCCCTAAATGACACATTGTTTGGCTCGAATGGCTTCAAGGGTTTTGGAATCGCACTCCAATACATAATGTTCTTGAAGTACTTGAGTTTTTGTTGACCCAACACAATTTGCTTTACATTCAGCTTAATGGCAGGCACAAAATCCACAGAGTACTTCATATCGGATTCGTTAATAAATATTGTATGTGCCGGTCCACATCTCTTATACACCAGTTTTGCAGTTTTTCCATCAACCTCAATTTTGTTTTCCATTTTATTTAAAGCCCGTGTTACAGTGCCTTTTATCATATCCTGCAGCTTATCCTCTAGAAGTAAATTGGTGGACGTAACTAATTTTTTCAGATTCGTGAATGTTACTTTATTTTGATGTTGATTATGCAAAATATTTAGCACTTCCGTCATGTCCAAAGTAACATTACCCGGTTTAGCACAGTCTCTCCTCACAACAATCCTGTCATTCTCTGGAAACTTTAAATGAATTACCAAATCAAATTCATCGGGTTTCGTTACTTTCAGTTTATCCGCATAACTTCCTATACATAAAAAAATATTAAATTACAAATGCATTTTCGTGATTTTCTAGATTTTGAAAATCGCAAAGAAAGGCGGTTTCAATGTGACAAAGAGAGAGAGAGAGAGAGAGAGAGAGAAAGAAAGAGAGAGAGAGAGTGAGAAGGAGAGGGAGAGAGAGAGCTTTGCACTTGTTTGTTTTTCTTTGCAATAATACATTGACCCACTGAAGAAGAATGAAGCACATTATTTCTTAAAGGAGTGCATTGTGTGTGTTGATATCAGAAATGCTTTTCTTCATTCACGTACCTCCTAATTTATGTCCGCATAACCATTTTCCTAGTGGATTCTCCTGTTGCAACGTGGAATAGAGCGTATCTCGTAACTTTCCATAATGATTTGTGTATAATTTCCGATGCGCATTAATATTTATAAAATTTGCACTGGTTGACTGAAGATGTTGTTCCAGATTGGGCATTTTTTTGGACTTTATTTGGGAATATTGATCTTTCCTTAAACAACACAAGAATCACACTAAAAGCGAGACTCAAGCGATAAACAAGAAACAAAACACAAGCAAAGCAATGATTCAGTTGGTTCGATAAATTAGATACCCTGTATCAAGGCCACAAATAGCGAAAAATATATATAAGCACTATTATCTCGGTGGTCTGTCCAAGCAGCTTGTGCCGTTTCATGCTCTGCCCTACTGAAAAAATGTCTGAAATAAAGTTATTTTTGTTTGGATTGTAAAAATACAATAATAATATATTAAAGCTGAACTTAATCTGGTAAATGGTATCGTATGGGATTTGTAAATGTCTCTTGTCAGTAGCTCGAATTTAGAGGAAAGTAAAGATTTTCTGTCTCATTTGCACAATTACCATTTAGTATACCCTTTATACTCAATTAAGTAGGATATAAGAGCACTCTAAGGAACGAACCGTTTTTATTTAACTCTTCGACTTAAGCTCTCGCAAGTGAACAATCGTAAACAGCGGAAACTACTATAAACATGCGTGTGTGTGCAGCTATAGGAAGAAGTTGGGGATTTCCAAAGTATTGTAGTAAGACTTCTGATGCGTCAACTTATAGAATGAAGGGACCGGAGTAAGCCATAGCCTAAATATCAAAAGAAAACAAGTTGCAGGACTAACTTAATATGTTATAATGTTTCGCCATAAATATGTTATTCTTTAAATTTGCTTAAGCAATTTTAAAAAGCTTACATAGGAAGAAATACTCAAACCATTTAAATATTTATTTTATTATAATTATCAAAAATATATTTATAATCCGAGCGCAGGTATGAATTCATTTAACATATTATATTTTGATTTACGTATAAATTGATGAGGAAATATGTACTTGTCCAAATTGAGGGATGGAAACAGAGAGTGAGAGAGAGGGAGATAAAGGAAGAGAGGCAGAGAGATTGAGAGAGACATAAAAAGAGAGAGAGAGAGAGAGAGAGAGAGAGAAAAAAGAAATAAAGTGTAATAGAATAAAAGACTGTAAGTCTTGCTTGAATATGTGAGAATCACATAGTAGGGCCATAATCAAAAACAGCTGAGCTTACAATTCCCAGCATCAGTCAGTCGGTTATTCAGAACAAACAGTATACAGATTAATGCAGATGCTCCTCGCCTTTAAGCTCGCAATAAAGCTGCAAATTAAAGAACTAAAGAGTGTATTTGCCCCAAATGTGCAATGGGGTGTTTGTCAGGAACTGCTCTGATGAGTTCATTAACAAGTCAGTAAGCCAACTGGAATATAAGAAATGCTTAAAATCAGATAATTAATAATGCTGTTGATAAGCATATGAGTAAATCAACAGATGTATGTGCTGGTAGATTATAGTACACTGGCGATAAAGCCAATAGGTATATCTGCTGAACCCCCACCAAGTGCTTTATGATTGGTTATTATCTATGAGCAAAAGCGGTTCAAATTCTTTGCATGCCGTTTGCATTCGGTTGACATTTTTATGGGGTTTCTTTTACAGTGCCAATTAGAGATGCTTATCCAGGCTCTGTGCGGATCAGAGTCTTGAATTGACTTACTGGCACTTCTAAAATAAACAAATGAATGTTATTGTTAATTTTCGCGTACATAAATGTTGCGTGTTGCCCTCAAATTGATAACATTCGGTGGCAGCTGAAGAGCGGTCGTAAAACTCTTCAGCCGATAATCGGGGTCCCAGATAATGCCGTTTGGCCTGTGAAATATAAGGCCTGCGCCCGTTCACAGGGGCAGACATAGTGAAAGTGAAATTGGTTAAAACATGAAGTACCTGCTTAGTGTGACCCTCCTGCTGGCCATTGGCTTCCAACAGATCGATGCGCACGGCATGATGTTGACTCCGCCGAGTCGATCCTCGCGCTGGCGCTTCGATGGCTCTGCGCCGCAGAATTACAACGACAATGAGCTCTTCTGCGGTGGTTTATATGTGGGAAAATGAGCACCGATGTGAAGTACGTGTTCGGCATTGATCCTTTCCCACTCTTGCAGACCCAGGCCAATAATGGGGGACAGTGTGGCTTGTGCGGCGACAACTTTTCCACTGGCCAGCCGCGTCCCAACGAGATTGGCGGGCAGATTGGCGGCAGCGGCGTCATCACCAAGAGCTTTACGGCCGCTAATGCCATTACCGTGGGAGTCAAGATCACCACCAACCATTTGGGACACTTTGAGTTCCATTTGTGTAACTTGGATACCTTTGGAGGCGAATCTGAGGATTGCTTCAATCAGCATCGCCTGCGCTTTCCCGATGGCAACGACAAGCTGGAGATTGGCACTCAGAGCGGCGAGTTCGATGTGACTGTCCTGCTTCCAGAGGGTCTTACCTGCCAGCACTGCGTCCTGCGTTGGACCTATGTGGGCGGTAAGTGTGTACTTCTGTGCATTCCTACACTTCACACTCTCATATATCAATTGGAATTGTTCGTATAGCCAACAATTGGGGTATGTGTGACAATGGCACCGGTGCCCTGGGCTGTGGTCCCCAGGAGACATTCAAGAACTGCGCTGATGTGAGCATCTACTGGGGCCGCAACATGCTCAAGGAGCTGGCGGCAGGCGCCGCTGCCAAGCCGGCTGTGCCAGAGGAGGTTGACTCCGTCGAGGCATAAGTGCTGATAACAGAGGCCTGAACATTTTGTACTGAATCAAAGCCAAATATTTAATTAAACGAAAGCATTTTTCCGTAAAACTAACCTTTATAATACAAACAGCTCTCAAGTTGAAGTTTTTTCGGATTTCTCTGGTGTTTTATGCTTTTCTTTTTGCTTCTGTGCACAGCTTGTCACACACTGCGTTTATTGTTAACCCCAGACACAAACCACAAACAATAATAATCTGCTTGGCAGCTGTGCGGTTTCCGGTTTATTATGCCTTTATGTGTACTTCCGTGCACTGCTTGCACTGCTTTCGTCTTACCTAAGACACACAGTTTCATAAACGCTTCGTGATATTTTGACCTAATTTTTGTTTAGCATATTCATTTTTTGCATATAAATAATTAGAATAATCTTTTGGATATGGTAGAATTGTATGCTCTGTTTAAAACATAGAAAATTTTGGATTTGCGCAATGACCAGCTGTCCACATGAATACAAATGTTTGGTCAGAATACTGAATATAATTATTATTATTATTATTTTATATTATTGTTAATGTTAGACCTGATAGCCCCCCGAAATGCATCTGCAAATATTCCAAATGCCATCTATTAGTGGGGGGTTGTAAATGCATACATACAGATACAAATACATTGCCACTTATCATGCATGAAAAGTGTTTTCCACCTATGAATTTCCACAATCCAAGAATTACATTTTGAACGATATTTTTCATAGATGTTTTCAAAATTAGATTAAGTGATTGATGGTCGGCTTTAAAGGGCTAAAAAGGGTATAATGTTATTGTGCAAAAGTGTGTAACAGGCAGAAGGAAGCATCTCCGTCCCCATAAAGTATATATATTCTTGATCAGCATCAATAGCCGAGCCGATCTAGCCATATCCGTCGGTCTTTCCGTCTGTCCGTATATATGAACGCAAGGATCTCAGAACCTATAAGAGCAAGAGACTTGGAATTTTAGCTGTAGGTCCTCCTAGTGCCCACGGAGATCGAGTTTGTTTCCGATAATCGATAACTTACTCCGTTTCCAAGCAATCGATAAAAATCTATATCGAAATCCTATTTTTAAGCAAATCTTATCATTTTAAGAGCTAGAGTGACCAAACATGATCTGTTGCTTCTAGAATAAAATAGAATATATATCAAGTATTTTTAATTTTATAGCTATCGCCTACTCCCCCCTACCACTACATAGGTATAAATCATGTTAATAAACCAACTTGTATTGCTCACCAATTTAAGTCACAATATTATTGCAATTGACATTTTGAGAACATACAATTATTCTATTGTACAATAAGATCTACTGTTGAAAATTTCATCAAGATCGGTTAAGAAACACTGATGTTATTAAAGAATATGTGTTTTGGCTGCCCACGTGGTACGCACACACTATCATATGCGTCCTTATTGAATTCTGTCAACAGCATTGCAATTGTATTTTATTCCCCTTTTTTTCTCGCTAAACGTGTTGAGAAGAGGCGGCGGCAAGTAGTGTGATCTGTTACGAGTTCGAGTCCCATATAGAGGTATTTTGCGAGCTGCATTTGGTGTTGGTAGAAGAGGGTTCAGGGTATTCCCTAGTCGGGAGCCACCGACTAGAGCCTCTTACTTGTTAAGTCTATTTTATACCTATAATCAGATATGATGTATTGTAATAACATAAATAGCCGAGTTTCTGGATTTTAATGAACATAAACATTACATAACAGATTTATAGGTAGAATGGAAAGGTTAGTTTACAGCTTGTGCCATGAAAACGAAAGTTGGACAGGCCTTGGCAAATTTCCAAGTGCTTCAGTCCTTAAATGTGCCAAATACCCAATACGATAATATCAATGATATCATATGTTTTCAAATCACGTTTATGAGACAAATATCAAGGTTGCCGACAATTAACTGTTCCAAAGCACCAATAAACATTACTAAACTAGACTCTTATCTCACGCTGTGGTTTACCACTTTCTGAACTTTCGTTACCCTTCTCGTTACGCCTTGAACCAACACTTTTTTTTGGCAAACAGAACTAAGTTACTATATCCAAGGCTGCGAAATAATTTCGCCCAGTTTACAGTTGATTTATCAGCAAATTAAGCCAATAAAAAGCGTTCTCAGGAATATACAGTGAGCACTCGATATTTAAGATTATTGTTTGTATTATTTAAGAACTGGAATTGAAATTGGAAATTTCCAGGTATCCAGTGTACTTTATTGAGGCACAGTCTTAAGATTTTATGTTCCTATTGCTTAAGAACTGGAATTGAACATTTCCAGGTGTCCAGTGTACTTTATTGAGACACAGTTTTAAATTCTTATGAGTCAATAATGTGAAATAATATTGCAAATATTTGGATTGTTTGGATGTGTCACTCTTGTTTTGATCAATAAAGAACGGTATCAGTTCTCAGAGTGATATAACGATTCGGTAAAATTTGGGCAAGAGTAAAATTATCATATTCCTGTTTGATAGACGCCTGATAAGAGGCCAATTATCTTTATATGATCGCTTTGATCGTAGATAGCATTGCCTAAAAATCAGAAGACTTTCTTGTAAACCGATAAGGCCGAAGCAATGTGCAGCTATATAAGACTTGCCCACTGGGAGGCAGAGCCCAGTGAAAAGGAAAGTGCCAAAGAAAATGAAATACCTCAGTATTACCACGATGGGAGTGTTGATCTGTTGCCTCATGGGGCAGATCGATGGCCATGGCATGATGTTGACACCCGTGGCTCGTTCATCACGCTGGCGTTACGATTCCTCGGCGCCCACAAACTACGATGACAATGCGCTCTACTGCGGCGGCTTTTGGGTATGTGTGCCTCTGCTGAAGGGTCTGGGATTATTTTTCAACCACTGCGTCCACTTTTCGCAGAAACAAACGGAAAACAACGGCCAGTGCGGCTTGTGCGGCGACGACTACAGCCTGAGCGCGCCCAGAGCAAATGAATTGGGCGGTAAATATGGCGCCGGGGTCATAGTCAAGAGCTACAACGGCGCCAGCTCGATTGACGTAAATGTGCTCATTACCGCCAATCACCTGGGCCACTTTAGCTTCCATCTGTGCAGCCTGGATGAGGATGGCAGCGAGTCTGAGCAGTGCTTCGACAAGTATCCGCTGCAGTTTGCCGATGGCAGCCTCAAGTACGTTATTGGCTCCAAGACCGGCAGCTACGATGTGACCTTGAGATTGCCCAGTGGAGTCAGCTGTAAGCATTGCGTGCTCCGTTGGACCTACACGGCGGGTAAGCGCTGTCCATTACCAGTAAGACCACCAGAATATATAGGTGCAACTTTCCGCTCTTTTATCAGGCAATAACTGGGGCATTTGTGAGGATGGCAGCGGTGCTATGGGCTGTGGTGCTCAGGAAACCTTCAAGAATTGTGCGGATATTAGCATTTTATGCTCAGCCCGGGGCCTGTTGGAGGCATCTGCGCAGGCTGAGTTACCTGTGCTGGCCGAGGAGGTTATAGCATAAAGAAGCAGCAGATGCAGATGCTCCTCATTTCCAATAGAACAAATATTAATCTCAAAATTAGATACAATTTGTAATAGATAAGATTCTGTAATGACTGCATGTTTCATTTTTATTTAATAAATTTTCTTTTTATATTTTTTATATATGTATGTATGTATATATATGTTTGTATGTATATACTATGTATATAAACTTTGTTGCATGTATTCTTCGGCCTGTTCCTGTGGCTCTTGTGTCTGTGTTCGTGTATGTGTGTGCGAGCCGGTAATTTATTTGACTTTGTGGCTGTCCCATCAAAAGCAAATATCCTGCTATAAATTAAGTCTCTGAAAAATATGCATCAGCTTGGCGCCAGTGTTGACAACTGACGCCGAAAATAAAATCTGAATTCAGGGTTGAATAGCTAAAATTGGCAGTAAACAGAGTTGTTAGTTTACAATTTTAACTGCTTCCCGGGACGACCTTTGCCGAATTTAGCTAGAAAATAGTTGAATTAGCTACACGACTCGGCGCACAGCTCTGTATTAAATATCTGTGTGTATGCTGGCACTACATATGTAAATGTTTATGTATATATGTGTATATATAATTTATGTGTATATGTATATGTATATGTAGATGCAAATGTAAATGTAAATGTATATGTATATGTATGCCATGTAATTTGTAATTTGTTTCGTTCGCTTAAAAATACGTTCACAATAACTGCCTTATTAATTAGGTTCACAAATAAGTTTGTATATATATTAATTTTTACAAAGCGTTCAGGTCGTTGGCAAAATCAAGGAATCGTAATCGATTAATTCAAATTGTTATTTTCGCGCATTGAACTCAATTATATCATAGCTTCAGAATTGTGCAATCATTTACTTAATATAAGCACATTTGCATGCCTACACGAGTCCCTGCATGTATTTATGTAGTTAAGTATATATTTGTTTAACAATTAACCAAAACAAATCGCAAACAACATTGTGTAACGTTTTGGGGTTTTCTTACTATTGTTAATATTATATTGTATTTTATTTAAAGGATTGCCACTAGAAATTTCATCAAATTGTGTTTTTTTTTGTATTAGCTCTATTTTGCTTTATTTACGTTCATTTAAAACTCTTTGTAACCTCAAACTACTTAATTTAATACATTGCCAGGTTAAAAACTATAAAAAACACCTTGGGCTCATTGCATACTTCATTTTTAACTCTTCGAAAGTGTGTGAATTGTTCACAACTGAATTTATTTACTTTTTTGTATTTATTTAATATTGTTTATTTTCCATACGCAGTTTAAAATACAGTTTTTCTTTTTGAAAAAATATAGTACACACATATGAAATGTATGTCTGCCTATTTCCAAATGTGATTTCTGCAACCATTTGTAAAAGCATGTTGTAAATTTTGCACAAGCTTCTGTAAAATTTACTAACTTAATTTTTTTTTACGTTTTTTTTAGTTTTGTATAAATAGCTAAATATTTCATCTTCTTTTAAAAAAATGTAACATTATACAACACTATTTGTTTTTTAATACCTGAATTTTAGAATTTTGTATCCGAAACGCCATTTTTGGTTTGAGTGTGTGTGTGTGTGTTGCTTGTTCGAGTTTTGTTTGTTTTTTTGTAATTACTGGTAGTTTTTTCTTCATAAAAAATTTTGTTAGGTCGAAATTGTTGTTTGCCAAAAGTTTCTGTTTCGCCCTTGTATACTATATGCTTTGTATTGTATAAGTTCTCAAGATTGGTTGTAAACAAGTGTGTCAAAAGTTCGTGAGCGGTGATTTATTTTATTTTTTGTTTTGCGATTTGCCAATATATTTTCAGCTTGCACTTATCTTTAATTGACTAACTTCAATGCCGACAGAGTTCTGGAAGGATGTTGATTGGATTAACCGTTAGTTGGTGTAAGTTTGTGGATTTGGGTCTATTACACTAACTTTTATATTACGTATTAAGTTTAAAGTTGCTTTTTATATATTTAATCATTGGCACAAATTCGCTATCTGAGTTCCTGTCTATCAGTTGCTTTTTAGCCTGCGGTTTATTTATATTGGTTTTAAGTTAAAACAGAATTTACTGAACTAAATCTGATACGAACAAAAGGGTAATGAACATTACTTTGTGCTCAACTGTTTGTGAGTTGTTTGTTTTCTTTTCCAATATGCATCACGACAATAATTTCACACGTTTGTTTTGCTTATAAACTTTGTTTTATTCTTTTTATAAACATTAACATGCTAAAATGTACTTTCTTTTTATTATATAAAATTTTGTTTTCAACTATATTCATAAAAAAACATAATAGCTAAACGAAACTAGTTTGTAAATTATAAGTAAGTGCGGCTTTAAAAAGTTGTAATTTTTTTTTTTTTTAATAACTAATTATTACACAAATAAAAAGTGTGCGTGCGCGTGTGTGTGTGAGTTGACTGTCATTTAAAAACAAATAAGGGGAAAAAATGGAGACGTCTTTCATTTTCAACTGTTAATTTGCAATACCTTATTAAACTAAAATTTTAAAGTTTTGTTTTATACACTGTTAGCTATTATGCTGCATCAAATACGTAGACATACATATATTTTGCAACGCACTGTAGCAATGGCCAGCTGAACTAAAATACAAAAGAATCTAAGCAAATAATGTATCGAAAAGAAATGAATTGTGACAGTAAACAACAGACACAACAGCACTTTAAGTTTAACACACACACACGTGATAATACAAAAGTTTCTGGCATTTGGACTTCTCAAAAATTGGGCCATTTGAATTGAAATTTGTTTAAAGCTTGTTTAAGAACTACTTTTACAAACTAGAAATATTATCATTATGATTGTTGAAAGCCAGAAAAATATTTAAGATTAATCGCAGTCACACACTCTATTTATAAAATAAAATTTAAATAAGCGAAACTACACAAAGAACTAAGTTATGCTTGTAATTATTCGTAATAAAAATAATATTCATAATCATAATAATAATAAAAACAATTAAAACATTCATAATTCATATATTGCAGCAACAGTGGAAGACAGTTTTCTGTTTATAAATTTTTTCATGCCGTTTCGCAATTGCGATTCTTTTCACTTTTGTTATTGTTTATGTTGTTGTTGTGGTTGTTCTTCAATATTTATTTGCTGTATACAGGATTAAAGTTTAAGGTCGATAAAGCATAAAGAAACAACGATCTAAACTAAACTAATTATACAATTTAAAATTGCTTATTCCAATTAAAATAGACAACAGCATAAAAATTAATGGCCAGAATAATAGTGGAATAATGTACATACAATTTAAAAAAAAGTTTTTTCTTTTCAAAGTGCCAAAGAAAAAGAATACGAAAAAGCAGACAATTTAAAATTTCTTCCGAAAACCTATATATATATATATATATGTATATATATATATGTAGGGTACAATACAACTACAATTTCTCCATTCAGCTTACAAATTGTGTGTGTGTGTGTGTAATCTTGTTATTCGATTTGTGTTCATTTTCTTTTGTTTTTGTTTTTTTTTTTTAAATTCTTCGCTTTTTACTTGTGCTAAATACACTTCAAAATTAATGTGCTATTTGGGTTAAGTTTAGTTCTTAAAATTATTATTTCTTTTATGGGGTATTCATTGTGTTTGCTTGGTTATTGTTTTTGTTTGTTGTAGTTGTTGCTTTCCTGTAAATTATTAACTAAGCCATTATACAATAATGTTGCCATAATGTATGTACTTCATATATGTTTCAAAAAGTTCTATCTTCCAACTGGTAAACTTCTTTATTTTTCGATTTATTAAGCTGCTTAATAAATTCATTCCTACTGTCCCTCTATCTTTTTCTACTGTCTCTCTGTCTCTGTTACGCTTGTAGTAGTATAGGCGTATTGCAATTAAAAAATTTAACATTTCTTATAATTTTGTTTTTTTTTGTTTTTGCATCTCTTTGATTTTTTCTTTCTTGTTTCAATATAAATGTTTTCCACATGCATCTCATACATGCTCAGTATCTATGTGTTGCTGCAATTATTTCTGTTATCCTTTTGTTTATTAATTTTAAGTAATTTGTCACTCGCAGCGTATCCAATTCATGCGTGTCCCAATCCTGTTCTCCTTCTTTAAACCAGCGACCTCACTTGAACCTCCTTCCTACTTGTACTTGTTCTCATTTTCGGTTAGTTTGCTTAGATGATTCACCTGTTGTTGTTGTTGCTCTGCAAGTTGCTGTTGATGTTGCTGGTGCATACCTGTCGTATAGTAATACGGAAAAACATCTATACAATGTTTTCACAATAGAAAAAGGAAATTCAAATTACAAGTTGAAAACGAAAATGGCAGAGGAAAAGTACAGTAAGAAGAGGGTGTGTGGGGACGAAACATTGTATACATGTGGCATACGATTGTTCCTATAGGATAAAATATAGTAGTCCGACATGATTTTGGTTACATGCAAGGAGCGAAGTGTAACTAATAAATTACGGGGCTGTTTAAGATAGCATGAATAACAAAGTGTTTCTTCCAGAACTTTATTTTTGACCGATCGTTCGTATGTCAGCCATATGAAAAGTGGTCCAATACGGCCGATTCCCGAATATGTGCTGATTAAGAATGATCTTATATTGACCCAGAGTCTACATATGTATATATAGTTTCTTAAGTCGCAGATGTCTCATTGATGCGTTACACATATCGTTAGGAAACTACAATACCCTCTGCGTAGATTTCAAAAGAAATATAAAATATTATGTTCCATTTGAAAAATAAAATGTTATAGTCTACGCTAGTTTTGGCTAATGTTGTGCATATTATTGTGAAGGCATTTAGTGTGGTAAAAGTGCAAATGAAAATGTATCTTCATACAATCGCCAATTGTGATATACTATTATTAAAAATAACTTATTTGGAACATTTTTAAACATCATTTTACACAACAAAAATAGAAGAAAACTCTTTTCAATTGTTGACAAATTGGGAATTAGAGAGTAGCAACAAATAAGGAATATAAAATAAGGCGTAAGGAGTTGTACAATGTGAATGTGGAGGCGATCGATTTTTCTGCTTCCAAATGGCCTTTTTACTCCCTTTTAATTACCTGACGCTGCTCCAGCATTGTTTTGGGCATTCAGACTAGCGCTCAGCGTGGCCGACGACGAGTTGGAGTCGGAGAGCGTGTTGGGACCAGCCGAGTGCGGTGTGCAGGGTAGAGCGCCCATGGCTTTTTGGCGCACCTCGCGTATCTTCAGCTGCAGATCTTGTTTGCGTGGAAAGAGATCGATGTGCTTGGTCTGTGATAAGAGGATAACTACGATTAGGATTGAATGTTCATATTTTATACGATAGCAACACGCACCTGAAAGGCAATTGTGGCCTGAGAGGATGGGAATACGCCGTGCTCATTGAACAGCTGCATGACTAAATTACGACGCGCTTCCAGGACCTTGCGGTGTCCCTTTTCGCTGGCATCGGATCGAGCGCTCTGCAACGGCGTTTTGGGTGTGCGCGGCGAACGGCCAGTTTGATCGCCGGTCTCAAGTTCTGCAGCAAATTGGAGATTAGTTCCAGGTGCATTTTGGCAAATACTACTTGGACTAGTTGGTTTACCTCTCAGATCATTGTTAAAATCAGCGCCAAAGAAACGCTGCGTGGTAGTTGGCGGCGCCGAGGCAGGCTCCTCAATCGAATCATCCTCGCTCACTAGAAAAATTGCTTGTGATTAGCAATGGGAAATTATAATGATTGCGTTATGAATACGAACTTAGTTTCTGCACCGGCGGCTGCACTGCATTCTTTTTGCGATAATTGGTGCCATAGACGCGCGGCGGCGAGGGCACAGCAATGGCGCTGGGCGACTGGCAATCCTCTGGCTTGAACTGTGGCAGCGCCTTGTACTTCTTCTCAAAGTCCACTTGCTTGAGCACACTGGAAAGGCAGTAGGGATAAGGTGGTGGATCATTTAAGATGCCACAAAGGGCAACTTACTTGTTTACTTCATCGCTCTTCTTCTTGTGCGACACCACTGCAGGTGCAGAGGCTGGCACGCCCCTTATTGGCGACTTGGGTGCCGAATTGTTGCCAACGGCCGTGGGCGTTAGTGGCTGCTGCTCATCACTGTTGGGCGTTGTGGTCGATGAGGTGGGCGTGGGCAGAGCCGAGCTGAGGCTGCTGCTGTTCACATGGCCAATGATGGGCGAGGAGGCGGCCACCTCCACCAGCGTTGGCGAGTGCAGCTGGCGTCCAATATGCTGCCCATTGCTGACCCCATAGCCGCCGCCTGTGCTGTTGTTGTCCGATTTACTTTGAGCTGTATTTACACACACACACACACACGCACACACACACACACAGACAATAAGATTCGGTTAGGTGTTCCGTCAATGACTTTCGGCTACTCACATAAATTCTTGCGCCGCTGCAGCGGAGCACGTCCCAGTTGCGCTGGCGTCGGCGCCAATACAAACTGCTGACCATCAGTGTCCACATCAACATCCACATCGGCATCTTCAGCAGCAGCATCGCAGCTGCGTTTGCCGCTCGTCAACTCGGACGATGCACTCAGATGATACGAGGCCGATTTGGGGGTGGAGGGCATCGACTTGAACGACGGCGAACTAGCCGGTGGCTGATCCTGGCCATGGCTGCTGGGCGCATAGCCATGCAGGCGCATTGCTGTCTGCGCAACAACCTGGGGCAGTGGGGGCGGTGGCGCACCCTGCACGCCCAGACCACCATTGTGCTTCTTAAAAAGGTAGCTGGACCCAAATGCGTCCAGCTGCAGGTGCTCCAAGCCAGAAGCCGCCTGTTGATGAGGCGGCGGCAGCAATGGGTACTATAAATAATTGGAATTTTAGCAATTGCAAAGATACCACTCTAGCACGATTAAAATTCTCAACAGGTTCAAGGTGCGCAAGTCTGGCAGTTATTTGCAAAAACTGCATTGATAGCAAAGTCTGTTTATAATATAAACTTGAGGTTCTTGTAGGAGTTAAACAAAAATACTGCTCAGTTAATATTCGTGTTAAAAATGTATAGAATTAGTAGCTTGTATTCCCTGGCGTTACACGCTCCAGTAATAGAATATCCCAAAATTGTCTGCTTACTACAGTAAAGTTTACCTTCCTAGCTCTTTTGTCTGCGCAGGACAAACCGTTTTATATTTGGAGATTAATCAATGAATAATTATAGTAGCGTATGTAAATGGACGGAATCTGTGATCTCAAAAGCCTTGTTGAAAAGTTAAAATAACAGGATTAAAAATCGTAGGATTATGGATAGAAAAATAGATGAATTTATAAGAGACATAATTGTTGTATTTCGCCAGTCTTTTTCTTTGGCCTCAGTAAACAAGAAAATTTATTTTTGAATACCCGAGACTTATACATCCTTGCAAAATTATACGATATGCGGATTCCCACTGATAAACCATTTTGTTTCAAAAACCTTTGTGAATACTGTAGGCAGTGCCTTTCCCAGTAGCATAGACTAAATGTTATTGTTTTTTTATTTAACTTACCGGATGACCCATGGCAAAGAACATTTTCTGTGCCGGCGCTGGACCCGCCGAGCCGAGAATCTGTGCTGGCGCCGAGGCGGGCGGCGTGGCAATGCTTGCCGCATGCCCCAAGCTAACGGTTGCCGGGGAGTTTGGTACACAGGCCTGATGGGCTGCGGATGAGTTGGAGTTGATCATAAGAATGGTGGTGGCATCGTTGTTAATGCCCTTGTTGTTGTTGTTGTTGTTACTATTATTATTATTATTATTATTATTATTATTATTATTATTATTATTTTTGTTATTTTTATTGCCACTGTCGACAGTGGCTGTTATGGTTAGTTCATTGGCTTTATTAGTACTATGATTTGATGCTGTCGCCATCGCCTTTGTTAGTACGGTCAGCGTGGGCGTGGTCGAGTTGGCCGTTGTGGTCAGAATGCGCGTATTGGCCGGCAGGGTGATTTTGTTGCAAGCATTGATGCTGATAAAGGATAATGGACGCAATGTTGCGCCAGAATTAGAGACTGCAACATGTTGCTGATGATTGTAGCTGTTGACATCGGTGATGAGCAACATTGTTGCTGGCTGTTGCACAGTGCTTGGCGTTGGTGTTGCTGTTGCTAATGTCTCGTTCAGTTGTTGCACCTGTTGATGTTGCTGTTGTTGCTCATTCGCAGCGTTGTCGACCTCGTCGTCGTCATCGTCGTTCCCATGCAAAGTATCCAACACTAAAGCGTCATACAAAATAGCCGCACGACCTGTGGCTTTGCTGGCATCTTGCAGTGTCAAAAGTTTGCGGATTATTGAAGTTGTTGTCGTTGTTGGATGGGTGTTAATATTATTGGTAGTTGTTGTAGTTGTTGCAGCAGTAGCAGCGTTATTAAAATTATTGGAAAATTGAATAAGTTGCTCGTTACTGTGACTAGTTGCTGTTGTTGTTGTGGTGGTTGTTGTTGTAGTTATTGATGTTAATGTTGTTGATGTCTGAGCTTTTGAGCTTTTGAAAAATAATGGCGGCGGTGTGTTGTGTTGTGGTGTTATTGTTCTTTGTTGTGTGCGTATAATGGTAAAATGATTGCGCGGCAGCGACGAGGGCGTCGCTATGATCGTTGATGTTGGCGTCGACGTCGGCGTCGGCGTTGGCACGCGTGTTATAACTGTTGGCGGCGTTTCGACACGCCGCTGATGCAGATGCTTTAGCTGCTGGTGTGGTGAGTTTGCCGGTTGTAGCGGCGTCAGAGAGCGCACTATGGTGAATTGCTTGCGCTTCAACGTAGGCGGATTCGCTGGCATGGCTGTGGGCATGGGTGTTGCTGGCTTAGCGATTGTATACTGTGCAATGTCATCAAAGTCTGTGGTCACATTAGCCAGCTCTGCCATAAACTGCTCGTCGTCATCGTCGTCATCTTCGTCATCGTCGCCGTCGACGTCTGCATCGTCGGCTGCGCACGCGTCGTCGTCCTTGTCGGTTGCTAGATCAGTGCTGGGATTGACTTTGTCTTGTTTTTGTTTAGGTTCGAATTCTTTTGCTTTTCGAGTGTGTGGTGAGAGATGTGCGTGAGAGATGGCAATGGACGAGGTAAAAGCGTGAGTTGAGCAATTGTGAATGGGTAACAAAGTGTGTGTGTTTTTATGTGTGGGTTTTATGCGAGCGTTTGGAGAAATAGAGAGAAAGATGTTATGCATAAAGTATTTGTTAAAAAATAAAAACAATCAACTTTTAAGATGAACTTCGGTTAAATACGTTAGATGCAAATGGGTGTGGGCGAGGCGAAGGGTGGTTAGATTCAATTTTGCCTTTGGTACACAATATTTAAATAAATGCTTTACACAAATAAATTATGTAACATACTCAACATCAAATCATAGTGATAAATAAAGATAATATATATATATATATATATATTATGGTAATTAATAAATGCAAAAACAACAACATAAGGGCATAAATAAACAATAAGATATTAAACTTAATAGAGGAATAAAAATATACATATATATTTTCGTAATTCGTCTTCGTCTTCTTCTGTAAACTCACCTCTCACATCCGTCGGACTGCACAGCGTATGCGGCATGGGATAGTGATATTGCTTTTGACTGAGAGCCGTCGCAATTGGCACATTGAAATTAAAGATGGCGCCGACAGCGCTGCTGGGCGTTGGTGCGCTAATCACGCCCCCCGTAGTCGCTCCAGAATTGCCTCCATTTAGTTTGTAGGGCGATGGCGGCTCCTGTTTGATGTCTTCCTGCTTGATGTGCGGCGGCAGCTGTTGCTCATCCGGTTTGGAACCGGAAGAGCTGCTGCCCTTTGGACTGATGGGCATCGATTTGAAGGCGCCGCCTGAGAAAAAATTAAGGAAGAAAAAACAAACAATGAGCAACTATTGCTTATTGAAGCTAATTGGGATTTGTGCTTGCTCGCCTGTGGGTTGGAATGGTGTTACACCGATTGGATTCTTGGGACTAGTGTAGTGCGTGTACATGGGCATCTGCGGATAAGGCATCATGGTGCTCTCCAGACCCGGATGGGCTTTAATGGCCTTTGGCTTCAAAGTGATCTCGCGCTCTGCGCTGGATGCCGGAGCGGACATAGTCTGGCCATTGCAGAGACTCGCATGATCTTCCTGGGTGCGCTAAAAAAAAAGTGTAGGATATTTGATAGGATATAAGCATAAATGAACACAGTTGGTAATAAAAGTGCGGCAATCACACACCCGAATACTATAGCAGTTAATCAATATATAATATTTATAACTGCGCTGGCATCTAGCATGGATTTAAGCAAGGCGTAGTTTGGTCGTTAAGTCGATAAAGCAAAAGAAATCGACAGTATTATAAACACGAGAGCAATTAATATTTGCGCAATCTGTGTAATTAGACAATTTGTTATCGCTAACAACCAAAATTATAGATTATCACACAAAACACCCAGATGGTATTATGTATTGCCCAGATTGATGGGGATTTAGATCTTACCTGTTCCGCATCCGTCTGGAGCTGTTGCTGCTGCTGCTTGCGATAGTCGTAGGGCGCTTCATCCATGTCCAAGTCGTTAACGCGTTCGCGGCATTGCAGATCCAGTTTCGTGGGCGGCTGTTCATCCTCAACGACAAGCATTTGCTCATCCTCATCGGACTGCAGCTCATTCTTGAGCTGCTTGGCCTTGCAGTTACCCTGCGATTGGCCTGCAATGGTTGTGGGCGTCTCTTCGCAAGCAATGTTGTAGGTGTCAATGGTCAGTGGGATGATATCGCCCTGTACCTCGACGGCTTGGGCACTGCCGCTGCCGCTGCCGCCGGGCGTGGAGGGGCACATGTCATCCTCCAACGAATCGGAGCCGTCCACAGAAACCAGACGCTGTTTGTCTTCGTTTGTGGCATTGCCGGACGAGGAAGCGCCACCCTTGCCCGATGTGGAGGATTTGCGGCGATCCTTGGAGCACCATTTCCAGTCCGGATGCAACTGAAAATGCGCATCCTTCACTGATTTGGCCAGCTCATGATACTGGGCCTTCTGGTCCGGCTTCAACGCATACCACCATTCGCCCAAGATTTTGCTAACCGTGCGATTGTCCTGATTGGGGTGTTTCTTGTGCACCATCTTGCGATGCTTCTTCGAGAATATCATAAAGGCGTTCATCGGTCGACGTATCTTCTTGCCTGCTGCCGCCGCCGCAGTCTGCTGCTGTTGTTGTTGCTGCTGTTGCTGCTGCTGCTGCAGCGCACTAAGCGACTGACTGCGCCGCTTGGCCGCCGAGGTCGTTGGCGCACCGGCTGCCCCTTCGCTGACATCATGGCATTCGTCTAGTTTGCGTATGTTGCTGTTATAGGTAGGCAGTCGCATGGCTGCCGTCGGTGCTTTTTTGCCATTCGACATGGCTGGCGCACAGGTCGTGGACTCAAACACATCATCGTCCAGCTGCTCATCGGGCTCATCAGCTTCATCCGGCACACTGGTCGTTGCTGCTGTCGCTGCCGCCGCCGCCGCTGCTGCTGCTGCTGCAGCTGCCTTTGCATCGTTCATGGAACAGTTTAGCGGCTTGCCGGGCGATGCCATCGGCGCGGGCACAATCAAGTGATTGTTGTTGTGATTGAGCGGCGGCTGCTGCTGCTGCGTTGCTGCTGCTGTTATCGACGGCATTGGGGGAGTTTGCTGCGACGACAATTGTTGGTGCTGTGTGTGCTGCTGCTGTTGCTGCTGGTGGTGCAACATGGCCACGCTGTAGTTGCTGTTTGTTGTTGTTGTTGTCACCGCTGTCGCTGGAGGTGCTTTGGTCATGGCTGGCATTTGCGGCAGTAGCTTTTGCCACGGATAGCTAGCCGCATTGTAGCCTGAAAAGGACATAATAGAAAGTAGAGATTTGAATATAGATTTTAACGATCTGATAATGACTACCTCCCGACACATATCCACAGATTTATTTCTGTAAAGAAATTTTTATTGACCCACCTGATTGCGAAACATGTGCAAAGTCGGTTTCGATTACTTTAAATTAAGGCTGGCTCAAGAGTAATTGAACGAAAATAAAACACTTGGATAAGCCTTATACCCCAATTGCAAGTTTTCTTAGGCTACTGACACTTAGGCAAAGTATTAGAAGAAGAGGAAAACGTTGACTAACATTTGATTAATAAATGAAAACATATTTTAGAATTCTTTTTTTTTAAGATTTTTAACAGTACAAATACAATAAGTTATTGCTTTAATTGATTTGGGAGACCTGATAATAAATTTCAACGGAATTCTAAAACTTATTTTGATTAAACAAAAATGAAATGTGAGTTGTTATTTTTGTAACATAATAAAAATCTGTAGAAACCTAAAACTTTACAATAATATTTTGTTTGTACGTTCACACGAAAACTTATTTTTTAAGGCGTAACTAATGTAAACAAATGTTTGTATTTTACAATTTACAAACGCGCATCGATTCGCGGAATTGTTTAGTATTTTTGTTTTATGTAAGCATTCTTAAATACATTTAAACTGAAAGTCCAACTGTCTTCTTTTACATCGACTTTAAAACTATAACTGCATTTAATCGATAATACATAATCAGTTATCAACTGTAAAATCAAATTTGTTATCGATTTGTAGGCACGCGATTATTTAAATGACTCGAAAAGGGTCAAACGTTTTTTTTGGCACTTACCGTTTTTTGGCAATGCATTATCCGTTGGCACAGCCCCTGTTACGGATGTAGGCGTGGTTGGCGGATGTGAATGAAACGTAACCGATGTGGGCGGCGGCGGTGGCGGGGGTTGCTGCTGCTGCTGTTGCCCAACGGAAGCAGGCAAAGAATTTTGCGAATGAATCTGCGACTGTTGGGCCGCATTCACGATGACAGGATGAAAGGTTTGATGGCCGGCCGTGGATACAACAACATGCTGCTGCTGCTGCAGATTTGGTGCCGACTGTTGCAGTTGCTGTTGTTGTTGTTGGTGCTGCTGCTGTTGGCTGCTGGAGATGCGTATGACGCTGGTCGCATGGCCGAGGGTGCTGCTGCTGGGCGGAGCTGCTGGAGCCGGCAGTGCATTCAGATGAGCGGCAGGTGGCTGTTGTTGTTGTTGCTGCTGCTGCTGTGGCGGCGGTGCATGCATCACCAGCGAAACGGCTGCCGTTTGTGGCGGTGGTGGAGGTTGTTGTTGCTGCTGCTGCTGCTGCACAGCTTGACTGCTCTCCCAGCCATTATTGTTGTTGTTGTTGTTTGTATTATACAACACTGGACTGGGTGTTGTCGTCACATGCTGCTGCTGCTGCTGCAGTTGTTGTTGTTGCTGCTGCTGCTGCGACTGGTTCGCAATGGGCGTAAAGAAATTTTGCCTATGATTGGACACATTGACCGGGGAGTGGGCGATGGCATTCAGTGGATGATGATTCACGGGTGATGTATACGATGGCGTTGCAGAGCGCGAGCTGCTCAGTGACACTGCAGATAGAAAGATAGAGTGACAGAGAAAGAGAGACGGAGAGGGTGAGAGAATTGGAGGGGGAGTATTAGATATTTGTTGCAAACACGATTGTTTTCATTTCAGTTTTTATTACATAAGCACTGTAAATATAATTTAGCGCCCAGCTCAAAGTCCTGGAACGCGTTCATATCGCTATCGCTGCCACTGCCACTGTTGCTGCCGTTGCTACTGCTGACTGCTTGGCTGCCCCCTCCTCAGTTAAAGAACAAGCACTTCGATTGGCATCACTTTCGGCACATATTTTCGTATTTAATTTGCTTGAAAACTTTTTGTCGTCGTTGTCAAATTCGTTTTGTCTGCTGCATTCGCATCGGTATTCACTTTTTTTTTGCTTTTGCGCCGCGTTCTGTTCTGTCTTCTTGCCTTGCCTTTGACAGTTTTCAACATAAAATGCGACGACGACGTCAAAAGAACAGCCAGCAGTTTAACTGAGCGGGCAGCGACAGCATAAACTGAGCGCCGCTCTCACAATCGTCAGTTGTTCGCTCATTTTGCTCTCTTGGGCTCGCTCACGACGTCCATGTTTGTTTACCTGTTGTGTCTGTTACTGTTTGGCTGTGTGGGTGCTGTGCTGCTAGCTGTTGTGTGTCGGTTAATGTCCATGAGTGTGTGTGTCTGTGTCAGTGTGTGCGTGTGAGTGCGCTCTCTCAAGTGCATTTTTGTTTAGGTAAAAACGAATCAAAGGCAGGGCAAATAACGAGAAAAGAAGAATCTGTTGCGCTTCGCACGCAGCGCGCTTTTGTTTCGGCTGCGCTGCATTGTTCGTTTCAAGTGGCGGCGTCGACGTCGCTGCATTGATCGCTTGCAGGTGCATTGGAATGCGTACGCGTCGCTGTCGACGTCGCTGCGTCTGCATTTTGCTTTTGCGTGTAAATCACGCTGCGGTCATACTTTCGAGTGGCTAGAAGAGCTAACGTTGTTGTTATTGTTGTTGCTGCTGCACGCACACGTCAAACAATAGAAACCCTCATCGGCCACGGCCCCTGAGAACACCTTAACAAAACCAACGACCTTTATCCAGAGAGGTGTGCTTGTGTGCCTATCAGTGAGAGTCTGTGTGTATGCATTGATGTGTATGAAATGGTCAGCAGCGGCGCTGCTGCTATAAAACTTTATGATAGGCATTTTTATTAAGAATTGGAAATTCATTCGGACCAATGTGAAAGTCTTGGCAACACCAATCGTTTAAATACGCTACACCTAAATATGTCGGGTACACTACAATTTTAACTCTATTTCCGATATACATATGTACATGTGCATATGTATATACTGCTTTCTCGCATCACACGCTAGAAAATTCGCATTAAAAGTACAGAATAAATAAAGATTGTCGTAGAGTTCGCTCTTGCATTCTACTTATGATTTTGTGGACATCATAATTATATAAAAAACATTTAAGAAAAGAAAACAATTATTTTACTCCGATTGAATGCAAAAATATATATATATATATAATAATATATATATTTAAATATATCTTTATCCGCTGACTAAATGAGAGTTTTAATTATGTTTTGCTGATGTTAGTTAAAAGAACATGTCTCAAGATGCTTAAAATATTTAAGTGTAGCGCATTAAAAAGTCTCTTCTACCGAAACTAAACGCACATTTCTAGAAGCGCCTTAGAAAACAGGCCAGAACCGCCTAGCTGTAGTCGAGAGGCTGGGCTGCGCTACGATCTGCTCTTGGTCGTTTGTAGCTGTGTGGGTAATTGCGTGAACAGACAGACAGATTAACAGCTAAAGCTGGCGCTCAGTTGCGAAGGCAACCCAACCCAGTTTAGGCGAGGACTAGCTGGGAAAGCCAGCCTTGAAAATGAATGCTAGCGAAGTATGAATAAATTTCGAAAAAAAAATAAATATGTGTTGCTTTTATGATTGAACGGAGGAGGATCGACAGCAACAGTGCTGCGGCGTCATAAAAGTCAAGAGGTGTGAGTTGCACGTACCTAACATGGCGGCCACATCGGTCTCCTCCTGATCATAGCGACCCGTAACCCGATGGTTGGGCGACGTTTCCGAATCGCGAGAGTTGTCCTCATCGTTTTGCGTCTTGCTGCTCGAGCGGCTATCACTAAAAGAGAGTAAAAGGGAAAAGAGAGAGAGAGAGAGAGAGAGAGAGCAAAACGATAAAGAGAGCATTAGAACAGCAGCGATCACCACAGAGCATTTAAGTTTAGAGGCGCACCTGAGAAAACGACCCGGCCCCGTTGAAGAAGGCAGCGCATTGCTGCCCTTCTGATTCAAATGTCTAGAACAATAGCCCCGCCGCTGAGATTCTTTCATGCACAGCATGCAGAGACGTCGCCATTGCTTGCCATTGTACTTCTTGCGCACTCCGGATTCCGATTCCACAATGTCGCCCTTCTTGAAGCGATGCGGCGTCGTTGCCTGAGATCTGTCAACGAAAATACTCTCCTTAATACACACACACACACACATTCACATTTTTGTAATTAATGTATTGAGTTTAAGCAATGCTCTAAATAACGTCAACTAAAAGGGTTACGACCGCAGACAGTGCAGTCAACGACGGCAGCGATCAAAGCTTTTGCGGTTCTCTTTATAACAAATTCAAGAGAACATGTGCAGTAATTATAAATGTAACGCGATTCTCTTAAGCGCGTGTATATTGATATGGCTGCAATTATACCCTTTCCAATTCAGAATTGGTATAATTGCGTTGTGCAAATGCATGTTACAGGCAGCCGAGCATGAACGCGTCGATCTCGATAACTATAATGCTTCTACTATTTTTGATATCTTCTGCCGTTTTAATAATATCGATAAAAATCGATTTCGGTACATGGTTCTTAAAGCAAATTTTGAAAATTTATGTCCGTACAAACATCAAACATCTAGGTGTTCGTATAGTAACTGAGTATATCCTCCAAGCAATTGAAGTATAATATTTATTTCAGCAGAGAATCATTGTTCCACCGGGATAAAGTGGTTCACTTTAAACCACACTCTGGGCATAAAATGCCGTTTAGCTATTGCTATTTTTTTTGCTATTTTACGCCCGTGCATATTTAATACTCTCCCTACTAGCTTGCCTCAAATTATATTCCATATAGATATGTCAAAATGCTAAACAAAAAAGTTTAATACAACCGTTTATTGAAAACTAATTAAATTTCCTGGTAGAATTCCTTCCTAGTTCTTACGGTTTGTTCGTCATCAATCTGTCAGGACAAACACTTTTATATAGATTTAGATAAATACGTATTACTTTTTGAACTTTCGTACCCTATCTATGATGTAGGCAAGTTATTTTTCTATCTGATGCACTGATAAAAAATCCGTATGAACTTTCTTACCTTGGAGTTGCTGGATGAGATCGTGGTGTCAGCCTCTGATCGAGTAAGCTGGATGTGCTGCCGCGGCTCTGCATGCTGCTGCGCTTGCTGCCGGCGCTCATCTTCTCGGCATCCACATCGCCGGCAGCCGGTGAATAGTCGATGCCGACGCGCTTCAGCTCATCGTCGGAGTCGTAGTCGTCGTAGCTGCGCTGTTGCTGCTGTTGTTGTTGTTGCTGCGCTGGCGATGGCACGTGCATTTTTAGTGGCTGGTGGTGGTGCTGCTGCTGGCCATTGCTGCCTGGCGAGATCACAATGTCCGGCAGACCATTGGCCTGCTGGTGGTGGTGGTGCTGCTGCTCCACAAGCGCCAACGGCGGCGGCGGCGGCACCGCACCGCCCTGGAACGGCGACGTGGCAGCCGCTCGATAATACTCATGTTTCTGGAGCTGCTGTCCACCGGTTGGCGTGCTCGTTGGCAGCTTGCCGTCGTACCGCGTGGCCACAAAGGCCTTTGGGTATGCCACACTGCTGCTGCCACCGGATGCCTGCTCCGGTTTCCGTTTGACGCCTGTTGCCGGCGGTGTTGCCGTTGGCGTCAGCTCGTTCAGCTCATCCCACCAGGGCGGCAGCAGCAGGCGCAAATCCGCGCGACGCACAACTTTTGTATTGGGCTACAATGGAAATTCAATAAACATATTGCAAATATCACCTAACTATTTCTTAAAGGGTTTCTATCCTACATAATACTAGAATTACTCGGTTTGGTCCGGGCCAGGTGTTTTGCTCCGCGCCTTTTGTCATTAACCACTTCGGATTTGTCAAAATCTCTGAACAATAAAGATTCACACAACGCTTTTTCACACATTTTTTAAAATGGGCGGATGGAATTTACCGAAAACCCGCCTTAGCATGCATTTACATCACATTAAGTGGCTAAAGTCAATCAATTAATCTATCAGGCAGCAAATCGCGTCATTCTGGACAAACACTTACATATATTAAAATGCATAGAGGTTTTTATACTGCAATATTTTCTAAGCGCATTATACTGAGAATCTAGAACTTTTTCGGTTTTACTTCTTTTTGCTTGATTTAAAGGCTTTTAAAATTTATTTCAATTGTTTTTTTTTGTAAATCTTAAGCAACCATTGTATATTTTTACTTAATTAGGGTTGAGGCTTGAGAAAAGTTTGTATTGAAATTTTCAAATTCAAACAGATTTATAATCAAGTAAAAATATTTCTGTTTAGAATTAAAGCTTACGATTTAAATTAAATTTGAGTTGATATATTCTCCACGTTGCACTTACCAATTCATCATTGACTAATTGCACGGTATATTGCTTGGTTCCCTGGTTGATCTCCATAATGATGCCCTCCACATACACGCAGTCAACGGTACGTCCTTCGAGACTTTGACGCACACAGACGCGAGCCTCCAGCGTGATCTGCAGTAGTAAAGTTTAAGTTAGGATTTCTCCATAGATCTGTAGGATAAGGTAGTTAGGTACTTACATCAGCCATCGGTGGACTGGCATCCAGTATCACATTGTAGCGTCCTTGCTGCAGCACATCCTGATACAGTTGCTGACCAAATTCGGTGGCATCAAATTTCACGAGTATTGAGTGGGGCGTGGCTGTGGGCGTGGTCATGGTCGTTGCCTCTTGCACTTGCTGTATTTTGCCGGGCGCATAGCATTTGCCCACTTTGGCCAGGACACGCGTGTTGGTCCATTCGCTGAGATCGAGTAGAGCAACAGGCTCGTGTTGCTGCTGCGGCTGCTGTTGGTGCAACTGCAACTGCGTCTGTTGCTGTTGTTGTTGTTCCTGTACATGTTGCTGATGGTGTGAGTTAAAGCTAAAACGTGATTGCTGCTGTTGCTGGTAGAAGACGGGCGTGTGTGTGCGCGAATGATTGATTGCTGCTTGATTGCTGATGTTGCTATTGTTGCTGCTGGCAACATGTTGCTTGTAAGTACTAGTCGCATGTTGCAGCGGCGATGCGATTATAATACGTTGTTGCTGCTGCTGCTGCAGATGTTGCTGTTGCTGCCTGATTTCATTGCTGTTGCCGGCGCCTGCACCTGCACAATTCATTGCTGACGGTGGACTGACAATCATGCTACGCAAAGCTAACGCACTTTGCTGCACGGCAGCAATATTGCCATTGGAGAGCGTATCGCTGCCATTGCCATTCGTCTCGGCGGGTTTTTGTTGCTTGTACATCGTGTGCTGTTGCTGATGCAATTGCTGCGGCTGGTGTTGCTGTTGCTCGGCTTTGTCCAGCTCAGCTGGATCAAATTTTCGTTTCTTGGGATGCTGGCGCGGCTGTGTTGGCTGCTGAGGTGTTGCTGCTGTTTGTAACTGTAATTGTGGCTGAAACAAAACATGTTGCTGCTGCTGCTGCTGACGTTGCTGCTGCTGTGGTGTCTCGACTGCTGCTGCTGTGGTTGTTGCTGTCGTTGTTGTTGTTGCTGTTGGTATACCGGTGGCTGCAGTTGTTGGTATAACCATTGTGTTGGCGGCAACAACAAAATGTTGCTGCTGCTGCTGTTGTTGCTGCTGCTGATGGAGATGTTTATTTGTTATGACATAAGTTTCGCCAGCGGCAATTGTGGCAACTGCTGCTCCAGTGTGTGTTGCTGTTGCTGCTGCTGCTGCTGTTCCATGAGCAGCGCTGAGCATCTTAGTTGATGTTGCTCTCCTCGTTGTGGTCTTTCCAATTGTAGCAGCAACATGTGTGTGGCTTATTTGTTGCTCGCGTTGCTTTTGTTCCTAATGCTGGCTAGTATCGGTCGGCCTTTTGCTATTGCTAATAGAATTGTAGTTGTAATTGTTGTTGTTGTACAACGATATTGCCCGCAACATCTGCAACATCATTTGGCGTGGCCGCCTGCAAGTGAAGAAAAAAAACAATAATTTGCATTAAGTTGACAAGCGAAAACACATTTAAATCGGCGCCCAATGGCCAAAATGTCATTTCATAATTAGCGCAATCCGCATCCTGACAATTCTGACATCCCGGCGCTACAACTTTGGTTAATGGCGCCTGTCGCCGGGGCAATAAAATTCAATCTCGGCCCACTCCTGAGTATATACACATCTATGCATGTGTATATACATGTATATGTACTGTGTGTGCGTGTGTGTGTGTGTGCGACGACGACGACAACGGAAACAATTTAATTTACACAGCCGTCCAGGCGTGGTCGGGTGTCGGTTCTGGGATCCTAGCGGCGTTTTTATTTGCAAGGAGTAAAAATAAAATACTCGTATAAATGATACTTGAAACATTTTATGCCAAAGCCGCATACCATCAAAGCACACCCCACACAGACAAACGTCATTCATTTGCACAACTCTGTACAGTCGCATGAAAAATTAAAATCATCTGGCAACCCCACACAGAAAGAGGCAAACAGCTAAAAGCCCGAGAAACCAATTTGGCAGAGCTGCAGACGTTGAAGGACGACATTAAATACAGTGGGCAATTTCTCATTGATTTTTATTAAATTTAGCTAAGCCACATTTTGTAAAGCTTGGGCAAATAAAATAACAAATTAAATTGAAGTGATGTTTCAAGAAATTTAAAATTTAATGAATGGAATAACAATACAAATTTCCAATCTGCAAATATCCTTAAAATGACATTCTGTGAAAGCCCTGAACATGTAAAATATATCGATTAATCGATAAAAATTCATTATTTCAATGCGTTGACTAATCAATAATCGCATATTAAAAAGCAGCTCGTTATTAATGAACATAAATGTGTGGTACTATGATATCTAATTAGAAAAAACAGTCTGTTTTATAGTTTGCTAATTGATAAAAATACAAAGTTAAATTGGTATAATTAAGTAAACTTTATGATCTTCAGTATTTTGTGCTTCATCCTTTATATCAATTGTACCTAATATATAGAACGATTGCTTCTTCATATTTATGTCATGTGGTTTGATTGAAAAACCCCACTGCGCATCGATGCTGCAGCCTCGACATTGACAATCCAAGTACAGTGAAATTTCTTCTAACCGCACTCCAAACGTCGCGGTGTTTTCTTCGTTTATGGGATCTGTCCGTAATGGGAGCTTTTACTGTAGTTAGCAGAGGAAGGAGTCTATTAAGGCGCAGAGTTACCAGGTGAAATGCAGGACATTGCAGACGTAAAACCAGTAATCAATTTGCTGATAAGAAAATAATCATTTTAGAAATGCAAAAATAGAATCTGTCGCTGGTAATTGATTGGCCATTTGTCATTATTTGCTGGCTTATCTGCTCCTCACTGCTAGGTACACTGTTATCGGTGCACGAACAAATTCAGGCCAAAAATGTGTATGACAAACATAATTTTATTGCTTTAAATTAAAAAAATAATAAGAATCAGAAGTCCTTGCATAACAAAAAATAAGAAAACCCCAAATGTATTTTTTAAATTGATATTCCATTTTTTTTAACTAGTTTTAAGAATAATAACAATAAAGACATCATTTTTTTTATGCGCCCAAATCTGATAGGTTGCCTGAGGCTTGCTGGCCTGTACAAAAAGTGTAGCATACTCCCAGGCTGGTCGCGTATATCTGTTACAGCATATATGCATGTGTGTGTGAGAGCCGCAGTGTTGCCATATTTCATAAATTCGCACAAATCATCAACCCACTCGCCCGCTCTTTCTCACAATTTTTCTCTGTCAGTGTAGGCGTAATTGCGGGAAATGACTGCCACGCCCACTTTGGGCCACACGGTAGGACAACAACATAATAAAAAGCTTTTGAAAAAAAAAACTTTTACATAGCAACAGGAATAGTCTTGCGTAGTCCCGTGAGATCTTGCTGCTGTTTTTTTTTGCTGCAGCTGTGACTGCTGCTGTTGTGCAGGACAAGTGCAATGATTGCTTTGTTTTTTATTTCTCTCTTTGCTTTTTACAACTTTTCTTTTCATTACTGTTGGTTGCTAGGCTCAATCGCCTTGCAACTGTGTGTGTGTGTGTTTCGGTGTATGTGGGAGAGTTTCTTAATCTGCGTTACTTCTCCATTCCATTCTCTCTTTTGTTATTGTTTTCGTATCAAGCAGAGCTATGAAGCAGATGCTCTGATTTGGTGGACAGCTTTTATGCAAAGAACAGCAATATCTATATATTTTCTATGGCTGAGTCTGTGTCTATGATGGTGTTCAGTTATAATACACGACTCATAGTGTAGGAGAGTGGGTGGGGTATCGAGTTTATTTTGCTTTGCAGTGCTACCGATGCGTGCTCAAGTAAATTTTCCATATGCATGGCTGGCTATTTGGTGTGACCTCCACAACTTCACTCCACTACCTTCAGTTTTCAGTCCACCCATTTAAACTGCACCCGCTCGTCTGCCAATCAGTCTGCGCTTTGCTTCGCATGTACACAGCTTCTGATACAGTGACGTTCAAAAAAGATGGCACATTTTCTACTTAACTCGTTTATGCTAACAATATTCACATCCATCGCAGCAATTATTTATCATTATTTATATTTAATTTCGAGTTTGTTAATCGATTCGCTGTGAGTAGCTATATAAATGAATCATCCTGAGCTTGACTTAATGAAATTCAAGAAAGGGAATACATATTTATTTATGTGGATACATATATTTAGCCACTACTGTATCAGTTGGTAGTTGTGGGTCACTCACAGTATTCTTCTCAAGTTTTGACCACAGACCAAAAAAGTGATTAGGTCTGTGTGTATTTATTACAGTTATCAGTGCTTTGCTAAAAATCTGACCGTCAGTTATGATCAAATTTTTATAATTACATTGCAGATGGCAGCAACGACACAGTACACGAAATGTGGTCTAACAGAGTATTATAAACTATGGGTAAATTATATAACAGGGTATCTTCTTGTAAAGCATATTGTTTATTGTTTTTGATCATGGTCATTATAATGTCCTTCGCAATTGCAGTTGCCTTTTGTTCTTGGTTGTTGTCTATTGACATGTTCAGTTTAATGATGCTTTAATTCACTTACGCCCGTTACAATGTGCTATTGATTCAATGCAGTCATGATAAATTCTAAGCAAAGCATTTATAGGAAGAACACACACACATACATATGCATATGGATGTGCATATATATACATATATTGTATGAAAATAAATTTGTTATGATTTGAGTCGTAATTAGTCTAGAGAGTTCTTTGAACCTTAACGGTAGTTGTTTTCGTATC
The DNA here is from genome assembly GCF_035044405.1 of Drosophila montana. Lineage (NCBI taxonomy): Eukaryota > Metazoa > Arthropoda > Insecta > Diptera > Drosophilidae > Drosophila > Drosophila montana. The sequence continues at coordinate 1,073,323 of NW_026996956.1, forward strand.
GTGTTTTGGCGCCAAATCAAAACGAAAGCGAAGCAAAGAAGCAAAAGTGTAAAATGCACTCAACACTTAGACAACCGCAGAGGCTGCGCACAGAAAAACCGAAGCAGAGCCAAAAATGCAAGCCATAAACTTAATGCAGACGGAGCGTACGTCGTAGCCGCTGCTGCTGTCGCTCCTTGCATCCATCCTCTTCCCACTCATACACATATTGCATTCGTTGCTAACGGCGCTGCCCGCACGCACTTACATTGATATGCACACTTATACATATATACAAACTTGCACACACACTTATATGCAGAGCAACGGTAGCAGTCTGACTGTGCTTGGCTGCTGCAAAGTCAGTAACCCCACTCGTTGACAGCAGCAGCAAATAACAACAAAAATGGCAGCGGGAGCAGCAGTACTAGACGAGAGCGCAAGAGTGGGCCAGACAATAGCGGGTGCCAGAGAGCGAGAGCAAGAGCGAACGCTCAGTTGGCATGCGAATTTGTGTGCTGTGATTTTTATGTTGTTGCCAACTCGTCAGAAGTCCTCCCATTCTCTATAATAGCGACAACAACAACAACCGTTGCATCAAAACTCGTTGTCATTCAAAGCATAGCAAAATGTAAAAACTGCAGCGGAGCATCATCAAGTGAGAGTGAGTTGTGCGCAAATGTTTCTGGTGAGCGGAACGGGGAGATCTTCTGCGGGTGCCGACCCACACCACATACACCCTACAGAATCATAGCGCACCCCACCCTTGAAAAAAAGCGGCAACAGCAACGCCGCTCATTTGCGTAGAGTAAATGCAAACAAGTCGTGCGTTGTTCGTCCCATACGAGTCACACACACATACCCACGCGCACGCATGAATGCGATTTGCGCCAGAGGCAGAGAGAGATAGAGATAGGGAGAGAGAGAGAGACGCAGAGAGAGAGATGGGGGGAGAGAAAAAGAACTTACATTGGCGCGTGTAACAGCAGACTTACACACAGTGCCGCGTAAAAAAGTGGGCACAATTCGACTTCAATTGGGTGACAAAACAAAATTTACTTTTTTTTAATGCAATATTTTGCACGTCTAAAACTTTTTGTAACCATTAGAATTTTGTAGTTTTTAATTTTCACCAGCATTAGCAATGACTTATGTGATACAAATATGTGTATACATTTTATTAGCCATCAGTGTAGGTCAGCTCGTTCCCTGAGCATGCAGTTTTGTTATTGCTGCTGCACCAGCCTTTACTCATTTTTAGCTTTTTGCCTTTGCATGGCGTCAATTATTCGTATGCGCTGTGTTTGAGCTTGCGTTGTTGTTGTTGTTGCCAAGTGTGGGGCGCACTAGTGGTAAAAAAGGAAAGAGAAGAATGAAGTCTGCAGAAGAGGCGGGGTGCGGATTAGGGGAGCAGATTGGGGGTCGCAGTGCACAATCCGTGTGCACTAAAGGAGTGAGTGTGTGTGCAAGTATGCACATGTGCGCGAGCTATTTCATCTGTGTGTTGGTTTGTTGCCTGCCTGGCAACGAGCAGTGCGAGAAAATGTTAAGCAAAAATCGACGACAAGGAACATGGTCGATTGAAAACGTACGAGAAGTATCAAGGCCCTTGCGAGGGTTGTGTAGGGACAATGGTGATGGTATTAGGTGTGCGGCGCGCGTTTTTTGATTGCAATGAACAAAGATGAGATGACTAAACAAAAAATTCAAGAAAAGACAAAACAAGAATGCTATAGAGTTACCCTGTTCTGTTTTTATCATCTACATATAAAAATATATTCATATGGAAAGTTTTAGGAGAGAACAACTAGGGTGTATTTATAGGATCTTGCATCGCTTGCCATGTGCATTTCTTTTTTTTTATTTTAGTCTATTTGTTTTTAAACAGGGTATAGAAAAACACACGACTACTCTAGGAATTTCATTTTAACCGGCACAGTAGCAATTCAGCGAAAAGGCAAACATTAACGGTAGCGAAGTCTACTCACATAATCGCTGCATCTTGCTTACTATTATTACAGCAACGCGGACAGCAATAACATTCTCAGCTCTTCGCTATTCGGAATCGCTGAAGTGGCGCCCGTTTCTTCTAGAAGCTGTGCCTCGACTGTTATTCGCATTGTTGGCTTCTTCCTTTTGCTGTTGCCGTTCGTACTTCTAATTGGCTTTAATGCATTTCGATTAATTTGCAGTGATGTTGCTGAAATTGAGGCACACATACTAATTAAAATTGTTGTCCTAGCTCGCGAAAAGAAGCAAAAACTCATCTTAAGAGTAGACTGTATTGTATTCGCTTCACTCTCTCCTCCAGTTCGTTTTTTATTGCTAATTGGAGTCAGAATCAATTCGTACATAACAACTCAAGCAGCACTCGAACTATTACGCTTAAATGGTTGCAACTTGGCTATGGATCATTGGAGCTCATTTATATGTTTGAGTGGGAACCAAGTATAATGAAAAGTGTAATGAATATACAGGTGCTTTGTCATATACACCTAACGTCGCTTTTGGTTTGGTTTTTTTAATCAAAATTTATTTCATTTATGAAAAGGAAGTTTCTTTCCAACTTATAAAATACACGCGGATAAGGCCCGGCCTTGCCCGTGGCACGTATAAAATAAATTTTCTGAAAAAGGTTTGAAAATAATTTTGAAACTGATCGGACGGTAAACAACAAACTTTCGTGCAAACGTTTTTCGCTAATTAACTACTGTTGTGGGTGGAATTTTAAAAAAAGTTTGAAGCAAATCGGACAAAACTTAAAACTTCATAAAAATAATCTTTGTATCGCACTTTCCACCGATGACGCTTGGATTCTGCGAAAAGCGTGAGACACGATCTTAGGAAATAAATTTGAGCACGAAACGTCACCCAACAAATCTTTGACCCCTATTTTCACAAAGGAGGAATGGATTTTTCGAAAAGTGTAAAAAACCTCTCAAATGAATTTGAACAAAGATTTTTTGAAAATGAGTTAGAAGCCGATCGGATGGTAAACAAAACAGTTTCATACAAACGTTTTTCGCAATTTTTCGACACTTGCGGGTGGAATTTCTAAAAACCCCGTATTAACGTGCACCTTCATCACCTAAGGTAACTACAGTGAACATTTCAGCTTCCCAGCTCTTACGGAATGGTCTGTGCGCTGATCACCAATCAGTCAGTCAGTCAGGACAAACAGTTTTAGTGAATAACCATACTTAAATAAATAAGATGCAGGATGTAGAATATTGCATGATTTCAAAAATTGGGTAAACAAACATAGGTCAATCAAAATCCGGTACTGTTTTTTTAGATAATGTGACGTTAATCCATTGGCTGAATTATGGCCGTAATATTATTTGGTAGATATTCTACGCGTATCTAGCTAAAAACATTAGTGAGGTCAGATATATGACTTGGAACATTATCCAATAACAGCAAAGCTTTCATATATAATTATTACGTTGTTTAAATAAGCTTTAAATCAAGTGCAAAATCGTGTTATTATACACTCATTTAAATCTCAGTCGGTCATTAAAATAAAAATAGATCACGTGGATTTCTTTGCTCAAAAGAGCAGGGTAAGGATGCGTTCTATAGTGGCTTTGTGTCCTGGCATTGACTTTTCTCGTTCGGGTACCCGTTTCCAATACGGCTGCTTTAAATACATGTGTGGGAGATATCCGCCTTCTTTTATTATGTTTTTATGGATATTTACTAGCAGTCTCCTGGCCTCTATTGGTTCCTTCTCCCTTAATCTAAACGTTCAAACCAACTCTTGCTAGCATCAGATGTAAATGTTTATATAGACAGATTCTAATTGTGTGATAGCTGTTTGTATATCTAGGTTCCCAGCAATGACTCTAGTCTTATCATTTTCAATAATCTTTTTATACCCTGAACCCATTAAAAATGGGTAAAAAGGGTATAATGTATTTGTGCAAATGTATGTAACAGGCAGAAGAAAGCATCTACGACCCCATAAAATATATATATTCTTGATCCGTCCGTCCGTATGTGTGAACGCAAGGATCTCAGAACCTATAAGAGCTAGAGACTTGAAATGCTTGCTGTAGATCCTCCTAGTGCCCGCGCAGATCGAGTTTGTTTCCGATATTCGATAACTTGCCGTTTGCAAATATCGATAAGAATCGATATCGAAATCAAGTTTTTTTTGAGAAATTTTGCTAAATAATAAGAGCTAGACTCACCAAACTTGACATATAGCTTCTAGAATAGTACATATATATTAAGTATCTTTCATTTTATAGCTATCGCCAACTCCCCGCTGCCACCACAATAAATCAAGTAAATAAACCAATTTATGCTGCCCACAATATAAGCCACAATTTAAATGCAATAGACTTTTTGAGAATACACAAATATTCTATGGGACAATAAGATGTACTTTCAATAAGATCGGTTAAGAAACACAAAAGTTATATGTTTTGGTTGCGCACGTGTTGTTAGGAACAGCTAGCGTAAATTCCAAGAATTTCTGTATAAATGTACACACACACATTCATGCGCGTCTGCTTTGAATTCTATCAACAGCATTGCAATTGCGATTGTATGGTTTTCTGTGCTACTATTTTAATTCGTTTTTTTCTCACTACGATTTAACTATTGGTGTGGCTATTGGGTAGAAGCGGCGGAAAGTAGCGTGATGCGGTCAGTTACGAGTTCGATCCCTCCCAAGACACCTTTTTTTTTAATTTGTCTTTATTACTACTAAATCAAACGAGCGCGTAGCGCGAGCTGCATCAGGGTTCAGGGTATCCCCTAGTCGGGAGCTCCTGAATAAAACCTCTTACTTGTTAGAGTTATTTCTGTTAAAATAAACACTTATCTTTTATTTATTAACAATTTTATTTTTTACCGCATACAGCTAAGTTACGCAATCTGATATAACTAAATTCATTGAATTTAAAACCTATTTTCTTACCAGCTTCTAGGCTCCTTAAAACATTAATTTTTTTTGGGTTTGTGGACCAACAGTGTGCACAACCGTACAAAAATGCCGTTCAAATCGCAGTATGTTCACTAAATGGTATTTTTGGTATTTTAAAAAAGCGTGGTATTTTTGATGCACTATACGAACCATGAACTGCAAAACTTTTTGCCGTTGCATCGAATTGACCGCTTAACAAACGGCCGTTAAGTGGGGAATTGGGTATCTTAAAAAATTTAATAAAAACAGAATATGCATATAAAATATATAGCGGGAGCCACTTTCTTTTATTCAAATATAAGTTTATTCAAATTTCTGATTAACGCAACTTAAAAACAAAAGATTAATTACTCTCTATATGTATGGATCTCAACACAGTAGCATATAAGCATTGAAATACAAACAAAAAATGATTCGAAAGCGTTGCAAAATGTATTAAAATGTTGCAAAGTCCATGACGATGCGAAATGCGGACTGTCAGAATATCAGACGCTATGTGTACATCCGTACATATATAGAGTAAAGAGAGACAGCAAAAAGGGAAAAACGTTTTGCGTGCAAAAATATGGCGCATAAAATTTGCATTAAATCATTTCATTTGCCCCAAACTGAAACGTCAAACGGTAGCCAAAGCCAAAGAACCGAACAACAAAGTGGAATGTGTTGCAAATTTCAATGCAATGTGCCCACGACGATGAGTCGAAAGAGTAAATGCGAGACTGAGTTAAGCGAAAAAGTATAAAAATAAACAAAACAAAATGCGCTCGACAAGAATAAACAGAGTTGAGGCTTTGCTTTTGCTTTTGACTGCTCTGTTGACGTTCCAGCTACTGTTATGGATGCTGGTGCTGGTTACTGAGCGCGCTTCTCTGCCGCCGCTGGCGTCGACGCGACGTTGACGTTTGTCAATAGCTGAGTCCACAAAGCACAACTGGAGCTGAGCTTAAGTTGAAAAGAGATTGTGAGAGGAGGTAAAAATAAAATTTATTTGTGGGCAACAGTAACAGCAACAACAACAGCAGAAAAGAAATGCAGCCAACGTCCAAGTTTAGCGCAGCAGTCGTTGTTTTTGTGGCCGCTACTTTGCTACTTTTCTGTTGATGAAATTGATTTTAAATAGGACAAAAAAAGGATTAGTTTTCAATTGCCATGAGGGACAGCAAACAATAAGTATAAAATAGTTCAGATGGTGTTTGAACAAATTAACTGTTTGTAGTCATAATCTTGCGATGAGAGAAAACGTGCCCAACTCTCCAGTTGCGTTAATCTTTAAATCACAAATAGTCTAAGCAACCGTTTGAAGTGAACGAACTGCTAAATAAGTTATAAGTTATCGATGATTAGTCGATTTGGTGAAACATCAAAAACCGATAGATATAAAATAAATAGAAAACAAAAAGTTCGTGAAGAGTCTCGAAGCAAATCAATTTGTGCTTAAGGTAGCGCAGTGTCCCGTTGCCAATCCTAATCGTTTAGTTATAATGACATACTCAGACATTTCTAGCAGCTTAATTACAAACCAAACACATAAATTTAAAATGTAAATTGTTCTTAACCACAATTTGATTGTGCAAGCTGCTGACACCCAAGAAATTTCCCAGCTATATTAAATGGGTTAGTTAGGGAAAGTGTAGACGGGGAAACATTATTGACTACATATGATTGGGTTAATTTTAAATCGATAGCTAATGGTCAACTGCAGCTGTGTCAGCTGGCTCCCACACGTCGGGATAGCGAGTTGTCACAAGTATTAAATTAGTTGAATATGATAACAATATCAGCAAAATGGCAAAGAAAAATCAAATGAAATCGTTGCATTTTCGCAGTACTTATGCAAGGCAAAAAAACATTAAATATTTATAAAATACAAAAAACCAACACACATTCGCTGAGTTTAGTTTAGTTTGTTGTTTTGTATTTTATTTTTATTTTTTTTTCTTATTTCTTCTCTTTATAAGAACTGCAAATTGCATTTAATTGAGCTCTAAATGCAAATTTCTGGCGCTGCTGTGTTTTGATTTCATTGTTATAAGCGCGTGCGGTTTAAATGAATGTGCACCAGCATGCGGGGTATATATTTATTTCTTACTTTTCTCCAATTTTTTTCCTCTCTAATATTTTTCAGAGTGCATCATGTGGCTCCGCCATATCTATGCGTTTATATGAATAAGCGAACAGAGAGACGGATGGATAAATGGATGGATGGATGGTTGATGCCATATGGATGACTAACCGAGTGAACATATTCGACAGTATTTATTGTACAAATCGATTTAAAACTGGAGCTTTGGTCGAGTGAGATAAAGGGAGAGGTGAGAGATAGAGAGAGCACGGGGGGGGGGGGGGGGGGTTGAGAAAGGGGGAAATAAGAATCCACTACAAAATCAAAAAAAAATATCTTGAAATTTATTTTTTTGTTCTTTTGAGATTGGAAAACTTATTAAATTTGTAGTTTTCTGGCCAAGACTACTTTTAAGAAATCTATAGAACATTTACATTTGTATGCAGTCCATAGATTGCCCTCCAGATGTATTGTTTATTAATCAAACTGCAAACCGAACAGACATTGGTTCGGTTTAGCTGGATATTCACCTCAATGAATCTAGGTTACGGTTCCAACTATGGATCGACACATATAATACATTTATTCGATTACTAACTCTTTAGTTTATGCCATGTTTAAACATAAAAACTGTTGCGAGATTTATGAGATTTTAGGCATAGCCGTATAGTACCAGCTACTTTATTAACATATAAGAGTCTTGTATTATAAATTGTAGAAAACTTTAATTTTATTTAATAGAAAATCTCTATATTGCCAGTATTTAATTGTATATCGTTTGCTTTAGTGTCCACTCTTTAAATACTAGAACCATGCTTAGTTGGGCCTGGCTCTTTTGTATATCCCAGATGTCCAAGAGTATTTGCATAAAATTGATTTGCGTTTTTTTCTTCTTTTTTTTGTTGTTAGCAAATTAGACAAACAATTTACCCTCGGGGCCTGTCAACGGTAGGGCAACTTGTCAGCTGCCCGGCTTAACAAATTTTGCATTGTCTGTTCTAGTTATTTCTGTTTATTTTTCTTTTAGCTTCACTGAAATATCTTATAATTGGATTGACTTATTTAATTGAGGAACGCCATGCTCAACAGCCTATAAACTTTTCTCTGCCGCCCACCGATCTGGTTGGGGATGCATATGTTTTAATTTACGCCACAATAAAAAATCAATAAACCCGTCAATCAAAATTGGACACAAGCCACTGGCACGCCCCCGCATTGGTTCACGGCTTAACTTTATTATCAACTTTGTCTAACAATGCTAATGACGCCCCAAGAAAAAGTTGCCTCAAAATCTTTCAAATTATCGAAGGCGCAGAGTTGTGTGTATCGGTGGCTGCGTGGGCCGTAAAGCTTGCAAATAATAAGTTAGTTAGTGCTTGGAAGCGGTTGGTTGGAAAATAAAAGGAAGTCAATGGTAACGGTTAATGGACATACTTTTGCATTGTATTAGGTCGACCAAAGTTATATACACTCTATGGTTACTACATTCTATAAATATGTTTCTAGATATGTATAGAATTACATTTCAGCGATAGGTAAACATATTACATAAAAATAATTTTTTGTTGAAAAAAAGAAGACTGTTTAAGGACAACATTGCTATTTTTCCACAAGCATATTTCTAGAATTATATTTCCAGAAGTATATTTTATTTCATTCACATTCGAGCTTATTTGGAAGTTTTCCCATAATAAGGAAATACTATAAAGCAAAATATTGAGCACAAGATTTCAAATTTCCAGAATCAAAGACATGCATGTAATGTATAAAATTTGCATATTAAAATAAATTCTTTTTTATTTAATTAATGCACGAGTACTGTGTCGGTACAGGTAGGTAGGAGGTAGCCTGTGGCCAGGTCCGCATTAATTATATATCCTCACATATATAGAAAGGAAGACAGACAATTAAATATACACATGACTAAAATACAAAAACAAAATAGGTAAAGGGCTGATTAGAAAAATAAGAGAATAATGAACTAAATGAGAGAAAGGGGAAAGAAAAGCAGATAGAGAGAGAGAGTGCTTGTTCCTAGAATGAATATGAGCAGAACTGAGTTTATAAGATTGCCAACCAAACTTGTTAAAATAACACATAGAATCAAAGCTTGAAAATCTGTACTTGCATTCATGAAAATCGCATAGAATATATTTTAATTTAAAGCGCAGCGGTAAGCACACTTAGTTGAATAGATCCTTACCCTTACAATTTTCAAATAACATTTTACATAGATTGTTCGAAAATGATCTTCAAGTCGATCGGGTAAAACAGATATATATATATGTATATATATATAGAGAGAAAAAGAGATAGTTTCAGTTTTACTGACATATATATGCGTTATATATAAATGGGAAGTTTCCCTATTAACGAAATGTTAACTTATTTCCAAACTACAAACTGATGTGTAAACAGTTAATAATTTGTATTAGAAATAGAAACAAATTGGTAAATGGTCATTCCCTTAAGAGACCTATGCGTTTTTAACAGGTACTTTTGTTTGGGCTCGTAACTGGGTGCCTTTGACCAAATATAAATTCGCAACAGCGAACCAAATAAACAGGGTGAAACCTTCTAAGAACTTGCCGCAACATCAAACAACCCACACACACTCGCACGCGCTCGCTGCAGATACATTTCTCGCTCACACACTCATATGAAAGTCATGTGACAAAATATTTTATAAGGCTTATATATGTACGTATATAGCAAAAAAGGCAAACTTTATATGTATATAACAAAATTGCTGTTGGGTTAGCTTTCAAATGCGAAAAAAAAGAAAAAATAATATTTCAATTGGCAAGCTCAACTAATACGCATATCCACACAAACACACACGCACAAAAACAAAAGGGGGAATGGGGGCAAAAAAGGTATCTTTAGAATTCTTTCTTAAGTAACCGCATCAAACGCTTACATAGCAGCTGCCTAAGAGGACGAGAGGTGGGTGAGGGATTGCGCAGTAAACTTGAATCCTTGCGCACGGATTAGGGTTCCCCTTCGGCCATCGCTGCTGAGGCGCCGTGCAAACTATTACGTCTACAAGTGTCAAAGGCAGGCGGCATCGTATTTGGGGGAATGAACTGTGAGCTACTTTGCACTCTGTTAACATTAGAAAACCTCCCCTCAATCGATTTACATAAAACATCTTGGTACGAAGGAAAATATTATACAAGTATTGCAGCTCGTAAAGTGTAATCGGATAGCTGATATGCCTGCCAGTTGACACGACTGACTGCGAGATATCCATCAATCACAATTTACATTTACAGTATCAACATATAAATGTTTTATTTTTATTTTTTCTAGATCAACAAGCAAGTTTTATGCTTAAGATCCCACTGATTTAAACATGTCATTTAACTGTTATAGAAGAAAAAGGGCATTTGCAGGGTATACATTCGTCCATAAAATAAAAAAAGTTATTTTCTGTGAGCCGACGATTGAACATGTGTACATAAAACTAGGTGAGTTGGATAGGTTAGGGAGCTATTCAAATACTAAAACAGTTTTTAACAGTAAAACTTTAAAAATAAGTGTCCTTAACGGAGTTGATAGGCGAGGAGGTACCCTGTATTCAGCTCCAGAGCTGTCGTTAAAAGCTGTCAAATTTTGTATACCCTGAACCCATTGAAAATAGGTAAAAAGGGTATAATGTATGTAACAGGCAGAAGGAAGCATTTCCGACCCCAAAAAGTATATATATAATCATGTTACGTTTTTAGCAAAATCAAAGCAGCCTTGGTAAAAAGTGCGATTCTACGATTTTTTTTGGTGAGGATTTAAGTTTTGTCCGATTTGCTTCAGACTTATTTCTAAAGCATATAAGAACTTAATGAATACGTGTTTCAGCGATTTGCGAAATTCCACCCACAACAGTGGTAAATTAGCGAAAAATGGTGGTATACAAGTTTTTTGCTTACCATCCTATCGGCTTCAAAATCATTTTCAAGAGAATTTCTCTCACTTTGTGAGAATTTATTTGAAACTTTTTTGGGAGGCAACTTCGCGTCAAAGGTTTAATAAACGAAAGTTTATTCTTCAGCTAAAACATTTTTGAAATAGAAGTGGAGATCAAGATGGGTAGATTTAAATTTTCCACGGGCGTGTACTTTGTGGAAAGGTAATATATAAAAATTTTAGCACAAAACGTTCCATGGCCAAGGCCGGGCAATACACGCTAGTATATATATATTTAAATTTCAAGTCTATAGTTTTTGAATTTTCCGAGAATGACGGGTTCGAACAGATGGAGATGCCTCCTGCTGTCTATAACATAAATTAAAAAAAAAAAACATACCTTTTTTTTATAGGGTATACATATATAAAAGCAAGGAATCGAAAATGTATCTTCTAAAGCGTTACATATTTCGTGACAAAACTATATAAAATACAATGCAAGCCGCTTGAGCAAGATAATTTACTCAAGTCTATGATGTAAAAGCAGCTTCTAAGTAAACATGTTTTTCATTGCCTTTTCTAAATTTGAAAAAATTTCCATAAAAAAAACTATTTCCTAAAAATGTATATTTCAAACTCTTAGTTTTAAAGGAGAACAACTTTTATCATACGGCAATTCTATAAAATGAAGAGAAAACATTTTGCTAGCTCAGAAAAATAATTAATGTATGGAATGTCATTCTGTGTGCTTTCAGTATAGTTAAATATATATATAAATAAGATCTTAGCTGAAAGAACTAATTGTTTAATTTGAGATATCTATAAACATACATGGGTATGTACTTTGTTAGGTTATCTTTTTTAAAACCTAGCTCAAAATTTTTATATTTTCGGGCTTAGGGTATATAAAAGAAACATACCAAATTCAATAAACTATTATAATAATCGCGCATATTAAAGAAATTGGAAAACATTTGTCGTTTACTTAAAGATTGAATTGCCATTAACCCAGAGGTCTCTCTGGGCTATATGTGATAGTACGAAGTGAACGTGTACTAGAAAGCTGCATGGAAACGACGCTCAAAAGTCAAAATGTGTTTAAGGTAAATAGAAAATCGAAATATAATATCACGTAAATATTTGACACCACTTAGCAAATGCGTGTGTGCACTTTGTTCGTCTTGTTTTGTCCCCTATTTTTATTATTATTATTTTATTTTTTTGTAATGATCTATGGATGATACTTTACTCATAAAGCTGCGCGAAACGACAAGGAAAACATGAAAACAAATAAACGCAAAGGTTTATCTGTGTGTGCGTGGTGTCTGTGTGTTTTGGTTGATCCAACTCCGGCCGTCAGTTAGTTTGAATTAGGAGGCACCGTTTCCCTGGGGCTTGTCAGTCTATTTATTTGACCACACTTGATGGAGAGGTGGGCAGAAGGTGCCCTCTTTCGCTGCCCGAAGTGCTCTGTTGTTGCTATTTCTGTTTATGTAGCCACTAATTGATTGTGGCTTATCTCGATTTTCAGATCGCCGCACGAGGCTCTAAAAAAAAAACAGTGTTTGCTTCTGTAGATTTTGTTGTGATGATGAGATGAAAAAACAAAAAGAGAGGTGAGCTAGAATATACATAAACAACCCGAAGGGGTGAACAGTAAAATTAACAACCGACAGAGAAGTGAGGTTAGCAGAAGATTGAATACCCTTATGTAAAATTATGTCTTACGATTTTGCAGTATAATTTTGAAGCTCATTTTGTGAGGTTATCAGAAGATTGAATATCCTAGCAAAGATATGTCTTACGATTTGACAGGCGAACTGAGAACTATTTTCTATTTTCGATTCTTCCTAGATTTATATTATATAGTGGTTCAAAAGATGTGGCCCCTTTGTGGCCCCTTTGTGCTATGTAGGATTGGATTTTAATAAAGGACTTTAGAGAAAAAATCTTTTGTATACAAAAACTTAATTTTTGCTCGATTATTCCCAAAATAGAGACTAGGTCGCGTAGAAATAGACAGACGGATATAGAGTCGGCTGTTGGTACTGATTAATAAGGCATTATACATTTCATGACAAATTCACATCACCCGCTAAAGCACTCGATGTGATATACATATGTGCATAATCAGGTATAAATAATTAGTTTAAGCGCATTGTGATACACGAATATAAACATTATTTTAGTATGTACTCAAGTTTGTAAACAATAGCGTGGTTTCCATTTGAAATAAAATGTTCTCTGAACTTTATAAAATATTATTTACAATAAATGAAATCAAAATGTTGGATAAAGAACAGTGTACTTAAACTCGACCACTCAGTATCATCAAGCTTTAAAAACTACTTACTAAAACTGATAAAAGTAATAATCCGGGGATATTTAAACTTTGTCAAAATGGATTTACCCTTTTATGGTATTATATTGATACTGAAACCCATATTTATTTGGCAGTTATTTTTGACGGCTACAAGGTTACGCTGACTGTGAAAAGATATGTATCTAAAATTGTGGGTTTATAAAATTATGTATTTATGCAAGGCCAGTTTATTTTTGGTGCGTGGAGGAACCTTTTGTGTGACCCCTGAAAAAGACCTAAATAAATAAGCGAGCCAAATGAAAACACGAGGACATATGCACACATATGCTTTCACAAATTCCATGCGGGTTTTACTTTGTGAGTCTTGAGCATTTTTTGTTTTTTCGACTTTTGAGAATTGTTTGTCAAAACAGAAAAGTGCGAGTAACGAGGATAATGTCAAAGGCACACAGAACCGCAGGCGTAAAGAGCGCAAAAAGGTCAGAGGATTGTTAATCATGTATGTAATATGCACAGGGACTAACGCAAATTTGGACACCTACACACAAAACAGCCCACATTATAATTGTCCGTTGCTGAACTTGATTTAAGTCACGGCAAGTTTCGATTACTCAAAAGACCTTTATGACATCCCAGAAAAAAAAAATTGTGAAAACTTGTTCCACACGTAGGTGACTCAGGTGAGTCTCTTCTGTCAGCTATTGGATAAAACCTCAACATCCAAGCGTCGTTTCGATTTCACAATCGGTGGAAATTGAGCAGACGTTCAAATCGAGTGGGCTGCAAAACGATAAAGCTGTTGAAATCGCTTTAACGTTTGAAATGATTGAATAGACTTTAGACGGCGATAAAGTTTCCAGCGGATGAAGTAACAGAGGATTATTAAGATAGTAATTATTCATAAGCATTAAACTTTTTGAACCAACTGACTAAGAGCTAAGAGCTTAAGAAGTTTTTTATAATAATAATCAAATTTTATTATGTTTATTCTTAACGTCATCAAAATCATGTTAAATTAAAATACGGATATATTCTGTAAGGAATAGGTTGCCGTTAAAACTGATCCATATACAACTTTTAACAAAATCAATTGTACTGTTCGTGCTCAATCGATTTTTTTTAAATTCACTCCCATTAGTGGAAAATTAATGGAAAACATATAATTTACGTTTAAGCCTTAGCGAGTCTGCTAAAATAAGCTTAAAAATAGTATATTACGTAAAAGAAAAAACCCTAATTGACAAAGAGAAATAAAGTAGTTGTATTCACATAGTTTGTAAGAATTAATCATTGACTGTGTATTAAAGATCATAACTTTATGTAGTATGGTTTCGGATTCTAATGGCTTAGGGATATTATAAATATGTTTAAACACAAAAAATATAAAGCCTCCTTAAAAAAAAAAAAAAAAAAAAACACCCACGCACGCCAAAACAAATAAAAACAACTACTGCTGCGGCTATCAGACCTTGCCTAAAACCTACGCTTAAGATCCAACAAAGCATTAATTAATTTCATTGAATTTAATTTCTTGTGCTCTCATGGCATTGTGTAGATAGTATAGATGCCTGGTCCCCCTACCTCCTAGCCTATGTACACCCTATTGTGGCTGGCGAGCAATAATATTGTGTGTGTGGGTTGGTTGGCGCGCCTCAACTTTGGCTTGGCTTAGTCTGGGTTCGGTTTGGGTTTGGGTCTGGCTCGGTACCGGTTCATGCATGCGTGGGCCGGCCGGTTCATATGTAACATACATCGATACAATATATGTATGTACATATGTCTTCTCGCTTACACTGGATAGCTTGTGCATGTGGTCGCATACTATGAACGTAGTAAATAAAATGTGCAATCACGAAACCCAAGCACGCCGCTGGCAATGCTTTAGTAACTGATTAGCTGGGTAAAAAAATGTGCATGCGAAAAAAAATGCAACAGAAAATATTGTTGATGCATGTGAAAAATACAATTAAAAGCCAAAAAAGAATAAAATAAACGTATATATATGTATATGAGCGAAGCAAAAAACGGAGAAAAAGAATCAACAAAATGTGCACGAAAAATCAAGGTTGCAGTTCAGCCACATAAGGAACGTGCCCATCTAAAGCCCCAAAGTTCACATAACTTAAACTAGAGTCATATAGATATACATATGTTCGGTATTTGACAAATATTTCTTCTAATGAAGAATGGATGCAGACGTCTTTAAAGCCTTGAATACTACAAGTTCCGTTTTTTCAAAGACTACAGAAGCTAGAACATTTCTGTTCATATATAAAAGTATGTATTTTGAACCTTTTAAAATGATATTCGGTTTTTCATCAATGTCAAAACTTTAACAACAATCATTATTTTAATAAAGCAAATGTAAATTTTACGCATAAATAAATTAAGTATAGTTTTTAGTACTATGCACCCCTACCAACGCACATCGATTAGATTAAGTGTAAACTTCAGACTTGGCTATAGAAAATCTCCCAGTCGAGAGTTCTCGACTAAATCACTCTTATGTGTATATTTAATATATATATATGTATAATAATATATATATATATATATATATATATATATATAATATACATATATATATGTATATATATATAAATACTCTGTGTTCCATTTATATAAATGAACTGAGGTCTACATTCTAGACAAATAATTGATTAGTAAGCGTTTTTTGCTTTGAACGATTTTTTTTAATGGAAAAAGTTTAATCATCAGCAAATAGCACATGCGACTGAGCATCTGAAAATATGCATGGCTTCTTAAAAATCGATTAAGCCGCTATATTTACAATTGTTTTTGTTGTACGATGGGATTTTTTCTGCTATTCCGGATTCCCATTTGATAAGATTATAGATATAAACCCCTAATAAAACATAGTTTTTAAGTTCTTTTTGGAGCCAATAACAATAAATAATTGACAAATAATAATTGGACTCGATGACAATATTAGTTAAATGTAATTATCATTAAGAAAATATAAATTTCACGTGCTATCTAATAGCTGTATCCAGTTTTATATGTATTCGAGCAAGTGTACACTAACCATTCCCATCACTCATTTAAACGATAGCGTATCCAATTTAAACAGCTAAATATTTGGGTGATCATAAAACATACCTGAAAAATAAGAGAAAAATATACTTATTAGCAATTATTGAAAATTAATTAAATAAATGCGTATGCTTAAGATATTAATCACATAGATATTCTTATAAACAGAAAAATCCTCAACCCTCAAGTATTATGTACGAATAGCAAATCCATATTTTTTATTGTTAGTTTTTTGTTTTGTGTTTCTTAAGCTGGCCATCAAAACAAACCGCAAAATACCTTTTAAGAAATACTTTTGTATGAATTTCCAAGAAATTTGCCAAATAACTTTTGCAGCTTATAATTACAGGCTGTGTTGATTTTAATTTGTATATGTATAAATATTTGTTTGTATACTCTTGTGGAGTGTATTTTAATTTTGTCATGAAATGTGTGAAACCTAGAAGAAGATACATCCGAGCCATCAGACAATATATATTGCTGATCAGTATACACAGCTGAGTCGATATATCCATGATCGTCTGGCGAACCACAATATAATATAGCTGACATATGAATGCTAGTTTGACCAAATTCATATCTTATTTTTTCTTTATTATCTATTATTATCGATATCTATTGAAATACTTAATAATTCCTCACCAAAGGGCTTCAGTGTCAAAGAAGTGTCTCCTAGCATTTTTGCAAGACCGTAAGAGTGTAAAATATTCGGTGTACCGGAGCCAAAAGCCTTTTCTATAGAAATACCTTATAATTCCTCACCAAAAGGCTTCAGTGTCAAAGAAGTGTATCCTAGCATTTTTGCAAGACCGTAAGTGTGTATAATATTCGGTGTACCGGAGCCAAAAG
Organism: Drosophila montana; assembly: GCF_035044405.1. NCBI lineage: Eukaryota > Metazoa > Arthropoda > Insecta > Diptera > Drosophilidae > Drosophila > Drosophila montana. The sequence goes on from NW_026996956.1 coordinate 1,090,426, forward strand.
CCTTTTCTTGCTGTATTTTTTTTTTAGAGTTTTGCATACTTATAAAAAAAGACAGCAGCTGTGGCGGTATATCGTGTGCCTGCGTGAAACTTAACACAGCTCAATTTGGTCAAAAGACATTCGACGGGCACAAGAAAAACGAAGAGTGTGTAAAGACTATGTATGTTGTATGACAGTGTATGTATGATTTATGTACACATACACATTCACATGCACACTCACAGATAAACATGTATATCAAACATGAACTTTGACTGATGGCGACAAAACGACGCCTTCTTACATTTGTTATAGTTATCCGCGTTGTTGTTGTGGTAGCCTAATTGAGTGGCGCCAACAATTGGGGAAACAAATTAATATTATCCGCAACCCCACAAGCTGTTAAAGACGATATTTTTATGATGTGTGCGAATTTTTGGTTGTTCGCTGGTTAAGTCAAAAATTAAAATCAAAATCAAAAGCTGAACGCAAATAAAATGCAAGCAAAATAATAACATTTCATTAGAAAAATATATGCATTGCAAAATGCATTAATAAACCCAAACCAAAAATAAAAAAAATTGTTTACAAATTGCAACTGAACTGATCAAATGAAAAATTTACAAAATTTAACGAAGAAATTAAATTAGTTAACGGTTCAAACCGTTTTTTCTTTTAGGATCAAAATGTTATTGATAAAAGGTTAGAGATTTTGGTCATGTTGAAGAACTAAAATTCGTTTGATTTACGACAATGTCATGTCTTATGAAAATATTTATTAAAACAATATTGATGATGACTATTGAAAAGCATTTAACAACTAATTGTTTTTGTTTATTTAGATTATTTTATTCAGATTACAATAACGATTGCCAACAGATTGCTTAAGAAATTTCCCTCTTAATCGGGAAAAATATCTACATAAAAATTTAAACTTATAGAAACGTTTTTCTAAATGTATTCTATATTAATTTAGCTGTTATGCTGAAGCAATTTAGCAAAAAATATAATTGCCTGATTTTGTAGAGCAACAAATACACGATTATAGGCATTTTTCCGGTATGTGCAAATATTTGCTTTCGCATAAAAAAAAAGAAAACAGAAAAAATATAACAAAAATTCAAACGAAAATATAATGAAAATATTTATGTATTTATTTATTTTCTTTTATCGTTTTGCCTTAGTTTTAGAGCACGCGGTCGCGGCAATTGGTTCGCATTATTTACGCAGCATTTAAATGTATTAAACAAAATTTTTTTGCTGAAATATGTGTCCGCCAGGTGGGTGGGCGGCCGCTTGGCTTTGCTGGGGCTTGGGGTTTGGGGGCCAGTCCGTGAGTGTTGACGCGTGTGGAGCGTACCAAAAACAGACGTCAAAGAAAGGCAAAGTGTGTAAATACTCGTACATGTATATCTATATCACACATATATATACACATATATCGTCTAAATATTTATATGTATGTGTATATACGTGATATTGAAATGTTGCGTCCAACGATTAGCGCATGAATGAAAAATCACACGACCATTGCTCGTACCGAGTGTTTCAGGCTTGGTTCTGCCTTATCGAAGGGGTACTTTTATACCCTGCAGTCATTGATGATGGGTAAAAAGGGTGTTACGCTTTGTTTGTATCGACTCCATAAAGATAAAATATTCTTGATCAAATATATATTGATCCTGAGACATGGTTAACTCGCATATATGAAAAACTACATACCCCAAACTAGGCATACAGGATCAGAATATTTGTACTCAGATTAATCAGATTAATTATGTCATTGTTGGAATACCTCCCTCATTTTCCTTAACAATTGGAATTTGGTAAAAAGTTAAACCTAATGCATATTCCAATTATAGTATTGGGTAAAGAGAAAAAGATGCACAGTCATGATGTTTAAAGTGCATGAAGTATGTATGTATGTTTATAAGAAAAAAACTAGAATGTTTCCAACGGTAGCTTGGCGTTGCGTTCAGGGTATCTGCTAGTCGTGTACTCCCAAATAGAGTACTTTAGCTTGTTGTTGTTTTTTTTTTAATTATTTTACCGAAAATTTGCCTTATACATTCAATCATTTGCTTGGCGTAAAAATAAAATAAGTATACGATAGATTGGCACCTATGCATATACATACATATACATACATATATGTATATGCATATATATCTTTGTTGAGTGTGCGTTGAAATAGAATCGAAAATAATTGCAGATAAACTGCATTTGGCTGTTGTTTTGTTTGGCAATTTTATAGACAGACATACAGCTGGCGCAGACACATACATATAGTCATTGAGCGTGTGTGTTGCCATTTATATGGCAAACGACAGACAAAACGCAACGCGTTTGAATATGTATCTATTTGTATATGTAGACATTTTGTTATATAGACATACATAAATATGTGTCTTTATGCATAAATTGTTTGGTTCTTTTTCTCTCTTTAATTTGCTATTTTAATTTTGTCTTCGCAGTCTGGTGCCTCGAAATAAGTTTCATGAATTAAAAATGAACGAAACGTGTTGTGTGTTGGTGTTTTATATATATAATTATATATATATTATTAATTAATTTAATTATATTCTGCACGTACGTCTTGGTCTTAGTTCAGCAAAAATGATAAATGGAAATATATTCTAATTGTTTTGCATTACCTATTTTAAGTGTTGTTTTAGAGAAGATTGATAGTGAAACTGAATTAGTTAATATCTTACATTTCCATCAGCTGTTCGGAATTGGATATGATGTAAATGAATGCCATGGCTAGTTACCAAATTAGGAATATTGTATTAGAATATTAATGAATAATAAGTTAACACGTAAATAATGCATTTGTTAATTGGATATAAGAAAAATGTCAATTTAATTAGCAATTTTTAATGCTACTTCTACTAAGCATGCGTATTACAATTCAATTCATAATATTATAAGCCAAAAGGATTTTTTGTTAATTGATATAAAATTTGTTTGTTCTTATAATTTGTACAATTATTCTTATAGCATATATACTCTCCCACGTTTCAAGAACAAGTGTACCTTATTGCAAATTAAGTTTATGGCTCGAATACGGTGCAAGTATAGCGATAATGCCGTTAAACGTCTGGATTTTTATTTTGGCCTAACAAGAACATTGCTGTCATGCTGATCGACAATAATTCTTAGATGTCTTTCTTAGAGGCTTTCTAGCCCAGTTGTAAAATATTTAATTCGATCGTTAACATAATAAATAATATTTCAACCGGTTTAAAACACACACCCATTTCGGTTAACTCCACCAGCAATTGTTATTTCTTTTTAAATGAATAAAGGGTAAAGACGACTTGTATCGAAAATAAACTGCGAGAAGACCGTACCCATAAGATGTGCTAGTTGTGCCAGATGAATATGTTCCTGACTGCACATTTGTTGGCAATAACAAATAATTTTATATAAGCTTAAAGATAAAAAGTGACTGCGCGCGTGTGCGTGTGTGTGTGTGTGTATAGGTCGTTGTTGTTGCCTCACTCTCATTCCTTTGACACGGCATACATACAACTCTTGCTATGTGATTTTCAGGTTTGTTTTTACGCGCGCGCTTCTAAAAGAATTTTTACGCATACGACGACGACGACGACGACGATGATGATGATGATGATGATGATGATGATGATGATGATGAGAATGATGATGGCAACAACAGATCCCAGTGCCAGTCCAGAGTCGTGGAGCTTCTCCACATTGCCATCACGCCCCCGGGGCAAAATGAGGCGATGGCGATGCGTCGCGACGCGCATGTATCTAGATAAGCAGACAGGGCAGCGTGCCACAAAAACAATCTCGAAAACAACTACAAGTGGACTACATGCTCGACTATGAATTACCCTGCACACATACTTAGTAAAGTATATATGCATTGTATATGATTAATAATATTAAGAGCCGACTCGTCATAAACAAAGAATGAGTAAGTGGTTCCGGTTTAATCATCAGCAGACTTTACTGTAAGTTCTAAGATTTCAAATGCTTTGTTCCCCTTTTGAGAATTTCAACCTCAAAACTAAATCGAGCAAGGCAGAGGGCATTATCCTTGGACTTAACCAATAGTTGATATACCAAAGGGATTAGAATATAGGTAATATTTAAAGACATTTTTATGAAAAAATTTGAAACCATTTAAAGGGTTAGGAAATCTATATAAATATATATTTTTAAAGATGTAATCTGGATTGTACAAAATTCAAGAGTTTTTAAGTATTGACAGTATCTATATATCGTTATTTATAAGATCTAATGTGTGTCCTCCTAAGAGCTCTTCCCTAAAACAAATTTCATGCACAAAACTCGATTGGGCTCAAAAATGTTTAATTTTCTGATAATCTACTCGTATTAGCCAGCGAGGTATATTCTTGGAACTACAGTATAAACAGGTCTCAAATAATATACAACTATGCGATACATGTTATAGTGCTTAACAACTTTCGAATGTGGCATCGCAATGACTAGGTGACTATTGGATATTTGCAACAATTGGAGGTGTTTTAGAAGAACTTTTCAAACAGACTACACCTATTGGCTGTGATTACAGGGTATTACACACGCGAACGACGGGTTGCTTTAGTCCAACACAACACACTAACGATGCCTTCTTTTTCTTCTACCTCTTGTTGTTGTTTCATTAATATTTTTTCTTCTCATTTTTTTGGTTTTGTTGTTGTTATTCGTTGGCTTCTTTCTTTCCAGGCAACCAATTTTCGCTGTCCGTGTGTATTTTTTACGCGCATTTGTTTACTATAGATACACAACAAACAGAAATCAACACACACGCAAACACACAGCACACGCACACATAATACACATGGCCAGCGTTATATACACAAATGGCTAAAGTTTTTGATGCGCTGGCTACTGTATGTGAATAAATATGTATGTATGGGTATGTTTATCTGTGTTTGCAATTGTATCTGTGTTTATACTTTGCCATTAGACTTAAATAATACCAAAATAAATAATGGTGTTGTAGTCAAGTTGAAGAAGAAGCAAAAACACAACAAAAAAAGAACAAGAGGAAGTTATGTTAGATTTTCTTCTAAGTTAAAAAAATATATATCTGAAATTGCTGCACTTCTGCTTGAGATACATTTGGGCGCATGGCCGCCGTAATTAAGTGAATTTTGTGGCCATTATATAAAACTGAAAGTTAAAGGCCAACTACGATTATAGCCGCCGTTGGTAGAGAAGCGGGTAAGGATGGGAGGGGAAAGTGGTGTGTGTGTGTGTAACCGCTACCGTGTTCAAAAAAACTACACACGGTTGCATTTCGAATGGAGTGGGAGGCTGGCGGGCACTCGGGCTTATTTGCTTAACGCGTGGAGCAGCAGGAGGGGGTTTGTGTGTGTGTGTGTGTTATTGGATTGTGTTCTCTTAAGTGTTCCTCATGCCCATTGTTTACTTTACGATTTAACAGGTAGCCCGCAGCAGTAAATTGTGTGCCTTTCCCCCGAAACCTCAACTAACGGGTTCATGCTAAGGAACTTGAGTCCATACCCTAATTAAATGTCTAAACCTTATAACTATCGATGTCAGTAAGGCATATGACAAGTCAAATGAAATGTCCAGATGAAAGAGTATCGCACGAGTGATCCAATTATTCTAAATGAAATAAGAACTAAAATTTGGAAAGATAAATAAAAATAAAATCGGAAAACGAATCTTAGGAGAAATCTCAAATAAAAAGTATAGTCTTTCTAAGATAAAGTATTTAACGGTCTCTTTTTGTATTGCAATTGTAAGAATCATAAAATAAATATTAATAAAAAAATTCAAATATTTCAACATGAGTTATATTTTAAGATCCTACATTATATTTTCCATTTTGACTTCTTCCAGAAGCTCTTCAAGTAATCACCGTTTATTTTCATTCTTCCTCCCGTACTCTCTAAGAGCACACTTACAACAAGATAACCCAGTGCTCTAGCTAACTATCGAAATAAATAAACAAGCTATCAAAATTTCTTTCATCGTACAGAAAGTGTTCTGTTCGTCGTGAGTGTCTAGTACGGCCATTAATATTATTGTGACCCGAAAATCTAAAGCAAAAACGTGTCTATTATAATTGTTGGTATTCGGTGCTTGGGTTGGGGTTGACACCACTTTGTCTTGATATAAAGTAATTTATTATATGATTTATTGGCTACTTGATTGATGAAGTCGTTTCAAGTTGATTGCACGATCATTTTATTGTTCGCCTCATGCGTTCTCCGTTTCAATTTGGGAGCTAGCAGAGCTGGAGCCAAGCCCCAGCACACACTATGCATTCCCCTACATCGTACACCTGCCAGTGATTAATATTGTAAGATAAGTTAAAATCAGCAAAACTAGTAAACAAATGCGTCGATCGTCTAATATGTAATGTGAATGCTTAATCGGAGAAAAGCAGAGGGTCAAAGTGAAGGAAGGAAAACGCTCAGCAGCACGCCAAGGAGTAAATGCTCTTAATGTTTGTATAACACAGGTGTATATAAAAGGTTTGTTATCTCTATATATAAAACTGTTTGTCCTGACTGACTGACTGACTTATTGACTGACTGATTGGTGATCAACGCACAGCCCAAACCGTAAGAGCTAGGAAGCTGAAATTTTCACTGTAGCTACCTTATGTGATAAAGGTGCACGTTAAGACGGGGTTTCGGGAAATTCCACCCGCGAGTATGGAAAAATCGCGAAAAACGTTTGTTTGAAACTTTTTTGTTCACCATCCGATCGGCCTTTAACTCGATTTCAAAAATCTTTGTTCAAATTCATTTGAGGAGTGTTTCGCACTTTTTGGAAAATCTATCCCTCCTTGGTGGAAATGGGGGTCAAAGATTCATTTCCAAGGATCTACATAAAAAATAATTTGAGACGCGTTTGGTGGAAAGTGCATTTCAAAGAATTTTTTGTGAATTTTAAGTTTTGTGCGATTTTCATCAAACCTTTTTTCAAAGCTCCACTCGCAACAGTAGTAAATAAGCGGAAAGCGTTTGTATGAAAGTTGTTAATATACCGTCCGATCAGTTTCAAAGCTTTTTGAGAACATTGATTTTATAAAATACGTGCCATGGGCAAGGCCGGGTTATTCCCGGTAGTGTATACATATTTTTATTATTATTATTAGGATTAACTATAATACGTTCATATTATAAATAATACTATAGTTAATTACTACAAAAGACCGCCAGCGTTTAGGCCTTCAGCTCTCCTTTAAAATAATTTCTTTTAGATTTGACTGGTTAAGTTGCATTCTTTTATAAAGTTGTAAATCTTATCTATGTTGGAGGGTGAGATTAAGGATAGGTAGGTCGATGGTAGTGTATTAGGGAAGTGGGTTCTCCTTATCTTTTCCGGTTTTCGACAGGTATTTAGAATATGGGTGGTCGATAGCTCATGACCACATAGCAGACAATTAGGTTTGCAGTCTCTGATCAGCAGGTGTTTTATTGTTTTTTATTTTTATTTTTCTGTTGTTCCATTACGAATCAACTATAAATTAGATGTCAGGAAGATTAAGCCTAGCAGCTCAAAATAATTTGCAAATAAACAAATAAAATAAAAATTTTAAAATGTAATTAATTACTAGAGTCCGGCTCAAAGGTTCATTGTAATCAAATAATTATTTATTAATATTAATCAAAATTGTATGCAGGCCATAAAAACCATGAAAACGGTAGATCGACAAATATGTGTCTATTGTGTGTTTACGAAACATTTTCTATTTTAAAAATGAATCGAAAGTGAATTTTTTATCATCGACAGGAAATTGCGGCCTTATATAAAATATCTGAGTGTAAATACAAAAATAACAAACATATTAAGCCAATATTCTAATTCAAAACATTATTATATAAAAAAAAAAGTTCATTAAACTTTTTATCTTTGCTGCATTTAATTATAGATGTGGCATGAAACCAATGCAATTTTATATTTTCCAACGACCGCAAAGAACCTTATAAATATTTCATTGAAGATAAAACAATGGGAGATGAATAACTTCATTGATATTCGTCGACATTTATACTTTGATTCCTAAAAAAATGCATCATTCCGCAACACTTTAAAGTCGATTTGAACAAATTAAGAAATCTGTCAAGCCAAAAACGAACAACGTAATAAAGCACGCGTTGAATATACATTTAATTATTCGAATGTCAATAACTCTTTCATTATACAAATATTTTTAGATTTTTAGATCCTCACCTGATTTATGTACATTGTCATATTGAAACGGAAATCAATATAATTTGAAAATGTTGTCAACACAAATTGCCGTTGAATGCATTTATTGCCAGCAAATATAGAAAAACTTGTATGTGGGACGGAGTAAGTGGGGAAAATAACCCAGAACTTATAACCCAGAGCCACAAGCCAACATTTTTGCACTAATAACACACAACATGTACACATATACGTACATATATATGTGCATTAAGATACACACACACACACACACGGTTGCAATTTCAATAATGATGTACAATTTGCATAAGTGAATTTATAATATGGTAGTTTGGTCACTGCGTAAGAAATGTTCACAATTAGAAATCGCTCATGTTGATATGCACACAAGTATGTATGCATATGCATGTGTATACTTTATGCACTCACTGTATGACAATTGGCATCTAAACAACTTATTAATGAATAACTTTCTGCTCGACTCGACGACTACGGCTACAGTTTAGAGCTTATTGCCGAGCAAAATGTACAACTACTGCCGGCATTATAATGGCGTTTATACATACTTTTATATTTGTACTCACAACAGCACACACTCTTATATATATACGCATACACATGCTATGTATATATTTGTATTTCAAGAGTGTGCATAGCACTTGAAATGGCAAATGAATGACACCGATGCGTACAAATGAGCGAGCAACTGATTGATTGACTGATTGACTGACTGACTGACTGACCGACCGACTGACTGACCGACCGACCGACTGACTGAGCGTTCAATCAGACAAACGCAACGATCCGCCGAGCGACAGACGGACGAGTTAAGATTAATCAGGCTCCCATGCCATATATGTATTTATAATACTATGATATGGAAAGGCAACAAAAGCAATAATGGTTTAAACGCCATATCAGCAAAGAGTATTGCTGACAACAAATTATACACTAGCGAGGGCTGTTTATCAAGTTCTACATAACAGACTAGCTTATCATAGCAGCAATTTTAAAAATGGCTTATTTGATTTATTAAGCAAAACACAATAATAAAAAATTCAAAAGAAGAAAAATGGAAGAATTATGGTTATTAGCAATAATAACTCAAATTCGTATTGTTTTGTTAATTTCTTTTGTATGCGTACTTGAATATGCCCCAGCCATTCGTTTTGAGTATGAAATCGAACCCTAGTGAAAATTAAACATTATGTGTATTAGGTAAAATTGATCGGCATTCATCGATTTAAAACATAAATATAAGCAAAGGTTTAGTTAATGTTAATAATCTACATAAGAAATTAGCAACAAAAAAATACTAAGTATAGGTTAAAACATACATACAATGTTTATTTTTCGTAACATTTGATTCATGACTTAGCGATCCACCCATTGCTAGAACGAAACGCACCGCTATTCAACTATTCCACACATCCATAAATACACACACCCACACACACACAGACACACAGACACACACACACACACACACACACAACCAGAAATATAAACACAATTTTTATAGATAAAGTAACAGCCGATTTTCAACAGCACCCAACAAACAACACACACAAACATACTAACACACACATACAAACCCTCACACTCGCAACGATAATCGAGCAAAGTTGTTGTCAACAAGTTTACGAGGCAACCGCCAGCGTCTCCACTGAATTAGCCACCTCCCCCGCGCACAATCAGCCACCGAGCTCCATAAACACCCGCCCCTCCTCTACCACTCCACCCCATAACCATGTGCGAGTTTCCTTTGCTTTTTAAGCATATCTTAATTTCGAGTTATCGTTGACTTCGTTTGTTTTTAGTTTTCGTTTCGTTTTCGTGTCGCGGCGAGTGTTTTAATATTTTATTTATATTTGTTTTGACGTGCCGTGAGTAATAACTATAGATATGCTCATATACCTATATCCATTTATATATACATACATACATATAAATCTATATACAAATATAGGTGGGCATGTATGTATGCATACCTGTATAAAACGTGTAGAAACCCGTATTCAATTTTTTGGCACTGTGGCGCTTTAAAGCACGCACAACTCGGCCGAGACGCCAAAATAGTCAAGGAAATTGCTTAAGCGCTCTTTAGTCTATATATAATTATAGATGTATATATAAATTATATATCTGGCCATTTGTATGCACAGAACTGATGATCAGTCACTTAATGAGCACGACTAGAGTAACCAACAAAATCATTGAGGTTACTTTTTTTTCGCTTTATTTAAGGTCTTTGCATGGTTAATGATAGCAAGCTTTTGAGAATTTCAATTTTTGTTGATCATTAACTATTTTAAATTGGTTAATAGCATTAAATAATTTTTTATGATTGCAATTTACTAACAAAATTATATTTTAATTGAAGTAGAATTATCAATACCAGCATTGGACTTAACATTATGCAACATAGAACTACATTTTTTATATTCACGAGTTTTAATTGACAAGTTTAAATACAAGCTTGTTTGTTTCAAAAAAGCAGTTTAAGCAAAAGAAACTTTCTTTGGGTTTAAATCTAAATGTTGCTGAACTATCCATATAACAATATATAAAATTAAATTATTTCTTTTCAATATAAGCATAGGTTATTAATGAAATTAAGACCGAACTGTTTATTTTTGTAAAATTAAAAATATTAAAGCATGAATTGCATGAACTCTTTTAGAAAACGCTTAACGAACGAAATTTATTATTGTGAGCTTGTGGCGCAATTATTAAATAATTAATTGTATGTTATATAAATACACAAAACGGTGTTTATTAGACATTATTCGATATGTAAGCGAACACGATGAAATGCATGCAATTCGCTGTTTGTGCTCAAAGTTGAAAAACTACTGAAACAATAAATGTTATGACCCAAGCGCCTTTCATTCATTGCGCTCCAAAGCAGATAAAACTTATACTCAAACTTTTAGATGTGTATGTGCGCGTTTGAGTGAATGATGTGCTTTTTATTAAGAATGAATTCATCGCATGTGTGTGCACATAGCCACATAGGTTTGTTTGCACTTCTCTACACAGATACAAAAATACGTGTATATGGATACATATTCGTACAGTCAAAGTACAGTATAGTATTCGACAGACCATATGCAGTTGCCATGTGCCTCTGGAATTATATTTATCGTATAACAAATCAGACAGACATACTGACATACACTTGGCACTAGCAGAGCAATAACAAGAGTGCTTCAGTCGGAAGTGCCGGATTTGAAGATACCCTGAATCCAGATTCAATCTGCCGTTGTAAACATTTTAGTTGTCTTTTATACATACACACATACATGGCACCACAATACGTATATAAAGCTTTCTTCAGAGTTAGTAGTCCGATCTTTATAAAACTTCCAGGGCATGAATATGACCAACAAATGAGTGTGTATACCAAAGCCCAAATTAATAGCTGAGTTTTTTCCACTTTGCCTTTTTTTGGGTAAATAGGGGAAAGTATCAAAACCGTGAAATATTGATTATCTATATATACTATACGAGATCAAAAATAGCACAATAAATGAATCCAATCTCATCAAATATTCGAATTATATAAAGCGAATGGTATAAGAGAATACATGTTTTACAATTTCATAGCTTCTGTAGTTTCCAAAATAAATGCGTCCAAATTTTGATCGCATTTTTTACAAAACCATTATACCCTTTTTAGCCATTTATAATGGGTTCAGGGTATACAAATGCCAAAAGTAATCGTATGAGAACTGGTCGAATCAGATATAATTTTGTTTCTTCGAATTAGCATATATATATTTGCAATTGCGTCTAGCTTGCCCATTTAACTAAAAGACAAAAGACATACATATATGAAAGTATTTCAAGACAGACATACTGATAGCACAACCGAACTGATTGATTGACTGACTGACAGAGTGCACAAAAGACAGTGTGACAGTAATAACTTGATTTTCCGTGTGGGCCCAACGGGCATCGAAATCAATACAATTCGCTGTACACAAGCACAACACGCGTCCCAATACATATATATGTGTGTTGTGTGTAGACCCTATGCCTATGTACCTTATATACCCTTCTGAAGTATTTGTGTGCCGGCTTATCATTATTAAATACAAATTTGAATTACATACGACTTATCAGCGTGTTTCAGTCGATTCCTGCTGTTGTTGGTGCTTCAATATATTTCTTGATTATTTTGTTTTAATTTTCGCCCGCTTTTTTCACCTCTTCTTTTCGGTTTTATACTCATTTATATTTATATTTTAGGTGTATATATTTTAATGTTTGCGTCGCGTTTACCTCGTAAACAGTTTTGCCAGCCTTTTCCAAAGACGGAATCTTTGTAATCTAACAAAAAGATCTAGTAATCTTTGCTGTATTTTAACTTGCTATGTAATTCAAGAACATTTAAAAGGTAATACCTGTAGCTCCCATTTGTTTTATATTACTTCACTTTGATGCAAAAAAGATTATGTAATTCTCTTAAAGTGGACTTTAATTAAATTAAACTAATAAATTAATCAATCAAGCTTTTTGTCCGTCTTGAGCCAGTTTTTAATTGAATTTCCGATAGCAAAGTGTTTAGGATAAACCATATTTGTGTTACAGATAAATCAATTTGACATCGCATAAGATGATTCGCTTTAGGGGCATCAATAAATAAATAAATGTCACACCACCTGCAGTTATACATCTTCAGAATAATAGCTTTTATATTTGGGTAATTATGTATAGATCTAAACTATAACTGATTTTTTTTGCTGATTAAAATATTAAAAAATTGCTGAAATAAAATATTAATGTGTATAGGGCTTATTTGTTGCTATATCTGTTGGCTTTTCGTTGGTCTTAGGCTTCTTTAAATCGGTTGAGATTCACGAAAGTTATGGCGAATATAGTCACCCAAGCCGAAAAATAGCAAAAAACCAAATTTCCAATCCATTTCGGGTTTAGGAGCCAAATATCTATAATAAATATCGGTTTCACCCAACGCGGTAACAAAAAATTTAATTATGTCGCATAGTGTAATTAATGTGAACATTTTACAAAGCAAATATACTTTTCCATTATGAATAGTGTATAAAAAGTAGCTTCTAAGTTAATCAATACACAGCAAAATAAGATTGTGATGCCGTAATACTCAGGTGATGCTGGTGGTATTCACCCATAGGTCAGAAACCGGAGTATATGTAAAATGCCGATGTTATTTTCAACTGTTTAATCTACTAACATATCATTTTCAACTGTTTAATCTACTAACATATAATTTTGGTTCATTCTAAATAACGCCACTATTTTGTTTTTTGATATTCGTTTATCACAAAATATTTGCCCAACACTTAAGTGTTTTTATAGAAATAAAAGGGTATTAGTTCGTTACGTATTCATGTTTATATGTACTAAGTAACATAGCAAAATAGATATGAAAAACAAAAATTAAAACAAACACAAACTGGCAGTACGAAAAATAACATATGTTTTGTGTATTAATTTGGATTCGATCTTTACTTGCTGATAACTCAGTTTGGCTTCAATTGTTCTTTTGCCGAGTTTTACTACATTTGACAACCTCATTCAGTTCCAACTGTTTGGACCTGTGACTAGAATGGTTGCCAAAACAGCTCTTAGGATCCCAATGAATATGTTAATTATTAACTAAGCATATAAAAGCAGGTTGGAAAATACTACATTTTTATTTATAAAGGTATTCGCTGTATTTTTAATTTATTTTAACGTTTTTAAATTTTTCATTAAGTGAGAACATGGTTGAAAAACTATTGTCTGGCATTTTCTGGGTTCTGTGTCCCCCGTCCGTTGACAGTTTTTAGTTTAAAAATCGATCTTAAAAAATATTTAAAGCGTAACTTATCGGCTTAAACCTATTTTATTTTCATTCTCGAAAGGCAAAGATAAACAGACCATTTTTAGAAGTGCATATAAACCCATCAAGTTTATTTCTGATACAAAACTTTGGTAATACCTGTTGCAGTTGTCAGGCAACAATTTGAAATCCGTAAACATTTATACAAATCCAGTAAATAACCAGAAAATCACTAAACAATCAAGTCACAATTTTAAAGGCAACATTTTGGCTTTATTAACAACGTGCTGCTGATCAAATTGGTTTCCTGTATGTTTGTGGATTTTTATTACAGCATATTAGCTGAATACCGGTTTTCTTTTATTTATTTTTTTTTTACTAAGAGTACCAAATTCCATAATTTATGATATTGTGCTGGCAAACATTGAAAGTTATTTTGGAGCCGGCATTTGGAACAAGTTTTGCTTTATTTCTTCTTTATTTTGATATTCTAGGAAATGCGCTGAAAACTCGAATTGAAACTCGAAGAAGAAACCCAGTGTCGCATGATATTTCTCTCTTTTAAAGTAAGTCTCCGACGGCTTATCGCCTCGAAAAAAAAAAAATAATAATAAAAATATTTGTAGGGGCTTTTGAGTGTTGTGAATAATGTTCCAATGCTAATGAGGGCGCGCGCTTACTCATCGGTGAGCAGGGCAAAGAGGGGGACGGGCGAGAAGGAGGCAGGTCAGCAGCCAATAAAAGGAGAGTAAAAATAGGCATAACGCATGCCTCAAATATGTATGCGTGCGATATATGCCACAAAGGCAGTACCAGCAGCAGCAATGGAAGAGGCTTAAAACTTTTGTAGATACAAACAAGTCAAATGCGCTAGACAAGATTGCACGACCATGAGATACCCTGTGTCCTAGAAAAAAACGTAAAATTATTAAAAGAAATATTTTTCATTTAATAAAACATTTTTTACAAAATTCTATTTAACAGTACAAAGTTTAATAAATTAATTTGATAAGTTTAAATAACTTTATGTATTTAAATTACATTTAATTCAACTTTAATACAGTTTATTTTATACATAAGAAAAACAAATCAAAAATCAGCACATCTGATCATAGATGGCGCAGTTAACTTACATGATATTCATAGAAATTGGAAAAATATTACTGCCTATAGGAGGCGCTTAAGTGCAAAAGGCTGTCAAGTTAGATGCACTTAACGTAAATAATTTCATACAAAATTAGCTCTTATTGCAGGGAAAAGAAAATTTCAGGCATCTATTTTAACGATGCAGCTAAGTATCGAGGCAGCTAAGCAAATTATACTGTATATATTTTCCATTAATATTTCTTATTTTTAGGCTCCATTGTATGAAAATCCAAGACACTGATGAAACTGGGGACTACGACCAATGGTAAAAGTTCGAGTTTGAGTTCGTGTCTTCAGCTCGAGTTCCAGCTCGTGCGCGCAGCAGCAGACAAAGAGCAGCCTTTGTGCAGACACAGACAGACACACACACACACATACAAACACAATCAAATTCTAATAAGAACGTCGAGCCGATCGCATTAGAAAAGTTCGAGAAAATATTGTATGGGAACGGAGCGACAGTACGAGAACGACATAGGGAGCGGGCGTAACAGGCAACAAGCCTGTCCTCTCAGTTGGTGAGTGCCAACTTGTTGTTTCCTTCTTGAAAATTCCGGTTCTGTTTGTTGATGGCTGCTGTGAGGGGCAGTGGGGGAAGATAGAAACAGAGAATGGGCGACAGAGACAGACGTAATTAATGATCCCAAAAACGCTGACAGCAGCGTCGACTGAGATAGTTGGAGACTACCAAATGCATGTCGGAGTTGTTCTCTTCGAAGAGAGCAAACGAAGTACAGGTGCGGATTAGGGTCACTCAGCATGACTGAGACTGAGGAGTAGCCATAAATTGTGCGATTGAAATATAAATAAGAAGAAAAGAAAAACAAAAGTTGCATTGAATTGCGGTTTGACTATATCAACTGCACTTTAAATGTTAATGATTGCCCATAACATTTACATATAAATTGGCAAAATAATGTCAGCTGAAACTACATATTCGAAAATTAATTGAAACTTCCATAAAATGTAATGTGTTCCGGGTGTTACTTTTATTTTAATTTTCTTGAGACTTTTAAGATTTATTCTTCTATTAAAAATGCTCTACGTAAACTAAAACCGGATTTTCCCTTTTCTAATATAAATATAAAATTATTGTGTAATACATTTGTATTATGTGTGGTATATTTATAAATTAATTCAAGGAATTATACTCAATTGATTAAGAAATTAAATCTTAAAATTGATAGACGTAAGACGGGGGCAATGAATGGAATAAACCCAAATAAGCATTCACAGTGCGGTTAACTGAATCAAAAATAATTCTTGAATCAGGCAAAAAAACTATGGAGGTTCAAAAGAATGTTGATCCATTATTATAAGCAACAAAATAATAGCTTGATATTGCTCAAGAATTTCAAGAGTGCTGAACGAATGTTGAGATATATCAAATGTGGTATTACTCGAAGTTTTGTAATATTACTGATGATATTATTGTTATAATACATTGGATGCTGTAATATTGGAATATTTACAAACAAGAAGACAATAAAATCGGAATATAAATATGAATTTATTATATTGTACTTTATTCAAGCTAAATTTTAATAACGCATTTTCAATATTCAGTTGAATGACTTTATTGTAACTATTAGAAACTAATAAATAAACACATGGGTTATTCCAGTATTTTGTTAAGTCTGTTAAGTCACATACACACACGCACACATACACAGAAATATATCGTGAAGAAAAATAAACACATTGTTTACAGGCTCCAATGGTCGAAGAATTGGTTGTAATACAACTGCTTGTATTTGTAGAATGTGGCGGCCAGTCGGAGCAAACGAACGAATAAGCAGCAACAACAACAAAAATAAACGTATCGACAAGTTACACGTACAACAAACACAACCACAAGAATGACAGGAGCTACAGAAAACGGCAACTAACGCAATGTGGAACCGGTTCAAACTAACACAAACAATTGTGTGTTTGTGTGAGTGTGTGCAACACACAAATCTAAACAAAATGACCAAAAGCCAACAAGAAGATGAGACAAGGCAGCAACAGTACGAGAAGAAAAGCACCAAGCAGAAGGAGTGCGAGAGGCAGCGGCAGCGCGCTTATGAGGCATGTGTGTGTGTGTATGTAATCGCCGCCAGCGTCACAAGCCCACACATACACACACACATACAACACTTTGTATATATGTATACATACAACACTGTTATATACATATATATATATATATATATATATATGTGTGTATATATAAACGCTAAAGTACACAGAGAGCATGCGTTGGCAACATCATATAATCAGCTACCTTTTTTTTCGTTTAGTTCATTTTACGCGTTTTGCTTTTCATATTCTTGAACTTCAAAAAAACACAAAAAAGAAAAGAAAAAAAAATCGAACAAAAAGCCAGCATAAAATAAATATAAAAAATCAACAACAACAACGACGCGACTCTGTCGGCAGCCAAGCTGTCAGACAGCTACTGGTGTTAAACGTACATAGTACATACTATACTATAGTATGTAGTAGAACAGCAACAAAAACAATAAACACAATGGTACACAAACACAAACGTACACATGCAAGCATACATACAAACATACATGCATACCAATGCCCACAGGCAAGCGTTCACTACGCTGCGTATACGCGACGCGTCGCTGCTTATCGACTTTTTTTTCGACTGCTGCTGCTTTTGCTGTAGCTTTGTTGTTTTTGTAGTTGCTTCCATCCGCTTTTTAATGCAGCTAATGCTCAACAGTGCTTGGATCTTGCGCTGATTGCTGATGAGATCTGGCAGCCCATCGCCAATGGCAAGAATTCTTTTGCTGCCCTTAGCACAGGCATTACAAATGATATTCAACTCGAAGAATTCCACAACGCAACCGAAAGAAGTTGATACCGACGTTTAAAGTATCCTATACCAATCAAAGTGTTGTATTTGGCCCTGAAAGAAAGTTTTGCTTTTTTACAGCAATATAAGATGTCGTTAAGATCTTAGAGTCAGATATGTTCAGAATTTTCTAAAATTTGTTGAGCCTTATTATTTTTGCATATGGCTTGAATATATGTATGCATTCAATTAACCAAGACCCTATTTTGAATATTTAACGAACATTAACATTAAATATTCAGTTCAACTTTATTGTAGTTACTAATACTATTGATTTTCATAAAACATCGATAAGAGTAGTTAGCCTTTACCCTGATTCCACTATGCTCAAATAATGTGACATTTACAAACTTCACATTCTGCGATTCCATTAGCAAGTGTCAGTTATCGGTCACATATGTGTGGCAAAAGTACCGTTTTTTTAAATAAACAGCTTATAAGTTTTTTTTGATATACCTATGCGTCGCAAACTATTAGGCTTCGAATGGATTTTTTGCGCGATTGGGGCATCAGTAAATTTTAAATACTGTGCAATTAGTATAATTTAAAATTAATATTAAAAGTTACTGCTTGCCTTCGTTGGTATATCAGCTGTTTATGGTAATGATACTTTTACTCGTGCGAATACCAAAATTGTTTTTTAAATGTTACATTTATTACAAATGTGGATTCTTATGGGAAAACGTACACGCAACATATTTCACATTAGCAAAAAATGTTAAATTCGCAAAAATTTACAAAATGTTGACAGTGAAGTTAGGCTATTTGATCATGTTGCAAACTTGATTATATATCAAGTATAACCCACTTTCCGATGGCTACTTCAGAATGCATCATTTAGTTGATTTACTACTGTCTGCCGTTGGCGTCGGTTCTCTTGCGTCTTCTTCGCATCAATCTCGTGTTGATGTTGTTGTTGTTGTTGTTGATGTCAGTTGTTGTTGCTGCTGTTGGCTCCATGATGCCATGAGCATTTCGCTACAACAAAGCTCATATACATAAGACTTATTTAGTACAAATGATTTTCTTTTCATTTTCTGTTTTTATTTCGGATCTTTGCAGCGATTGGTTTTTTTTTTATTCGTCTGTATGGACTCTACATGATCTTGTTTGGCTATGGTTTTAGCCAATTTTAAGTTTTTTTTATTTGTGATGGATTGATTATGAAGTTAAGCATAAATACATGTGTGTGCGTACGCGTTAGCTTTAATTATCTCGTAAAGTAAACAATAATCTATTGCAGAGGATTATGTGAGACATATTTTGAAACAAATATATGAAAAAATGTATGAATACATACATCTGTAAGTCTAAGAAGACAGCTTCAAGGTTTTAACCAGATTACTTCAGGTTTGTAGAAACACAACAAACATTTTTTTACTTTGAGATAATTTAAATAAATTAAAACGTCGAAACAGCTCTGACTAAAATCTGGAATTGATCTTAAATTATGTGAGAGTTATTTTTTTTTTATTATGTTTTCTTTAAAATAACTTGCAGTCTTTTAAAGCTTTCTGCTAAAAACTTATTCGTTTTTTGTAGAATGTAGAATGACTTTTGCTTATATTTTTCCCAGTGTAGTTGAGAAACTTGCCCCTAGCCATAAGAAACGCACTTGTCCTACCATAACAGGCCCAACTACCACAAACAGAATAAAAACGGAAAAAACTAGAAAAACGTGCGCCGTATAATAAAGCTTTTTTCTGCCACAAAATCAATTTGTAAAAGAAAAACTATCATCAATAAAACCAAATTTTTTAATCAACAGTTTTCAGCCGTTGCAACACCAAAACTCATCAAGTGTACATAAATGTAAGCAAATATAGTGAATGTGCTTTATAGTTAATTTGATTTATTTAACACTTTTCATGCGCGTTTTTATACTATTTTATTAAATTAATTCATTGCTTATTTATTTTTACAGAAAGATAATTCGATATACATTTTCTTTACGTTGGATAGAGGAGTATTTTTATTTAGTGATATTCTTAAATATTTTTTATAAGATAAACTTGCTCGTTAGAAAAGTTGATTGCCCTTTATACCAAAAAGTTAAAAAAAAAGGGCAAGTGTTCGACATTCGTAAGGAATGGATTCTGTAATAAAACTAAAGGAGATTTCTAACTAAGGGGCTGAAGGTCACCAATACTAGTTTTCCAAAATACCTTTGAGTGATAGCACGAACAGGGTATCTGGCAGTCTTTACCATTCGATTGCAACGATCATGGTTATTTATTGTGCAAAGACGACATCGGCGATTGCGCCGAGTGTCGCTGTCGGGTCTGGCAATTGTTTTAAATGTTATCGGTGTGTGTGTGTGTGCCAATTGTGTTTATGTGAAACAAACAGTTTTTTCGGGCTTCATTAAAATTTCTAGAAACTCGACCACTCCAAATGTTCTCTAATTACAAACAATTTCAGTGCAGCAGCAGCGGAGGCGGCGGCAGCAGGCGCAAGTGGCAAATTGTAGCTATTGTTTTTATTTATTTTTTCATGTAGTATTTTATTTTTTTTCATTTTGGAATTGCCAAACAAAAGCATCGCCCACACACACACACACACAGTCAACCAATATACACAGAAGAGTCAATCAAAATAATTACAGCAACAACAAAATCCAATTGGATAGTTCCCGAGTGAAAATAAAAACTCAAATAATAAATGTCAATTAAGCATGAATTGCGGTCTTGTTGTTTTTGCTGTTGCTGCCGCATATCCATATGCACCGTACATCGATTACAACTCAGTGTCATTGTTGTTGTTGCTAAGTGCGTTCAGTAATTTGCTGGTAATTATCACTCACGCACAATCAAATGTAAATTAGAAGCGAGGGCGAGAGA
Source organism: Drosophila montana (assembly GCF_035044405.1). Lineage (NCBI taxonomy): Eukaryota > Metazoa > Arthropoda > Insecta > Diptera > Drosophilidae > Drosophila > Drosophila montana. The sequence goes on from NW_026996956.1 coordinate 1,111,241, forward strand.
AGAAGAGAGTGCGATACAGAGTTGCTTCAGTGAGTGAGTGCTAATTATACAGGCACTTGCATACACTTGCACACGTGTTCGTGAAGTGAGTGAGCCAGCACTCGTAGAGAGTGAGCGAGTGAGTTGCACAGTGGTGCGTAGGCTGGTGGACAATGTTGATCGCACATTGGCAGGAAATTCATTTGCATTGGTCTCTAATTGCATTAGTGTGCATTGTTGTGTTATTGTCAGCTCAATGAGAAATATTAGATATTATATCTATTTACATATGCTTGTATAATTAAAAATGTAGAATCAAAAATTCAACGCTTTTCGTTGAACATATGTATGCACATTTAGATGTAAATAATCTGTACATTGTTCAACTTAATTTTTACGAATTTTTTTTTATTTTTATTGTCAAACTGACAAACTTCTGTGGCTTTTGTTTTGCGCACAATATTATGTGAAAATTGTAAAGCGAAAAAATAATAATGGGGAACAACAATAAAAGAAAAAAATTAGTATTGTCGGTATAATTTGTATGTCAATATAGTAGTGAGTAACAACAAACACAGCAACAACAATAGACATGTTAGAATAGCAAAGATTTCTCTCTGGCCTGACCAGCTACAACACAAAGCAGATACACTATGGTCACTCTATTTTAGCCAGCATGAGTGAACAGGCGAGCGCGAGAGAGTGCGAGAGTATCACAATTTACGCCTGCTTATGCCTGTCTGTATGTGTGTCGCAACGCAGAAATGAATGAAGCGAGCACCGCAGCCGCTGCCGCTGCCGCTGCCTGTCGTAAGAGCAAGTGCTTGTGTGTAAGAATATTTTCGCATGTTGAAAAACAAAGAGTTATGAAATTTTCCAATTGGCAAATATACAACACGAGCCACGACAAGGGCAAAGAGAGCAAGCTAGCGCGAGGGAGAGAATTGTGTGTGAGAATTTGCGCTTACCGTTTGCTTATTAACGTAGGCGTCCGTTTGCTGCTGCTTCTGCTGACTGCGTATACTTTGGTAAGTCTGTATGTGTATTTGTGTGTGATTCTTTTTTTTTGTCACTCGTGTTATTTTAATTTGCCAGGGGCTGGTTGCGTTGTGGTTTTTGTTATGCAAAATGACATAGATTTTTTTTTCACAACTCGCAACACTTAAACATTATAAATTATTAAATTCTGCTTCGGTTGCTGCTGCAAATATAATTCGAACGCAATGCACAGTGTGTAAAATCGATGAGTGTGTGTTTGTTTGTATTTTATTTTTACTTGTTCGACTCCGCCGCGCTGCTCGCGTAAACGGCAAAACAAAACGACTGCGACTGGCACAGCGACGACCACTTTACCGTGAAAAATTTTCATTCATTGAGGAAAATTGAAACGAGCGGCGATAGAGCGAGAGAGCGAGCCAGGAACGACGACGCGACAACATGCAGCTTGGCGTGTGTGTTTGCGCTCTTTAACAGTGTTGCCAACTCAGCAGTGTCCAACGAAATGCTCTCAAAACGAGGCACAAGCATTTAACATGCAATTTGTATAAAAATTAAATGTTAATCTCCTGCACACACATTTTCTATTTTCTTTTCGTTTGCTTGATTGCCAAGCAGCGTCCCCGCCCCCGCAACAACACGCACACACACACAGAGCGAGAGAGAGTCTCAACTCTGGTCACACAACAGACGGCGCGTCGACGTTGGCAGCGGCACGTGTGTGTGTTTGTCGTTTGCCTAAATTTCATTGCTCTCTCGCTCTCTTACACGCGCATTTCGTTTTTGCTTCTCGATTCGATTTTCCTATTATTGTTGTTATTATTTAAATTATTTATTAATTCAATATTCAGAAGTTACCCACTGCATTAGATTACTCGAAGTTGGCGCTTTTTGCCCACTTAAAGCGTTATTTCACACACATACAAATACAGGCATCAATGCAAATTTCATTTCTTCTTGCTACATTTTTCACTTGATTCTTTCTTACTGCGATTTTTTGTTATATTTTTTTGACTCGTACGTTGATTTTGTTGCTTATATGCACTGAAACTGCATATGTTTCTATTTATGTATATACATATGTATTTTGAGTTGCCAAGTGCTAGCACAGAATTAAATTGTTGCTAACTTCCACACACAAACGTATGTTCACACCACGGATGTCTCTAGCAAACTAATTCACAGTGGCAACTCTAAGCCAAAGTCTTGTGAAATGGTCAGGCGGAATTGAAAATACCAAAAAACGCGTAGAAATATACTAAGCGCGTATTTTGTAAGGCAGCCCTGAAAATATTGTTCAATTATTAATTTAAGTGCTGATCCACATGGACTATCAAAAACAATTTAATTGCAAATATTGACATATTATTTTATTTTTTAAATTATTTAAAGTCGAAATTAACAAAATTTTTTTTTTATAAAGTCTGCCTGAAATAAGTTAAGCACATATGGCAACGCTGTCAGTGCAAATGGCGGCTTATTTAAATAATAATATTACCCCTTAGTTTACTGCTCTTTTAATTAAGTATCTGCAAATATTGAAATAAACAAGTTAAATTAAACAAACCATTTCACGTATAAGCTATTTTTCAATGTATTTGCAATATAAGGATTGTCTTTATTGAGGAATAAGCTCACCTGCTTTGGCGGGACCACCACGAAATAGTGTGACCGTTGGGCGAAAGCTTGAAGTTATCAAACTTTCAACGGACAACAAGTTTAAATTAATTTTTGAAATTCCATCCGAATGTGCGGAAAAATCGCAAAGACGTTTGAATGAAACTTTTTGTTAAAGATTTGGTGGGTGACGTTTCGCACTCAAATTCTTTTCCAAAGGTCTATATGAAAAATCATGTGATACGTGTTTCACAATTTCCGCTAAATCAAAGCTTCCTTGGTGGGAAATGCGGTTCTAAGATATTTTTCGGTGACGTTTTAAGTCCGATTCGCATCAAACTTATTTTAAAAACTCTATATAACAAATTAATGAATACGTATAAAAATGGTTGTGTGATAGTTTTTTGTTTACCGTCCGATCGGTTATAAACTCATTATTTTCTTTAAGAGAATTTATTTAATACGTGCCACGGGCAAGGCTGGGTTATACCCGCTAGTTATTCAATAATTGTCTTAAAGACATTATATTTTTGTTCTTATTTTGTTGCGGAATGGCTTAGTTAATTTACCAAAAATATAACTTAACGCAAATGATGTTCATTTGATAAATTTTTAATAAATTCATCATACCCTTGTAGAGGGTATTATTATATTTTTTTATAATATGTGTAACGCATAGAAGGAGATATCTCCGACCCCAAAAAATATATACATATACTAGCGGGTATAACCCGGCCTTGCCCGTGGCACGTATGTAATAAAATCAAAAAAGCTTTGAAAATGATTTTAAAACTGATCGGACGGGAATCAAACAACTTTTATGCAAATCGGAAAACTCTTAAAATTCACCAAAAAAATCTTAAAAATGCATTTTCCACCGAAGGAGTTTAGATTTTGCGAGAAATGTGAAACACGTCTCTAATGATTTTTCTTATAGATCTTTGGAAATAAATTTAAACACAAAACGTCATCCACCAAATCCACCAAGGAGGGATGGATTTTTCAAAAAGTGTGAAACACCCCTCAAATGAATTTGAATATAGATCTTTGAAAATTAGTTTGGGGCCGATCGGATGGTAAACAAAAAAGTTACATACAAACGTTTTTCGCGATTTTTCCACACTTGCGGGTGGAATTTCCCGAAACCCCGTCTTAACGTGCACCTACATCACATAAGGTAACTACAGTGAAAATTTCAGCTTCCTAGCTCTTACGGTTTGGGCTGTGCGTTGATCACCAATCAGTCAGTCAGTCAGGACAAACAGTTTTATATATAGAGATTGTAGATTAGCATAAACAGCCGAGTTGATATAGCAAAAAATATATATATTGTAGATTAGCATCAACAGCCGAGTTGATATAGCCATACCCGTCTGTCCTTCTGTATGTTTCTACGCGAAGTAGTCTCTCAGTTTTACATCTATCGTCTTAAAACTTTGCATAGGTCTGTATTTCTTTAGCAGGCAGTACATATATCGGAGCCGACTGGATTAGACCACTATATCATATAGCTGTCATGGGAACGATCGGTTGTATGAAAAACTTGTATGTTTATAAAGATATGTTGACCATATCTGCACTTATTTGTTTTACAATGCTCTGTACACATTAGCAAAATTTAACAACATCGCACCACTTTATTATACAGCTGCCAGAAAAAAGATCGGTCGAAAAGTTGGTAGCCATAAAATGAAGATTACTTGAACACCATAATGTATATACTATTCTAGAATCTACATGTCAAATTTGATGAGTCTGGCCATTAAAAATCGGCGATGCTTCCTTCTGCTACATACATTTGAAAAGAACTATTAAACTCTTTTTACCCATTTTCAATGTGTCCAGAGTATGAAAAGAGATGGACTGCCAGAGAGAAAGAATGAGAAGTATTGTATATTACAATTTTATGGAGAGTTTTGTGTCAAAGCAAAATTAAAATAGAAGCCAACATAATTACCAAATCTATTTTCTGCCAGAGTTTGTTCATGAGAACATATGGGATTTTATATGTGTAAGTACATCGATTTTATCGTATATAGTAAAAACATAACAAGATAGTAAATCCCAGGAATTTCAGAAACACAAAAACAACGGACTCAAATCCTTAAAGCTTTTTGTGGAATACATTTGATAAAATATATTTCTTTTATCAAGTGGATCACAATTGTTGAACAGTTTGTAGGGCTCCCAGCTTCTGGTGTATTAAGCCTGATACGATTATTGCGAGCTGAGGCAAGGGAATACTTGGAAAAGCCTATCACACGCAAGTTAGTGTACTTATAACTTTTTGATCTTCTGGCTGAGCAATTCGGGTTCTCCATTCAATCCCCCAATCCCCAAATAACCGCACACATGGTTCACATAATAAAAATATCGGCACTCATAAAATGGAAATGCAAAGGCATTCATCACATTTGCGCCAAAGTTTAGAAATATTAAACCGCTTATGCGAGCCAGGCAGCTGCTGCCTGCGCATTAATTTCGACCTGGTGCAAACATCTACGGCATAAATTACGCATACGTCATGTAAGCCGTGTGAGAATAAACAACTTTACACCTGAGGTGTGTTGTTGTTGCTGTTTCTGTTGCTGTTGTCGCTTCTATTATTGCTCCTTGTTGTTGTTATTGTTGTTGTTGTCGTTCGCTCAACTTTTGACTTTTATAAGTGCAAAGTCAGAATGAAATAATGCGGGCCTATTCAAAACGCACCTATTAGAACCTAGAACCCAAAGTTTAATGAGTCACAAAGAGTAAATTGCTCGCAAGGAGTTGTTGCAAAGTACGAAAAGTTTCATTAATTAACGTTATGTTGACAAATTGGATTAGACAACTCCCTCTTTCTCTAGCTCCTATTATTCTAAGATTTTACAATAGGACGTAAATAGGAAACCAGATTTTAAATAAATTGTGAGGCAGCAATTATTAAAGCAATCAATACTCTTTGAAAGATTTGGTTTGGAAAATCTACTATACAAAAATATTTGAAAATAATTTATTTCTATATATAAAACGGTTTGTCTTATGTTACCTATGCGATAGAGGAGCACAGTAAGGCCACCCGCAAGTGTTGGTTTGAAACTTTATTGCGTAGATCCGATTGGCCTCAAACTCATTTTCAAATAAATTTGTTCAAATTCATTTGAGGAATGTTTCACACTTTCCGGAAAATCCAGCCCTCCTTAGTATAAATGGGCGTCAACAATTTGATATGTGAATTTTCCGGTTCAAATTCATTTCGAAAGAATCTTAATTTGAGACGATTTTCACACTTTTTACAGAATCCAAGCTCCATTGCTGGAAAATGCGGATCAAAGATTTTTTGGGTGAAGTTTTGAGTTTTTTATTTTCAAAGTCCTATATAAGAAGTTATATACTTATTCAAATGTTTTAGCAATTTTCGAAATTGCATCCAACTTCTTTGTTTACCATTGGATCGGCTTCAAAATTATTTTTAGAGATATTTGTTAAAATGCTGCAAGGGCTTAAATTTTATTTATACAGCTTCAAGATTTTCACCACAAAATTAAAACGTGCGGAAACCGTTGATTCCAACTTATGGTTCTATATTCAATTATTTTATGCATATTTGCTGTTAAGATAGTACGGGCTTAAAAAGTAATTTTTATAAATTTTGGCACAAAACTTGCAATGGGCAAGGCCGGGTAATATCCGCTAGGTAATATATATATAGGAATGGCCATTCGATGGATTTCATAAGCAATTAAGTTCTTTGGCTTCTTAATATATTATTTAAAGAAATTACATGCTGCAAAATTCCAAAAGCAACACACAACAGCGATACACACATTTCAAATAGCCTCCCAAGCTCAAACTCGATTCTCGTTCCTCTTTTATGTTCTATCGATATATCGTTGGTTAATTTTCCATAGCAGAGCTGCATATAAAAAACTAATATTACACTCGCCTGTTTATTTTGAATGATTATAAATTCGATCACTTCTGGTTTTATTTCCATATCTTATATGTGATTGAAAATATTATTTTAATATTTGTAAATAATTGTATATTTTAATTTTAAGCATAAAACCATAACAGACCTTAAACCACTGTACAAAAAAGTTCAAATAAACAAATGGAAAACTATGAGATTATTTTTAACTTTTTTTCCCCTCCACCTTTCCACCCTTCCATTTAAAGACAATTTTACGCGAGATGACAAAGTTGAGCTCGTTAATGCTAGCAAAATACAAAAAGGGTAAACGGAAACATAAAAAGCACGCAAAAGTGAATTGATGGCTTGGTAGGTGTGTGTGTGTGTGTGTGTTTGGGAGTGTGTGCGTGTGTATGTGTGAAGGGGGTGGATGGTATTTAAAATAATAATCATAATTTGCTACACCTGTCATCAAGTTTTTATGTACGTCGTTTACAACGGCAACAGCAATGTTTTTGCATATTTCTCCATAAAATGTAATTTGTAAAATTTTCAACAATAAAACATTAAGAATAAAAAAAAACGGCAAGTGTCAGCTTGTGTTCGCCTTGGCCCAGCACATTTTTCGCATTTAGTTTGGCATGAAAAGCGCATGTTAAAAAACTAACGAGGCAAATCCCAAGGGGAAGTTTGGACTTGGGGTCGAGAAATTTGTGGGATACTTTACTTTAAAATACTTTAAAACAAGCAAAAATAGAAGCGGGTAAGAGTAAAACGCATTAAATGAAAGAGGAACAGAGAGAGCACAACAATTATTACCAAAGCATGAAAACGGTTAGTTGCACTTGGATTCAAGAAATTCTTGCAGAACAGCAAAAGGAGAGGGTGAAACGCTTTTAATCAAAGCATGTATCAAAGTATGTATCTACTTAAATTTATGAGAGTGGCTAAGTCTATGTTTTTGTTTTTAATTCCTAATTCTTTTATCGGAAGCGCAGCAGATCGAAAATACACCAGATCAGAAGGGATATAAACTTAGTGTGTTTTTAGGCACAAGAGAATAAATATATTGCGTCTATTACCTTGTCTTTTTCAAGTCAAGCTTTCATCTATAAATTTTAAATATTATACACATTATAAACTCAACGAAAATAATTATTGGAAAAATGTTGTATGTGAGATCGCTTATTAATGACTTGGTGAGAATATGATTAAAATAAATTTGTTTGTAAAAATGTCAATATCAAAAAGTAACTATCACTTACATTGCGCTCAGCTTCGAAATATACATTCATAATTCTTTACAGATTGACTATATAAATAAATTAAATAACAAATGGATTGTCATATATGTTTCACAACATTATTATACCTTTTTTTACTATTGGTATATATACAGGGTATAATAATTCTATGTGTTTGTGTGTCACAGAAATACGAACGCACATTGGATAAGCTATTCGGTTTTTTTTTAATAGTGGCATCAAATCTATAAGCTACGTGAATATGAAATTAGAGAAATAGAAATTAGAAAGTAGAGGCTCTAGTCGGGAGTTCCCGACTAGGGGATACCATTAACCGCCCTCTTCAATCAATCGCAATTGCAATGCTGTTGATAGAATACAATAAAGACGCACATGAATGTGTTCGTGTTCACGTACACAGAAATTCTTGCAATTTGCGCTAGCTGCAGCAATCACATGGTCAGTATCAACACAGTTTCTTTAATAACTTTTCTGTTTCTTCACCGATGTTGATGAAATTATCAACAGTACATCTTATTATGCTATAGAATATTCCTTTAATTTCAAAGGGACAATTGTGTTTAATTTGTGGCTTAAATTTGTGGGTAGCTCAAATTTATTTTGGTGTGTAGGTGAAAATAGCTTTAAAATGAACAAGTAAGAGGATATCCTGAACCCTCTTCTTCCAACACCAAATGCAGCCCGCGTTACGCGCTCATTTGCTTTAGTAATAAAGATAAAATTAAAAAAAGACGTTTTCTTGGCAGGGTTTGAACTCACAACTTACCGCACTACTTGCCGCCGCCTCTACATAACAGCCACACCAGCCAAAAAAATAAACAAATTTCCTTAGGTAGGTCTTGAACTCTCAGCAGACCACACTAGAATTCAAAGAAGAATGTGTGTGTACATGTATGTATACAGATATTCTGGCAACTTGCGCTGGCTGCCGCAAACACGTGGACAGCCGAAACACATTTTCTTTTGTGTTTTTTACCAAATCTTGATGTAATTTTCTCAAAAAACAGGATTTCGATATCGAATTTTATTGATTACTTTAAAACGGGGCAAGTTATCGAATATAGGAAATAAACTCGATCTCCGCGGGCACAAGGAGGACCTACAGCTAAAATTCCAAGTCTCTTGCTCTTATAGGTTCTGAGATCCTTGCGTTCATATATACGGACGGACGCACAGACAGACGGACATGGCTAGATCGACTCGGCTGTTGATGCTGATCAAGAATATATATACTTTATGAAGTTGGAGATGCTTCCTTCTGCTTGTTACATACTTTTGCACAAATACATTATACCCTCTTTACCCATTTTCAATGGGTTCAGTGTATAAAAATATTTTATATATTATGAATAAAGTTTTTCAGAAGCTACATGTCAATTTTGGTGACACTAGCTCTTAAAACATGAGCTTTGCCAAAAACAGAATATCTATATTGATTTTTAACGAATATCGGATGTCGAATGTCGAATACCTGAAACAAACTCGTACTGCGCTAGGAAAACATACGTTTAAGAATTCAAACTCTTATAGGTTCTGAGATTCTTGCGTTCATACATACGGACGGACAGACGGACGGACGGTCGGATAGAGAACGGACATGGATCGACTCGGCTATTGCTGCTGATCAAGAATATATATACTTTATGGGGTCAGCCTGTTACATACATTTGCACAAATACATTATACCGTTTTTACCGGTTCCGGGTTCCGGGCATAAAAAACGGTTACAAATATATTTGTTTTAATGTTGATGGCAAAATTAGAAACGCCAAAAACAATACGGTCGAAAACAAAAAACTGAAACTTCATTTTAGATGTGGTGTATATATTCCAAGTGTATTTAATTTTAAATTAATTATGCCTGCAGGGATAATTGTATATGTGGGCATGTGTGTGCATATGTGTACATGTGTGTGCATGAGTGTGTACTCTTACATCGACACAATTTAAATATGTAATGAAATTTGTGCATAAAACTTTGGCTTTGGGAAAGCTAAACTTTGCGAAACACAAAAAACAGCAACTAAAACAAGTTAGCATGTGTAATTCGAGAGTGCGCCACTAGCTAATATCCTGTGCTTACATTCGTTGTTCGTTAAATGTACATATCATAAAACCCACATACACATGGCAGGTTTTTGTGCCCTCGATATTGTTGCAGAATTTTGAAAAATTAAAATGATGCTGATCTGTCAAATGATATATTTCAAATTTTGCTCGAAGATAAGCATAGACTTACCATAATACCCCTTCGATTTTTATTTATTTTCTTACCAATTTTCAATAAAGTAAAAATTATTTTACGTTTATATTTTTAAGCAAGTTTTAATTTACGTTTTTCTGAAATATAAAAATAAAGGTGGATAATGCTTATGCTACTGTAAATGTATCTCTCAGGCGATACTCTACATTTTTTACCTATTAGCTAATGTGTTGAAACATTGCTTTAGCATCTTAATACAGCTGTGCAATAAGCGGAATACGTTGTTTTTATTGCTCGTTTTTAACTTCGCTTTCTTCTGCAATGCCTTCTTGCCACTGTTTTGGGCTGAGCAGAGAGGCGCGCCACGTAGCTGGTGGACTGCTGTCGTAGAGCGCCCTGCAAGGGAACCTAAAAGTCTCTTGCCAGGGCCCGGTTACGGATGTGCGAGGGCGCCCCAGTACCTTGGTTTGGAAGACATTAATTTTTCTTCAATAGCATGCATAGCGCCAAACTGGGGCAAGAAGTATTTTGTACAGTAGAACCTTGTTGGGCAGAGAAAGTTTGCTGTCAAATTTATCTAAAGTATTTGAATTTTCGATGTACATGTCAAACAAATTAGCGATATATCTCGATCAATGCAGTTTGTGTGGCATCATTAATATAACAACCAATTTAGTTTGGTGTTCCAAAGAATAGAGAGCTTCTGGAGAAGGACAGACTCTGGAAAAGACTGTAAACAAATTTTATGTACCATCTGTTTGTATTATTTGGTACATTTGTACAATTTTATTGTACCCTGATCTGTTCGTTCTGCATGGTTAATGGGTATCAAAGAGTGCTTGCATTAAAATATTCGCTGTGTTTTTATTTTCGTTGGTCGTGTCGCCTGCAACAGCAGACTTAACAGAAAAGACAACAACAACAGCTGCAACAACAACGCAAGCGAGTTGCAACAAAATATCCAGGGGGCATTTTAAAGTGTTTTATACATATATTTTTTTTATTTGTTGGCAATTTAATTGGAATATTTTTGGCCAAGCATCAACATGCTGCAAGAGCCACCCGAATGTGGCCCAAAGGATGCAGCGGGCTGTGTCGAATAGCAAGGGTTAAAGGGGGGGGGGGGGGGGGGGCGCGGGGGTTTAGAGCTATAGGTCTGCAAGTGCTGAGAGTTTAAGAGTTTGAGAAATGTTTGCATTTTCATGTTGAACCGAGCTCAATAATAATTCAATGGCTTTGGCAACCTTGAAATGGCTCCCCTCTATTTTTGTCACCCTTTTGTCCAAAAACATTCGCTTGAAGGGAAAGGCCCGCCCCATGCTGGGCACAGGCATCCTTAACGCGTCCATAAAAGTCAGCCATTAAAATTGCAAAGGAACTGAAAAAAACAAGTACAATTTGTCTAGTCGGGAGTGTCCAACTAGGAGTTGCTCTGAAAGCCGGTACAAACACTCAAAATTCCTCCAATACGGTAGGCGTCGCTTCGTCTTCCCTTGGCCACACTCTATATAGGAGAAGTGCATTCTTGATTAACTTCGGTGTTTAAGGTTCGACCCTCTTAAAAATGTGTATACCAAATGTGTATAATGTACCTCAAAAACGAGCGCTTTTAAATTTTAAGGCGAGATGGGCAGAAGTATCCAAAATGTTGAATATGCCGGATCCTATACAAAACATACATTCTAATGTTTTGGTCTCTACATCTAAAGATCTTCAAGTTATAATTAAAAAACTTAGTTTAAAATAGATTTATATCGATTTCGTGGACATAGAGAGAGCGTTTGTTTGGACGATAGGAGGAGCTATATTTCAAATTACAAGTCTCTAGCTCTTGGAGTCTCCGCGATCGACGTGTTCATACATAAGGAAAGACAACACACAGATATGACTAAATATGACTCGGCCTCCTTCTGTCTGTAACATACACTTGCACAAAACTATTATACCCGTTTTAAACACGTTCAGGGTATTAACAACAAAAAATAAATGAGCGAAAACATTTAAAATAAAATCAAGCCCGAGCCCTTTGAAGGCGGAATAGTGGGCAGCGTTTTATGGTCTTTTAGCCTTTAATGGATGTAGTCGTGCTTGTCCACGGCTCCTCCTCTTTGTCGACTATGATGTGCCAATGAAGACATCGCAAGGCAAAATATTAAAGCAAATAAATGACGTCAAGGCATTTAATGTAAGGTTTAATATTATTATTTCTTATTTAAGGCTCGTGATTTATTAACTTGTTTTTCGAACTAGAATATAAAATTGTTTGACTGTAATCCTTAAATCAGTTTTTATTCCTGAGCTATTTGCAGAAGTGTGTTCATACAGTATATCAATTTGCCTTTCTTTGTTTTCCTCAATAAATCACATTTTCAAAATGTTTTAACATATTTTATTGTTGTATATGACACTTTTATATTTTGCTGCTGTCTTCGCTGAAATGTATTTTTCTATCTCAAGAAATAAAAAAATACTAATTTATACATATATTAAAAAGTATTTAATAAGAAAACAAACAAACAAACAAAAATGCAGGGACCTTATTATTGTAGGAACTAAGCTAAGATTCATGATTCCAAATGTACTTTGCAAACGTGCAAATGTATGTAACAGGCAGAAGATAGCATCTCCGACTCCATAAATTATATATATTCTTGATCAGCCGTCCGTCTGTTTATGGTGCCCGCGCAGTACAAGATTGTTTCCGATAACAAAATACTTGCCTCCTTTTCCAAGCAATCGATAAGCTCGATATCGAAATCTTGTTTTGTGAGCAAATCTCTTAGGTTTTAAAAACTAGAGTCACCAAATGTAGTTTCTTGATACATATAGTATACATATATATATACATATCAAGTAGCTTTCATTTAATAATTTTTTTTTGTTTTGATTTACAATATTTTTTTAAGTTCTGCTAAGGCAAACACGTTTGAAGCGCGAGCTGCATTTGTTGTTGGGAGAAAAGTGTTCATGGTATCCCCTAATCAAAAACTCCCGACTATAGCTACTTACTTGTTTTACTATATGTTTGTGGCCGAAATCCCAAGGATAAGGTCCCACATTCAGGTTATAACTGATTCAGATCACTTCCTATCGAATATCAAGAAATCGACTATTCTTATTAGAGTACCTGGCTTCATTTGGAATTTTTTCTCGTCGTAAAGCAATTTTTATTATAGAAAATAGCTGTACACTTGTTGAAATTGTAACAACTGTAAAGCATTCTTATAATCTGGCAACATTGTATTAGCATAGTACTCACTCTTGATCGTTTTTGTACTCATGCTTCAGTTTCTATTAAACGTTTAATGAAAACTTGCATCAAATGAGCGATGGTAACTTTGCGTTGATTTTTGGAACTTGGTTCTGGAGCTGTAATTATTCACTAATAAATGCATTTATTTATTTTTTGAAGCACAAAACCAAATAAATATGTATGCGGAATTGTAAAAAACTTAATTTTTTACTGCCTACATTCATTTTTTTCTAATATCTGCTTATAAATCGGTTAAGCCAAGGCGTTGAGATGTTAGGTTTGGTTGATCAGAAAGTTTTTGAGTTATTTGTACAACAGTGCCGCAACCTCGCTGATAACCCCATACAAAATAACCGTAAAAAATTAGCCTTGCATTTGAACACTTATTTATTTTCTCAGGGATAATGACCCTCAATGCAGGCTATACCATTTCGAAGATACATGTTTTAGGAAACGTTAAACAAAAATAATTAAATGTAAGCACACCTCATATTGTTCATTCAAAGGTCTTTCGAACTACCAGTTCCAAGGTGAACTGAACCACTCTTGGATTCAGTGATGAATAATTTTATACAGCCCTATCTTATAACAAAAAGGTGGCGATTTTTCTATATATTCAGAGCTCGACTTTTATTGGCCACCCCGCACGTCTACTTCACGTTTTCACCATATTCCCCAGTAACGCAATTTATTAATTATCCATCAATCTGGAAATGAAATTTATAAATATCACAACTCTCGCGTCAACTGAGATCTTACGCCGGGGCTCTTTACATTCAAACACACTCCACGTGTACTTTTTCCCAAAGCAATCAAATTGTAAGGTAATCACTGCTCTCGATACTAATATTAATTTTTCTTCTTATAAATCTTCTCGCATGAATTAAAGAATAGAAAATACTTCTCAAGCCCCTAATATATTTTGAGCTTAACCAGCTATTCTACTCAATCGCTTGTACGTTTTAATTACTTTTCTTAACTTTCCCATTCATTATTTTCCACATCTTTGTTGTTTTCAAATTTATTATCATTCATTTTCGCTTTGTGAATAATAACAAATTACAAAACAAATATTAAAATTGACAATTGCTAATAGAATTGAACCACTTTGCGATGACTTATCGAATTTCATATCGATGTTATGAAACATATGTATGATAATATCATTACCCCAAACAGCTGATATTTCAACGAACGTTGAGGACAAACGAGTCAAACCGATCAACTGTTTATTTAATAAAGCGGTATTTCTGCTCTTCATATTTTTCCGAAAACTGACACTTTTTTAATGCAATCGCTGAATGTGAAGTTTGTAAATGTAAGAAATGCTGAGCATAGTGAAATCAGACTATAAAGCTCGTAATATCAGATGTTTTTCAAAGAAACTTTGTTCAGCGTTTTCTGTATTCCGTTTGTTTGTGCAGACTTTCGACCCAAAAGGAAGCTTCAGTGTAAATTTCGGCTTCGTAGCTCTCTTACGGGTCACCGCTCAGTTATTCAGTTAATGAGGACAAACTATTTTATATAAATAAAGAAGGATTAACATTCAGTACTGCAATTTATTGTTGTTTTAGTTGTTTATTTTACGCACTTTGTTTCCATCGGTTGATTTTTCATTATTACGACCTAAATTTATAATTTTTGTATATATATAACTAGACGATTATAAATTTTGCCATAAATACGTTATATATATATTATTTTCGAGTAAGTTGTGTCCGTTTAAAAAATTAATTAAATAATTTTAAAAAAAATAATAAGCTTAATTATTTTTGGATTGGAGTAGAATGAAGCGCGTCACAAATATGTTTTTTTTTATTCTTACGTTTATATTTTAGTTACTTTATGGGTAAACGGTGTAAAAAGTGTATTACATTAATTTACAAACAAATCACTTGAAATGTGTTTAATAGGGCTTATAAGGTTTTATAAGGGTAATTAATTTTGTATACCAGTCCTTTTTTGTTCTTAATTCTCTTTTTTCATTCCAGTGCTTTTTCTGTTATTAGCTGAATTAATTCTTTCTGGATTTTCCAGGGTTGGTTGCAATTTATATAAACATTAAAATGTATGTATTGCATAATTTATTGCCCGCTATAAAATTTCAATTTAAAGCGAACACATTAAATAATAATAAAATTAGTTTTTGTTGCAGGCTGTCGTTTATTTCATTGATTTCAGCATTTGCGTTAAATAATAGACCTTTGATTTGCTTTGAAGTATTATAATTGTGTTAATGTTTGTTTTGAATGCAATTTATATTGAGCCATTGTTGTATACTTTAATTGTATGCATTTTGGATATTTTGTTTTTGGTTTTTCCTTTTTTTTACTTGAAGTAAATAGTACCACATTCTTTTAGTTTTCATTATTTTGCTTCTCTTTTATGTCTAGAGAGCTTTCACTTTTAACTAGTATTATTTACATGGTTGAATGCTAATATTTTAT
Organism: Drosophila montana; assembly: GCF_035044405.1. Taxonomy (NCBI): domain Eukaryota; kingdom Metazoa; phylum Arthropoda; class Insecta; order Diptera; family Drosophilidae; genus Drosophila; species Drosophila montana. Next base: position 1,126,893 of record NW_026996956.1, read on the forward strand.
TTTAATATTTTCAAACTCTTGACTGTGCTCTCCAAATCGTCAATTTAGTGACACATTTATTTGAAAAGATTAATAATCTTTCGGATTTTTTTTTTCATATTAACTAATTACTCTTGCTGATTGGTAGAAAAAATGTTGTGCTATACTTAACGACAAGAATGACTGATATTTATACATATATATAGCTTACAGATGCTCTATATTGTTATATTTATGTGTGTATATATATTTATGCATATGCTTATAGTTCACAACAGATTTAATTAGTTACTAAACACTAACATTGATTAACACTTTGACTTTATTTACAAGAGCTTAAGTTCTATAAATTTTGACTACATTTTGCATTTCAAATCTTATGCTTAACAATGCTTTAATATATTCCGATTTTCAGAGTTTTTTTAAATTTTTAATCGTTTCCTCTTAACCTATGAAAATGTTGCTTAAAGCTAAACAGAGATTAGGTGCAGTCTAGTAATTAACGAGTACTTTCGGCTTAATCCGAGAAGTTTTTCTCGTCGGAAAAGCGCACATGATGCTGCTGCTTCAATCGTAAGCCGGCAGCGTTGGCGGCAGAGCTGCGCTGTTTCAATGTCGCCATTTTAACAATACCGTTCCCATTTCCGTTTCCGTTGCCGTTTCTGTTGCCGCCGTTATGGCCGCCGCCGCCACCAGCTTTGGCGTTGGCATTTCTGGTCGTCAGCGTGGGCGATATGGTCGCCGATGCAGTTGTGGATGTGGGTGAGGACGAGTTAGTCCACTGTTCGTCGCAGGAGCAGTAGCCGCGTGCCACGTCGGAACCCTCGAGCGTCAGAGCGTGAATCTCCCGCTTGAACTTGAGTTTCTTCAGTTGCAGCTGGTGCTCATCGCCCCCTTCTCTATCCCTTGTCGCAGAAACTGCTGTTTGGTGTACCGCATTGAGTTGGCTGTCATCGGGGTCGTTCATATTTTGTGCCTCTTTCAGCGCATAGAATTCCTCAGGTGTTTCGGCACGCAATGTCTCTATTGACCTGGAAGTGGCAAAAAAGAAGGAAAATTAGTTCTCTGCAAGTAAACAAGAGCTCTCTAGTCGCGATTGCTCGACTATAAGATACTCCGTCAGCAGTATTTAAAAAAACACACACACACATGAAAATATGCATCGACTGTGTTGTGATTCTTCTCCCTTTGGCAGGACTCTTTGAGTATAACTGCAATGTTTAGAGTACGATGTGAAATGTTTTACATACATTTGCCTAAAACTAATAAAGACGTTTAAGCCATTTACAAATTTAGGGTACACAAATGACCACGTCGTCGTCTAGATGTTTGCGCAGAGTCAAATGGGAAACCCTTTAAGCGCACTCAAAATTTTGTTTGGCCCGCTGTAAAAGTTAATTACGACCAACAGAAAATATATATATATATATAATTATGATTGCAGCGCGAGCAGGGAATTCAGATGAGCCTTAACATCAAAGCTGCAGCTAATTAATTTTATTTTTTAAAAAAGAGTATAAGCATTTTCTGCACCCCTTATAAATGTGTATGTATTTAAAGCTAAATGGCATTGCAGTTAGTTTATTTCTTAATCAAAAACCTACCTTAAATAAATATTAAAATTATATATTAAGTTCTTCAATGAGTGTTCATAAAATCTTAGAAAATAAGTTTTGAGGCGAAAATTCGCGTAACTAATTCTAGCAAAAAGTGTGAAGCATCTCCGCTCCTGTCTGAGCGTCGGGATAACAAGCGTGACCGGTTCAAGTCCAGCAGACATTTTCAATGTTTTTATTTGCTTATTGATTTAGTTCGTCACAATTCACAATTTCTTCTATTTTTAAGCATAATTTCAACATCGTTGTATGTAAATTAATAAAGTTAAATATTCATCCTCCTTTTCTAGCGAGAGCAATTGGTGTCAAGAACATAAAAAGCGAATCTCTTGAGCGCATTATACACTTTTAGCTCGAAATCAGCTATTTGTAAGTTATGAAGCGCTGAAACCAAGTATCTGAAAGATATACCAAGCTAGCGCAACATTTCTCTTGTCGGTTTTTAGTTGCAGATTCAACTGAGTGCATCGATGTTGGCTTTGTGGTTGTTGTTGTTGTCGCTGGATGCCCAACAAACTTTACGATCCATGTTTATGAACAAGTTGCCTTGGCAGCTGCCATTGCCACGCCCAAGCCTGTGTCAACAATCAGGCACAGTCGCAACCAAAGTCACAGTCAGAGTCGCAGTCGGAGTCACATGCTTGCATCATTCTGTTCATTTGTGATTGGCCCTGAAGGTCTTTGTTCTCGAAATTGTATCTCTATCTACTAAGTGGGTGCATGTGTGTATGTATCCGTATCTGCCAACTATTAGTCCATTTGAGGTTGCCGTTGCCATCATGCCTAGCATACTTAATTGCGCTCTGTTGGCGTTTTCCATTATGCCTTTGTTGTGTTGGGCTTACAAAAAATTCAACAGCAAATCTTGCACAGCCGTGCTTATATCTGGACTATATATACACAACACCAACCCCCCTCTGGCCATTATGTATACTTATATTTTTGTGCGTGCTCATTTTTGCACTAGAGTAAACTCAGTTTGTGCCTGGTCGCGCGAAAATTTATGCAAAGAAAGCGAAAAGTGCAAACTAAAGTGCAACTGCTGAAAGCGCGGCTGCCTTTTGTTTTGTCCGCCCGCTGCTGCTGATGCTGCTGCAGCTGTCAGGATGGCATCTTCCGGCTCCTGCGGCTGCTTCGCATCCTACGCTTTCTCAAAATTCCCTAGTAACCCTGGAATGTGGGATGTGACCTGGTGGCCGCGTGGAATACAGTTGAGCGGACAATTCGCCGCAGATTGCCAGAACGGGTGTTAAGGGGTGGTGATGCAGGGGGGAGGATTAAAACAGGCGGTCGTCGTTGGCGCGCTCAGAGTTCAGACTTTACCTACTGCTAAAAAGCTGCAAAACTGAGCAATTCCCGTAATAAGAATCTTAGCTACAATGTGTGCATTGTGTTGGACCCAAGGAAAGAAAATATTCAGTGTGCCGGCATGTGTGTGTTTGATCATCAATAACGCATTACACGCGTGTTTGTGCAGCTACTTTGCATATTTTGTTAAAAGAAACAACAAAATAAAAAAACTTTCTTCGACACGCCGAAGATTAAATACCCTTGTACACAATATGACTTGGAAGTGCAATGCTTTATTGCCGACCGATTTATAATGGCCATATGGTATGCAATCATTTTTCGTGCGGTTCTTCCTATATGAACTAATGACAGGATTTTGCTAAAATTGTAGAAGTATAGTGAAACTTGTACGTGTAAAGCCTGTAAATGATATCTTGAATAGACAGGTTTCAATACAACTCTCTGTTCGACCGATAGGATTAATAGCATAGTTAACTATGATATATTGGTCTGATCTAGATTCTGCTCCAACACATATACGAGTCATTAAAAGCTAAATTTATGGAAAATGTTGGCTATTTGGCAACTTTAAGATACTTAGTCGATAGCTTAGCGGCCTCTAGGTCTGGATATCGAATTGAACAAACAAGTTGTTCCTTATATTTTCAACCAATTTATTTTGACTACTCTAGGCCAGTTTCCTTCAGCGCTTAAATACTTTTATTACACGTCTGCGCTGTTAAACGTCAAGTTGGTCATATTATGGACAACTTTTATATATATACACCTAATTCTGTTTTAACACGGTAGATTGGTTTCAGAAAAAACCGTTTAATAAAAACCGTGTAAAAAAAAAACATTGATCCTATGCAAAAATAGGTGATTGGTTCCTTATTTCTAAAACCTGTTTAAATTAGTTAAAAACAATGATTTTTTAAGAACAAGCATTCATAGTTATTTTATTTAATCTTTATATATAAAACTGTTTGTCCTGACTGACTGACTGACTGACTGACTTATTGACTGACTGATTGGTGATCAACGCACAGTCCAAACCGTAAGGGCTAGGAAGCTGAAATTTTCACAGTAGCTACCTTATACGATGAAGGTGCACGTTAAGACGGGGTTTCGGGTAATTCCACTCAAGTATGGAAAAATCGCGAAAAACGTTTGCATGAACCCTTTTTGTTTAACATTCGATCGGCCGTAAACTCAATTTCAAAAATTTTTGTTCAACTAGGGGTGTTTCATACTTTTCCAAAAATGTATTCCTCCTTGGTGGAAATGGGGGTCAAAGATTTGATGGATGACGTTTCGCGCTCAAATTAATTTTCAGTGATCTTTATGAAAAATCATTTGAGACGTGTTTCTCATTTTTCGCAGAATCAAAGCATCCTCGATTAAAAGTCCGATTCTAAGACTTGTTTAGTGAAGTTTTACGCTTAGTCCGATTTGCTTTAAACATATTTTCAGAGCTCTACATAAGAACTTAATAAATACGTGTTTAAGCGATTTGGGAAATTCTACCCGCAAGTATGAAACAAGTAAATGGTTCTAGTCGGAGCTCCCGACTAGGTGATACCCTGACTTTCTTCTTTCAACACTAAATGCAGTTCGCGCTACGCGCTTGTTTGCTTAAGTAGTAATAAAGAAAAATTAAAATAAAAAAAAAAATTATTCCCTTAGCAGGGTACGAACTCACAACCAACCGCACCACCTTCCGCCGCCTCTACCCAACAGCTACACCATTTATTATTCTTAATGAGAAAATAAGAATTAAAATAGCAGCACAGAAGTCAATACAATCGCAATTGCAATGCTGTTGATAAAATTCAAAGCAGATGCGCATGAATGTGTATCTGTACATGTATACAGAAATTCGTGGAACTTGCGCTAGCTTTCGCTGTCACGTGCGCAACCAAAACATATAACTTTTGGGTTTCTTAACCGATCTTAATGAAATTTTCGAGAGTACATCTTATTGTAGAATAGAATATAGAATATTTGTGTATTTTCAAAAAGAAAATTGCATATAAATTGTGTCTTAAATTGATGGGCAATACAAGTTGGATAATTAACTTGTTGACTTGATTTACAGCTTTTGGGTGGGGAGGTGGCGATATGTATAAAATGAAATATACTTGATATATATATATTATTCTAGAAGCAACATATCAAGTTTGGTGACTCTTATTATTTACCCAATTTGCTCAAAAACAGGATTTCGATATCGATTTTTATCGATTACTTGGAAACGGGGCAAGTTATCAAATATCGGAAACAAACTCGATCTGCGCGGGCACTAGGAGGTCCATACAGCTAGATTTCTCTAGCGCTTATAGGTTCTGAGATCCTTGCGTTCATACATACGTAAAAGCGGACAGACGGACGGACGGACAGACGAACGGACAGACAGACGGACGTAGCTAAATCGACTCGGCTATTGATGCTGATCAAGAATATATATACTTTATGGGGTCGGAGATGCTTCCTTTAGCCTGTTACATACATTTGCACAAAAACATTATACCCTTTTTACCCATTTTCAATGGGTTCAGGGTATAAAAATATAAATAACTGAATAAATATAAAATATTTTTAGCTGACCTTTCATATTAATACGTTAAAATTTAATTTAAGGTAATGTTCGAAAAACAAATTCACCTATCACCTATATATATAATTTCTTCACCAAACACGTCTGATTGCATTGATAGTTGTCAAAATATTAACACATTTCAATTGCTCTGACAAGTTAATTTACTTGTATGCACAAAAAGGGAATTCACCTTAATTTGTGATAAGAATATATTTTACAAAAATTAAATTTGACAACAAAAATTTAAGCCCAAATGATTTTAAATTGTGCTAAATGGTTTAAAATCGGGTTAAAAAATGTAACTTTTTTATACCCTTGCAGAGGGTATTATAATTTTGTCGTGAAATGTGTAACGCATAGAAGGAGACATCTCCGACCCCATAAAGTATATATATTCTTGATCAGTATCAACAGCCGAGTTGATATAGCCATGTCCGTCTGTCCGTCTGTCCGTCTGTCTGTTTCTATGCGAACTAGTCTCTCAGTTTTAAAGCTATCTTTATGAAACTTTGCAGAAGTCCCTCTTTTTGTTGCACGCAGTTCATATGTCAGAACCAGCTGGATCGGACCACTATATCATATAGCTGCCATAGGAACGATCGGTCGAAAAGTAGGTTCTTGTATGAAAAACATTTTTGTTTATAAAGTAATCTTGACTAAACTTGGTATTTATTAGTTTTACTACGCTCCCCATATATATGCAAAATCCTATTAAGATCGGACAACTATATCATATAGCTGCCATAGGAACGATCGGTCGAAAATTAAGTTTTTGTATGGAAAATTTTTATGTTTTTCAAGATATCTTGACCAAACTCGGTATTTATTAGTTTTACTACGCTCCCCATATATATGCAAAATCCTATTAAGATCGGACAACTATATCATATAGCTGCCATAGGAAAGATCGGTCGAAAATTAAGTTTTTGTATGGAAAATTTTTATGTGTTTCAAGATATCTTGACCAAACTCGGTATTTATTAGTTTTACTACGCTCCCCATATATATGCAAAATCCTATTAAGATCGGACAACTATATCATATAGCTGCCATAGGAACGATCGGTCGAAAATTATGCTGTTGTATGGAATTTTTTTTGTTTTTCAAGATATCTTGACCAAACTCGGCATTTATTAGTTTTACTATGCTCCCTCCACTTTTGCAAAATCTTATTCACATCGGGCTACTATATCATATAGCTGCCATAGGAACGATCGGTCGAAAATTAAGTTGTTGTACGGAAACCTGTTTTGTTTTTCATGATATCTTAACCATACTCGGCATTAACTATTTTCCCTGTGCTTCTTAGTTACGGGCATTTTGCTTAGATAAGCATTTTGAAAAGGTTGGGTCTGCAAGGGTATTAAATCTTCGGTGTGCCGAAGATAGCACTTCTTTCTCGTTTTTATTTCAAACCGTGTTAAATCAAAACCGTGTAAAAACAAAATTAGGTGTATATTTAGCTTACAATCTTAAAGAAGACTAAATTAGATATGACACCCGGACAACCCACAATTAAAAAGTGCATCCCGCTGAAATCTATTATAGCATTATTATTTAAATAGGTAACATGTATAGATAGGAGGATTCATATGTGTCTCTGTGTCTCCTGTGAAAAGATTCATGCTCTCAAATGGCTGTACAATAACTAATGTGTATTTCCGTGTAAATATTATCCACAAAGTTTTGCTTATCCCTTTAATAGCTCGCGTGTTGGCTTATGCTTTAAAAACTTTTGCACTAAATACAAGAGTGCGTTAATACTTATGCTTATGTATATACACACACATACACTTTTTGAGTAAATTCCATAAAGATTTCACCACACGAATCTTACAAAATTTTGCATTTAGCTCGCATTTCAACTTAAGTTCAGCAGACAATGCGGTTGCGTGCGTTTTAGTTGATCAGCAAATGTATTAATTAATAATTTAGGCACAGAGGTATGCGGTTTCCCCAATGCATATCCCAGCTGCAACAATTTATTTAATTTCGAACAATTAGAAATTAAAATAGGGCCATGAATTGAAAATGAAAACACTTTCAATATGAAGAATATGCTAACATATTAAATAGTCAGATATCATGAACTTATAAGATTTACACACTTTTGAATAATTGTATGTACACAGACGTATTGGCTTTCAAGCCAATTAATTACAGCTTGAATTGCAAACCCAAGTTTGTCTACGAATTTACAGCTAATTTGAACAATCAATTAATTTTGTAAGGCTTAAGGCCAATTAGAAGCCTTTTGAAATTTGATATTTGCTCATAAAATATGCGAGCACCAGTTAATTGCCTTGCACTAAATGGTCAAGAAGTTAAATGACTTTGACTTAAAGGGTATCTCGTAGAACATATACATATCAGTAGCTGACTTCATGTCAATTTTATAAAACAGAGACTATATTTCGAGAAGAATTATGATTATTTATATTTAATGCACAGAAGGATACAGATATTTAATATCCAGCTAGAAATGTACAAATTTTAAGAAAATTATTATCCAACTCAAACAAAATGAGGTAAGACATTTTCATGCTAGGTTCAGGGCATCCATCAGAGAGGCTGTCCGGCCGAAAGACTCTTGTATCGCAAGGGTATATAGATTAATGAGGAACATTTTAACTTGATTTGATTTTCTGTTTGTCAATTTTATACTCCTGTAGAGGGTATTATAATTTTTGCAATGAGCTGTGTAACGCATATATATTCTTGATCAATATCAATATCAATATCCTTATATATCCTTATCAATATCCTTATAAAACATTATTTGTGTACAGTCGGTATTTATCGGAATCTGTCGGCTCAGACTACTGAATCATATATCTATCATAATATAGATCGGTCAAAAGTTATTTTTTAGAATATCTTGATTAAACTCTAAATATATTCTGTTTTTTTCAAGATATTTTCACCAAACTCAGCAATTATGGGCTTCACATTTTTCTTTACATATGCATTTTCTCTACTGCATTTGTAACCTAAATGTAAAAAAGAGTGTTTGATCTTCGGCGTGTCGACTATAGCTTTTCTTTCTTTTTTTTGTTGTAGTTTTTTCAATTTAAAATCTCAGCATCTCTGTTATAAATGAGTTTCCAACTAGTTTACTTTTTTTTTTATTTGCTTTTTTTATCAGGGGTTCTTAGTGAAGCGACCATTACTTAACCAAGTGCCAAAATATGCACAGCTGGCAACAGGCAAAACTGAAACAAAACGTAAGAAATAAGAAAAATTAATGTTTATTGTGCTTTTAGCACATATACACGTTGGCAGTCCCGACCCCAACATTCCGCAAGTAGCTCCTACTTTTATATAAGTATGCACATAAGTATACCCGCCATATATGGTGGGTGTAAATTTACATAAAGGTTGCCACTTGCTGCTGTTACTTTTTTACTTTGGCAGGAAAATTGCATTTCCCTCGAGCACAAGAGCACAAAAGAGAAGCGCAAATGTTAATCAGCTAAAAGTCATGAAGGTGATGCTGCGTGGAGAGGCAAGGGTCTGGGATAGCATGTTGGCCACTCTGCAGGTACTTTCGCCAGGTGTAAGCGAAAAAACAAAAATGAAAGAAATGCAAATTTAATTGTATGCCAGCTGAATAAATGGGCATCCGCAAACCCAACAACACACAGTACAACACCCATTTTCCTGGACTATGCTAAATTAAAAGGGCTGCAAGTAGACAGCGGAGGATAGGATATCAGAGTTGACATATATTCAAGCATCTACTAGCCTTTGATCGGGTATAGGTATTAACTGATAGCAAGAGTTACTTTCTTCATTCAGTTTTTGCGAGATTTTTAATTTATTATACCCTGAACCCATTAAAAATGGGTAATCAGGGTATATTGTATTTGTGCAAATGTATGTAACAGGCAGGAGGAAGCATCTCCGACCTCATTAAGTATATATATATTCTTGATAAGCATCAATAGCCTAGTCGATCTAGCCATGTCCGTCCGTCCGTCCGTCTGTCCGTATGTATGAACGCAAGGATCTCAGAACCTATAAGAGTCTTGAAATTTTAGCTGTAGGTCTACCTAATGCCCGCGCAGATCGAGATTGTTTCCGATATTCGATAACTTGAACCGTTTCCAAGTAATCGATAAAAATCTATATCGAAATTGAGCAATTTTGGTAAATAATAAGAGCTAGACTCACCAAACATGACATGTCGCTTCTAGAATAGTATATATACATATATCAAGTATCTTTCATTTTATACCTATCGCCACCTCCCCGCTACCACCCAAAAGCTATAAATCAAGTTAATTATCCAAATTGTATTGCCCATCAATTTAACCCACAATTTATATGCAATTGCCTTTTTGAGAATATAATGTTTTATATTCTATTCTACAATAAGATGTACTCTCGAAAATTTCATTAAGATCGGTTAAGAAACACAAAAGTTACGTGCGCACGTGTTAGCAGCAGATAGCGCAAATTCCAAAAATTTCTGTATTCATTTGCATACACACATTCATGCGCGTCTGCTTTGAATTCTATCAACAGTATTGCAATTGCGATAGTATTGATTTCTGTGCTGCTATTTTAATTCTTATTTTTTTCATTGAGACTTAAATACTGGTGTGCCTGGTGGGTAGAGGCGGCGGTAAGTGGTGCGGTTAGTTGCGAGTTCGAACCCTGCCAAGGGAACAATTTTTTATTTTATTTTAGCGCGAACTGCATTTTGTGTTGGAAGAAGAGGGTTCAGGGTATCCCCTAGTCGGGAGTTCCCGACTAGAACCTCCCACTTGTTTTTTCTTATTTTTGGTATTAAAATTGAGATAGTTTAATAATCTCTATATATAAAACTGTTTGTCCTGGCTCACTAACTGACTGAATGACTGACTGATTGGTGATCAACGCATAGCCCATACCTAAAGAGATCGGAAGCTGAAATGTTCACTGTAGTTACTTTATGTGATGAAGGTGCACGCTAAGACCGGGTTTCGGGAAATTCCACCCGCATGTGTAAAAAAATCGCGAAAAACGTTCGTATGCAGCTTTTTGTTTACCATCCAATCGGCCTCAAACTCATTTTCAAAGATCTTTGTTTATTTTATCTTTTCTTTTATTTTGTTTTCATTTAAGAAGGGTCTTACACTTTTTTAAAAATCCATCCCTCCTTGGTGGAAATGAGGGTCAAAGATTTTGTGGGTGACGTTTCGTGTTCAAATTCATTTCCACACTATTCGCAGAAGTCAAACTTCTTCGGTAGATAAGCGATTCAAAGAGTTTTTAGGCACCGTTTTAAGTTGTATCCAATTTGATTCAAACTTATTTTTAAAGCTCTACATCAGAACTTAATGAACACGTGCTTAGCGCAACAGTGGTAAATTGGCGGAAAACTATTGTATGAACCCATCGGTTTCAAACCCATTTTCAATTATCTTTGAGAGAATTTATTTTATACGTGCCAAGGGGACGGTCGTGCAATACACGCTAGTTAATTATATAATAATGTAATTTAGCTAACTAAGTAGGCTGTTTTTACTCATTCTTACAATTAAATTCACGTTTAAAACTGTTCCCCTACGCGTTTTGACGTCCAGTTTACTTGTTCATTTTTAAATATTACTAGCGGGTATAACCCGGCCTTGCCCGTGGCACGTATGTTATAAAATCAATGTTCTCAAACAAATTTGAAATGATTTTGAAACTGATCGGACGGTAAACAAATAACTTTCATACAAACGTTTTCCGCCAATTTACCACTGTTGCGAGTGGAATTTCCCAAATCGCTGAAACACGTATTCATTACATTCTTATGTAGAGCTTTGAAAATAACTTTGAAGCAAATCGGACACCATTTAAAACTTCGCACAAAAAATCTTTGAGTCGCATTCCACCCGAAAATGTTTGATTTCTTCGAAAAGTGTGAAACACGTCTCAAATGATTTTTCTTATAGATCTTTGGAAACGAATTTGAGCGCGAAACGTCACCCACCAAATCTTTCACCTCCATTTCCACCAAGGCGGAACGGATTTTTCGAAAAGTGTGAAACACCCCTCAAATGAATTTGAACAAAGATCTTTGAAAATAAGTTTGAGGCCGATCGGATCGTTAACAAAAAACTTTCATACAAACGTTTTCCGCCAATTAACCACTGTTGCGAGTGGAATTTCCCAAATCGCTGAAATACGTATTTATTAAGTTTTTATGTACAGCTTTGAAAATAAGTTTGAAGCAAATCGGACACAACTTAAAACTTCGCCCAAAAAATCTTTGAATCGCATTCCCCCCGAAGATGTTTGAATTCTGCGAAAAGTGAAAAACACGTCTCAAATGAATTTTCATATAGATACTTGGAAATAAATTTCAGGGCGAAACGTCACACACCAAATTTTTGACCCCCATTTCCACCAAGGAGGGATGCATTTTCCAAAAAGTGCGAAACACCCCTCAAATGAATTTGAACAAAGACCTTTGAAAATAAATTTGAGGCAGATCGGATGGTAAACAAAAAAGTTACATACAAACGTTTTTCGCGATTTTTCCACACTTGCGGGTGGAATTTCCCGAAACCCCGTCTTAACGTGCACCTACATCACATAAGGTAACTACAGTGAAAATTTCAGCTTCCTAGCTCTTACGGTTTGGGCTGTGCGTTGATCACCAATCAGTCAGTCAGTCAGTCAGTCAGTCAGTCAGGACAAACAGTTTTATATATAGAGATTCTTTTTTATATATACTCATGTGTTAAGCTCTAAATCAAAGAATTTCCTCTGGCTAAGGTTAGAGTATACCTTTTTCTAAATGTCAAATGGCTGTCAACCTGTTAAATATGCTCCTGACTTCTTTGCGAGCATTTGGCTGAAGCTGAACGTGCTTGTTGTTTCTGTTGCTTTCGCCTTTTTCTATGTCAGCAGTTGCGACATTTGAGTAAAGGAATTTAATGGGGATTTTACTTAAAACTTTTCTGTATTTTTGTTTGTATTTATTTATCAAAAAAAGGGGAAATCTTTTTTCAGCCGAATTTATGTCATGCTGCCTGCAATATATTTGCTGAGCACTGTGGCCATATTTACATATTTTATTTCGCCTTTACGTCGACCTTGTCCATTTTTTAACCGCATAAGGGTTTCACTTGCTTGTCATATTTGTAAGCGTATGTTGGCATGTTGAATAAATGTATGCAACCTATACATACACATACATAAAAGGTGATACTTTAAATAAACCCCGAGAGGAATTCAATGAACGCTCAATTAAACTCTTTATTTGCCTTGAGCTGACAATAAACATGTTCAGTATTATGGATGCCGTTTTTTATTTTTTTTTGAATAAGAGTTTAAATGTTTTCCACATGTTAACTGCGGGAAATATAGGACAAATACACAAAAGCATCCCGTTTCGAAATGTGCAACTAGATGGTAATTATTGCTTTGGTGGTCGCCTGCATTTGGTGTTGGAAGAAGAGCGTTCAGGGTATCCCCTAGTCGGGAGCTCCCGACTAGAACCTCTTAGTTGTTTTGCTTAAACTCGTGACCAATCATGTGTGGAGGCCAAAATTTAAGATCACAAATTATTGGGAACGAGTCATGTGAAACATTAATTTTGAATTCTTAAAAAGTCAATTGCATATAAATTGGGCTTAAATTGATAAGCAAAACAAGTTGGATAATTAGATTGATTTATAGCCTTGTGGTGGTAGTGGGGAGGTGGCGATAGCTATAAAATGAAAGATACTTGATATATATATATATACTCTAGAAGCTACATGTCATGTTTAGTGACTCTAGCTCATATTATTTGCCGAAATTGCTCAAAAAACAGGATTTCGATATCGATTTTTATCGAAACGGGGCAAGTTATCGTATTCAGGTTCTAAGTAATCGATAAAAATCGAATTTATGTATACATGTACGCACACACATTCATGCGCGTCTATTTGAATTCTATCAACAGCATTGCAATTGCGATTGTATTGTTTTCTGTCATTAGGACTCAATGAGTGGTGTGGCTGTTGGGAAGAGGCGGCGGAAAGTGATGCGGTCAGTTACGAGCTCGAACCCTGCTAAGGGAACTTTTTTTTTTTTTAATTTATCTTCGTTACCACTAAAGCAATCGAGCGCGAAGCGCGAGCTGCATTTGGTGTTGGAATAAGAGAGTTCAGGGTATCCCCTAGTGGGATACATCTTACTTGTTTGCTTTGGATTTGTTCCTATATTAAAGGTAGGACCCAAAGAGTAATGCTGAGCCTGACTACCTCAAAACAGGTTCACGTTACTTCTGGTGTTCCTCAAAGTAGTCATCTTGCACCTTTAATCTTTTTTTTCTTTTTATAAATGATCTCCCCTCAGTTATATCACATGCCCGGGTACCTATGTATTCGGACGATGTGAAACTTATTCTTTCATACACTAATCCCATACATCATTCTCATCTACAAGATGATTTGAACGCTATGCAACTTTGGTGTTCGGCCAATCAATTGCATCTAAATTGTTCAAAGTGTATGTGTATGACCTTCAATCGTAAAACACCTTTCTCGTCAGTTATACAATCGACAAAAATCCATTCCAACATATACTTACAGTTAAGGATTTAGGCGTTCTTTTTGATTCTAAACTCTGCTTCAATCTTCATATTATTATATCGTTATAAGGCAATAGGTGTACTTGGATTCATTAAACGATAGTCTAAAGAGTTTAACGATCCATTTATAACGAAACTTCTGTACATCTCTCTTGTTGGCCCTATCCTTGAATACTGCTCTGGCATCTGGTCTCCGCAGTATAACAATAGCCAGGATCGTATTGAATCAGTTCAGAAGCAATTTCTGCTTTTTGCCTTACGAGGTATGAATTGGAACCCCAATCTTCGGTTGCCATCCTTCTCCAGGAAGCTTCTTTTTCTTGATCTTCCGTCGTTAACCAAACGTAGGACAATCCTCGGTGACCATTCCCAGCTATGAGCAGGGGCATAGCTTGCCGGACACGCTATAAATTTTCCCCCACCGGGTCGGTGATTTCCCATTACTATCTCTTTATCATATCTACTTAACACTCTATATATATGGTATACATTTCTTTACTTTATTAATAACTTCCTTTTTTCTTTTTTCCTATTTTATATTGTATTGTCATAGATAATATACAGTACGACCTCGCTCAACGCAACCCTCGTTACACGCAACTCCTCGATAACTGCAACACCCGATTTCTTAACATTGTAGAAACAGCTGTTCAAAAAAGTATAAATTGTAAAAATGTACAGACCACAATTTGTCATTTTTTCAAAAAATAATTAAATTAAAATGAAATCCGTGCTTTGAACACAGAGGTTTTTGATTTAATTTAATTTTAATGGTTAGCAAAGGCATCTCTCTTTGGAAATAGGTCTCGTGGCCAACTGAAAATTTTCCCTCGGTTTTTGCAACCACCTCATTTTTCGCAATTGGCAAAATTTTTATAGGTTGCGTTGAGCGAGGTAGTACTGTAGTAAATTAAGATTATTTTTATTAATTTTTGTTTAAGAACACTATTTTCTCTCTTCTTCTTAGCTGTAGAAAAACAAAAAAAAAAAAAAACTTTTGCAAAATCTAATTTACATCGGACCACTATATCATAAAGCTGCCATAGGTACGATCGGTCTAAAAGTAGGTTCTTGCATAAAAAACTTTGTTTCCTACATTTATGCAAAATCATATTTACATCGGACCATTATATCGTATAGCTGCTATAGAAACGGTCGGTCGAAAATTGAGTTTTTCTATGGAAAACTTATTTGTTTTTCAGGATATCTTGACCATACTGGGAAATAACTATTTTCCCTGTGTTTCTTAGATACGGTCAAAGCATTATGGAAAGGTTGGGTCTGCAAAGGTATTAGATCTTCAGCGTGCCGAGGATAGCCCTTCTTTCTCGTTATTGCTTCTTAATGCTCATGCAATTTCTATAGTGTTCTTAAATGCTCATATTATAAAATAGATATCATAAAAATCGCCAAATCCTTGATGCTAGTCCCTGACATAGATTGAAGGAGCTTGATTCGAGCTATTGAGATTAATTTTTTATGAGGGGGGATATACTCAGGGAGCTAAGGCAAACTATTTTATGGATCGATCTTTAAAGGATAAAACTAAACATAAGTAATCTTTAATGCAAATATGCTTACTCTTAAAAACTGCACTTTCTAGATATTCGCGATTCACCACGATGCCACAAATGCTTATCACTTAATCAGATGCGGGGATGAGGGATTGAGTATTCCAAGCTTCAACTCTAGGTGCACACGGGCAAATAGACGGGCATTGCCCAAACACACTTGTGATATAACAATTATCCTAACCGGAGCTGGAAGTAGCTTGAGGTCAACTTACCCCGTTAATGACTATAAGTCCAACTCAAAGACCGACACCTATCAGACACGCATCTCATCCATGGCTGCCTGTGGCACTTGCTGCTGTTGCTGCAGCTGCGATGCAACCATTGGGTCACCATGGGTGTTCGTCATGTGGCTGTGGGAGTGTCCGTGTATGTGACCCTTTGAGGAGCTGGGAGCGCTGCTGACGCCGCTGCTGCTGCTGCCGCCCGATGGCGTTTGATCGAGCAGCATATTGCCTCCGGGCCCGTTTGCAGCCATGCCAGTGTTGATGGTGGTTGTCGTTGTAGATGAGGAGGCGGTGCGCAACGGTGGGCGTGGACCGCGTATATAGTGCGGTTGCATGCCAGTCAACACAGCCCCATTGGCTTGTTTGCTAACCTGCTGCTGCTGCTGTTGTTGATATTGTTGTAGTTCTGGAAAAAAGGGAGATAGAGCCGGGAACTTGTAAGCTACTTATATCGTTGTGCATATGTCGGCATATTAGCAAGCAAATGTTTGCTACCGAGTGGCACGAGGTATCAGCAACAACAACAGCGCCAGCAAACAGCGCCCATTACAAAAGTTTGTAAACAAGAATGTTGAACATAAACAAGTAAGAATATTCCCCCGTCGGCTGCCTGACTAGGAGGTACCCTGAGCAAGCGCCGAGCTGCCGTTACAAATATTTTAGATTTATTCTATACTATGTTATGTACGTAGATACGAGCGCATTCACGAAGACTGCGCTTTTTATTCAACAGCTGCGCTTCTTCTGCTCTTTGGCCAACCATAGCCAACAATGTATGGTTAATGCATTCTTGATTAACACGGGTGTTGAGATTCCGATTTTTATGAACATTTTAGGGATTACAAGTGGCACCCAAATGTATGTTTATGCTTAGCGGCCGAGCATTATATTTTAAAATGAAATATATTTTCACATATCAAGTTTGGTGTATCTAGTACTTCCAATCTTTACAGATAGATATACAGATAGATATAAAAAATGATCGACAAAAATGATAGGGGAAAACGTATTTTAAATTTCAAATGGACGTATTCATTTCGTATGACAGACGGATTTGGCTAGAGCTACTCAGCTCGCTGACGTCATCAAGAGTATATAGTTTTTATTTGTTCGGATATGCTTCCCTCTTTATGTTATTTATATGTGCACAAAACCAGCATACCCTTTTCAGCCATTTTCAATGGGTTTAGAGCATAAACACACAACGAGGACATCGTTGTTGTCATCGACATCATCATTGGCTCTTTTTGACAACCAGTTAATGTTCCCCAGCCTTCAATATGTCGTTCAACCCATAGTGCAAATAGTGCAAATGTGTGCAGTTATTGACGCTGCTAATATTTTGATGTTTTCCCATATCTCGCGACCGCATGTCAATATGGGAATGTGACAATAGCCTCTACCCCCATCCTGTAACATGCGGAGTTCTATGTGTGTGTGTCTGTGTGTGTTAGTTAATTTGTTTGCCTGCACTGCAAATAGAATGCAATTTTATTGTTGAGCTTGCGAAAATGTCACGCAATATGACACGTCCTGTCTGTTGATTAACGTACACGAAAGGCGAACTGTAGCTACTTTAAATTGTTGATGTTAAATTAAACCGCAATAATTAGTTGCCGTCGACAATTGATATAATGCAGGGTAAGGTTTTCGAATGCAACTTCAGATATTTTTCAAACGACGATGTTAACAAGAATGAACGTTAATTTCTTTAACGTCTTCTTAAATAGTGTAGTTAGGTTTATAAATAATCCAATGTTTGCAAACCGGTTTTAATACGAATTCCGATTTAACTTTGAACCGACATAAAAACCAAACCAGTTGCCAAACAATTATTTAAAAAAAAACAAACGAACCGAAACTAATCCGAGGCATATTCTATCAAATGGTTTGCTTGAATAAAATCAGGTTAAGGAGGTTTATAAAATATATACAAAAAAATAAATTTGAGCCACAACTGACCATTTTGGTTGATCCATGTTTCAGTACAAATTTAATCTAGCAATAGGCCAACTAATATGCAAAATGCCGACGAAAGCATAGGCAGATGGTTGGCAATCATATTCTTCTTACATGAACAACATTTGCAAATAATTGTTAATAGATAATCCAATTTAACTATGGTAGACTAGATTTATACATTATTTTATCTTCTTCAGATATGATAAGATGAAACTATTAAGAGTATCCATTGCGCTTATCGATTGTTGCTATTGAATATTGCTACTTTCTTATCCTTGCTCAGCTTTAAAATCATATTAATCGCAATTTGAATATTTATATAGGTTAATTATTTTCTTTTATGCAAGTAAGCCGTATTAAAATGTAATTAAAATAAATATTAAATGTTAATTCTTAGCGGGTGGTTCAGATTAAAATGATAAATATTAATGGTATATATTAACATAGGAAACAAAATATATAAATCAAAATATTATTTTACACATCTTAAAATAGATTAAGGCCATTGCAAAAGCCAAGAGTTTCATGCAACTAAATTAAAAAAACAAAAGAAAGTGAATTTCCTAAAGGCAGGCTAACAACTTACTTCAACTAACAAAATTTAGGCAAGTAGTGCTTTGGTAATTTGAGTACTTAGTGGATGGATAGTAGCTGTAATAAAAGGTTACATGTTATAGACTGGGCGGCAAGATGAGGCCAAATTACGAGCCAAAATAAGGTCAAGAAGTCTCTTAGCATTATGCTTTTCTTCTTATTTCGATAAAGCATCAAAGCGAGCTGTTTACTTTCATAATTTAATAGTGCACGCCACTCATTGGAGAAATAAACTCCGAATAAACGCACCTTAGAGAGCAGTCAAATTCAAGTTAAGAAGTTGGCTGCTTATGTCAGGGCTAGAAAAGGTGCCCAAAATGGCCACCAGAGTAGAGAAAGATCAAAGAAGGTTGTGGCTCAGTTTAAGTAGCGGCCGTTTTGCTAAAATACATGTCCTGCATAGTAAATTATATGGTCAAAGGAAGCACTAGTTAAAGTAGGACCCCATGTACAATTTCGCTTTAGTGCCCGGTGAGACCTGCCCTAAATTTAGAATATTAAATTAACAGCGGTGCGTATGCGTAATATTGCGTAATGAAAGCGACCGGCTGTGCGCGGTGTGCAATACATTTTCAATTTCCATGCATTTTGTTAGTTTTTTGTTGTTCAAAATACGATGAACGGTGCAACGATGCTAATTTATATGCGCGTCACTTATACGCAATGTTGTACAAATGCACAAATACGATCCGCATGCAATTACAATGCAAATGCTGTAACAAATGGCTATAATAGAAATGGAAAATATTACCAACCAACTCCACCATCCGCAATTACGTACTCAATTTTTTTGCAAAAAGCGCTTTAGGGACGATGATTAGTATGAAATGACAAGGCCTGAAACGCCGCATGCATAACTCGGCTAAAACGGGGCAGCCCTACGCAGCTTCAAGTTGACCACTGCACTGGGACGTATAGTCTGGCACCAGTGGACATTAACTAGTGGCCAATGCGGCATTGTGGCTTTTCAGTTCTGTCCACAACTAAGTGGTGCGGTACAAGTGCAGCCAATTGTGCATTGTATGTTCTGTGTGTGTGCGAGTATGTATGCATAAATGAGCTGTCGTCAGTTTTACGCGAATTTATTGTTTAAATTCGGTGATATTTTGTTCCTTTGTTGCTTTTTGCCATTTTGTTGGTCTTATCAAAAAATTACATGCCATGAGCTGCGCTCTGAATCGAGGGGGTGGGCGGAATCTATGTTTGCGCTCCATTTGGTCAAGGCGTGCAATTTATTGCCGAACGAACGGAAGGTGGTCTCCGGAAAAGCTGTGCCTAATGTGCGACATCATATCATACAGGCTCACGAGCTTGACTTAATGTGAAATGCGGAATGGAGTGGAAGAAAATATCATAGCTGTGGTCCTGATCGATATGACTTTTATATCAACCTCTGACAAAGTTCAATTACAATTTTTTAGAAGCAAGCCAATTTTAGTATTGCAAAATTCATTGCTAAAAAACTTATGATTAGTCGCAAATAAGATTTACAGGCTTTCATACTCTGGTTATAAGTGTTAACAGGGTTGTATTGGCTTTCTTATCTCTGCTTATACTCTCAATTTTATTTTGCTTTTCGCGGTCTTTTGCTCACTTTATCTCATTCCTTCTTATTGATTCCTGTTGCTTTCATCTGCAAGTTGATAATAATTCAACTGTTGCCTCTAATTGAATAAAAGAGGTGTTTCTTTGTTGCTTAAAGATAAAGTAAAACAATTTAATTTGGCAACTAGCATTGTGGACGTAATCGTATTTGTATATGATTCGATTGTTGATAAAACGCAAATTTAGCATAGGCCATAACCACCTAATAACACTCTAATTATCTATCGTTTATTCAAAGAGTGGACTTTTTTATTTCAATTGGAGCAGCAGCTGTACAAATGACTCAATCACACATAAATCACAACAATTGACTGACCTGGCCGAATAAATACAACAACATAAGCGGTGAAAGCTAGTGCAAATTGCCAATAAACTGTACGTAGTATATCAGTCAGACAAGCCACTGCGTGGGGAGGGGAAATTGGAACGAGGGCGAGGAGTTGAGATTGAGGCAACAGTGCAAATTTTTTGCATTATTTTTCGAAATGCAATGTGAGGAAATCTAACGGATATCGAAGAAAATTTATGTGCGTCTATTTAGCTTTGAGCCGAGCAAGAGCGAACAAATATTAAGTATACGCAGTGTGAGGTGCCAAGCCAGTGCGTGTGCACAATTAAATTGAATTTTTGTTTGCGCGTCATTAAAAAATGAAATTAATATGCATACCAATATAAGTAGCCGAAGAGGCGGACTCTGTGAGCGGCGAATTGGTCGCTGGAATAAGCAAAATGATTGTTAAACTTTTTGAGTGCACAAAAATCGTACCTTATTTGTCATGTCATCAATAAACGACACCTAGAACGAGCAGCGGCGGACACAGGAATGAGTATATTAAAAATAAAAGGAAAAGTAATATACGAGAGCAATATTGTAAGGAAATGCCAAGGCAATGGAAGTCTGCACGCCCAACTGGACATATTTTTCTTATAAGCAGCAGCAGCTACAACGACAGTAAAAACTGAGCAGTGAAGCGCATCAATGAAATATTTATGAGCTCCACCATGTAGATTTATGTATGTTGCCGGAGCGTCCGAATCGAGAGCGAGTTGAAAAATATATGAGCTGGATTTGCCGTTGGGCTACGCTGTGCCATTTGGGTTAAAGTTGTTTAAATGAAGTTAAAGCTAAGTTGTACGCTTTATGGAATACTTAATGCGACGAAAGTTGAACATGTTCTAGCTGTTGCCAAACCTAACAACAAATTGGAAACTCTTTATTAACACAATAATTCAGAAGAAGTATATTATGTATTAAACAAGTTAAGCTGTTAAGATTAATTATCTCAAGTTGTATTTCAATTTATTATGAAATTTAATAAACAACTATGTAAAATATGAAAGTTTAACTTTAGAAATTAGCTTTTTAGATGCTTTAAATCCTTTTATCTTAATTTAATAGAAATAATAATTTAAAGTTATTTTAAAAAAAACATGAATTGTGTCAATTGCAATATCTAAAAAACTTGCAACAGATAAATAAAAATTTAAACATATTTATATTTTCGATCGAAGGCTTTAGCTGCTATATTTTCTTGCGGTATAAGGCTTAGTAATTTCGCGAAATTATTCTAGCAGGATTAAAAAGAAAGCGCAATTTAATTATATAAATTCAATTTAGGTTAATTTTATATTTTAAGATCTACCAATAAAATCTTACCGAATAACTGACAAGCTTAATGTTTTACCTTACTTTTCTCTACCTATTTTTCTGTCTTCCCTTATTATATATATATATATATATTTATATATTTTTTCATCTAGCTCTATGGTGCTCTTATTCTTCATACTTCTCCCCCTTTTTAACTAAATCTTTATTTCTTTGTCGTTTTTTTCTCTTTAAATAATTTTGAAGTTAATAAGTCGTTTACAAGCTTTATAATATAAATAACTATATTATTAATTTTTTTTCATTCATAAGCTAAAGGAATTTCGAAATACTTTTGAATTGAAATATTTATTTATTTATTAATTAATGGTCGACAAGACGAGAGTCTTCCTAATTGTTTAAAACATTATAAGAATTAAATGCTAAAAGCCTAATAAGAATACACAATTTTCTAATAGCATCACTGACCGATGGAGGTGATTTATTTGCCCGTCCGTCCAGCTATACCCCTTTTCACAGCTGTATTTGTCAGTGATGCTATTAGAGCCTACAGCTAAGAAGAAGGGTGTTATTAGAGAAAATAGTGTTCTTAAGCAAAATTAAAATAATCTAAATTTACTATGTTATTTAAGAAAATACAATAAATAGGGAAAAAGAAAGAAAGAATTCATTGATAAAGTAAAGAAATTTAAACTAGATATATAGAGTGTTAGGTAGATAGGATGAAGAGATAGCAATGGGAAATCACCGACGGTGTGTGAAAATTTATAGCCTGTCCGGCAAGCTATGCTCATAGCTGGGAATGGTCAGTGTGTTCCCGAAGGTATCCTGAAAGCATCGATTTTGTTAGGGGTAGAGAAAGTTCGGTAGAGAAAACGTGATGCAAGCTATTATAATTTTTACATAACACGCTAAAAGAATTGTGCATAGCGTAGTCTGTTGTGGACGTAGATAAGAATAAGGGGCGACAATTTCTGGTTGGTTTAGAAGGAACTGAAGTTGAAGACGCCCTTACGGAAAAGAGGAATCTATGTCGCCAACAATCAACTTATATAGGAAGACAACACCGAGAATTGTTCTACGGTTGGTTAACGACGGAAGATTAAGAAGAAGCAGCCTGCTGGAGTAGGATGGCAATCGAAGTTTAGGGTCCCAATTTAAACCTCGTAAGGCAAAAAGCAGAAATTGCTTCTGAACAGATTCAATACGATCCTGGCTATTGTTATACTGCGGAGACCAGATGCAAGAGCAGTATTCATGGATGGGGCAAACAAGAGGGATGTACAGAAGTTTCGTTATAAAAGGTTCGTTAAACTCTTAAGACCATCATTTAATGAATCCAAGGTCACCTTTTGCCTCATTAACGATGGTATCTATATGCAGATTGCAGCTGAGTTTAGAATCAAAAAGAACGCATAGATCCTTAACTGTTAGAATACGTTGCAATGGAGTATTGTCAATTGTATAACTAATAAGATAAGGTGTAGTACGATTGAAGGTCATAAGCATACACTTTGAACAATTTAGATGCAATTGATTGGCCGAACACCAAAATTGCATTGCGTTCAAATCATCTTGTAGACGAGAATGATTTAGGGGATTAGTGTATGGGAGAATAAGTTTCACATCGTCCGCGTACATAAGTACACGGGCATGTGATATAGCCGAGGGGAGATGATTTATAAAAAGGGTAAAAAGTAAAGGTCCAAGATGACTACCTTGAGGAACACCAGAAGTAACATGAACCTATTTTGAGGTAGTCAGCCTCAGCATTACTCTTTGGGTCCTACCTTTTAAATAAGAACTAATCCAAAGCAAAAGAGACGGAGGGAAACCTAATCGTTCAAGTTTAAAGAGTAAAAGATTATGGTGCACAGAGTCAAACGCCTTACTAAAGTCAGTGTAAATGACCCTGTAATTTTGTATATATGACTTTCCACCTTTCTTGTGGAGAGGAATGATTTAAGTTTCTTTCCAAAAAGATGGAAATACAGAGGACTCAAGGGATAGATTAAAAAGCTTCAGCAATGGATAAACAAGGAAAGAACTACACTCCTTGAGTAGACAACTAGGGATATTGTCAGGCCCAGGAGAGAAAGAAGATTTTAAAGATTTTAAAGCTAAACGGAGAGAGGAATGGGAAATAATAGGGGGAAGTATAGAACTAGAGGAAGTAATAGTAAAAGGGTAAGAATTATTATTAGGACAGACTGAAGAGTAAGTTGATTGAAAAAAATTAGCAAAGAGGTTAGCAGAATCAGAGTCATTGCTAGCTTTATCCATCCCGAGAGAAAAAGAAGATGCCAAACTTGAAGATTTACGCTTCAAGTTTACAAAATTGTAAAACTGTCTCGGATTTAGGGCAAAATGCCTTTTGTAACGAGTTAGGTAATTCTCATAGCATTGAGAATTCAGAAGAAAGAAGTTCGACTTGGCTATGGAATATTTAGACCAGACTTATTAAACTTTTTTAAAATATTTCGATTTTATAATTTTTAGGTTTGATAATCTGGGAGTGAACCAAGGTGGCTTTGAAGAAGTAGTCGAAGGAATTGACTTGGGAATACACATATCTAAGAGGAAGTTTAGGGTGCTATAAAGAAACATTAATAGCACAATTCATATCAACCGAGTCATGTAAAAAATACCAATCGGTTGCATGAATACGTTGATTAAGCAAAGAATATTTTCTCTTGCGAAAGCAACGGCAGGGCTTATAGGTAGCTGATGAATGCAAAATGAGAGGATTGCAATTGAAAATTGCAACCTCTAAAGTAGGAGGATATACATCCTCAGGAAGATATAAAGGAAGGGACCTGGAATTTTTTGTTATTTTGCTGTTGCTAAGATTAACTGCAGTAGAGTAACTAAATTTATGGGAAATGTAAGAGTAAAACTTTTAAATGAAAATTAAATTGAAGCAATTTAAGCTCACAAGTTTTCTGACCTGCATCCTTAAAGCTGCCCCATTATGATGTCAAATCTTCCGTCTTGCTGTGTCTCACTGTACATATAAGCCAACAGCACCACAACTGACCACTAAGGATGCGGTGTGGCACTGTGACCATTTCTTGGGCCGAGGCAATAAAATAATATTGTTTTAGCTAACTAGCTGCGCAATGCAAATGGACAAAAGAAGAAGTGAGGAAATGGTCAACGGGTGGCAGAGGGTAAGTATCCGTTCCCAAAGATATGCGAACATCCCTCAACAAACACGAGCCGCAACTACATCATAGGCAAGCTGACATTTGTATGCCAGCAGTTCCGTTTGTCGTATTGCTGAAATAATACAAATAAGAAAAGCGAAAGGAAGCAAACACACAAAAACTGCGGAATCGGACGCGACATTACGGCGGAGAGATCGAATTGGCCTGGATGGGCTAGGGGTCGGCTCGTTCCTTTCAGGCTGGGACAGAAGAAGGCAAACATATGTTGGCTGCGGTTGTCATAAATATGGACCAAGTGGGCTCCGGCTGAGGCAGATGATGGGCAGCCGTCTATCGCCGAGCTGGCTTGCAAATAGATTTTTCATCAAGTTTTGTCTTTTTTGCTTTGCTCCCACGGCGTATGCGTGATAAATGCTTGTTATGTGCGCGTGCTGTTGAAATTTCAATAATAACTTTTGTATGAAGCTGTTTATGTCGTCAAACGAGTCCTGCTGGTGGTGGTGTTGTTCTTGCCCGACGTTAACAATGTGGATGACAATCACGTCACATTGGGCTCTGCGTTCAACACTCTCTCTCTTTTTATCTCTCGACTGCTTGTGTACTTGCTTGTTTTTCTTTGGGCTTAGCAGGCGATTCGCGTTGGCCTTTTGTTTGCTGCTTTATTTTTATTATGTTCATTTCACATGTCAGCAAAAATCATTTACGCTTCATTGTTTTACTCAATTTGGTTGATTTTTGCCTGCGACCTATTTTTTTGTTACGGCTTCTTGTTTGACGAAAGCCTTTGAATTTATCGCGAGCTAACTGAACATTTTATGCAAAGTTCAATGTTTGCCAGCCACGTTTCCTACAAACCAATTGAAAATTAGGCCAAAAGTAGAAGAAGAAATATAAAAAGGGCACTCGCCTAAATCCAGCTTTTAACCTAAATGGTTAAGCTGACTGTAGCATTTCTTAGATTGATTTGCAGTACAAATAGCTGCTTAAGTCAACTTAGCGGCTTAGTTTTAGTCTGTCCAATAAATTACAAAGAATTTAATACATATTCGATATAGGTATTATAGAGTATTTCTATTAAAGCTAAAAAATTGACAAAAACTCACAATACAGTTGTGCAAATGATTTGTCAGCATTCACAATTTGTTAAGAGCCCATGACACAAAACGTGGCTGCGACTCACTTATAGTACGTGCCGCTAAAGGACAATAAGTGCTCTCCATCATTTCTAATATTTATTAGATTTATCTGACATGAAGAGGGGAGAGTGTGAAAGAATGAAGTGAGAAGGAGATAGAATAAGAGAAAATAGTCCTTAATCTTCCTTTATTACATTTTAATTATAAATGTCGCATGGTTAAACAATTATTAATATAATATTTATAAACAACGTTAAACAACGTAATCCTTTTATATAATTCAAGCGCTTCAGATAGCAACAACGACAGCAAATATTAATGTGCCACTTGAGTGCACACAGCCACAAATAAATAAATGAAAAACAGCCCAAATCTCGGAAAAAGCAATAATTACGTGAGAACTTTCGCGAACTGAGACAAGCTGTAGTTGACTTTAATATTTATGGTCTGCGCGAGGAGGAAAAATGTGCTGTTTAAATATATAACTGAATGGAATGCCAAGCAGCGTCAATGGCAACCATCTGGCGGGCGCTCACGCATAATTATATGAAAATTCGCCATAATTATAAATAATGCGAAGAGCTTGGAAAATGTTAACGGAGCACTCGCCACTGCCGATAACGCGGTACCAGATGCAGAAATGACGATGTTGATTTCGAGTGACGAGCTTTATCCATCTACTTCTCAGCGGTGTAAAATCAAATCAGTTATGACAGAAGCAACAACAAATGAGCAAGATTATATTATATTGCCATTTTCCACAGCTTGTTACAAATGTTGTTTGGCTTCTCACATTTGTCTTCTTACAGCCATTATTGAACAGCAATTAGAGCTGACGAACGAAGTGCAAATCCTGTTGATACGCCACATAACATTTTCTGAATTTTCATTAAACTGGGCATGGCATTCAGATGGGAGAATTTTAGTGCATCAAGAGGTGAAGTAGGCTGGGAATGCAATCAAGAAATCAGAGAACTCAAGTATACTCAACATTTTGGAATAACAATTAAACAGGAAATATATGTTACCTTAATGATGGTTTAACAAATCAAACAATAGACGAATCTTTATATTTATGCTTCAGATATACTACTCAAAAGCATATAAGCTAAATAAACTTTAGAGCAAAGATTGACGTATATTTTTTATGTTTTGTCAATTTGGTCCAAATTACAGAAAAGAATCTAACATGGAGGCATTACAAAAATAAAATAATGTCGAGTGGCATGGGTAGTTGAGTGGATTGAGAGTTAGCCAACTTTTTGGTATTAATTTAAACTTATTGAGGCCATTCCTAAAGCACCTTACCAAATAAGTTTAAAAAAAAAAAAACTGTTAAAAATACTCCACAACAGTTTTAGTAGATCTAAATTAAAAAACAGAAGTGAATTTGGGTTGTATTCAAATTGTGCGCACACGAACAGAAAAACGAATCATTTTGGAGTGATTTGGTTTTTTTTTAAACAAAGTTTCAATCTCTTTATGTACTTAATAACATTTTCTGCCACAGTTCACAGAATCCCGACCCTGTAGCGATAATTTGATAACCAACACATTCACAGGTCAAACACACACTCGCAGGCAGGTATAAGTGAGATCTGCACACTCATTGCGGCGTAAAAAACTGTTGGTTCGCTTATCGCGCGGCCATTTAATAAACAGTCGATGTAAAAATATTGCGAATACTGCTCGGCCCTCGCCAGTGCTACGTATTTGTATTTGTTGCTTTTGATTACTGAAATTATTTATGACTAAAAAAATGTCAACGGCAGATGCCGCACTCAACTCTTGGCCGGGTGGTCTCTCTCTGCGGGCGTCATAATAAAAATAAAAAAATTCGCAGCGCCAGTTTACCTCATCGTAGCCGCAGGGCCACGGCCTTGTTTTATGTTTTCATTTTATTGTGCATCTCTATATATAAAACTGTTTGTCCTACTGACTGACTGACTGACTGACTGACTGACTGACTGACTGACTGACTAACTGACTGACTGACTGACTGATTGGTGATCAACGCACAGCCCAAACCGTAAGAGCTAGGAAGCTGAAATTTTCACTGTAGTTACCTTATGTGATGTAGGTGCACGTTAAGACGGGGTTTCGGGAAATTCCACTCGCAAGTGTGGAAAAATCGCGAAAAACGTTTGTATGTAACTTTTTTGTTTACCATCCGATCGTCCCCAAACTTATTTTCAAAGGTCTTTGTTCAAATTCATTTGAGGGGTGTTTCGCACTTTTCGGAAAACCCATTCCTCCTTGGTGGAAATGGAGGTCAAAGATTTGGTGGGTGACGTTTCGCGCTCAAATTCATTTCCAGTGATCTATATGAAAAATCATTTGAGACGTGTTTCTCACTTTTCGCAGAATTCAAACTTCTTCGGGGGGAATGCGATTTAAAGATTTTTTGGGCGGCGTTTTAAGTTGTGTCCGATTTGCTTCAAACTTATTTTTAAAGCTCTCAATAAGAACTTAATGAATACGTATTTCGACGATTTGGAAAATTCCACCCGCAACAGTGGTATATTGGCGGAAAACGGTTGTATGAAAGTTTTTTGTTTACCATCCGATCGGCCCCAAATTCATATTTAAATATCTATGTTTAAATTCATTTCAGGGGTGTTTCCCACTTTTTGAAAAATCCATTCCTCCTTGGTGGAAATGGAGGTCAAAGATTTGGTGGGTGACGTTTCGCACTCAAATTCATTTCCAGAGATCTATTAGAAAAATCATTTGAGACGTGTCTCCCACTTTTCGCAGAATTCAAACTTCTTCGTGGGGAATGCGATTTAAAGATTTTTTGTGCGAAGTTTTAAGTTGTGTCTGATTTGCTTCAAACTTATTTTCAAAGCTCTCAATAAGAACTTAATGAATACGTATTTCGACGATTTGGAAAATTCCACCCGCAACAGTGGTATATTGGCGGAAAACGGTTGTATGAAAGTTTTTTGTTTACCATCCGATCGGCCCCAAACTCATTTTCAAAGATCTATATTCAAATTAATTTGAGGGGTGTTTCACACTTTTTGAAAAATCCATCCCTCCTTGGTGCAAATGGGGGTCGAAAATTTGATGGATGACGTTTTGTGTTCAAATTTATTTCCAAAGATCTATAAGAAAAATCATTAGAGACGTGCTTCACATTTCTCGCAAAATCTAAACTCCTTCAGTGGAAAATGCATTTTTAAGATTTTATTGGTGAATTTAAAGAGTTTTCCGATTTGCATAAAAGTTGTTTGATTCCCGTCCGATCAGTTTCAAAATCATTTTCAAAGCTTTTTTGATTTTATAACATACGTGTCATGGGCATGGCCGGGTTATACCCGCTAGTATATATATATACCTTTTTTGTATTTTTTTGCTTATGTGGCCAGGTACTAACTGTAACTACAAACGTTTTATGGTCACCGAATGACTTGGTATCTAGGCTGAAAACTATAAACAGTTTATATGGCTTTCAGTCAGGAAATCATAACATTAGCATTGTCCTTCGATTTCAAATTGAAAATCTTAACTTAAACATCATATCGTGCCTTAAATTCTGGCAGATTGACAGCTTTATCGGAATAATCAAATTTATCGAATGTCACGGCAGATCTACTGGAAAATTATGATAGCGGGCAAATTTTATGAAGTGCATTGCGTGCTGCCTGAGACAGTCCTGTCAATAAGTTGCCACAACTGCAGCTCACATTTTCCCCATAATATCACATCTGGCAAAAGCAAACGACGGAGGCAAGCGTTTCATTTCAGCCGAAAGGAAGTCTATAAATATTCTTTACACTAAAATTGTGAGCAATTTTTTTTTTTATTAATTACCCCAACGTTCAGTATATGCCTTGAAAATGTTTTGTCTTCCTTTAAATAAGCAAAGGTTTTGCATGACTCAATATGTTTTTTTTCTTGTTTTTAACTATTCCTGACCCTTTTCGTTGAGTGAACAGCAGTTAGACGGACTCTTATGTAGCATGTCCTTTCCACTGTAACGTCCATGTATTTTTGTGCATTCGTTTAGAATTCCCCCATAGAGTAATAAATATCTGTTTATTACTCTATGGAATTCCCCAAATGTAAAAAATATTCATAGCATACTTATCAGGGCCCGATTATTCGAGCTTAGAATTCTATTCATGTACGTGAGTATTCTCTTTTATTCCATTTTACTTTATTTGAAATCAAATAATATTGATTCGATTTGCAAATACTTACAATGGCATACCTTTCTTGTATTAGTTTTACAGGGTATAAATTCCGTTAAAACCTTGGAAATCATTGGAGCATAATTTGTGTAACAATTTCCGTCGTGCCCAGGGATTCGGATTGAATTGAACAGATGCGCAGCTAAAGCTGTTGCCGGTACTCAAGCTAAATACGTGGATACTGCGGAACGGGTGGGTCGTTTGCTGTCTGTCAGCTGAACTGTGGTAAAAAGTCACAAGTGCGTTGAACTTCAGCAAAGCGTAAATGTTTTCATGGCCTTGTTTATTTTTTCCTTTTGGCTTTAGTTTTGGCTTAAGCCCATCCGGATATTTGCTACGGACAGCGCAAGGATAACTTTAGTCCCATCCTTGGACAATTGATTTTGTTCGAGCGGGCTCTGTGGCTGATAAGTACAATTTCAATTTTCACGCGAACATATTTGAGCAAAGCCAGGGGTTGAGATTTTTGGTCTTGTCAGACCCCGCACGCAGGTCATTTGGGTTTGATTAAGCAATATTTATTATTGCTTGGGGTGATTTGGAAGGAACTTTATGTTTAGCTGCGGCTCCTTTTCAATTTTGCCCCGTCATGTAATTTTCAAAAAAAAATTTTATTTTTAATTTTTTGCTGAAGAACCTAACAAGCAGCCAGACTTCCAGCTGAGAAACCTTACAAGCAGCCAGATTTCCAGCTGACTTTCCAATAGCATATTTATGGATGTATATGCAATATTCTTACTGTGAGAGCCATTTTTGAATGCTAGATAAAATACTGAAGCAGCCTTTTCTTGACAAGTTGGCGCTGAGCCTATTAAATTTACCGACTTAGCTCTAAGAGTTATTTTTAAATGTTTCCTAATATCCTATAAAAAAACGACCGTCTATGGAGGGTCGAAATCAAATTTCTATGTATATCAAAATGATTTTATACCCTTGTAGAGGCCATTGTAATTTTGACATGCAATGTGTAACGCTTAAATAAAGACGTCTTCCAGCCCATAAAGTATATATATTCTAGATCAGCATCAGCCGACTAAATACAGACATGTCGGTCTCTCCGGCCGTCTGTTGCTGTACGGAATAGTCTCTCAGCTTAAAATCTATCTTCTTCTTTAAATTTTGCATAGGTCCGTCTTTCTGTTACAGGCAGTAAATATGTCGGAACAATCGATCCAAAAAAATTTTATTGTAGGAAAAAAACTTGACCAAACTCGGCATTAATAAGTTACGCCATGCTACGTACATAAATGCAAAGCTTTTTAACATCGGCCACTATATATCATATAGCTGCCATAGGAACGATCGGTCGAAAAGTAGGTTCTTATGGCAAAATATTCTGTTTTCCAAGCTATTTGCATCAAACTCAGCATTTACGAGCTTGACTATTTTCATTTTTCGTTTTGCTTTTGAAAATTCATTGGGAGCCAACACAGACATTTGTGTTTTTCTTAAGGAAATAAAACCAAGGTATATATTAGGTGAAACACGCATGATACAAGAGGACACAACTCACATTGCCCTAAGGACTAGAATATATTTTGTGCTTTCATTGATTTTAAGCTTGTGGT
This sequence comes from Drosophila montana, assembly GCF_035044405.1. NCBI lineage: Eukaryota > Metazoa > Arthropoda > Insecta > Diptera > Drosophilidae > Drosophila > Drosophila montana. Next base: position 1,158,566 of record NW_026996956.1, read on the forward strand.
CGTTCAAACAGGCCCGTTTAATAGAAATAAAATGCAAATTTTGCGCTTTTTAACCATCAGCATAAAGACGGGAGAGGGAAAATGAAAATGAAAAGCACCTCATAAAGTAATGAAATTTCATCATAATACAGCCTGACTGATACCTCTCCGCAATATTTTTTGCATGCTACGTGTCTCACCCAAACGGGGCACGTAGCATGCAAAAACCAAGAAAAACAGAAAATTAAGAAAACATATTCATCTTTTGCCTGGGCCGCATCAGAAACCAATTCGTTCAATTGGACTTGCGGCAGCAGCTTTTATACACGCTTTTTTAATAATGTTGCACTCACCTGTCGTTGGATTATGGCGCGCCGCTGACGACAGATTGAGATTCCGTGGCAGTGTCATGCAATCCCCGTTGCTGCCACCGCCGTTGCCGCCTGTACTAGTGCGCAGCACATTGCCGCGACTGTCCACGAGGGCGGTGCCACCGCCCGCCAAATTTAAGGCGGCCGTGTTGCGCGGATAGTTCAAAGTTGCAGTATGATGCAATTGACTTGCCTTGGGCAATGTCATAAGTCCGGGATTGTAGCTAGCGCTGCTGCCTGAGACAACAACAGCCGCGCCACTGTTGTTGCTGTTGCAGACACCAACAGCAGCACCAGCAGCTGCCCCATTGCCACGTCCAAAAGTTTGGGTGCCGCCACCTATGCCCTTGAGTTGCATATGCTCTCGCTGCTGTTGTTGCTGTTGTTGCTGTTGTTGCTGCTGTTGCTGTTTGCTGCTGGTGCTATAGGTGACATTGGCTAAGTTATCCGCAGGCTTTTTGCCATCCATGGCCATATTATTGAGCATACTGCCACTGCCACCCGTTTGCTGCGACTGTTGCACAGCCGTGTTGCCGCAAATGTGTGGCGGGGGCGGCTTCCCAGCCTCGTTGGCTGCTGCGGCAGCCGCCTGTAGTAGCATGACCGCCTGGCCGCCAGCCTGATCTTGGCCATGGCTCTCCACATCGACAATCACATTGGCGCTCTGCGAATGCCCCATATGATAATGTGCATGCTTAATGGGCTCCGGTGGATATGGCACCTGCTGATGCATGCTGCGCTGCTGGTACTGCTTCTGCAGTGTCTTCACCTCCAGCCGAGTCTTGTCCCGCTGATAGTAAACGCCCGCAAAAATCAGCACATTCAATATGAGCAGGCTGCAGCCGATGGCAATCGTTACGCTCAGCGCCGTCGAATATGCCGCATACCCTGCCGCCTCAAAGCCGGATGCTAGGGTATCAGTCGAGGCATTGGCCAATGTCGTCGGTGCAAATACGCCGCCTCCGCTGCCTGTGTAGTTGCTGCCAATTGGTATACACGTTGTATACATGTTGTTTGGCTCCACGGTGGTAACTGCAGAAGACAGAGCAAGAATAGGTTATGAGAAAAAGTGAGAGGGCATGAGAAACTGCGGGAAATTTTTGCATATTAATGCGTGACTCATGCTACTCATTTGCCATGGCTGGCGATAAGACCTGGGCAGCCAGACGGTTAGTGATATGTAACTTGTAGTTCACTCGCCTTAATACTCTCACGATCCGTATGTTTATTTCAATTAAAAATGTGTGTATATATTTTAATTTTAAGCAAAGCTCAAATTAATGAGTTTAATCAAAATATCGAATCCTCAAAATCCTTAAAAACTCATTTATTTAGATTATTTTTAATGATATTTGTAAAAAAATTAAAATGAATATATATTAACAATTGTTAATCGCGGAGCAGGTACATTTTAATTTTAACAATTCGTCTTGAGACTGACAACTAGATACATTAAATATAAATGTTAAGTTAAGGTTAAGCTGAATCGTGCTAAATGCAATGGCCAGAGAGATAAACTGACCGACTACTGTAAATTAAATCTAGATGAAACTATCTTTGCACAGGAAAATATTTATTTTGGATGATTTGTATGCTGAACTGCTTTTGATCTCTAGTTGCCAGCTCTGTTGTATTTATTTTTGCTGTGGCAAGCACGTAAATACAAAATTAGAATGCAAACACCTGCGTGAAGAGATGTGCTTCAATGCTTTTGAAGTTCACTTCCTTGAAAGTGTGCTCAAGGGTCTGAATATTGTTTATTGTTTTTGTTGTGCCTTTGTTGTTTTGTGTATGCTTTGTCTCTGACTGTCTCGATGGTGTGCCTCAAGAGCTGCCTTCTCTTTGCAAGACATGTATGTGTGTGAGTGTTGATATCGTCTGTCTTAAAGGTTTTGGTTTTCACTTTTCTGCACGAAATTAAAGTCTTGTCCAGGTATTTGCATAAATATTTGGAAAATAAACCAAAAGTGCTATAATAAGCACCCAAGCATTGCCATATTGTTTTTTTTTTTCAATATTTCGTGTCGGTCTTCGCAGCTGCCAAGTGCCAAAAGAGAGCTTTCATTTGCATTTTAAATTAAATTTGACAATATTTTATTGTGTGTCAAAATATCAGCCAATTTGGTTCTAAAACCATAAATTATGAAAGCTCTAATTTTTTATAGAATAAAAATTGATAAAATATAATTTTTTGTTAAATACATTTAAAGAAGTCTGTCAGCGCAGCATTTGATTTGTTTTGCATTGTTTGTTTTTTATCTGTACCATAAATATATTTCATTTAAAAAAAATTAATAAAAGTCAGATCAATTGGGGGAAATGAGCGATGATTCGGCAGCTAAATATTTAGGAATAACACATAGTCGGATAATAAATTGAATTAAGATACAGTTAACTGAGACGTGCCTTTATGATGGTGCTCAAAATATTTGTATACGGGGTTGATATACGGGCAACTACTTTTGCATTGTTTAATGTAGTTACCATCAACAAATCATTTTATACCAAAAGCGAATTTTGTATTTTAAGAAGCCAAGGAGAGCTGTTTCGCCATTTGTGCTCAAAGTAATTTATTAAGACTTCTATACGCTGACAAGAACTCGCACGTTTAGAAGTGTTGACGACACCTTATTACTTGCATACCATGTTGTACGAGTCGATAAACATACATTCTCAGCTAATCTGAATATGAATTTCTGCTGGGTTTTGCAATGGCAATTCTAACCCTAACTGGTCTATGAAGTTCGCCAATGGCAATTTGTAGACACTTAACCGGTCACTTGATAGACTTAAGGAGCAAGCACTTGCAGGCCCCCCCGACCATGTGCTGGCTGGCAGCCCTCTTGGTGAATGGCCCAACCAGATAAATTGCGTGTCCTTATCCACAAAAAAGTATGCACACACACAGCCGTAGCGCAACCGACCTGTCGTAACGTAGTCGAATATTTTTAAATGGCTTTTGACTAAGCTTTTTATCAAAAACGCTCCATTTTGCATTTATTTTCAAGTTGAAATACGCCTTTTTTGTCATGGCAAATTTTCTATTTTAATTCCTTTTAATTTTTATGCCCAAGACCGAGCGTTAAAGTTAAATTTGTGCCGAAGGCAACCACCGCCGACCAAATGCTCTCAAGCACCCTACATAATTATGTACGAGGGCACAAGGCTTGAGTCAGATAACCAAAAGCCCAAAGAGATTGCCTTGGCCTGGTAGATAGAGGCAGCCTAATGTGCCTTTAATTAGTGGAATGACAAAAACCCAACCATAAAATCAACTTAGGCTGCAAGTGGCCACACTCAAACGTCCGCCAACTCCCACCCGCTTTGTCAAGTGGAATGCTTGGCGTGCAAAATGTTTGCAATGCTGCGTAGCCTCAATTAAATGACTTTGCATAAATTAGATATCAGCGACAGCAGCTGATGATGCTTGCCCCGTGCAGGGGAAGTCGGGGCATCATTCAATATCCGTGCATTTAAGAAGCGATTACCTCAAGAAAGCAGCAAGCCACGAGGCGGTATTTCAATTTGTTCCGACTTATTGTAGCTTAGAGTTTACGTTTCATTACCAGGCGCCTCTCAAAACTAACCAGCCAATATTTTAGACCGCTTATGCAAATTCATAATCAACAAGTAAGAGGTTCTAGTCAGGGGCTCCCCACTAGAGAATACCCTGAACCCTCTTCTTCTGACAGGCGATAGGTATAAAATGAAAGATACTTTATATATATACTATTCTAGAAGCTACATGTCAAGTTTGGTGACTCTACCTCATATTATTTACCGAAATTGCTAAAAAAACAGGATATCAATTCCGGAAACAAACTCGATCTGCGCGGGAACTAGGAGGACCAACAGCTTTTAAGTAGCTCTAGCTCTTACAGGTTCTGAGATCCTTGCGTTCATACATACGGACGGACGGACGGACAGGCGGACAAACGGACAGACAGACGGACATGGCTTATGGGGTCGCAGATGCTTCCTTCTGCCTGTTTTACCTTTTTACCCATTTTTAATGGGTTCAGGGTATAAAAACTAGGTATTTCGGCTTAAAGCTCGTGTCATATTTTAATCTACATACTACATGCCTCATTCGTTCTGAAAATAGCAGGGATACTTCCTACCTTGCACTAAGTAACATAGAGTTATGCTTCCATCATATACGATGTTGCTTCTTGTTCTTCTTTTAGGGGAATGCGTAAATGAGTTCAGCGATGGCTCATAAAACTCAGTTATGTGCCAGTAAAGACTGGTTAGGACTCGTATGTATTGTGATGGGAAGCAGAACTACAAGCCGTAAGAAAAATTTGTCGTGGCTTCAATATACGGCTTGACTAGCACTCTGCCTTTAATTTCGGTGCGAGAAACTTTTAAATTTTTGGTTCGAACTGGCTTGGCTCAATTATTCTTTCCTTTTCTATCTTAAAAACTTGAGAACTAGGAAGTAATAGGAATGATATTCTTGCATATTTCAAGCCTTTTTGCCGGAAACAATTTGAATAGCAAACTAAGACAAAAAAGAACCCATCAATTTAGAAAGGAAGAACTAAAAATAAATTAAAAAGAAAACCAGAACCTTCAACACATTTCTCATTCTGTCACCGCCAACTTCAACTTCAACTGCAGAACGGTTCTTGTGCTGCTCAACACTGTTGGGTTTTCCGATTTCTGTGCTCGCTTTGTTAACGGAGTCTTTTCTTGGAGGATATTTCGGTTTTCAGTTGCATACAACTATGCCCATTTCGTTTTATATTTTTGCTTCTACTTGGCTTATTTGTGTTTGTCTTCGGGCCAAAGTCACGACGCTGAGGAGTTAAAGTCTTCTTCTGGGAGTGCCTGACTAGAAGATAACCTTTACCCGGCGCTAAGCGACCGTTACAAACATTCAACAATACTGCCTGCATATACAAAAGGCGCAATACAGCGGATGTGCTTATTCTTCCCTTTGCGCACATTATGTGTGGGAAGTACCTTCTTGATTAACTTCGGTATTTATAGTCCGATTGATATGAAATATATTTTAAAATGACTTTAGGTTTAATTTTTAAGAGGAATGGAGTTATTTAGATTTTGCAGTTTCCATGCTCGTTGCGTTCACACTGACGGTCATGGCTAGATCGACTCAGCTAGTCGTCTTGATCAAAAATATATAATATAGAACATATGCGTATTACGTAAATTAGCACACAGTCGTTATATCTTTTTTGGGTTCAGGGTATAAAAACAACAACAACATAGACAGTGGTAAACCGTGGCTCGCAGTTGGCGTAGTCAGCGTAAATAAGGGGGAATGTCAAATTATGTCGAGTCCATATGGCACTAGGACACTGTCGCGATGGCCATCTCGCTCGCACTGTGTCTATCTCTGTCTCTGCCCCTTACTCTTTCAGAGTATGGGTGTAGCCGTGTTTTGTGGCTTGGCCTGGGCTGGCCTGGCCTGGCGTTACCCTGACTGCCAGTCACTGCGTCCTTGACTGTCAGGCTGTCAGCTGTTTCGCATTTCAGGCATTTTATAATTTTTCATCATTTAATGCTGTGTTTGCAACGAGTTTTTCTCAACCCTTTCAGTGGGTATTTTGGTAAGTTTCTTTTGATGATGCAGCATCCCTCCCTCTTGCACTAATTGAAAAGAATATTCTGTACATTCTGGCTGTTGGATCATTCCCACACATACTTCATCCTATCTCAGTTAAGTCAGTCGCCAACCACAAGTCGTTCTAGTTAGTCTCGGCTGTTAGTTCTGGGAAGATTTAGTTGACTTTGTGGCACTGCTTTAGTAAGTAGCTGTGTTTTTTCACTAAGTCGTCTCGTTTGTAGCTTGCCAAATATATATTTGCAAAATATAAAAGTTACAGAAACAAAGCTATTTCTAAATATATTTAAATTAAGCCTCTAATTCTTGTACAAAATTATGGCGAAATTGTGCAGATATATTTATGTGACAGGCATAAGGACGGTTCTGTCAGTCCTTATAAAGTATAGGTGTTCTTTATCCGCATAAGCCGATGATTTGATCGAACCATGTTCATATTTGGGGTCGTCTGTTTTCTCTCAGTCGATCTCTATAAACAAGTCGATCTAAGAGTCTTTAAGAGCTAGAAACTTAAAATTTGAAATGTAGTATACCCTATAGAGCGTGCAAATCATTTTGATTTTATGATGATCGAAAACTCGAATTCTCACGAAATCAATAATATCGACTTGCTGAGCATATACAATTTAGAAAGCTAGACAAGAAAGTTAGTGAGTAGTTTCCCGTATAAGATACACTGACCAGGAATAGTAAAATAGAATCAACTTAATTTTGAATGCTCAATAGCTGTTATTTTTTCGAAGTCGATAAATATCGATTAATTGGGCATATAAAGCAGGTTAATAAATAAATGTAGTTTCTCGTTCAGTCTGGCTTTAAGAAAATCTTGAATAATGTAGTTTTTTGACATTTTTGAATATACCAACAGGTTTTACCTTTAGCACACTCAAAGAACTCAATGCTGCTTATGTGCAAGTTCCTGAGCAGCAGAGTCCCCGGGTCCCCACAAACAGTTTGAAGTGCAGATAAGCGAACATTCAGATCACTTTTAATGTAAACAACTTTAAAGGCAAGCCAGCCTCAGAGCAAACCCAAACGCAACTGCCTACGCCCCACAGCCACGCCCATATCACCGCCCTCGTCGACGGTCCTGTCATCTAATGCGTATTGCATCGGCCAAACTCAAACCGAGGGCGAGCAACAGCGAGAGTTCCGTTCAAAATTGTCCGTCTTACTTTTGACTTTGCGATAAGCGAACAGCTGTCAAAGAAGTGGATACTTGCCACGCCCGCCAACAAGCACCGGATGCTTGTTTGAGTTGCATTCGACGTTGCCAAGGATGTCGCTGTTGCGTCGCAAAGCTGCACAGCTGGGGACTTTAAGTGTATGAAAAATGCAAAGACCATCGTCAAAGTTTGCTGTTAATTTAGGGTAAGTTTTGGGAAAGTTCGCCACGAGTTTTATATAAACTGGCTTAATGAGTTTTTTGCAACTTGGACGGCAAGTGAATAAAAATTACGCACAAGTGGTTTGCATTTGTGGCAGACCCAAACGCGTCTAAGGATAATCACAAAAGCCAAACATATTCCAAACTCCGAAAAGCAATGAATGCGAGAAATTTTTGGTATCTTTGTCGAGTGCGATTCGCCCAAAAGACAATATGAAAATGTCTACAAGGAACACATACAGGGTGGAGCCAATACAGATTACAATTGACTGCAATTTTAAAAGTCAGCCCTCGACACAATACAAATGCCAAAAGCGGCCCGCACGGACTTAACTTCTATAAGCAAAGGCACAGCTGGGGGTCGAGAGTCGGGTCATTTGGTCACACAAATGGAAACATAATGGTTCAGGCACACACACAAACTGAAGTAAACACTGTCAGACTAGGCCCACACCCCTTTCAACTAAACAAATCACCTTACTCCAACCCCCTCAGCAGATAGTGTTGATTTTAATCGCTATCTCCGTTCTTAAGTCCCTACAAAGAAAATGCCAGCAATCTTGGCAAAAATTTGCCCAACGATCTCGCATTTGCTAACCTGTCACAACACAATGCCTGGTCTCACATGGCGTATGCATAGTATTTGATTTGTCTCCTTTTCTATTTCCTAAGCTGTCACCATCGCGCACATTTGGGTCTACGGCTTTTGGTATATGAAAAGACTCTAGATTCAGGGAGTACATGCAAAATGAGTATTAAGCAAAACCAGTTGCCGATAACCGAACAGCATAACTCAAGTTTAACTTACAACTCATCGAATTTAAATTAAAAAACCAAAAAAATTACCTCAATCGTTTGTTATTACATATTATCATATTACTTTCCAAGTCAATAATTTTTATGTTCTGAATTTTTTTTAAAGTATTTCAACTTTTCGGGGCTTAAAGTAGTAGGGGAGGACTTAGATTTTTCCCTGGGCTGGAAATAGTGGAAGGCTCTTGCTTAAAATTTAATAAATTCAATATCTTTGCATATACATATGTATGACGTATGTGCTCAAGTTTTTATGTTTATGTATATGCTTATATTTGTAAGTATGTATGCATTTATGTTCTGCTAGGAGTGCGGAAAAAGCTTAAATATTGCTCTTCTATGCGATTCTCAGTATTTAGTATTTAACTATATATCTCTCCCTTAAAAAACACATAAGTTATAAGAGAAAACATGTTTTTGTTGGCCACCTGTGCGGCAGCTAGCGCTAATTGTAAGAATTGTTGTTTACATGTACACACAAACATTCATGCGCTTTATTGAAATGATGCGTCTTTATTGAATTATATCAACAGCACGGCAATTACGACTGTATTGTTTTGTATACCCTAAACCCATTAAAAACGGGTTAAAAGGGTATAATGTATTTGTACAAATGTATGTAAAAGGCAGAAGGAAGGAATATTCTTGATCAACATAAACAGCCGAGTCGATTTAGCCATGTCCGTCTGTCTGCCCGTCCGTCCGTATGTATGAACGCATGGATCTCAGAACCTATAAGAGCTAGAGACTTGAAATTTTAGCTGCAGGTCCTCCTAGTGCCCTTTGCGATCTATATCGAAATCCTGTTTTTGAGCAATTTTGGTAAAAAATATGAGCTAGAGTCACCAAACTTGACATGTAGCTTCTAGCATAGTATATATATATCAAGTATCTTTCATTTCATAACTATCGCCACCTCCCCGCTAACACCAAAAAGCTATAAATCAAGTTAATTATCCAATTTGTATTGCCCATCAATTTAAGCCACAATTTATATGCAATTGAATTTTTGAGAATACACAAATATTCTATTTTCTATTCTACAATAAGATGTACTGTCGAAAATTTCATTAAGATCGGCTAAGAAACACAAAAGTTATTTGCGCACGTGTTAGCAGCTGCTAACGCAAATGCCAAGAATTTCTATATACATGTACACACACACATTCATACGCGTCTGCTTTGAATTCTATCAACAGCATTGCATTTGCGATTGTATTGTTTTCGGTGCTGCTATTTTAATTGGTTTTTTTCTCATTAAGACTAAATTATTGGTGTGGTTGATGGGTAGAGGCGTCGGAAAGTGGTGCGGTTAGTTTCGAGTTCGAACCCTGCCAAGGGAACAATTTTTTTTTTTAAGTTTTCTTTATTACTACTAAAGCAAACGAGCGCGTAGCTCTAGCTGCATTTGGTGTTGGAAGAAGAGGATTCAGGGTACCCCCTAGTCGGGAGGTCCCGACTAGAACCTATTACTTGTTTGGTTTAAGTTTCTGATTGGTTCGACCGTCAGGTTTTCGATCATTCAATTTTCAAATATATCTTTCGATATTATGTTTATGTATTTCTCACTTTTCTACTTTAAAATTTTGAGGGCGACCGGCAAGTTCAGTTGACTGTTAATCTTATCTCATTCCACATTCCACAATATAAAAACATCTGATTAAGTGCAACTTTCAAAATGTATATTCTTATTAAGGTAAAGGTTAAGGTATCCTCTGCATTAATTATTGCTACGATTATTCAAAAGATTTTATCGACAAATAAATTTAATTACATTGCCTAATGCAACAGAAAAGTCATTCATCTAATTCACAGATTAAATCCAAAAATTGTGTACTGTTCAAAGAAAAATAAATTGCAGTGGGTCACAAAGGCATATCAATCTTTCAATTAGTCGGTGTTGGAAATATCATTTTAGCTGTGTTGAATTTACTGAAGTTGGTTATGACAGGAGGCAATCCTTTTGGAAAAATATATTTTTCATTAATTTAACTTGGCATTTCGAGCCTTTAGTTTTTCATTTTTTCAGTAGATTAAATGATGTGAACAATTTGAAATACCATGAAGGTAATTACTAAATTACACTTAAATCCGTAAAATCATAGCATAGCAAAGCATTTATGTAGTCATTTATACTTTGAGATTGAGTTTCCCTCAAGCCACTTTTATTTAAGGGGAAAACATTATTTGAAAAATACTTTTTTAACAACTAGTTAACCTGTAGGTTCTGACTGGTAAAAAATGAACTTGAATTTCAGCTACAATCTGGTTTAGTAAAGACCAGAATTGTAGTCTTGATAATGGTCAATTACAAATATAATAGCCAATGGATTGTTTTTTTCCAAGAAATTAATGTCTCAATGGGTTGAATTTCTAACCCAGGCTTAAACAATCAGAAAGCTTTAAATAAACTAGGGTTTTATACTTCAGGGAAGATACAGCTGATGCTGTGATGATACAGAATTCTGCCATTTATAATAATAATTTGGAATAACAGGAGTCTGACCTGCAAGTGTGCGCCTAGGTGGGTGCGAGTGGGTAACTGGTTTTCACTTTGACTTGCTATAGCTACCCTTCATGATTCTCATTTTGTTGTTCGGAGTAAAAGCGTTTGACAAGCACATAACTCTATTTGGGGTTGTCTATTTGTCAGTAGCTGAGGAGATAACCTAGACGACTGTTGGTCTTTTATTTTCCACTTCCAATTACTAAAAGCTAAAGTAACACAGCAAATGGCATGGTTATTTGTATTTTATAGGGGTACTTACCACCCAATATGCCATTTAAATAGGTCGAGGCATTCAGGCCGCGTCCTTTCTTCATCATCAATTGCTCATCGATAAGCAGAAAGCGCGAGGACGAGGCAGAGGATGACGATTTTGTTGTGCCTGTTGAGAGCCCAAATGGATCTGGCTTCACCGGTCCCTCGTACAATTCCATATCGTCGTGATTGCGAAATAGATTGTGCCGTGCTATCACATCCTCCATACCAGCGCGATGTAGCTCGGGTATCAGACGCAGCCAAATGGAGAGTTGGTGAGCCCGAAAGTGATTCTTAATGCGCGGCTTCATGCCTTTCAGATGTTTGATACGTGTGTTGAAGTTTTGGAAACCAACAAAGAAAGGAAAACAAGAAAAAACGAAAACAACAGCGTTATATAAACAATGGTATTTCCATGCGAGGTGCGGTATTCATGCATGCAAAGTCCAACAACTGGCAACTATTTCAGTTCCTAACTGGTGCTGTTGTTATTGTTGGAGGCTCTTTCGTCACATTTGCATATCAGAAAGGTAAAATTCTTCCTTATTCGCATTCACCGGCCTGTCCAGCTGGTTGTCTTGTTTATTCAACTGACGGAGCTGTTTAATTTTTGATGCTTTTTGCTGGGTCACAGGGTGGAGGTTCATTTAGGGTTGCCTGTCGGCTTTTCGCTATTCGCGTTTGTCTTGGCTAAGTCAGTGATTTAGGCGTCAGCTTTAATTTTCGCATATAAAATTATTATTTATGCATATTAAGCCAATGAACCATTGAAAATGCTTTGTTGCTGTAGCCTGCAACTTCTTCTTTCTTCGGGGCTATAAAAAATTTTTAATCCCTGACCCCATTAAAAACGGGTAAAAAGGGTATAATGTATTTGTGCAAATGTATGTAACAGGCTGAAGGAAGCATCTCCGACCCCATAAAGTAGATATATTCTTGATCAGCATCAACAGCCGAGTCGATTTAGCCATGTCCGTCCGTCCGTCCGTCTGTCCGTATGTATGAACGCAAGGATCTCTGAACCTATAAGAGCTAGAGACTTGAAATTTTTGCTGTAGGTCCTCCTAGTCCCCGCGCAGTTTGTTTCCGATATTCGATAACTTGCCCCGTTTCCAAGTAATCGATAAAAATTGATATCGAAATCCGTTTTTTGGGCAATTTTGGTCAATAATAATAGCTAGAGTCACCAAACTTGACATGTAGCTTCTAGAATAGTATATATATATCAAGTATCTTTCATGTATAGCTATCGCCACCTCCTCTTTACCACCACAAAGCTATAAATCAAGTTAATAAACCAACTTGTATTGCCCACTAATTTAAGCCACAATTAATGCGATTGATAACACAATTGAGAATACATAAATATTCTATATTCTATTCTACAATAAGATGCACTGTCAAAAATTTCGTTAAGATCCGGTATGAAACACAAAAGTTATGTGCGCACGTTTTAGCATCAGCTAGCGCAAATTCCAAGAATTTCTGTATAAATGTACACACACACATGCGCGTCTGCTTTGATTGGTTTATTGCTGCTATTTCAATTGGTTTATTTCTCATTAAAACGCAATTATTGGTGTGCAACAAGTGGTGCGGTTAGTTGCGAGTTCGAATCCAGCCAAGGGAGCAATTTTTTTTTTATTTTTATTTTATTATTATTTCTTCTAAAGCAAACGAGCGCGTAGCGCAAGCTGCACTTGGTGTTGGAAGAAGAGGGTTCAGGGTATCCCCTAGTCGGGAGCTCCCGACTAGAACCTCTTACTTGATTATACCTCACAGCCTCAAAACATAGGAGTTAAAGGTAGAGTGTAAATAGATATAAAAGTATTGTGATTGTCAATTATACGATTGTCAAAGAAATGCGCAAGTATATTAATGATATTCTGTAACTTCATTATTTTATTAAAATCTTAAATCAATTTTTTATAACAGTATTGAAAGAGTTTTTTAAAATTGTAATTTTCTGCCCCTTGTTTAAACAATTTAAAATATACGATCTCAAGAAATCAGCTTGAATAAAGGACGATAATTTCACTCTTTAATTTTATCAACTGAATAAAGGAAAATTTAATCGAATGGATCTTTTTGTAACTTTGAATTTTAAAAATTCGATATTTCAATTTAAATATTCTTGTGAAAAACATAAAAAAAAATGCAATTCATGAGGCGCCCATACGACTCAGGGCAGGCAGGTAAATAAAAGCTGCACACACTTTTGTGCAGCATAATTTACGCAACAGAACTTTTAATTCATACATAAGTTATCCCTACGAAGAGGTGAGTATATGTGTGTGCGAATGCGCCATTGTGTCTGAGCTATTGTGCGGGTAGCTGTGCGCTGCGTATTCACATAATTCGATTGAATTCCATTTCGATTTTGATTTCAGTTCTTCAACAGATGAAATCCAAATTCACAATCATTGGTGGGCATTAGGAAATCATTTGCAACTACATCCTTTGTGCGATTCTGTATGTCAGTCGCAGAATATTGCACAGATTAAGGCAGATATCATTGAAAAACGCCCCTGAGGCGTGAAATGGGCTCCATCTGAGGATAAGGGTGAATTCGTCAGACGTCGCTCTTGCCGTCTTGCTTCATTTAAAATTAAACAAAATGCACAAGTCTCACTTCTGATATGTATCGTTTTTCCAAGCGTTAAGTGCGTACGCTCACACGTGAGCGTGTGAGTGTATCTCACAGCTAGCCTTGACGCACATGGCGCAACAATATCAATATCAATATGAAAAACGTATTCATGTAGTTTTTATGTAGGGCTTTAAAAATAAATTTAAGGCCGATCGGACGAAACTTAAAACTTCGCCCATTCATCTTTTGAAACGCATTCATCTACAAGAAGAGGGTTTTGCGGAAATTGTGAAGCACGTCTCAAATTAATTTTTGCAAAGATCATTGAACTGTTATTACAACCGTTTTCCGTCAATTTACCACAGTTTCGGATGGATTTTCCAAAATCGGTGAGACATTCATTATTCATTAAGTTCTTATGTAGGGCTTTAAAAATCGCAAATTCCACCGATGTATTCTTGGATTCTGCGTAAAGTGTGAAGCACGTCTCAAATGAATTATTATAAATATTCTTAGAAAGTAATTTGTGCCCGAAACATCACCCACCAAATCATTGACCCACATTTGCACCAAGGAGGGATGGATTTTCCGAAGAGTGCGAAATACCCCTCAAATGACTTTAAACAAAGATCTTTGAAGGCAGATCGGATGGTAAACAACACGGTTTCATACATACGTTTCTTGCGAATTTTCCCTACGTGCGGGTGGAATTACCCAATTCCGAATTTCAGTCAGTAAGTCTCTTAGGCAGGACATACATTTTTATATATAGAGATACCATTTCCCTAAAGAGCATTCATATTTCATTACAGTTCTGTTGGAATTGTATAAAATTAGAATTGTTGACTTGTTGCTAACACAAAAGGTGTAAACATTTGAACTTAATAACATTTGAGTATTTGGATATCATACAACGGCTCTAATAACGGCTCTCGACGTTATCTGACTCCGTCAAATAACCCCATAAAGTATATATATTGTCGATCAGCATCACAAGCCGAGTCCATCTAGTCATGTCCGTCTGTTTGTCCGGCCGTATGTATGAACCCAAGGATTTCTGAACCTTTGGAGCTAGAGACTTGAAATTTTGAACTTAGGTCCGCCTATAACCCGCGCAGTGCAAGATTTCGATGTTGGTAGAAGACGGTTTAGGGTATCCCCTAGTAGGGAACTCCTGAAGAGCCTCCTAACTAGAACCTCTTGCTTATTTATTGTTGGGGGTATTAAATATAATTCTTGCCTTGAAATGTGTAACGCACATATGTATACAACCCCATCTCTATCTATAAAACTGCTTGTGCTCTTTGACTTTTTGACTGACTTATTGGTATCAACGCACAGCCCATACCGTAAGAGTTAGGAAGCTAAAATTCACTGTATTTACTATATGTGATGAAGGTGCACGTTAAGACGGGGTTTCGGGGAATTCCATTCGCAAGTGTCGAAAAATCGCGAGAAACGTTTGTATGGAACTCTTTTGTTTACCATGCGATCGGCCTGAAACTCATTTTCAAGGAGCTTTGTTCCAGTTCATTTCAGTGATGTTTCACATTTTCGAAAAATACATTCCTCCTTGGTGGAAATGGTGTCAATGATTTGGTGGGTGACATTTTGCGCTCAAATTCATTTTCAAGGATCTATATGAAAAATCATTTTAGACGTGTTTCACATTTTTCGCAAAATCAAAGCTTCCTGGAGAGTGGTTTTTGGTGTGGTTTTAATTTTGTCCGATTTGCTTTAAACTAATTTTCAGCGATTTGGCGGAAAACGGTTGTGTGAAAGATTTTTGTTTACCGTACGATCGGTTTCAAAATCATTTTCAAAGATCTTTAAGAGAATTTATTTTATGCGTGACACGGGCAAGGCCGGGGTATACCCACTAGTCTCTATATATAAAACTGTTTGTCCTGACTGACGGACATATAGGTGATCAACGCGCAGCCCAAACCGTAAGAGCTGGGAAGATGAAATTTTCGCTGCAGTTACCTCAGGTGATGAAGGTGCACGTTAACACGGGGTTTCGAAAAATTCCAACCGCATGAATGGAAAAATTTGTATGACACTTTTTTGTTTACCATCCGATCTGCCTCAAACTCATTTTCAATGTTCTTTGTCAAAATTCATCTGATGGGTGTTTCGCTTTTTTGGAAAATCCATTCCGTCTTGGTGGAAATGGGGGTCAAAGATTTGGTGGGTGACGCTTCGCACTCAAATTCATTTCCAAGTATCTATATGAAAAATCATTTGGGACGTGTTTCACACTTTTCGCAGAAGCCAAACGTCTTTGGTAGAAATAAGTATTAAAGATTTTTGGTCGAAGTTTTAAGTTTTGTCCGAATTACTTCCAATTTATTTTCAAAGCTCTACATAAGAACTTAATGAATACGTGATCCACCGATTAGGGAAATTCCACCCACAACAATGGTTATTTAGCCATTCGATCGGCTTCAAAATCATTTCCAAAGATCTTTGTGAGCATTTATTTGATACGTTTCTAGGTGTCAAAGGTTTAATAAACGAAAGTTTGTTCTTCATGGGCGGAAATTGTTGAGCCCAACACTTGGTTCGTTATTTGATGCACTTAAAACATGTTCTTAGATAGAAGTGGATATCAAGATGGATAGATTTCAATTTTCCAAAACGTTCCACGGTAGTAAAGTTGTAGCAAAAAAATATATTCTTGATCATTTTTATTTGTCCGTCTTTCAGTTTACACACAAAATAGTCTTTGGAAAGGTCCGTCATTCTGTTGACAAAAAGAACATGTGTCTGTACCAAGGAAAATTAAGTTCTTGAATGAACAACTCTTTTGCTTATCAAGTAAACTTGGTAAAACTATAAATTTATTAGTTTGACTGTGCTCCTTATACATATATAAACTATTCATCATCAACATCGAAATACGGAGTCTTATAGCACTAACCATACAATGCATTGTATGGCCCTATAACAGCAAACTCAGTTATTTTTATACATTAAAGGTGTGCTCGAACTATTTGGAAAGCAATAATGTTGTTAAAATGTTGTAATCAAAAAAGTCCCTATTCTTAAAACGCAAATCTTTTTTCGTACCCAAGGAATAATGATCATATTTGCGAAAAATGAAATAGTTTCTCACCTATTTCCAAATACTTTTGATGCAATGGATCATAATTCTCCCATGTGATACTGCGAAAACGATTGCGTTCCTTTGAAACGGGCAGCACAGAGTCCTGGCGATGATGCTCGTTCGGGTTGCTAAGGGTGGGGAAAAAAGAGCAGGAAAGAATGTAGAAAAGTTTAGTGGAATGTGTTTAAGCAAATTCTGTAGGCTCGCCACAGTCTAATTGTTATTGCCACTGTTTTTGCTGCTTTTTTTTCAATCAAGCATAAGGTAAAATTGTGAAAAACTAGGCACGTTTGTTTCATAGCAAGTGTTGGAAAACTATTGCTGAAAGCGCTGCAGCTGAGACCAGTTTCTACACACAGACAATCACAACTAAGAAGTGCTTAAAATAGCGGAAGCAGCTTCTCTCAGATGACAAATTACGATAAGTGGCTTAGCATTAGATGGGAATGAGTAAATGAAACTACTTCACTTACCCGGTGCGCGCAAAATTCGTCCAGTATATCATCACGGCCTCTGAAAGCGCCGTCTCCGACTTGGTATAGTTTTGCGGGAAGTGGCTGAAGCCGTCGACAAGTGGCGCGCCAAATATGTACGGCAATTCCTCACCATGCACCGTGCCCATGCGCTGCGGATAGTCGCCATCTTTGGTCTGGTAGTCGAACACATAGAAATAACATCGACCCGATGGCTGTGTCGAAACTGGCAAAGTCGAGGCGGCCGCATTGGCTGCCCCACTGGGCATCGCTGAGCTCACTGGCGGCTGCGAATTGGCTGCCAAAATGTCCCCAGTGCGTACTATAGGCGCCACGAACTGAGCATCGGATAGCGCTGCCACGGCCGTATCACGTGTGTTAATCGGATGCTGTGAGGTGCGATCCCAGTCCGTATACTCGTTGACAATCTGTGCACGGAATTGTGATTTATAAATTTATTTTGCAGATAGGCATATTTAATTTATCCAAAAAAATACGAGTCATCGAACGATTAATTCACCATTTGCCTGTTGGCGACATTCCAGAACAATTATTCATTTATATTCATTATTGAAGTTTTTCGGTGATTTTCATTTTAAAACATATTATTATTCATTTTACCAACCAAGATTTTTCCAATTTCAATTACAGGGGTTTAATGTACGATGTTTTGAAACATTAATTTAAAAAATGATGATATTTAGGTTTCACAAAATCTTATCAGAACATGGAAACAAGTGCCTAGCAACAGGTTCTCCATACAGGAAGTGGATCAAAGTGCTCTTTAATATTATAACAAAAGTAATTATATTAATATTTAAACAATATGGTTTCGTCTTAACGACATTTCAGGGTATTAAACGATTTTATACAATCCTGTATGTGATAACACTTAGACCTCAAGCGACCAGATTTACAAATTCTGATTCACGCATTGCGGGGAGCTAAAAACATGGCACATATGAGTTTGCTTCCCCAACAAGTCAAATCCTGCCCGGATAACAAACGACTTTCTGCTGCTGTTCTTGTTTGTAACCAACTATTATTTTTGCCAGTATATCTGTATAGAATTTAGCAGCGACCATAAAATTCATCTGTGAAATCGATGTCATAAATAATCTAAAACCCAAAACAGTGCACTTTCGGTTAACCGAAAAATTAAAATTTTTGTACATGCACGCATTACATGATTACTCTTCTAAAAGCATTTTTATAAATAATAGAAATATTTGTTTTTTTTAAATATTTTAAACGAAAAATAATCGCTTAACCTTAAATATTTTTATGAGCATTTTTACTAAATCGTTTCTTGTCAGCAAATTAAGTGCGTTTACGTTACTTGATGCCATTGTAAAGATAATTTATTATTGTTACTAATATTATAATTATGAAAAGTTATCTTCACATATTACTGTCCATGATATGCTTGTGCAACATATGGATCGGCTGTATGGTGTAAGGCGGTCACGACTGTGGTTGGCAGAAAGAAAGTGCTGGCTTGCCAGTGAGTGATTTTGCTAGGTTGTTTGCCTGTGTGCCGCACTGTCTTCACGGAGGCAATGCTGTTAGGAGTAGCCCCTCTTGACTTGGAGATCAGGCGTCGAGCCTTGATGTACAGGATCAAGAGGCAGCTGCCATTGCTGCAGTATGATTGGCTAGCGGATAGGGATGTGGAGAGTTTAGGGCTTAGTGAGTGCAAGAGATTGGTGAAAGAGTGTGTTCTATCTGACTGGCAGGTCAGGTGGGACGCAAGTGTGAACGGGCGTGAATCTTGGATTCTTGTTGACTAGTCAAGGCTCCCTCAATGCATTTTTGCATTCGAGAAGCCTTTGCGACAGTCCAGAATGCCGTTGTGGCTCGGCTGCAGAGACATGGGAGCATGTTCTCTGTGAGTGCACAAGGTATGCAGATATTCGAGATCTGAGGGGGATGGGCATCGTTGAGGCTAGTGGCTAGTAGCTAGCGGTTTGATCTATGATCAATTTGCAAATTCCGTCGTTTGCGGAACAGGCAGGAATAAGCCTCGCTCCAAACAGTGAGAAAACCATGCCCATGAACATGGCATATACTGTTCCACCTGTCGGCTGCTGTTTAACATCAATCGCGTTCTATTCCTTGCAGCAGTGTTTTATCGTGTCTGGGGCCACCAACCCTTAACTGTTTGGAGTTTGAATTGGAAGTACCCTACTGGTACGACGCCTGACCAGAGGCCTGTGATCTGGTACCACAGATCGGAAGAGGTTTAGATGGGCCTCGTGCCAAACCAATGTAGAAGACACAACCAAACTGTCGTGTCTTTAATTGGTACCTGCGGAATTGATGTTCCAAGGGGGCGATGATTGACGCTTAAATTAATCCTATACTAGGAACCGTGAGATTAAGCCATCGAGGCAGGTGCTCACGTTAAGCCCACTGACTTTCATGTCCATGATATGCTTGCCCACAAACAAGTGTATAATTTCTGCAGATGCTTTTCTTGAGCTTTCGACAGAAGTACTATATACTCGTACTATATACTATAATCTCTATATATAAAACTGTTTGTCCTGACTGACTGACTGACTGACTGACTGATTGGTGATCAACGCACAGCCCAAACCGTAAGAGCTAGGAAGCTGAAATTTTCACTGTAGTTACCTTATGTGATGTAGGTGCACGTTAAGACGGGGTTTCGGGAAATTCCACCCGCAAGTGTGGAAAAATCGCGAAAAACGTTTGTATGTAACTTTTTTGTTTACCATCCGATCGGCCCCAAACTTATTTTCAAAGATCTTTGTTCAAATTCATTTGAGGGGTGTTTCGCACTTTTCGGAAAACCCATTCCTCCTTGGTGGAAATGGAGGTCAAAGATTTGGTGGGTGACGTTTCGCCCTCAAATTCATTTCCAGTGATCTATATGAAAAATCATTTGAGACGTGTTTCTCACTTTTCGCAGAATTCAAACTTCTTCGCGGGGAATGCGATTTAAAGATTTTTTGGGCGGCGTTTTAAGTTGTGTCCGATTGGCTTCAAACTTATTTTCAAAGCTCTACATAAGAACTTAATGAATACGTATTTCAGCGATTTTGGAAATTCCACCCGCAACAGTGGTAAATTGGCGGAAAACGGTTGTATGAAAGTTTTTTGTTTACCATCCGATCGGCCCCAAATTCATGTTTAAATATCTATGTTTAAATTCATATAAGGGGTGTTTCACACTTTTTGAAAAATCCATTCCTCCTTGGTGGAAATGGAGGTCAAAGATTTGGTGGGTGACGTTTCGCACTCAAATTCATTTCCTGAGATCTATTAGAAAAATCATTTGAGACGTGTTTCACACTTTTCGCAGAATTCAAACTTCTTCGTGGGGAATGCGATTTAAAGATTTTTTGTGCGAAGTTTTAAGTTGTGTCCGATTTGCTTCAAACTTATTTTCAAAGCTCCACATAAGAACTTAATGAATACGTATTTCGACGATTTGGAAAATTCCACCCGCAACAGTGGTAAATTGGCGGAAAACGGTTGTATGAAAGTTTTTTGTTTACCATCCGATCGGCCCCAAACTCATTTTCAAAGACCTATATTCAAATTCATTTGAGGGTTGTCTCATACTTTTTGAAAAATCCATCCCTCCTTGGTGCAAATGGGGGTCGAAGATTTATTCCCAAAGATCTATAAGAAAGATCATTAGAGACGTGTTTCACATTTCTCGCAAAATCTAAACTCCTTCTGTGGAAAATGCATTTCAAAGATTTTTTTGGTGAATTTTAAGAGTTTTCCGATTTGCATAAAAGTTGTTTGAATCCCGTCCGATCAGTTTTAAAATCATTTTCAAAGCTTTTTTGATTTTATAACATACGTGCCACGGGCAAGGCCGGGTTATACCCGCTAGTATACTATATATATAAATGGACACAATATGAATGCATAACACTATTGAATGCAGTATAAACTTCATCGCGGAATTTCAACGAGCTTGACATTTGCCGTAGGCTGTGTGCGAATATAATGATGTAAAATAAATACAAATGTATGCGCTATAATCGAGATATATGCGTTGGTAATTTACGGCTTATATATTTATATCTGTGTGTATGTGCTTTAAGTGTGCACACAGATATACACGTGTACTTGGTTTTAATATGGCAAATGGCGACAACGTCAACAGACGTTGATGATTTCTCTAAGGATGAGGGTGGGTACGACTCTTGTCGTTGGATGCGGCTGTTGCTACTGCTTCTTCTACTGTTGCTGCTGCTGCTACGGCCACTGTGATTTGGGTTAAGTGTAGCCTATACGTTTTTAAGTAGATGTGTATGGCATGCATTTATCTAAATATAGATACATACCTTTATACGAATACAAGTCTCAGTGTCCTTGCACACACACAACATACATTTACATATTTATAACAGGCTTACACATTTGCCAAATAAAGGGTGTTAATGTTTTTCCATTTTGCTCGCTTTCGCTTACCAAAAAAAAAAACAAATAAAATATATGCAACGCTCATAAAATAAGTACAAAAAAACAACACCAACATACAGAATGAAATGCTGGAAAACTGAAGCTCAAGTACATGAATGAAAAAAAAATCAGCCTTCGCTTGGGCTTATTTGTAGCTGCGGATGTTACGCATACGCATCGTGTTACAAATAGGTACTTACATTTGCAGCAACACTTTTGCAGAGCCGACCGCGCGAACATTTTAATAGTCTTTTCTATTCTATGTTATTTTCAAGGAAACGATACGTTTGGTTAGAACGCAAGAATGTAAGTGATATTAAAAAAAAGTTTTCGACTTGAACGAAAATATTTATATTTTGAATACTCGAAATAGAAGTCTTAAATTTAGTATTAGTACACACTTTTACAATACAATGCTTGTCAACTGCAGTCGTAAATTTTCTGCCAAACACAAAAAAAAATTTTATTTTCTTTAAAATTATACATTTTTCGTGTGAGTGATTAAAAGAACTGATTCAGCACACAGCTCCACTACAGACCGCGAAGAGTGAACAAACCTAATTCACGCGACTAGAGAGTTCTCAGTTGAGAGTGATTGACGTGTTTTACTTGTGCTCCAAGATTTTTATATATTTTTGCGCTTTAATCCTGCTTTTAATTCTAAATTTTGCATTTTTTTGTGCTTTTTTTAAAAAGCTTTAATTACTTGTGCAAAGTGCTATCTGTTGTGCAGCGTAAGTCTATTAATTATTGCATTTGTTGCACGCGGCGTCAGTTCCGTGTTGTTGTTATTGTCTGTTTTGATTCTTTTGTTTTGGTGCTTCCCTGTGCATACACTTGTTTGTGCGTGTGTTCGCTGCTGCATATTTCTGCTTGTGCGCGCTCTCTCAAACTTTGCTGTTGCCTTTCGCTCCAAGCAATT
Organism: Drosophila montana; assembly: GCF_035044405.1. Taxonomy (NCBI): domain Eukaryota; kingdom Metazoa; phylum Arthropoda; class Insecta; order Diptera; family Drosophilidae; genus Drosophila; species Drosophila montana. Next base: position 1,181,007 of record NW_026996956.1, read on the forward strand.
TGTTTGTGTACAAATATTTTTTCGAGAGTTTGCTTGCTCTATTTTTGTGCACTGTTTTTCGTTTCGCTCTGCGCTCTCACAACTTCTGCTTATCTTTAACCGCCGGTAGAAAATATGTCGGGCTCTAAGAAACCTTGCACGTTCAAGCAGGCTGATGATTCTGCACAGCCGCAATTTGTTAATTGCTGGCTATGTGAAAATATGATGCATGCTAAATGTGCAGGTCGCTGCAATTGCCAAGAAGGGCTGCGGCGGCTTGCGTTGGTCGTGCCCGAATTGCATCGACAAACAAATTGATTTCTCCAGAAAGTATAATATTGTGAGAAATCAATTCTTAAAACTTAATACAGTGGCTAAGCAGCTCTCGAGTTTTCAGTTTGTTGGCAATTACAAATTCGTCTCCACCCAATCGCCGGCTAGAGCCTCAATTTTTGCATTTGCCCTCTCCGTCTGTCCACACACCTACGCCGCTTCTGTCCGTGCCTAGCAACATGGATTTATCGCCTATGTTGTCATTATCGCCTTCTCCGAGCGATTGTTTAATTATTACCCCTGTTTTTTCCCCTGTAGTAGTCCCAGTAGTCCATGCAGTTGAACCTGCCCCAATCAGCGAAACTGCTTCAGCCCCGTCAACTTCTGGCCGCAAAGGTAGACCTGCGCGAAATCTAGCCTAGATTGTTAAAAGCAATCATGGTGCCTCTTTGGCCCCACCAACTACTATATTACCTTCAGCCCCATCAACTCCTACTCTGATTGTTGTTGCCTATCGTAGGCAAGTTTTTGTGTCTCGACTTTGGCAGCCTATATTGCTAGCAAATCTTCTGCCAGCGTGTCAATTACCAAATTTAATTTCTCCATTCCTTGTGAAATAGCGTCCTTCAAAATTAATGTTTCACAATTCGCAATCATTTGTGATCTTACATTTTGGCCTCCACACATGATTGTTCACGAGTTCAAATTAGCCTGTCACCCCTCCAGTCCCGTCAATACAGGGTACCGTTACTGCCCCAAAAAACTAACTTCGTCTTCCGACCAAGTTTCCATTCATTATCAGAATGTCAGAGGTCTCACTTCCAAATTTAAAAATCTTTTTATGGCTAGCAATTCCTTCGATTTGGATATAATCGCATTTTCAGAAACAGGGTTAAATTCAACAATATCTGATTTTAAAGATTTTTCAAACAATTTTATTTTACATAGAAATGATCGGCTGACTCGAGGTGGTGAGGTATTAACGGCCGTTAAAGCCACTCTCCAGTCAGAACTTTTCTGTTTCAGTACGCCTACTGACGCTGAGAATGTCTCAGTTAAGGTGTCTTTTCCTACACGGAATATCTATATTACATGCTCCTATGTTCCTCCTTCTTCTGATATTGAAACATATTACTTATATTAAAGAAGTTTCTTCACACGTGCGTGATAAAGACCCATTTATAGTGTTAGGTGATTTTAATTTACCGAACATCTCTTGGTCATTATCCACTGCCGAAAATTATCTTATACCCTCAGCACAGCATGACTTTATATATTGCATGCTTGACCGTGCCTTGTTTCAAATAAATTCAACTTCTAATCATTTGAATAGAACTCTCGATCTGGTATTTGTAAATGACTACCTTATTGCTAATGTGTCCAGGTCCCCTCCTTTATCCCTTCCTGAGGATGTATATCATCCTACTTTAGAGGTTGCAATTTTCAATTGCAATCCTCTCATTTTGCATTCATCAGCTACCTATAAGCCCTGCCGTTGCTTTCGAAAGGGAAACTATTCCTTGCTTAATCAATGTATTCGTGCAACCGATTGGTCTTTTTTATATGACTCTTTTGATATGAATATTGTTATTAATTTTTCTTATAATACCCTAAACTCCATCTTAGATGATTGTATTCCTAATTCATTTCCCTCAATTGCTTCTTCAAAGCCACTCTGGTTAACTGCCAGACTATCAAACCTACAAAATATTCAGTCTAAATATTTTAAATAGTTATGATTTAGAGAGAGTTATGACTGGAGAGTGGCTTTAAAGGCCGTTAATACCTCACCACCTCGAGTCAGCCGATCATTTCTATGTAAAATAAAATTGTTTGAAAAATCTTTAAAATCAGATATTGTTGAATTTAACCCTGTTTCTGAAAATGCGATTATATCCAAATCGAAGGAATTGCTAGCCATAAAAAGATTTTTAAATTTGGAAGTGAGACCTCTGACATTCTGATAATGAATGGAAACTTGGTCGGAAGACGAAGTTAGTTTTTTGGGGCAGTAACGGTACCCTGTATTGACGGGACTGGAGGGGTGACAGGCTAATTTGAACTCGTGAACAATCATGTGTGGAGGCCAAAATGTAAGATCACAAATGATTGCGAATTGTGAAACATTAATTTTGAAGGACGCTATTTCACAAGGAATGGAGAAATTAAATTTGGTAATTGACACGCTGGCAGAAGATTTGCTAGCAATATAGGCTGCCAAAGTCGAGACACAAAAACTTGCCTACGATAGGCAACAACAATCAGAGTAGGAGTTGATGGGGCTGAAGGTAATATAGTAGTTGGTGGGGCCAAAGAGGCACCATGATTGCTTTTAACAATCTAGGCTAGATTTCGCGCAGGTCTACCTTTGCGGCCAGAAGTTGACGGGGCTGAAGCAGTTTCGCTGATTGGGGCAGGTTCAACTGCATGGACTACTGGGACTACTACAGGGGAAACAACAGGGGTAATAATTAAACAATCGCTCGGAGAAGGCGATAATGACAACATAGGCGATAAATCCATGTTGCTAGGCACGGACAGAAGCGGCGTAGGTGTGTGGACAGACGGAGAGGGCAAATGCAAAAATTGAGGCTCTAGCCGGCGATTGGGTGGAGACGAATTTGTAATTGCCAAGAAACTGAAAACTCGAGAGCTGCTTAGCCACTGTATTAAGTTTTAAGAATTGATTTCTCACAATATTATACTTTCTGGAGAAATCAATTTGTTTGTCGATGCAATTCGGGCACGACCAACGCAAGCCGCCGCAGCCCTTCTTGGCAATTGCAGCGATCTTGTCGCAATCACGCCCAGTGGGACCTGCACATTTAGCATGCATCATATTTTCACATAGCCAGCAATTAACAAATTGCGGCTGTGCAGAATCATCAGCCTGCTTGAACGTGCAAGGTTTCTTAGAGCCCGACATATTTTCTACCGGCGTTAAAAGATAAGCAGAAGTTGTGAGAGCGCAGAGCGAAACGAAAAACAGTGCACAAAAATAGAGCAAGCAAACTCTCGAAAAAATATTTGTACACAAACAAATTGCTTGGAGCGAAAGGCAACAGCAAAGTTTGAGAGAGCGCGCACAAGCAGAAATATGCAGCAGCGAACACACGCACAAACAAGTGTATGCACAGGGGAGCACCAAAACAAAAGAATCAAAACAGACAATAACAACAACACGGAATTGACGCCGCGTGCAACAAATGCAATAATTAATAGACTTACGCTGCACAACAGATAGCACTTTGCACAAGTAATTAAAGCTTTTTAAAAAAAGCACAAAAAAATGCAAAATTTAGAATTAAAAGCAGGATTAAAGCGCAAAAATATATAAAAATCTTGGAGCACAAGTAAAACACGTCAATCACTCTCAACTGAGAACTCTACTTAACTATCCCACTACCATAACCCTATTAATAATTATGAAATGAAACAATACTACAGTAAGCTCCTAATAATAATAAAAAAAACACTCACCTCACCTCTCTATATATGAAACTGTTTGTCCTGACTGACTGACTGACTGATTGGTGATCAACGCACACCGCAAACCGTAAGAGCTAGGAAGCTGAAATTTTCACTGTAGTTACCTTATGTGATGTAGGTGCACGTTAAGACGGGGTTTCGGGAAATTCCACCCGCAAGTGTGGAAAAATCGCGAAAAACATTTGTATGTAACTTTTTTGTTTACCATCCGATCGGCCTCAAATTTATTTTCAAAGGTCTTTGTTCAAATTCATTTGAGGGGTGTTTCGCACTTTTTGGAAAATGTATCCCTCCTTGGTGGAAATGGGGGTCAAAAATTTCGTGGGTGACGTTTCGCCCTCAAATTTATTTCTAAGTATTTATATGAAAATTCATTTGAGACGTATTTTTCACTTTTCGCAGAATCAAACTTCTTCGCGGGGAATGCGATTCAAAGATTTTTTGGGCGGCGTTTTAAGTTGTGTCCGATTGGCTTCAAACTTATTTTCAAAGCTCTACATAAGAACTTAATGAATACGTATTTCAGCGATTTGGGAAATTCCACCCGCAAGAGTGGTAAATTGGCGGAAAACGGTTGTATGAAAGTTTTTTGTTAACGATTCGATCGGCCTCAAACTTATTTTCAAAGATCTTTGTTCAAATTTATTTGAGGAGTGTTTCACACTTTTCGATAAATCCGTTCCTCCTTGGTGGAAATGGAGGTGAAAGATTTGGTGGGTGACGTTTCGCGCTCAAATTCGTTTCCAAAGATCTATAAGAAAATTCATTTGAGACGTGTTTCACACTTTTCGCAGAATCCAAACTTTTTCGGCTGGAATGCGACTCAAAGATTTTTTGGGCGGCGTTTTAAGTTGTGTCCGATTTGCTTCAAACTTATTTTCAAAGCTCCACATAAGAACTTAATAAATACGTATTTCAGCGATTTGGGAAATTCCACCCGCAACAGTAGTAAATTGGCGGAAAACGGTTGTATGAAAGTTTTTTGTTTACCATCCGATCGGCCCCAAACTCATTTTCAAAGATCTATGTTCAAATTTATTTGAGGGGTGTTTCACACTTTTTGAAAAATCCATCCCTCCTTGGTGCAAGTGGTGGTCGAAGATTTGGTGGATGACGTTTTATGTTCAAATTTATTTCCAAAGATCTATAAGAAAAATCATTTGAGACGTGTTTCACATTTTTCGCATTTCAAAGTTTTTTTTGGTGAATTTTAAGTTTGTTTGGTTCCCGTCCGATCAGTTTCAAAATCATTTTCAAAGCTTTTTGAAAACATTGATTTTATAACATACGTGCCACGGGCAAGGCCGGGTTATACCCGCTAGTATTATATATATTCAAGAAATACACACATCTAAAAACCACAACCTACCAGATCCATTAAGTACGTACTACCAACTAGCCCTGCTTTGGCGGAGCAGGTATACTAATACACAAGTCAGAACTATATGTCAACCCAGACCTTTAAGCCATCGCAATAGAAATAGAATCAAAACAAAAATAGCAATATTCTCGGCTTATATTCCTCAAAGCAAACATTTTAATCACGCAGTACATCATATTATCGACAAGTCACCCACACATTAATCAACCCACAGCACAAAAGCATTCTGCTCCACCCCAATTTTTATGACCTTTGTGGTAGTGATCATTTTCCTATTCTAATTTCCTTATTCCCAAATCCAAAAATCGAAAATTGCTGTAGACCATATTTTAAAACCAAAGAAGCGGTTTGGAAAACTTTCAATCATATGAGTTGCATAGTACACAAAAATATCCCAATTAGTTCATACATTAATAAAGAAGCAGCCAACATATCTAAAATTATTTTACATAGTGCACACAACACTATTCCACCGCACAAATTTTATCGGAAAGCCCCTTGAAGGAACACAAAACTTAATAAATTACGAAAATAAGACGTGGAGAAAATTAAATCGTAACCTTACTACAGAAAACATAATTAAATACAGGCGAGTCAATGCTCTATTCAAAAAAGAACTAAAACTCAGAAAAATAGATGCCGCTAACACATTCATATCGACGGCTAAAATGTGGTCAAACATTCGGCATTTCTGTGGGCTAAATCCAACCAAAAACATACACTGCATAACAAATCCACAAAATAACAAAGTCGAAACTTCAAGCAAAATCATAGCAGATACTTTTGGTCAGACCTCTCCAGGGATTCCAACTTTACTTCCTAATTCGTTGAATTTCAAGCCGGCATACATAGTTTAAAAGGGTCAACACCAGGACTCAACCGAATATCTTATCCAATGATTAAGAATAGCCCGCATACAGTCCAAACTAGAATTGTAAGTCATTTTAACAACATATTAAATAACTGCATTCCACAATCCTACAAAACCATACAGACCTATATCAGTCAATTGCTGCATAGCTAAAACACTAGATAAAATAATAGCTAAGAGGAGGTTCGTAACTCAAAATAAACTTCTGCACCAAAAATCGGTAACAACACATATCAAGCATCTCCCTTGATTTGTCAAAGGCTTTTGATAGAGTCGATAGTAAATCAACTCAATGAATGGAAAGCAGAAAAATTATACAATATATTAAAATCTTTATGTCAAATAGCAAAATTGTTGTAAGAATTGCATTGCAATCTAATATCCTTCCGTTGAGTAATGGCATACCACAGGGATCACCATTATCCGTTATAATATTTCTTATTGCATACAACAAGCTAAGAGAAATTAAATTCAGTGCCTATACTGATGTTTTTTTTTTCATAATTAATTTCAACAAGAATAAAAATATCAACTATAACCTTGATACACTGTCCGAAAACATGGAAAGTTGGTGTTCCTATTCGAGGGCTGCCATTTCAATCAACAAATGCAAACGTCTACAAATACATATGTAGAAAACATAACTGTACAAGCAATATATTTTGAAATAACATACAAATACCCATTGTCGCTTCAGTAAAGCCGGCCTTGCCCGTGGCACGTATGTTATCAAATCAATGTTTTCAAAAACTTTAAAAATCATTTTGAAATTGATCGGACGGGAATCAAACAACTTTTATGCAAATCGGACAAAACTTAAAATTCACCAAAAAAACCTTTGAAGTGCATTTTCAACCGAAGGAGTTTAGATTTTGCGAACAATATGAAACACGTCTCAAATGCTTTTTCATCTAGATCTTTGGCAATAAATTTGAACACAAAACGTCATCCACCAATTCTTCGACCCCCACTTGCACCAAGGAGGGATGGATTCTTTAAAAAGTGTGAAACACCCCTCAAATAAATTTGAACATAGATCTTTGAAAATGAGTTTGGGGCCGATCGGATGGTAAACAAAAAACTTTCATACAACCGTTTTCCGCCAATTTACTACTGTTGCGGGTGGAATTTCCCAAATCGCTGAAATACGTATTTATTAAGTTCTTATGTGGAGCTTTGAAAATAAGTTTGAAGCAAATCGGACACAACTTAAAACGCCGCCCAAAAAATCTTTGAGTCGCATTCCAGCCGAAAAAGTTTGGATTCTGCGAAAAGTGTGAAACACGTCTCAAATGAATTTTCTTATAGATCTTTGGAAACGAATTTGAGCGCGAAACGTCACCCACCAAATCTTTCACCTCCATTTCCACCAAGGAGGAACGGATTTATCGAAAAGTGTGAAACACTCCTCAAATAAATTTGAACAAAGATCTTTGAAAATAAGTTTGAGGCCGATCGGATCGTTAACAAAAAACTTTTATACAACCGTTTTCCGCCAATTTACCACTGTCGCCAAACCACTAAACCACTGTTTACCCAAATCGCTGAAATACGTATTTATTAAGTTCTTATGTAGAGTTTTGAAAATAAGTTTGAAGCAAATCGGACACAACTTAAAACTTCGCCCAAAAAATCTTTGAATCGCATTCCCCCCGAAGATGTTTGAATTCTGCGAAAAGTGAAAAACACGTCTCAAATGAATTTTCATATAGATACTTGGAAATAAATTTGAGGGCGAAACGTCACCCACCAAATTGTTGACCCCCATTTCCACCAAGGAGGGATGCATTTTCCAAAAAGTGCGAAACACCCCTCAAATGAATTTGAACAAAGACCTTTGAAAATAAATTTGAGGCAGATCGGATGGTAAACAAAAAAGTTACATACAAACGTTTTTCGCGATTTTTCCACACTTGCGGGTGGAATTTCCCGAAACCCCGTCTTAACGTGCACCTACATCACATAAGGTAACTACAGTGAAAATTTCAGCTTCCTAGCTCTTACGGTTTGGGCTGTGCGTTGATCACCAATCAGTCAGTCAGTCAGTCAGTCAGTCAGGACAAACAGTTTTATATATAGAGATTTATATATGGCTTCGCACCCAAATCAATTTTAAATAAACTAAAAACACCTTTTAACGCAGCAATTCGAATGTCACTCGGAACCTTTCGCTCAACACCAATACACAACATCCTTCTAGAAGCAAATATCCCATCAATAGAATTCCCACGAAACTTTTTATCATCAAAACTTGTCAAAAATCTTCTAAACTCCTCAGACACTCCATTAGCTTATATCATAAAACACCGTCATATATCTACAAAAAAACAAAAACGATCTCATCAATCGAAAGGTCAATAAATACATGAATAGTAAGCAACAAAGTTCCATATATTGAACCCGCAATAGACGCAATAGACACCTTTCACACATCTTCAGACAATACTTCTTCAGAATTAAAAGCCCACACAAGACACACACATTTATCTACACCGACGGCTCCCAACAAAACAACATTACTAAGTAGCTATGCTATTACAACAGAAAAACACACACTTAAATATGGAAATCTACCATACTACTCAACAGTATTAACAGCTGAAATAGTTGCAATATTGGAAGCCGTCAAATTAGAAAAGAAATATACAAAATAATAACATTAACGATATACACAGATATTTAAAAAACCAACTTAATATAGAAACGAAAAACAAATTTCATGGTGTAACATATGGTACATACACTTAAATCCCAATACATTGCACATACATGATTACATGAACAAAACATCTCAGAATAACATAAGCCGACTTGACCAAATTAAAATAATTCGTCTACGATTAGGCCACACTAACCTAACCCATGAACACTATTCAAAGCACGTCATTCCACCCACATGCTCACCATACCATAACAATAGAAAATTTAAAATAATACACATACTTGAATCCTGTCCTACCCTAAACACCACTACAACTGAATTTTTCAGGCCTGAAAATCCGATATATATACTTATTAACCCTAACGACGAAAATTTATGTAAAATTATAAAATTGTTAAAAAAAATTCCAGTTGCACAACGATATTTAAGTAAGCTAAGGTAAGCAACCAAACTAAAAATGTAAATAGAACAATAAATAAGATTTAGACTTATATAAATTTAAACCAACAAACCTATACCCAAACAATAGAATGTCCAATAGTAATTAAGTGTTAATACTAGCTACATTTAAGTTCTTACTTTTGTCAAGCTGAAGCCATTGCTGATATCCACTTATCATCTAGTTTTAACTAAGTATATGATTAGTTTACAAAAATAAATAATCAAATTAGGATTACTATGTACTTTGTGAATAACTGAACATATAACATTTTATTTTATTTATTTTGTTGTGATATTGGATAAGTTTATATCCAACATTAATCGCTTTAACGGTTCAGTCAGTGAAACAGTTTTATATATTGGCCTTTCAATTTGTTTATATAATTTGTGCCAATTATTTATGTAAATATCATCCAACTTACAATAAACAAACACAATTTATATTTGCTAGAAAAAGTCTTTGTTTGAAAACGACACTCCGTCAAAAGGGAAAGGGGAAAAAATTCAAATTAACAAGAAGAATCTCGAAAACCCTCAACAGGTATAGACAACAAAGTAAAGTAGAATTATTGCATGTAGAGTACCCAGACCCATATCCAGACCCAGAGACCCCGACAGGGAGACCCGGTTCCAGTCTGGCACGTTTGGCATGGCAAATGGTGAAGTTAATCGGGGATATTTATAGGTAGAGCGTACTTACCGTATAGAATATCTCGTTAAGGTGGTAGTTGTAAGCGTTGCGCACATAAGTGCGTATAATTTTATCGCGCCTCTCGCCCTCAAAGCCATTTTGTATGTCATGAGCGCTGAAGCGCCAAATCGATTCGCCCGTGACAACGCCAAAGAGAACGTCATAATGGCCGCCAATGTTGGCCGTGGCAGCGGCTCCACCAAAATAGCCAGTGCCACCGCTAAAAGCAGATCCAGCACCAGATCCACCGCCGTTGCCACCGGCTGCCTGGGCACCACCATCGGCCGATGAGCGCTTCGAGTTGCGCGTCATTAAATCATCGATATCGAGATTAGAATGTCCGGGTCGTATGACAACGCCATCAACCTAAATTGAAGTCGAGAGCCAGAGAGAAAGCAAACAAAGAAAAGTGAAAAGTTAAAAGAATTCATTTTTTTCTGTACTCGAAATACTCGACAAAAAGCAGTTGAAGTAAGTAAAAAAAGTCTGTTTGGGCATTGAGATGAGCCAAAAAGGTGGACAAACGAAAATTGGCGTGAAAAAATGATAATGCTAAAACACATAAAAACACAAAGGGATGATACTAAATAAGAAACAAGCACATTACTCGAGCAATTCATGCAGAAGGACTCGAAATGCAAGACGGCGGCCAAAATGTGAATTCTTATCCGGCATAAGCTGAATTAAAAATCATTTCAACATATTTTGTTGCTACTTATTAGAGTCCACCTTTCTGCACAGTTCAATGTCATAAGCAATACAGGTTCGAACTCAAGAAAATTAAAACTGTATTTAACGGGCATTCGGGTTCAGATTCCAGGCACGGTGCAGTATGGCTGTTGACGAAGAAAATGAAGGTACATTATAATAATAATAATAATAATAATAATAATAATAATAATAATAATAATAATAATAATAATAATAATAATAATAATAATAATAATAATAATAATAATAATAATAATAATAATAATAATAATAATAATAATAATAATAATAATAATAGTAATAATAATAATAATATATAATAGATGGAATTTTGGAGTTTTTTGAGTATATACATATATTTATGTAAAGTTTAAGTAGAATTAAAGTTTTATATATTGAACAAGAGGCTCTAGTCGGTGGATCCCGACTAGGGAATACACTGAACCAAAGACAATATAAACACTAAGATGAGTAACGCCCATACATTTGCATGCGACGAAAAATTTCATGCCTGGCGTTTCATTTGGCGTTTGAGTTTTCGCACGACATGCCTGCCGACTTGAAATGATACATTACCCCAGATACTTACTATACATTTTGCAGGAAAATTTAAGAATAAAATAATTTTTTTACAAGTCGCAACTTGTGCAATAACTATGTTATGAAAATATCACACTTAGATTTATTTACTTTTGTTTTTGGACAGTGTATGCTCGAGATAAGTTCTTGTTCAGCCAATGGCTTGCAAGCACCTATGTTTGTATGTGTGAATTATGCATGCATAACTATATCAAAATATGTATATGCATACGTGTTGTTATTCACTGCCTTAGCTTTGGCTGGTGAAGAAATAAATTTTGTTTTCTAGCGCTGATCATGCACAACCTATTCCAAATTTGTATTCACATATGAATGCATGTTGTGTACTCTTTTTTACTCAATGGCAGGGTTCGAACTCGCAACTAACCGTTACATTACTTGCTGCCGCCTCTACTCAAGAGCCACTCCAGCCAAAAAATAAACTACTTCCTCAGTAAGGTTCGAATTCGCAGCAGACCGCGCTACTTTTAGCCTCCTCTACCCATCAGCCACACCAATAATTGAATCTTAATGAGTAAAAAACGAGTTAAAATATCAGCACAGAAAACAATACAATCGCAGTTGCAATGTTGTTGATAAAATTCAAAGCAGACGCTCATGAATGTGTGTGTGTACATGTATACAGAAATTCTCGGAATTTGCGCTTGCTGCCGCTGATACAAGGAAAGTCAAAACACGTTATCTTTTATAATTGTGTTTCTTAACCGATCTTGATAAAATTTAATACAGTACAGCTTATTGTGTTATAGAATATTTGTGTATTCTCAAAAGGTCAATTGCATTGAATTGTGGCTTATATTGGTGGACAGCATAAATTTGTGTTTTTACTTGATTTATAGCTATGAGATTGTAGCGGGGAGGTGGTGATAGCTATAAAATGAAAGATACTTGATATATAGAAGCTACATATCAAGTTGGGTGACTCAAGCTATTATTATTTACCCATTTTGCTAAAAAAAAACAGGATTTCGATATCGATTTTTATCGATTACTTGGAAATGGAGTAAGCTATCGATTATCGGAAAAAACTCGTGCTGCGCATGGATTAGGAGGACCTACAGCAAAAATTTCAAGTCTCTTGCTCGGTTCTGCCTGTTACATACATTTGCACAAATATATTATACCCCTTTTACCCATTGTTAATGGGTTCGGGGTATAAAAATGTATAAATAAATATAATTTATAGCTCAAATAAACGTTAGATGTTTTTCTACGATAAAAACTGCGATAAGGACTTTTTGTAAAAAATATTTCTTTTAACAAACTCGAAATGTTTATTATAAGGTTGCTAATAGTTATGATTACAACTTACCGAAGGCCCAAACGAAGTAAGGAAATTTGGCGCCTGTATATCGGCGCTATATAAATCCTCCAATGGCACATCTCTCAGACAGTCGACAATTTGCTCATGATTTCTATTCAAATCGTCAGGAATGGTGCAGTTCACCTCTTTGGCGAGCTTAATGGCAAACAGCACTGGATCCTCGACCAGGGCCCATGACGAATGTGCTGATCCAGACATGAGTATGGCCCGATGGAAGAGTCCACGCACCATTGTCGGTGAAGTCATCAGATAATTGATGCAGGCCGCACCTGTGCCATGACCCGCCAAGGTAATAACATTTGGGTCGCCGCCAAACTTTTGGATATTCTGCTGTATCCAATGCAACGCCGCCATCTGATCCATCAGCCCATAATTGGCGACACGTGCGTGGACATGCGGACTGGGATTCGCATTGAGAAAGCCTGTCAGTGGGCAGAGGGAATGGACAGGAAGTTGCCGATTAATCATGAATTGGTCGATAGCACACTTGCATTCTTCTTACCCAGTATACCCAGTCGGTAATTAAGCGTCACGACAACCACTTCACCATAGCTCGCCAGCACACTCCCATCGTAGGGATTGCCGCTGCTCCACTCAAAGGACTCGCCGTGTATGAACACAATGACAGGCAGCTTCTTCTCATTAGCGCCAGCTGTTGAAACAAAAGGCAAGATTGTGCTACTGAACAGGTATGAAAGCACAAAAACAGAAACTCTTGAATTTATTTATATATTTGGTAAATCCAAACAGTAAGCCTTTTTTAAATTTTTTTTATTTATTTATTTATTAAATGGTCGACAAAAACGAGTGTTTTCCTAATTATTCAATATATAAAATCATAACAAGTAAGATGTTCTAGTCGGGAGCTCCCGACTAGGGGATACCCTGAACCCTCTTATTTCAACATCAACGCGCTCGTTCGCTTTAGTAGTAATAAAGATAAATAAAAAAAAAAAAGTTCACTTGGCAGGGTTCGATCTCGCAACTGACCGTTACATTACTTGCTGCCGCCTCTACTCAACAGCCACTCCAGCCAAAAAATAAACTACTTCCTCAGTAAGGTTCGAATTCGCAGCAGACCGCGCTACTTTTAGCCTCCTCTACCCAACAGCCACACCAATAATTGAATCTTAACGAGTAAAAAACGAATTAAAATATCAGCACAGAAAACAATACAATCGCAGTTGCAATGTTGTTGATAAAATTCAAAGCAGACGCTCATGAATGTGTGTGTGTACATGTATACAGAAATTCTCGGAATTTGCGCTTGCTGCCGCTGATACAAGGAAAGTCAAAACACGTTTTCCTTAATAACTGTGTTTCTTAACCGATCTTGATGAAATTTCCTACAGAACAGCTTATTGTGCTATAAAATATTTGCGTATTCTCAAAAAGTCAATTTCATTTAATTGTGGCTTATATTGGTGGACAGCATAAATTGGTGTTTTTACTTGATTTATAGCTATGAGATAGTAGCGGGGAGGAGGTGATAGCTATAAAATGAAAGATACTTCATATATATATAATATTTTACAAGCTACAGAGAAAAATGGCGGGCTAATGACATGACTTTTTATACCCTGAACCCATTGAAAATGGGTTAAGAGGGTATAATGTATTTGTGCAAATGTATGTAACAGACAGAAGGAAGCATCTCCGACCCCATAAAGTATATATATTCTTGATCAGCATCAATAGCCGAGTCGATCTAGCCATGTCCGTCTGTCAGTCCGTCCGTCCGCCCGTCTGTCCGTTTGTATGAACGCAAGGATCTCAGAACCTATAAGAGCTAGAGACTTGAAATTTTAGCTGTAGGTCCTCCTAGTCCCCGCGCAGATCGATTTTCTTTCCGATATTCGATAACAGGCCCGTTTCCAAGTAATCGATAAATAATATGAGCTAGAGTCACCAAACTGTACATGTAGCTTCTAGAATAGTGTATCTTTCATTTTATACACATCGCCTGTTGGAAGAAGAGGGTTCAGGGTATCCCCTAGTTGGGAGCTCCCGACTTAAACCTCTTACTTGTTGTGCTTGATTCTGTACCAAAGAATTCGTAACGTTCGTAAGTACTAATATTCTTGAATCAAGTACAAAAAAGTTATTTTAAGTAGTATTTCTACTTAATGTAAGCTTTAACAAGTAAGAGGTTCTAGTCGGGAGTATGAACGCAAGGAATTTTTTTTGAAATTTTAGCTGTAGGTCCTCCTAATGCCCGCGCAGATCGAATTTGTTTCCAATATTCGATAACTTGCCCCGTTTCCAAGTAATCGATAACACTCGATATCGAAATCCTGTTTTTTGAGCAATTTCGGCAAATAGAGTCACCAAACTTGACACGTAGCTTCTAGAATAGTATATATATATCAAGTATCTTTCATTTTATACCTATCGCCACCTCCCCCTACCACCGAAAAGCTATAAATCAAGTTAATTATCCAACTTCTATTGCCCATCAATTTAAGCCACAATTTATATGACATTGAATTTTTGAGAATACAAAAATATTCTGTATTCTATTCTACAATAAGATGTACCGTCGAAAATTTCATTAAGATCGGTTAAGAAACACAAAAGTTATGTGCGCACGTGTTAGCAGCATAGCTGCTGCGCAAATTCCAAGAAATTCTGTATACATGTACACACACACATTCATGCACGCGTGCTTTGAATTCTATCAACAGCATTGCAATTGCGATTGTATTGTTTTCTGTGCTGCTATTTTAATTGGTGTTTTCTTCATTAAAACTCAATTATTGGTGTGGCTGGTGATCAATTTTCTTCTTTTTATTAAAATTTTTCTTTATTACTACTAAGTCAAACGAGCGCGTAGCGCGAGCTGCATTTGGTGTTGGAAGAAGAGGGTCGGAGAAGCATCCTTCTGCCTGTTACAGACATTTGCACAAATACATTATACCCTTTTTACCCATTTTCAATGGGTTCTGGGTATGAAAATTAAGTGCTAAAAGCCTAATTTGATTACAACATTTTCTAATAGTGTCACCGACCGATGGAGGTAATTTATTTGCCCGTCCGTCCAGCTATACCCCTTTTTACATCTAAATTTGAAAGTCATGCTATTAGAGCTTACAGCTAAGAAGAAGGGTGTTAGTAGAAAAAATAGTGATTTAAAGTTTGTAATTGTTATGTAATTGTTTATGAAAATACAATAAATAGGAAAAAAGATTGAAAGAAGTGGTTAATAAAGTAAAATAGTTTATACTAGATACATAGACTGTTAAGTGCATAGGACAAAGACACAGTGAGGGAAATTTATAGCCTGTCCGACAAGCAATGCCCCTGCTCATAGCTGGCAATGATCAGTGAGCTCCCAAGACAACACCGAGGATTGTCCTACGGTTGGTTAACGACGGAAGATTAAGAAGAAGCAGCTTGCTGGAGAAGGATGGCAGGCGAAGATTGGGGCTCCAATTTATACCTCGTAAGGCAAAACACAGAGAGTTCAATACGATCCTGGCTATTGTTATACTGCGGAGACCAGATGCAAGAGCAGTATTCAAGGAGAGGGCGAACAAGAGAAACGTACAGAAGTTTCGTTATAAAAGGATCGTTAAACTTTTTAGACCATCGTTTAATGAATCCAAGTACACCTATTGCTTTTTAACGATGGTATCTTTATGAAGATTGAAGCAGAGTTTAGAATCAAAAAGAACGCCTAGATTCTTAACTGTTAGTATGCGTTTAAATGGAGTATTGTCGATTGTATAACTAACAAGATAAGGTGTAGATGCAATTGGTTTGCCGAACACCAAAGTTGCATAGCGTTCACATCATTTTGTAGATGAGAATGATGTATGGGATTAGTGTGTGAAAGGGTATGTGATATAACTGAGGGGAGATCATTTATAAAAAGAGAAAAGAGTAAAGGTCCCAGATGACTACCTTGAGGGACACCAGAAGTAACGTGAACCTGTTTTGAGGTAGTCAGCCTCAGCATTTCTCTTTGTCTGATGGTTGTTTCGAATTTTTTGGGAAATCCATCCCTCCGTGGTTTCACATTTTTCGCAAAATCAAAGCCTCCTCGGTGGAAAATGCGGGTTAAAGATTTTTTGGGGGCAACTTTAAGTTTCGTCCGATTGGCCTCAAACTTACATTCAAAGCCCAACAAAAGAACTTTATGAAAAGGTGTTTCAGCAATTTTAGAAATTCCATTGAACACTGTGGTAAATTAGCAGTAAACGATTCTATGAAAGTTTATTGTTTACCGTTCGGCTTTAAATCAATTTCAAATGCCCATCGTGGATAATAAATGCGGGTGAATATATCTAATTTTTTAGCACAAATCTTGCCACCTGCAAGGCCGGGTAATACCCGCTATTGTATATATATATATATACATATATCTCTATATATAAAACTGTTTGTCCCGACTGACTGAATGACTGACTGACTGACAGACTGACTGACTGACTGACTGACTGACTGATTGGTGATCAACGCACAGCCCAAACCGTAAGAGCTAGGAAGCTGAAATTTTCACTGTAGCTACCTTATGTGATGTAGGTGCACGTTAAGACGGTTTCGGGAAATTCCACCCGCAAGTGTGGAAAAATCGCGAAAAACGTTTGTATGGAACTTTTTTTTTTACCATCCGATCGGCCTCAAATTTATTTTCAAAGGTCTTTGTTCAAATTCATTTGAGGGGTGTTTCCCACTTTTTGGAAAATGCATGCCTCCTTGGTGGAAATGGGGGTCAAAAATTTGGTGGGTGACGTTTCGCCCTCAAATTCATTTCCAAGTATCTATATGAAAATTCATTTGAGACGTGTTTTTCACTTTTCGCAGAATTCAAACTTCTTCGGGGGGAACGCGATTCAAAGATTTTTTGGGCGAAGTTTTAAGTTGTGTCCGATTTGCTTCAAACTTATTTTCAAAGCTCTCCATAAGAACTTAATGAACACGTATTTCTGCGATTTGGGAAATTCCACCCGCAACAGTGGTAAATTGGCGGAAAACGGTTGTATGAAAGTTTTTGGTTTACCATCCGATCGGCCCCAAACTTATTTTCAAAGATCTTTGTTCAAATTCATTTGAGGGGTGTTTCACACTTTTCGAAAAATCCGTTCCTCCTTGGTGTAAATGGAGGTCAAAGATATGGTGGGTGACGTTTCGCGCTCAAATTCATTTCCAGAGATCTATAAGAAAAATCATTTGAGACGTGTTTCACACTTTTCGCAGAATCCAAGCTTTTTCGGGTGGAATGCGACTCAAAGATTTTTTGTGCGAAGTTTTAAATTGTGTCTGATTGGCTTCAAACTCATTTTCAAAGCTCTACATAAGAATGTAATGAATACGTGTTTCAGCGATTTGAGAAATTCCACTCGCAACAGTGGTAAATTGGCGGAAAACGTTTGTATGAAAGTTATTTGTTTACCGTCCGATCAGTTTCAAAATCATTTCAAATTTGCTTGTGAACATTGATTTTATAACATACGTGCCACGGGCAAGGCCGGGCTATACCCGCTAGTATATATATATATATGCTCTCGCAATGTGTGATATTATTCTGGTTATACTAAGTTCAAGCGAAGCCCTACAGAGAAATAAATCACGGTATCGCGAAAGGTTTTTGCGCCCCGACTATGATTTCTGCCTGCAAGACTATGCTTAAACCAGTTGAATCGATAAAGCATTATTATATTTTTCCGTTCGCGTGCGAAGCTGATTTTAAATCGCTTTGAGTTACATTATAACATTCTCCAAAGAGTGCCCAGGCCCAATCTCGGTTAATCTGCGGCGGTGCTTGAGATAAGAATTGCGAATGGTTGTGCGTATGGAGTCCCATTGGAATTTGAGAATAACATTCAACAATATTGGAAGTATACCCTACTTCTTAGAAATTCTTAGAGGGCGATTGGCTTTTCTAAATCCTTTATATTTTTGTTTATTTAATTTCGGAAACTTCTGCAATATTTTCTGATTTGAATGAGGCCAAACAGATTGAGAGCCAGCAGCGTGTATAGTGTGATATGTGGACTATAGCTACAAGTTATTTACTCGTTCCTGACCATTTAAAAGAAGCAGTTCAAAATATTTTCGGAAATGTTGTATATTTAGATATTAAAAGCTGTTTAAATTAATTCATTTGAATAAACTGTTTATATATTTCGAGATGTATGATATCGAATAATGTCAACTATAAACCTCATATTTAAAAGCTGCTTTAATTGAGCAGGCTAAAAATATATTTTTAAGATCTATAATTTATTTTTTTTTTTATATTTTTAGATCTTTTTACATCATCTCCTTAGATGATCTCCTCCAAAAAAAGAATAGAATTCAAATAAATCAGAGTTGAAGTCTCATTATAAAATTAAATGCGATATTTTTTTTTTGCTTACCATTAACAGGTGAAAAGATATTGAGGTATAAACAATCTTCTGATTGATTTTCCAAAAATGGCAGCAATCTTTTCAAGTATTCTAAGCGACCTTTCGGCATCTTCTCCAAGGCGTCGGTTTCATT
This sequence comes from Drosophila montana, assembly GCF_035044405.1. NCBI lineage: Eukaryota > Metazoa > Arthropoda > Insecta > Diptera > Drosophilidae > Drosophila > Drosophila montana. Next base: position 1,199,915 of record NW_026996956.1, read on the forward strand.
TTGGATATTGGGCAATCGTTGCGGGCACACTGGACTGTATTTGTCCGAGATGCGTATCCCATCCCAGGGCGCTGGCGCACGCGTTGGGCTAAAACTGCAATACATATAAGTAGATAGGCATATAGACGGAAGGTGATACATCGATTGGAGTCATTAATAATTGCTGGCACGCACCGGTTTTGTTTGGTTGGAGGCGTGGCATAGGGCACACCAAGGAACACTTCTACCGAGCGCAGAAAGCGAAAGTTGTCCAGGGGCAGAATCATACCATGTAAGCGGCCATAACGAGTTTGCACTATGCGATGTCCCGGTCGGGCACCGTTGTAGACGTCGTGCGTAGAGGCCGAGGCGTAACCCACCCAGCCATTAGATGCAGCCAAAATTAGCAGCATCGGCCACAGCAGACGAGGTTGCAGTGCCATCTGTTGGCAATGCCACATAATCAGCGCGTTCAACTTCTCCTCAACAACTCTTGAGTATCTTTCGAGTGTGTTCTTAACGCTGTTGCGCGGAACACAGCTATCCGGAATCCACTATCTATAGTTGATTATTGAGCTGGCTTGACCTTGATCGTCAGCTTCCATGTGCAAAGTATTCATCTTTCTGTAGCTGTCCTCGGGCTGAAAGGTGTAGAATTTTATAATTTTTATATAACATTAGGTTTACATTTTTCTAATTGGTCGACTGTTCGTTGATAATAATTAATATATTATTCGATGATTGTTTTTTTTTTAAGTTTATCTTCATGTCATAGCTATAAGTTTTGGGGGCTTTTTTGAGAATGAGTGTGAAGAGTTACTAACACAGATTTTCGCGCAGCAGTACATATCCGCAGATTAGCAAGCGACTATAATGCTGTGGGCTGAGTGGCTGCTTATCGGTCTTTGGTGAAATAAACATATACATATTTCCGCAAAGCTCTTTATATGTTATACACTGAATGGCTCTCAGTTGGACTTAAATGCTCGGGCGAAAAAGTTTGGGAAAATGTGCGGTCGCTTTGCTTTGTTCCTAATGTTCATGGTGATCAAATCAATATATAGTTACGAAAAATTTACATGTGAAGAAGACGGAATGATCAAGAAAATAAGTTTAGCCTGTGACGGCGTAAATCACTGTCTCCATGGCAGCGATGAGTCATACATGAAGTGCAAAGTGCGGGATCAGGACACACCAGACACATTTTTCTGCGCCTATGGAGGTCGAATTAATCAATATAACGATTGCAACCAAGTGGCTCAATGTGCCGATAAATCTGATGAATCTGCCAGTCTATGCGAGGACGAAATCCAATTTAAAAAAACAAAGAAGGGCAACTGTAAAGAGTACGTAAAAAATAAAACAACCTTACATTTCTACCTCGATCTTAAAAGAAGATCGCCAGGATTTTCAAATGCAAATTTAATTCCTCAGGGTGCGCAACTGTGATAGCTTACGACGATTGTGATTATGGACATTGCACAAGCTAATATACTATTTCTCACATTGTGAATAGAGTAATGAAGACAATAGCAACAGTTCAGTTCGGTTTTAAGATAGTCAGTGGGAATAGTGTGTGAATTTCTACAGACGTTAGGTAACGCGATGAATATAATAATTGGTTAATGCTATGTAATTCATTAATACGTAATTTTACAAATTGAAAAATATCCTTTTGCGGAACATATCCTATATATAAAACTGTTTGTCCTGACTGACTGACTGATTGGTGATCAACGCACAGCCCAAACCGTAAGAGCTGGGAAGCTGAAAGCTGTAGCTACCTTATGTGATGTAGGTGCACGTTAAGTCGGGGTTTCGGGAAATTCCACCCGCAAGTGTGGAAAAATCGCGAAAAACGTTTGTATATAACTTGTTTGTTTGGTGGGTGACGTTTCGCGCTCAAATTCATTTCCAGAGATCTACAAGAAAAAACATTTGATACGTGTTTCACACTTTTTGCAGATTTCAAACTTTTTCGGGTGGAATGCAACTCAAAGATTTTTTGTGCGAAGTTTTAAATTGTATACGATTTGCTTCAAACTTATTTTCAAAGCTCTACATAAGAATGTAATGAATTCGTGTTTCAGCGATTTGGGAAATTCCACTCGCAACAGTGGTAAATTGGCGGAAAACGTTTGTATGAAAGTTATTTGTTTACCGTCCGATCAGTTTCAAAATCATTTCAAATTTGTTTGAGAACATTGATTTTATAACATACGTGCCACGGGCAAGGCCGGGTTATACCCGCTAGTATATATATATATCTCTATATAAAAATGAAACTCCTGACTGACTGACTGACTGATTGGCGATCAACGCACAGCCCAAACCGTAAGAGCTAGGAAGCTGAAATTTTCACTGTAGTTACCTTATGTGATGTAGGTGCACGTTAAAACGTTTGTATGTAACTTTTTTGTTTATAATCCGATCGGCCCCAAACTTATTTTCAAAGATCTTTGTTCAAATTCATTTAAGGGTTGTTTCACACTTTTAGGAAAATCCATTCGTCCTTGGTGGAAATGGAGGTGAAAGATTTGGTGGGTGACGTTTCGCGCTCAAATTCATTTCCAAAGATCCATATGAAAATTCATTTGAGACGTGTTTCTCACTTTTCGCAGAATTCAAATTCTTCGGTAAAAATGCGATTAAAAAATGTTTTAGGTGAAGTTTTACTTTTTCCCGATTTGCTTGAAACCTATTTTCAAAGCTCTACATAAGAATATAATGAATACGGGTTTCAGCGATTTGCGAAATTCCACCCGTAACAGTGGTAAATTGGCGGAAAACGTTTGTATGAAAGTTGTTTGTTAACCGTCCAATCATTTTCAAAGCTTTTAGAGAACATTTATTTTATAACATACGTGCCACGGGCAAGGCCGGGTTGTACCCGCTAGTATATATATATATATATATAGTTATGAAAGACAGATAAACTTTATTTGCAGAGGTGAAATGGAATGTCTGTCCGGGGATTGCATTCCAGAACAAAAAATGTGCGATGGGAGTAACGATTGCATCGATGGCCGGGATGAGTCAGTGGATTTATGTATGAAACTTTATAAATCGGGTCATTTTCAATGCGCCAATGGCAACCTCATAGAGAAAAATAAGACCTGCGACAATACATTCGATTGCCCCGATGGCTCCGATGAGTTATTAAACATCTGTGATGGCGAAAAGTATTGGATAAGGAACCCACCAAAGCTGTGTGTGGAACCAACAGTGGAAGGACTACGATTTACAGGAGAAACAAAATATCATTCGGCAAATGGAACCCGATTCGTTTATGCCAATCAGGCGGTTGTCCTTGAGTGCTTTGACCGCAACGCTAAAATGTATGGTAGTCAGTGGAACGTATGCCTATATACGGGTGAATGGAAAAACCGTCAGATAGAATGTCGATCGAAGCCAAAAAACACCAATCCCAACACGAATGGGATTAACGGATGCCCCATAGACACATACATCAAGGATATATTGGAGATCTATAAGTGCGTGAATAGAAATTGCTCAACACGGGTGGAACCGCCTATAAATAATATGACAGTAAAGTTTGCATGCGCAAAATACTATGAATTGACACCACTTGACTTTGGCGAAAAGGAATTGAAATGTTCAAATAAGCAATGGGGTTCGAATAATGTTTACTTCAAGGACCCAGTCTGTAAAAGTAAGTACATTTCCTTAAATATAAAAACTGTTTGTCCCGCCTGACTGAGTGACTGGTGATCAACGCACAGCCCAAGCCGTAGGAGCTAAAAAGCTGAAATTTAGCAGATAGCGAAAAAAGTCTGTGTAATACTTTTTTGTTTTTTATCATATTGAAAGATACTAAGCAAAGCTAATTTAAGAAGGGGAGTTCAGGGTAGTATGTGTAAGAGAGGAAAAAATAAATTTCGATCTCGTCCCGCCCAAAATTTTGTTCGCAGTCAATAAAGTCATTCATGTTTCAATATTCCCAAAAATTTTGAACTTTTGTGAAACCTCTAATGGATGATCTATGTCATATTCTTTCCCGTTGTTCCCATCCCGGAGTTTTTTGCGGGACCCGCGGAATTTCCACGGGATTTCCGAAATGTTGCCCCTTTTAAAATGGGCTGATTTAAATTTCCGACGGGCGGGAATAAGTGGAAAAGTATTGACCTTTATCATAATATGATGTATAATATTTTAAATTTGAACCAAAAATAAATTGACCCCGGATGACTGGCTAATATATGCTTATATCGTACGTAAGTATGCTTATAAAATGCGATTTCTAATAGTAATTTATTAAATTTAAACAGAACCATGTAATCGGAAAAACTTATACTGCAGAGATTCAATGCATCCGAGGTGCACATATAATGGTCATCCGGACAAAAATTGTCGTAGTCTGCTATGGCCAGGCACCAAAGCGACATTTTACTGCAATTATGGATATAAAGAAAACTTGAATATGTCTAAATTGGAATTAAAGTGTCTTGAGGATGGGAATTGGTCGAATAACCCAGACATGGATAAGTTCTGTCAACTGGATTGCGGTAAAATCGAAAGTGATATACATCCATTAACAAAAAATGCGTATCACATAAAACCCACCAACGCCCCATGGACTATTGCACTTTATACAAAAAAAGAAACCAGCTTCGAATATGCATGCAGTGGGGTCCGGTTAAAACCCAATTTAGTGCTCACTGCTGCACATTGCGTTGCCAAGGATAAAACCAAGGAGTTGATGCCTTTTGAGTTTTTCCGGGTAGGTAACTCTAAGAGTGTTCTCCGGACGGTCAACGAAAACTTTGGTTGGGCGGTTGAGGATGTGATTCTCAATGGGTGAGTACGTCCCAATGTGGCTTATAGAATATTTGGATTCAATAGTAATTTATTAGCTGTCTTTTATTTTCATTATAGGGCTTATTTTCCGAACTCTTTAAATGGGGATGTCGCTCTGCTAAAACTGAAATACAACACCGAAGACGAAAATGGTGGGCTAAGTACCATTTGTTTGCCGTGGGCTTACAATGACGATATGACGGAAATCGACAAAGAAAATGGCATGGTGGTCTCGTGGAACAGCACTAATTCAATGTTGAACCTGACCATGGTTGTGACTCAAATAGAAAAGAAGGAGTCGGATGGCTATCGTGTGAAAATAAAAAGCAATCAAAAGGTCTGCAGTGGTGACAGTGGCAGCGGCTTTAGCGGGTACTGCTATAATGAAAAAAATGAAAAGACAAACCAGATTTGCGTGTATGGTGTGGTGAGCTATACAAATACAGGCATTGATAATTTTACTTGCACTGATAATATTATGGTCATTAACATACGCCACGCCCAAAACATGCATTTCCTCAAAGAATCTATCGAAAAGTTATCGAAAACATGTGAAGATATTTCGTAATTGAATAAACTAATTTTCACCACATTACACAACATTTTCGTATGTATGTTTCATATATAATTTGTTTAATGGAAATGTTGAGAAGTTTTGGCCAAAGTGCATAAAGTATATTAAAGCATGCAATTGTTGTTATTTCAATAACAAAAGTATTTTCCATAAGTCAAAGCTTTACTCACTCATTCTCACTCACATTTCAGTCTAAAATATTGATATGACGAAAGCACCCAGAAAATTTCACACCCTTGTAGACATTTTCCCTACGGTTTCGCAAATATGTGAGAATAGTGAAGCTCGTAAATGTTGGATTTAATTAATGATTTTTCTAATAGTGCTATATACAAATGATAGCGATATTGATAAGAACTAAGCTCATATGTAAGCAGCAAAGTTTAACTCATAAAGATAGCTTGGAAAACAAATATGATATATATACATATTTGTCCGATTCAGTCGGTTCCGACATACTTCCTGCCTGTTACAGGAAGACAGTCCTGTTTAAAGTTTCAAGAAGATAGCTTTAAAACTGAGTGACAAGTTCGCATAGATACAGACAGACGGAGAGACGGACATGGCTATATCAACTCGACACTGTTAATGAATCTCTATATATAAAACTGTTTGTCCTGACTGACTGACTGACTGATTGGTGATCAACGCACAGTCCGACCCGTAACAGCTAGGAAGCTGAAATTTTCACTGTAGTTACCTTATATGATTTAGGTGCACGTTAAGGGCACCGTTTCAGGGAAACCTATAAGGAAAAATCATTTGAGACGTGTTTCACACTGTTCGCAGAATTCAAACTTCAAATAAAGGAAATTCCACCCGCAACAGTGGTAAATTGGCGGAAAACGGTTGTATGAAAGTTTTTTGTTTACCATCCGATCGGCCCCAAACTTATTTTCAAAGATCTTTGTTCAAATTCATTTGAGGGGTGTTTCACACTTTTACGAAAAATCCATTCCTCCTTGGTGGAAATGGAGGTGAAAGATTTGGTGGGTGACGTTTCGCGCTCAAATTCATTTCCAAAGATCCATATGAAAATTCATTTGAGACGTGTTTCTCACTTTTCGCAGAATTCAAATTCTTCGGTAAAAATGCGATTAAAAAATGTTTTAGGTAAAGTTTTACTTTTTCCCGATTTGCTTGAAACCTATTTTCAAAGCTCTACATAAGAATATAATGAATACGGGTTTCAGCGATTTGCGAAATTCCACCCGTAACAGTGGTAAATTGGCGGAAAACGTTTGTATGAAAGTTGTTTGTTAACCGTCTGATGAGTTTCAAAATCATTTTCAAAGCTTTTTGAGAACATTTATTTTATAACATACGTGCCACGGGCAAGGCCGGGTTGTACCCGTTAGTGTATGTATATAATTTTAGGGGAGCGTCTCAATTTATAATTTACACTTTTTGTTACACAACTATAAAACCCCAAGGGTATTCAAATTGATTATTTTTTGTCATTTATGAACAATTCGTATTGAGCTGAAATATTATTCAGACAGTTATAATGCTACAAAAAAGGAAATAATAAGCAACACTAAATGCAGCTCGCGCTACGCGCTCGTTTGCTTCAGCAGTAATAAAATAAAAGACTCGAACTCGTAACAGACCACACCCCTTGCCGGCGCCTCTACTCAACAGCCATACCTCCAATTGATAATTGGTGGTCAACAGCCATACCATCAATTGACAATTGGCGACAAAAAAAACGAATTAAAATAGCAGCACTTACACACAGCACATAATACAATACAGTCGCAATTGCAATGCTGTTGATAGAATTCAATAAAGACGGCAGGCAAGTGCGTGGCCAGCCAAAACACGATTTTTTTTTTTTAAATGGAAAAACAGTCAGATGGAAGCATCTCCGACACCATACAGTATAGATATTCCTGATCAGCATCAATAGCTGAGTAGATCTAGCCATTTCCGTGAATCTGTCCGTATGTATATACGCAAGGATCTCAAAACCTATAAGAGCTAGAAACTTGAAATTTGGAACGTAGGTCCTCCTAGTGTCGGCGCAGTACACGGTTGTATTCGATAATCGATAACTCGCCCCGTTTCCACGAAAACGATAAAATTTGATATCGAAATGCGATTTTTTCAGCAAATCTCGTAAATTATAAGAGCTAAGGACACAAAATTTAACAAGAGGCTTCTTGAATAGCATATATATATATCAAATATATTTCATTTTACAACTTTTGCCAGCTTTGCTGAAAGAAATGGATTAAAATCATTCACTCTGTGCATTTTGTAGGGGGGGAGTTGCTTGCAGATTTTCAACTCATCAAGAAATACAACTTAATAAAGGTGGTCAGTATATTCTGTCTACTCAAGTAGACATCGCAGTTCTAATCAATATTACTCGTCCAAATCAAACATTTCCGATTAGTATAAAGGCAATTATATTTTCACTATATGTAAATATTGTTATAGTCCGGAATGCGTAGAGTACTCAATTTTCTAGAAACACTTCGAAAAGTGCGGCCCAAACCTTGCGCCGAAACCGTTGTCACCGCCAACTCAATTAGCAAGAAAAACACTTCACCTGGAGGGCGGTATTTCGAGGATAATGCACTCCTGACTCCTGACAAGCGCAAAACAGCAGGGCAAATGTCCGGATCACAGGGCGTCGAGGAGCGCTGGCAGAATTTGAAACGTGTTTTACTCACATGCGGGGGTCACCAGGAGCCAGAGGCAGCCACGCACACGGCGGACATTGACGCAGAGGTCCTGGTAGATGTATTGGAGGCGCAGCGTTTTGTGAGCGATGTATTCGCGGCCATGGACGTGCCCGATGCGGCGGCCAGCGAAATGGCCGATGCTCTCATTGCTGCCGACTACATGGGCCAGCGTAGCATGGGCATTCATAGACTGCCAGCCATTGCAGCCGAACTGCTCAATTGTACGGTCGACCCCCGCATGCAGCCAAAGTTGCTGAGTGAGCGCGATGCGCTGGCTTTGGTGGACGGCCAGAATGCACCCGGGCCGGTGGTGGCCAATTACTGCATGGATTTGGCTATACGCAAGGCGCGGAATCAGGGTATTGGATATGTGGCAGCGCGTCGCTCAAACACTATTGGAATGGCATCATGGTACACCTGCCAGGCGCTGGCGCAACGCATGATCGGCATCTGCATGTCAAATGGTCCACCCATCCTTGTGCCCTGCGGTGGGACTGAGCCGCTGCTGGGTGGGAATTCAATTGCCTGTGCGGCGGGCAGCAAGCGGGAGCAATTCCTTATGGACCTGGGCATGTCCGCTTATCCCATTGAGCAACTGCAGCTGGAGTACTCCAATGGGTATTTGCGACAGCTGCCCGATAATCTGGCATTGGATGGCAGCGGTAAGCCCACAAACTGTGCCGCGGAGGCGCTGCGTGCCCAGCGCCTGCGCCCTTTCACGCCCGAGCACAAAGGTTTCGGTCTGGCTGCCATGGTGGATATACTTTGTGGGGTTATGACAGGGGCCTGCTATGCAACGCATCTACGCCGTCGCGGCCTGTTTAGCTCTGACAACGAGCTGGCTGATCTGGGCCAGGTCTATATAGCTATTGATCCAATGCGCTTTTGTGTGTCTTTCGAGGAGCGGCTGGCTGATTTCCATCAGCTGCTACGCAATGTTATACCCTGCGATCCAATGCAGCCTCCATTGATACCGGGTGACAAGGAGTTGCAGCATATGCAAATGGTTGACGATCAAGGTGGATTGGTTCTGTCACCTTGTACGCTCTGCATCCTTCAGGAGCTTGGCGAGCGTTTTAACATAGATCCTCTTAATCCTAACAAGAATTTAAAGTAAATTTCTTATGAGTGCAGGTTACATCAAATGTTGCATAAATAGATCAAATAAATGGCTGAATTTAATTTCTTATTTCCCATTAGTTTCCTAATACCCACCGAATTTAACTAAGGTGCTGCTAAAAAAAACGATGCTGTCGCCGATCTGGAGCTACGCCGTCTAAGTCTGAGGCACGCCGAGCTGCATCAAATAAGAACAGTCCGAGCTAAGGCATCAAGCAAGGTAGCCGGCCTCCCATGGTACTTTTAAACAATGCCATCGACCATAATCTCCGCCTAACAAAGGTCGGAAATCAGATCAACTTCTTCAGCAGCCGCACGCCGATAAGCTGCTGCAGCTTTCGAATACGGTCGCCAAGGTCCTGGTTGATCACAGAGAGGTGCCTCCAAAGGTCACACCCACGCGACCTACCTACCAGAGGAATTATCGAAAATCACATCACAACAAAAACAATGTAAATACCATTTAAGCTAACTAACATTGTAACTATACTTAATTTCGCAGTCTGTCGTTTGGCAGAGATCAGAAGATACTGACCGATCCCAGTGCTCAATAAAACAAACTATATTCTTAACTGTAACTGGTTCAAATCCCGAAGCAAAATTAGTTTTTTTAATTTTCTTTTAATCTGTTATAATTCAGAATGAATTCTCTTTAATATGAATTTTTAATTATTAATTAATTTTCATCAATTAATAATTAAATTCAAATAAAAGTTAAAATTTTTCATCGGTTTTGTTTTTTATACCCTGAACACATTGCAAATGGGTAAAAAGGGTATAATGTATCTGTGCAAATACATGTAAACAGGCAGAAGGAAGCAACCCAGCGGACCAACATGCGAGTCTTTAGCGATAGTCTCGCAAAATGCTCACAAATGAGCTCGTATGTGAGCAGAAAAACGAGTGGGATACATTTTTATCGCAAAACTCTCGCACACGAGCGTGGCAGTGAGATCTTTGCGATAAAAATGCAAGCTCAGTAGAGAGAATAGTGTGTTGTTTTTGTTTCAAATATTAATCGTGCTCAGAGAGTGCAACATCGTCAAGAGAGAGAGAGAGTAAAAATGACGCGGCATTCGGATGCTGTGTTGTCTTTGTTGTTGTTTCCTACTCAGCCCGAAAAATATGTGTATTTTGGGGGTTGCAAAATTGCTTTGTTCTCTTTTCTATTCTCCGCCGAAGCGAGCAAACACGTGGTTATGTGAACAGTGAAAATTGGATTTCTGTAGGGAGGTAAGTATGTAATTAACAAGTGTTTATTAATAACTAAACTATTCCCTATTGCCCCGAAAGTGCTGAAAAGACGTACGACAAATTCATTAGGAGCTCCTGGCGCCAGATAATAGCGGATGATGTTGCAGGACAATGCTCCTAGCGTGGGACGGAGCAAATAAAATTAAAATAAACATATATAATTTTTTTCTTTCATTAATAGTTTTAATTAAACTAATTTATTTATGTATTAACTTGTATTATAATTATAAGATTGCCAAAGAAATCAATTTAAAATTTAATTCAAATAAAATGTTATTTATTTTTTAAATAAAATTTGAATTGAAAATGAATATTAAAAAAAAAACACCAACCAACATTTTTATGGGAACAAAATGGGCATTAAAAACAAAAAAGTTTCGCAAACCATATTTCATGCGAACCGTTTGCATATCTTTTAAGAGACTTTTTTAATATTGCTACCGACTTAAAAAAAATATTTTTTTTAATCAAAAACGTATCACAGAAAATATTTTATAAGACTCGTTAGAAATATCAGAAAAGGCTCGCAAAACATATCACAAAAGGCTCGCTAGCCGTATTTCTGGCGACAATCGTAAATGAAACTTTGACTGCCACAAACTGAACGACATATGATTCATATTGCTATCGTTTCCCGATGCGATTGCGAGAGTTTTGTCGGGTAAACTCTCGCATTGCACCATTTTGTGATATCATTTGCGACAGTTTGGTCCGCTGGGAACCTCCAATCCCATAAAGTATATATATTCTTGATCAGCATTGACAGCCGAGTCGATATAGGCATGTCCGTCCGCCCGTATGTATGACCGCAAGGATCTCAGATCAGAATTATAAATAAACAAAAAATTTTATTTATAACAAGTAAGAGTTGTACCCTGAAAAAGCAATTCCCTCATTAGGACCTGAACTCGCAACACATCGCACTACTTTCCACCGTCTCTACTTAACAGCCATACCAACTACTCATTATTATTAAAATAAAACTAATTATAACAGAAGCACATATACACAGCACAGAATAAAATACAATCGCAATTGCTGCAATGCTGCTTATTGAATTCAATAAAGACGCGCGTGAATGTGTGTGTGTACATCTTGACACGTGGGTTGCCAATATATAAAACGTTTTATTTAATAACTTTTGTGTTTCTTAACCGATCTTGATAAAATTTTCCACAGTTATTGTACTATAGAATATTTATATATTCCCAAAAAGTCAATTGCTTTAAAATTTTTGCTTAAATTAGTGGGCAATAAAAATAGGTTTATTTACTTGTTTTGTAGCTATTTGGTGGAAGAGGTAAAGTGGCGATAGCTATAAAATGAAAGATACTTGATATATATATATATACTACTAGTGGGTATTGCCCGGCCTTGCCCATGCAACGTTTTGTGCTAAAAATTTTAAATATTTCTTTTCCACTACGTACATGCCCGTGGAAAATTGAAATCTACTCGTTTCATCTTGAACTCCACTTTTATTAAAAAATATGTGTGTGAACACCCCTCAAATGAATTTGAACAAAGACCTTTGAAAATGAGTTTGAGGCCAATCGGATGGTTAGCAAAAACTTTCATACAAACGTTTTTCGCTAATTAATTGTGTAGAGCTTTAAAATAAGTTTGAAGCAAATCGGACACGACTTAAAACTTCACCAAAAAATCTTAGAATCGCAATTTCCACCGAGGAAGCTAGAGTTTTTCGAAAAATGTGAAACACGTCTCAAAAGATTTTTCATATAGATCTTTGGAAATGAATTTGAGCGCGAAACGTCAGCCACCAAATCTTTGACCTCTATTTCTACCAAGGAGGAATGATTTTTCGAAAAGTGTGAAACACCGCTCAAATGAATTTGAACAAAGGTCTTTGAAAATAAGTTTGAGGCCGATCGGATGGTAAACAAAAAAATTGTATACAACCGATTATCGCGATTTTTCCACACTTGTGGGTGCAATTTCCCGAATTCTCGTCTTAACGTGCACCTTCATCGCATAAGGTAATTTAGTGTATATATGCCTTAACAGAACACGCTGTTTTTAAATATAAAGTATGCGGCACTTTGTTGCATACAATAACAATTATACAGTAAACAAGCCCAGAGCCACTTTATGTATTGGTTCTGTCTCATATTAAGCAGCGCGGCTCACTAGCCTCACTCGCTGACCGTTTATGCTTAAGCTGCATATCTTACGCTCCGTCTGAGCGTACATATATGTATATGCTTTCATGAGCAACATATATATGCTCACTAAACAGGCATATGCAAGCTGCACACTCTCCCTCTCTTTGTAGCTGTTAACTGATAACAGCATAAGTTTATACATGTTATCTATCCATAGGCTAAGAACATTGGTGAATTCAATAAAGAGATTATTAATATCCAAGCCAACCAGCACTGACGTGCTACTGCAATCATTTCAAAACTGTTATAAATATACATATATCACATGGCGACCGTGACATGGTCACTAATCCCTGCCTGGAGGCAGTAGAAGGATAACAGATACATAATTAACAACAACAGCGGCAGCAACTTACGTCGATGGATAAAATAGTCTGAGTGAGTAAGGTGGTTACAAAAGTGCTTCGCAAATGTCCATACGCATCACATCAGATGAGTATAGGGCAAGAAGATTAACGGCCAGTTCCTCGGCCGTTGATCAAAATCAAATAGAAGAAAAAGACCCAGAAATCAAAGCTGAGATATGCAAGCTATATTATATAATAGCAATAAGCCCCGACTTGGGAAGATTCAAATAGACTAGCAAGAGAGCTAGATTTCCTCACTGAAGAGGCAAAGCGACTTAAAGCACAAGTAACACCTTCTCCTCAAAATATCAAAACCATAAATAATAATACAAAAATTCCACCGCCACAGAAAAAACAGCTGCCCAGACCAACAAAGAAGTGCCCAGAAGATTGCGAGGGACCACTTTTCACCACGGCCTGTGCGATGACCTGCACCGGCAACGCTGGCCGCAACCAGGCAGCCACATAAGACGGCGAATTAAAATAAATTAAATTAAATTAAACTTAAAATTAAAAAGTTTTATAAAATTGTATTGACGCCCACTATGTTGTGCGCGTCAAGGCAAAATGCAACCTAAACGGTTGCACGAATATTAGAGAGGAGATCACTGCGTTGATCGAAGTAGGAATTTCCAAAAAAAAAATGTACAAAAAAAAAATGTCCTTCTGCCAAAATAGATAATATAAAAAAAAAAAACAACAAAAAGGAAAAATCCAAATAAAAAAAAAAACGAAATTAAGAAAAAAATATATAATAATGTAACTTTTCGCAACAATTTTTGTTATTTTTCGAATAAAACTACAAATTTTATACATACATATATATAACACATTTATTTCACATGGCAAATCAAACCATTATTCATGAAAATTATTTTCATGTTTTAAAATAGAGAAGGGAATAGCTTTGTAAACATTACCCTAGTCAAAGCCAAGAGTCATTGTTAAAATGGGTGGAAAAGAATCCAAGGCAGATGACAACACTGCCAATGTAGTAAACGTATTAGAAGTTATATATACCACGCCCCATTTGCAGTTAGCAAACATACTGTTAACTATACCCATGGTAATAGCGTCGGTGAACCTCCTTCTGCATAAAAAATCACTGAGGAAACGCTACATGAGTTGGGCTAATGACTTAGATAAAATATTTAATTTCGAAAATTTTAAAACTATGACAGAAATAGAATCAATTATTAGGCTCACATATAGAGATTAGCCAGATTTTCGTTTTTGCGCACTAAACGTACTGCGATTACACAGCGAATTCATTAAAGTCTATGAATTCGAACAAGAATATATAGAAACTTACGGCACTAACCCAAGCTCGTTAAGACATTGCCAGAAGTTAGAAAAGGGAATACTACTTAGTACGTTCCCATATGTCTCAGTCAAAATAATTACTGAAAAACACCCAATTTTGGGACCAGCAACAATAGTAATGGTCCGATTGCTTAATAATATAAAAATAAGGAAGTGCCACATGGAATGGCACTAAATAGTTGAAAAAATAAAGCTGCATAGATATAATTTTGATAAATCCTATAAGTGCCTAAATAAAAGCGCACCAGTTTTGCAACCAATCATGATTAAACACACAGGTTCTCGTATATGAATACAATGAAATCAGGAGTTTAATTAAGGAGTGGCAGCATAAACTCACAAGCTTACACAGAGTCCAAACTACAGACATTTTACATCGTCTAAGGGATAATCTGGTAAACTTAAACGAAAAGTACAATCTCCAGCTTTATTTACCATCGGCATTAAACACGCCGGGAACGTTTGATAAGTCACTCTTGACAAACTCAACGGAAAACTACCAAATAGAAAACATAATATGTTTTTGAAATATGTAGGAAATACAGCTACAGTGAAAATTTCAGCTTCCAAGCTCTTACGGTATGGGCTGTGCGTTGATCACCAATCAGTTAGTCAGTCAGGACAAACAGTATAATATGTAGAGATTCTAAAAGCTACATGTCCAGTTTGGCGACTCTACTACTCATTATTTACGTGTTTTGCTCAAAAACAGGATTTCTATATCGATTTGTGTCGATTACATTATCGGAAACACACTCGTACTCCGCGGGCACTAGGAGGACCTACATTGAATAGTTCAAGTCTCTAGTTCTTATAAGTTCTGATATTCTTGCGTTCATACATATGGACGGACAGACGCACGGATATGGCTTATCTTATTGTGCTATAGAATATTCAAATATTATCAAAGAGAAAACGGCATTTAAATTGTGGCGTAAATTGGTGGGTAGTTCCAATAAATTTATTTATTTTATTTATACCTATAGGGTGGTGGAGGGGAGAAGGCGATAGTTGTAAAATGAAAAATACTTTATATATGTATACTATCCATGAATACTCATTCAAATTCAACAGCAAGCTGCATTTGGTGTTGGTAGAATTAGGTGCAGGGTATTCTCTAGTCGGGAACTCCCGACAGAGCCTCTTACTTATTTTTTTTTAGCTACGCTCTTATTACTCGAATTCTTTGGTAGATCTTAACCATTCGAATAATTCGCGAGTACACCCTTGAAGACCAAATATACTTCTTTAAATGTGTATAAGAAAATACTTACGTTATTTTTAAATAAACTGAAATGGAAGTTGTTTATTTTGTGCAATTGGGGTAACCCAATATATACGAAGTAATATTGAAATAATCAATTCTTTATTTAACTTGATTGGACCGCAGCAAGGACAACAGAGCCGTAGAATGCGTTAACATTCTTTTTTTTTAACATTCTTTACTTGACCCAGGCGAATATGTTTCGACTGACTGTTTTAATCCATGGATATTGACGCAATCATCAAACAGCGAAACTGTCTAATTTGTCAAATGAAGAAAACGGGTTAATTTATGCAAAATGGTGAATATTGGTTCCAGCTGCCTCGAATAACAGCAAGTGAAAGAAAACACCTGCCTCAACTAAATATAGCGAAATGTTGGATATTTATATAATTGTGTGCAGTAACATATAAAAATACTGACGGAAGCCAAATCGATAAAGAAGAAAAAAGGAGAAATCATGTTAATCATTGACCGAATGATAATTGGATTTCGACAGAACCCTGGCTCAACAGCCCCCGTCCGACATGGCGTCTGAATAATAAGAGTAAACTTTTTATGACAGCCGCCAACGTGTCCTGGACTCCTAGTAAATTATGGCACATTCCCTATGACAGCTCCTAGTATTTGCGTCATCGATAGTCCCAGCAATTGCTGCCTAGCGATAACGTTCCTCGGGGCCGACACCTGAGTTCTGATATCGCCCATTCCACAAGCTGCACACATGACTCATCCGTCTGCCAAGACGGGCTAGGCGCGCGTATTGCTTGGTGTGTTGTTACGGCACTGTAATCGCTTATTATTTGTGGCAATGACAAGTGAAAGTAGCGCCGTAGATGTAACAGATCTCGACGTCGCGACGCTGGTGTCTGGGCGCTCACTTTTAACTCATTTATCTTCCTTGAATTGATTTTAGTCCTTTGACGCTATGTAATGTGCGACACCTCTTGATTAATATGCTTAAAATCTGATTATTGCGTAGGTAGACGGATCCACGTATGAATGTGTGTGTGTACATGTATACAGAAATTCCTTGCGCTAACTGCCGCTGACACGTGGGCTGCCAATATATAATAAGCACACGTTTTCTTTAATAACTTCTTTCAACAGCAGATCTTGTTGTACTATAGAATATTTGTATATTCTCAAAAGGTCAACTGCATTAAAACCGTAGCTTAAATTCGTGGGCAACATTTGGTTAATAGCTATGTGGCGGTAGCGAGGAGGTGGTGATAACTATAAAATGAAAGATACTTTATATATATATATTATTCTAGGAGCTACATGTCAAGTTTGGTAAATCACAAAACATTTCGATATCGAGTTTTATCGGTTACTTGGAAACGGGGCAAGTTATCGAAAACACACTTGTACTGCGCGTTCAACAGTTCAAGTCTCTAGCTCTTATAGATCCTGAGATTCTTGCAGGCGGACGGACGGACAGATGGACGGACAGACTGATATGGCTAGATCGACTCGGCTTGTGATGCTAATCAAGAATATATATACTTTATGGGATCGGAGATGCTTCCATCACCCTGTTACTTTAATTTTCACAAATACATTACACCTTTTTTACCCATTTTCAATGGGTTAAGGGTATAATAAAGCAGATAATTAATCATAGTTATAAAATATTAATAGTCTTAACTTAATTTAAACGTTAAACTAAGTTCAATTTCTTAAGACTTTCAGTTCATTTCTCATCATTCTGTCATCGGTTTATAATTCGAACTAATGCAAGTCTTGCCAGCTTGTATGCCATATTTGATTAGATTTAGCTTTCTTAATGATAAATTATTTGTAACGAAATTGCAAACTAGAGACATAGCTTCACCTTTATTCATATAAAACGCGCTAACTAATACATAACATAACATAACTCATCGTAAATAACAGACAGCTAAAATTAAACGAACTTACAGTGGCTTGTGTTTATCAACTCTCTCTCTTACATAAATATGTATCACGAGTCCCGTTTACTTAAACCAGCTAGTAAGTAGTTATATAGCCATCAGCTAAATTTCTTGGTATGGTCATAGATAATTGAAGAAAAGAGTGTAGATTAGAAACCAAATTTTAGTAAGTTCCAATAATTCCGATTTCTAAACGATTGTAAGTTTAAAATATTTCTTTTGGTCAGTTGATAGTTGTTGTAGCACGTTAAACAGACTATTTGTTTGGATGCCTCTTATGCAATTGATGATGTTCCCGTAGGTATAGAAAATAAATGAATAATTCTATTTAAATAACCATGAAATTATCGCATTAGCTTGTTACACTTGTTATCTAAATCTCATTCAAAATTCACAGGAGTCTGTTAGGGAAAGGGTATTGCTGCTAGATGACGACGTAAGGATATGTTATGGACAGTTCTTTGCTTTTCAATTGACAACTAAGCTCATTTTGATTTGTAATGTTGTTCTTTCTGCCCGATTTACCTTGTGAAAATTTCTATCTTCTGGTCCTGATGGGCGTTGCCAGTGCTTTTATTTTATGGCTACTGCCAGTTCTTGTTGCTGTTATTCCTTTTTCGTTGATAATAATCCTCAGCGCCCGTGCTGTTGTTGATTTTATCAATGTCCGTCCGTGGCCTAGTCGTTCTCCAAAAATCCTTTTATTTTACACGCGCGTAGTCGTTATGCTTGTTTTATTTTTCCTTTTTTGTATTTATTATTCTTTTGGGTGTTTTAGGTATACAACATACACACACATACATATATGAACAGTCACATATTTATTGGGAAACCTTTTTTATAGATTTTTTTCTGTTGAATTCGCACGATATAACAAACAAGAGTTTAATTTAAAATTCTTCACATTTTTTATTTTGTCACCAATGTTTTATCACGTCAAGACGTGGCCTTTGGACGTAAGATTTTAGATCAATTTTATTTTTATATTATTTTTTTGCTGTTGCCCTATTTAAATTAAATGTATACCCATTATAAATATTTCTGATAAAAAAAGTGTATTGCATTTAATTCCTTATTGCTCATCTCCCAATGAAACAAAATATGAATATGATGCGTTTAAGAAAGTGTGAAATCAATTTTCTTTTAAATAAATGAAATTGAAAATATATTTCTTAAAAAAGACATTGTCAATAATTGTTTGCTTAGATTAGATTTACAGGAATTTATATTTTTAAAAATTAAAAAAATACAAATATTAAAAATCTATTAGTTAGTTAGTTAAGTTTTAACTCCAGGAACGCGGACAAAATAGTGTTATGTTCTTTAGTAGGGCGACATATCCATTTTATATATTGCTTAATTAATTAGCCATAGCCTGTATAGCTTAATTAAAGCAAAGTAGTTTCCGTTGTTAGCAATATCTTCAATAAGTCTTTAAATATCCCGTAGAAATTCCGAATTTCTAATCTGTAGTCGCCGTTTGGTCAACACGTTTGTTGACTTTACTTAAATTTTGCGCGTGCTTTTTCAGTGCCTTTGGTATGTTGACTTATTCTTAGCGTATTGATTAAAATTGCATGCAAGGCACAGTAAATAATACAAACACATAGAAGCACACACAAAGAGGCATGCAATTGCCTTAATTGAACGCAAACGTCAATGACCGTTAAGTGGGCTGTGCGAGTGTGTTGAGTGCTTGTAAACGGATGCACAAAGCGGATGCATACTTTTGGGCGCCAGTGCCACGCACAACAAAAAGATAACGCGAACCGGTGGGCAAAAGCGACAATCGCACGAATGCTAGCGGCACGGCTTTCTAACGTTAAGAATAACGATAATACTAGATAAAGCAACGACCCACTCGCGCCTAGAAACTTGCAACACTTTTCGTTGATTTACATGAACGCATTTTCAATTGCCCGCTTTAGCTTGAGCTCCTGCCCCTTTTTCTCATTTGTTGGCATTGGCCGCCTGGTAACTGTAAGCCATTCACACAGACGGAACACACACACAAGCACACGCACATACACACAGAGAGATACTGGCCAAGTGCACGGAGGACCTGCAGCGGCTCATTTGTGTCCACGACGCACGAATGAATTCCAACGACTGAAGTCGAAACGTTGGGCCATCGACTTCGGTGCTGGCTGTCAGGCAGCAGCGGCTACTATGTGGATTAAGCTTCAGATAGAGAGAGCGAGAGAGAGAGAAAGAGTAATACAGGGGCAGAGAGCGTCCACGCATAGCTGGAAATGGAACGCGTTCTGCATGGCGAGCTTTCGCTCTTACACTCCTCTCTTATATGTCTGTACAGCTGATTAACCAATGACTTCTTTTTTCGTCTCTTTCCTTAACGACCTGCTTTCTGTACTTTTTCTCTCTTCTCGCATACACATAGCGATTGTGGAAAGGCTGCCAATGGGGCAGGTAATAGTTAACGTCAAGCGATTGCGTCGGGTTGTGTGTCCTTAGAGAATCCTTTGAGATTAAAGAGATAACTCCAAAAATAAGATATAATACTGAAATTTTCACTTTAGGTACGATATGTGATGAAGGTGCACACTAAGATGGGATTTTGGGAAATTCCACCCGCAAGTGTGGAAAAATAGAGAAAGCCGTTGAGTCTAACTTAAAAATAAATTTCAGAAATCTTTGTGAAAATTCATCGAATATGTGTTTCACATATTTCGAAGGGATCCGCCCCGGTTAAATGCGGTTGAAAGGGTTTAATGGTGAAATCATAAATGAAATAAATAGGTTTATTCAGCTATTTTAGAAAATCCAACCGCAACTAGGTAAACTTGGCGGAAAATTTTAAACTTTATTATTTTGTTTTTGGTCTTTATTCGATGGACTTCAAATATTTTTTAAAATACATATGGAGATCAAGATAGTACGGGCAGATTACAATTTTTTACGGGCGTTAACTGGAACTGAAAAAGGTATATTAAAAATTTTAAGCACAATGCTTGCTACGGGAAAGTGTGGGGTATACCCGCGAGTTATTTATATATGTCTATGGTTGGAGCTATTATGTATTAATGGCCTTTAAAATTGTTTTTAAATTACATGGTATGTCATAAAGATAGTTTTATACAACTTTTTCCAAACATTTTCCTATTTCAGAAATATGTATATGTTTGAAAAATAAATTAAACCACATTGAATCCAGTAATTTTCCAAGTTTGCGTGGTGAAGCTTTGCCTCCCACCGCTTGTGGATTGGGATGGGCATTAATCACCCATGAATCAGTAAGTCAGCACAAACACTTAAATATTTAATTTTTAGGGTATTGTGTTATTTAAAACTGAGATTCTACGAAATTATTTCTGAACATGAATCTGTTGCCAATAACAACTCGAATAAAAATTTGACTGGGCATTGATGTCCATCAAAGTGCCAGTACCCTGCACCTGCACCTGGTCCTGAGCCAGATCCAAAAAAAGGCCGAAAACTATTTTTATTTATGTTATTTACTTCTGGCGACATCGACATACCGACATTCGTGATATTCACAAAATGAAGGCAAATCAAACGCGACTGGTGACAAACAACGACTTAGGAAGGGAAACTAAGGGGTGTGCAGAATATGCAAATAACTGTGACCAAATAGGGCAGAGAATTCTGGGCCCAATGTCGACTTGCATTTTCGCTAGATCATTTGGTCCGCTCTTGCTTATTGGCGCACTCTGCTTCTTTTACGATTGTATGCATTTTTGAGCAGCTTCACTTCCGGTAATAGATGATGGAAATTGCAATAGAAATACTATGAGCACACACGCAATCACACTGTGTGAGCGCAACACTCACACAATGACATGGCGGCATATGCATGATATTTGCATGCGAATTTCAGTCAAACGTTCGTCTTGTGTTTGTTCTTGGAATATGATTGCAAGCATTTTCCCCCTTCCCATATGCAACCGCATACAGTGTATCCTGCCAACAGGCTGATATTATTTTGCTTAAGGCACCCATACAAAAAGCAAATTTTGGGGAATTCTCCCCAGCATGAACATGCGTCTCAAAGGTTGAGAAGCGTCTAAAATATGTGCAGCATTCACACAGCTAAAAAGGAGTAAATAATATTGAGCTGGAAAATCTAAAGTTAATCTGTGCTATCCTATCACACTATTTTGAGGGCATAAATATAGCATAAGTCAGAGTTAAAGAAAGAGAGGTAATGATCTAATTAATTACCTATTAATTTATTATGAACCATCATTTAATTTTATTAACTGGAGCATATGCCAAAAATTAGCAACTGGGGCCAGCGGTAGTGACATTAATAATTTAATTTTAATTTAAATTATATGTCATAGGCAAACAACCAAACCAAACGTCAAGACCTTATTATATTTAGATTTCGGTGGAACTCTGCTCGTCAGAACAACAGCTATTACCAGACCATCATCCAAAATATTCCTGTCCCTAAACAATATACAATAATGCGCTAAATGCTCAGCGGTATGCTCAAATGAAATTGATATCTTTAAAAATATAGAAGAGCAGATTCATCGGCGGTTAATGCCAAATAGGCAGGATAATGTTGGTACCGAGCTGAGCCGTGCTAATAAATTTCCTGGCACTAGAAAACGGAATAGAAGAAAAGAAGGCGAATGGCAACAAAAGTAATTGTGAATGGTGCGTGCGAATGATGCAGAAGGACAACCGAGTACACTTTACCGTTGTCGTTGTGAAGCCAGCATAAAAGTTTTATTGAATGATTAAGCCAAAGTGTCAGTCGGTAGAGAGCCGCCCAAAAGAAGGCAGTGGAATTTATCAAAATTTGCTATCCCGCGATGCGTATCCGAAGCGTTGCTGTGCACACACACGTGGGACTGGGACTTTTGAAATTCTGCCCTTATGTCCGATTTGTCTAACTGCTCGGCACCAGCTCATACCATAGCTTATTAAATATAACTATAAATATACATAACTAGCATAGAAAGCCTTCGTTGTCATTTTTGTCTCGGTTGGCGTTGGCGACACTCATGAATTATTCAGTGCGTAGGCTGTGATCCTTGCTATTTCTTTAGGCGACAGTCGCCTACGTCTCCTGTCCCATATACTTGTTACTATTACCCTTAATTTTCTTGTAAAAAATGTACTGTAATTTATTTAATAGGCTTTTTGTTAAAAATGTAAATATTTCCCTTTTTCTCTGTGTTCTGTGTCGAGAATGCAATAACCTTTAGGACATACAAAATGAAGATTATAAAAAACAAGTAAGAGGCTCTAGTCTGACAGACAGACGGACATGGCTAAATCGACTCGGCTGTTGATGTTGATCAAGAATATATATACTTTATGGGCTCGGAGATGCTTCCTTCTGCCTGTTACATACATTTGCACAAATACATTATACCCTTTTTACCCATTTTCAATGGGTTCAGGGTATAAAGATATTACTCAATGACTCAATGGGTATAAAAATATGTTTACTGATTTGCAAGTTAAGTGATTTTTACTTATTCTAACTCATACCATTGTTTATTCTACTATTCTATTTGATTCGAAGAATGGCATTCCTAGAAATAAGCATTCTGAATCACCAGGTCTTTAAATTACTTTGCAATCCAAAATTATGGAAGCAATAAAAAAACTTAGAGTTAAGCAAACAGACCAAGGCAAATAGTTTCACAAATCTCCCGAGTAAATATTAATCTAACAATTTGACGTCGGTCAAATGTTTGCCAAAAGTTTTGCAATACGGAAGCATAACTGACAGGCTCGCAACTTCCGTCTGCATATAGGCCTGAGCCACTATGTAACTCCATGTCGTCACATATCTGAAGCGTTGGTTCGGTATCGACTTGTTTGCAAAGACTAGCGCCGCAGTTGGGTGCTTGCTGACTACAATTTGCGTGCGCCCCGCGGCTCAAGCCCACATGCGCTGTTGGGGGCAGCCAACAAAAGCTTATGCATAAATTATGAGCAGAGCCGCCAGATAAGTGCGATAAATTATCAAACACCAAAAGACCCGAATGCAATATGCTGCAGTTGCCCAAACTCCGTTCTCTCATTTAAGTTGATTGCTTTCCCTATTTTCTGTCTACACACACAAACACACGCACACACAAGTACGTGTAGGTACCATGCATTAACAGCCCAGAGGTTTTGTTTTGGGTGTCAAAGAAATCACTTACACACAAACAATGTCAAAAGCACATACCCAAAACTCACACACATGTTCTTTGTTTTGCCTTAACCAGCCTTGCGGCAGTAGCTGGTGTTGTTGCTGCTGCAGCTGCTGTTGTTTTTATAGTTAACGCCAGCACCTGACAAGAAGCGGAAGTTTCAACTGCGAATTGTGGAACTATTGTTAAGCTCTATTGTTTTAACTGCTTTAGAAATTTGTTTTTCGACTCATTTTCATTCATTCAGTTTTATCGTTTTGCATTCAAGTCGAATTCTGTGTCGCATCGCTATTGCCTTTTGCATGCGCTGCTCGTTAGCTTGAGTCGTTTAATTTTCTGGGCGTGTTTTATGCCTCTAAATTTATAGAAAGCTAAGTTTTAGAAATTCCATGTGACACTCACACTCACACACATGCACACTCTTACACACACAGACAGGCTATCCAGTCAAACTCATAAACATCTGATTCGTTTGCAGACAAGTTTGTGAAGAATTAAATAAATATAAATGTCTTCCAAAAGTCTTAATACTATATCCAGCAAATTCGGCAGCTTATTATTGGTGAACCTGTTTGAAGATAAAGCTAAATGACAAAATGTTTTTTTTTAGTATTAACTGAATATAAAGCTGGCCGGCTAGGGGTCAATGTTGTTACAAATGTTACAAACACTAAGAGAGAGAAGGTTGCTAAATTTAATTCAAAATTTCGATAATATACAAATATTAGACTAGGAACCGTCTTTAATTTTTACGTCAAAGCTTAACAAATAAGTTAGTCGGTTTCTTAAAACAGGCAGTTAACGAATTTACAATTATAATTTAGTTTATTGTATTTTGTACCTGAATGGCAATTCGAGTACATGTGTGATCTATTTTAAACGTAAATGAAGTGCAGCAGATGCAGTCGAATATATTATAAGAAGAAGCTTAGACGGAAGTGCATAAATCGCTTTAGTTTGATTGCCATTACGTAAAGCTTAAATGAAATTGACTTCAGACTGTCAAAGTGCGCATGTGATATACACAAACACACGTATAACAAGCTGCATTTTAAGCAATTTAAATATTTCTAGAAATATACGTTATACATTTACTTACTCTTATATACCAGAAGCTAAGATGAACGTTGAATTTCAGTAGATTTTCTTTACGTTTTCAATTTGTCTGCGTCTTTTGCTGCGAGAGATGACTTTTCTAAATGGAACTGCACTAAATGTGACAAGATGTCCGCTTGCATCTCCAACTGAGTCATTGTGTGCCTAGCCTGTTGGTCCTAATAGAATTACTCTCTTATGGAAAGGCGAGGAGCCACATCGATGTTCACGACTATACACAGCCAACTTGAGATTTTCTTCGTTTACAATGCCAGTCAAGTTGGTTGTCCAAAGACAATATAAACACTGTTTCTGTCTCTGTGTCCTGTGTAGAGACTTCTGATTGGTTTTGTGACAACCCTTGCTATGCATTTTGCAGCACTTGAAGTTTCCCACTGTCTCTCTCTCTCTCTCTCACCCACCATAACTCGATCTATCTCTCTTCCTGTCTTAATTTGTTATCTTAACTTGGCCCAAACGTAGGCTTGTGTATTAATTCGTCGTTTAAAATCAATTTTTTGTCTTCCAGGCGATACGCAATTCGCTTAGTTTGTTTGAAGCACTTCCTCCCCCCTCTAAACCCACCATTCCAGCAAACTAACAAATGTCTTGTATATTGCTGGTCCTGGTAAGACTGAGAGCTGTACCCCGGCCAGTAACTTCCTTACAAGTTTGCTAGCTACGTTATCCAAAGTATTTTGAAAAATACTATTAAAAAGAATGTTACCTGTGCTGGACGTGTATGATACCCGAACACCAATTTGGGCTCGGAAGAGGAACAAGGAAGCAGTGCCATCGAATTGTAGAAAACATCACAAGTGCCCTTTAGACCAAGGAGTATTGCGCAGGCGTGTTCTTAGATGTCAAACAGCCGTTGGATAGAGTGTGGCATTCTGGCTTATTATTCAAAACTAAAAAATGGCTACCAGCACCATATTACCTCATGATAATGTCGTATCTCACTAGCAGAACATTTTATGTCCAAGAACAGGATAGCTCATCCTAGCTATACGCCATCAACGCTGGAGTGCCACAAGGAAGTGTACTAGGACCAGTCCTATACACAATTTTCACGGCTGACATACCCATCAGTCAAAACGTTGAGGCAGCTACTTACACTGATAATACTGCCATTCTTAAAAGGAGCACGTCTCCAGTTGTTGCATCCCAGTACTTGCAAGAGGAACTCTGATTGATCGAAAAGTGGTTGGCTAAATGCAGAATGGTGGTTAATGCTCAGAAATCGATCCAATTGACATTTTCATTAAGGCAAGGAAACTGCCTGCCAGTAATATTAAATGGTTCCACTATACCAGTTAATGACTCTGTAAAATACTTGGGAGTGTATATGGACCGAAGACTCACATGGAAGCTTCATATCAAATCGAAGCAAACGCAGCTCACAGCGAAAAATAGAAAAATTTACTGGCTATTAGGACCGCGCTCGCAACTGAGTCTTGAGAACAAAGTTCGTCTTTACAAGGCGATTCTTAAACCAGTGTGGACATACGCTATGCACAATGGGGCAAAGGTGCCAGACTATGACCCTAAGAACTATCACAGGTGCTCCTTGGTATATGAGCAACTATGATATACATAAAGACCTAAACATGCCCTTTGTCAGAACTGAAATAAGTAGATATATATTAATATGTAGGTATGTAAAAAGGTGACATAATCTCAAAAATAACTTGGCTCTGGATCTCTTAGACAGTAGTATGGACACACGACGATTAAAAAGATTAGTCGTAATGGATCTTCTACACATAAATTAGGGTAAATACACAAACTGTAATGTAATATGTATATATATCGTTTAAACTCATTTGAGCTCAAACAATACTGTTATTAAATCTTTACTTGCTAAACAATTTTTTTATTGTCCTTAGACAGTATATGTACATATAAAATACGAGTTAAAATTTAAAAAAATAATAAAAATTTGTATTACTGCTAAAGCCAACGAGCTCGTGACGCGAGCTTCATTTGGTTTTGGTAGAAGAGGGTTCAGGGTATTTCCTAGTCGGGAGCTCGGAAACTTCCGACTAGAGCCTCTGATTTGATTTATCATTAAATGTGTAATGAAGTGTGAAATCAAAATCGAGTTTGCAATTTTACATATCTTTTTATGCTGGCGCAATGAAATATTTACCTAAATTGTGTAAGATTTGATTTTAAGGAATTTGCAATGAGATATTTAAGACAATGTATCATCTTGCTATACGCATTTTATGTGCATGGAGTATATTATAAAATACCAGTATGATATATGTGGCCGAAAAATAAATGTATGTTATCTATAGACGGCCAGAATGGTTGTTTACTGCAAGCAACAACTTATATCGACACACTATAAATAACATGCAAGAACTTCTGATCCCTGGCAAAAACACAACTAAATTTATAAAAGATGAAAGTGTTTGTTGTGTCGTCCATAAGCAATGGACCCCATTCTAACATCCATGTTTATATTTTAACCTAGTTACCGTTACTGTTATCCGCTTATTCAATTTTACAGCACAGGGACCTCGATGCGGACACGGACCTTTGAGCTGCAACAATACAATAACAATAACAATAACAATATCAACCATGGCACAAAATAGCCAAACTAACATGAATCTATGGCAATGCGTAAATAATGCCGTTGGTATTTGAGAGTACCCCATGTGGTGTGTGCGTGATTGTGTAAAAGCAGTGTGGACGTTGGCTGCATTGTGGAACTCTTTATTGGATTTACCTGTGCTTAAGCTTGGGCTTAAATTAAACACAGCAGCTGCTGACATGCCATGATGGACCGGCAAAAGTATGAATGAGGGGGCAATGTAAATAGATTACATTGAATTAAGTGAAATTGGGAAAAAGTGTTTCCACATAAATTGTTTATCCTGACCGACAGTACAAACTGTGGAATATTGGTGGAAAACCACCATAAAAGTGTATGCTGCTTGAGCCGATCAGGCTCAAGCTAATTTTCAATGATCTTTGTGAAGTCATATAAGACATGTTTCACACTTTTTCTGGCTGGGAATTGGCCACAGTTTGTATGGGCGAAAGTTTAATTTTTATTGTTTGCTTGGCTTCAAACTAATTTTTAGAATTCTTCATAAGAACTTAATGAGTTTCTGTATGTGCGAATTGGGAATTTTTTTTCCCCAAAACCGTTAAAGTTTGGTTTTTTCAATTCATAACTTTTATTATGGAATATAATATTAATATAATAATATGGAATATAATAATTATATAATATACTAATTACAGAGCGAAATTTAAAGAGGGAGATGTCATTATGAGCTCGATTGGATAATGTATTTGTTAACAACAACTATATTATGTGTATATTACATTTTTCTACATTGTGCGGTTTATTATATTAATATTCTATTATTATCCGATTTATTTTATTGGCCTCATTATATTTGAAGCGGCCCTTGTGACTATGAAGCTCCAGCTTGCTCCCATGCTGCAGCAGCCGGCTTACAGGACTGTTCTGCTGCATACTGTACAGTTGCGTTCTAGCCGGGGCTATAAAACTCAATCTCACCAAGTCCACTCTACAAGAAATTTGTAGTTTGCTGAGTCGCGATGCTGAGAGGGGGGTAGAGAGAGGTAGGAATCGCTCCGCCACAGAGTGATTAATTTTATGGGAAAAAGGGAAAGGAACCGCTATAAACACCAAAATAATTCAAAATAAGGCTGCCTCGCGGTTTCACTCTTTGGTCGCTATGTTCGCACGTCCGATACTCACGCTCGCCAAAATCAAAGTGACTTCGCTGATCGGCCTCAGCACCTTACGACCCGTTTTCGCCCTTTTCGCCGAGCGGCGAAAACTCTCTTCTTAAGCCTATTCGCCCCTCCTGTTTACATTTTTAGGAGTCAGAGTTGCCTTTTTAATTAGATCTAATCTATAATCGATTTCCAATATTCATTTCGTTTTCTTAATTTAATAATAATGCAATTAGTCATTAGCCATGTCTTATTTTCTAGTATTCATATTTTAGATAATATAATTAATTTTATAGCGTCACAATACCAATTATCCGACAAACACATGTATTAAACAAGTAAGAGGTTCTAGTCGGGAGCTCTAGACTAGGGGATACCCTTAACCCTCTTCTTCCAACACCTAATGGAGCTCGTGCTAAGCGCTCGTTTGCTTTAGTAGTAATAAAGAAGAATTAAAATAAAAAAAATTGTTCCCTTGGCAGGGTTCGAACTCGCAACTAACCGCTCCACTTACCGCCGCCTCTACTCAAGAGCCATACCAATAATTGCGTTTTTTGAGAAAAAAAACCAATTAAAATAGCAGCACAAAAAACAATACTACGCAATTGCAATGCTGTTGATGCACAATCACGCGCGTCTGCTTTGAATTCTGTGTGTACATGCACACAGAAATTCTTGGAATTTTCGCTAGCTGCTGGTAAAACATGCGCACATAATTTTTGTGTTTCTTTACCGATCTTAATGAAATTCGACATTACTACATCTTATTGTAGAATTGAATATAGAATATTTGTGTATTCTCAAAAAGTCAATTGCATATAAATTGTGGCTTAAATTGATGGTCAATACAGGTTGGATAATTATCTTGATTTATAGCTTTTTGGTGGTAGCGGGGAGGTAGCGATAGGTATAAAATGAAAGATACTTGACATATATGTATATACTATTCAGGAAGCTACATGTCAAGTTTGGTGACTCTAGCTAATATTATTTACCAAAATTGCTCAAAAAACAGTATTTCAACTCATCGATTCCTTAGAAACGGGGCCATTTATCAAATATCGGGAAGAAACTCGATCTGCGCGGGCACTAGGAGGACCTACAGCCTACCAAGTCTCTAGCTCTTATAGGTTCTGAGATCCTTGCGTTCATACAGACGGAAGGACGGACGGACATGGCTAGATCGACTCGGTGATGCTGATCAAGAATATACATATATACTTTATGGGGTTGGAGATGCTTCCTTATGCCTGTTACATAAATTGCAAAAATACATTACCCCCTTTACCCATTTTCAATGGGTTCAGGGTATAACAAATTAAGTCCCTTTGTTACTTGGGCTGGGCGTGACCTGCGGAAGGTGTGACGAGAACATATCAAAAATGTTGCAGACAATTTTATTTTCATGTTCCTTTCTAGATTTTTATAAAATGTTGGATAGATTTCGCTGATTGCAAGTTTAAGCGAGAATTTAGCCTGTAGCTTTGTATATACATATGTATTGTAAATTCAGCTGCTGCTCTATGAATGTATGGTTTTATCCGTTTGTGAATAACATTCATTATAAATTATCTGGCATGCACACAAGCAAACAGAACAATACGAAGGAGAACAGAAAAACACAAAAAAGCACATCAAGCTTAAACATTTATGCCTCCTGCCGCACATGAATACGCACTATGATTTATGCATTTCTCCTATGTGCATTGTTGAAATGTACAAAACTTCCACACACACACACAGCTTAATGCATTTTCTGGACATTCATGAACAGATACAGAGTGCGTTTGATATACATGTAAAATTTGTCGACAGTTACCCCAAAACGTGAGTGTGTGTGCCCACTCACTTGCAACTGCAGCAAGTCTTTTGACACCAAGCACGACACATTCTTCAAGCTTTACAACCTGTTTTTGGGATGTTACCGATTATCTGTTAAAAATGGTAATTTTAATGGGTATACATGGACTCGAACTCGTAACAGACCACACTACTTGCCGCCGCCTCTACCCCAAAACAAAACTAACAATTGAATCTGCGAGAAAAAAACGGATTAAAATAGCAGCAAAGAAAACAATACAATGCATTTGCAATGATGTACATATAATTCAATAAAGACGCGTATGAATGTGGGTGTGTACATGTATACCGAAATTTATGCAATTTACGCGAGCTGCCGCAAACGCGTGGGCAGCCAAAACATATATTCTTTAATAACTTCTGTGTTTCTTAACCGATCTTGATCTTGGTCGGCAACACAAATTGGTTTATTTACTTGATTTATAGCTATATGGTGGTAGTGGAGAGGTGGCGACAGCTATAAAATAAAAGATACTTGATATATATATATACTATTCTAGACGCTGCATGTCAAGTTTGGTGACTCTAGCTATTGTAACTTACGAAATTTGCTCAACAAACCGGATCTCGATATCGATTTGTATCGATTACTTGGAGACAGGTAAAGTTATCGATTATCGGAAACAAACTCGTACTGCGTGGGCACTAGGAGGACCTACGTTTCAAGTCTCTAGCTCATACATACAGACGGACGGGCAGACTGGTTGCCATGGCTAGATCGACTTGGCTTTTGATGCTGTTTAAGAAAATATATACTTTATGGGGCCGGAGATGCTTCCTTCTGCCTGTTACATACTTTTGCACAAAAACATTATACCCTCTTTACCCATTTTTATGGGTTCAGGGTATAAAAATTACGACTAACGCGAATATATAAACTATTATATTATTATTATTATTATTTAAGAAGGAAATCATAACTTGCAAGCGCTATCAAAATTACTGGCCAACAAATACAATTTAATTGGTTTGGATTCGTAGAATAGCACGAAGAATAGTGAAGCTGATTCCACCCACTAGTGGGTTGAGCAATATATGGCTTAAAAAATTGTATTTATAAATTTTAGAAAATTTTCTAAAACATTCTTGTCTTAAAAAAATGATGATATGACACTAAAATCTAGTATATTTAGAAACAACGTTTTTACTGAGTATATTCATACACATAGCCATGGGTCGTGCTTGCCAGCTTGCTTTGACTTGGCTTGGGACTGAATAAACTTAAAAAAAACAAATGTCAGAATAGGGCAAAGGAGCTAGATTCATTTTATTTAGCTCAAACGAAAGCAAGGCAATGGCAACGAAAAAAATAGGATTTAATACAACAAAAGGAGCAGCTGGCCTTCATTTACTGTTAAAGCTGCTAGCTGACACGCAACTGGAGTTTGGCTCGTTGTGCCACCTGAAGCTGAAAAGTACAACCGTTTCCATCTACATAATGATATCAATTCAATTATAAAACTAGTTTTCCCTGCCCTAGTTGGAGCAAAACGCTAAAGAGCCTAGAGCCTCGAGCCCAGAACCACCAACCAATGCAAAACTCAAATTGACCCCATTCAGCCAGTATTTTTGGCTCAGCTCTTGTTGTTGTTACTCCTGTTGCTCCCACATGCGGCTTACGTTTTCTGCACGATTCACCGCGTGCCTGCTGATATTTGATGAAAAGCTGAATAGCAATAGCCGAGTCGATCTAGCCTTGTCCGTCCGTCCGTATGTATGCATGCAAGGATCTCAGAACCTATAAGGGCTTGAGACTTGAAATTTTAGACGTATGTAAGTCGGTAGTATTCGGTAAATATCAAAATAGAAATCCAGATTTTTGAGCAAATCTCTTAGGTTTTTATATAAAGAGACACCAAAATTGACATATAGCTTCTAGAATAGTATATATTTTATAGCAATCGCCATTAACCCGCTATCGCCACATAGCTATAAATATAACAAGTAACAGGTTCTAGTCGGGAGCTCCCGACTAGGGGATACCCTGAACACTCTTATTCCAACACCAAATGCAGCTCGCGCTACGCGGTCGTTTGCTTTAGTGGTAATAAAAATACATTAAAACAAGTAAGAGGTTCTACTCGGGAGCTCCCGACTAGGGGATACCCTGAACCCTCTTCTTCCAACACCAAATGCAGGTCGCGTTACGCGCTCGTTTGCTTTAGTAGTAATATAGATAAATTAAAATAAACAAAAAAAACTGTTCCCTTGGCAGGGCTCGAACTCGCTACTAACCGCACCATTTGCCGCCGCCTCTACTCAAGAGCCACACCAATAATTGAGTTCTAATGAGAAAAAAACCAATTTAAATAGCAGCGCAGAAAACAATGCAATCGCAATTGCAATGCTGTTGATAGAATTCAAAGTAGACGCGCATGAATGTGTGTGTGTACTTGTACACAGAAATTCTTAGAATTTGCGCAGCAGCTATGCTAACACGTGCGCACATATATTTGTGTTTCTTAACCGATCTTAATGAAATTTTCGACAGTTCACCTTACTGTAGAATAGTATATAGAACATTTGTGTATTCTCATAAAGTCAATTGCATATAAATTGTGGCTTAAATTGATGGTCAATACAACTAGGATAATTAGCGGGGAGGTGGCGATGGCCATAAAATGAAAGATATTTGATAAATACATGTATACTATTCTGGAAGCTACATGTCAAGTTTGGTGACTCTAGCTAATATTATTTGCCGAAATTGATCAAAAAATAGGATTTCGATATCGATTTTTATTGATTACTTGGAAACGGGGCAAGTTATCGATTATCAGAAACCAACTATCTGCGCATGGACCAGGAGGACCTACCGCTTAAATTTCAAGTCTCTAGCTCTTATAGGTTCTGAGATCCTTGCGTTCATACATACGGACGGACGGACGGACGGACAGACGGACGGACGGACAGACGGACGGACAGACAGACGGACGGACAGACGGACGGACGGACAGACGGACGGAAATGGCTAGATCGACTCGGCTATTGATGCTGATCAAGAATATATACACTTTATGGGGTCGGATATGCTTCCTTATGCCTGTTACATATATTTGCACAAATACATTATACTCTTTCTACCCATTTTTAATGGGTTCAGGGTATATAAATAAGGCACAATTTTAATGCAATTGTCATTTTGAGAATACAGTAAGATTCCATAGTACAATAAGATCTACTGCTGACAATTTCATCAATATCGGTTAAGAAACACAAAAGTTATTAAAGAAAACATATTTTGGCTGGCCACGAGTTTGGGGCAGCTAGCACAAATAGCAAGAATTTCTGAATGCATGTACACTCACATTCATGCGCGTCTTTATTGAATTCTATCAACAGCACGGCAATTGATTTGTATTGTTTCTGTGCTGCTATTTTAATCCGTTTTTATACCCTGAACCCATTGAAAATGGGTAAAAAGGGTCTTATGTATTTGTGCAAATTTATGTAACAGGCAGAAGGAAGCGTCTCCGACCCCATAAAGTATATATATTCCGTCTGTCCGTCCGTCCGTCTGTCAGTATGTATGAACGCAAGGATCTCAGAACCTATAAGATCAAGAGCCTTGAAATTTTAGCTGTAGGTCCTCCTAGTCCCCGCGCAGATCGAGTTTGTTTCCGATATTCGATAACTTGCCCCGTTTCAAAGTAATAGATAAAAATCGATATCGTAATCCTGTTTTTTGAGCAATTTCGGTAAATAATAATAGCTGAAATCACCAAACTTGACATGTAGCTTCTAGAATAGTATATATATGTCAAGTATCTTTCATTTTATACCTATCGCCTGTTGGAAGAAGAAGGTTCAGGGTATCCCCTTGTCGGGAGCTCCTGACTAGAACCTCTTACTTGTTATTACTGCTGAAGCAAACGGGCGCGTAGCGCGAGCTGAATTGGATGTTGGCAAAAGATGGTTCAGGCAAAGACAATACAAACACTGTGTTTATATTGTCTTTGATTCAGAGTATTCCATAGTCGTGACTAGAGCCTCTTACTTGCTGCATTTCTTATTGGTTTTAAATTATGAATGTTTTAATCAGATTCCCTTTTATTTTGTATATTGAGTTACTGATTGACAGTGCCGGCAGGTGTCGCGTATGATTAATTAGGTTACGTGCCATGTGCGGCAGTCACTCTCAGGAGCTTCCTGGTTATTCTACTCTTGACATTTTTAAATGGGCGTCTGTGTCGAGCCGCTTCACTTTGGCCTAATTGCATGCAACTTGGCTGCCAACTATCAAAACTGTCTTCAGCAGAAACAACTTAAAACTTGCAGCCAATATATTATTGTGTGTGTGTATGTTACAATGTGTGTGCGTGTGCGTTAAATCGCCAAACTTTGCCTGATGCTCTTGCTAGAATGGCAGCCATAAAAGTTTCCTTTTTTATGGTTATTTAGCCAACATCTTCAACGAAGGGCAGCAATATTGCCTGCTTAGAAACAGTTTTCAAGTCAAGCAGCCATTAAAATTGATATTCCAGCGCCATTGCTGTTGTTGCCTAAACTCTTCACACACACAAATACGCACACATCCACACTTGCATGTATATAAGAACTTTTTCACCATGCGCACTCCGGTTAGGTTGGTTGGGTATATTCGTGCGTGTTTGCTGACTTGATTATTATACAATTTTGATGCTTATCTTCTGCTCTCTTGGCCTTTCTTATTTTCCCTTTACAAAATTAAGTTCAAAATTAATTTTGAATGTTTTAACATCTCTTCCTCGTGTGTTTGTTTGCTTCGGTTTGGTTTCGCAATGTGCGTTCCGTAGGGAGTTTTTCCAAAACTCTTCATTTCGCACAAAATAATTAAAAATTGGGTTTTGCGTTCCTATTAATCATATTTCGTGTATTTTGTTTCCATTGTTCTAATTAAAAATTGTATGCTTCACGCTGCTGATATGAAGTTCGCACACACCAAATAATAAATAATCGAATGTACGCTTTTATAATTTGTCACCTGATTAGAATTCCACATGGGTAACGCTTACCCCCTGCCTTTTCTGAGCGTTTCGCTACGTGGCACTGAATTTAGCAGGCTAAGTTCTTACCCCCTCCCCACTCCCCTTGTCAAAGGCAACGCGCTCAACATTCTTGACATCCTCTCTAAAGAACATCCCACACTATTAAATTAGCTAATTATGCGGCATGTATGTAGGACTTTCGCACATTATGCACACACGCATCACACTGAAGATGCACTCCCAACCCACTCACCTATGCATATTTAATAACCCTCCTACGCCCTGTTATGAGTAACTTAAGGTGTCACGAGAAGAGCATCGATTGCTTACCCTAGCATACCGTAAACAATCGAGAAAAAAATTATTATATGCTGCAAAAAATATTACTTTTAAAAATTTGTAAGCAACTAGGTTTAAAGAATTGTTGGACCATTGGTTTCATACTTATTTTCAAAGCCCTACATAAAAACTAAATGAATACGTGTTTCAGCGATTTTAGAATTTTCATCTGCAAGTATGGAAAATTGCACCATTTGGTTGTCCACGGCTCTTGGATGAAGAGTGAGTGTCATTAGCAAATAAACAAAAGTTTGTTTGTTAGCATCAAGATTCTCACCGAATGACTAAACGTTGATTCTAACTTTTGGTTCTTGGATGTAACTAATTTGTAAATATCTATGTAAGATATCATTTAAGACGTGGAGTTCAAAGTAGTATTATTCTTTCACGGGCATTAAAAGCAATTTGAAGAACAAAAATTTACCATGGGCAAGGCCGGGAATCCCGCTAGTGTTCATATATAAGACTAGCGGGTATTACCGGGCCTTGCCCGTGACAAGTTTTGTCGACATATATTCACCCCATTTATCATCCACGAAGGGTGCTTTTGAAATTGATTTTTGAGTCGAACGGGTGGTAAACAATAAACTTTCATAGAATCGTTTGCCTCCAATTTACCACAGTCTCGAATGGAATTTCTAAAATCGCTAAAGCACGTTTTCGTTAAGTTCTTTTGTAGGTCTTTGAATGTAAGTTTGAAGTCGATCGGACAAAACTTAAAGCTGCCCCCAAAATAACTTTAGCTCGCATTTTCCACCGAAGATTATTTGATTTTGCGAATAATGTAAAACAAATCTTAGACCCCCATTTCCACCAAGGAGGGATGGACTTACCAAAAAGTGGAAAACACCCCTCAAATGATTTT
Source organism: Drosophila montana (assembly GCF_035044405.1). Classification (NCBI taxonomy): domain Eukaryota; kingdom Metazoa; phylum Arthropoda; class Insecta; order Diptera; family Drosophilidae; genus Drosophila; species Drosophila montana. Next base: position 1,236,374 of record NW_026996956.1, read on the forward strand.
TAAAAAAAATTCCTATATGATTTAGAATTGGTTGGAATTTCCCAAATCGCTGAAACACGTATTCATTAAGTTCTTTGTAAATAAGTTTGAAGCAAATCGGACAAAACTTATAACTTCATCAAAAAATCGTAGAATCGCACGTTCCGCCGCGGAAGCTTTGATTATTTTCTCAAATTATTTTTCAGATAGATCCTTGGAACTTAATTTGCGCGAGACGTCACCCACCAAATGTTTGATCCCCACTTCCACCAAGGAGGAATGCATTTTTCGAAAAGTGTGAAACACCCCTCAAATGAATTTGAAAAAAGATCTTTGAGAATGAGTTTGAGGCCGATCGGATGGTAAAAGAAAAGTCCCATAAAAAAGTTGTTCACGATTTTCCACACATGTGGGTGGAATTTCCCAAAACCCCGTCTTAACGTGCACCTTCATGCCATAAGGTAACTACAGTGAACATTTCAACTTCCTAGCTCTTACGGTATGGGCTGTGCGTTGATAACCAATCCGTCAGTCAGGACAAACAGTTTTATATACAGAGATTGCGTATACATCATGTACCTTGCACTGACTTTTTCGGATCAGTTATTAATAAACTCTTTATAAAAACAAATAATAGTCAAATATTATAAATACAAATTTTCATTAATTAAATATGCCATTAAAAAGTGTATACAAAAATCCATATATTTTCGAAACCCCATTTTTTTATATTTTCACCATTTGGGATGTATCCAAATAGTGTAATTTTTGACGAGAAAATTTCAGATGGACTAATATGTTTTTTTCCACATGCAATGGACGCCTAGAGGCGCCCAACAAAAAACTAAACCAAACAAGGCAATTATCCAGCACAGTGACCGCATCGGTCCAGCACTCGCAACCCTCCAATTGCACTGGCGGATGGTGTCCTGTCGGAAAAGCGAGGGCACTATCGTGCCGAATGACACGCCCACACAGCTGTGTGTGTTGCCCACTTTATCTAACGTAAAGGGCAAAGTCAGGGCCTGATCTGCCATTGCGATTGTCACACTTCCAATACCTCCCCGGCTCCAGTCAGTGCTGCCCTTTTGGCTGTTCTATGCGGTGTGCTTAATTGTTGCATCATCCCGCAGACGCAATTCCGCACAATTTTCACAATTAGGGTGAGGAAAAGGTGGGCAAAACTGGTACCAAGGGCAGGAAATCTGCATCATTCGTAAAGCCTGAGGGGCTACCCGATAAGAGCGTGAGCGGGAGACATTTGGCGGTTCGGCAATGAAAGCCAGCGAGAGCCAATTGTAGACGCAGGGAGAGCAGCCAATCTACGGTGGGCCACAATGCAAATGCGGAGGTGGAATTTGTTATTTGGAATTGGGCCAGCTGTCCAACGGCCGAAATGGTTGATTGCGTTGGCTATTGCATTCTATGGGGAGCACATCTACCGTATTGCAAAATTATAAGCACATCATTTTGTACCCTTCTCCGAAATCAATGTGGTATCGATATCAGGGCTCGGCTATCTGAAATAATTAGTTTGGTGTGTATATTCTTGAAAAGCATACGCAGGTGAAGATTATTTCTATAATTGTGAATAGTTCCCCCAAGTCGCAACGACCTCGTCCGGCTCTCTAGAAATTCGGAAATTAATATATACATATAAACACGAATGTATGTTACTTTGTACAGGCTATCTGCTAGTCGGGCAGCCTCGATAAAAAATTCTTACATTTTAATAGGGTAATTATAGCTTATTGCTTAAATGATTGCATGATACGATCGATATTGCATTGTATGTTCATTTTCTAGCCTCACTTTGATTACAAAATTAAATATTTTTTATTATTTATTGCAAATTAAATTTCACGCCTGCTTTCGGTTGAGCAAATAAAAATGGTTTCAGCACTGCGAGCAACTATGGCATGGCTGTAAGAAGCTTTGTTCCTCGCTGGTTTCCCACCTTTACTCGGCTAATCTCAATTCACGTTAGACTGCCCTATGACAGCCTAACTATTTTGGTTGCTTTGGCCTAACGAAGCCAATCCGTGCGTCAGCTTAACCCCGGCCCGCTTTCCTTCACTCACTAAATCCCGCGGGTCGGTTTATCCCAAACGCCAAGACAAGTTGATTGTTGAACTAAAGGTTAAAATAGGTGTGCGGTACTAAACCAATTGCAGTTGGGTGGGCACTGGCTTGGGTAGAGAGCACTTTGGAAGAACATGAATCATTGTTTGCACTCAGTTGCACAGCTTCGAGTTGAGTTTGATTAATTTGTTTGCGTTTTCTAAGCGAGCCTGGGCCAACCTAGTTGTACATGGAACATATACCATATAGTGTTAAAGACAGGTTACGGTAATGGTCCAGAAACTTTGTGTGCTTAACACATTCGCCCAGCTGCAATGCGTATGTTTGCGTTTTGCTCATTGGCAGGTTCCGTAGATTCAATTCTTGTTGTTTGCTCGGAACTGAGATTGGGCAGTTCTGGTGCGGTCAACAAACGCCAGCGTATTTACCGCAGCTGTGAACGACCCTGCCTTCACCTAACCCTCTTCCGTGTCATGTCTATATAGCCCCGCATCACCTTCAGATGCTTGTTATAAAATTGTTAACAAGCTTTACAAGTAAAACCAACTAAATGCATCTCATCCAGCCCCTTTCCGTTGGATTCATCAGCTCTGTCGAACTGACAAAATTTAATACTCGATCGCTAAAAGATACCCAAAAATTATTTATCGGTAAAGATAATTACAACAAATCAGGCGGAATACACCGATAGAGTTGGCGCACAACTTTACGAGCATAAAAAAAAACTTTTTAACAATTACTCGACTTTGGTGTATCCTCTAGATGGCTCATAGTGGTTAAAATAAAAACAGAAAAATAAAAATACTCAATTTTTAAATCAAATTTTTCCCCTTAATTAATTAATTCTTGTCCCCTTAAAAATCTTATTTATTTTTGATTTGTTCAATCATATTAATGAAATGATACCTTCATTTTTACCTTATTTTCCAATTTTTATACCATGAACCCATTGAAAATGGGTAAAAAGGGTATAATGCATTTGTGCAAATATAAATATATAGTATATACATTCTAGATTAGCATTAACGGTCGAGTCGATCTGTCCATCCGTCCGTCCGTCCGTATGGATGAACGCAAGAACCTAAATCAGAACCTATAAGAGCTTGAGACTTCAAATTTGGACCGTAGGTCTTCCAAGTGCCCAGTACGAGTTTGTTTCCGATAATCGATAACTTGACCCGTTTCCAAGTAATCGATCAAAATCCATATCGAAATCGTATTTTTAGATAGAGCTAGAGTCACCAAACTTTACATGTAGCTTCTAGAATAGTATATATATATCAAGCATCTTTCATTTTATAGAAATTTTCATTTTGAGAATACACGAATATTATAGTACAATAAGATCTACTTCTGAAAATTTCATTTAGATCGGCTCAGAAACACAAAAGTTATTAAAAAGGAAAAGGAAGGTCAATTTAATACCCTTGCAGGCCCAACCTTTCATAATGCTCATAGTGCTTTGCCCGTATCTAAGAAGCACAGGGAAAATAGTTAATGCCGAGTATGGTTAAGATGTCTTGAAAAACAAAAAAATTTTCCATACAACAACTTATTTTCGACTGTACTGCGTGCAACAGAAAGAGGGACTTCTGCAAAGTTTTATAAAGATAGCTTTAAGACTGAGAGACTAGTTCGCATAGAAACAGACAGACGGACGTGGCTATATCGACTCGGCTGGTGATCAAGATTTTAAATACTTTATGGGGTCGGAGATGTCTCCTTCTATGCGTTACACATTCCACGAACAAATTATAATACCCTCTGCATGTACACACATACATGTACACACATACACTCACGCGCATCTTTATTGAATTCTCTCAACAGCATGGCAATTTTGATTGTATTGTTGCCTGTGCTGCTATTTAAATCTGTTTTTTCTCACAAAGACTGAATTGTTGGTGTGGCTGTAGAGGCATTTGCATATATTTTTATTACTGCTGAAGAAAACGAGCGCGTAGCTCGAGCTGAATGTGGTGTTTGTAGAAGAGGGTTCAGGGTATTCCCCTGATATATTACAGAGCATACAAAAACCCCTCTTTTTGTTTTTTTTTTTCGTGTCGTGCCTAAACTGTCTTTCAATTAATTCACCACCCATCAATTGGTGGCAATACCTTTTTTATGTTAACTTGAAAATAAACTTTGACAGAAACTGCAACTTTTTCCTTACGCTTGCTTTGACTCTTAGATTTTTTCGCGACTTGTAAAAGTTCATTAGTTACATTTTACGAGCGCAGGCGATTTAAAAACAAATAATAAATGTTTTAATTAAAAAAACCTTAATTTTTTAATTAATAATAGTTTTACGTTGAACATTTTTTTTAGGGAACGCCTACTGGCATACGTATATATCTCTATATATAAAACTGTTTGTCCTGACTGACTGACTGACTGACTGACTGACTGATTGGTGATCAACGCACAGCCCAAACCGTAAGAGCTAGGAAGCTGAAATTTTCACTGTAGTTACCTTATGTGATGTAAGTGCACGTTAAGACGGGGTTTCGGGAAATTCCACTCGCAAGTGTGGAAAAATCGCGAAAAACGTTTGTATGTAACTTTTTTGTTTACCATCCGATCGGCCCCGAACCTATTTTCAAAGATCTTTGTTCAAATTCATTTGAGGGGTGTTTCGCACTTTTCGGAAAACCCATTCCTCCTTGGTGGAAGTGGAGTTCAAAGATTTGGTGGGTGACGTTTCGCGCTCAAATTCGTTTCCAAAGATCTATAAGAAAAATCATTTCAGACGTATTTCACACTTTTCGCAGAATTCAAACTTCTTCGGGGGGAATGCGATTTAAAGATTTTTTGGGCGGCGTTTTAAGTTGTGTCCGATTTGCTTCAAACTTATTTTTAAAGCTCTTCAAAAGAACTTAATAAGTACGTATTTCAGCGATTTGGATAATTCCACCAGCAACAGTGGTAAATTGGCGGAAAAAGGTTGTATGAAAATTTTTTGTTTACCATCCGATCGGCCCCAAATTCATATTTAAAGATCTATGTTTAAATTCATTTAAGGGGTGTTTCACACTTTTTGAAAAATCCATCCCTCCTTGGTGCAAATGTGGGTCGAAGATTTGGTGGATGACGTTTTGTGTTCAAATTTATTTCCAAAGATCTATAGGAAAAATAATTAGAGAAGTTTTCCACATTTCTCGCAAAATCTAAACTCCTTCGGTGGAAAACGCATTTTTAAGATTTTTTTGGTGAATTTTAAGAGTTTTCCGATTTGCATAAAAGTTGTTTGATTCCCGTCCGATCAGTTTCAAAATCATTTTCAAAGCTTTTTTGATTTTATATAATATTTTATATATATATATATATAAAGCGCATAATAATTTAATAAATAATCTTAACTTTATGTAACTAATTGTAGAAACTATCGCTTGTTACACAAAAAAAACGTTAACAAGTAAGAATTTCTAATCGGGAGCTCCCGACTAGGGTATACCCTGAACCCTCTTCTGCCGACAGGCGATAGGTATAAAATGAAAGATACTTGATATATATATACTATTCTAGAAGCTACATGTCAAAAACAGGATTTCGATATCGATTTTTATCGATTACTTGGAAACGGACAGACGGACGGACGGACAGACAGACGGACATGGCTGGATCGACTCGACTATTAATGCTGATCAAGAATATACTTTATGGGGTCGGAGATGCTTCCTTCTGCCTGTTACATACATTTGCACAAATACACAATACCCCTTTTATGCATTTTCAATGGGTTCAGGGTGTAAAAAGTAATATAAATGAAGCCTGCTTTGAGTTTCCCTCAGAAAACATGAAATTTTGTACAGTTATTCCTTAAGCCAACAGCAAAAGATTTAATGAAAACTAGTTAATTCTAAGATAAATGTGACTTATTATACATTAGAGTTTTGTTATATTAATATAATAAAAAATCTTTTTTAGCGCTTCCTGACATGGCCAAAATTGTTTGCATACTTTTCCGAAACTGTGCAGCAAATGCCGATAAGCACTCGGCGAACCGCATAATCAGGTCCCAGCACAGTGCTCCCAGTATGTTGGTCGTGCAACGTGCCACAATATTTCAGAGGCAGCAGCAACAAATCTAGCGCTTAAACCAATACAATCAATAAAACTGTACAACACCTCGCCGCAAGCAGTCTCCATGGTACACAGCAGCTGCTCTGCCGCCCGTCCGTGCCATGTCAGAAGCCAGCAACCTGTGGGCAGTTTGGGTCCACATGACACCCCACAACTTCAGTGCACTGGTAATCATGGCTTGCGTACACAATTTCCACATTCTGCAATTCTTTTGGGGGCTCTCAGCGTCAACCAGCGGCGGACGAGGCAACGAACTTCGAGCGTTGACTGAGTGTTAGCCTTTAGTTCGCGATGCAGCTGTACGTATATATACCTGTGTAAAAGACTCTTGAGACAGATTTCAGGTAAACCGGCTTCAGCTGCCTGGCACTCGGCACTGCCTGACAGTCTGACTTTCTGACTGCCAAAAAGCTATTACCCCAGCAGCCGGCTTCGCGGAGGCGGGCCCAGGACACGTGATAGATTCAGATTCAGTAGGAGTGTGGGAGATGCGCTATTAGTAGATTTTGTTATAAGGAGCGTCAACCGGTTGACGCTTTCTGCCTGGTCGATTGCAACAGCCTCTAAATTAAAATAAATATCCAGTGCAGTGCCCCGACCTGCCAGTCCCCATTCTTCTGCCATGCTATGCGTGCTATATTAAAAGTGGCAGATGTGGGAAATGCAAATTCTGGCGTACATATTCTATGACAATTTTCCTTGTCTTTCAGCCCCTTGTATTTTTGCGGTATAATTTTTTATTTTTTTTGGTTAAAGTGGTAAAGTGCCACATCTTACACTGTACACCACGCCCCAGCTTGGCGATGCCATTTTAAAGGCAGCAGTAATTCAATTTGCTTTTTGCACGTCCGCCGTTGCGAATCGAGTTGCAACCAATTTTTAAATATTTGTTAATTTTCAAACTGCGCTGCTTGCCGTTATACTCGCTTCAACGGTCTGTGGGTGTGCCCTATTTTTCTACAACATTCGACTACGCTGCCCAATCGCATAGTCAGAGAAGGTAGAAGTATCGATTAGAAACTGCACAATTTAGATGTTTGAAACAGTGCTCTAAGCTCGAGGCTGCGTTCTTTTTTAAAAACCAAAACTCAAGTTCGCGAATCACGAGACAGTCACCAAGGCGATCGTATCCAAATTAAAGAAGTATTGAGTGAGTGGTAAGCCGGATAAATTCAGTGGGGCTTTCAATTTGTGAACGAGGGTGTTTTTGTTGTTCTAATGCTTCAACGTCTGTCCTTGCAATGGGTATGCGATTTCAAAATTTTTGGCATTTTTTAAGTAGGCGTAAATGGTCTTGTATGCATCAGTAAGGCAGATTTTTTCCATTGATTGACTTTGGTCTTGTGTATGACTTTTTCTGAAATTCAAACATGGTTTCATCGATAGCTATATTCAAAAATTCGGAGGCAACATTGAGAGTTAACATATTTCCTGTCTTTAGCCTCATGGTCCCAATTTCATTCCCCAGAACAATCAAATATCAACGTCATTCCCAGGAGTTGCCCTTTCAGACATTTTCAACAAAACTTGTTTTGCCATCACATGCAAATTGAATATTGCGAAAATAAAAATAGAGACAACCCACGCATAACTCAGAAGCTTAGTCATTAGCGAGGGTTTCCTGGTCCTTATATGTACATTTGAACTGAGAGTTCTCTGCTATAATACATTTTATATGTCTTGCTTATATAAAATGAAAAAAATCTGTACAAAGTTGTATTAAAGAATTAATTGGTGCGGGACAATAAATAAAAACTTTTATTCCGAATTAAGAAAAGCATAACTGAAAACCTTATTTTGAGAGCATTAATTTAATTGGCCTAACACGTTATTTTACACCCTTATCGCTTCAATTTTGCTCAACTAACTATGCCTTGCATGAACCGTTCAGGGTTCTCTGTAATGATTATAACAAGCATTACAGAGTATTCTGCTCGGAGTCTTCTCTTCCTTGTATAAAGACTTATATTCTAAACTATTTAGCAAGTAGATAGTCGTATTTGTATTTGTATTTGTATTTGTATTTGTATTTGTATTTGTATTTGTATTTGTATTTGTATTTGTATTTGTATTTGTATTTGTATTTGTATTTGTATTTGTATTTGTCTTTGTATTTGTATTTGTATTTGTATTTGTATTTGTATTTGTATTTGTATTTGTATTTGTATTTGTATTTGTATTTGTATTTGTATTTGTATTTGTATTTGTATTTGTCTTTGTATTTGTATTTGTATTTGTATTTGTATTTGTATTTGTATTTGTATTTGTATTTGTATTTGTATTTGTATTTGTATTTGTATTTGTATTTGTATTTGTATTTGTATTTGTATTTGTATTTGTATTTGTATTTGTATTTGTATTTGTATTTGTATTTGTATTTGTATTTGTATTTGTATTTGTATTTGTATTTGTATTTGTATTTGTATTTGTATTTGTATTTGTATTTGTATTTGTATTTGTATTTGTATTTGTATTTGTATTTGTATTTGTATTTGTATTTGTATTTGTATTTGTATTTGTATTTGTATTTGTATTTGTATTTGTATTTGTATTTGTATTTGTATTTGTATTTGTATTTGTATTTGTATTTGTATTTGTATTTGTATTTGTATTTGTATTTGTATTTGTATTTGCATTTGTATTTGTATTTGTATTTGTATTTGTATTTGTATTTGTATTTGTATTTGTATTTGTATTTGTATTTGTATTTGTATTTGTATTTGTATTTGTATTTGTATTTGTATTTGTATTTATATTTGTATTTATATATGTATTTGTATTTGTATTTGTATTATTATTTGTATTTATATTTTTATTTTTATTTTTATTTTTATTATAGTTTATAGTTGAATGTTAAAATTATTTAAGCAAATATTCCACTCTGAACATATGCCAAGATTCAATTAAAGTGTATTATGTAGAGTCTAGAATATGTAATTTAGTTGAATTACTTTTTTTATTGTAATAAGATTTTTAATTATTATTAATGGACAAGAAGGGATGAAGCGATTTGATTAATAATATTTTACTTAACTTTACACATTATTTTTAGATTGATTCCAAATAATTTTGTAGGCTTCTGTTTTCCTTCCATCGTTTCTTATTTATTCCGATAACTGGTATGGCAACCTGCGTATATAAAAGCGGCCACTTGCACTCACATTTAGGTAGATGCCAGAAAGTGACAGGCGCACATACGCAAAGGTAGCACATTTTTGGCATACCAAACGACTTGAGCGATTTTGACAGCTGTCATTGAGTTAGACGTCTGCTGGAAGTGCACTGCCGCTGCTCTTAAGACACAGACAACTTATTTAAGCCCCACAACTTAATCAAGCCGCCCGTTGAACTCCCCAACGACTTTATGTGTTCCTTATATTTTTGAATGCGAGTACAGTAACGTATAGTGGCATTTGAAGGAATGTAAATGATATACAAGGAAGAACTCTAACTGCGGTGTTTATCTTAAATTATCAAGCTTAACTCGAGTCTTTATCCTCAAGGTGTATCTACTCGTTTTTCATGTATGGCTGTTGATATGCGGTTTATTACACTTATAACAAAATGGTAACCTAAATATTTTCGACTGAGCAATTTTTTTTAACATTTTGAAAATTGCAATTTTTTATAATGTTTAAATTGTTAGTTTATCTGTTGGCATTACATTTTTATATCTTTTTTAAATCAGCTAAGATTTAAAATGATCGGTATCTTTAAACGAGGTATCAAGAAATTGAGTTCTCTTGCAGAGTGTTTCAGCTTTGTTAAAACTAAAATTGTAATATTGTTGCTTAAGTGGCTTAAGTGGTGCTTTGTAAAAAGCACCGTATAATGTACTTATTATTAAAATACAATTACAAAAACTATATTTACTGTATAAAACGCCACTCTAAAAAGCTTTGTAATACGTACAATATTGAACAGAATTAGTATAATTCGAAAATAAGAGATATAAATTTATTTATTTATTTTCATTTAATTAAATTTGTAAACATAATAGGGCTTTCGAGTAACTAAAATACTCCAAGATAAATAAATTATAAGAGCTTTAATTGCTTTTGCCTTTCAAGTGATTATAAAATAAATGGCTCAGCTTAAAGAACTTTTTACAAACGGATTTTAAATTTTGGAATGTTTTTTATTACCTTGACTGACTCGTAGAACTGTCCAAAGAGATATAACTCATTTAGAAACAGTAAAACCTATAGACCCAGTAGGTCTCACTGCAAGTATCTTCCAAAATAATTAAAATAGAACATTAAAGACATAAAATGGCTGCATTGACCGTTAATGTAGTCGTCACTTTTTGTCCATTTGAATTTTGTCAACAAATCTTACACATCCTCGTCATTTTAGCCAGCCATCAAACTGTCAAGTTATCAGCGTGCGTCACAGGAATAATATGTGTGTGCCAGTTCTAGTAAATAAGCTGCTCTGTCCAGGGGCAAGCTCCTATCTTAGCTGTATCATCCTCGGAACAATCATCGCAATGCGCTTCGACCAAAATGCTATCGCAGTTACAATTGAAATACGGGGGAAATGTTCGACTAAATTGAATGCTATCTTGGATAACCATGCTTTGCAATGGATTATAAAAGTGTGCAAAAAACACCAATTAAAAAAAAATAATAATAAATCCTATACCTATAAATATTTCGAATATGTACAACTATTTGTTTTGTTGTGCAATTGAGTTATGTAGGCCATTGAAATCTGGAATATAAAGTTAACTTGCAAGCGCGTTAAAAAAAAATTCCGTTTGTAGTCGCCGTGCGGAAAAGCTCATTTTCAATTTCACAATTTGTCATCGTGTCTATCTCAACTCTTGGCATGCCAATTCCATCCGTGCTAAATGCAAATGATACTTAACTATTCATCATCTCTATATATAAAACTGTTTGTCATGACTGACTGACTGACTGACTGATTGGTGATCAACGCACAGCCCAAACCGTAAGAGCTAGGAAGCTGAAATTTTCACTGTAGTTACCTTATGTGATGTAGGCGCACGTTAACACGGGGTTTCGGGTTTGCAACCACCTCAGTTTTCCCAACAACGAGGTCGTACTGTATATGTATGTATGTATGTATGTATGTTGGCGTCCCAAGTGTCAGCGGCAACTAGCGCAAAGCGCAAGAATTTCTGTATACATGTACAAACACATATTCACGCGCGTCTTTATTGAATTCTATGAACAGCATTGCATCAATTGCGATTGCATTGTATTCTGTGCTGAGTGTATGTGATTCTATTTTAATAAGTTTTATTTAATTGATTATAAGTGGTTGGTATGGTTGATGAGAAGAGACGGTAGCAAGTAGTACGGCCTGCTACGAATTTGAGTCCTATTGAGGGAAATACTTTCTTCTTTTTTTGTTAATTTATTTTTATTACTGCTAAAAGAGAGGGTTCCACCTAGCCTCTAATATGTTCCAAACCTAGAGCCTCTAATATGTTCCAAACTGCTGATGTTTGTCTCCATGCCAGTGTAGTTATGCACATTTATTTTAAATTACATTGGTGATTGGTTTTCATGTTCATTATGAATACCCCTTCAAACTCCTGATCTCTGCCCATTGAGAAAACGCTGTGGTGATACTCACAAATAACATAAAGGATAAGCTTGTTTGCACTCTAACAACTTGAATTCGAATAGCCAACGCTAAGCAGATACAGAAGTAGCCAAACCACAGAATGCAATTAACGAACGCCGAACCCCATTGAAATCTCGAGAGCGTGCAGTCAATTGTAATTGCGAGCCGTAACAATAACATTGCCAGACAGCGAACCAAATGGAATTAATTAAAATTGTTTCATAAACCGCATCTGAGTAAAAAATCAAGTAAGAGGTTCTAGTCGGGAGCTCCCGACTAGATGATACACTGAACCTTCTTCTCCCAACAGCAAATGCAGCTCGGGCTACGCGCTCGTTTGCTTTAGTAGTAATAAAATAAAAAAAAAAATTCCTCCCTTGGCAGGGTTCGAACTCGCAACAGACCACACTGCTCTCCGCCACCTCTACCCAATAGCCACAGCAATTATTAAGTTTTAATGAGAAGAAAAACGAATTATAATAGCAGCATAGAAAACAATACAATCGCAATTGCAATTCTGTTGATAGTGTGAATGTGTATGTGTACATGCATACAGAAATTCTTGGAATTTGCGCTTGTTGCCGCTGAGAAAAGTCAAAACACGTTTTCTTTAAACATTTCTGTGTTTCTTAATCGATCTTGATGAAATGTTCAACAGTAGATCTTATTGTACTATAAAATATTTGTGTATTCTCAAAATGACAATTGCATTTAAATTGTGGCTTCTATTGTTGGGCAGCATAAATTGGATTATTTTCTTGATTTATAGCAATAACGTAGTAGCGGGGAGGTATGCGATAGGTATAAAATGAAAGATACTTGATATATATGTATATATATTCTCGAAACAATATATGAAGTATGGTGCTCAAAAAACAGGATTTCGATATCGTTCTTCATCGATTGCTTGGAAACGGGGCAAGTTATCGATTATCGGAAACAAACTCGTACTGCGCATGGGCCAGGAGGACCTACCGCTAATTTCAAGTCTCTAGCTCTTATAGGATCTGAGATCCCTGCGTTCATACATACGGACAGACGGACATGGCTAAATCGACTCGGCTATTGATGCTGATCAAGAATATATATACTTTATGGGGTCGGAGATGCTTCCGTCTGCCTGTTACATACATTTGCACATATACATTATACCCTTTTTACCCATTTTCAATGGGTCCAGGGTATAAAAAACAAGTTCAAATAGCATCACAGAAAACAATGCAATCGCAATTGCAATGCTGTTGATAGAATTCAAAGCAAAACCGCATGAATGTGTGTGTGTGTACATGTATACAGAAATTCTTGGAATTTGCGCAGCAGCTATGCTGCAACACGTGCGCACATAACTTTTGTATTTCTTAACCGATCTTAATGAAATTTTCGACAGTACTTCTTATTATAGAATAGAATAAAGAATATTTGTGTATTCGCAAAAATTCAATTGCATATAAATTGTGACTTAAGTTGATGGGCAATACAAGTTGGATAATTAGCTTGATTTATAGCTTTTTGGTGGTAGCGGGGAGGTGGCGATAGGTATAAAATGAAAAATACTTGATATATATATACTATTCTTGAAGCTACATGTCAAGTTTGGTGACACTAGCTCATATTTATTGCCGAAATTGCTATAAAAAAAAAAAACAGTATTTCGATATGGAACACTATTTTTACCGATTACTTGGAAACGGGGCAAGTTATCGAATATCGGAAACAAACTCGATCTGCGCGGGGACTAGGACGACATACAGCTAAAATTTCAAGTCTCTAGTTTTTATATGTTCTGACGGACGGACGGACGGACATGGCTAGATCGACTCGGCTATTGATGCTTATCAAGAATATATATACTTAATGAGGTCGGAGATGCTTCCTTCTGCCTGTTACTTACATTTGCACAAATACAATATACCCTGATTACCCATTTTTAATGGGTTCAGGGTATAAAAATAATCACTTTGAATTTGCAGCATTTCTGCAATTCAGTTGTTTCCCCTGTTCAACATGGATTCGTAAAGAATCGGTCAACTACGACCAATCTGCTTGAGTTTACTTCCTTGGTAAGTGATGCTTTCCTTTCGAAAATGCAAACTGATGTCATTTACACTGACTTCAGTAAGGCGTTTGACTCTGTGCACCATGACATTTTACTTTTTTAACTTGACCGAATAGGTTTCCCTCCGTCTCTTTTGCTTTGGATTAGTTACTATTTAAAAGGTAGGACCCAAAGAGTAATGCTGAGGCTGACTACCTCTAAACAGGTTCACGTGACTTCTGGTGTTCCTCAAGGTAGTCATCTTGGACCTTTACTCTTTACTCTTTTTATAAATGATCTCCCCTCTGTTATATCACATGCCCGTGTACTCATGTATGCGTACGACGTGAAACTTGTTCTATCATACACTTATCCCCTACATCATTCTCGTCTTCAAGACGATTTGAACCCTATGCAACTTTGATGTTCGGCCATCTGAATTGTTCAAAGTGTATGTTTATGACATTTAATCGTACTACACCTACGACAGGATCTTGGCGTTCTTTTTGATTCTACACTCTGCTTCAATCTTCACATAGATACCATCGTTAATGAGGCTAAGGGTGTACTTGGTTTCATTAAACTATGGTCTAAAGAGTTTAACGATCCTTTTATAACGAAACTTCGGTACATTTCTCTTGTTCGCCCTATCATTGAACACTGCTCTTGCATCTGGTCTCCGCAGTATAACAATAGCCAGGATCGTATTGAATCTGTTCAGAAGCAATTTCTGCTTTTTGCCTTACGAGGTTTAAATTGGGACCCTAATCTTCGGTTGCCATCCTACTCCAGCAGGCTGCTTCTTCTTAATCTTCTGTCGTTAACCAACCGTAGGACAATTCTCGGTGTTGTCTTTCTACATAAGTTGGTTGTTGGCGATAAAGATCCTCCTTTTCGGCTAGGGCGTCTTCAATTCTCTGTTCCGGCTAGACCAACCAGAAATTATCGCCCCTTATTCCTATCTACGTGCACAACAGACTACGCTATGCACAATCCTTTTCGCGTGCTGTGTAAAAATTACAATAGTTTGCCTCACGTTTTCTCTACCGAACTTTCTCTACCCCTAATAAAATCGTTGCTTTCAGGATACCTTCGGGAAATCACTGACCATTCCCACCTATGAGCAGGGGCATAGTTTGACGGACAGGCTGTAAATTTTCCCCCACTGGGTCGGTGATTTCCCATTACTTTCCCAATACTATCTTTTTATCCTATCTACTTAACACTGTATATATCTAGCATACAGTTCTTTATATTATTAACAATCTTCTTACTTTTTTTTTTCTCCTATTTATTGTATTTTCCTGAATATTATAGCAAATTAAGATTATTTTTAATTTTACTTAAGAACACTTTTTTCCTACTTACACCCTTCTTCTTAGATGTCGCTCTAATAGCGTAACTGACATAATTAGCTGTGAAAAGGGGCACAGCTGGCCGGACTGGCAAATAAAACACCTCCATCGGTCGGTGATGCTGTTAGGAAATTGTGTATTCTAACTAGCTTTTAGCATTTTATTATCATAAAGTATGTAACCTGTATTGAATAATTAGGAAGACACTCGTTTTGTCGATCATTAATAAATAAATAAAATAAAAAATAAATAACAAATGCTTAAAAAAATTTTAAGCAAAAATGTCGGAATGAGAAAAGGAATCAACACCAAATTCTTACCTCAACCAAAATGCGGATTATTGAAAAAATTCAACGCATAAATCAAGCCCTAAACTGTCGTTTTGTTATTAATATGCTAAGGAAAAAGTTTTTTATGATTTATTAGAAAAACGACGAATGTGCAAGTCCCACCACTGGAAATCTCGAATGCCAACGAAGAGGATAAGCAGAGCAGCGCTTATTCATAGCGAATGAAGCTTATACAAGTGAATTTGTAGTGCAAGACTGTATTTTTTCTATTTCCAACAATGATATCAAGCAGCTTCATTTAGTCGCCAAATCAAATACAAATATACCATATGCATGTACACTCCAGAGTGCTTATTAACATATTAAGATTAGCATACACATTTCAAGTTACCAAGAAGCTTATAACCACAGGCTTTTAAATACATAAATAGATAAGTATATAAACACATAAATACATAAAGAAATAAATAAATACCTTAATAAATAAGTAAATGAACCAATAAATAAATAAATGAGTAAAATATCATTTTCAATCGATATATTTGAAAACAATCCAAACTCAAAACAACCAAAGTTTAAATAGAACGAAAAAAATATTAAATATTAATATTAATTAAGTGCTAAAATCCTAATTAGAATACACAATTTTCTAATAGCGTTACCGACCGATGGAGGTGTATTATTTGCCCGTCCGGCCAGCTATGCCCCTTTTCACAGCTATATTTGTCAGTGATGCTATTAGAGCCTACACCTAAAAAGAAGGCTGTTAGTAGAGAAAATTGTGTTCTTAAGTTATAATTAAAAATAATTTTAATTTACTATATTATTTATGAAAATACAATAAATAGGAAAATATAATGAAAGAAGTTGTTAATAAAGTAAAGAAAAGTATACTAGATACTACATAGAGTATTAAGTGGATAGGACAAAGAGATAGTGATGGGAAATCACCGACCCGGTGGCGGAAAATTTATAGCCTGTCCAGCAAGGTATGCCCTTGCTCATAGCTGGGAATAGTCAGTGAGTTCCCGAAGGTGTCCTGAAAGCAACGATTTTATTAGGGGTAAAGAAAGGTCGGCGGAGAAAAGGCAATACAAACTATTATAATTTTTGCATAGCACAATTGTGCATAGCGTAGTCTGTTGTGCACGTAGGGAGAAATAAGGGTCGATAATTTCAGGTATGTAGGTCTAGACGGCACAGAAGTTGAAGACGCCGTAACAGAAAAGACGAATCTATGTCGCCAACTGTTGGAATATTGAGTGTTGAAATAATAAGTGAAATTTGGTTTCACAACACTGCGTTGTAAATAATAATTTAACAACACTGAAATAGACACATACACTCATTCATACAAAAGTTACAGTGACCAAGTAGGCTTTTGTTATTTTAATACTTTAGTCTTGATACTGAAATGCTTAAAGCGTTGAGTTTCATTCGTTGTGCATCTGATTAAACAAATTGACGCGCTTAATACTTAATATTAGTAATACTAAAAATGAAACTAATTATTATTTTATTGTGGTCGATTGTAAGGCAATATTCCAATACCAACAATCAACTTATGTAGAGAAGACAACATCGAGGATTGTCCTACGGTTGGTTCACGACGGAAAATTTAGAAGAAGCAGCCTGCTGGAGTAGGATGGCAACCGAAGATTGGGGTCCCAATCTAAACCTTGTAAGGCAAAAAGCGGAAATTGCTTTTGAACAGATTTAATACGATCCTGGCTATTGTTATACTGCGGGGATCAGATGCAAGAGTTGTATTCAAGGATGGGGCAAACAAGAGAGAAATAGAGAAGTTTCGTTATAAAAGGATCGTTAAACTCTTTAGACCATCGTTTAATGAATCCAAGTACACCAATTGCCTCATTAATGATGGTATCTATATGAAGATTGAAGCTGAGTTTAGAATCAAAAAGAACGCCTAGATCCTTAACTGTTAGTAAACGTTGCAATGGAGTATTGTCGATTGTATAACTGACAAGATAAGGTGTGGTACGATTGATTAAACATATACTTTGAACAATTTAGATGTGAGTGATTGGCCGAACAGGAAGACATAAGGGAGGACACCTGGACACATTAGCAATAACGTAGTTAGTAAGTATTGTAGCAGGCAGCTAGCGACACAACAGTGAAGCTACACCTCCTATCGATAGCTAGTTTTAAGCATTGTTCGATAACTAGTGTAAACATTGTCCGAGAACTAAGAAAAGAGTGTGAGACAATCATAGAATGTCTTAGAGTTAGTCTTGAGCAGAGAAGCAATTAAAGAGGACTTGGTTTTGACCTGCAGAAATTAAAGACTTTCAAATTATAACGGCTCCTTCAAATCTTAGAAGTGGGATAGTAGAAACACGCCATGGAGATAAGCCTTAATGATGTGACGGTGGGTACCTTAAAAAATGGTTAGCAATTCTGGGCCAGCCGACCCAAGGTTCAAAAGCCGAGCTGTAAGCACGTTTAAATTCGGTGCCTACAAATGAGCGCGGCAGTGCTCCCAGAATGGAGAAATCCGACGACGATTAAATGGCTAGAAGCAACTTAGCAGCACAAGAAATTTTCTACGGCAGCAGCAAGAAGAGATCAGTTCGCAATTGGATTGCGCATTTGGAGAATATTGCTAAAAGGCAGCGCTTTGCATTGGCTGCACGTAGATCCAACAAGGATAACGAAGCCGATTGCAGAACTGCTGGACAGTTTAAATGTTACGTTTGGCGGTAAATCATCAAGAGCCGATCTTCGACGTAAATTTGAAGCGGGAAAGTGGCAGTGTAACGAAAAATTTGTGTTGCACTTTGAAGCCAATTCAATATTGGCTCGAGATCTGAACATGGACAACGAAGAACTTTTGGATGGCCTCATCGAAGGCATTCCGTCCGAGTATTTGCAAATACAGGCAAAGCTCCACAATTTTGAAAACCCCGTGAATATGCTTCGGGCATTCGCTGGTGTGCTCCTGCCGGAGCAAAGCGGAACTGTCAAAACGGGCGGACCAAAAATAGTTACGAATGTCGTCAGGAATGGAGACATTAAAGGGCATTGGGCAAAAAACTGTCTGGACCCAGAAAGAGATCAAGGTTCATGTTACGGTTGTGGTGCAACTAATCACCTGGTGGCCCGAAATTTAGAAGATATTAGATAAAGAGCGCAGCACAACCAATCAATAGCGCAGACGAGAAATGAAAATTATTATGACAAAAAGCGGAAAGTTCCGGACATATACAAGGCTGGAGATTTCGTTAATAGACAAGGTGTTAAAAAATGATTGGTTCTTGCTCAAAGACATTGAGGGTTTTCAGTTATCCCGAAATCCGAAATAAGACATTGGATAAAAAATTAAATATGTGAAACACGAAATTGTTCAATTAGTATGAAATAAATAAAATAAGAAGCCAATGACGCATACCTGTAAACATATATAAAAAATAACAATTGTAACCTACATTTAAAAATATTGGGCTGAGATCGAGGACAATCTCAAGGTCAGGATGGCCGAATTGTAGCAGGCAGCTAGCGACACAACAGTGAAGCTACACCTCCTATCGATAGCTAGTGTTAAGCATTGCTCGATAGCTAGTGTTAAACATTGTTCGAGAACTAAGAAAAGAGTGTGAGACAATCATAGAAGGTCTTAGAGTTAGTCTTAAGCAGAGAAGCAATTAAAGAGGACTTGGTTTTGACCTGCAGAAATTAAAGACTCCTACAGTAATAAGGTAGAAATTGAATTGATTTAAAACAACGACAGGTCTAGCATGCAATGTATAAAGTCATGCTGAGCTGAGGGTGACCAATATTTTTTGGCAGTGAATGATGACTAAGAGATGTTCAGTAACCCGTGTTAAGAAACTTCTTGAATACAAGTAATATTTTTCATATAAAATTGAAAATCAGAAGGAGGAACATAGGAGCATTGTTCCAAAAAACTGCAAAATCAGATATGGTTGAATTTAACCAACATTCTGAAAATGCGATTATATCCGAATCGAAGGAAGTGCTAACCATAAACATATTTAGAATTGAGACCTGTAATTAGTATTTTGCGGCACCCGGAAGGGTGGTTTCGCTTTTTTTGCTTAAACGCGTAAACAATCATGTGTGGAGGTCAACATTTAGGATTACAAATGATTGGGAACATATAGTGTGAAACATTAATATTAAAAGATTCTATTTCACGAGGAGGGGAGAAATTAAATTTGGTAATTGACACGCTAGCAGAAGATTTGCTAGCAATATAGGCAGCCAATGATTCACAAGTGGTGTCAGACGAAAGTCGAGACATAAAAACTTGCCTACGAGGGACAACAACAGTCAAAATAGGAGCTGATGGGGCTGGAGAGAAAACAGGAGTTGGTGGGGCCAAAGAAGCGCCTTGATTGCTTTTAACAATCTGGGCTAGATTGAGCGCAGGTCTTTCTTTGTGGCCAGGACCTGACGGGGCTGAAGCAGTTTGGCTGACTGGTGCAGGTTCAAGTACAGGGTCTACTCGGACTACTACAGGGGATACAAAAGGAGTAATAATTTTACAATCGCCTGGAGAAGGCGTTTTGTGTTGCGAACTGATTGCTAAATAAGCTTAAGGTATAAAAAGGTATTTTCTATTTTATTTTTAAAAACTCAAAGCGCACAGATTCCCAGTCCAGCTAACCACTTCCTTATTTAGTACTTCAAACTTTCAAAACCCTTATTTAAAAATAAAACGAGAGAGGTCTATCTTCGGCACACCGAGGAAAAATAGGTTATGCCGAGTATGGTTAAGATATCTTGAAAACCCAAACGTTTTTCATACAACTTAACTTTCACCGATCGTTCCTATGGAAACTATATGATATAGTAGTCCGATGTAAATAATATTTTGAATATATGTAGGGACCATAGTGAAACTTATAAATGCCGAGTAGGATCAAGATATCTGGAAAAACAAAAATGTTTTCCATGCATTTGTATGTAAAGTTTTATTACGATAGCTTTAAAACTGAGAGACTAGTTCGCATAGAAACAGACAGACGGACACGGCTATATCGACTCGACTATTGAAACTGATCAAGAATATATGCGGTCGGAGATAACTCCTTCTATGCAAGGGTATAAAAGAGAAGAACAAATCAATTTCTCTTTCTTTCACGTTACACTTAAGTGTTGAAATCGGTGCTCACGTTTATCAGTAGTTTATTTTTATTTTTTTTTTATTTATTTTTTTTCCCACATTAGCATGTTTATTTGGTTAAACAACAAATTTGTTAAAATGATTAAAATTAAATTAAATTAATAAGTAAGGATTCATCGAACATTGAGGTTCGAATCTTTTTATTGGTATTTTGTTTTATTAATCTCATGTTTCACCTCCCTTTTCAAGGCTCGACTTTACATGTTCATAAACGTTGATGGGCATCTCATAGTCGACCAAGTGTGGCTTATTCACTTATTACGCGGATTTTTGCTTGGTTTTGCTTTTGTTGTTGGGCTCTCTTCTAACATTTTGCGCACTTGGTTTCAGGACAAAAAGCAATAACAACAACAAAGAACACAACACCAAGTACGACTAGGACAGTGAATCCGGGTTCTGGTTGGGGCTGTGGCTATGCCACTGGGATTCAGCTAAGTATGTGATTACAGCAAGCAGTTGGCTGGCAATTAAGGCTTCGGTCGCTTGTGGGCTAACAGAGAGAACTGTAGCCAAAGGACGAGAAAGGAAGAGAGAGAGAATGAGTAAAGTGTAAGAACTACTGTTTAATGCGCTTAGTGCCATTTGCCACATTGCTTTGTTTACAATCCACAGTCAAGCATGAAATATGCTTGAAGTGCCTCAGTTCGTTTCCAGGACTTGACCAAAATTCGGTTTTGTGCAAATCAAAAATGCCAAGCGATAGCATCGCACAATCTGCTTAAGAATTATGCACACCTTGGCTGGTTAAGCCCAAAAAAGTCGTCTGCAAACTTTCTGTTCGTTACGAACCCTTTCATTGTCTTTAAAGTCAAGTTTTGGCATGATTTTCGGTGGGGAAAGTGCATCGAAATCGGTTTTGGTACCAACCACATTGCAGCTATAATATGTTACAAAGTTTCAGCAATTAGCCCGAAATATTTCGTGCAAGCTCTGCTGCCCGAAAACAACAACATTGTGGTCGCCAACAAAATAAATGCGCTTGCATGTTTAAGCCAAATCATACTACAGAAACCCGCTGTATTTGTTGCTGCCATTAACTTTGGCCTGATTCCCGCGCATCGCTCTTCGCCAACCACCGGCCAATTCCTGTTAGAAATTATGGCAAACAAATAGAGTCCAAGCATTTTGCTAGAAACGACGAAGTAGACACGAAATATACTAAAAACATTATAAAACCCACACACATTAGCCAAACAACAGAGAAAACCCTAATACGGGCGAGCACACCATATCAAATCTTACAGTCCTCGGGAGAAGCGTTGTCTGGAGTTTTAGATGTAGCTGTTGGCATATTGGATAGTCATAAATAATAATAATAATAGTTATAGCAATAATATTAGTGATAATGACAAAGATAATATTAGAGATAATGATTTCGCTTTAAATCTACCGTTGCCGATCTATAAGACCTTAGAGGGTCGGCACCGGGTCTAATGCAAGAGCTTATGTTCTGTTATAAAAATTACCTCCTAACAAATACGTCTGCGCAATGGTCAGTGCCAGGTCCCCAGTTGTTGCTGCAGATGCTGCGCAGGACTACCTGGACGTCAAATCAAGCCCTGCCAAAAGCACCCCTGCGTGCTTCATAATTAGAAGAGGAGTACCGCCAGCGGTACATGTTGGTAAATTCTCAATTCTGTTGAAATATGTTGCTGACAATCTTAAAGTTAATATTGATGCGCTTACGTGCTTCAAGCTGGTTAAATTAAATGCGAATTTATCATCAATGCAATTTGTCAGCTTTAAGCTTGGTTTTTCTGAACCGTTACTTTCAAAAGTCTATAACAATTCGTTCTGGCCTTTATCAGTAAAAATGTCTAGATTCGTGCACAGGCTTAGATCTGCGAATGATAATGCGGCAATAAATCTGAAAGCAGATATTCGCCAACGCACTTCTTCGCCGATTGAGAATGTTTTCGCTAACATTTTACCTATTGCAAAAAACCCCAGTGATCGACGTCAGTGGTGTTACCAGTTCTGTTCTTGTAGCGTCTAATCTCGAATTGCATTTTCGTGAGACCGGATTACCACGCACGCTTAACCCTGCTTCGTCATTGCAACAACTTTTTTGTCTAATATCGTCACACTCGGCTCCCTTCGATATTTGCTGCGCCGAATGGATTGCTAACCTGTTGCGAGCTGCTGCTACTCTTCACACACCCTCCTTATCAGAGCGCTGCCCTTATATTAGAGTTGCGCTTTCTTCAACGGACTGCGTTTTGACAATCGGAGGAAGAGAAAGAGAAGATGCTTTACGATTATCTAATAAGGCCATCCCTTCCCTTGCGGTGGTCAGTTTTCTCGCTTGGATTATTTGGAGTTCTGGAGCGCTTTGCTTGGGCTACGATTTGTTATACTTTATCGGCGCCAGCGTGGCAACTAGCTAGTCGTTCTTCTGATACCCTTCACGCTTTGGGAAACAATTCCTTAATATCATCACACTATTCGATTACGCCTGCGTTAACGCTGGATTCAGGTGAAGATACTGCTAGCCTCAGGATTTATTATCAGAACATATTTGGAATGCGAACCAAATTGAAAGTGCTTCACATGGCAACATCCTAACGTGATTTTGATGTCATAGTACTACTTGAGACATAGCTTAACTCGGATTTCTATAACGCTAAATTTTTTGACACCAGAACCTTTCGTGTCTTCGTAAAAACAGAGACGATGTGAAAGTACAGCACTCGAGAGGGGGTGGTGTTGTAATAGCTGTGCGACACACATTGCGATGTGAAACGCTACGGTTAAGTATCGATGACTCTACCCTGGACCAGTTGGCCGTGCTTGTGGTCGGCAGCACTGACACTATTTGTACATGTGTCTCATACCATATATACCGCCTAATAGCCCTTTCGATCTATACAAAGCGCATGTAGACAACAATAGCAGCGTTCCACAAAGTCTGGAAGCCCGATGGTCGCTATGTGCTATGGGAGACTTCAACTATGGCAAAATGGCATGGTCGTCGTTTCCTTATTCTACATCCTATCTGCCATCCCACGTTCATCATCCACACGAAATTGTTGTCATTGATGAATTATGTAGTATAAGCTTATCTTTATAAATATTATATATAATTTTTATGAATTTAGACGTTAGTTTTAATTTAAGTGAATGTTTAGACCCTCTAACTAGTAGCGAAATGCATCATGTTCATACATTCTTGCCTCTCACACAGTCATATAACATATATGACTATAACAATCTTCCAATTTAAATGCATTTCGATTTTTCTGCCAATAGTGCTTTGATCAAAAATAAACTTAAATAATTCTTTCTTAAAACTAATTAATTTTACATTTTCTTTAAGTTTTGTTATCTGTTTAGTTATAGTTATTATAAGCTTATATTAATATTAATATATATTAATTTAAGATAACCTGAAAGCCATCAGCATTGGTTAATAAATAAAAAAATATAAATATATCAAATATATATTTTGTGTTCAGCCTTGTTTGATACGTCGGCAAAATCAATATAAGAATAAATAATATTTATCGCTTATCGCGATAAAAAGTTAACAAATAACCATACAGAACAATAACAATAAAATACCAAAATACAAATGATTTATTAACACAATCGGCCAATTACAAAAATTAGTACACAATATATAAAAATAAATTTAAATCAATGAAATTAATAATTAAAGGCAAATGAGCACAATACAAAACAAGTAAGAGGTTCTCGTCGGGAGCTCCCGACTAGGGGATACCCTGAACCCTCTTATGCTTATATACACCAATTTCAGATCGCGCTACGTTGCTTAAGTGGTAATAAAAATAAATTAAAAAAAAAGTGTTCATTCATTCCTTGTTGCCGAATCTACGCAACAGCCACACCGGCCAAAAAAAAAAAACAAAACAAAACAACATCCACACCAATAACTAAGTCTCAATGAGAAAAAACCGAATTGAAATAGCATCACAGAAAACAATACAATCGCAATTGCAATGATGTTTATAGAATTCAAAGAAGACGCACATGAATGTGTGTGTGTACATGTAAAAAGTAGATCTTATTATTCGTATATTCTCGAAATGACAATTGCATTTAAATTGTAGCTTAATTAGTTAGGCAATACAAATTGGTTTACTAACATAATTTATACCTTTGCGGTGGTAACGGTGAGGTGGCTATAGCTATAAAATGAAAGATACTTGAAATATATATAATATTCTAGAAGCTACATGTCAAGTTTGGTGACTCTAGCTCTTATTATTTTCCAAAATTGATCCTAAAACAAGCTTTCTATTTCGATTTTCATCGATTACTTGGAAACGGGGCAAGCTATCGATTATCGGAAATACACTCGATCTGCGCAGACCCTAGAAGGACCTACAGCTAAAATTTAAAGTCTCTATCTCTTATAGGTTCTGAGATCCTTGCGTTTATACATGCGGACAGACGGACGGACGGACGGACAGACGGACGGACAGATGGGCAGACGGACGGACGGACATAGCTAAATCGACTCGGCTGTTGATGCTGATCAAGAATATATATACTTTAAGGGGTCGGAGATGCTTCCTTCTGCCTGTTACATACATTTGCTCAAACATAAACAAGTAAGAGGTTCTAGTCGGGAGCTCCCTCTTATTCTTATATACACCAAATGCAGCTCGCGCTACGCGGTCGTTAGCTTAAGTAGTAATAAAGATAAATTAACAAAAAATAAAGTCCCCTTGGCAGGGTTTGAACTTGCAACTGACCGCATTACTTGCAGCCGCCTCTACGCAACAGCCACACCAACAAAAAAAGAAATAGTTCGCTCAGCAGGGTTCGAACTCGTCACTGACCGCGCTACTTTCCGCCGCCTCTACTCAATAGCCACACCAACAATTGAGCATTGACGAGAAAAATACCAAGTAAAATAGCAGCACAGAAAACAATACAATCGCAATTGCAATGCTGTTGATATAATTCAAAGCAGACGCGCATGAATGTGGGTGTGTACATGTATATGTAAATTCTTGGAATGTGTGTTAGCAGCTGCTAACACGTGCGCACATAACTTTTGTATTTCTTAACCGATCTTAATGAAATTTTCGACAGTACTTCTTATTATAGAATAGAATAAAGAATATTTGTGTATCCGCAAAAATTCAATTGCATATAAATTGTGACTTAAGTTGATGGGCAATACAAGTTGGATAATTAACTTGATTTATAGCTTTTTGGTGGTAGCGGGGAGGTGGCGATAGGTATAAAATGAAAGATACTTGATATATACATATATTCTAGAAGCTACATGTCAAGTTTCGCGACTCTAGCTCATATTATTTGCCGAAATTGCTCAAAAAACAGGATTTCGATATCGATTTTTATCGATTACTTGGAAACTTAAACCAAGTAAGACTACTCTTGTCGAAAGTTCCGACTAGGAAATTCTCAATATAAAGCTTTCGATTCTTTATCTCTGAAATTTTCCGTGATATGCTCAGCTAACCAAAACATATTCGAAATAAAGGAAGATAGTATAGCAATATAAGGTATAAACTTGTTTTGCGGTATTGGAAGAAATATATATCAAAACTTCGTTTAGTTTCCTTAAGGTTACCGAGATCGACGCGGTTCCACCGATGTAACATGGCTAGATCAACTCAGCTCATCGTCCTGATCAACAGGTACAACAATGCTTGAATGCAATACCACGGTTTTTAATATAAATAACCATAAATAATGATTATGTTCGCAAAATATTTATATGTATATGAAAATGAAAAAAATGCATTGAAAGAACAGAGACATGAGCCGCTTGCTCTTGCTGTGTACTATTCCCGGACAGACACAGAGAGCAAGGTGAACGCGAGCCACCCACAAAAGGACAGAAAGTCCACCAATGTCATTGTCAATTTTGTTTGCCAATAAATTACATTATTATAGCATACTTTTAGGTGGGCAGTGACATGAAACTATTTGCAATGGAATTGTTGTTTTCCTAGCTCCATGTGTGTCTGCGCATGCCACACTCACGGTATGTATGTGTGTGCGTGTGTATTTATTACGTTCTTATTTGTTACAACAATTGTCAACATAAATAAAATTGAATGTACGTTCCTGGCATGTCAGGACACACACACAAATACACATACAAAGCACCTGTCAGTGGCTGTCAAAGTGACCAATTCATTTAATACAAACGCATTTCTTGCTTGTTTTTGCCCTCGATGAGTAGAAAGTAAACACAAGCTTCACAAGCACACACACTGGGTCATTGTCTGGGCATACCAACCCCCTGCTACACACTGGGCCCATTTCTCTTACATCGATTTGATGGATCATTGGAATTAACCCACACGCATTGGGGCATACAGAAACGGTCCTTCGTGGACCCAACTCGCCAAAAGGCGTCATTTCCTTTTTCTGCCTGGGTAAATTCTTATTTCTTAGCTTAGACTATTTGTTTTGTCACTTACAGTTAGTTGTCATTTGCGACCTGGTCGAAAAACGGTCTTATGAAGTTTATTTTTTTTTACCGTCCAATCGGCTCCAAACTTATTTTCAAAGGTCGTTGTTCGAGATCTTTTAGAGGGGTATGAAATTATATGAGATCGGTTTTTTTTTTTTTGGTAAATTTTATTAACAAGATCACTACTACCTAATATGGCAGCTTAAGATAGTTATATATAAACTTATTTCGAAGGATCTTTATGAAAAACACTGAGTTATAAGATTTGTCCGATCGGGAGCAGAGTTATTTTCAAAACACTACCTTAAAACTTACTGGTTACATGTTTTGCTGAAAGTTTCCAACTTTTTTGTTGTCATAATTATATATTTAAAACGTTTTTCGCGAAATCCAACGCTCTTTGATTGAAAATGCAAATGATAGATTGAATTAAAAATCTATGCAAGATATATTTTTGAGTACGGGTAGATTTAAATTTTCTACGAGCGGCAATTGTATAAAATTTAAAACTAGAAACGCAAAACTATCCGCTATTTTTATGTATAAAACTTTTATGACAGACTGACTGACTGACTGATTGGTGATCAATGAACAGCCCACGTAAGAGCTAGGACCCTGAAATTCACATATTTATCATTATGTGATGAAGGTGCACGTTTCGGGAAATTCCAACCGCATGTGTGGAAAAATCGCAAAAAACGTTTGTATAAAACTTTTCGTTTGCCATCCGCCACAAACTCATTTTCAAATATCTTTCTTCAAATTCATTTGAGGGGTGTCTCACACTTTTCGAAAAATACATTCTCGTTGGTGGAAATGGGGGTCAAAGATTTGGAGGTTGACGTTTCACGCTCAAATTCCAAGGATCTACATATATGAAAAATCATTTGTGACGTGTTTCAAACTTTTTGCAAAATCAAAACTTCTTCGGTGGAAAGTGCTATTCAAAGATTTTTAAGTGATGTTTTAAGTTTTGTCCGATTTGGTCAAACTTATTTTCAAAGCTCTACATAAGAACTTAAAACAAGTAAGAGGTTCTAGTCGGGAGCTCCCGACTAGAGGATACCCTGACCCTCTTCTTCCAACACCAAATGCAGCTCGCGCTACGCGCTCGTTTGCTTTAGTAGTATTAAGATAAAGAAAAAAAAACGTCTTCTTGGCAGGGTTTGAACTCGCAACTAACCGCAGTACTTGCCGCCTCCTCTACTCAACAGCCACACCAGCCAAAAAAAAAAAAAAATTACCTCGGTAAGTCTCGAACTCGCAGCAGAATGCAATACCTGCCGCCGCCTCTACCCAACAGCCACACCAATAACTGAGTCCTGATGAGAAAAAAACCAATTAAAACAGCAGCAAAGAAAACAATACAATCGCAATTGATAGAATTCAAAGCAGACGCGAATGAATGTGTGTGTGTACATGTACACAGAAATTCTTGGAATTTGCGCTTGCTGCTGCTAACACGTGCACACATAACCTTTGTGTTTCTTAACCGATATTAATGAAGATTTCGACAGTACATCTTATTGTGGCATAGAATATTTGTGTATTCTCAAACAGTCAATTGGATATAAATTGTGACTTAAATTGATGGGCTATACAAGTTGGATTATTGACATCATTTGTAGCTTTAGAATGGTAGCGGAAAGGTGGCGATAGGTATAAAATGAAAGATACTTAACATATATGTATATATACTATTCTAGAAGCTACATGTCAAGTTCGGTGTATCTAGCTCTTATTATTTACCAAAATTGCGCAAAAAACAGGATTTCGATATCGAAATCGAATATCGGAAACAAACTCGATCTGCGCGAGCACTACGAGGATCTACAGCTTAAATTTGTATATATACTATTCTAGAAGCTACATGTCAAGTTCGGTGACTCTAGCTCTTATTATTTACCAAAATTGCGCAAAAAACAGGATTTCGATATCGAAATCGAATATCGGAAACAAACTCGATCTGCGCGAGCACTACGAGGATCTACAGCTTAAATTTTTAGCTCTTATAGGTTCTGATATCCTTGCGTTCATACGTACGGACGGACGGACGGCAGACAGAAGGACATGGCTATATCGACTCGGTTGTTGATGCTGATCAAGAATATATATACTTTATGGGGTCGGAGATGCTTCTTTCTGCCTGTTACATACACTTGCACAAAAACATTATACCCTTTTTACTTAATTTTAATGGGTTCAGGGCATAAATACGTATTTCAGCGATTTTGGGAATTCCAACCACAAAAGTGGTTCTAAGAAGAAGCTCAGCTCATCAACATTTTAAACTACTTTGTAATTAATTTTAACTTTTACGTATTTTACGTATTACGTATTACAATTTTATGTTTTATTAATTTTGCGTAACTTGTACACTTTCTTAAGTTTCGCGTAGTGTACACAAGCTTGTCTTACAGGCTCATCTTTGTGTATCTGAAAGAGAAATGGCCATGTCATTTCTCATGCTTACCGCGGTCAGAACAGGCGTCAAAATTGTAATTTGTTTAATCTCTGGTGGGCAACGAGCAGGCAAAGCGAAAACAATGAAATAAGGGCGTACTTCGTATGACTTTATTTGGCTGGGGTGCGAAAGGTCTGATGGCATAAAAACACTTAATTCTTCGGCAGCTGCGTGTTTTTCCTAATTAACAGCAAAAATAATGCTTATCTAATTTGAAATGCAGGAAACCGCTTTTAGTGAAAAATAAAAACATGATGATTATATTAAAATTAATTTATTTATTTATTTCATAATATATAAATTACTTTAAGAGTGGCCCACGCTGCTAATTGCAGGGCTTTAATTATAAAAAACAGCAAGAAATTATAGATATGCAAATGAACATTGTTTTAACTAAATTATTTTTGGTGTAGCTGTGAGAACTGTATGTGTATGCGTGTATACCTGGGCGATTTACCGTCTTACATGTGGCGCGTGTTACTGAAGCCACCATGGCCCGCCTGGGAGGCGCCCTTGTTGAAGCCCATCTGCAGATTTAGCTCACCCTCATGTGCACGCAGCTGATCCTCGGTGAAGGTGCGCTCGTTCTTGTCGGCCATTTTGGGGCCCAGGGTGGGGCCAGTGAATTCGGGATGCTTTTGTGTCTATCATAAATTTGGTCAATGTAAATATAAAATTGATAATCTTTAAACCCAAAGTCAGGCACTTACAATGCGACCAAGTGCATACAGCGAAAGGGTGACTTGTGGAATATTGCGACGTTCGAAAAGATCCGCAGTTTGGAATATCTCTTCCTCGGGCACACCGTACTTCTTGACAGCTGCCTGGAAACGCTGAATGTTCTCCATCAGCTGGAAGTTGGTGCCGCGCTCCTGAATCTTCTTCACGGATCCAGGGGCCAGTTTATTGGCCAGCTTGCACAGCCAGATGCCATCCTTAAGGATATCCTCGTACTGGCCACTGGGGACCTTCTCGCCGATCACTGCAAAGATCCAATTGAGCACCTCCTGTTCCTGTTCCTTATTACGTGGCTGCAACAGAGTTAAACGATATCATAAGCCGAATGCCAAACAAATAAATTTGCTGAAATTGTACACAATTTGCTTAATATATCGGCTTGCGCGATCCCTACAGAAAACCTGCCCCAAAAATAAACAAGCGTATATTTTGTATTTTATATTGCGCGCATTCGGCCACAGAATGGAGACTTACTTTGGTCTATTTTTTTTTTACTTGGTAAAAGGGCCATAGCTAAACACAAATATGGCTAGCTTCCGAGTAACTGGTGGGCCTCAGGCTTCGGGCTAGACATTAGCCCTCGGGTGAGTTACTTTTAAGCCCGGCACCCAATTCCAATAACGAACAAATAGGCAAGTGCCCACAACAAAGAAGCAAAAACAAAAATGAAAACGAATAAAACTACATTTATTTTTCCATTCATTAAGTTCAATTTAAAAGGCGCGGCATGTGAAAGGCTTAAATGAAACCGCGGTCACTGGAGCCGACAGCCGCCGCACTTTATGTGACAGTTTAGGCTGACAGTGAAAGCCACTAACTGTTTATTTGAAATTTAATTAAGCGAATGTCAGACAGGGCTTCGTCCGATTTTGGGTTAGCTTGTTTTTTTAGTTTTGGTGAAACGCATATGGATTTCTTGAAAAATCGGAATAAATATTCAAATCTGTATCCTTTGCTTATACATATAATGAAAGCCGTCATTTGACTCGCGAAAATATGTGCAAATAAAATCATTTTCGGCGAGCCCCACTGTCAAAAGCCATATTTTCCGCAAAATGTCACAAGAGATCTTGTATGGGCCTGTACTTAATATTTATATATGTATTTTTAACTGAAATAATATTTATTGTATAATTTTGTTGCTATTTTGTGTTATGTATTACCTGCACTTAATATTTCGACGATTATATGCCAATTAAATATTATTATTTTATACACATATATTTTTTTCTTATTTGCAGTTGGTTTTCGATATTTTAACTCGAACAGAGGCACACCTGAGCGGCATCCAATGAGGCGAATGCACTTTAAGGAACTGTACATCAATATGCATTCACAATGGCTTCGATTTTAATTTCACGGATCGAATACCAATGTCCAATGCTCCCACTGGTGGTGTAGCTTGCCCTTTTTGCTTTTAATTTTTAATTGAATATATATGTAAGCAATAAGAGGCTCTAGTCGGGAGTTCCCGACTAGGGGATACCCTGACCCTCTTCTACACACCAAATGCAGCTCGCGTTACGTTCTTGTTTGCTTTTTTGCCGATTGTTTTTTTTAAAAACTTTTGTGCTTCTTAACCGATCTTGATGAAATTTTCAGCAGCAGATCTTATTGTGTTATAGAATATTTGTATATTCTCAAGAAGTCAATTGCACTTAAATTGTAGTTTATATTGGTGGGCAATATAAATTGGTTTATTTGGTTTATGTATAGCTATGAGGTAGTAGCGGAGAGGTGGTGATAGCTATACAATTAAAGATACTTGATATATGTATACATACTATACTATCTACCAAAATTGCACAAAAAACTGGATTTTGATATCGATTATTTGTAGATGGGGAAAGTTATCGATTATGGAAAACAAACTCCCACTGTGCGGGCACTAGGAGCACCTACAGCTAAAATTTCAAGTCTTTAGTTCTTAAAGGTTCTGAGATCCTTGCGTTTATACATACGGACGGACGGACGGACAGGCATGGCTAGATCGACTCGGATATTGATGCTGATCAAGAATATATATACTTTACGGGGTCGGAGATGCTTCCTTCTGCCTGTTACATACATTTGCACAAATACATCATACCCTCTTTACCCATTTTCAATGGGTTCAGGGTATAAAAACAAAAATTAAATAAACAGCACTAATTGTCCGTACTGTTGGCGCAACTGTGGTCGTTCTACAATGGTATCTGAAATTATTATTTGGTTCATTTCGTTGCCCACCTGATGTTAATTTTCCTTTGTTGCTGGTATTTTTATTACTATTAAAAATTTTCCAGAGACATCTTTTTGCATGGGTGATAATCCCAAAAATTAATGCCAATAATGGCAATACTCTGAGCTAATATGCTGAAAATTAAGGTATAATTTATATTACCGCTATGAAGGTATTTCACTTAAAAACTTTTAAATGTAATTTTCCTATTAGAGAATATGCTACTACCACCTCCTTTAATTTGACTGCAAAGAAAAGAAATAAATATCAAAGATGCTATTATCTAGTTAAGGTAATTATTGACTGCTTTCTTCATAGTCTTTTAATTGTTGAAATTTTATTTGATTATTTTAACAATATTATATATAGAAATTTGAATTTGTTTGCATTTATTATAATTATGACGTTCTCAATAATTATTTATATAATATCTAAAATTAAATCTCTATCACTAAAAATTAGAAACAAGCTCCTTTGATTTCTAATTGCTATTACAGTTTAAAAATGTATCTTTATTTTGTTATATTCCATCTGATCATATTTCCTTGCTGTTGTATGAAAATATAAATGTTATAAAATTTTTTTTAATGTTGGCGATACGGACAACCGTGACCTTTAAACAACCCTCAATTTGTGCTGGCAGGCGAGCTTTCAGTTTTTTCAGCTGTTTGCCTTTTTTCTGCCGCGGGAATAAATAAAAATTTTACATTTGAACATAAAGATAAACGTTTATTTCGACTCTTTTTTTTGTTGATAACTACAAAAATATCCGCTGTTTTGTTGTTGCTGACTTTATTATTGTTGTTGTTATTATTTTAATTTGTCATTTGGAAAACTGCCAATTGGTGGCCGCCGCCCAACATTAACCAACAAACGAAATAAAAATGTGCATTCGGCGCCCACACGACTAAACAGACCGCTTATAGGGGGGGCGTAAAAATTTTTTTTCGCGTCTATTGTATCGTCGGCTTGCGCAAATAGAACGTGTGTATGTGGTCGGTTCAAATTTACTATCAACAAATTTAATTAGCTAATAAACACAATATCCCATACGCATACCCCAATACGTTGGGTGAATAAGCATCATACCTCAAATGCATGTTTCCCGGTTTCAGGAACACAAGATTTTTGATTTGCATTTCAGTTAAGATTTTGGTGAGCTTGAAGTTTTTCTAAATCTTTTATTAGGCTGCTCTTGAACTTTCAGGGTAAATTGCATTTAATGTTTGTATTATAGACTTTGCGCTTGACAGTCATTTTTTGGATTGTTGCCAATATAACGGCGGACGCCGGTCAATAATTTCCCGGGTCGTCCTCGCCCTGCAACAGTTTGTTTGTAAACTATAAACAAAAACTTAAAAATGTACAGTATATAAAATGATGTCATCACTAAGCTTAAAAAGTTCAGTTAGAACGGTCAGAAGTAAGAAGGTTAAGGTTAATTAGAACTGCAGAATCAAAACAAATTTTTGACTATATATAAAAACTTTTTCTGAGCGAATTCAATTTGCAATTTAATGATATAAACTATATTATTTCATTCGGAAACTCATTGATTTTCTATAGTTTTAGTTAAAATTATTGCATTAATACACTATGAATGTGTACATATACAAAGAGAAAAGGGCAAAAGCACTACATTATACAGATGGAAAATAATAATAAAAGAAAAAAACAGTATTATATAATATTCTTAACTGTACCAATGCCGAGTGATATACAGGACTGTGAGCAAAATCTCGATCCAGCGACTGACAGCACATAATTTATGGCATGCGACTGTTAGGTGTAACAGGCCTTGGGTGAGGGCTTTGGGGCCCCAGTCCAGGGCCAGAATGTCAACAAAGTGATTTTTTATTTTAATTTACCAAAACGAATAAGTGAAGAGACATACAAATAATATACGAGAATGATTTATGGACAGACCAGCTGTCGCGTGTGGATGTGGTAAGTGTCCGAAATATGCCAGAATTGTGAGCGCAGCGTATTGTGAATATGTTTGTGAACAAATAATTATATGTATACATAACTATGGTATGTCGCCTCTATATTTATTGTTAGTTGCCAATTAAAAAAATTAATCAATGAAGAATTTTTAATTAAGTCGCCAAACATGGCGTGCTTTGCACTTTAATATTTTTTTCCTTAATTGTTTATTCGATTAATGAAACAATAAGGCTATTGATATTTTCGTTATTATAATAATATGTGATTCTAAATAAAATTTAAACTAGAATCTAGAATTTCAACACCCTGTAATCATTTCAAAAATGGTATATATGTTTAAATATACATATATGTATCATACAAAATGAATCCGACACTGGAATTTATATAATAAAATTAATTAAAATTGATAGAACAAATTGCATTATTTTTGTATGTATACCAGATACTATTTTGTTTATGTAAAGCATTCAATGTCTATGTTGAATTTAAATAATTATATAAAATTTTAAAAAATTATAAATTAATTTCTGGTACTTGAAATCTGGTTACAGGATATCTCTCAGTCCAAACTGCATACCGCTTTAACTATTGCTCATTTATTTTCGTCTGTACGTGACTTTAACGAAATTTAAACAATTAAAATTCGAAATATGCTCACATAATTAAATTTTTTGTGCATTTTTTCAAAAAGGCTCTTAAAGCCAATTATAAATAAGCAGCTATACGCATGCTTTGCATGCCTGTTCCATGATATTTTATTTATTTTTTTTTTTTTTGTAACGAAAAGTGTAAACATATTAATCAATTGAAAAGTACAAATCGCATATAAATATAAGTATACACATAAACGATTCGCATATTTTTGTAAATTCTTTTAGGCTAGTCAATAACATTGTTGATATCATGATATCCCAAAAAAATACATAACTATGAATGTATAAGCTTGTAACTAATTCAATTCAACACCAAAAATTTAATTTCACATTATTTAACAACACAACTTTAATTTTAATTGTCAATTTTGTGTTGATTTTTTTGTATAGTTTATTCCTTAACACTTCTTAGTTTCTTAACACTTACAGCCATTTTATGTTTAGAATAAGAAATTTAAACGAATTTGATGAGCTATACGCGTCTTTGGCGAGCAAAATATAATTTTCGACTGACGCAAGTTGCAGAAACAGTTTTCCATTTATCCTAAGAGGCCAGAGATAATTTACGAAAATGCTGAAAATGTTTTTGGGTTAGCCTTATGCCACTGCCAGCAGCAGCGTCCACAGCGACAGCGACGCCGACGCCACGGTCGGCATTAGACGGCAGGCTTTTATTTTTTGTATTTCGATTGCCAAAATCGCCAGAAATAAAGCCAGTGTAGGAGGCAGCAGACTAACAAATTTAGATATGAGCAGCGGAAACTCTTAATGACGTCACGATGACAACACAACAACAATTACAAATTTTCAAAATACTAAAAAAATATGAATCAAATTGAATCTTTAGCAGAAGTGTGGCCAAGTTCTAGTGCAAGAAAACGAAAACTATTTCCCTTTCGTTTTTCGGGCGAATACATTGAACGCAATTTGCCAGCAATAATGTTTGGTGCTGAGTGCTCATTTGTATTCGTTGGATACCAGTTTATATATATATGTATATCATTTGTGCGTGGGCGCTTTCAGATGTCAATTTCAGGTGTATTATATTTGATGCAGCTTATAACTTATTGCATATTTTTGATGAATTTGCGCAAATCAAATACACTTGCAGGTAGTTTCATAAATGATTTTGACTTTGAATTTTTCTTGCGTCTTTCATATGTTTAAAAATGTTTTCGATGTCATTTGCCAACAAATAAAATGCGCAAAGTGCAAAGTTTTTTGTTCACGCTTCATTTCAGCCAAATTGACGGGCCTCACGAAGGTCACACAAAATTAAATTGTAATTTCAATTAAAAGTTTTCTTGACATTCAAAAGCGCCGAGTCTGCTGCAATCAATTTAGCTAAAAACGAAAATATTTCAGAGCTGGCCCAGGTGGGTACCCTCACTAGCAAGGCATATGGTGCCTTGGAAAGTTTGTCATTCCATTTGTTTATTAGAAACTAATTTATTATCAAGCAAAACATTTTGATCAAGTTCAAGTTAAAGTGTGCTGCCATTGAACATATTTTGATACACTACCAAAAATAAATATAAATAAGGCATCTGGAGGCACATTCGTTTATTTTCACACCTGTGTCTCACACATTTTCACACCTCTGATGTTTCTGTGCCTAGTAAGTATATTTGTTTTGCTGATATTTTTGGGGGCCGGTTATGTGGTGGCATTTAATGAAAAATCAAAGAGTTCAGTAATATGATGAAAAAAATTGAAAATAACTTTTGCTATAATTTGATTCGAAAATAATAATATTTATTATGTTTGTATACCCCGTATCCATTGAAAATGGGTCAAAGGGTATAATCGTTTAATGTATATGACAGGAAGAGTCGGTTTCTCCAGCCCCGTAAATTATTTATTCTTGATGAGCAACAAGAGCCGAGTTGATCTGCACCGTCTAGCCAAAGACAATATAAATGTTTATATTGTCTTTGGTCTAGCTGTGTTAAGGGTAAGTCGGGTACTCATGCCTAGATTACATCTACTTGTCATGTACATATGTACATAGTTTCGCCCCAAGCTTTACAATATCCATACAAACAAACATCTACTGTGAAATAATTTAATGTTCTCTTATTAGGAAACTATTTATTGGGAATTATAAAATGATATAAATATAAATCATAGTGGGGCTACGAAAATATATAGGATATATAGCATCGGAGAAGCATTCTGCACCGTGTTTTGTGATAGAAGGTTCGGTTGTTTGTAATGGCTGGGCTTAGGGTATCTTCAAGTCAGGAACTATCGACTATAATACTTTTAGTTTTTTTTTCATATTAAACAAAGTTGGATAAATTTAAAAATGAAGTTTACACCGAACTGTAATAGATAAAACATAATTTGATTTCGCCCAAAAAAAATTCTTTGAAAATACAAATATGTTAGGAAAAAAACAAGGCAACACCTACGTAAAAACCTTTTCATAGAACTTCTAAGCAAACAGCTGCCAAGGCTGCAATCAAAATTAATTGAGCGACTCAGCGCTCAGTGCCAAATCATCTGTGTGTAAATATGTACACATATGTACACATAATTGTGCGTGTATGTGTTTGTGAGCCAAAGTGAAGGCGTTCGCGTGGGCGTACACACATCGACCTACATAAATACATATATGCTGCTCTGACAAGTGGTGGTCCATGTGTATATTTGTTTTGTAAACGCCAGCAAAAACATTTGTGTATAAAGCATCAGATTTATTAAAGCACAAAAGTGTATGCAAGGTATATGTATTTTTTCATCACAACAAAACTTAAATGCTCTTTATTTTTATGTATTTAGAAATACATTAATGGTTAATAAAGATTTTTGAATGTTAATGGAATATTGAAATTAAATTTAAATAATAATTTACTCTTTATCAAATATATATTAAAAATTCTTCAAAAATTATTAGTATTCGTAATATATGAATATACTCCAAATAAAAAAATGATGCATCGACTTTATTATTTATATTATCTCCTTGATTAACTTTTATATGTCAACAATACTTTAGATGTTTTAAAAATGTATGTATATTGCTTTTTCCCCGCAGAGTATTCAAATCAGCACACAGCTGTTTTTATCTTTGGGCAACACAAGCAACTGTTGCTCATAAGTATGAAAAATTGTAAAATGAAAACTTTAAGAAACAAAGACGGAAACAGAGAACTAAGCTACTTATAGCGTATTTCTCCCCAAACCGCACAATTTAAAGGAAACCCGCACTTGAATCGAGGTCGAATGAAGTTGGGCCACCGCTAACAAATATGATCTCCACCATCTGCCTCAAGTTGAATCCCATAGTCTTAATTTAATTTTCTGTATTTTTTATAGCACACAGTGAGTCATTTTTTTCGTTGTAATTTAAGCAAATAGATTTCTGTTGACATCCTCTACAAACTTCACCGGATAAATTTTGTTTTGATCTGCTATTTTGCTCCTAACAAGTTTTGCGCAGTCTGATGCACCCAAGCTATTTTTTTTTTCTGTTTAAATAATTTCATAGTGCTTTTTCCAATATTTTAAACTTATGCAATAAAAATTTTGCGACTCCAGACACATTTTAAATTTTTTTCTATAAGCAGCACATTCTTTATCAAATGCTTTTTTCAGATGGAAGTATATTTTCAGCTCCCGACTAGAAGCTCTTGTTTAATTATGTATATTGTCAAAATAAAAGAAAAATTTAAGTTGTAAAGAAAAAAAGGGCTTAGCAACTAAAAAGTTTTCGTCATTAAAGAAAAATATTGGAACTGAAGCTAAAGAAATTCGCGCGAAATTCTCATATAAGTATATCACATACATACATAATAGAAAAAACAAATAACAAGGCTGTGGTCTGTCCAATATTTATTTGAGATGCACATTGCAATGCAAATAAGACCCATAGCATTTGGTCCTGGTTCTATCTGCTGATTTATGCAGTGTGGTCTATTCCTGTGTGTTGCTCCTAAATAAGCCCCCTGGCTGCTTGGCTGTAAATGTTTATCTCTGGCTGGTGCCAACAAACTACAAAACAAACAATTTTCAATTTATATAATTTCGCGGCCATATCTTTACCTCTCCGTTTATAGTCTATGCCCATTGAAAATGAGTAAAAAAAAAGGCATATTGCAATTGAGAAAAAATTGAGAAATTGAGAAATATATCTGCTTAGGCACCAAAAGTGAAGTGTAAGCTTTCGCTTAAATTGAAATATAATTATAAAATATTATAATTATAATTAATAATTATTAAATTATTAACTATTTTTAACCCTGGGTTGCTTAAGATACACGGAATCCCCATTCCTTACAAATTAAAATAACGCACTTACTCAGGGATATAGAGGATAATATATTTAAAACAGCTGCACGCTTGTTACAGGGTATCTTTTAACAGTGTAGTATCACACGTTAGCGCTTTAGCTTTATTTTAACTGCAAGTCCAGTGAGCAGTTGAATATATATGTATATTATAAAACAAAAGATAACTGCAAAATATGCAAGCTGTGGACAACACGCAAAAAATTTACAATAAAAACTCTTATAAAGACATAAATATATGCCACATACGTACACACAGAGTTTGCTATGCTGCTTGAGGCTATATTTTTGGCACGGGTGTCTGTATTTGTATCTGTATCTGCCGTTTCTGCTGCCAAGCCATTTATATTATTTTTCAGCCCAGTCTGTTTACTAAGAAGTCGAACCATTTGCATTGTAAATATGGGCCGCACTCTTCTTTTCCCATTCCATGCAACTGAAGCGTTAAAAATTTGTTGTCTTATATTTTGGCTTTAGTACAAATTTTGATGTGTTTATTTTCAAAATTTGCCAGCCCATTTCCGTTGCGTGCCCACGCACAGTTCTTTTTTATGCTCTGACACAAAGTTCACGGCAACGGACATATGTTGTCTATCGGCTTTGGGTTCAATAATTCAATTCCACCATTCATTTAACATACACACAACTCATTCATATTTATGTTATTTTATGGCCAATTTCAGATTTACTTCACATGTATTTTTTATGCGTTTTCTTGTGTTCGCCTTGGGGTTTTCTACTTTTCTGGCATTTACAACTTGACGCAGTTGATCAGACAAAATATATTTCTTGCAATTAACTGGCAATAAAACTTTGCAATAATCCAAGCATCACTATACATACACTTTAAAAAAAAATACACTAAGTTTGAAAAAATCGGCATTAAATGAAAATATGACAATATTAAAAAATAGGAGAAACTCTTTTTAACATAAAGGAAAATTGTCTTACTTAGAATATGATAATTAAGATATCCATACAAAACTCGACATTTATTAGTTTCATTATGCTTCTTACAAAAATGCAAAATCTTTTTAAGATCGGATTACTATATTATATTGATTTTAGGAAGAATCGATCGAAAATTAGTTTTGTATGCCAAAATATTTCTCTTTCCAAGATATTTTCACAAATCTCAACATTTAAGGACTTCCCTATTCTCAAATACCTGCAAAGCCGTAATCCAAATATCTACAAGGGAACTAAGTCTACGACGTTTAGTAGTTTGAAGTATGTAGTTTATCTCTATATATAAAACTGTTTGTCCTGACTGACTGATTGGTGATCAACGCACAGCCCAAACCGTAAGAGCTAGGAAGCTGAAATTTTCACTGTAGCTACCTTATGTGATGTAGGTGCACGTTAAGACGGGGTTTCGGGAAATTCCACCCGCAAGTGTGGAAAAATCGCAAAAAAACGTTTGTATTTTTTTTTTACCATCGGATCGGCCTCAAACTTATTTTCAAAGATCTTTGTTCAAATTCATTTAAGGGTTGTTTCACACTTTTAGGAAAATCCATTCCTCCTTGGTGGAAATGGAGGTCAAAGATTTGGTGGGTGACGTTTCGCGCTCAAATTCATTTTCAGAGATCTATATGAAAAATCAATTGAGACGTGTTTCACACTTTTCGCAGAATTCAAACTTCTTCGGGGGGAATGCGACTTAAAGATTTTTTAGGCGAAGTTTTAAGTTGTGTCCGATTTGCTTCAAACTTATTTTTAAGGCTCCATATAAGAACTTAATAAATACGTATTTCAGCGATTTGGGAAATTCCACCCGCAACAGTGGTAAATTGGCGGAAAACGGTTGTATGAAAGTTTTTTGTTTACCATCCGATCGGCCCCAAACTTATTTTCAATGGTCTTTGATCAAATTCATTTGAGGGTTGTTTCACACTTTTAGGAAAATCCGTTCCTCCTGGGTGTAAATGGAGCTTAAAGATTTGGTGGGTAACGTTTCGCGCTCAAATTCATTTCCAGAGATCTATAAGAAAAATCATTTGATACGTGTTTCACACTTTTCGCAGAATCCAAACTTTTTCAGGTGGAATGCGACTCAAAGATTTATTGTGTTTTAAATTGTGTCCGATTTGCTTCAAACTTATTTTCAGAGCTCCACATAACAATGTAATGAATACGTGTTTCAGCGATTTGGGAAATTCCATTCGTAACAGTGGTAAATTGGCGGAAAACGTTTGTATGAACGTTATGTGTTTACCGTCCGATCAGTTTCAAAATCATTTCAAATTTTTTTGAGAACATTGATTTTATAACATACGTGCCACGGGCAAGGCCGGGTTATACCCGCTAGTTTTTAGTTTTAAGAATTTTCTAAAATTTTTTAGATATTTTATATACATACTTAATCATTCAACCCTTATAAAACCAATAGGTCGGAAATAAAAATTGTAAAGCCATGTCTGTATATATGTATGTATGTACATATGTATGTACTGTTTTGCCTGCAACCAAAGTCGAAAATTTGTAAACAACTTGACAAACAAAAATAACTATTTTTAATTTGTAGTTCTTGTTCTAATAGCCTTGAAGACTGATGATTGGATGATTGATTTATATAAATGTGTTTGTCCTGACCGACTGAAGGGTGACGAACGCCCAAGCCGTCAATGATATAAAGCTGAAATTTTTACTGAAGCTTCCTTTTTGTGTCGAAAGTAAGCAGTCAGACGCCATTTTGGAAAATTAGACGGGCAAGTAGACAAAAACGTGGGTCAAACTTTGTATAAAAGAAACAACATACTACGCAGCCATTCAATAGAACTTTGCAATCGCGCTGTCACGAACTTATCTGCCTTAGGTCTCTGAGTGTCGGATGTCGCTGGCTCTCGAGTCCAGCAGCAACTACTTAGTTGCTTTGTTTAATTAATTTCTTATTAATTCACAGGAATATGTTAGTTTTGGCAGACCTCACACTGAGTACAAGGGTTATGATTGGAGCACATGAAAAAGACAAAAGACAGATTTTGTGCTCTCAAATTCAGGAGTATGGTAAATACATAGACGCGTCGTGGGTTTAATGTTAATGTTATTAATGCGGTTAATGTTTATTTTCAAGGTTGGAGTGAATTACACAAGCAAAGTAAAGCGCATTAGGACAATACTGCGTCGGAAAATAGAAGTATATGTATATGTATATATACCCTTTCTAAGAAGGGATATGCATCTTCTGCTTGTTACAGCGCTCCTGAACACTCGGCATCTCCCACTGTCAGCAATGTGTTTGGAGCCGGTGTTCTTTTTTTTGCAGGACATGCACTGTGGCTCCTGATAACAGTCCCTAGCAAGGTGAACTTTTCCTCCGCATCGCCGGCACAGATTTGATCTGTCCTGTTCGTTTTAGCACTGTCTCGCAAGGTGGCCAAACTCCAGGCATCTAAAACATCTGGTGATGTTTATACGTCCGCGGAACCTTGAGCTGAGCCACCCCACTTTCAGTGTACCT
Source organism: Drosophila montana (assembly GCF_035044405.1). NCBI lineage: Eukaryota > Metazoa > Arthropoda > Insecta > Diptera > Drosophilidae > Drosophila > Drosophila montana. Next base: position 1,279,165 of record NW_026996956.1, read on the forward strand.
ACTGATAGCGGTTTCTTCAAGCTTTCCGCTGGTAGCCTAATCGTGGCCGTTTGGGTTTGGCCATTCGCCTTCCGCAGGTAAATATTTTCTGGGGATAAGTCCAGTAGTTGCATCTGACCTCTCAGCGCCTTGCAAATGTCCTCTGTGCTCGCAATCTCGTCCAGGTCTTTACACTCAATACGATGGCACAACGTCCGGACTTCTATATTTTCGCCTAGCGTTCCGCCCGCCAGGGGCGGGTCTAAATGCTGTTGTTTGTTCTTCTGAATTACTGAGCTGTAGAAGCAGCTCTCCTATTTGGGTCCTCCTTATTTTTGCTACCGCTTTTCCGAATTCACTGAGCTTCTCGTCCGCTTTTACTCTCCTCAGTATCTCCGAGTAGCTCGCTTCGCCTTTTGCCGAGTTGACTATAGTATAGTATCCGGTCACGTATTTTCCTTAAGCAATCCCTTGCTCTTTTTGCGGGCGACCTCGTTCCAATTGTCCCCCTCTCCTTTGTCTCCAGTGAAATCGAGACGATATCCTGACTGTCGACTAGTCCCCTGATTCTTTTTGTTTGGGGCGTTCCTGCTGTGACCTGCATCCGTTTGATATCGATCGTCGTCTTAAACAGCGGCGAGGTGTGTGAGGGCTGATTCGTCCTTTTAACCGACTTGGCTCCGTCGTCATGTAGCTGTGTTGTTACCAGCTTGTACAGCACTCTGATGCTTTCTATTGCATCTGGCATCGGCTGATGGATAGAGCGCCGCTTGCCCTCTTCTAGCATTTCCACTAGCTTTGAAATCTCTTGCCCGAGGTTCCGGAGTGTTGAGCTACTATGAGTTGGCGTAGTTTGGTCCCGATTAGTGCTCGCCTCTGCAGCGACGGCTACTGGTTCACCTACGGGTGATCTCACCAGTTGTAGGGGTTGATTTATACTCATTTTGTTGGATCGCAATTCCTAAGCCGTTGTCCTTGTTCGTTGTACACTCGCGTTATGCTATCATGGTTGTGTTTGCAAGCATTGAGTCCATGCGAGGGTTGACACCCGCCTTCATGGGGCCAAGTGTTCAGAGCCCGATACGCGTTAATAAGGCATATTACTTCTGAAACTATACTGCCAACTAAATGGCAACGAGTCGATGAGCGTGCTTGGAGATTTGCCATGTTTTAACGGGACGGTGGCGGTAACAGCATTTGCGTAACAGTCATTTCGGCCAGATTTCACTCAACTTACCGACATGCTAGAATACTGTCAACCGTCAGCCCAGGGGTTGTTTAATCATAAAGGGTTATCCAGTGTTCATAACCCAAGACGTTACTGATCTCAGTCACAGTCGCCTTCTCGTGTTAGGTAGGCGCGTCACAGGTGCGCCTATCCAGGGGATACCATGCCACTACCGGAGGTCACGAGTTGCTTTAATTTCCCAGGGACGGAATCGATGTGGCCATTGCCAGGTTAATGGCATTCAGAATATTTTCGACTACTACAGGCACCGACCAATCACATCCCCGTGTCATTTCAGTCGCCTCATGCGACAAGCAAGGACTAGCTGTGGTGGTATTCTATAGGCTGCCGTGTGGAAACGGCGTGTGTGTCTTCTTTGTAATCACTTTATTAAGCATATATGAACGCTGTAAAGTGTATAAGCATATTTAAGCAATCTCATGTGTTTGTTTGACAGTGTACTTTGTATATAAATTGCACAAATATTTTAAAGGTTGCCAAGCCCACGTCGTTTTCAAGTCTCAGCTTCGGTTTCCACCTAAGGACAACGACATCAGAGCACAGCAGAGCAGGACCGAGCCAGACAAGACAAGGCTATGATTATAAAGTTTCCCAAGAATTTGTAAAATTTTTCGTAGACATCATTATGCGAATATTTCACTAGATCTCACCCACTCCTTCGGATGTGCAATAAACCCCTACGTATATTCCGCTGGCTCCAACAAAAACGTGGCAAATCTAAGTTGGGCATAATAAAGTTTTAATAATATGAAAATTATAATATATATAAACAAAAAATTTTTAAATATTTATTTTAATTTTTTTTTCTTTTGATCTGGCAAAATGAGCACTGCATTATTAAGCAAGTAGGAGCCTTTAAACGGGGCTCCCGACTGGGAGATACCCTGAACCGTCTTCTACCAACACCAAATGCAGATCGCGCTACGAGTGCTTCTGTCTTAGCAGAAATAAAATATTGAAATAATAAAAGAAAAGCTTGATCTGTAAGCAATACTATTCAAGAAGCTACATTTGATTACTCTAGCTCTTAAAACCTACGAGATTTGCTCAAACAGGATTTCGATATCGATTTTATCGATTGCTTGGAAACAGGACTATTGACTATCGGAAACAATCAGACGGACCTACGTTCTGAGATTATTGCGCTCATACTTACGGACGGTCTAACAGACGGACGGATATGGCTAGATCGACGCTGCTATTGATGCTGACCAAGAATATATATACTTTACGGTGTCGGAGATGCTTCCTTCTGCCTGTTACATCTATTTTCACATACATTACACCCTTTTCACCCATTTTAAATCGGTTCAAGGTACAAAAAAATTGATAAAATTATTTATTTTATATATAGTTTACTAAATTAAAATTGGGCAAGTTTATTAAAAGAGAATCCTGCTGCATACTTTTGGAAGTACATGTTTAACATATGGGAATAACATGGAAATAAAATAAAATATTGTTTCCGGTGGAGATCAACAAGAATTGAAGATGATATATTTGCAACGACCTCTGAAGGACCCTAGTCAGTACTTGGCAACCATAAATGAATAATAATAAATAACAATAAACGAGACGTAAGCCATATTTTACGCATAATAGCTAATAAAACACAGAGAAAACCATGGAAGCATAACAACAACGGCATCGCCATGTCCGATTACATTTAAAATGATAAAGGCGTGCCACAAAAAAATGCACGCCTAACAATAAAATGAGTCGACAAAAATAATAAAAAAAATAAAAAACGGAAATAAAACAGATAAACTAAAACACAAACGAGTCGAAGAATTCAGCTACGCTTTGGCATTCAAACTTAACAGGAAAAAATCTCCCTTCTAGCTACAAACAAGTAAAAGGTTATAGTCGGGAGCTCCCGACTAGAGGATACCCTGAACCCTCTACTTGTTTGCTTTAGTAGTAATAATGAAAAATGAAAATAAAAAAAAATTGTTCCCTTGGCAGGCTTCGAACTCGCAACTAACCGCATCACTTGCCGACCCCTCTACTCACCAGCCACACCAATTATTTAAAAAAAAAAAACCAAATAAAATAGTAGCACAGAAAAAAATACAATCGCAATTACAATGCTGTCGATAGAATTCAAAGCAGACGCGCATGAATGTGTGTGTGTACATGTACATGACTCTAGCTCTTATTACATACAGACGGACGGTCGGATTGACAGACAGACGGACATGGCTAAATCGACTCGGCTATTGATGCTGATCAAGAATATATATACTTTATGGGGTTGGAGATGCTTCCTTCTGCCTGTTACATACATTTGCACAAATACATTATACCCTTTTTACCCATTTTTAATGGGTTCAGGGTATAAAAAGACAATAAAAGCACTGCCCAAGGTTCCATTTTGTATTCACTCAAGCGTCAGGCCTTGGGTGCTTACCTCTTGACTGGTCACGCGGACCAGTCCGAGCAGCTTCTCCGACTACGACTGCGATTTGTGCTAATATATTTCACGCTCGAACATCTTTGGTGTCACACAAATCCGATCCAAAAGTACCAAAAAGTGCAAAGAAAATAAAACAGCATGGCAAAGGCTTACGCTCAGTAAAGGATATACTCGAGTTACCCTGCTTCTAAGATCTGTACCTACCTTATATCATGCAAATTCACGGTAAGTCGGGGCTTCGAACATTTCCACTGAAAAAACGACTGAAAAATGTTCATTACAACATTCAACATTCTATCTAATTCTCAAACACGACCGAATAGGTTTTTATTTGATATATTAATTGTAAAATTTTAGTAAAACCATTTCCAAAAAAAAACCAAAATATGTTCATCTATTTTATTCGGCTAGTTTAAAAGTTCTCTCTTATTGAGCGCAGGATCCTTAGCTCGTTATAATGTGTAAAAGTGATTAAATAATGCAAGCCATTTTAATAAACTAACAACATTCCTTAGGCCTTGCAAAAATGTTTGGGCTAAAATGTATGCGCTTTATTTAGCGGTAATAAAAAGCGAGGCAACAACCTTAAAAAATAATAAAAATGACAAAATGTTTAACTATAGCAAATAAAACAAAGAAATAACAATATTTGTTTCGATTATTTTTTATTATTTTAAAATTCTTTCAAATGGATGGATAGTGAAGGGAAGCGATAGGAGGTGCACTTCACATCCTTGTTGCTAACTGCATGACTTTTTGTTGTTGCTCAGGTGCTTATGTCTGTGTCGTGTTGAGAATGTAAATTGCTCGGAAAATGCGACGTATACAGGGACAATAAGAGCAGAAGCAGAAGAACCACTACAAAAATAATAGACGAGCACGTTGCATTAGCTCCAAGGACAACCGGCAGGTACGTGGTTTCGGCGTGGGGCGTGCCTGTTGCCACAAATGCCTGTCACTGTCAAACTAAAGTGTAAAAAAATGGCAGCACCGGAAGCAGCAACTGGCTAGGCGAGGTCAAAAGGTATTGCTCCCCTTCCCCTATATATACAGACAACAATGTAGCAAAATAACGTGTCTACATAAATCCTTTTAATTTGAATATTTTACAGTCGCAACTTAGGCGTCCTACCCATGCATGTCTGTGTCCCTTGTATAAGTGTGTGTGTGCCAGAGATGGGCCTAAAACGTGTGCCACAATAAGATCGACTAACAAGTAAGAGGCTCTAGTCGGGAGCTACCGACTAGGGAATACCCTGAACCCTCTTCTATGCTCGTTTACTTCAGCAGTAACAAAAATACAAAAAGCAAATTCAAAAAGCAGCACAGAAAACCAACATTCGCAATTGCAAAGCAAACAAAATAATTATAATATAAATGATAGAGCATTTGAATGTGTGTGCCTTTTGCCACCACAGGCACAAAGGGCACACAATTGAAGAAAAAAACTCTGGCTCGCGACAAACGCCGCGATCTACTTGTGCGCACATCCACACAACACAAACATATGTATGTTTGTAGATCTCGGGGTTTTTGAGAAGCTATGCAGGGAGAAGGAGATGCACACAAGTGCGCAAAGCAATATGTGTGAGCGAGGCGCACTCTGCACACGCATATACACATATGTATGTATTTGGGCTGAAAAGATTTAATACTAACATACATATATTACGAAACAGCATCAGCCGCAGCAACGTTGTGCGCTAAGCAAGATGCGGCTTCGTACTGAACGTTTGGCTTTTGAGGCTGGGCGTTCGGCTGCCACTCTCAGCAGTCTTACTCTATCTGGGCACACTAAAATGGTCGCGGACACCCATGGGGCTCAGTCGTTGACGATTTATCGGTATCCGATTATTCCGACGTTTGACAAGTCTATGCATTGTATGGTTAGTGCTATAAGGTGGTAGTAGCGGGGAGGTAGTGATAGCTATAAAATGAAAGATACTTGATATATGTATATATATATATATACTATTCTAGAAGTTACATGTCAAGTTTAGTGACTCTAGCTCTTTTTATTTACCAAAATTGCTCAAAAACAGGATTTCAATATGGATATTTTTAAATGTTTTTATCGATTAGTTGGAAACGGGGCAAGTTATCGAATCTCGGAATCAAACTCGATCTGCGCGGGGACTAAGAGGACCTACAGCGAGTTTCTAGCTCTTATTGGTTCTGAGATCCTTGCGTTCATACATACGGACGGACGGACAGACGGACGGATGGACGGACTGACGGACGGACAGGCAGACGGACATGGCTGGATCGACTCGGCTGTTGATGCTGATCAAGAATACTTTATGTGGTCGGAGATGCTTCCGTCTGCCTGTTAAATTCATTTTCACAAATATTTAACGGGTTCAGGGTATAAAAAATGCAAAACTATTGAGCACGTGTTGCAATTGTGAAATGTCGGAGCCAACTAGATGGTAACTCAGGCAAACATCGTACTCTATGTGTGTGTATGTGTGTGTGACCCAGCGACAACCGGAAACGCAATTGGCGCATGAGGTAATCACCAACATGAAATATTGAAGTTATCGTGTGTTCTTATTTTGATGGCTGCCTCGCTCTTCCATGAGGTATATAGCTTGTGTTTATCGTCGAATCTCCCATCTCCACCCTCATTCTTTCGTCAGCCTTGTATTGCGAGTGTCGAGTGGAAGGCGTATTGAGCTCAAATAAAAATAATAATGTTGAATATAAAATTAGAAAAGAAAAGTTAAGAGGCAATTTTAAAGGAGCATTTCATAGTATTGTGATATGCGCACATATAGAGTATGCACTGTATTTAAAATATATAAAACTGTCATACTGTAACACTTTGTTGCAGTGTTTACATATGCACACTTCAAGTGCATACATATGTAATATGACCACACATATATGTGTGTAGGCAACAACGCAGCGTCAGCGTTCCCACGCTAGCCGGCTGCGCACTACAATACATAAGTGCACATAACATACTCTCTTTCAGCGCGGCTCTCAATGCTGCATACATCTGTATATAAGTATATAATATACCCGCTCCGCTGCCGGCGTCGCTGGCAGCGCAGTTCGCGCGGTCTTAGCTAAGTAGCACCTAAGAAAAGATTGTACGAATTATTCAAACCCGAAGAGTGAATTAATAAAGTTTACAATTGGAGCAGAAGCTCCAATGTATGAAACAACAACAAAATTGGAACTCATTACTACATGGCGACCGTGACATGGTTACTAATCCCTGCCTGGAGGCAGTAGAAGGATAACATATACATAATTAACAACAACAGCGGCAGCAACTTACGTCGATGGAAATACAGGAAAAGGTCAACAACTATTACATTCCATTTTGAATGAACTACAAGAACGTCAACAACAACAACGGCAGCAACTTACGTCGATGGAAATTAACACGGCGGTGGAACAAAAATAGTCTGAGTGAGTAAGGTGGTTACAAAAGTGCGTCGCATATGTCCATACGCATCACATTAGATGAGTACAGGGCAAGAAGATTAACGGCCAGTGCCCCGGCCGTTGATCAAAATCAAATACAAAAAAAAAAAACCAAGAAATCGAGGCGGCATACAGCGGCGTATAAAATAAACGCAAAGCTGAGATATGCAAGCTATTATATAATAGCAATAAGCCCCCGACTTGGGAAGATTCAAACAGACTAGCAAGAGAGCTAGATTTCCTCACTGAAAAGGCAAAGCGATTTAAAGCACAAGTAACACCTTCTCCTCAAAATATCGAAACCATTAATAATAATACAAAAATTCCACCACCACAGAAAAAACAGCTGCCCAGACCAACAAAGAAGTGCCTAGCAGACTGCGAGGGACCACTCTACAGCATCCATTGCAAGTATACTTGCCAACGGAATAAGACCAGCACCAGCCCCGCTAGCCAGTAAAGCTGGCAAACAACAACCTGTGCGAAGACCAGCACCGGTACCGCCAGCGCAACAAGCTGTGCCATCGAGATAAGTGCGGGAGGCACTCCGCCTCTTGCGCCAACGAGGGAGCATCAGCGTGCCACATCCGGCGACGCCCAAATGATGCAGCGACGAACAGCAGTTGCTGCGAATATACAAATATTATTTTAAATTATAAATATATACAATTTCCGATTAGAAGCATAGCACGTAAAGCTATGCGAACCGATAGGTAGGATACTGTAAAAACATTAATTATCCCATGTACGAGGATAATAAAATAAGTAAAACCGAATTTGAATCTCAAAATAAGCCATATATATATGACATAAGATCCCCAATAAACTTATATATAAAAAAAAAAAAAAAAAAGAATTAGAAATTAAATACATATATTTTTTTTAATACAAACAAAATAAATAAAACTACGACAGAAATAAATGCTCCGTTTGCCTCATTAAGTGTTTCAACAATTATGTTCATAAATTAGTCATGATTGAAGACAAAATTAACAAAGTATACAACGACTTTACAGACTTCCGTATGCGAGCCATACAAATTTTGCAGAGGCATAGAGAATTCATGTCAGTATATGAGTTCGCATCCGAATATATAGAAAAATACGGCACAGTAACAAGTCCACTCTTCATGTTCTAAAATAGAGTGTGGAATAATCTTGTCGACATTACCCTACGTCAAAATAAAAACAATTATTGACGAGCATCCGATTCTTGGGCAGACAACAATTGTCTTAGTACGTCTGCATAGGTAGTATTCAAAACAAAAAGAAAGAGTCATTATATAGGAATATGGGGGGAAACAAAAAAGGCAGATGATAACACTGCCAATGTAGTTAACGTGGTTGAAGTTGTAGACATCACTCCCCATGTGCAGTTCACAAACATACTGCTAATAATACTCATTGTAATAGCCTCAGCAAACATCCTTCTGAAGATTTATCTTCTGCATAAGAAATCACTGAGGAAGCGTTACATGAGCCGCTGCCTAAATACAAATATTTAAGTAGGGGAAGTTCACATGGACTGGCCCCAAATAGTAGAAAAAATAAAGCTGCATAGATCGAATTTCGACAAATCATATAAGTGCCTAAATAAGAGCGCACCAGTTTTGCAACCAACCATAATTAAACACACTGAGATTCTTGTATATGAATACAATGAAATCAGGAGTTTAATTGAAGAGTGGCAGCATAAACTCACAAGCTTACACAGAGTAAAAACTTCAGACATTTTACAACGTCTAAGGGATAATCTGGTAAGCTTAAACGAAAAGTACAATTTCCAGCTTTATTTGCCATCACGCCGGTAACGTTTGATAAGTCACTCTTGACAAACGACCAAATAGAAGACATAAAATTAGTAAACATGGCTCAGACAGTTGTAGAGTTTTTAAAATTAGCCTCGTCACTCTTACCAGAGTTCGATGGAAAGGCCGAAAACCTACAAAGTTTCTTGGATACATTGAATCTAATAGATTCCTTAAAAGGCACTCACGAACTAACTGCAGTAAGCATAATAAAGACTCAACTGTCAACAGTTGTACGGAAGCAACAGGCCAGGCAAATTCAGTATTGTACTTCCGTCAAAGATAATATGGAAATAATAGAGGAAACCGAGGTAATTATCGTGGCAGAGGTAATTATCAGATCAACGGTTCCAAAAATAATAACCAAAGTCATAACAGAAACTATAATAGGGCACAAGGCCAAAATAGAGGAAACTCTAGAGGCCGTGGCAACTCGAATCGAGGCCACAACAATAATGTCCGAGTTACACAAACCAATACGGAAAATCAGCAAGCCCCTTAAGATATTCACAAAGAAATACAAAAGCACACACAGTAAATCTAAACCTCAGTATTTTTATTAAACAATGAAAAAACAGGCAAAGCATTTACGCTATTGCTAGATACGGGTGCAGACATATCTCTATTAAAAGAAAATGTTGATATATTTGAAAATATCAATTCAAACATATCAACCCAAATATCTGGAATTGGTGAAGGTTCAGTAATTTCTAAAGGTTTAGTATTCGTAGAATTATCTACAGGAAAATATGTCATTCCACACGAATTTCATATAGTCGGACAAGATTTTCCAATACCTAGCGATGGCATTATTGGTATAGATTTCTTTAAAAAATATAATTGCCAATTAGATTTCACACAAACATGTGATTCTCTAATACTTCGGCCAAATAATTTAAATTATCCAATAAAACTACCAATAATTCACACTAATGATAATAATGCCACAATACTTCCAGCTCGTTCTGAAGTAGTCCGTCAAATCAATATTGTTTCGCAAGAAAACAATATTTCATTCCGAATCAAGAAATTGAAAAAGGAATATTCATTGGAAATACTATTTCCAATAATCAACAAACATTTGTCCGAATTTTAAATACAACAAATTCAATAAAAATAGTAAATCTTAACGACATTAAAATAGAAAAGCTAAGTGACTATGAAACAGTCCAAGAAATTAGCAAAGATCGCCAGGAAATCGTGATGAAAACATTACAAAAGAACTTTCCCCAATTATTTAAAAAACAACTAAAAGATCTCTGTACCAAGTATACTGACATATTCGGACTTGAAACCGAATCAATAACAACTAACCATTTTTATAAACAAGAATTGAGACTTAAAGATACTTAGCCAGTGTACATAAAAAATTACAGAATTCCTCATACTCATAAAGAGAAGTAAATGAACAAGTCAAAAAACTCATCTTGGATAAAATTGTAGAACCCTCTGTATCGGAATATAACAGCCCAATACTCCTCGTTCCCAAAAAGGGATTACCAGGATCCGATACCAAGAGATGGCGATTAGTTATAGACTATCGTCAAATAAATAAAAAACTACTCTCAGACAAATTTCCGTTACCAAGAATAGATGATATTCTTGATCAATTAGGAAGAGCTAAATATTTTTTATGCTTGGACTTAATGTCCGGCTTCCACCAAATAGAACTAAAAGAACAATCTAGAAATATTACGTCTTTTTCAACGAGCAATGGCTCTTATCGTTTCACATGATTACCATATGGATTAAAAATAGCGCCAAATTCTTCTTCAAGGGATGATGACAATCAGCATTCTTCGGGATTAGACCCTTCACAAGGCATTCTTGTATATGGATGACTAAATCGTCATCGGAAACATAGGTAAACACAACCTTAAACTACATCCAGAAAAATGCACATTCTTCGTGCATGAAGTGACTTTTCTAGGTCACAAATGTACTGATCAAGGTATTTTGCCAGATGACAAAAAATATGATGTCATTGAAAAATACCCAGCTCCCTACGGACGCTGATAGCGCTAAGATTCGTTGCATTCTGCAATTACTACAGACGATTCATTAAAAACTTCGCCGACTATTCACGGCACATTACCAGATTATGTAAAAAAATGTCCCTTTCGAATGGACAATTGAATGCCAAAATGCATTCGATTACTTAAAACAAGCTCTAATGAAACCTACTTTACTAAAATACCCAGATTTTAGCAAAGAATTTTGCATCATAAGCGATGCCAGTAAATTAGCCTGCGGAGCAGTTTTAACCCAAACATATGGAGATAAACAATTGCCCGTAGCATATGCTTCTCGTTCATTTACAAAATGAGAAAGCAATAAAAATACAACCGAACAATAGTTGGCAGCAATACACTGGGCAATAACACATTTTCGACCATATATATATGGTCAACATTTCAAAATCAAAACAGATCATAGACCATTGACATATTTGTTTTCAATGGTACGAATTCGACCAGCTCAAAATTAACAAGAATGAGATTAGCCTTAGAAGAGTATGACTTTACTGTAGAATATCTTAAGGGTAAAGACAATTTCGTTGCTGATGCATTATCACGCATCACAATAAAAGAATTAAAAGACATACAAATAAAAGTCCTGAAAGTCACTACCAGGCACCAGGGTTAACAGAAAAACTCCAGCGCAGGAAAAGATCAAGTAGATTTGCCTATGCAAACTCTTGACAACGCTTCTAAGCCCAACGTATATGAAGTCATTTGTAATGACGAAGTACGAAAAGTAGTGGCCTTGCTGATATTAAATAATATATGTTTCTTCAAACATGGAAGAAAAATTATAGCAAGAATTGATGTTAGCGATCTGTACACCAATGGAACATTTGACTTAGGTCAGTTTTTCCAAAGGCTTGAAAAAGAAGCCGGTATACATGAAATCAGCCAACTCAAACTGGCACCGAGCGAAAAGATATTTGAATTAATTTCAATTGAATCTTTTAAAATATGGGCAACAAAACATTAAAATCATTACGAGTAGCGCTACTCAAGCCGGTGACCACAATAAAAAATGAAAAAGATCAAGAAGCGATACTGTTTACATATCATGACGATCCAATACAAGGAGGTCATACTGGCATTTCAAAAACGCTAGCTAAAATAAAAAGACACTACTACTGGAAAAATATGACACGTCATATAACCAAATATATACGTAGATGTCCTAAATGCCAAAAGTCGAAAACAACGACACACACAAAAACACCTCTGACCATTACAGAAACGCCGATAAATGCGTTCGACAGAGTGATAGTGGACACTATAGGTCCACTACCAAAATCCGAAAATGGAAACGAATATGCAATTACAATGATATGCGATTTAACAAAATATCTTGTAGCTATTCCAGTACCAAACAAATCCGCTAATACAGTTGCAAAAGCAATATTTGAATCTTTTATACTGAAGTTTGGTCCGATGAAGACGTTCATTTCGGACATGGGAACTGAATATAAAAATTCTATTATTAATGACCTGTGCAAATACCTAAAGATAGACAATTTAACGTCTACAGCACACCACCACCAGACAGTTGGAACAGTAGAAAGAAGTCATAGAACTTTCAACGAGTACATACGTTCTTATATATCAGTTGATAAGACTGATTGGGATGTATGGCTCCAATACTTTGTTTACTGTTTCAACACGACCCCCTCTATGGCACATAACTACTGTCCATATGAGTTAGTTTTCAGCAAACAAAGTAATTTGCCATCTTATTTTAATTCAGTAAGTAATATAAGTCCATTATACAATATAGAAGACTATGCTAAAGAAAGTAAATATAGATTAGAAGTAGCATATAAACGAGCAAGAGTAATGATCGAAGATAATAAAAGAAAGAATAAACAGTTATACGATTCAAAAGTAATGACATAGGAATATCAATAGGAGATAAGGTCTTACTAAGAAACGAAACAGGTCATAAGCTAGATTTTAATTATATTGGACCATATAAGGTCACTGGTAGAGGATAGAGATAATATAGTAATATCAGATACTAAAAATAAAAAACAAAAAGTACATAAGGATAGGTTAAAAATTACATAATCATTTTTGTAGTATGGCCATACAAACATACAAAATATAACCATTTTAGATAAAACATTTATGTTATTTTATTCAAATATCAAAAAAAAAAACATACAAAAACAAAAAAAATGGAAACCCTTTTAAATATTATTACATGCAAATACATATTCGCAAAACGAAAAAAAATTTGTAATTCTATATATATACACATTTAATGATATAATATATAAAATAACTTAATAATATTACGTTATTTTTCAAAAGGAGGGAGATGTGATATGCGCACATATAGAGTATGCACTGTATTTAAAATATATAAAACTGTCATACTGTAACACTTTGTTGCAGTGTTTACATATGCACACTTCAAGTGCATACATATGTAATATGACCACACATATATGTGTGTAGGCAACAACGCAGCGTCAGCGTTCCCACGCTAGCCGGCTGCGCACTACAATACATAAGTGCACATAACATACTCTCTTTCAGCGCGGCTCTCAATGCTGAATACATATATATGTAAGTATATAATATACCCGCTCCGCTGCCGGCGTCGCTGGCAGCGCAGTTCGCGCGGTCTTAGCTAAGTAGCACCTAAGAAAAGATTGAAAGAATTATTCAAACCCGAAGAGTGAATTAATAAAGTTTACAATTGGAGCAGAAGCTCCAATGTACTTATGAAACAACAACAAAATTGGAACTCATTACGACAGTATCCATTTTAGAAACAACCTCTACTACCATACATATACATATGTATGTATATCAATATACATATATATTTTGCTATTATTAATAAAACTTTATTTTGAGCTTATCAAGACGTGATCCACTTGGAAAATTCTTCCCCAGGAATCAAATCGCTACTGACTGTACCTAGGCTTTCATGTTTACCAACAGCAACAGATATCGCACATCATTGTTTTTCTTTCTTGCCTAATTTGAAAAGCCAAATATGAATACATTTTAAGCATCTTATAACCACAAATGTTATTCTAACAGATTGCACAAGCTTGAACCAAACGCGCCCTTTGCGAAAAATCAAAATGGCCAAAATCTATGATATCAAAGCAACCTGAATCAAAGTCAGCTTGTAACCAACACGACCCTATTGGGAATGCTGGTAATTGGTTAGTGAGGCTCAAATGTCATTGAATTGTCAAAAATAACAAGCTAGTGCTAAGTAACAGTATGTGTGTATGCATCGGAATGTGCGTGTATAATCTTTGCATATCAACACCCAATAAACGCAATATAAACAACATGGAACGGAAATACATACCACTGTAACTGAGAATGTGTCACATTAAAACATTGGGGACTAAAAAAAATGGGACCCAATAAATGCGTTCTTCATACGTTAAGAGGATATATGGTACAATAGTAAAACAAGACAAGAGGCTCTAGTCGGGAGCGCCCGACTAGGGAATACCCTGAACCTTCTTCTACCAACACCAAATTCAGATCGCGCTACGCGCTCGGTTGGTGAGCAGGAATACAAATAAATTAAAAAAAAACTGTTTTCTCGGTAGGTCTCGAACTCGTAACAGACCACACTAATTGCAAACGCCCAACAGCCACACCAACAATTCAGTCTTTTCGAGAAAAAAACGGATTAAAATAAATAAAAATAGAATTCAAAGCAGACGCGCATGAATGTGTGTGTGTACATGTATACAGAAATTCTTGGAATTTGCGCTTGCTGCCCCAAACTCGAGGCCAGCAATATCATGCTATATTTAATAACTTCTATGTTTCTTAACCGATCTTGATGAAATTTTCTACAGTATTTAAGTGATTATAAAAAAGTCAATTGCGTTTTAATTGTGGCTTATATTGGTGGGCAGCATAGAATGGTGATTTTACTTGATTTATAGACATAAGCTACTACCGGGAAGGTGGCGATATGTTTAAACTGAAAGATACTTGATATATACATATGTATATACTACATGTCAAGTTTGGCGACTCTAGCTCATATTATTTACCAAAATTGCTCAAAAAATCGGTTTTCGATATCGATTTTTATCGATTACTTGGAAACGGGCAAAGTTATCGATTATCGGAAACAAACTCGTACTGTGCGGGCGCTAGCTTTTATAAGTTCTGATGGACGGACGGACGGACAGACAGACGGACCGACGGACATGGCTAGATCGACTCGGCTATTGATGCTGATGAAGAATACATATACTTTATGCTCGGAAATGCTCCCTTGTGCCTGTTACATACATTTGCACAAATACATTATACCCTTTTTACTCATTTTCTATGAGCATTTTCGGGGTATAAAAATGTACCCTACTGGCAAAAAGCTGAAATGATAAGATATTTTTATACCCTGAACTCATGGAAAATGGGTAAAAAGGGTATAATGTATTTGTGCAAATGTATGTAACAGGCAGAAGGAATCATCATTCGATAACCCCGTTTCCAAGTAATCGATAAAAATCGATATCGAAATTCTGGTTTTTTGCACAGGTTTGGTAAATAATATGAGCTAGAGTCACCAATTATACATATGTACATATATCAAGTATCTTTCATTTTATATCTATCGCCACCTCCCCGCTACTACGTTATTGCTATAAATCAAGAAAATAATCCAATTTATGCTGCCCAAAAATAGAAGCCACAAGTTAAATGCAATTGTCATTTTGAGAATACACGAGTATTTTATAGTACAATAAGATCGACTACTGAAAATTTCATCGAGATCGGTTAAGAAACACGAAAGAAAATGGGTTTTAGCCTGCAAACACGTGCAGCAGCAAGCGCAAGTTCCAAGAATTTCTGTATACATGTACACACACACATTCATGCGCGTCTTCTATGAATTCTATCAACATCATTGCAATTGCGATTGTATTGTTGTCTATTTTAATAAGTTTTTTTCTCACCAAGGCTTACATCGCTAGGCTTATGTCGCTATCGAGTAGAGGCGTCGTAAAGTAGCGCGGTCAGTTACGAGTTCGAACCCTACAGAGGAAACTTTTATTTTTTTTTGGCTGGTGTGGCTGTTGCGTAGAGGCAACAGCAAGTAATGCGGTCAGTTGCGAGTTCGAACCCTGCCTACGAAACTTTTTTTTAATCTATTTTTATTACTACTAAAGCAAACGAGCGCGTAACGCGATCTTTATTTTGTGTTGGAATAAGAGGGTTCAGGGTATCCCCTAGTCGGGAGCTCCCGACTAGAACCTCTTACTTGTTTAACTTATTTTTGGTACTACTAAAGAAAACGAGCGCGTAGCGCGAGCTGCATTTGGTGTTGGAAGAAAAGGGTTCAGGGTATCCTCTAGTCGGGAGCTCCCGACTAGAACCTCTTACTTGTTTTAATATAAACTATTTACGAGCAACCAAGTGTAAACTGTTTCCATAATAATAATTTATACATACTGCATGTCAAGAAATTGTTTTGACAAAGCGAAAAATTCATATTTTTCAGATTAATGTACATATTTTATATTTTATATCGATTTATTATTTTTCTAAGAACTAATTTCAAAAAATACATATTGAGATCCATTACTCCAAACAATTTTTAAAAACAAAATCAAAAAGTATCCATTTTTAATGGTGTCAAGAAATTGTTTTGACAACCACTGTCATCGATTTCGCAATTCGCTTTTGATGCGATCCCGTTAGAATTTAGTTTTCATATTTTGCCTCTTACTTTGCCTATGAATTCTGTTAGCATTTTCTGATGAAATTTTGAGCGTGTGTTGAACTTTGTGGACAAATAAAAATGCCTTCTTTTTATAATTTAGGGTTTGAATTGAATAACTTGAATATGATAAGTCAATAAAATCATTAATACATAAAATAAATATACATACATACATACATACATGCATATAATTGAAGATTTGAATTTTTGCACAAATATCCGCTGGTCATAAAATTATTTAAGTGATCAGTCACTTGACCTATGTACATATGCAAGTGCAGGTGCTTGCCAAAAGTTTACCCTTTCGGGCTGCTGAAGGTAATAAGGGGTCAACATTCATTCATCAATTCAAACCCTAAATCATAAAAAGAAGGGCGCGCGTCAAACGGCTGCAAATAATGATATTATAAAATTTTGCGCCCATGATCAGCCCCTTCACACACATTTGTGTCTGTGTGTGTGTGTAGAGCTCGAAATTCAGAAATCCCAAAATATTGTCAAATTTGCATCGGACAGGCAGGCAGGGACCCACAGGCACACATGCGCATAAATGCTTCTATACATATACACAATATGCAAGTATGCGTGAATAGCAAGTCTAAAACCTTTTAAATGCACACATGCCAACGCTTAGATACCCTTTCGAACAAGAACGAGCTAAAATTAAAGAATTTCGCATCGACTTGGCAAACCCTTTCATTATTTCATATTACTCTTCCCCTCAAAGGGGAAGAAATGCCACCGACTTATGACAAAAATTGAATTTGTGGGCATTTTTGCTTACACACACAAACATTTAAACGGTACCTAGACATAAAGAGAGCATTGAGAGCAAGTGCGAGCGAGATAAAAATAAACAGCGATGCCGTTCTGTCGCACAAATCATATGGATGAGAGTAAGCCAAAGCAGTTTCCTGTAGTGGGAGCTAGGTAAAAAACAGCGATGCCGTTCTATCGCACAAATTATATGGAAGAGAGTAAGCCAAAGCAGTTTCCTGTTGTGTAAGCGATCAAAAGACATCATATTTAGATCTTACTCACTCGTTGGATCAGATCCACCGACATTTTTTGTGTCCACTTTGGTAACACGGCATGTCCCATCTATGTATGTATGTATATGTTTTTTGGTTAGTGATTCTATCAACAGCATTGCAATTTCGATTGTATTGTTTTCTTTGCTGCTATTTTAATTCGCTTCTTTCTTAATAAAACTCAATTATTGGTTTGGCTGTTGAGTAGAGCCGGCAGCAAGTAATGCGGTCAGTTGCGAGTTCGGACCCTGCTAAACAAACTTTTTTTTGTAAATTTATTTTATCTAATTATTACTACTAAAGCAATCGAGCGAGTAGTGCGAGCTGCATTTGGGATTGGAGTTAGAGGGTTCAGGGTTTCGCCTCTTACTTGTTATAAATTTATATAATGCACATTTCTTCATTAAAATTCAGATAATTTTAGATTAAGTTATTTAACATTACATTATTGAACAATTTGTGTTAATTGTCTTTAAACGTCGTTGACACGTTTTTGAGTAAACTGATTAATATTCCAGCCATACTTGCGGATACTTGAAGAAGTTAATGGCTCGCTTCAAAATCAATTTTATATTTTATGAGGCAACTTTCTTCTTGCACAATTTTCGCACACACAAAGACACGAAGCCGAGGGCCAAGTTTAAGCGAAGCCTTTGTTAACTATTTAGCGACTTAATGGCTGAACGGGTTTGAATTTCGGAATTGTACGTCGCCTCGGTTCCTAAAACCTGTATTTTAAGATCAGAGTGCTTTAATAGATAGATTCTATAACTGCTTCGACAAAAAAAATCTATGTGCAGACTATAATCAAATGATCCTAAATCTTAAAAGAATTTCTGCGATATGTCTTAAATGGGTTTAAGTGTTTTTTTCCATAAATTACACTTGCAATTTATCAATTGTGTTGCTTAACTTTGAATTACATTTTTGAATATATTTGAATTAAATACATTATAAACGTATGTCTCTTAAGAGGTATCTAATGGCCGTATTTCGGGGTTTTTATATTCCGGAGTGCAGACTCATGTGTATGAGGGCCACATAAATGCAAACGGCTTACGAAATGAATTTGCCAGTAAATTATTTATTTATGGTAAATTGCATATTGAGGGATTTTTCATTTTCGGGCCATCTGCCGTTGCCTCTAGTCGGTTCCATTGTTGTTTGTAATAAAGAGGTGGCACCTGCAACATTCATTGGCAGCTGTCCAACGCTTTCTGCTCTCTCTTTTGTCACCCCGCTGTCAGATGCGCATTTTTATTTCTTATCAGCTTAATAGCGTTAAATGGAAAATTTTCTTTTAAATAATTGCGTGTTTAAGCTGAAATTTCTTATGTGCCGGAATTGATTGCGGGCCAAAGAGTGCGACGTCGAGTGCCAAGAGACGTAAATTGAATGAATGACGCGTACTTTCTTTTGCGCCGGCTCCATCTCCCCGAAGTGGGAAAGCGTAGACGCATAAAAAGTAAGTACAAAGGCTTTATTGACACTCCACTCTTCCCTCGCCCCCTCGTACCACACTTGCGCGTCATCATAATGTGAGTACCTGTGGTTCCGGCGCAATTGTAATTCGCTGTAAGTGTAAAAAAAAATGTAATGAAAGCTTTTGTAAGCCTTCAATCATAAACGGCAAATGCATTTGTATTGCGTGATGATGGAAAGACTTATTGCTTAGTGATCTGCCTTTGAAATAACAAGACCACCTCAGACTTCAGCAGAGCATTTAGATGGAAATTATGAAACAAAAGTAATATCTCTATTGAAGTGGTAAGCGATAATAAATGAAGGCACTTGGGAAACACCGAAAAATAGCTCCCTCGTATATTATTACTATTGGGATTTGTTTTAGTAAAAAAGAAAACTAGTTGTTGCGATAAGAAATATAGAAGAATATACATTTCATTACATTAAGCAATAGTCGGATTCAGATAGATATTATAATATCAATTATTCTTATATGTTATTTCATGCTGGATTTGGCGACCTTTCCATTTTATAAATATTTGTTTAGCTGGCTCGAGGTCCGGGGTATATTTAAACCAAAAAGAAACACAATTTTGTTTGCTGTATTTCACCGACATTCTTCGGCTGCGCATCAGCAACCGTTTTTAGCGCCGTTTTTAGAACACAAAGAAACAAAAAACAATCCACAATAAAATAAATTTAATTAAACAATTAAACATTTAACATATAATATTATCAAAAAAATTGTTTTCGGCCGTTACTATTCGGCGAATGCCATTCGCACAGCTGGTGTTGTTAAATAAATAACTCCACAAAGTATATACATATATTCTTGATCAGCATCAATAGCCGAGTCGATCTCGCCATGTCCGTCCGTTCGTATGTATGAACGCAAAGATCTCAGAACCCACAGGAGTAAAAGACTAGATATTTTGAACGCATCGTGTTCACACATGAATACTTTACACCGAGTCTCAATTAGACCCTCGGTAAAAATATATCACACCATATTGTACCAAACTGCAGGTAGCTGCAAATAATAAATAAATAAAGGTCATGTAGGCAGCGTAAGGAAAAAATCCAATTAACAACCATAGTTTAAGACCGCTGCTGTCGATAATGCATCGACAGCAGAGCTAAAATAAGCAATTTATATCGAAACTTTGTTTTGTTGAGCTTCTTGAATAGTATATACAGATCAAGGAGGAGCTTTCATTTTATTTTATAATTTAAATTTGTTTTTTAATTTTTTAATGTGTGCTAAAGCAAACGTAATGAGAGCTGCATTTGCTGTTGTTAGAAGGGGTTCTGGATATCCCCTAGTCGGAAACTCCCGACTAGAGCCTTTTACTTGTTGCCTTTGAATTGCTGAAAACTGTTTTGTAAAGTATTCGTAGATTTGTGTGCTACTTTTATTTCTTGTTTGTTATTGCAGTCTGAGTTCTACATGCGTTCAGATAATCGTTGTACGTGTTAAAGTTTTATACATGTTCGAAGGTACTGTAGGCTTTTGGTTTGTGATTTGTTGTCTTTTTAATAATGATTATTTTTTTTAATAAAAGCGATTGCAACCTTTACAGTTGCAGTCATTGCCGGGACTAAAAGAAATAGTGAAACGAATACACCAGACTGGCTACTGAAGACAGACCAACTGCACTTAAATGCTTGTGCGTAAACCATTTTTTCGTCCAGTCAATCAATCTGTAATGCAGCCTTGTCAGCTTTGTTGGATGGATCCAAACATCAGCTGCAGTCTGATTCACTCAATACATGGAGCCCTTTTATATTTTGACTTGCTGCCAAAGTTCGCTGCAATTTTCCATGCTGTTTACAGAATGAAGAAAGCAAGAAGCAAACAAACAAATTGCCAAAGAAAACTTTTTATGTTTTGCTCTTTTCGGTTGGCAAAACTGTAAAATACATTTCTTTTTTTGTTAGTTTTAATTTTAATAAGTGCCACTCAGAACTCAAGTGTGTTCTATAATGCTCTTAGAAACAAGTTTTTGGTCTCCAGGTTTATATAATAAACAGTACTTAGAATAAGAGAACAAAAAATAAAAAAAGACTTAAATAAATAACTAAATAAAAACTTAGTTAAATTCGCATTGAATTACGGCCTTAGGTGACCGCCTGGACGCCTTCTGCGCCGTGAACTCCCTCGTGGGAGAAGGCCAAAGCGGCGCCTTTTGAGCCGCCGGATAGGTGTAGCTGTAGCCAGGGATCTTGCCAAGTGATTGCTGTGGACCAAGAGTCGATCGTTGTATCTCTATGCAGAGTTGAGTTTCTGACATACCGTGATTAGGCGTAATGTTTTATTTTGCATGACTTGCATTTTCTTACGTTGAGACTTGGCAGCAACTCCCCAGATCGGAAAAGAACCGTACATCCATTCGGGGGCAATAATCTGGACGTACACTGTGCGCTTATTGTTGAGAGAAAGCTTGCTCTTCTTGTTTAGTAGCCAATATAGGCTGGTGATTTTGGTTCGGCAACTATTAACCACCGACGTGGTTTTGAGTCTGCAGGTTAGTCGCTGGTCGAAGAGCAATCCTAGATATTTTACTTTATTGCTTTGTGGGATGGTATCGCCGCAGAGCTGCACAGCTGGAGGGACACTTTTCCTCAGGGCGAAAAAATGCACACGTTTGTGCATTTGGAGCTGTTTATTTTAATATTCCACCTTTTAGCCCACTTGTCTAGAAGGTGAAGGTACTCCTGGATACCGTCTGCAGCCTCGTACTCGCAGTGGGAGCTGAAAAAGATTCCGACATCATCAGCGTCGGTGGCAATCATCATTTTGTGTGGATCGATGCCCAACTCGTCCGCGTCAGGAACGGGAATGTCTGCTGTAAATAGTGAAAACAGGATAGGGCCGAGAACGCTACCTTGGGGTACATCTGCCATATCTGGATGGATGGTTGATAGTCACGTTCGCGCTTTGAGACTGAATGTCCGTCTGTCTGCCCGTCTGTCCGTCCGACCGTATGTATGAACGCAAGGATCTCAGAACCTATAAGAGCTAGTGACTTGAAATTTTAGCTGTAGGTCCTCCTAGTACCCGTTTCCGATATTCGATAACTTGCCCCGTTTCCAAGTAATCGATAAGAATCGATATCAAAATCATGTTTTTGAGAAATTTTGGTAAATAATAAGAGCTAGAGTCACCAAACTTGACATGTAGCTTCTAGAATAGTATATATATATCAAGTATCTTTTATTTTATACCTATCTTCAATTGAAAGAAGAGGGTTCAGGGTATCCCCTAGTCGGGAACTCCCGACTAGAATCTCTTATTTGCGTTGCTATGTGCTTATTCTTATTCTTATTAAGTATACCATGGTCTGTCGCTTACGAACTATCGAACGATGTAGACGCACAAACGCGTAATAAAAATAAAAAACCTGTGAATCCGCTACAGTTTCCTTATTAGTTCCAAGATAAAAATATTATATAAAAACGAAATTGTGCTATTAATTTTAATTACTGTGTGTGATTAAAGGAAAAATTAATAAACATGAGTGGACAAGGGTTATATTCCATTTAAAAGTTGGATGACGAAAATTACGCGGTGTGGTCAGTGCAAATGAAGTGCAGTTTGTAGTGCAACAAAGTATGGCCTATAGTGTGCGAAAGAATTGTTAAAAATAAAGGTGACAGGCTAGAACAGAAGGCCCAGTTTGATACACGGGACAAAAAGGCACTAGCAAACATATTGCTGGGTGTTAAAGCGTCGCTGATTAATTTCATAAAAATTACGTGTCGTCCAAAGAAGCATGGGAGAAGCTAATACGTGTGTATCAACCGAGCGGGCCAGCAAAAAATTGTATTATTTAAAAGTTTGCTACGATTGAGTATGCCAGAAGGTGCAAGTGTGCAAAGCTATGTGAATGAGTTTTCCAACATTGTTGAAAAATTTAAAGAAATCGAAATGAATATATGTACAGTATGTCAATAAAGTGTTTTTACTAACAAAATAAAACTAATTTTTTGGGTTTAGTTGAAAATAAATGTACCTAAAAGTGAGAATTTTTTAAATAACATTACCCAAACATTTTATAGAATTAAAAAACTAAAAACATTCAAATTTTATGCTGTCAATAAAGTGTTTTTACACGAAACTTTATTACTAAATAACAATGTTAAAAAAACAGGAATATTTTTTTTTAATATTTTGTGTGGCAGCCATTAGCGTCACATACTGCCTGCAATCGCCGTTTCATTGAAACAATAAGGTTTTGTATGTATGTTTCTGGAATCTTCTGCCATTCTTCCAGTACAGCAGCTTTTAAATCAGTTTTTGATTTTGGACTCCGCTTTGCGACTTTTTTTTCAAATATGACCACACATTTTCTATTGGATTCATATCTGGACTTTGTGGTGGAGTGTCTAACACCTTTCCACAGTTGTACAACAGCCAAACTCTTACCATATGAGCTTTATGCTTCGGGTCATTGTCCTGGTAAAATTTAAAAATTGGCTTATTGCCCTCATAGAATCCAAATTTCTGTGCACTACTGACGAGATGTGTCTGTAAAATGCTCAGATATTGTCTTGCATCCATGGTATTCTCAATGAAGGTCAAATCTCCTACACCCTTGCTCGAAATACACCCCCACACCATCACTGACAGTTTTCCGAATTTAACGGATGGAATAATATTGCGGTTTTCCAACGCTGTTGGTGGCTTTCTCCAGACTCTGGTTGGCCCATCGTTGTAGAATAGCATCATCTTGCTTTCGTCACAGAATATGACGTTACTCCAAAAATCATTCGAATTATTTACATGGGCTTGAGCGAACGATAGCCGCTTCAAAATATTCGCCGCCGATAGTAGAGGTTTTTTCCTGGCAACTCGTGATGTGTAGTCATTGGAATTCAGTAATTTTCGTACAGTTTCATGTGAAACATCAACACCACTTTCTTCCTTAGCTCCTGAGCAATATCCCTAAGCGAAATTTGAGTATTTTTCTCAATTTTTCTCAGAATTTTTCGCTTATCTCTGTCAGAAATTTTGCAGGGTCGACCACATACTGGCTTTGCCTCTAGCCTATCTTCCTTATTGGCTCTGTTTAATATGTTGTATATCGTTGCTTTTGATAAATTAAACATATCAGCCAGTTCCGAGACTTGACGTCCCATCTGATGGTTATAATACACCAGCTGAGCGACTTCAAAAGTTGTTCTTTTTCCTGGCATTTTAATTTTCATAAAATTAAAGCAAAACGTTACAACTTGCATTAGAAAATGACAAGAAAAGTCGAAGACACAAGAGAAGCCAAAACGCATGACCCCAAATCTAACGGGATCACCCAAAAGAGAACGGCAAAACAATTTACCGTAGCTCTAAAACACTTTATTGACAGCATAAAATTTGAATGTTTTTAGTTTTTTAATTCTATAAAATGTTTGGGTAATGTTATTTAAAAATTTTTTTTGCTATTAAGTTCTAGGAAAAATATAGAATCGAAATAAATTATAATTGAAAAAAAATTCTCACTTTTAGGTACATTTATTTTCATCTAAACCCAAAAAATTAGTTTTTTTTTGTTAGTATTTTTGACATACTGTATGTATGTAAATGAAGACATGCTCACAATTTTGCTGTTAACGGGACTAGGCAAAAAGCTCAACAGTTTTTGTCCTTGTCTGATTTGAAAATCAAGATTATTGAAGAAGGGCAAAGACAACAAGTGAGCAACGAAGTAGCGGGTAATGCCATACAGCAAGCGTTTTCGTCGCGTACAAAATATCCGCATCAGAAAACAGATCCGAAAAAGAAATACAAAATGTTATAGATGCAGCCGCGAAGATAATTTTATTGCTGAGTGCAAAGAAAAAGAGAAGAGTCAAGAAGGCAAAGTGAGAAGTGCTGAAATGAAGAGATCGTCAGCCATACTTGCAAATGTGCAGAAAACCGACAACTTGAAAAAATCGATATAGTGTCTGGATAGTGGCGTCACTTCTCACATGTGTTGTGATAGGTCATGGTTCGTAGATATTAGAGAGCAAAAACAGAAAATATTGCTTGCTGGAGAAAATTTCATAATTGCCGACGGCAATGGTACTGTGTGTATTAATGTGGGAAATTTTTGTCTTGAACTGCTAAATGTTTTGTATGTTAATGAGTTGCAAGCAAAACTTATATCGGTCTGGTCAGATTAAAAAAAATGGCAGGTGATGAGATGACGCATGGCTTAAAATCTATCAATAAAAAATTTGAAATAAAAGATGACCTGTGTGAAACTTGCGCAAAAAGTAAAATTAGTGTAAAACCATTTCATCAACTGAGTTTGATTCACACTGACATTTTCGGACCAATAAGCAGACCGTCTGCCGGGGGCGCACTGTACTTTGCAACATTCATTGACGATTACTCACGTTACACATTTGTGTATTTTTTGAAGTCTCGCGACCAAATATTAAGCCAAATTTAAGGACTTTGTTGTGTTTGCCGAGAGACAATGCGGCAAAAAGGTAAAAACTATTCGTAGCGATAACGGGCTCGAGTATGTTAGTGATGAATTTGAAAAATCTTTGTAGGAGCACGGAACTAAAAGACAACTGACAGTACCCTATACTCCGCAGCAAAAAGGAATTGCTGAGCGAGCAAATCGCACACTGGTAGAGATGGCCAGAAGTATGCTAGTACGCTCGGTCGTAGATGAAACAGTATGGGGTGAGGCAGTCAGGACTGCAGCATACTTGCGGAACAGGTCAGAAACCAAGGCATTGGTTAACAAAACATTATTTGAGGTTTGGACTGGCAAGAAACCGTCTGTGTCACATTTGAAGGTTTTCGGCTCAAAAGCAATTACCTTAAATAAGGGGCATAGAATTAAGTTTAGTTAGAAGGAAATCGAATATATAATGATTGGATATTCGTTGGCAGCAAAAGCATATCGCCTATTTTGTCCAGAGTCGAAGAAAGTTATCGAAAGCAGAGAAGTTATTTTTGTAGAAGTTAAGTTAGGTGGATCTGTAACCGATAAAAATGAAACAGTGCTGTTTGATGATTGTGCATCAGTTAATCAGCAGGCTGCGGCTGAGAATGTCCTGCAGACACTGGCAGAGATTGGATTTGAAGGACAACATACTGAAAAGGAAGATACTGAATATGAGAGTGCAGTATGTGATGATGCAGAGCCGTAAACTGTAAGGCTCGAGGTCCAGGGCGTCCACGAAAGGCAAACCAGGTAGACGCCGTAAGCAGTATAATTGTCTGAATATGCTGAAGGCAGAGGAAATCCGCATTCCTGCAAATGTTAGCGACGCAAATGAATCAGAAATGAGCCAAAAATGGTCAGCATCGATTCAGAAGAAGATAAAGGCACTTGAAGCCAATAAGACATGGGAGCTTGTGGACTTGCCGTCGAATAAGGAAGCTATAGGCTGCAAATGGGTCATTGGCATAAAAGTTGACAAGGAAGCTATGTAGAGCGCTTTAAGTCAATGTTAGTGGCCAAAGGGTGTGCGCAGCGATATGGCGTTGATTTCTTTCAGACGGTATCCCAGTTGTGAGCTACTCGAGTGTAAGTGGCGGTCGAAAATAAGTTGCTTGAGCAACAAATGGACGTGTCTACTGCCTACCTGAACAGTGAACTTTCAGAGGAATTTTATATGAGACAACCGGACGGATTTGTAAGCTATAAATTCTTGAAGTTAAAGAAATCTCTCTATGGGCTGAAGCAAAGCGGTAGAGAGTGGAACAGTAGACTGGACGCAGTCTTGATAAAGCTGGGTTTTACTTCATGTGCCAGCGAGCCCTGTGTATATGTACGCAATGGGCAAGTAAAATTAATATAATTCAGCTTATGTTGATGATCTTTCACTTGCCAGCTCAAATAAAGACGAACTGTTGAAAATCAAAGCGTCCATTGCCAGTGAAATTGACGTTGTTGATGGCGGTTAGCTCAATCAGTTCTTGGGCATAGAAATTGGTCGCGCAGGGGAGACTGGTAGCATAACTATCGGCCTTAAGCAGAATGTGGAGCAAATGCTACATACCTGGGGCATGTCAACGTGTAGGCCTCTGGCTACACCACTGGATGCAGGTTACCAAGTCAAGTGTGATGACGTCAACTGCGAGATGGTTAATGAAAAGAACTACCAATCATTGATAGGCTCTTTGATGTATTTGGCCATAACAACTAGGCCGGACATACTACACAACGAAATGCCAGCCCTCTACAAGGAGCAGGAATTTACAGCAAAGCGTATGTTAACGTATCTAAAAGGCACCGCTAATATGAAACTTCACTATCAGGACACTGATATATGTCGGTGCAGACTGGGCGAACGATGCTGAAGATCGTAAATCGAATAGTGGATATGGTACAGGCAGCGTGATTTCGGGAGAATCGAAGAAACAATGTCTGGTGGCGTTAAGCAGTACCGAAGCCGAGTATATTGCCTTATCTTAAGCGCACAGTGATTGGCTAAGAAACCATTTTACATAAACGTAGTATGCACATCGACATAAAGTTCCACCATGTACGAGACCTATATTCTAAGAACCAAATAGATGTTAAATATATGCGTACTAATGATATGGTGGCCGATGTACTAACTAAAAGTTTGCAAAAGACCAAACATGTAAAATGTATTAATGAAATGAATTGTTGTTAATAAGTATTCGGGTATATAATTGTTAAGAAGGAGTCTTGAAATGTTCATACGTTTTCGGCAACAACTAATATTTGAATCCTGGTCACATTTAGGTATGTTGTTTTAGCTTTGTGCTTATTCTTATTCTTAAGTATTTCATGGTATGCTGCTTACGAACTATCGAACGATGTAGACGCACAGATCCGTAATAAAAAGAAAAAACCTTTGAATTCGCTACAGTTTCCTTATTAGTTCCACGATAAAAAACAATTTATAACCAACAATTTACAAATTGGAACTCCATTTGATGAATATCACAAGGATTTTCTCAATTTTATTCACATAACCACAATTCCTTTATTTACTTCTTGGTCGTTGCTTCGTTGGTGTTGATTACAGGAGGACTGGGACTGGCCTTCATTAAGGCCATTTACAGAAATCCAACAAAAGGAAAGCGAACGGAAGAAATTAAGTAAATGCATGCTTTTGGAGGAATATGCAAGTTGAGCTTATGGCGTCCTCTCAGAACGCAGAATATAATTCATTGGAACGTATAAAATATTTTACCCTACTTAATTATACACAGTCGTACAGAGAGAAGCAAAATGAATTGCGACAATTGATTCTCATGTAATTAGCGCTTTTAAGATCGACGCTTATTTAGCAAACGGCTGTTGCCTCTTGATAACTTTCCCGCTTACCCATTTCACAAGAAAATTAAATTTCTGGCAGACAGTGGGCAGCATTAGTCGGGAATTGCGTTAAATTTTACGGAAATTGACTTTAATGAAAATGCCAAAAAGCGAATAGATTCAATGACTACCAAATATTGCACGAATGGTGGCGAGTATACATGTATTTTATACCCTGAACCCATTGAAAATGGGTAAAAAGGGTATAATGTACTTGTGCATATATACATTCTTGATCAGCATCAACAGCCGATCGATTTAGCCATGACCGTCTGTCTGTCCGTCCGTCTGTCCGTATGTATGAACGCAAGAACCTATAAGAACTAGAGACTTGAAATTAGCTGTAGGTCCTCCTAGTCCATGCGCAGACCGAGTTTGTTTCCGATAATCGATAACTTGCGCCGTTTCCAAGTAATCGATAAAAATTGATATCGAAAACCTGTTTTTTGAGCAATTTTGGTAAATAATAAGAGCTAGAGTCACCAAACTTGACATGTAGCTTCTAGAATAGTATATATACATACATATGTATATCAAGTATCTTTCATTTTATAGCTATCGCCACCTCCCCGCTACCACCTTAAAGCTATAAATCATGTTTGTAAACCAACTTGTATTGACTATCTAATTAAGCCACAAGTTAAATGCAATTGTCATTTTGAGAATACACGAGTATTTTATAGTACAATAAGATCTACTACTGAAAATTTCATCGAGATCGGTTAAGAAACACGAAAGAAAATGAGTTTTAGCCTGCAAACACGTGCAGCAGCACGCGCAAATGCCAAGAATTTCTGTATACATGTACACACACACATTCATGCGCGACTTCTTTGAATTCTATCAACAGCATTGCAAATGCGATTGTATTGTTTCATGTGCTGCTATTTTAATTCGTTTTTTTCTCATTGAGACTCAATAATTGGTGTGGCTGATGGGTAGAGGCGGTGGTAAGTAGTGCGGTCTGTTGTGAGTTCGAACCCTATCGAGGAAACTATTTTTTTATTTTTTTTTGGCTAGTTTGGCTGTTGATCAGAGGCGGCAGCAAGTAATGCGGTCAGTTGCAAGTTCGAACCCTGCAAAGGCAACTTTTTCTTTTTAATTTATCTTTATTACTAATAAAGCAAACGAGAGCATAGCGCGAGCTGCATTTGGTGTTGGAATAAGAGGATGCAGGGTATCCCCTAGTCGGGAGCTCCCGACTAGAAACTCTTACTTCTTTTTCGTTTTTGTTTTGATAATATTTTTTTCTTTAATTTTTTTTGGCGTTAAGCGAAAATTTGTCGATTTCAAAATAAGTGGAAAGCAAAGCGATTTTTGTCGGCAAATGGGAATTTTAAAACTTTTATTCACAAAAAAAAACAATGCGTCAGTAAAATTAACTTTGCCTTTAAACATATTTATAAGCACCACTTGAGTATGGACACCGCTGAAAGTTTTCGTCGCTGGATCTGCTTAAGCTGGAGCATCTCATTATAATTAACAATTGGTCTGTTTACCCAGGGTATCACTCGGCAGGTTCACAAACGAAGGTTAGCTTTTTCTAACAGCCACATGAGCATGCGTACAATTTCGTTGTTGTTGTTTTATTGCCTTCTTGAGCTAAATCGTAAACTGATCTCATGCGAAACCTGAGTAAACAACGGTAAAAGAAATTGATAACAAATTTGTTTGCTTGCGTTTAACCTAGTCGCATGCAATGCATATCAGCTGTGCACCTTAGAGTAGTGGCGCAAAATATAAAGCACACCAGTCACGGACAAAAGTACATATATATATATACATATAATAACCATTATTGTTTTCAGCAACTTTTCGCTTTGGTTTTAATTATTAATTTAATTATTTAATTTAGAATAATATTTGCCTAGATTAAACAAAAAACATTTAAACTCTCGGTTAATTGAAAGGGAAGCAGCTATATTGTAATTAATGATTATTGCTACTAAGGAAAAGTAAATTTAAATTATCTATATATTTGGCGATTGTTTAAAAAATGTTAAGGAATAGAAAAAACTGAAATTATGGATCTATATATATATATATATATATATTTATATATAATAACCATTATTGTTTTCAGCAACTTTTCGCTTCGGTTTTAAATATTTAATTAAGAATAATATTTGCCTAGATTAAACAAAAAACATTTAAACTCTCGGTTAATTGGAAGGGAAGCAGCTATATTATAATTAACGATTATTTTTACTAACGAAAATTAAATTTAAATGATAACGAGAAAGAAGGGCTATCTTCGGCACGCCGAAGATTTAATACCCTTGCAGGCCGAACCTTTTCGGTTATCACGAATTCTAAGCACTTTGTGCTTGCTTCTGTCTGGCTTACGTCCATGTCCTTGTCAAAAAAATAAGATGTGATCGAAAGCGAACAGTCGAAGAATATTAATAATATATATATATATATGTTTTTGATCCATCACACAAAAGATAAATTTATCAAAAGTTGCCTAACTATGGAAAACGAAAATACCATCGTGGTAGCTATATGCCGTTTCATACACCTGGGCTTTATTGTCCAGTCCGTTAGTCGAAAATACCCAATCTATTTCAGTTAGCTGTTT